>NC_088912.1:63344894-64594894 GCF_963576675.1 Euphorbia lathyris | reverse complement strand
CGGTCCCAGGCATTGCTCGGGCGTCGAGAGCGTGCCACTCGCGGTGCGTCCGACGGACGCTGCGCGCACGTCTCTAGCCGTCAAGCGGGCGTTCGACCATCGTCGTCCGCGTGCGGGATGCCGTTGTGTGCCCACGCCGTGCCGTTAATTTTCCTCAGCTTATTATTCTCTATATATTTTTCAAAACTTCCGGAATCAATCGCTTCGACCATCGTGTTTCAGGTTTTCGTCACAGGTCCTCCGACTCGGTGTCTACAGTTGCCCCTACTTTTCTATTTTGACAGTGATGTGTGTGGTTCGAAAACGTTTTTGCTAACGTAACACATGCAATGTAAAACATATAAAAGTAAAAGACACGTAACGAGTAGGAGGAAACATACCTGACCTTTGCGCTGCGCGCTCCGGCGTTGCTCTCTGACTGCATCAGACTCTGCTTCGGGCTGCACCCTAGTTCACGACCTCGGGGATAATGGCTAAATAGCTACCCTAGTTTACGACCGCGGGGATAATGGCTAAACAGCTACCCTATTTCAAGATTGCGGGGATAATGGCTAAATAGCTACCCTGATTTACGACTGTTGGGATAATGGCTAAACAGCTATCCTATTTCAAGATCGCGGGGATAATGGCTAAAAAGCTACCCTATTTCAAGATCGCGGGGATGATGGCTAAACAGCTACCCTGGTTTACGACTGCGGGGATGATGGCTAAACAGCTACCCTGGTTTCAAGGTTGCGGGGATAATGGCTAAACAGCTACCCTTTTTCAAGATCACGGGGGTAATGGCTAAACAGCTACCCTATTTCAAGATTACGGGGATAATGGCTAAACAGCTACCCTATTTCAAGATTGCGGTGAAGATGACTCAAAAGCAATTTCGGTCCACGACCGAGAGTCAAATGGCTAACAAGCAACTTCGGCCTGCGACCGAGAGCCAAATGGCTCAAAAGCAACTCCGGTCTGCGACCGAGAGTCAAATGGCTCGAAAGCAACTCCGGTCTGCGACCGTGAGTCAGATGGCTCAAAAGCAACTCCGATCTGCGACCGAGAGTCAAATGGCTCAAAAGCAACTCCGGTCTGCGATCGAGAGTCAAATGGCTCAAAAGTAACTCCGGTCTGCGACCGTGAGTCAAATGGCTCAAAAGCAACTCCGGTCTGCGACCGAGAGTCAAATGGCTCAAAAGCAACTCCGGTCTGCGACCGAGAGTCAAATGGCTCAAAAGCAACTCCGGTCTGCGACCGAGAGTCAAATGGCTCAAAAGCAACTCCGGTCTGCGACCGAGAGTCAAATGGCTCAAAAGCAACTCCGGTCTGCGACCGAGAGTCAAATGGCTCAAAAGCAACTCCGGTCTGCGACCGAGAGTCAAATGGCTCAAAAGCAACTCCGGTCTGCGACCGAGAGTCAAATGGCTGAAAAGCAACTCCGGTCTGCGACCGAGAGTCAAATGGCTCAAAAGCAAGTTCTGTTTCTGGATTTTCTTACCACACGGTTGTCTGTATTTTCTCACTAGAGCTATCATCTCGACGATTCGATGGGCACACGTCTGAGTCCGAAATGAAATATACTACTAATTGTTTTTCTATTGACTGTCGTCTGTATTTTGACTAGTGTCACTGTTCTGTAAAAATTAGCTGTTGTCTGGAATTGTTGTTTTGACAATGTTAGTCACTGTCTGGGAGAAATGCAGGCTGAAACGGACTGCAAATCGGAGGTCTGTGCACCTGGTAATTAATTATTTACTTTTTACCTTTATGTCAAATCGTACTTTTTTCCCTATTTACGGGAATGCCATTCCCTTTTCCTATATAAGGTGGTGGGGTTTCATTTCAACCCCACACCTTCTCTCTCCTCTTTCTCTCACTAGACTTCAATTTGGATTATTCTCGGGATGGATTTAGACGAATGGGATGGCACCAGAGGCATGGACGAGGTTTATGTGAACCTGGATAGAGTGGATACCTTCCACGACCCTACGACACATTTGAGCAGGACACGCTGCAACGAGGTAAGTGGTTTCTCACTTTTATTTGATTTGAACTCTAAGCTTTAGCATTCCTATACGAACATGATTTGCATGCTAACTCTTAGACTGTCTTAGAGGACTTTAGCTAGAAAACGTGAATTCCTTTATTTACACGTAACACCTGTTTGTTTTTGTAATAATGCGCGCTATATGCATGTGAATAGTACACTACGAATTTATGCATGTTAACCGTAAAAAAACGATGTGAATAGTAACAACGTGAATAGTGCACGTCAATAGTAAAAACGTGAATAGTGCACGTGAATAGTAAAACGTGAATAGTGACAACGTCAATAGTAAAAACTTAGCTAATGCACGTGCATAGTAGAACGTGAATAGTACACGTGAATAGTGACAACGTGAATAGTAAAAACTTAGCTAATGCACGTGAATAGTAGAACGTGAATAGTGCACGTGAATAGTGACAACGTGAATAGTAAAAACTTAGCTAATGCACATGAATAGTAGAACGTGAATAGTAAAACCTAATCTACGCTCCTCGTTACCGCAGACGAGGGTGGATTAAAGAATTGACTAAACCTTACGTGAATGACCCTACAGGAGAGATTTTTACCGAAAATTGGTCCTAACTGACCGGATGTCTCTAGGTTAGATAATGGAAGAATACCTAGTCTTAACGCGTTCTTTTCAATTGCCTGCTTTAGGAGCTGTATTTAAATTTTCTTGTCTTGTTCCTTTTTAGTTCATTGAGATTTCGGGGACCACCGCCGAGGTTCTCTCATGGTATGATAGGCTAGGTGCCGCGGCGAGAGCCCGCGTGCGCGAGTTGGGCTTCGAGCCCTTTATTGCAGCGCTGCCCCGCACCAACGGGGTGTGTGATCCTTTTGGCCTACGGGCCTTATGCGAGCGGTGGGTTGACTCGACCCACACCTTCCACCTTTCCTTTGGGGAGATGACCATCTCGCCTCGAGATTTTTCGCTGTTGACAGGATTGCGAGGGAGCAACACTCCCGTCCCTTTCCACTTTGGTATGATGCGACCACGGGTCGACCCTGCTAGGCTTGCCGCCTTGATTGGACCGGGAGTTCGTCTATGCGCCAAGTCTACTCCGGTGAAGTTTGTCTCTACCGCGAGCCTCTTGAGTAGACGTGATTTCTGCGAGACTGACGCTACCGACCTGGCGGTTCGTAGTTTCTTAGTATATGCTCTGAGTGAGACGATTTTTCACACGAAGGGCGGGAAGGTACACGCAGGTCTCATTCAGGCACTTAGCGATCTGGATGCAGCGGCTTCTTATGATTGGGCAGGGGCAGGCTTAGCCTTTCTTTACAAGTTCTTGGATCTGACTTGCCGGAAGCGCAATGACTTCGGCGGTTATACCTTTGCCCTGCTGGTACGTGATGCCTTCTTGACTTATCCGTCTTGTCTTTTTCGCATTTTTCACACTCCTAGTCCTCATTTTTACCGCAGGTGTGGGCATACGAGAGACACATCCTTCCTAGCCGGTCTCGACCTCGACCGAGAGTGCCGAGGCCGCCATTTATGACTCGATGGAGGGACTTCGACTTGAGCGCTGAGAGGAGTCGGACAGTGTCGCGACTTCTGGATTGGATCGACTCGCTGACCCTGGGACAGGTAGATTTTGCCTAATCAAGCTAGATTTTTTTTTGAGTCCCTCTGACTTTCTCCTTGTGCATTTTTCTTTAGATTAAGTTCAGGTGGGATGATCTTGACTTCGGCCCTGATTATGCGTGCGCATCGATGATCCAGGAGCAGCAGTGCGTGCTCACCGGCCCTTGTGTGCGGGCGTGGTATTTGGGAGATCGAGGCATCACCGGAGTGAGTGATGTTCACTGGACGCCGGGGGAGATTCCCGTTTCCATGTTTGCTGTACGGACTCTGCCTTTGTCGACTATTCGTCGAGATCTGACCCGCCATTTTGTTGGTAGAGTGGTCTGGATTCATGCCGGGGGCCGCGAGCCTTATTTGTCTACTTTACTGAGCGCGAGGGATGCCCCGGCGGCAGCGATGGAGGTAGATCCAGTGGCGGACGTGTTTTTGAGAGAGGCGGTCGAGGCCGTCTTTGGTCAGGCGGAGGATCCGGTAAGTGATTCCGCCCTCTTTTCATTTTATTCATGATATGCTCGGATGTTTTATTGTGTGTTTTTTTTTTGCAGGAGGGATCTTGGAGGAGTGCCCACTTATCTGATTTTTTCGATGGCACTCAGACTCAGACACCAGCGCGCGAGCAGCCCTACTTCGTCGGTGAGTCCTCCAGCGCAGCCCGACCGGAGAGATCGTCCATAGGCGTGCCTATACCAGGCTACGGGAGGGATTATGCTACGATCCGCTATGACGAGTCTGGGACACCTTATGCGGAATTTGAGGCGGCCCCTCCTATCTTCTCCTCGAGGATCCCGTTTGATCCCTCGGACGCTTCACTGACCACTAGGGAGACATGTACAGACTACGTGGATCTATCCGGCTTCCTACGAGATTGCCTCAGCTTGCGCTGCACCGACCACCTGGTATGTACCATCATTGTACTTTAGTGTAGTGAAATGTATGCATGTATGTATGATTTATGTTTTTGCCTATGCTGCCTCTTATGTTTTTTTTTTTTTTTGTAGAGTGATCTTCATGCCCATGAGCGAAGACAGATTGAGCTAGTGCGGGAAGCTGATGCCCGAGTTGGTCGTGTGTATCAAGAGAGGAACGACCACTGGTCGGGGGTGATACGATGGGAGACTGAGGGTCGCCTTGCCATCGAGGAGAGGGCGCGTGATGAGTCGATCAGACGCCTTGCTGCAGAGGAGAGAGCACGAGCTGCTGATGAGAGAGCACGGGTTTCTGATGAGAGAGCGCGAGCTTCTGATGAGAGAGCGCGTGCTGCCGAGGAGACACTATCTGCGGAGCGGGCATCTCACCTGAGAGATTTTGAGAACTATTGGGACTTCCCTCCGTATTAGGCTCGTAGCTTTCATTGTTGCTTTGTAGCTTTTATTAGGGTTTCTCCGGTGTATAGCTGATGTATAGGGAGTGGGGTGGATAGTAGGTAGGCTTTTTGTGAAAAGTAGGATAGGAAATGTATAACTCGTGATTCATATTACCATGCATTCAGTAGATTATGATGATTCCAATCATTCTCGTCAAATATATTCATGCCTTTATTTATTTACAAACAACAGAAATACTTAGTCTCTTATACATTGTTTTTGTAATTGCTCAAGTTATAACTATTGTTACCAGGATCCGCCTTTCGGTTTTCGGATCCCGGCGATTTTTCTCCTCTCCTTTTACTATCCCGGAATTTTTAAGTGAGTGCCCTTTCGGGTTTTCACCCACTGGGATTTCCCTTATTGTTGCATAGGTCGCCCTTTGCGGGTTTTCAACCTATCGGGAATTTTTCTTTATTTTTTCTCTCTTTTTTTTTTACGAAAAGTATTTCTTAAGCCTATCCAGATTGGTAGGTTCGGAGAACTCCATGCCGTCCATTGTGGTTAACTTCACCGCTCCTTTGCTTAGTATCTTCTTTACGACGAATGGTCCTTCCCAGTTAGGCCTGAACTTCCCCCTCGGGTCGGTGTGCGTCACACGGATCTGTTTCAGCACCAAATCTCCTTCTTTGATAGGGCTGGTCTTGACTTTTTTATTGAAAGCCCGAGCCATCCTTCTTTGATATAACTGTACATGGTAAAGGGCTTCCATCCTTTTTCATCAACTAAAGCCAACTGCTCACATCGCCTCTTCACCCATTCCGTTTCGGGAATTTCTGCTTCTACTGCGATTCTCAACGATCGCTTTTCGATCTCAATCGGCAAAACTGCTTCTGTGCCATACACCAAAGAGAATGGTGTTGCCCCAGTCGAGGTTCTGACTGTCGTGCGATAAGCCCACAACGCGAGAGGGAGGTGCTCATGCCAGTTCCGATGTGATTCTACCGCCTTTACGAGGATCCTTTTAAGGTTCTTATTAGCTGCTTCTACTGCCCCATTAGCCTGTGGACGGTACGGAGAAGACCTGTGATGTTCAATGCCATATTCTCGGAAAAGATTCCTTACTTCCCCCTGAAACTGGACTCCGTTATCCGTGATCATGTGATGAGGCACTCCGAACCTGGTGATCAAGTGTTTTTCAATGAACTTTCTCATCTGCTTGGATCCCAGTTTGCTAAACGACTCTGCTTCTACCCACTTGGTGAAATAATCGATGGCGACTGCAATAAACTTATGTCCATTTGAAGCATTAGGCCTTACTTCACCGATGATGTCAATGCCCCAGACAGCGAATGGCCAAATAGGTGCTAGCACATGTAGTTCCATGGCCGGAAGATGACTGCAATCGCCGTGGATTTGACAATCGTGACATTTCTTCGCATACTCGTTACAATCTTTTTCCATGGTGAGCCAATAGAAGCCTTGTCTGATAATTTTCTTAGCTAGTACTGCTCCTCCCATATGGGCTCCACAAATTCCCGAATGTACTGATTCCATCGCCTCGCGGGCTTCCCCCGCATCCAAGCATCTTAGTTGTAATCCGTCAATGTGCCTTTTGTAAAGCAAGTCGTTATGGATGACGAACTGACGAGCTAGCCTTCTAATCACAGTTTGATCTCTAGGTTCTGACTCCGCCGGATATGTTCCATCTTTCATGAAGTTCACGATATCGAAATACCACGGTTTTTCATCTGCCCCTAACAGCATTACGTCTTCGTAGCATGGTTTGTGAGATCTTCTCAATACCAATGGTTTCGAAGCAAGGTTCCGGGGGTTGTCCCAAACTGACACCAAAGTGGCCAAGGCATCCGCGGCCTGATTCTGAGCTCGAGGAATGTGATAGAAGCGACATTCTTGGAATCTCAATGCCAACCCTTCTAGCTGATCTAGATACGGACGTAGCCTTTCTTCTCTCACTTCCCAGTTTCCTTGTGCCTGTTCGATGATCAACTTGGAGTCACCCCAAATTTTGACATATGACGCTCCTAGTGCTGCTAAGGACTCCAAACCATAAATGCATGCTTCGTATTCGGCCATATTGTTGGTAAGGGGGAAGGATAACTTCTTCGCCATCGGGATTCTTTCTCCTTCTGGGGAGATAAGTAGTACTCCTACTCCGGCTCCATTCGAATTAACTGCTCCGTCGAAGAACATTTTCCACGGTATAACTTCGATTGCATTCAAATGTTCATCGGGGAAATCATAGCTTATCTCTTCTTCTTCTGTATTCAGGGGTTGGTTAGCCAAAAATTCTGCCACGGCTCTTCCTTTGACAACCTTCTTTGTCACATATTCAATGTCAAACTCGGACAAAAGCAACAACCATCTGGCTAACTTCCCCGTCAAGGATGGAGTTCGGTATAGATACTTTACGGGATCCATCCGAGAAATAATGATCACATTATACGATTGGAAATAGTGCCGCAGTTTCTTCGTCAACCACACCACTGCCACACATGTCTTTTCGATCATGTTGTATTTGAGCTCATACTCTAGGAACTTCTTACTCAAATAATACACCGCGTGTTCCACACCGGTGTCTCCCTCTTGAGCTAACATTGCTCCGATAGATCGCTCCTCAATTGCTACATAGAGGAGAAGTGGCTTTCCCAGTTTAGGCGGTCTCAACACTGGCGGATTAGACAAGTAACTTCGGACACTCTCCAACGCCTGTTGACACTTATCATTCCAAACGACGGGTTGGTCTTTCCTTAACAACTTAAAGATTGGCTCGCAAATTGCGGTGAGTCTCGCTATGAACCGACTGATATACTGAACTTGCCCCAGAAACCCTCTCACTTCCTTCTCATTTCTCGGTGCTGGCATTTCCGTTATAGCCTTCACTTTATCGGGATCCACCTCAATTCCCTTATTTCCTATTACATAGCCTAAGATTTTCCCCGACGAAACGCCGAAAAAGCACTTCTTCGGGTTTAACCTTAGCTTGAATTCTGCAATTCGGGCCAAAAACTTCTCGAGTGCGGCAAAATGCCCTTCTCTCGTCTCTGATTTGACCATCATGTCATCCACGTAGACTTCTACCTCCTTATGTATCATGTCGTGGAACAGGGCTGTGGCCATTCGCTGGTAGGTTGCCCGGCATTTTTCAAACCAAATGGCATCACTCTGTAACAGTATGTTCCCCACTCTGTTGTGAACGACGTTTTCGCTTTGTGCTTTTTGGCCATCTGAACTTGCATGTAGCCCATGAAACCATCCACATTTGTGTGTAAGACGCTTGATGCTGCACTGTCGATCAATACATCGATATGAGGCAAGGCGAACTCATCCTTGGGGCATGCCTTGTTAAGATCTCTGTAATCCACGCACATCCTTACTTTGCCATCCTTTTTCGCGATGGGCACTACATTTGCGACCCAAGGGGGATAGTCGATCACTTCGATGAATCCTGCTTCTAACTGCTTCTTCACCTCCTCTCTGATCTTATCTGCCCATTCGGGTCTCATACGTCGGAGCTTCTGCTTTACGGGCCTCGCCTCGGGATATGTTGGAATACGGTGAGTTACGATTGATTGATCGATTCCAGGCATGTCTTCGTATGTCCACGCGAATACAATTTCGTATTTTTTAATTATTCTCTCAAATTCTTTTCTCTCTTCAATAGTTAATTCTTGAGCAATTTGTATAAGTTTAGGATTTTCATCCGTACCAAGATTGAAAGTTGACATTTCTATCGTATTGATTCCAAATGTAGGCATGTTATATGAATGAGAATGCATGGAATGATCATGATCAACATCGAGCAAGTAAGCAAAATCAGAATTCATTTCATTGATAGCGTGGGTGATTACATCATCTGACTCAAACAAAGCAGTAATACAATTTTCATCCTCAATATCTTCGGACTTCTCATATACTCTCGAGGTACTAGGCTCAATTTCAGCTCCTGTAGCCGCTTCAATGGTAATGACCTGCTCCTCGGCATTTGAATCCAGCATCATAATCTCCTCGATAAAGCAACTTGCCTTTCCTTTGCCCCAGTCGGCGACATCATTGAAGATTTCAAACCCAGGCAGAATCTTTCCTTCCGTGCTAGTCCACGACTCGGAGGTTCCCGAATATGGCTTTCCATGCCCCTCGCTTACAAAATGCTTCCTCAAGCCTATTTTTCCTTCTGCACTCATGTTGGATGGACTCCCCTGCTCATATCCTAAACCCCTCCGGATTTTCTGACTTTTAAAATCCGGAAACTCTGACAACCCTTGATGGTGTGCTCCTAAGCCCATTCCCGGGATGAAACCTCCTTTCATCATCTTCACCACATCGGTGGTCATGCTCGACTCGTAAATCCCAGAGACTTGGAATCCGGAGAAAAGTTGAGGCTCAATTCCCAATGCTGCCACCGAGCTCAGTTTTTCAGCTCTAATTGTAACTATCCCCTCCCCGAAGGGGAACTTAATCATTTGGTGGAGCGTGGAGGGCACACCTCCCAGCTTGTGGAACCAAGGGCGTCCCAACAACACAGCAAAAGTTACTGGGATATCCAACACTGTGAACTCAGTTTCTTCCTCGTGCGGCCCCACTTTCAACTTGGCCTTGAAAACTCCTTCAATATGCCTACGGCTGTCATCGTATGCTCTTATCACTGTTTCAGAAGCTGTCAAATCTCCTCTCTCCACTCCTAACTTGGACAAGAGCTTCAAAGGACAAACATTAATGGCCGATCCATCATCGACCATAACACAGCTAGTCTTCTTCCCGTTAATTTCAGCTCGGATATACAATGGCTTGTTGTGAGCCTTCCCCTCTTCTGGGAGATCCTCGTCGGTAAACGTAATCTTAGTCTTCTTTCGGGCCATTATTGCCCCTACTAGCGCTGCCGGCTCAGTGTCGGTGGAAATAACCAAATTCTGCAACTCCTTCATCAGGTTCTCATGATGGTACTTAGAATGGCATAAAACTTCCCAGACCGTAGACTTAGCTTGCGTCTTCTTCAACTGTTCAAGAACTTGGTCATCGGGCTTAGGAGCCGACCCTTCTCTAATCTCAGTCTCTACCATCGGTGCCTTTCCCTCGGCTACGCGACCTGATCTCGTCATCGCCGCAACTTCCGGCTCGTCATCTGACTCGTCCCAAATGTTGATGGGGATCTTCCGATTGGCATCCTCCTCGTCCGAGGAACTCGCCCAGATGTCTATGACCATTAAATCCATGACGTGAGGAACACTCGGATTCAGGAAAAAGGGATCCGCCGATCCATACAAGGCCCAACCTATCAACTCATCATAGTCACGGAGGGACACTCTACTCATCCTTCTCGCGGCCAATGGAATAGCGCCTCGTTGTATGCACATAAGCTGCACCTTATCGCTCATTGCCTCATTACCCTGCTCATAACGGTGCCTCCACCTTCTAGCATAATCTACAAAATGTTCCTCGGGGAATTGCCTAATCCTGTCCAGATCATCCAGGGATCCCGTCCATGGAATGTACATTTCATATCTCGCCACAAAGGCATTTCGGAGCGGTATCCAATGACACATCTCTTCCTCTGACAGACCCTGATGCCACAATAAGGCTTCACCCATCAAGGTTTCCGGAAAATGTTCATGCAACTCACACTGTGGGAATCTAGCGTTATACATATGATCGCGGAATATCCTCGCATGCTCTACAGGATCCCGGTATCCACCATACCTAGGCATTGCTAACACCGCATCAGGTGTTTGGTAAGACGGGGAATCAGGAGTTTGCTCTCCTAGCATCCATACCGTATATTCCTTGATAAATCTCTTCGTCATAGCTACCCAATCGGTCTTAACATACATTGGCAGCGACATGTACCACATCAGCGGTTCACCCATCAATGAATTACAAAACAAGCTAGTGATCTCTTCCTCTTTAAAACTCAAGGCTGTCATAGCTGACAAATAGAAGTGAAGGTGCTCCATAGGGTCCTTATTGCCATTATACTTGCTCACCCTTGGCAATGGACGCTTGATGGGTCCAATCTGCATTGCAAAGTGCTCTGCGGTTCTATCCTCAGCTCTCTGATACTTTTCAAGAAACAAATCCGACAACCGATCCCAATCGTGCTTGCAAGAGTCGGGCAATGAATGGAACCATTGCAAAGGCTCACCTACCAGTGAATGGTGGAACCATTGAGCAATTTCATCTACCCCGAAGGATTCAATAAACATGTCGTGCATATACTCACGCAAGTGCACTTCGGGATCCCTTCCTCCACTGAACAAACCCAAATTAGGCACGATAGTCCGAGACGACCCTTCTCCGGTCTCTTCGGCACTATCCTCGTCATATGGTGCTCCACCATGTGATCCTTCCTCCATTGGTTCGTCCTCTTGTTCCTCACCCAAGAAGGACACATACAAACCATTTCCCACATATCTTCTTTCGACGGAGTCCAACAACTCCTCTACATCTTCCTCAAAAGATTCCATCACTACAGTTTCCGTCAAACCAAATCCGATCACGCTCACCCTATGATTAGGCAATGGATTGCGCCTAACGGAAGGGTTTGCTGACGAAGGATCAGCTATCTTCTTCTCCTCAATCAAATCTTGGATTTCGTGTTTCAGCCTCTCGCAATTCTCAATCGTATGTCCATAACTGCTGTGGAATTCACAATACCCTCTAGCCTGAATCTGCGAAGTAGGTTGAGCTTTGTTATACGGGGTAAGGGCTTTCAACAACCCCTTCTTCTGCAGACGTTCAAAAACCTTTGCGTAAGTCTGATCGAATTTGGCGAACCGCCTCTTTTCGATAGCATTAAGATCAACCACTTTCACTGTCGCAGATTCCGCACTCGCGCTAGGCCCTCCGGCACTATATCCAGACTTCGTCCACTTAGTATAAGCTTTCTTCGGCTCCCCATCGCCTTCGACAGTCAATGCACAACTATACATCTGATTGAAATCTGTGAACGGCATATATCTCAACTCATTCTTAATGTACGGCAACGTATTGCCAATCACCATCCGGATCTGATCTTGCTCAAGCGGCTTCTGTTTCATGACCGCGGCCTTAGCCCTCCATCTCTTCACGAAGTCTGAAAGGGATTCCCCAGTCTGCTGCTTAGTGCTCTCTAACTCTTTCAAAGTGACTTCCAACATGGTGTTAAAACTATACTGAGCGATGAATGACTTCGCTAACTCCTTCCAATCCTTCTTTGTCACCATTGGCAGCGCATGGAACCATGTGAGGGCAGCCCCCTCCAGGTAAGTGTTAAACAGCCCCAAGACTTGATCCTCGGTCAGGATCGTGTGCTTCATTACCGCAACGTACTGATTCATGTGAGCGGTGGGATCTCCAGTTCCATCGAACTTTTTCATGTCGGGGAGACGAAATTTCAGAGGCAAAGCTGTTGCCGTCAAGCAATTCTTCAAGTTATAGAAATCCTGACTTCCGGAGCTTCCTCCGCGCAAGTCCTGCACTTCCTGTGTGATGTGTTGCCTCCACTCCTCTTCCTTAGCTTTCTCCTTCTCTAACTGTTTTCGGACATAGTCCTGATAATCCTTCTCATTCCCAAAGCGAGGGCCATTGTTCACCTCATTCTCAGCATGCTTACTACCACTCTTGTTGTCCTTCAGTGCTAACTCAGCTAGCTGGGCCAAGATTGCGGCCAGCTGGTCGTTGATATTGTTCACAGAATTCTCTAATTCAGCCACCTTCTCGTCGGTTGCAGACATACTGACGGAAGACTGAGTATACTCGGATGAAGATGATTCAGGAGCCACAACTGCTGATTCTGAACTGTCTACTCGTAGCTGATCAAACTGTCTGACAAGCCGATCACTCTCGCAAAACCACAATCGCTTAATGATGACGTCTGCGCGAACGGTATCCATTAGTATGTATGCATGATTTCATATGCATGATTCGTGGTGTGTGCGTTTATTTATTTACGATTATAAGATAAGAAGAACAAACGTTAGTTCTATTTGCATGTATCACAACATCTCTCTTCCACCCTTATTCCTCCACACACTCGTTGGTCCAGGTCTCTTTCCTAGGATTTTGGTTTTTTGGCTCACATTGCGGTCCAGGGGACGCGTGATGCCGTCGATTATTACGGAAAAGTAAATCATTCATCAGACAATACAGTTCGTTTTGACGTATCAACGTTTAGTGACTAAAAAAATCGACCAAGTTGGATTGTCCTTTCAGAATAACTCGTCTGTCGTCCTTTCATGAGACGCATTAATTCGGGTTTTGACTCCCTTTGAGCGCATCTCAGTTTTTTAGACGTGGTTCGAGTTATTTTTCTAGTCCAATCGTTCGTTATTGTCAATGACTCGTTCCCTTTTGTCCGCGTGGGTTCGTGTCTCGATTTTTGGATTACAACGGGACCTTTTGGATCTATCGAGAGACGTAACCACGTGTTTATTTAGTGATGGAATCACTTTTGGATTTTATTTTAGGGAACAGACTCATCGCGTAACGCGTTTGTTCTTAGCGTCGAGGATTCGTTTGCTCATTTTGCTACGTGAAAAAGACGGCGAGTCTTATTTTGAGCGCACGATAATCTTTCGGCTAATTACAACTCTTTGTTCCTCCCACTCCACGGGATATATCATCTCAGTGTGGTTATAGAAAATAAACGTTTCATTGAATCACGTGTTTATTCGAAGCGAGGATATCACCATTTTCCTTCTTTTAGGCATGATTTAAGCAAACACGTACATCGGGCCATATTTCTTGCAGTTTTGGTAACGGTCGAAATGATCGAGTCGTTAGTCAAAACCCGCAGTCTCGTCTATATGGCGCAATTATATGGTTTGGCTTGATTCGGCTTCGAGATTTTAAACGGGGTATACACTCGTTCGAGGCACGTATTCAACGGTATTGGTTTGTTTTCTTTAACTACTCTCGGGATTGACATATATCGCAGATTCGGAATGATTTTGGTCTTTTAGTTCATTTTTCTTTTCCTAGTCACCTTTTGCGGACACGTCCATTTCTCTTAAGAATGATGCAAGGCATAACGTAAAAGCTCGTCTTTTATTCGGAAGGGACGGGCTACTTGTGCGAAACTTTTCACGTTACAACAAGGTCGTTCGAAGCAGAAATGTTCTTCGTTTTTGTTTCGTCGTGATCTCGTTTTATCCCAATTTATTTAAAGAATGTGAATAACGGCTACCGTTAATATAGTCTCTTGTATCGAAATGTAACTATCCTTAACACCGAACTGATTCATACTAATACGTGCTTACGTCATAACATATTTCCTGAACACATGCCTTCGTCGGGACACCGAAAGGGGCAAGGCGGGTCGCACATGTTCATTCATATGAGATGACTAAGTCGTCTTTAGTTCAAATCGTTTCGATGTTTTAGGGTAATTAGTATGTCGATTCATGAGTATATATTAACGCATCATCTCATTTTCTTTACATAGTTTAGGATTAGACACGTATCATGGCGGTTTGAAAACACAAACTGATTCATTTATCACATCAAAAATAGTAACGGGTAATCCTATGGAAACTTCTAAGGCTACTATATGCTGACACGGCTGACCGCGGGACCTCACAGGACCGCACAGATTCGCCCCTAACGAATGGATGGGGACCCTCTGGCGCCTTACTGTAAGGGGGAACTTACGCTATCCTCTTTCGAGCGACGAATGGACTCTCGCTAGAGGTTTCGCGGAAATTACCCAAAGGGTTTGCAATAATGCTCGTGAATGCATACGAAAAGAAGTAAAACGATCCGTCCCCGTTAAGGGCTTAGTGCATGCCTTCCGGAATCAAATTTCTCGCTTCCCCAGCAGAGTCTCCACTTGTTAGACGAGGTGCCGCGGCCTAATCTCCCGGGCGGACCGGGGGGTGGACAACCTCATGGCGACGTAAGCGGTGATTGGCGCCGAAAGCAACCAATCGTGGAATCAAGCTGCTCGGCAGGACCGGAGCTCGGAGATATGGAAGAGTCGCCACCCACGAATGGTAAAATGAACACCGATCCCTTGCGGAAGACCGGTGTGGGTTCGGGAAACTTAGGTACGAGCCGAGAAGGCTAGCTCTTTTCCGGAGAAAGGCTACTAGGCACCCCGACATCGCCCGGTTATGAACCACCGGCCTCCTACTCAGCATGTTAGACGATAACGGACTAATCGTATACTTCTTTAAGTTTAAAATTCGTTTGAAACCCTTTTTTTTCTCTTTTTGGAAATCATTTTGAGCATATGATATTGAAAAGCCACGTCAGTAAAGAATCACCCATTTATGTTTATACATACACAGAGAGGGGGAAGAAAGAAGTAATTTATTTACAACCGTTTTTAAATGTTATGTTGTGTGTCTATTCTACATTAACTTATTTCCCCAAAACGATGTTTATTACATGGTTCGCACCTTAATCGCCGTTGGAACGATTTAGGTGCGTTTTAAAACCCCGTTCGATGAAGCTTACCCGAATCGCCGTTGGAACGACTCGAGTAATTGAAAACGTTAAAGTAAAGGCCTTTTAATAAGAAAACATGGTTAAACATACAAGTCAATTTTATTTTGTACAAATTCTTTAAGAAAATGGTTCAAAACTCTATTATTTAACAAAGAAAACGATTTTGATTACAATGTTCGCTTAATCCGTCGTTGGAACGGACTAAGGTTTTAAAACGTGGTGTTTTGAAGACGATTTGAAATATCAACAAAAATGACTCTATTTATCTACATTAGAAATCTAAGAAAGCTCATTAGCTTAAATAATTTAATTGAAAACTCTCTTTTTGTGATTTATTTTCCCCACTTATTTAATGGACTCTTTAACTATTATTATTATATTAACAACCCATTTAAACCACCACCCATATTCAAACAAAGCCCACTTGAAATATGGACATAAGATTAGGCCCAAAAGAATAAAGAAAGTAATTTATGCATACATATATACATTTAAAATCAAAAATAGAATATGAGAATAAAAGCTAATACAAAATGAATTATATGTATATAAAAATAACGAGTACAATATATATATATACTTTAAAAAATATGAAAATAGGAAACAAATCCTATAATTAATGAAATAATTCTTAGCCAAAAATAGTTTTATTCAATAATCACCAAAATAACCCAAATGTTTCAAAACTATACATATACATAACTAATATAGTTTTAAATACCACAAATACCATATGCTAATATATATTAATTATCTCCCCCAAAATACTAAATAACTAATATTTAAAACATAATCCAAATTAATAAAAAGAATACATATATATACTTATATTTATATTGTGAAATGGGATAAATAATAATATACACATATCCTAAAATAATTATAGATGCTAAAATTCTAAAATAATTTGAAAAGAATATATTACATAATTATATATATATATACTAAGGATTGAAAGTCTAAAAGTTAAGAAAAAGGGACCGAAATGACATTTTTTACATTTTGGCAGATTTACCGACGGAAAATCCGTCGGTAAACAGCCTTCAGTGACAGAATTGGCAAATTACAGCAGCACTCCAATATTTTTCAGATTTGTTCGAAAGCTTTAAATTAAATCTAATTCAATCGTTTTGGACTTCCGAACTACCAAAAATGGATCATAGTTGAAAGAGGAAGTTCCTAAAACGATGTTTTTATTTTAAAACGTTATTTGGAAATATTTTTTTAAATTAGAAACTCATAATTACAACGTTTTCGACACCCGAACTACCTTTTTATCGGATCACGGTTCGTATTGGGATGTCAAGACGAGGTTTTTTTTTATTTTAAAACAAAACCGAATTTTATCTAACACGAAACGGAAATTAAATAAATACACTAACTAAATAAAACGTGACAAAATAAATAAATGACTAAAGGAATAAAAACTATAGCATAAAAAAATAAATAGAGGGAGAGAAATAAATTAAATAAAATAAAGAGTCTAGTCCTCGAATAATACCTTTAATTCGGTATCTGACAGTCGAAGCCGATTGATTCCACGAACCGCGAGCTTCCGTTTTTTAATGAAAATTTAGTAAAAAATTGAACTTAGGAAATTTAGAATTTTTGAGAAAAAAAATATTTTTCTCAAAAAAATCCACTCTCTCTCTCTAAAAATGTTTAGAGTGAGAAAGTTTTCCCAAAATGCCTCCTCCTCCTTCCTTCCCTCTTTTTTACCTTGGGATCCGTGCCCTTATATAGGGAAACGGATCCCGGAACAATGGGCGATGCCCAAAAAAATTTGGGCGTCGCCCATTGTGGTTGGGCGGTCGCCCAACCTAGTGTTGGGCGGCCGCCCAACATGAGTTGGGCGGCCGCGCCCAACCCTCGTCGGGCGTCCGCCCGATGCGTTGGGCGTTCGCCCGACGCGGTTGGGTGCCCGCCCGGCGACTCTCGGGGCGTGCCCCGCGCCGTCGGACGCGTGCACCCCGTGGCCGCCGAGCGCTCGTTCTGCGCAGCTAGACGCTCGCACGTCGCGGCCGCCGAACGCGCGCTCCGTGCTGCCAGGCACGTGTGCTCAACGGCCCACGAGGGCGCGCACCGCCAGCGGTCCCAGGCATTGCTCGGGCGTCGAGAGCGTGCCACTCGCGGTGCGTCCGACGGACGCTGCGCGCACGTCTCTAGCCGTCAAGCGGGCGTTCGACCATCGTCGTCCGCGTGCGGGATGCCGTTGTGTGCCCACGCCGTGCCGTTAATTTTCATCAGCTTATTATTCTCTATATATTTTTCAAAACTTCCGGAATCAATCGCTTCGACCATCGTGTTTCAGGTTTTCGTCACAGGTCCTCCGACTCGGTGTCTACACCAGCGTCAATATTATGACTCAGCACTGCTGAAGACCTTTCATCAAGTTTTTGCTGCACTGACAGATTCAATTACTTGGGTAGGTAAGTCTCAAGCTTACATACTGAGCCTGCTCAGCGCCGCTGAAATCGGCATACCAAAAGAGATCTTGAATGAAGGCGTTATTGTCTTTAACAGCATTAATGAAAGTGCCGACAAACTTAAGGAGCTGTCCACCGTACTGACCGCCACAGTCTTAACCGACTCTTTCAGAATTCCCGCTCCTCCCGATGCTGACAAAACGGGGGAGAAAGAACAAGCTAGAACTCAGCAGGAGGCTCCTAAAAGCAGTCAGTCTAAGCAAAAGAAAAAGAAGTAGAAATGGGCTAGCTTAGTTTTGTACTTAGTCTGTAGTCTCTATGTTCGTTTATGCTCATCTTTTGCTATGTATACTGACTACTTTACTTCAATACAATACTTGCATCTTTTATCCTAACTTGAGTTATTTCATACGATGCTGAGTATTATGTTATTATGTATCTTCAAATACATCAACTATGTTTAATACTTATAATACTTGTTGATTGTATTCAATGCTGACTATATGTTTGACACTGTCTTGTATGTTTATAAAACACTGTCTCATAAGACCCATTGAACAAAATGATTACTCAATGCTTTCTGAATGTTACACCTTCCGCTTAATACTGAGTAAAATAGAATATGTTCCATGAGCTGACCTATATCTGAAAACTGACCTTAGACTTACTCAATTAAATCTTAAAATGTTTGGAGTAAAACTAAGTCAGTAGCTCAACCCTGACGGGGGAGTTTGCTAAGTAATTATAGGTCAACTATCATGGGGGAGCTCAACACTGAGTTCCTCGCTGAATAGTTTTGCCAACATCAAAATGGGGGAGTTTGTTGAAACACCTAACCACATGATTTTGATTTTACAAAATTATTTAAGTAAAATTAAATATATTCTAAACACACTAAGTTTAAATGCTTTGATTTATTACACTAATGTGTTTGTTCAATATTGAGTTAAATTGTTTATAAGACATAAAGACTAAAAGGCTTAAAGCCCAATACGGAAGTCAAAGCCCAAGTCAAACAGATCAAGACAACTCGGCCCGCGTGTGCAAAACGCTGTCGTTATGTACAAAACGCAGCTCAACGGAAGAAGGATCTAGAAGACCTTCGTTGAACAACTTCGGAATGAAGCTGCTGAGTTGAATCGACAAAGAGTACAAGACAGCAGTTGAGCAAGAACAACTTCCAGACAAAGTATTTCCACTTTGGGTAAAGTTCAGAAGACACAAGACGCTGTCTAGTTGACCTTACCATAAATGGAGAGACATTCTGCCGAACTGACTAAAAGCTGACTGAGGACAGAAGATACTCAAATCTGATTGGCCGAGAGCTCTGAGCAAGACTGAGTGACAACGACAGGAAGCCATTTCCCTCCAACGGTTATTCCGAAATTCAAAATGACTGATGTCTCAGACGTCTCTATAAATAGGGCATTTCAATGGTTCATTCTACACAGAACATTATCAAGCCATTACGCTGACCAAAATTCTACTCAAAGTTCTTTGAGAAAAAGCAAAGCAACTACTTACACCAAATTCTATATCTTTTGTGTAAAAGTCTAGAGTGATTATTCAATCATCTAAGGTGTCTTAGCAATTGTTGTTTAGGACAAATCTTTATCATTTCTAGAGATTAGAAATGAGAGGCTGAGTACTCGGTTATAGTACTCAGCGAGAGATTAGGAGTGAGTAGAGGTATAGAGGAAGGTACTCTTGTTATACTCAGCTTCTAAGTTGTAAAAGGTTTGATGCTCTACCGTTAAAGAGCTCAGTAGAGAATTCGAAAGCTTGGAACGTGTTCCGGGGACAGGACGTAGGCTTAGAGGCCGAACCTGGATAAATTTGCTGAGTAACATCTTTCTAACCTTAAACTCCTTAATATATATATTGCTTGCTTAAACAAAACTGACCAAATAAAGAGGTCACGCTGAGTGTGTGTATTGAGTATCTAAGTTCAGGAATAGACTCAAAGTGCTATCTCCTGACTCAACGAAAGAAGCTGACTTAGTCACCAGTTGACTAAGCTAGTGTCTTATTTACTCAGCGCGCTGTGTAATCCTTTTTCAAAGAAAAAGAAGTCAGCCTTAACGTACTTAAATTTTAAATAGTTCCTATCCCCCCTTGGAACTAACTTGTTACGTTATAAGGGACCAACACTTATGACCCGAGTATAAAACTATTTAAGAACACTGTAGACAGTGTAAGACAATCAGAGTATGCTAGCATAATTGGCAGTCTTCGTTATGCCACTGATTATACTAGACCCGACATTGCGTATGTCGTAGGACTGCTATGCAGATTTACTAGTAGACCTAGTGTGGAGCATTGGAATGCTATAGAAATGGTCATGAGATACCTTAAAAGAACCATGAAACTTGGATTACATTATCAAAGGTTTCCAGCAGTTCTTGAAGGATATAGTGATGCTGACTGGAATACCTTATCAGATGATTCCAAGGCTACTAGTGGCTATATTTTCAATATAGCTGGTGGTGCTGTTTCATGAAAGTCTAAGAAATAGACTATTCTAGCTCAATCAACCATGGAATCAGAACTGATTGCACTAGCTGTGGCTAGTGAAGAAGCAGGTTGGTTGAGAAGTCTGTTAGCTGAGATTCCCCTATGAGAAAAACTGATTCCAGCTGTATTGATCCACTGCGATAGTACCGCGGCTATTGCTAAGATTCAGAATCGTTATTACAACGATAAGAAACGACAGATACGTCGTAAGCACAGCACTGTGAGAGAGCTACTCACTAAAGGAGCTGTTAGAGTGGATCACATACGCTCAGAAGAGAATTTAGCCGATCCTTTGACGAAAGGATTAGCTAGAGAGAAAGTCCATAATACGGCAAAGAGTATGGGACTTATGCCCCTACAGTGATGAGTTACACACAATGGTAACCCAACCTATAGACTGGAGATCCCAAGAAATAGGTTCAATGGGTAATAACAAGTTGTGTTGTAATATGTGTCAGATCATGCAATTTGAAGCATGAATATCCTGAAGCGACTTGAGGTTGAGATAATAGAAACTCTTAATGAAGTCTATACTCCATTTGGAGTGAATTACATAGCTACAGGAGTACTTTTGATAGACTCACCTATATGAATGTGGAAGTGAGGCCGCTTCCTATGAGTTTAGGGCAAAACTCTAGAGCATTCATTAAACCGGGATAGACGTGCATGGCCATAAACGCACGGGCTACTAGAACTACACTCTGAAAAGGTTATGGCGTGATATAGATCAGAGATAGAGTTCAAGACTACGAGTCACTCTAGTAAAATCTGAACTATACTCACTACGCAAAGGTTCAAATCGAAAGATACCTTTGTTTATGTCTGACCTTATGTAAATGCTCAGTAAAACGATTTCAAAAATTCTAGTGGGGGATTGTTGGGCTTGGCCCAATTATAATTTATGAAATAAGCCCACCCATGTGTTTTTAAGTTTTTTCAAGTGAAAAACATCCCACATTGCTTTCAAAGAACTTGGTGGAGATGTTTATAAAGAAGGTCCTCACATGCTTGGGGTGTGCCCCAAGGGGTACCCACTTTTGTGAAAGGGTGAGGACCTACCTCCTTGGTTGACCACCACACACGCGCGCCGTCCGACCGAACCGGGCTGGGTTGGTGTGGTGTGGTGTAAACAATATAATTTTTTATGGAAAAAAACTAATTAATAATAATATTTTTATCCACCTTCCTGAATTTCCTCCTTCATCTTCTCCATGAAATCAGAGCTCAACAGCTCTTTTTTCCCTGTATAAATAGGTGAGACTGGCATACTGAAACTACACAATTGAATTCATTCTTTCCTTTTTTCAATTCCAAAAAAACTGAGCAAGTTACAGAGTGTAGACAGAACGATTTTTGTGCGGTGCAATACAAAATCGTATTTAAGAGGGCTGTTTTATCCTGGAGGCGACCGGAGTTCATACTGTTTGCTATTTTCCGGCAGTTCCGCGAACGTCTTAAAGAAAGCGACATTGTCCGCAACTCTGCCCATTTAATTTTGTTCGGTCTGTTCCTGTTTTTCTGAGTTCGAGTTCTAACAGTTATCACTTTTACACAAAGGTAAAACTCAATTAGTTGTAATAATGATTATAAATTTTACATTTTGGGTTTATATAGGCTATGGAATACCAATCTCAATGGATTCTACTTTTTTTTTTTAAGTCTAAACATGAACTTGTATAAAAATTATATCTTGGGTACATGTATGTTAAAGCATTTAGGGTATGCTTGGATTGAGAATCACCTTGATGCCGGAGAAGTTTATGAAAAGGAAGGAAATTTGAGAGTCAAATGGAGGTTGATCAGCTATAAAATATTTATTTACACACACACCAAATTGGTAAAATTAGAAGGTTATAAAACCTTCACAATGAACTTATTTACTTTTACTTACAAAAACAAGTTTGTCAAGTTTCAGAACGTGAACAATGATCTTATCCATGAGAGATTCCTCTTTGGGAGTCCTTCCATCAGCACCGCTAGACTCTACCATTGGCTAGCAGACTAAAAGTAATAAAAAAATCCAAAGGACCATGATGGGTGCTCGGATCTCTTTAATTCCATTTCAACCCTTGCCTCCCATGCTAAGAGAAATATCGTGGAAGGGTATTTTGTTAGCACGAAACCATGACAATACTGAAATGGATTCCTCCTATGAAACAAAATTGCAACCTGATTCCAAGTCGGTAGAGGAAATTTTGGATTTTGAAGATGAAGATCATGAGGATCCCAAGTGTCCTACCATTTGCTTGTCTTCGGGAGAGAATAAATCTATGTGGAAACCATGGAGCTCCTCGCTAATCATCAAATTGCTTAGCAATTGGGTTTCGCTTTTTTGAGTCCAGAATCCAAAAGCTTTGGGCAGGGCAAGTACAGTGACACTTATTGATTTGTCATATGACTTCTATATTTCCAGATTCTCCAATCACTTTGATTATGGACATGCCAAGTATGGGGGGCCTTATTTAATTGTTGACCATATCCTTATGGTGCAAGCCTGGAAATCAAACTTTTGAATACGTACTACAATCTCTTTTTTCTTCCTTTCTCTCCCACATAGGTTGAGTTGCAGAAGGTGGAGTCAAGGGTTGATGTAAAGCGAAATGTCATTATTATGCTTTGCCAACCTATGGCAGCTTCGGTAACCAGAGAATCAACTGCTTGATTTCTAGATCAATAGTAGGCCAAAAATGGAAGAAAGATATATTGTAATTGCAAGAAAGAAATTCTTCAGATTTTTTATACTATTTTTCGTGTTGATCTCTATATTTTGCACAATACTGCATGTCATTCTTGTAGGATAGACAAGAGATGAAAAAGGATTAAAAAAACTCATACAATGCATGTATATGTCATGTCATCATTTTTCTAATACGTTTACAAATCAAATGCATGATATAAATGCGTTTATATCATGTATAAATAATTTTATATCATGCATTTGATTTGAAAAAATATTAGCATGCATACGTTATGTGATGATCCTCATCGTGTTTCACATTTAATCGATTAGAAGCAAATATTGCATATGGCAATGATGAGCACTGAAATGACACAAAATATTGAAGTGGTACACTTGAGCATCAGAGGCAATGATATTGAAATGATGAAGAAAAAGACGGTCACGACAAATAAAATTGAAGCTCTGTCCAATACTTTTGCAGGAACAACAAACTTCTTCCCAATAACTTTGGAGATAAGGAGAAAAACAAAAATGACAACCAAAGAAAATGAAAGGATCTAGAATTAAATGGAGAGTTTAGGTTGAATTGCAGAAAGTAGAGCTATTTCAATGACTGATGTAAAGTAAAATGTCATTATTATGTTTTTCCAATCTGTGTCAGCTTCAACAACTAGAGGACCAACAACTTGGTTTTCTAGACCAATAGCTCTATTTTCTGTAACTCAATCCAATCTCTCCATTTAATTCCAAATCCTGTCATTTTCTTTGGTTGTCATTTTTGCTTTTCTCTTTATCTCCAAATTTATTAGGAAGAAGTTTGTTGTTGCTGCAAAAGTATTGGACAGACCTTCAATTTTATTTCTAGTGACCGCCTTTTTCTTCACCATTTCAATATCATTGCCTGTGATGCTCAAGTGTACCACTTGGATAATTTATCGCATTCCAATGCTCGTCATTGTCATATGCAATATTTGCTTCTAATTGATTAAATGTGAAACATGATGATGATCATCATATAACGTATACAACAACAACAAAGCCTTAGTCCCGAAATGATTCGGGGTCGGCTAACATGAACCATCATATAAAACCGTGAAAATCAAGTCGTGTCAGCGACACAGATTCGCTCCCTCCACTCCGTCCTATCCACTACCATATTTTCCTCAATTCCCAATAAACCCATATCACTCTCGATCACCCTCCTCCAAGTTTGCTTAGGTCTTCCCCTACCCCTCACCACTACATCCCTTTGCCACTCTTCGGTTCTCCTAACCGGCGCATCAAGCGCTCTACGTCTCACATGGCCAAACCACCTTAGTCGGTTTTCTCTCATTTTATTCTCAATAGATGTGACCCCTACTTTTGTCCTAATTATTTCATTACGCACCCGGTCCTTTCTCGTGTGACCACACATCCATCTCAACATACGCATCTCCGCCACCGACATCTTATGGATGTGGCAGTGTTTCACTGCCCAACACTCCGTACCATATAACAATGCTGGTCTAATTGCCGTCCGGTAGAATTTTCCCTTCAATCTATTAGGCATGCCGGGATCACAAAGGAAACCCGTAGCACTCTTCCACTTCGACCAACCAGCTTTAATCCTATGAGCAACATCTCCATCTACTTCTCCATCCGTTTGGATAATAGATCCTAAATACCGGAAGCAATCCGAGGCCTGAACAACTCTCCCATCTAGGATGATTGTCCCTGCCTCCCTACTCCTACGGCCGCTAAACTTACACTCCAAATATTCTGTCTTACTTCGACTCAACTTAAAGCCTCTAGATTCTAGAGTTTGCCTCCATAGTTCCAACTTCATCTCCACTCCTTCTTTCGTCTCCTCAACCAACACAATATCATCTGCAAACAGCATGCACCATGGTATACCATCTTGAAGTGAACTTGTTAGTTCATCCATAACGATGGCAAAAAGAAATGGGCTTAGTGCGGAACCTTGATGCACTCCAATCGTAATAGGAAACTCTTCAGTCTTCCCAACACTAGTACGTACACTCGTGCATACTCCCTCATACATGTCCTTTATGATGTCAATATATTTCCGCGAAATGCCTTTCCTTATCAAGGCCCACCAAAGTACTTCCCTTGGTACCTTATCATATGCTTTCTCCAAGTCAATGAAAACCATATGCAAGTCTTTCTTCTTATTTCGATAGTGCTCCATTAATTGTCTCATTAGATGGATGGCTTCCATAGTTGATCTTCCCGGCATAAAGCCAAACTGGTTTTCCGAGATCTTCACCGTCCTCCTTAGCCTTTGTTCAATCACTCGCTCCCAAAGTTTCATAGTGTGACTCATTAATTTGATTCCCCGATAGTTGGCACAATCTTGGACATCGCCTTTGTTCTTATACAAAGGGATTAAGGTACTTTTCCTCCATTCTGATGACATCTTATTGTTTCTCCAAATTTTGTTGAAGAACGTCGTCAACCATTCGATTCCTCTTTCTCCCAAACATCTCCAAATCTCAATAGGGATGCCATCAGGTCCTACTGCTTTCTTCAACTTCATCTTACTTAATGCCATTTTGACTTCACCCTTTTGAATTCTCCGCAGGCATTCATGATTTATCATATCGTGATGGATACTTATATCTCCAACATCTTGTTGGCGATCTCCATTAAATAAGTCATCAAAATAGGACCTCCATCGTTCCTTGATATCCTTATCTCCAACTAGGACTTTCTGGTCCACATCCTTCACACATTTAACTTTTCCGAGATCTCGCGTCTTCCTATCTCTCATCCGAGCAATTCTATATATGTCTCTTTCCCCTTCTTTCGTATCCAATCTTGTATACAGATCCCGATTCACCTTTGCTCTAGCATCTCGTATGACCTTCTTTACTTCCCTTTTAGCCTCTTTGTATTTTTCGTAGTTCTCGTCACTCCTACATTTCCCCAATAGTTTATAGGATTCTCTCTTACTCTTTACTGCTTGTCGTACTTCTTCTGTCCACCAAGATGTGTCCTTACCCGGTGGCATGCTACCTTTAGATTCCCCTAGAACTTCCTTCGCTACTTCCCTTATACTATGCTCCATCTTATTCCATATCGAATCTATATCTGAATCCATATTGCAAGTCCAAATATCTTTTTTGGTCATCTCATCCACAAATTTTTGTTGATTCTCCCCTTGCAATTTCCACCACTTAATCTTAGTCTCTACTTGAGGTGTTTGTTTTCTTATACATTTCCTACTTCGAAAATCTAGCACCACTACTCTATGTTGGGTTGTCGTACTCTCACCAGGGATCACCTTACAATCAATATAACTCTTTCTCCAAGCACTCCTTACTAAGAAGAAGTCAATTTGGCTCGCATTACCGCCACTCCGATAAGTCACTAAGTGGGATATTCTCTTCATAAACCATGTGTTCATGATACTCAAGTCATAGGCTGATGCGAATTCCAAAATATCATTTCCTACTTCATTCTTATCTCCAAAACCATACCCTCCATGAACACTCTCAAACCCATCTCGCCTAGAACCCACGTGTCCATTGAGATCACCCCCTAGTACCATTTTTTCATCCCTAGGAACCTGTTGCACCACTTCCTCTAAGTAATCCCAAAAAGCTTGTCTTATAGACACATCTAATCCTATTTGTGGCGCATATGCACTAATGACATTCACAACCTCATCCCCTATCACTAGCTTAACACTCATAATTCTATCGCTCTTCCTAGATACCGCTACTACCTCATCAATATACTCCCTATCAATAAGAATACCTACTCCATTTCTACCATTATCCTTTCCTGAGTACCAAAGCTTATAACCCCAAGGAGCTATCTCTCTAGCCTTAGCTCCAACCCACTTGGTTTCTTGTAGGCATAATATATTTATTCTCCTCCTCTTCATAACATCTACAATTTCAGCTAATCTTCCTGTCAAAGAACCTATGTTCCATGTCCCAAAGCGTAACCTACTACCCTTACCCCTACCCCTACCATTACCGTGGACTAGCTTATTTACCCGCAACCCTTGCATATTTGACACCACCCCCGGGTCCTGGGGTGGCGCGCCGCTTCGAAGCGACGACCTAGCAACCCTTGCACATTTATCACTACACCCGGGTCTAGGAAGTGCAGCGCGTCGCTGAGTAGGGAACGCCCCAACGGTATTTATATTATGGTTCATGTCATAAGATGTGACTAAGTTTTACGCTGGCCGCCACAAACCTACCGCAACCCTCCTCCTTTGTCCGGGCTTGGGACCGGCTGTAAAGGCCACCAAGTGACCCTCACAGGCGGAGTTATATAACGTATACGTGATAATATATGTTTTCAAATCAAATGCATGATATAAATTCATTTATACATGATATAAATTCATTTATATCATGCATTTAATTTGCAAACATATTAGGAAAAGGATAATATGACATATACATGCATTGTACGAGTTTTTTTATCCTCTTTCATCTTTTTTCTGTCCTGCAAGAATGGCATGCAGTATTGTGCAAAATATAGAGACCAACACGAAAAATACTATAAAAAATCTAAAGAATTTCTTTCTTGCAATTACAATATCTTTCTTCCATCTTTGGCCTACTATTGATCTAGAAATCAAGCAGTTGATCCTCCGGTTACTGAAGCTACCAGAGGTTGGCAAAGCATAATAATGGCATTTCACTTTACATCAACCGTTGAAATAGCTCTACCTTCTGCAACTCAACCTATGTGGGAGAGAAAGAAAGAATATATTAAATGAAGAATATAAAAATATAAAAATATAAAGGAAAAAATGAGAATTCTAAATTATATTTATTCTTACTTGAAGTTATATATCATCAGTATTGATCACATGCACCTTAATGAGCATGTAGAATTTGCTCATTCACCGTTAGATCTAGGCTTATTAGAATCCTAAGGTGGAGATTCAAAGCATCCCGAGGTTTAGATTTAATAAGCCTATATCTAACGGTGAATGAGCAAATTCACTTGCTCATTAAGGTGCATGTGAAAATTCCATTCATAAGCATCTTACATATCACCTATATATAGTGCTAGGATTAGTAATTCTTACAACCTAATTAATAAAGTAACTTGGTTCATAAATAAAGAACTGCTAACTTAACTTAACTCCTATTGAATTTGAATGTGTTTGATAACTATATATTTTTAGCACTTATTGAATTTAAATATGTTTGATAACTATAATTCTCCAACCATTAAAAATATTTAATTAAATTAAAGCTCATTTATTTTTTTAATTAAAGTATTTAACTTAAAAATTTTCTTTTAGAAAAAACTTAAAAATTTTAAATTACAATATCAATAATAAGAACTTATAATGGTTCAGAAAAGTCAAACAATCAAAGTGTTTTTTTATGAGTAAAAATTATAGTTTGTAAGATTCAAGCAATATCACAATATATAAAAGACAAACAAACAAAACATGATTTTATGAGAACCACAAACAAAAAAAATGTTACTTTAGCCTTATTCTAATATTATATATATAAAAAAAAATTTGTCTTAAGAAACGTAATCAAATAATGTATCTAACTAATTGAACTTCAAACATACAATTACATTTCACCAGAAAAAAAAAACATACAATTACATTAATTTAGTTAATTGTAAAAGAACATTAAGGCTTGATATTTCCATATTTCATAGATGTTTAGGTGCATTTCACTCACTGTTCTTAGTTATTTTCAACTGTTTTTATTTATTGTTTTCGTGTTTTAGGTCGGTTTTATGTTTCCTTTACCTTACGGCATGATTAGTGTCTTTCAGGACTTTTTGGACCTCCTCGGAGCTCTAGAAAGCAATCAGGCATCAACCGAGAGAACGAGGAGCTGAAGCGGACCCGGCCACATGCTGTCTTATCGAGACAACTACTGTCTCGCCGAGACAGCCACTGTCTCGCCGAGACAACTACTGTCTCGCCGAGACAGAACGCGAATCAGTAACGTAAGTCCGGCTCTTTTTGCTAAATTGGCCCTATGAAAACCTGGAAATGTCCATTTTTATTCTTGTAATTTACCTTTTTGCCCTTGTAGCTCTTGTTGTGACTATAAAAGGGAATTAGGTTTTATTTCTAGGATCATCTTCTTTTTCTGAAACAATTGAGCAGCCATTGTTATAGCAAACCACATTTTAGAAGCTAGGCTTTGGCTCATTTATTACAATTGGGATTTTCAATTACTCTCATTTCGTTTCTGGCGATTTTCAATCGAGGATTCATCGACGATCACTAGAGTGACAGTCTAGTTTTCTTCTCCTTTGTACTCTTCTATTGAATTTCAATATATTTATGAATTTCATCTTTATCATTATGATTGTGTTGATTTGCATATCTATGAGCTAATCTCCATCCAATCTGGGATGGAGGAGAATTTGGTGTGAATGATTATATTTGGGTTTAGAGTTAGGGTATGATTTGATTGTCAACTGTAATCTGATTGTCTGTACTTAATGTCTTGATCCGAAAGGAAATAGAATTTTAGATAGATTCGAGACCGAGAGGAGAGAATCTATACTGAACCCATACAGTCAGACCTCGCTAGGACTCTAGGAGTGCGGTTCTTACTCGGGCTACGGCTTAGAGTTCAACCAAACAGGGCTTAGTAATGCTTTGCATGTTGTAGAACATATTGCCTAACCAAGCTATTGTTTGAACACATATTGAATAGGGGTTTTAGAATACTGATCACATTCATACCCTTTCTAGAATGGTTGCCGTTATATTCCGACATGATTTAACAACTCTTAACTCTCGACCTAGATATATGATTCAACCAAAGGATCCGAAATCCCAGATTTCTGATCCATTAATCTCACCAATTGTTATCCCCAGCGTTAATTTTCAGTTCTTTATAATAAATTGCATATTTAGTTAATGCCAATTCCATCCCAATTTTATTTGTCTTGACATTTGGACGTTTGATTAGACTTAGTGGCTCTGCAGTCCTGTCTCCCTGTGGGTTCGACCTGTGCTTGCACACTTTATTACTTGTTGCGATAGGTTTATACTTGACCTCAATTTTGCTATATATCCAAGGAGCATCAAGTTTTTGGCGCCGTTGCCGGGGAGGCACGCGAGTGCACATTAAGTCAAAAAAATCGAAATTTGATCTTGACTTTATTTTATTACTGTTTTGTCTTTGTTTTGTTAGTTTATGCACCGACGTTCTCGAAGTTATTCACCTTTGCATTTTGACCCTGACATTGATAAAACTACGCGCAGGTTAAGGAAAGAACGTAGACAACAGGTTAGGGTGGAAGAAATCAACATCCCCCCTGAGGAGGAAATCCCTCAACCAGAAGAGATGGCCAATCCACCTTCTATCATGGAGCTTCTCAAGGCCACAAGGCCTACAGCTACCTCTAGCTTAGTGCAGCCTACCATTGCAGCAGCTTCTTTTGAGATCAAACCAGCAATGATCCAAATGATCCAAAATTCGGGACAATTCGGTGGAGAATACCATGAGGATCCCAATGCCCACTTGAATAAATTCACCCTTTATTGTAGCACTTTCAAATATAATAATGTTACTACTGAAGATGTATACATGACATTATTTCGTTTTTCTTTGAAGGATGAAGCAGAAGATTGGCTAGCCTCATTGGAACCAGGATCCCTAGCATATTGGGATAGCACAGTTAGTGAATTTCTGGCCAAGTATTTTCCGCCGTCCAAGACGACGCAGTTCAAGAGCGATATTAACTGTTTCAAACAGTTTGAGAGTGAAAATCTACACTTGGCTTGGGAACGATTCCAAAAGCTCCTGCGAAAGTGCCCACATCATGGGTTTGAAAAGCACCATTTGGTACAACTCTTTTACTGTGGTATTTCTTCTGCTAACAGAGCTTCTTTGGATGCAGCTGCAGGTGGTAATCTATTTAGTAAGACAGCGGCAGTTGCTTATAGCCTTGTGAAGGAGCTAGCAGAGCGTAGTGCGCACTGGCAGATAGAGAAGCCGACCCCAAGACGTGGTGTATTTGCTGTGGAGGCCCCGTCATCAAAATCGGTAGGGACATCAGAGTCAGACTCTCAGGTAGTAGCTCTGGAAGAAAAGCTTGATCTTGTCTTAGCTGAGATGAAAAAGTCCGAACCAGCGCCCGCGCCAGTCTTCAAATGCGAAATCTGCGTGGGAGAGCACAGAAGCACATAATGCCCCATAGTGCTAGAGCAAGTCAATTATATGAAGCATAATGGACCTTATCAGAATAATTACAACCCCGCTTGGAGACAAAATCAGCCGGGATTCAGTTGGTCCAACAACCAAGCAGCCTTGGGACCACCCAGATTTCAGAATTCCAATCAAGGGACCTCTTCAGCACCGCCTCAGCAAAATCAGAACCAATACCAAAAGAAAAAAGACACCCTGGAAGATAAAGTGGATGCCATGATAAAAGTATTGGGAGCGATAGACAGGAGAGTCTCAGGAATGGAAACTCGTATGGTCTAGAATGAAGCTCATATGAAGCAGTTGGAGACGCAGTTGGGGCAAATGGCAAGGAATAACTCTGAACGTCCTGTGGGACAACTACCCCCAAATAGTGAGGAAAATCCGAAGGAAAGGGTCCATGCCATCCAACTTAGGAGTGGGAATCAGGTAAGAAGCGGCTTAGGAGACTCGATCGACGAAAATGCGACATCGCCCGAGTTGTCTCGGCGAGACACTATAGTGTCTCGGTGAGACAACCCGCCGCTGGAGGCGTCTCGGCGAGACACTATAGTGTCTCGGCGAGATGACCCCTCTGGGTCACATCTCGCCGACAAAATCTCCCCAGCCGCCCCCGCTCCAGCTCAGATAAGTGTCCCTAACCATAAACTATTTGCGGACCCAAATGTTCAGCCTACTAAGGTACCCCTACCCTATCCAAGTCGCAAGACTAAATTAGATAAGGAATATGCAAAAATTTTAAATGTGTTTAAGAAAATTGAAATTAATCTTCCGTTTCTTGAACTACTTGAAAACATGCCTGTTTATGGGAAATTCCTTAAAGAGCTAATCACAAAAAAAAACGGAAGTTAGGGGACCATGAGACTGTAATGTTGAGCCAGGAATGCTCTTCTATGTTGAGCACGAATCTGCCAAAAAAATCTAAGGATCCTAGTAGTTTCAGCATTCCTTGCACCATAGGTAGTACACATTTCAAGTATGCACTTTGTGATCTGGGTGCCAGTATAAATCTGATGCCACTCTCTGTATACAGAAAATTGGGCATGGGAGATCCGAGTCCAACTTCAGTCACCATTCAACTGGCAGATCGCTCAGTACGGGGGCCAACCGGAATTTTTGAGGACTTACTCGTGAAGGTTGGCAAGTTCATCTTCCCTGCAGACTTTGTAATTCTGGACATTGAGGAGGATGATCAGGTGCCCATTATTTTGGGAAGACCGTTCCTAGCAACAGGGAGGACACTTATCGACGTGGAAGAAGGGAAGTTGTTTCTTCGATTACACGATGAGAAAGTGGAATTCAACGTTGTGAAATCAATGAAGTATCCGGTAGACACTTCTTCTTGTAATTTTATTTGTACTAACGATGTTATTGTTGAAGATGTCTTCTAGGAAGATCAGGAACAAAGTCTAGCACCTGCTGAGATCACAGTGCCAGAAAGCGAACTTATTGAATTAAGTGAGTTGGAAGCAGAAAGGTGTTATTGGATTCGAGACGTTGAGGAGTTAGTAAGTAATTATGGTTCCCTTCCAAAACCCTCCATTGAGGAACCGCCGATCCTTGACCTTAAACCATTACCTGTTCACCTTAAGTATGCATTTTTGCAACCACCTATGTCTTTGCCTGTAATTGTTTCTTCTCAGCTGACCAGGGATATGGAAGAACAGTTGATTGAAGTTCTGCGCACGCACAAGGGCGCTTTTGGTTGGCAGATGGCAGACATACAAGGAATCAACCCCTCCGTATGCACCCATAGGATTTACATGGAGGACGAGATCAAACCAACTGTTCAACTGCAGCGACGATTGAACCCCAAAATGAAGGAAGTGGTGAAGGCTGAAGTGATCAAGCTCTTGGATGCAGGTATAATTTTTCCCATTTCTGACAGTCCTTGGGTTAGTCCTGTGCAGGTGGTTCCTAAGAAAGGCGGAACTACAGTGATGCTAAATGAGAAAAATGAACTGATCCCTGTGAGGAAGGTGACTGGTTGGCGTATGTGCATAGACTACAGGAAGCTGAATGATGCCACATGGAAAGACCACTTCCCACTTCCATTCATCGATCAGATGCTAGAGCGAATGTCAGGTAAGTGTTTCTATTGCACTGTAGACGGTTATTCGGGCTATATACAAATACCGATCGATCTGAAAGATCAGGAAAAGACCACTTTTACATGCCCTTACGGGACTTTTGCATATAGACGAATGCCATTTGGCCTGTGCAATGCACCCGCCACATTCCAAAGATGCATGACAGCGATTTTTAGTGATATGGTTGAGCAATTCATGGAGATATTCATGGACGACTTCTCCATATTTGGATCCACTTTCGAAAGTTGTCTACAAAGTCTAGAGTTGATGTTGCAACGCTGTGAGGACACTAGCCTAGTTCTTAACTGGGAGAAGTGTCAATTTATGGTTAAAGAGTGCATAGTATTAGGGCATAGAGTGTCTGAAAGGGGGATAGAGGTCGACCCTGCCAAAATCGAAGTAATAGATAAACTACCTCCCCCTTGTAATGTCAAAGCAGTTAGAAGCTTCCTGGGGCATGCAGGATTCTATAGGCGATTCGTTAAAGATTTTTCCAAAATTGCTAGGCCTTTAACTCAATTGCTTTTGAAAGATGCCGATTTTGTTTTCACTGATGCATGCTTAGATGCTTTCAATGAACTTAAAAGTAAATTGGTGAAAGCCCCTATTATGGTTAGTCCAGATTGGGACAAGCCATTTGAGCTAATGTGTGATGCAAGCGACACAGCTGTAGGTGCATGCTTGGGTCAAAAGAAAGATAAAATTTGTCAGCCTATTTGTTATGCTAGTAAGACTTTAAATGAAGCTCAAGTAAATTACACCACCACAGAAAAAGAATTGCTAGCTATCATTTTTGCCTTAGACAAGTTTAGATCTTATCTTGTGCTTTCTAAGATTATTGTGTATACTGACCATGCTGCCCTGAGGTACTTTTTTTCTAAACAGGACGCAAAGCCTAGACTCATTTGTTGGATATTGCTGTTCCAGGAATTCGATTTAGAAATAAGAGACAAGAAGGGAGTCGAGAATGTGGTAGCTGACCACCTCTCCCGCTTGGAGAACAAGGAGGACGAGATGATCCTCTCTGAGGACATCAAGGAATCCTTCCCTGATGAGAAGTTAATAGCAATTTTATCAGTACCTTGGTTCGCTGACTATGCTAATTTCATTGCAGGAAAGGTCATACCCCCAGATTTGAGCTATCAGCAGAGAAAGAAATTTCTACATGAGGTAAAACAGTACTACTGGGAGGATCCTTTCCTATGGAAGGTATGTGGCGACAATATCATTCGGCGTTGTATCCCTGAAAGTGAAGTAGAGTCAGTTCTAGCTTTTTGCCATTCCAAAGAGGTAGGTGGGCATAATGGCCAGACCAAAACTGCAGCTAAGGTATTACAATCTGGCCTATTTTGGCCCACCCCTTTTTGCCGATGCTGCTAGATTTGTAAAGTCATGTGATAATTGCCAGAGAACTGGAAGTTTATCAAAAAGACATGAAATGCCTCTTAGTCCTATTTTGGTTTATGAGATATTTGATGTCTGGGGGATAGACTTCATGGGTCCTTTCCCCAAGTCTTTTAACAATGAGTACATTTTGGTGGCGGTCGATTACGTGTCAAAGTGGGTGGAAGCTGTTGCTTTACCTAGTAATGATGCGAGGGTTGTAACTAAGTTCTTGCAAAAGAACATTTTTACACGTTTTGGCACCCCTCGCACCATTATTAGTGATGGCGGCTCACACTTCTGCAATAAGCTTTTCTCACAGCTTTTGCAGAAATATGGAGTCACACATAAAGTGGCCACACCTTACCACCCTCAGACTAGTGGCCAAGTAAAAGTAACTAACAGAGAGTTGAAAAGCATCTTAGAAAAAATAGTGAACCTATCTAGGAAAGACTGGTCTTTAAAAATCGACGACACCTTGTGGGCATACAGAACAGCATTTAAAACGCCAATCGGCATGTCTCCCTACAGATTGGTGTATGGAAAGGCATGCCATTTGCCTGTAGAGCTAGAACACAAGGCCTTTTGGGCCACTAGGTTTCTAAACTTTGATAATAAGATTGCAGGTGAACAGCGGTTGTTGCAGTTGGATCAATTGGAGGAATTTCGACTAGGAGCATATGAGAATTCCAAGATTTACAAGGAACGAATGAAGAAGTGGCATGACAAGCGGATCATTAAGCGCAACTTTGAGCCAATGGACAAAGTTCTGTTATTTAACTCCCGGATAAAGCTGTGGCCTGGTAAGCTGAAGTCCAGGTGGAGCGGACCATTCTCCGTAGTACAAGCTTTCCCTTCTGGTATGGTTGAAATCAAAGACGATAAGAATCAGACGTTTCAGGTTAACGGTCAGAGTTTGAAGTGCTATGATGATGGACCTCGAGTAATCGAGCATCTCCGTCTGGATGATCCGTCCTGAGGGAGAAGGACAGTCTATAAGCTCCATAGACTATAAAATTGAGCGCTCTTGGGAGGCACCCCAGATTAGAACCTCTTTACATTACGTTCCCTTTCAAGCACTTTTGAACATTTTATCCGCACTTAATTTCTTTTACTTGTTTTTACGACTGTTGTCTTTTCCCGTTGTGTCTCGCCGAGACAAGGCGGCCCTGCCAATAGCAAGGCACACCAGCACAGCATTGTGTCTCTCCGAGACACAGTGTGTCTCGCCGAGACACTATGTGTCTTGCCCAGACACCATGTGTCTCACCGAGACACATCGCGGATCCAAGGCCCACCAGCCTGGATCCGCCCTTATAAAATCCCCAAACCCTATTTCTTTTTAAAAGCCGACTTCCTCTCCCCTTCACCCCCAATTTCTTCACCCAAACCCTAATTTCTCTCTCTACAAACCTTTCCCATCCCTCCATTATCATCTCCTACCTCTTCCCCATTTCTCACCTCCATCCTATCTATTTTACTTCAAACCCACCATCACTAATTTTTCAAGGTTCTTTACTATTCCTTTGTTTTCATTATTTCATTTAGTTTGTGCTAACTCTCCTTTCAACATTTCTAATTTTTACAAAGGTTCATCACTTCCCTTTTATTTCTACTTGTTTGATTTATTTTGGGATAACTCTTTTTCATTTTATATGGTGTTTTCCTCTTTTCATTTGTGTTTTCTTGCTATTCTTCTTTTGTTTTGTGCACTTAGGTCATGGCAGAATCATCTCGTACCACGCGATCCAAAAGCAAGAATCGAGTGGTCGAGGAGCAGACACCAATTGAAGATTCTGGACGACCCCGATGGATGAATCCACGCCCTCTTAGGCCCCGAGCTTCATCACAGCAAGTAGATACTCCGTACCCGTCCGAGTTATCACGTAAGTATCTTTTCCCTTTCTCCATTAAATCTGTTGATGAGGGGGAGCTATACCTAAAATTTAAAGACTACAAACTTGCTCACCCCCGATATTTTGACTGGCCTTTACTTGAGAATGCGGGTAAGGATGAGGGGATTAAAGAGATCCTAACCCGGATGGGGTGGAAGAAATTAGATGATAGGCGGTACAAATTGTAGAAATTCTATATTGTTGAGTTCTTTACTACCCTTCGAATCGACACTGACGACGAGGGCGTAAGAACTCTACACTATAGAATTGATAATACCGAATCCAAATGGAGTGAGGAGGAATTTAATAAAGTCATGGGTTTTAAAGAGGGTGATTACACCGAGTGGGACAAGGACCTCACTAATAAAGATGTTTGGTTTGAGCTTTCGAGGATTTTTTATTTTAAGAAAAACAAAACGTTAAATAAGAACATAACCGATCCTCAAACCCGCTTAATGCATAAATGGATTACATTTAACCTTGTCGGTCTCCCCGAGCCGATAAGGTTAGCGAGGCCGATCTTTTACTTCTTTGGTGTATGACCCAAAACAAACCTCCTAGGATGGCCCACTTTATCTGGACTTTGATGGCCGGAGTTCGCTTTTCAAAGCGAACCTCCCTTCCCTTTGGCCATATTATCTCCCGCCTAGAGGTCTGTGAGGGAACAATGGCCACTTTCAAGTTAAAAGACTGAGAATTTTAAATTGTTAGATTCGAGTTATTTGTTGCGTGCTGAACTCCTCCACAAGTCGGGAATGTGGTGGAAGGATTTTCAATCTGCAGGTATAGGTTCATCTGAGCCAATGGACCTCGGCTCTGAAAAGGGGGATGATGACTATCAAGCAGAGCCGGAAGGCGGTTTTGAGGAACGATTAACCAATATGGAGGCCAACTTGGAGGAGTTGACATTTGAATTCCACGACTTCCGCATGGATGTCAACGGATTCATGTTCGATATGCGCGGATGGATGGATCGCCACCCTTGAGGGAGTCCCTATCCTATTTTCTTTTCCCTTTATATATTTTGTAGCCTTACTTCTCTGCATTTTTGGGAGTAAATGCATGCTTTAAGTGTGGGGAGGGAAAATTAGGATAGAAAATTGCATGTCTGTCGTTTTGTTGTCGTCTTGTCTTGTTTAAACTGTTTGCATGTTGCATTTGTGCATCTGCTGTCACCGCGTCTGTCGTGTCTGTCTTGTAGAGTCAATCAAAGCCTCCCCTTAAGCCTTAAGTCTTGGTTCTTCGTTTGAAATGGATGAAACACTCTAGAGTTGTTATATTGCATATCCCCTCGAAAACTTCATCGAAAGAAAAAATTACACAAACAGGCCATCTTAATTTTACCCTTGAATAATTGATGATGAGGTCGTGTCCCCAGTACTTAATTTTGATACTTAGTGCAATTTAAGTAGTCCACCTTTAAGAAGATGATGGAAACCAAAATTGTGAAATCTGAATGTCAACCTAAGTTGAAATCGTGTTACCGGAAGTAGTTGAAGTTACTCTTAATGATTAATGCACGAATCTTTAAATCAAACTTGCTTGCCAATGCACTGAAAATCTAAATCTCCAAATACCTCTTTCCACCTTACTCCAATGCCTACAATCAATAAGTGCAATTGCACAAACAAATTCTTGGTATGAGTATGCATAGCATCTTGGTTTTGTGATCGGGTTGTATGACCGGGGGTACGTTACCCATGCGTTCAACCGGTACAAAAGGCCCCTCACATTGGAAAGAAAATGGAAAGAGGGAATCTAATTCTTCAAACGCCATGGTTTTGTGATCGGGTTGTATGACCGGGGGTACGTTACCCATGCATTTCAACCAGTACAAAAGGCCCCTCACACTGCCAAGTGACTTAATTAATTTAGCTTAACAACCTTAGAAATTTAATCTGAAGGTTCACGGTGAATGATTTGGTTGTTCATTTTTGGCTAAACAAGATTAAGTTTCTATCTATCTTCTTAGAGTTTGGGCTACTGAAATTACCTTTGAGAATGAGTTTTCACAAGGCGACCCCTCTATCATCTTCGGTTCAAGGGTAGTTAGTAAAGTGTTTTGTTTGGAAATAATCCGGAAATGTCAAAAGTTCGAGGGCTATGTGATTTAATTCCTTCTAAATGTCCGTCTTTCTTGCTTGAGGACAATCAAGGTTTAAGTGTGGGGAGGTTGATATTTCCATATTTCATAGATGTTTAGGTGCATTTCACTCACTGTTCTTAGTTATTTTCAACTGCTTTTGTTTATTGTTTTCGTGTTTTAGGTCGGTTTTATGTTTCCTTTACCTTACGGCATGATTAGTGTCTTTCAGGACTTTTTGGACCTCCTCGGAGCTCTAGGAAGCAATCAGGCATCAACCGAGAGAACGAGGAGCTGAAGCGGACCCGGCCACATGCTGTCTCGCCGAGACAACTACTTGTTGAAACACCTTTCCACATAATTTTGATTTGACAAAACTGTTTAAGTATAATTTAAAATACATATTCTAAACACACTAAGTTTAAATGCTTTGATTTATTCTACTAATGTGTTTGTTCAATGTTGAGTTAAAACTGTTATAAGACATAAGGATTAAAAGGCCCAAGTCAAAACAACTCAGTACAACTCGGCCCGCGTATGTCAAGACGTTGCCGTTTTGAGCAAAACGCAACTCAGCAAACAGAAGGATCTAGAAGACCTTCGGGAACAACTTCAAGATGAAGCTGCTGAGTAGTCTCGACAAAGCATACAAGACAGCAGCTGGCAAAGCAAAACTTCCAGACAAAGTATTTCCCTTTTAGGCAAAGTTCAGACGACACAGTATGCTGTCCAGTTGACTTTACCATAAAAGGAGAGACAGTCTGCTGAGCTGACCGAGGACAGAAGATACACAATTATGATTGGCCGAGAGCTCTGAGCAAGTCAGGATGACAACGACATGTAGCCGTTTCCCTCCAACGGTTATTTCGAAATTCGAAATGACTGATGCCCAGATGTCTCTATAAATAGTGCCATCAGAAGCTTCACTCAACACAGAACTTGATCAAGTAGTTACGCTGACCAAATTTCTACAAGTTCTGCAAGCAAAGAAGCAAAGCAAAATCTTACACTACAATTCTTATATCTGTGTAAAAGTCTAGAGTGATTGTTTCAATCGTCTAAAGTGTCTTAGCAAATCTTTGTATAGGACAAAACACTTATCATTTCTAGAGATAGAAAGGAGAGGCTGAGTACTCGGTTTTAAGTACTCAGCGAGAGATTAGGATTGAGTAGAGGTATAGAGGAAGGTACTCTTGTCATACTCAGTTGCTGATATTGTAAAATGTTTGAGGCTCTACCTTTAAAGAGCTCAGTAGAGGATTCGAAATCTCAGAAATTGTTCCGGGGACAGGACGTAGGCTTAGAAGAAGCCGAACCTGGATAAATCTGCTGAGTGAAGTATTTCTTACCTTAACTCCTTATATATATTGCTTGCTTAAAATAACCAAAAACTGACCAAGTAAAGAAGGTCAAGTTGAGTTGTTCGCGCTGAACGTCTGAGCTCAGGAATAGACTCTAAGTGCTATCTCCTGACTCAAGCTAAGAAACTGACCTAGTCACCAGTTGACTAAGCCAGTATCTTGCTGTTTACTCAGCGCCGCTGTTAAAACCTTTTTCCTTAGAAAAAGAAGTCTGCCCTAATTGCGAAAAAGTTTAAATAGTTCCTAACCCCCCCCCCCCCCATTGGAACTATACTTGCAACCCTACAAGGGACCAACAAGTGGTATCAGAGCTTAAAAGCTCACTCTAAAAGGTCTAACAACCTTGAGCTGATCCCTACCATGGGCGAAAACAGCACTCGGTTTCTCCCTGGAAACCAAACAACGCAAATACTGCATGAGGGGCTGTCCATTACTAGGCCTCCCCTATTCTTCGGGTCAAACTATACCTTTTGGAAGAATAGGATGAAAAACTTCATTCAGGCTACAAACATGAGTGCCTGGCTATCTATAGTCCAAGGCCCATTTGTACCTGTCGAGGTTATGGCTGGCCAAACAGTTGTAAAAGCTGAGGCCAAATGGACAGAGGATGATCTTAAGAAGCTCCAAAACCATGCTTCGGCTATCAATATGCTTCACTGTGCGCTCGATGCTGCAGAATATAATAAAATCTCAGGTTGTGAGTCGGCACAAGAGATCTGGAGAAAGCTAGAAGTCACCTACGAGGGAACCAATAAAGTAAAGGAGTCCAAGGTGAATCAGCAGATGAGACTGTACGAGCTGTTCGAGATGAACAATGATGAATGCATTTCAGACATGAATGCAAGGTTTACCAACATCATTAATGAGCTCAAGAGACTTGGGAAAATCTTCACTGAGGAAGAACAAGTCAAAAAGATTCTCAGGAGTCTTCCTAAAGACTGGCAAGCAAAGAAGACAGCAGTTGAGGAAGCTCAGGATTTAACCACCTACAAATATGACGAACTCATCGGTTCATTGCTGACCCATGAGATATCCATGAAAAACTTTGAGGTGAAGGAAAAATCTGAAGACAAGAAGCAAAAATCCCTTGTCATGAAAGCTGACTCCACTGACGGGAGTTCAACTAACGATGAGGAGATGGCTATGTTCACAAGGAAGATGAAAAGGCTATTCAAAAAGAGTGACAAATACTCTAAAAAGCCTTACAGAAAGTTTGATAAATATAAGGCTGACTCAAGTGACAGCAAATACAGAAAGGACAGCTCAAAGCCCATTACATGCTTTGAGTGCCATCAAACTGGCCATATTAAGTCAAACTGCCCCACGCTGAGGAAAGACAAGAAAAGTGGGAAGAAAGCAATGGTGGCTACTTGGAGCGACAACGATGAGTCTTCATCTACAAAAACTGAGGCCACCGAGTCAGCGAAGATATGCTTCAGGGCTGACGAACTTGCTGAGCCATGCGTCTCTGAGCATGCTGACCTATCAGAAGATGAGGAGCAATCAAATGAGGTAATTTCTCTTCCCCAGCTCAGAAACGATATGGTTAATGCCCTGAGTGATCTCTATACACTTGTCAAGAAGTGTAATAAGAAAGTTAGAGCACTCAGCAGGTGCTGTGACGAAGTGGAAGAGGTCAAACTGAGTGACCTCAGATACCTTCTTCAGGACAATACAAGTCTACATGATAACATGAAGATCATACATGAGTCTGTCTCTGAAGTCCAGTCAGTTTCAAAGAAACTGAGTAAGGACTTCACAACTATCCAGAACCAACTAAAGGTTCCAAATAAAAGAAACAGTCCTCTGAGAACTTAGTACCAAGGTACTAAGCAGAGATGGAATCCCCAGCGAAAAGTCCAGTGTGACTTTTATTGGAAGTTAGGACACACCACTAAGGTGTGCTGGCACGCTCAGCACTGGGGTGCTGATAAGTCAGTGAAACATCCTAAACAGAAGGTCAGTTGTGACTTCTGTGGAAAGAATGGCCATACTGTCCATGTATGTCACCATAAAATAAAATATGATGCTTTACCTGTTGCACCTAACAAGCAAGGACCCAAAAAGAATTGGGTACCTAAAAGTAACTAGTTACAATGCAGGTAAGCCTGAGATGTGCCGAGAAGTCAAAGATGTGGTATATTGACAGCGCATGCTCAAGGCATATGACGGGTGATGAAACTCAGTTCATAACGTTTGAGTGTAAACGAGGAGGGAGCGTAAGTTTTGGAGACAACAAGAAGGGTAAGATAGTAGGGTCAGTAACCATCGGAGGTAATCCTACTATTGAATCTGTCTCCCTAGTCAGCGGACTCAAATATAACTTACTCAGCGTAGCTCAGCTATGTGACAATGGGAGAAAAGATATATTTGATGCTACTGGATGTAAAATATACGAGGGTAAAACAAATGAGTTAATTTTAACTGCCCCTCGGATAGATAATGTCTTTATGCTAGACTTAGAGAAAAAGTTTTCAAAAACTGTGTGCTTAGTATCAAAGGAAGAAAATTCCTGGCTATGGCACATGAGACTTGGTCATGTAAGCATGGACCTCCTGGCCAAACTAGCAAGAAAGCAATTGGTTGAGGGACTGCCTGAACTTAAATTTCAAAAAGATCAATTATGCCACGCTTGCCAAGCTGGAAAACAAACCAAACAGTCTTTTCATAGCAAAAATATTATCTCAACTAAACGTCCGTTAGAGTTACTACACTTGGATCTCTTCGGTCCAGTCCAGCCGCTGAGTCTGGATGGAAGAAGATTTTCCTTGGTCATTGTAGATGACTTCTCTCGGTATACGTGGGTTATCTTGCTGACCAGCAAGGATGAGACCTTTGAGACATTTTCAAATTTGGTTAGAAAAATTGAAAATGAAAAAGACCTAAAATTAGCTCACATCCGTAGTGATAACGGTGGAGAATTCAAAAACCAAAAGTTTGTTGAATTCTGTGAAGCCAGCGGCATTGACCACAATTTTTCTGCTCCTAGAACACCTCAGCAAAATGGGGTTGTAGAAAGGAAGAACAGAACTCTGGTTGAAATAGCCAGGACAATGCTGGATGAGCATAGGCTGCCAAAGTATTTTTGGGGAGAGGTTGTTAACACAGCATGCTATATTCTTAATAGGGCTCTAGTTAGACCTATATTAAAGAAAACCCCCTATGAACTTTGGAAAGGACGAAAGCCCAATATTGGATACTTTCGTGTCTTTGGCTGTAGATGTTTTATTTTAAATACCAAAGATAGCTTAGCAAAGTTTGATTCAAAAGCTGATGAGGCTATCTTTTTGGGCTACTCAACAAACAGCAAAGCATACAGAGTTTTTAATAAGCGAACTCAAGTTTTAGAAGAGTCAGTACATGTAGAGTTCGACGAAACTAACCCTGCAGGTAGATACAAGCCGCTGACCGAAGATGATCCACACTCAGTAACCACCGCTGACCAAGAAGCAGCTACTGAGTCATTCACGAAAAGGCTGACCAAGAGTAAGAGTGAACCTAAGATTACTTTTACTGACCCATCTACTTCTGCAGAGATTGTTGAAACAGAGACATCACAAGACATAAATCTACCTAAAGAGATAAGGATTCCAAGAGGGCACTCAGAAAGTGCAATCCTTGATTCTGCTGGGAATACCCTGATGACGAGGAATCAACTCAGGAAGTATCTCAGCAATGTTGCTTTCGTCTCAGTACAAGAACCGAAGAATTTCACTGAAGCTGAGTACGATGAATTCTAGATGATCGCAATGCAAGAGGAGCTCGATCAATTTAGAAAAAACGATGTATGGGAGTTAGTGCCTCATCCAAAGAGTCAAAAGACCATAGGAACAAGATGGGTCTTCAGGAACAAGATGGATGAACAAGGAAACGTAGTCAGGAACAAAGCAAGGCTTGTAGCTCAGGGCTACAGTTAGCAAGAAGGTATTGACTACGGTGAGACCTTTGCCCCAGTGGCAAGGCTAGAGGCAATTAGAATTCTATGTGCATATGCATCTTACATGAACTTTAAATTATTCCAAATGGATGTCAAAAGTGCATTTCTTAATGGAGTTATAAACGAGGAGGTTTATGTAAATCAACCTCCAGGTTTTGAGGACCCTAAGTTCCCAAACCATGTTTACAAACTCAAAAAGGCTCTGTATGGCCTCAAGCAAGCACCACGTGCTTGGTATGAGAGGCTGACCAGTTTCCTGCTGACTAGAAATTACGTCAGGGGCAAAGCTGATATAACCTTATTCATTAAGAGAAAGGGTAAAGATACCCTGCTGGCCCAAATTTATGTTGATGATATAATATTTGGTGCAACTAACGAATCTATGTGCAAGGAGTTTAGCAAACAAATGCAGACTGAGTTCGAAATGTCCATGATGGGAGAACTCAACTTCTTCCTCGGTCTTCAAATTAAACAAGGAAAGAATGGCATCTTCATCAATCAAGCCAAATATGCCAAGGAGATATTAAAGAAATATGACTTGGAAAATTGCAAGCCAATATCCACTCCTATGGGCACTGACACTGTCCTCTGCGCTGACGAGAATGGTAAGTCAGTAGACAGAAAATTATATCGAGGTATGATAGGCTCTCTACTTTACTTAACAGCCAGTAGACCGGACATTCAGTTTTCAGTATGCTACTGTGCTAGATATCAATCTAAAACTAAGGAATCTCATTACATTGCTGTAAAAAGAATCCTTAGATATTTGCAAAGCTCAGTGAACGCATGTTTATGGTATCCAAACACTCATGATTTTACACTCATCGGATACACTGACGCTGACTATGGACGGGATAAGCTAGAACGTAAAAGCACCTCTGGAGGATGTCACTTCTTAGGAAGTGATGCGCCCTCACCTAAGGTTAGATGAGAACTCACTAAGGGATAAGTGTACCCCGTCGTTATCAAGTAATAAATTTCTGGTTTAAGTCCAGGTTATCGTCCACATGATTTATTTCTGCAAGTACCGAGCTACTCGATCTCGGATGTTATCTAGGCTTAGGGGGTTTTGAGTTTGTTTGATTAAATTAATCTACTCCTAGGTTGAATTACGCTATTCCTAGCTAAGTTATCTGGTTCCAACTAAGTTATTCTACGCCTAATTAAGTTACTCTACCCCTAATTAAGTTAAACTACTCCTAAGTGATCTTTTACCAATGCAATTAACCGAAGGAACATGAAGGGATACGATGATAATGAAAATAGAATGTTTAAACAATTGAATTGAAACCTAAGTCACTTATGTCCAAGGCGATTAACCCGACCTATCCTCCTAAAGTCCCTAGTCCGTGATTCCCTTGTAAGGCCGAAACTAGCTCTAAGGCTCGGTAATTTGGGCTTAATCTTCTATAGGGTCGTCAATCCTATAGGCACTGACTAGGTCAGATTCAGCTCGCAATATGTGTCAACCTAATTTTGGGATTATCGAATTAGTTAAACCAATCAGACAAAGCGTAAGACAAAGATTAAAACATCAAAACAATTGAATAAACAAGAACTATAATATATATCAAAGATGGAAACATTGTCACGAAGTTACAATAAACCTAGAATTCATAGCATGTATCAGAGGCTAGACAGAATGTTAAAGAAGAAAAATCCCTTTCAAGGAACATGTCTACCAATGCAGGCGTCTTTCTAGGATTTAAGGATGAAGCTTGAGCAATCCTCGGTGAATGGAGCTTCGGAGGTGTCTTCAATGGAGGTTTGAAGGATATGGAGGAGGTGGAGAGGATTTCTCAAGGTGAAAAGCTAAGAAAATTACAAAGGAAAAAGATATCTAAATTACAATGGAAAAATCCTATTTATAGACGCGGCTCGGGCCTCTTTTTGACCTATTTTCGTGTCCTTATTGGTGTAGGAAGACGTGGGGTCAATCGTGGATTTGTGGGGGCGGAATTGGTCTTTTTGACCAATTCCCGCAGGTCTACTCGCCGAGCAGGACGAGCTGCTCGGCGAGCAGGGCTGCTCGCGACGAGCAGCCCCCTGCTCGCCGAGCAGGCGCCTGGCGGCCTGCTCGGTGAGTAGGCCTCCAGGGGCCTGCTCGGCGAGCAGAAATGGCCCACGAGGCCCGGCTCGTCGAGCGTTTTCGCCCGGCATGCTCTCGATGCTTGCCGAATGTCCTTGATGTCCTTTTTCGCCCGAACTTACACCTGCGCACGTATAAAAACTCCAGATAACATTAGTCCAAAAGCTAAATTGATCCGTCAATCGCTTATTTTGAGCAAACGCTTCGTTTGGTGCGACTTTTGATGGACCAATTAGCTTCAAAAGATAACGGAATTATACTATGCATGCTATTTCGACCGTATTTGCCTAAATTGATCATAAAACGAGCCTAAACGACGAAAAGTAAATAGAATGTTTCCAATTTCTAACTAACTCACACAAAAGCATTTAAATGCGAGAATTGCTCGCTTATTAACTAAATAACGCTAAAACCCGTCCTAAAACCGTACCCAAAGATAGGGGTTTTTGACCCCTATCAAACCTCCTCGCACTTAAAACTTTACTTGTCCCCAAGTAAACTAAAAAAAAACTAAACCCGCCATCACAAGCAAGCTAGAAAACCTCCCGGTTCGACTGGGTGCTTGACACAATTTCGAGCATCTGTAATTACATGCATTCGGAAATACAAAGTAGAGACACGATATCCAAAAGCCTCATTCCAATTATCATGGGTCATAGTTTTAAGCAAATGGATACATGTTCAATTAAACGAGCTTGAGGGGATCGCTAAGTAAAACACCTCACCATAGGTAGTTCACTCATTTCACATAATTTTTGGTGGCTAAGGTGTTTACTCTCAGCTTACGTCCTTGCTTAGGATTACGTTGATTTTGCACGTTCATCCGCGTTCCTCTACTATGCTATATGATTCCGATGATATCAAAAACAGCCTCTAATCGGGGTTGTAATGTGGTTAGAGGGTTAAAGGTACAACAAGGGTTATTAGTTCTAGCGCTATAAAAACAAAGTTTAAATGGCTTTAGCAAATATGAAGTGACTGAGCTTTTTATTCATCCCTTATTATTTTCTTTTTGGGATGTTTCCTTGAGACGTTTTTTATTTTTTTTAAGAACTGGGGAATGAAGTTCTTCCCTTGTGTTCGTCTCTTTTCTTTTCTTTTTTTCTTTTTCTGTTCTTCTCTTTTTCTTTTTGGGATAGTGATGCTCATTCACTTCTTAGCCTTTTGGCTTGCTACTGTAATGCCATAAACAAAGATAAAGCGCTAGAAGAAAACAAAGGCTCTATTTGAGCTTTGCAAAAGAAATTGGGTTAAATAGCAAACCAAGTTGTGGTTTGCAAAAACAGGTTAGAACGAAAGAAAAATCTATAAACTACAAAAACGTAGGCTCAAAGGGGCTTCCTAGAGTGGATGAAAAAGAAGAAATAAGGTAAAGAAAAGGGTTAATTCTAATGAGGCTGATTCATCGTTTATCATCTCAAACCATTGCATGTAGGTTCAACACAGTATTAGATGCAAAATCTGTAATCTTCCACAAGTCAAAGCATTCACACAAAAATGTCAAGAAAAAGAGCTTTTTGATGTTCGCTCTTAGGCTCAAATTCAACTCACAATTCTTTGGGTTTCAATTTTGTGTTTACTAGTTTTCCCCAAACTCAAGTTTAATGTCACATGCCTTCAATTCTTAAGTTATCTACCTAAGTAATGATTTTAGCATTTCTTCAAAAGTAGGGTCTAAATGCAGACTTTAGCTGATGCTTTTACAGATACAAGGATTGTGTCCTACACCTAAACTAGTTGTCATGCAATCTTAGATTCGGTTCTCAGCCCTCAAGGACAAATAACGAAGTTTAGATTCGAAGGAGGTTCACGGTTTTAGGTCCTAAACATGCAAAACATAAATAAAACCCGAAAAACGCAAAACTAAACTAGACACGACGCAACAAAAATTTAAAAATTATACAATTTTTTGTAAGCTTGTCTACCCCTCCTCCTCACACTAAAAATATGCAATAAGTTCCAACATTGCATCACAAACCATAAAGTACAAGTGCAAAAAGTTAGGGTGGAGAAGACAACTTACTGATTTTATCGCAATCGCCAAAAATTTGATGATTTGCGGTGCCAATTTTCAGCCCTCAAGGACAAATAACGACACCTTAACTTCGGATAGAGTGTACAATTCTTGGGATTATAACAAAATAAAACAAATTAAAATAAAACAGCGCGACAAATTTTTTTTTTATTATTTATTATTATTATTTTTCAGCTCCGTTCGGGATTTAAAAATCACGAACAGTTTGCTTATCGCGGCCGAGCAGCGGGCTGGGCGCAGTGCCTAGCGGCGGGCTGGGCGCCAGCGCCCAGCTCGCGGCGAGCAGGGCCCTGCTCGCCGAGCTGGAGTACACCTCGTAGAAGGCGAAAGTTGGTCAAGGCCGCGAAAGCTGGAGTACACCTCCTTAACATTTTAAAACATAAATTACAAAAAAATATAGAGAAATTAAATAAATAAGAAATTGGAGCATGTTTTTGGATTTTTTTTCTATTAATAATTCATTATTATGCACATTTCTTTTTTTTTCTATTAATAATTTATTATTATGTAAATTTAATCGATATTAATAAGTGCATGTGTCAAATATTAAATAATAGAAGCTACAAAAACAGTGGTATATTAAGCAGCGCGTGACATAATGCACAAGAAAAGCATAACGTATGTTCTAAAGTTTATAGTTCGAAAAAACATAACGCATGTTCTAAAAAATATAACGTATGTTCTAAAAAATATGTCGTACGTTCTAAACTTCATAGTTCGTGTTTTAAAAGTTAAAATATATGTTCTAACGTATGTTTTAAAAATATATTTTCTTATATAAATATTAATATGAAATTTTATTAAAATATATAATATATTTTTATTTAAAAAATATAGTATTGGATTTTTCTTAGCATTAGATGCACTTAATAATATATAAATAAAAGAATTGTATAATGAACAAACTAAAGTAAGTGTATTTTTATTTTAAAAAATATAGTATTGGATTTTTTTAGCATCAAAGGGACTTAATAATATATAAATAAAAGAATTGTATAATGAACAAACTAAAGCAAGTGTATTTTTATTTAAAAAATATAGTATTGGATATTTTTTAGCATCAAAGGGACTTAATAATATATAAATAAAAGAATTCTATAATGAACAAACTAAAGCAAGTGTATTTTTATTTAAAAAATATAGTATTGGATATTTTTTTAGTATTAGATGCACTTAATAGTATATAAATAAAAGAATTGAATAATGAATAAGTTAAGGCAAGTGTCCTAGTGGTAGATGTTGTGTGCATCTTTGCTTTTATGTCTTAGTCCTAGGTTCGAATCCTTCCATCCTCATTTTCTTATTTAATTTTTAATTAAAGGTACCAAAACTACGTCGTTTCATCTTGTTCTCACATAACAAAGTGTCCTCTATATAAGTTTCCTTCAATCCAAAAAAAAAATTGATTAAAAGAAAATATAAAATTAATTTAAAATGATTTAAAATTCCCGATGAATTTCGGTCGCGTTATCCGTCGGTGAATTAGTTAAATAAATATTTCGAAAAATAGATCACCGACACATGTGGGTCGGTGATGTTGTCGGCATCTCCGATGCAAGTCACCTACTACAATTAGTTGGAATTTCCGACAAATAATGCCGACTACGATTTGTGTCGGTAAAAACTTCTCACAGCTGCTTACTTACGAGAACACTCAAAACTACGCCGTTTTGAGTATAAAAATTAAATAAAACATGTAATGCTGTAGGTGGGATTCAAACACAAGCACTCCTAACTACACCCCATACTGCTTACCACTAAGCCAATTGCTTTTCTTATACATTATGTCGCACGCTGCTTAATATACTATTGTCCTTGTATCTTCTATTGTTTAATATTTGACGCATACACTTATTAATATCGATTAAATGTGCATAATAATAAATTATTAATAGAAAAAAAAAGAAATGTGCATAATAATGAATTATTAATAGAAAAAAAAGAAATGTGCATAATAATGAATTATTAATAGAAAAAAAAAAAGAAATGGGCATAATAATGAATTATTAATAGAAAAATAAATCCAAGAACATGCTTTAATTTCTTATTTATTTAATTCCTCTGTATTTTTGTAATTTATGTTTTAAAATGTTAAGAACGATGTTCTAAATATTGTTACATACGTTCTAAACTTTATAATTTGTGTTCTAAAAATTAAGTATAATGTTTTAAAAAAATCAGTAAGTATATGGACCATTTTTGCATTTCTTCTATAATATAATTTATAACTCATATTCTAAATAACATAACATATGTTCTAAAAAACATAATGTATGTTCTAAAGTTTATAGTTTGTGTTCTAAAAATTAAGTATAATGTTCTAAAAAAATCAATAGATATCTGGATCATTTTTGCATTTTGTTCTATAATATAATTTATAACTCATGTTCGAAAAAACATAACGCATGTTCTAAAAAACATAACGTATGTTCTAAAAAATATGTCGTATGTTTTAAATTCATAGTTCATGTGTTATGTTTTAAAAAATATACTTTCTTATATAAATAAAATATTAATATGAAATTTTATTAAAATATATAATATATTTTTATTTAAAAAATATAGTATTGGATTTTTTTAGCATCAGATGCACTTAATAATATATAAATAAGAATTGTATAATGAACAAACTAAAGCAATCGTATTTTTATTTAAAAAAATATAGTATTAGATTGCTTTTAGCATCAGAAGCACTTAATAATATATAAATAAAAGAATTGTATAATTAACAAACTAAAGCAAATGTATTTTTATTTAAAAAATATAGTATTGGATTTTTTTAGTATCAGAGCCACTTAATAATATATAAATAAAGGAATTACATAATAAGCAAGCTAAAATAAGTGGCCTAGCGTTAGATGGTGTGTGTGTGTCGCTCCTTCTAAGCCCCAGTCCTAGGTTTGAATCTCTCCATCCTCATTTTCTTATTTAATCTTTAATTAAAGATACCAAAACTACGTCGTTTCATCTTGATCACTCCCCTATATATATGCGCATTTTGGAAAAGTCTAGATAGGTAATTAACGGCTTGGGTAATTGGTCTAAATATGTAAATGGGTCTCCCATTTGATCCAATTTTGTAATTTTATGCAATATATTGTTTGAATTAAGGGGATAAATTAATAACTTTTACATTTAATAAGTGATGGATCCATTTCGTAGAAAATGGGGTTGTAGTTTAGTCTTATAGGCATCCGTTATCTCATCTTACTATCATATAAATTCCTTCTCCTTGTTTCACCGTCCTACCCGAGGTCGTTTAGGAAGGGGTGTGACAGTTAGCCTCCTAGAAGGAAAGCAATCACTTGAAAGTTTTTTTTTTTGTTCCGAGAATTGGAGTTTTGAAATGAAGAAGACTCTATTACGCAAGAGTCTATATAAGTGCAGGAGAGCAGAAATAGATGAACCACACACGCAAACGAAAATGTATATAAGTGTTGCATCCATTAGGAATTGATAAAATTTTTGGGGTAAATTTCAAATAAAACCCCTGTGGTTTCACTCATTTTCAGATAAAGGACTGTGGTTTACTTTTTGTCAAAACGAGAATTGAGGTTTCACACTTTTAATAATACAAGGAATTTTTAGATTAATGCTATTAAAACCATCTTTAATGACCTGAAAATGAAAATTTTCAAGAATTAAAGTTGTCCAATGTCATATTTGCTATGGAACTACATTTTCGATTTTCGAAAATCATATTTTTAGAACTTTCTCTCTCTAAACATTAACTTTCCCTCTCTTCACCAAACATCATCTAAATAATCTCAAAATAAAAAAGTTGAAGAATTAAAGTTGCTTAGAATATTAGTAGTTTTTAAAATATATCATTTTTGAAGCCGTCAAGGGTGATTTTAGTAGTATCAATCCAAAAAGTCCTTATTTTGCTAAAGTTGGAAACCTCAATCCTCGTTTTGATAAAAAGTAAACCACAGTCCTTTATCTGAAAATTAGTGAAACCACATAGGTTTTATTTTGAAATTTACCCAAATTTTTATTAGAATTGTTTAAAGCAACAACTTCCGATTTTTCTATATTTCTTTCAAATGCAATGTTTATTCGAAATTTCTCTAATTCCTTCAAAGGCAATGTCTATCTATTTGGAATGAGGGAAAAAAATCAATTTTATATAGGCAGTTGGAAGGTTTTTTTTTTCTCAATTAATTCACTTAATGAATAATCAAGGCTCAATACATCATTTGCCCCCTAAAACTTGTACAAAAAATTTGATTGGCCCCTTAAGCTTTTAAAGTGTCCAGGTAGCCCCCTGAACTTGCATAAAATATTCAGTTAGTTCCCTGAACTTGCATAAAATGTAATCAATTGATCACTCGGTCGTAAAAAAATAAGTTAAATGCGGAATATATGTTGTACGTGCCTTAAAATGTTATTACATAATTCACAAAATAGATTAAAGCATATTTTTTTACTTAAAACCATAACATATTTTTTTTATTAACAGATTAAAACATATTATTACAAAACTTTTTCTTCTCTAATATTAGAATCACATACCCTCACCTTGGTCATTTTGCTTTTTTAAGATGCGTGCAACACATCTTCTGTATTTAACTTACTTTTTTACAATCGATTGATTAATTGATTATACTTTACGTAAGTTTAGGGAGCTAATTGAACATTTTATGCAAGTTCAGGGGGCTATCAAGATGTTTTGAAAGTTCAAAGGTCAACAAAGCTTTTAGGATAAGTTCAGGGGGGAAATGATGTATTAAGCCAATAATTAATCTTACTAAATTAATTGACATGACAATTAAAGCCATTAGAGAATCTTCAAAAGCCTCTTAATTTGGCTCTTAAGTTAAAATTTGAGCAGTGAGAGTTAAAAATCAGCTCCAACAGCCTCTTAGTGGCTCCTCAAATCACTAAGAGCCTCTCCATCCTCTCTATTAGTAGAGAGCATCTCTCCACCTCTTACTACCTCATAATTTCATTTTTTATTAATACAATTTATTATTGATGAGTAGATGATATATCTTAGTCACTCTTAAATCACTAAGAGTCAATTATTTATATTATTTTTAGAGAGTGTACTAAGAGTCTTTTGGAGATGCTATATCTTAGTCACTCTTAAACCACTAAAATGTTATACAAAATTAATAATGAATTTCAATTTCATTAATGAGATTTAATTCTATAGTAAATACCATTCAAATTTTAAAGGAATTATGACAGTTCAAATTCCTTTACTTGCTCCACACAACCATTCCAAGTGGTTCACTTTGAACTTTAATTTCTCATTCAATATTTATCTGTTTTCTTTTACTACAAACCTACAATTACATTAATTTACTTAATTATTTAAAATTTGTCATTCAATTATCATCAATTTAATACGATATTCATTTGTTATTTATTAGAAAAAACTTTAACTAACAAAAAAGAGAAAGAGGGATATTACTGCCCCAAAAAGTCTCTCTCGAGTCGTGACCTGCGTAGTCGCCGCCGCCGCCGCCTGCTACCCGGTTGTGGCCGTCGTCGTGCATCTCCGTCGCCGGTGAGAGGGTCCTTCCGATCCGGTGAAGGTTAGTCTCAATTTATTTGAGAATTTCGTGTTTAGTCTCTGTGTATCGATGGTTTTCTGGAATTGTCTTGAACTCGTTCTTGCCCTGCACCTTGCCGTTCCTTGTTGAGTCTTTCATTGTAGATGAATGGGGGAAATAATAGTTGCTTATTTCTCTGATAGTGAGTTGGTAACTGTTTCGATTTTTGCTGTGTACTGCCATCTATTAGCTGCTATAAGTTTCTGAAGGTTGGTCGACGGATTAGCCGATTGCTTTTCCGATTATTGCTATCTTAGTTATCTCTGTGCTGCTTGTTGTGATTCGACCTTCAGTATTGATAGGTTGACTGGGTTAAAATCTGGTGTTTTGCTTTGAGCGCTGCAGTTCTTTTGAAGTGGACTGGGTGAGTCTGTACCGGTGTACAATGGACAGGGAAATGGAAAGGCTCCGAATTGAAGGAGAGGAAGGGGGGCATCTTGACTTGATTGCACCGCCTACAGAAGAGGTGGTGGTGGATGAGGGACTCCATTTTCTGGGACGGTTTGTTGCGGACAGACCGCTCAATTTCTTGAGTATGAAAAACAGAATGGCAGTACTGTGGAGACCTGTCAGAGGAGTTGAAATTCAAGAGGTTAGCCATAACCTTTATTCTTTTGAATTTTTTCACCCGATTGATAGGGATAGGGTGCTAGCTGGAGGTCCTTGGTCTTTTGACAATTATGTGTTGATTATGAATGTCTGGAATTTTGGAGTCCATGTGGACGAGGTTAACTTGTTGAATTACTCTATCTGGGTGCAAATTTATGGGTTACCTGTGGGGACTATGTCTGAGATAGTAGGTAAACAGCTAGGCAATTTCCTCGGGTCTTTCGAGGAATATGATATGAATAATAATACTGGCATCCATAGACAATTTATGCGTATCAGAGTCAGCCTGGACAGTGAGCGTCCGTTGAAAAGATTTAAAAAAAACTGAAGAGCTCAGGAAATGTTTGGTCCCTGGCAACCTTTAAATATGAACGGTTGGGGATTTTCTGCTATGTGTGTGGCTGCCTGGGTCATACGGAACGCTTTTGTGAAAGAATATTTAACCTGCAGGGGGGAGAAATCCAGAGAGAGTGGGGGGAATGGTTAAAGGCCCCAGTAAGAAGGGGAGGGGACCAAAGTGGGGCGAAATGGCTAAGAGATAGCAATGGGGGCAGTATGTTAGGAGGGAGCCAGAGGGGGTTTGGAGGTGGTAGGGGAGGAGGAATAGGGGTCTTGAGGGATTTGACTAATACAGGGCGAGGGAGAGGGGGCTGAATAAGTATGTTGGGGCGGGGGAGAGGGAAGTTTTGATATGTCCATTTTCAGGGCCTTTCTTTAAGATCACATTAGAAAATGAGGGTGGAGAGAAAATGGGAGAGGAAGGGGAAGATAAGGGTGAGGACACCGAGATGGAATTAAATGATGTCAGAAAGAGAAGAAGGGAGGGTCAGGGGGAGGGAGGGGGGAAAGAAGGAGAGAGGAGGCAGGAGAGGGAGATCTCTGTTCTTGGAAAGGATAAGGGGATTTCTACAGACAACGTTTCGGCGAGCCCTAAAGACCAGGGCTGCCGGGGAGAATGAGTTGCTTAAGCTGGAACTGTCGTGGCTTGGGAAACCATCGGGCAGTTCACTCTTTGAAGGAGCTTGTTTCGTCCCAAAGCCCAAATATTGTATTTTTGATGGAGACACTAGTAGAGGATCAGAGAGTAAGTTTGCTAAAACAACAGTTAAAGTTTGAGGGAGCATTCCCAGTCAGTAGAAGAGGCCGCAGTGGAGGGTTAGCATTGTTGTGGAAAGCAGGGACTCATGTGGTGATCAAAAGTTTCTCTGATCATCATATTGAGGCAATTATCACTGACTCCTCTCAGGGGGATTGGAGATTGGTGGGTTTCTACGGTTTTGCTGACCGTAGTAGGCATGGAGAGTCTTGGGAGCTACTGAGAAGATTAGCCAGGGATGATTCTGTCCCATGGGTAGTGATTGGAGATTTTAATTGTATTCTGAATTCTGAGGAAAAGGTAGGTGGAGCGGCTTACCCTAACCCCTTAATGCTGGAGTTCGCCAAAACAATTGAGGAGTGTGGGCTGAGCGAACTGATTCTGAACGGTAACCGTTTTACTTGGGAAAGAGGTAGAGGGTCCGATTTTTGGGTTAGAGAAAAACTGGACAGGGGTTTTGCTTCAGCTGAGTGGCTGAATCGATTTGACAATTATCACCTCAAAACTGGTATGACTGGGTATTCAGACCATCTCCCGCTCTTTCTTCATCTGGAAAGGGAGAGAAGTAGAAGTAGAGGAAGGAGATTTCATTTTGAGGAGGTTTGGCTTAAAGAGCAGGAGTTCAATAATCTGGTTAGAGGACACTAGAGAAGCCAGAGGGGCAAACCAGTTCAGGAAAACTTAGAGGAATGTGTGCAGAAAATGGCACTGTGGGGAAAGAATTTCAATATGCGTTTCAAAAGCCAAATTAGAAAATGGAGGATCCAAATGGAGAGATTACATGGTAGCAGAAATAGGGAGTCCATTGCCGCCTATTTCCTAGCCAAAAGAAAACTTAATGATACCCTGGAAGCTGAGGAGAGCTATTGGAGGCAGAGGGCTAAGGTATTCTGGCTGACAGAAGGAGACAGAAACACACAGTTTTTCCATGCTAGTGTTAAAACCAGACGTCAACAGAATTCAATTACCTCTTTGACAGATGAGAATGGGGCTGTGATTGATAACCAAGCCGAATTATTGGAACTTGCACAGAGTTACTTTCAGGATGTGTTTTCGGCTTCGAATTTGAATAGGGGAGACACTGTGTAGGTAATTGACACGTGCATCAGTCCTGACATGAATGAATCACTTGTGGCTCCTTTTAACCAAGAAGAGTTTAAACAAGCTCTTTTTTCTATGAGTCCTAATAAATCCCCTGGCCCTGATGGGCTAAATCCGGGCTTTTTTCAAGCCTTTTGGGACACAGTGGGAGCAGATGTGGGAGCAGCCTGCGTAAAGTGGCTCAGTGAGGGGGATTTTCCAAGCGGAATAAATGACACCACAATTGTCCTGATTCCAAAGGTTGACAATCCTAGAATGCTGAAGGATTTTCGCCCTATCGCCCTATGCAATGTCATCTACAAGATAATTGCTAAGGCCTTAGCAAATCGTCTGAAAAGGGTTCTCCATAAGATTATTGGTGAGTAGATGTCTGCTTTTGTTCCTGGAAGGTCTATAATTGACAATGTGCAGGTGGCTTTTGAAAGTATTCATTATATGAAAAGATTGAATAGAGGGAAGATTGGGCAGGTGGCTTTAAAAATTGATATCAGCAAGGCCTATGATAGAGTTGATTGGGATTTCTTAAAAGCAGTTATGGGCAGAATGGGATTTCATGAAACCTGGATTGGCTGGATGATGCTTTGCATAACAACTGTGAAATATAAGGTGGCAATAAATAGGGAGTGCTCTGACCAAGTTGTCCCTGGTAGAGGATTGAGGCAAGGGGATCCCCTATCTCCCTACCTTTTTATCCTGTGCGCTGAAGTCTTATCTAAACTGATAAGAAAGGCTGAAGTAGAAGGGCTAATTTCAGGGTGTAAGATCTGCAGAAGGGCGCCGGAAATAACACACCTCTTCTTTGCTGATGACAGCTTTTTGTTTTTTAGGGCAACTATTGATGAGACTAGAAAGGTCATGAATATCCTGTCTGAATATGAAGTGGCTTCGGGTCAGGCAGTAAATTTAAGCAAATCAGGGGTTTTCTTCAGTCTTAATGTGTCTGAACCTTTGCGATTACAGATCAAAACTTTATTGGGGGTGTGCACTCCTCTCGACACAGGTAGATATCTGGGCTTACCATCACTCATTGGGCGCTCCAAACGTAGGATTTTCGCTTTCCTGATTGATAGGCTTCGCAAGAAGTTTGGTGCATGGGGTCTCAAATTCCTGTCCCAAGCTGGGAAAGAAGCATTGCTTAAGTCTGTGGCTCAAGCTTTGCCAACCTTTTGTATGAGTACGTTCCTCTTACCTTTATCTATCTGTGATGAGCTGTAAAAATTAATGAATTCTTTTTGGTGGGGTATGAAACCTGAGGGCAGAAGAAACATTCATTGGTTTGATTGGGGTAAATTATGTAGGCCTAAAGAGTCAGGTGGGATGGGTTTTAAGGATCTACATGTATTTAACCTAGCAATGTTAGGTAAACAGGGTTGGAAATTACTAAAATTCCCAAATACTTTAGTGAGTCAAATGTTCAAAGCTAAATATTACCCTAGGGAGGACTTACTTCTCTCCAAATTAGGCAATAATCCTAGTATGGTTTGGAGAAGCATATGGGAAGGCATTAGTATTTTGAAAACAGGGGTTAGATGGAGAGTGGAAGATGGTAGATCAATCAGGGTTTGGGAGGATGAGTGGGTTCCTAAACTAGAGGGTTTTTGCATAAATTCCTTTTTGGTCCCTGGTATGGAGAACTTGATGGTAGCGGACTTGCTCCTTGAAAATGGGAGAGGGTGGGATATGCAGAGACTAAACGGCTGCTTTAGTGAAGTGGAAGTGCAGGCAATTAGTGATATTATCCTGCCATATAATGCAGGGGAAGATATGAGGATCTGGCATTGGTCAAGGGATGGACACTACAATGTTCACTCAGGCTACTTGTCAGGTAAGGGGCTAGTAGAAGCTAGCAGATCCCAGGAAGGTTGGAAGAGATTGTGGAAGCTGTTGATTCCCCCAAAGCTGAAACAGTTTATTTGGCGTCTGTGTTCAAAGTGCATACCCACTAGAGCCCGGTTGGCCCAGAGAAGAGTCCCCATTTCAACTGAATGTCCAGTATGTGTGGAGCAAGAAGAGACGGATAACCATTTATTTGTTGATTGTTGTTTCGCAGGTGACATTTGGCGTGTAGCAGGTGTTCCTGTGCCAAGAGTGGATAACAGATATCTTGACGAGTGGCTTCTACAAGCCTTGAGCAACTCAAATATGGAAGAAATAGTTAGAATCTGTTGTGCACTCAAAGCAATCTGAGACCACAGAAACAGAGTCCTGTGGCACATGAGATGGTGGCCGACAGACACGGCATGGCAGATCAGTTTGGAGGCTGTTCAGGATTGGAAAGCCTACCAACAGAAGGCTCCACCTTTGGGCAATCGACACGCACAAGCAACGCTCATACAGACGGCACCATCGACGGCCGCCCAGCCACTCCCGCATACACAAGGCACACAGATGAGAGGTAACCAATTCTTGCCAAACCCTCAACATAGATGGAACACGCCTAGCCCGGGCTTTATCAAATGTAATATCGACGGGGCCATTTTCAATGAATTAGAGTGCAGCGGCATGGGAGCGGTTATTAGGGACGAAAGGGGAACATTTCTCTTTTGTAGTAGTAGTCTTATCCCAAGCATTAAGGAGCCACGCGTCATTGAAGCTCTTGCAATCCGCACGAGTCTGTTGTGGATTGCTAATTTGGGTTATTCTGCTGTTATTTTTGAATCTGATGCTAAGGTTGTGGTCGACGCTATTCACTCTGAAAAGCAGGACATTTCTGAATTTGGTATGATTGTGGAAGATTGCCGAGTCCTGCTTAGATCCACCTCATCTTTTAAATTAGCTTTTATTTCTCGCTTAGCGAACAGTGCGGCCCATTTGGTAGCTAGGCATGCCTGTTCCAATGCTAGCGATTTCGTTTCAACTATTGTGCCAGACTGGCTTGTGAACACTATTTATATGGATGCAAATCCATCATCTATTTAAGTCTCTTTTACAGGTTCAAAAAAAAAGAAAAAACTTTAACTTTTTTATTTATTAGATTAGACAAACCTTAATATAATTCTATAACTAGAGAGGAAAAAATCTTCAAAAAATAAAGAGGAGAAAAATTACTATAAATCATGATTTTTTTATATATTTTGACGCGTCATAAAAAAATCTACAATTATATTCTATTAATGAGATTTAATTATCTAGTAACCACTATTCAGAATTTTAAAGGAATTCTGATTATTTAAATGTCTTTACTCTTCACTTTATACAAACATTTCAAGTGATTCATTTTAAACTTTAATTTCTCATTTATTATTTATCTGTTTTGAGCTTATAATGTATAGTAATATCTCATATAGTAGAATACAGAGATACTTTACATGTTCAAAACTTCTTCTATCTATTTTCTTTTACTATAAATCTATTATTACATTAATTTCTTCATTATTTAAAATTTTTCATTCAATTATCATTAATTTAATGTGGCATTCTGTTGTTATTTATTAGATAAAACGTTAATTTTGTTATTTATTAGATTAGACAACCTGTTAATATAATTGTGAAAAAGTAGAGGAAACAAAATTTTATAACTTAAGATTTTTTTATATTTTTTATATTTTGACATGTCATAAAATAAAATCATCCCTAGTAATTTGAAATATAGCATTGATTTCGACTATTGAGATTTATAATAGATATATGCATGAATGAAGAGTGAGTGTTTGTGAGATGTAAAAGAAGTAGAAAGGTTAGTAAACAATTAATACTAAATTAATGATGGGAGATTAAGGTTCGCTTCAGTGGTAAATTAAGGGTTTTTAGTCACTTAAGTTAGGTATTGGGTTCCATTCCTGGACCCTTGTAAGAAAATATTGTCCTAATAATTTTTCTATATTATTTTGTTTAGGAAAATACGTTAGTAAAAAAATTTAGACAGAAATATATAAAAAGAATAAACAATTTAGAATCTTATCACATATCTTTTTACCTTTTTACAAATAGCATTCACTCACCACTTTTTCCTTTTTTTCATGTTGTAGTCAAATATCGAAAAATATTTATTTTCTGATAATTTTTTTCTTTATTTAATATTTTTTAAAAAAATAATATTTTTAAATAAATAAATGGAGTCTTATTATACATAGAAAATCTTAATTAGGAAAAATATCACGTAAAAAGTGTCTAAATAAATTCTAACCGATTAATAAGATTAATTTAATTAGAAAAAAGGAAAAGCAATCAGAGAGATACGAAGAGATAATGACTAGTAAAATAAATATGGATTAAAAATCTTCCGACTCTTTGCCAACCAGTAAAATCTTCTAAATGGATGGTGCATATTAAAAAAAAAAAAAATCTAAGCCCTTTTGAAGGTATATGATCATTATCCATTTTTTTATCCTTTAAAAAAATAAATAATTTATTAGTCTCATACTTTTTACCTAACATATAATTATTTAGTCCTCTCATTTTAAAAAACACATTATAAAGTCTATATAGTTTTTCATTATTAACCCCTTGGTCATTTTGTCTATTTTTTTAAAACTTTTAACCGTTATATTTGGCATAAACAGATAGGTGGATAATAACAGAGTAACATGGTCATTTTGTATTGTACTATAGTTGTCTTAAAAGCTAAGATAAGTCCGGTCAAAAATCTAAAAAATAGACAAAAGAACCAAATGATTAATATGAGTGTTACTGTACACTGCTCCGTTTTTACAGCCCCCGCCCCCCTACATACCCATTATGCCCCTTTCATTATTTTCCAAAAAAATTTGAAATCACCCTCCTCTCTCTCTTCCTCTCTCCCGAACAAAGCACATAAGCAAAAATTATGGATCCGAGAACGTCGGCACACGAAAACTCCGAAGACGAGGTAACAATCTAATGTATTTTTAAAATTTTATAATTGGATACAATTTAATTCTGTTTTTTTGTCAATGGCGGGTCACGGACCCGCCCTGTTTTAAGTAGAGACGGGTCCAACGACCCGTCTATATTAAAACAGGGCGGGTCCTGGACCCGCCCTCGTCTAAAGCGGGGCGGGTCCGTTACCCGCCCTTCACTGAAGGGAGGAGGGTCCTGGACCCGCCTCCCTTTGAATGTTGGCGGGTCCTAGACCCGCCTCCTTATGTGTAGGAGGTCCACGGACCCGTTTAGCGCCTAATCTGAATATAGTTGTCAATTTTTTATATATATTTGAATGTATTTTCAGGAGACAGCTAGAGTTTGGGTTGGAGACGGAATCAATTATAGTCCTTATTTCATAACGAGCACGTTATTTCAAACAAGTATGGAAGCAATTCAATGGGCGAAAAACATTGCAATAAAAAATGGTTTCGAGCTCGTTATTTCTTCGCATAAACACGGAGGTAAACAAATTCTTCTGAGATGTTCACGTGACGAACGGTATAGAGGATTGCCTATTCCTTTAGAAGATGGTTTAAGTAGGAAAACAAAAACTAAAGCGTGCGGCTGTCCATTTCGGCTAAAAGTCAGGCAGTTGCAAGATTTTTCGGGTTGGCAGATCGTTGCTAAGGCTGGGGAGCACAGTACGCATAATCATGAAATGATGGTTTATACGGAGGGACACCGACAGATAAGCGGGCTTAGTCCCGCAGCGAAGCTAATTGTGTGTGACATGAGTTCATATCAAGCAAAGTCGTGTGCTATTATGACGGCACTTCGTAAGAAACATCTAGAAGATAACCCAACAATAAAGCACGTATACAATTATAGAGACCGGTAGAGATATGATTAGTCAGTTTTTCCATCTTGCCGTCACGAACAAGTATTATCATGCTTCGCTTGCTGATTCAGAAACTAATGTATTAACACATGTATTTATGGCACATCCAGCTTCTGTTGAATTACTACGGACGTACCACTGGTATATTGGCATGGATTCAACCTACAAGACCAACAAGTACAGAATGTCATTCTTTGAAATTGTTGGGATGACTCCATGCAACAACAATTTCAAGATCGCTTATGCGATTATGCAGGATGAGACCGAATCTAGCTATCGTTGGGTTATGGAGTGTTTGAGGAATTTGATTGGGTTTGACATGAACCCGACAGTTATTTTGACTGATAGAGAGTTGGGACTGATGCCTGTTAGAGAGGTTTTCCCAGATTCTACACACATGTTATGTACTTGGCATATTAACAAGGATGTAGAAAACAGAGTCTACAAACTCATGGGTGAAGACATGAAATTTGCTTCAAAATTCAAGAATGGCAGATGGAAGAAAATAATAAATTCTCAAACAGTAGATGAATATGAGTTGGAAGTGGCCAAGATGAAGGATACAATGGGAAGGATAGGTAATGTGGTAGCTTATGTTGAGAATACATGGTTAGTCCACAAAGAGAAGTTTGTTGTTGCGTGGACTAAAGATTTCTTACATTTTGAAAACACAACAACCTGTAGAGTGGAGAGTGAGCACTCTTCTTTAAAGAAATGGCTGAATTCCTCTACTGGATCCCTCGATAAAGTTTGGGCCAAGGTTCACCATGAAATTGATTTGAAAATCGTCAAAATCAAGTACAAATTTATTCCATTTCCTTACTGTTATTATTATATTTGAATTTAGTAATATATATTTTGATTGATACTACATGTTTATTCGTATCAGGGGCACTCTTGAATCTTCAAGACAGAAAAAGCTTGTATCGCACTCCGGATTTCTGTTCGAATACTTGACGTGCAAATTGTCCCACCACTGTTTGGAGTTGCTTGGTGCTGAATATTTGCGAATGCAAAAGTTGAGTTATGAAGTGGATGAACATTGTGATCATAGGTTGAGGACCTCTTACCAGATTCCGTGTGCATGCGAGCTTAGCCGAGCGCATCGTTCACGTAAATCGGTAAGTATTTCCAAGATACATCCATTTTGGAAAACACTTGTCATTGGTCAACCTGATACCAGTGTCAATTTGGAGTATGTTCATGGGACCGAGGAGCGGGAATACTTTCACTCTCACTACACCATAGATGGTGTATTGCAACACCCGTTAAGTGTTGGCTTTGCTGTAAATGTTGCCTTTACGAAAAGGCAACACTTTAGACCAAATAAAAGTGTTGCATTATTTGTGTTGCTATTGATGTCTATAGCAACACTTTACCGTATCAGTAGCAACACCAACATATGTGTTACCATACTTATCAATAGTAACACTTTTCATACCTTAAGGCAACTCTAATATAAGTGTTGCCATAACCATAAAAGATGTAACGTTTTTGTCGAATAAAATTAAGCAACACTTTCGTACATATTTGCAACACTATTTTATGAGAACACATTTCTTCGAAAAGCAACTTTTTCATGCACTATTTCAACACTTTTGATTGCAACATAACTTTGTTTTTGCAACCATTTTATTTACAATTGCAACACTTTTTATCTAACATTTTTTGTTCGCAGCAACTCTTTTGTATCCAACCGAAACACTTTTTTATGTCACATATGATATTCGAAACAACACTTTATCTTTTGCGATAAAAAACTTTTCAATATAACATCTTAATATTTTAAATGTAATTTTTCATTTAAATAAGAGCATAACAATATCATTAATTGTAAGTACAACCATCATAAGTCAATATATGAACAATAAAATTTAACATTGTCATATGATAAAAAAAACTAACTAAAACTATTATAATGTTATACAAACATAATATAGCTTATCCTTCCATTTGTCATATGGAGCACCGTCTTTAAAAGGGACAACAACATTGTCATTTTCACCTCATATGCCACCATAAATTTCTTTCATATCAACGTTGAGATTGGAATTAGCTTCTCCCAATTTGTTCATCATCAACAACAAATTTTTGTTCATTTTCTCATCCATTTCTTCTTGAAGTTTTTTTTTTTTTAATCTTTGTTGTCAATTCCTCTATACAGGAAAGAGAAATGTTCCCAATTGACCGTTCTTCGATTTTGTAGGTGTTGCATATCAGCCAACAAGCCAAGAGGATCCGTGTGATGTGTCACAAATAAGTTGCTCAACAGTCTCACTGGCGACTTGTATTTACAATAGTTTCTCCTGATTTGGCTTTTCAAGCAGAAGAAAGAAAATACTTATGATATAGAACAAATAATACAAATTGCAAAATATAAATACATTTAGCTTTTCAAGTTCCTGTGTTGGTTTTGGCGCAAAACACTACACCATAAGACATATGCACAAAAGCTACTAGTCTAGTCCAAGCAAGTTTTAGTTGATATAATGGAATAAAGTTCCGAGGAAACTCAAATAATAATTGGTCAAAATCAAGAAGCAAGACTATATATTCTTAATCATTAATTCACTATGCGCCGCAATTAAAAAACGTTAAACTAGACTTTAAAAATTGTTAAACTTCAAAATCATCATGAAAAGCTTAAGTAGAGCTTACTTCAGTTGCTATTATGACGAATCATATGTATATATATGTATGAACTTTAGCATGCATGATCCATAATAAACTCTGAATATCCATGCCTAATGATGCCTTCATTTACTTTCGCATAAACATTCCATTGTCAATCTTGGAGGAACAGAAGCAAACTGAAAAAAAAAAAAAACCCATTACATCCATATCGTGTGATTTAGTGTTAATAATAACATGAGCATATAAGGTCACTTGTTAAATATAATAAAAACTGGATTTTGATTTATGAACATATTTGTCATGTCTACACATTCTTGATGCATAGTGGAAGACTCCATATTATAACATATATTATTTGATGAAGACTAGATAAAATTTAGTGGACTTCATACTAATGCATAGTTGGACACATATGTTGAGAGTCATGCACATGCATAATATGCAGTGGATAGGTGAACCATAGTAGATTTCCACATATTAAAAAGGATTGCCACATTAACTATTATGAACTATCCACATTTTATAATGGTTTGTTCCTTATGAGAAAGGATACAACATAGATAATTTGTAACATGAAAACATGCAGTTAACATGCAAAATCGCCAATTAACAATGAACTGATAATATGTCCCATGTTAAAAACAATATTATTTTATAATTCTTGACCAATATAAAAGAGTCATCAAGATAGCAAGAATCAAGACATGCAGCAGGTTATTCTTGACCAATATCTCAATACCAATAATTTCACTCTCATTACCTTACGCAATTAAATTGAGAAGAAGACTTGCTTCCTCAGGTTCTGTCATAACTTAACTTTTGCGATTTCTATTTTTCTACTTTGATATATAATCATGTGTAACCTCCTACATTTTTCTACTTCGGAAGAGTAAGATCCTCACTCACCCGTGACTCGGTAGCAAGCGAGGTCTTCTGGTCAGTACCGCTTTCCTTGATGGCATCTTGAACTTCCTGCAATATCACCCAAACTAAGCAAATGGTGGCTAAAAAAGGCACCTTTGCATGAACGTGCTTGTGATTCAGGGAGGACTCTGATCCAATTAAAGAGTTATGAAATAATTAGCTATATGCATAAGTGCTCCATATCAGTAAGTGAACATGTAGAAGTTATAGTGAACAGACAATAGCTGAACATGAGTTATATACCTCTTGGAGTTTAATCGGTTTCCCATCCTCTCTTAGCCAATGTCACCCAGAATCATCAAAGTGAAATGGGAAATAAGAAATGTTTCTTAATGAAGCTACAAGAAGCCGATCACTGCTTATTTTATAAGGATGATATAAACTATAGAGGAAACCAGAGAGAAGAACAGTTTCTGTGTTCACAAAAACGGACCAGAGCCCCACTCGAGAGAACAATAAACACAACTCCATAGAGCCTAATGGACCAGAGCCCCACCTAAGATACCAGTGAATCAAAATGAAGAAACATAAATTGAGAGAATTACAAAGAAAGAAATAAAATAATGGATGAAAGGAGAGATGGGAAAAGACCTTCATAGCATAGCTGAATGTTTTGTTTTGAGGACGAAATGCAGAGAAAGTGACTTATCTTTGTGTGTATCACAATTCAAAAAGTTAAATATGATACTTTAATATAAATAATAACTTTAATTGTCCTAGAAATGAAAAAAAATTGAACTATATTTCAGATTTTCCTACAAGACTATGAATGGAGCAGATGCACACACAAAAACTCTCATTATTCAACATGTTTTCAAGCTATTGCTGGGATGCTAAGTTGGTGCTGACAATGGCAGGGCTTTTGCTTTGAATTATGGAGAATTGTGGCTGCTTGCCCAAATTTACTCCGCAAACCCACTTGCCAAATCAATGGCAATCCTTAAGCAATTACCTTCCCATAATTGCTTTTCAATCCAAGTAGCAATGTGCTTCCCGTATGTATATTTCTTCAATCCAAGTAGCAATGTTAAATAATCATCACTTCATTATATTACAGATCTCAAAGTTAATTATAGAGTCAAATCAGTGGCACTAAAATTAAAAATACTAATCAGAATTCAATAAGAAACATACCAAAATGATTTCGGAAGGGTTTCAGATGCCACGAGGTCGGGTTGTTGCTGCTCTGGAGACAAAATGGTGGCGCAGGTGATGGGCACACCATTAACACGTTAAAGGGAGGGAAGCAACAAAAGGCTTAAGAGATGAAGACGTTCGAGGGGCTAAAAAGCCGAGCGAATCGCCATTGAATCGAAGCTCTCTCACGCTAAATTAGCGAGAAACAAGGGAAAAGAGAGAGTAGCGATTTAGGGATTTCAGTACATGATAACTTTCAAATTTAATTGGGGTAGCCAAAATAAATTGGGGGGAATAGTTGGAGGGAATACTTTGGAGCTAAATATTTTTAGCAGTATTAATAAAGGGAACTTCCTTTTAAAAAAAATAAAGGGCACTTAAATAAAAAATTGAGAATTTTCGTTTTGTTAATTAATGTTGTATATATATTTTTTGAGAAAATTAATGTTATATTTTTTAGGGATAGGATGCAAAAATTACCTTTAACGTTTGCAGCCAAGAACAATTTTACTCATAATGTGGGCAAGTTGAGTAAATTTCAAACATTATTATAAAACACATATATTTTGCACTATTTTAGGGGTTAAATTGCTCTGTCTGCCAATGTTAAAGGTAAAATTGTACCATTTTAAATGTTAAGGGTAAAATTGCTCATTGGTGTAAACGTTATGGGTATTTTGCACATTAACCCCATTTTTTAGCAAGTAAAGTAATATTTTTAGCAGTATTATAAAGGGAACTTCCTTTAAAAAAATAAAGGGAACTTAAATAAAAAATTTAGAATTTTTCTTTTGAGAAAACTAATGTTTTTCTTTTTAGCAAATTAACTAAAGTTTAGGTATAAAAAATGCAATCTACTTTTAATAACTAAAAGGAAAATCAATCTTTTTTAATGACTGTGGGACTGAAACTGTTGGATATAACAAACGTTAAATTATATATATATATATATATATATATATATATATATATATTTAAAATGATGAAGATTAATAAATTATTTATGCAAATATTTATCATTTTCTATTTTTTAATTCTTATAGATGCAAACAACATCGTTTTACATCTATTAGAAGTAATACAAAATGTATTACATAAAGAAAGTGTTTCAATTTTCGGACATCTGTTGCAACATTTCATAAATAGTGTTCCAAAATATTATAGTTAAGTGCTTTTAACATATTTATTGCAACATTTATAAAACGTGTTGCAGTAGATCAAACTAAATCATATTAATTGCAACACATAAGAGGCAACACATGTAATTAGTGTTGCAACAGACCATCTATGGTGTAGTGTCTCTTGTTGACGAGGTCGATAAAAGCGATCCAACCTTTATACGCAATGTTTCTAAATTTATTCACCGGCAACTTCATCCAGACGAAGCTAGATATTGTGAACCGGAAGTCAAAGCCGATGTTCGAGGACGACCGAAAGGATCTTTATCAACCAAACGTATGCCCAGTGCGTGGGAGTATCGTGACAGTCGTCGTGGACGGGCTCGGTCTTCCAGTTCGGGTCAGAGTCGTGGGCGCTCTTCTAACCGGTCAGCAGGTATTTTTTACTATTATTTTTAATTTACGTAATAATTGTGTATAGAATCAATTGTGTTCCTTTTACTATTAAATGTTTATTAAGTCCAGAGTTATATTAATTATAGGGACTGCTGCCACTGAATGTGATATTACTGATTACCATAATTATGACAAAATCGTTGAAATCATAAAGCCTTATATTGAATCCTATCTCGATGTCAAGGGTGATGGTAACTGTGGGTTCCGTGTTGTGGCAGACCGAGTATTCGGTGATGAAGAGAGTTGGTATTTTGTTAGAACGGCTATAGTGAATGAAATAATTGTTAAACGTACTTTATATGAGCCAATTTACTATGATGGGATTGCAGCGGCAGTTAAGCGGATTGCTTGGGATGGTGGGAATTGTACAATGGAACATTGGATGCTAACTTATGATGATCTGTATCCGATTGTGTCATTATACAATGCTGATGTATTTTTTTCGGATATGGGAATGGAGAGAGCTTATTTTCATGTGGTACTGTGCTACCGCTGTATGCACCCGCAACTGCTACACAACCACAACGAGAAATTATTATTGCTCATTTAGGTCGTGGGTACGAACATTATATTCGGCTGGATTTATCCAGAGATTTTCCAGTGCCGCCGATATTAATTAACTGGGACATATGTCGTGACAGTAGCGTTGAAGGATGGGACCTTTTGTATGCAGATCGACGAGCACAGTGGGATAGATTATCAAGAGTTGCAGGATATGGCGTTTAGTGTCATTACTTTTTAGTGAACTTACTGTTTAAGTGAAAGTACTGTTTAATTGGAATTATTGTTTATTCAAATTACTGTTGAGTGAAATTTCTGAAGTTGAATTACTGTTTAATGTCATTACTGAACTTCAGATTACTGTTTAATTGGAATTGCTGTTTCTAGTAAAACTAAAACAACTAAAATAAACATACTAACAATACTGTTTAGTAAATACTGATATTACTGTTTAGTACAACTGAAACAACCAAAATAAACATACTAGTAATACTGTTTAAACATCACTAATCATTTGGCCAAATGCCAATCATGCATAAGCTTATCCACTTCCTCTGCCCACACCTCTACCGTCTCTTCATATATGCGTCGAAGAGCTGCTAACATGCCAGTGCCCACAGTAGCCCACCGATTAACCCACTGCAAAAACAAAAAACAAAACAAAATGTTATTAATTAATATTACTGTTAAAAACTCGTATTAACAGATAAAATCAAAATTACTTACAAGCTCACTGTTCGAACGAGTGAGAACCGTCTGTGGGTGTGCATCCATGTCGGGCATGATGTGTGGATGTGAATATCTAGTGTACCACTCCATGTACGTCTCATCACATGCTGATGGAATCTGAGCAAGAGTGTATAGCATCAACATGAGCGTCGATGCTGCTGGGAAAAATCCCCAACTATCGTCAGCAACCACAACTGAATGCTCTAACCGATACCGACTGCTATTCCAAGGACGTACAACCTTCGTGCCCCTGAAAGCCGGCATGGGTATAATCTGGATATACCCCAACTGACGGAGACATCTATCAGGCATATACAGCTCCATGACATCCCGGTATCATATCCATCCTCTATAGATAGTCCTAGGAGTGCGGGTCACTATGTCAGGACCGTATGGCATCCACATAACCTATAAATGTAACAAGTTAATTATTATAAAATTAAATTAATATATTTTAAAAAATTTATTGTTGTACAAGTAGAAATCGTACCTCCGCCGCTGTCAATCTATCAAGACGGCGACGCAAATCTCTCAAACGAGTCTCTATCCTGGGCTGCTGTGTCGGGATCTAGATACGAGCTCGGGGAGCGTCCGAATGGGGTGTGATTCCCTCTCGCTGAGGTCTGAAACACGGGAAATACTCGTATATCCACGCCTGCAAAAGAGTCAGACAACCCGCTATCTGTCCACAATCTCCTCTACTAGCAACACCTAGCTGCCGGTATAGGTATGCTATAGTGTAGCTGTGCCCCAGGAGTATCCAGCCACATCCTATACCCCATCATGCACCTCTAGTACACACGTGGGTCGGATTCGGTCGCCACTCTTGTCTATAAACAAGGTGGAACCGAACATCAAAAACATCCACCCGATAGCCTCAAACTCAGACATCCGACCTACAGAGCATAAAGAGACAACTGAAGTGTAGAATACCCTGCCACCTTTCCAATGGGAAGCCAACAGCACATCTCTAGTCACCCCAAACAACTCCATCACTATCGACTGAAGTTGTTCCCCACCAATGCTAGCAGACACCATTCGCCCCTCCACTGAGATACGTAGAATCTCCCAGACGTCATGCAGCATAATCGTCATCTCCCCAAATGGCATGTGAAATGATGACGTATCTAGCTGCCACCGCTCCACAAAAGCACATATAAGGTGAATATCAATGTGTGTGTACATGGTAGATGGGAGGTGTGCTAGTTGTGATCCCCGTATAAGCGCCCTGACCTCTGGACGAGCACTCTTATACCACTCATTCAATTTCCTGCAGAATGTCCTCTAGTGTGGCCCCTGAGCTCCGACCTCAGATGTCCGATCCATATGGTAGAAGCGACATGTCCCAAGAAGCTGGGAATCACAGTACCATCAATTGGTCCACCGGGGACCGGATCCGTCACAACCCAGTCATCGTCTACAACATTCCTCGAGCGCTTACTACTCCCTACAATAGTATTAAACGTATAACATTTAAACAATTTTTCTATAGTAAGTAAATTAATAAAAAAAAATTATGAGAAAAATGTAAATTATTTACCAGATGACTCGGCACGACCACCCTTCCCCTTCGCCGCCCGACGAACTGGGCTAGGGTCGCTCTCGGGAAAATCCTCACCATCATCCATGGTAACATAATCCTCTTCGTCACTCATGGCCCGTTGCACTGTCACGTGTGCCCTTTGAGCATTCGCCATGAGCCTCTCTGCTCCTCGTTCCCTCCGAACAGAGGCTGTGACGCCACGTCTAGAAGGATGGCGATGTCCGGAACCCTCTCCAATGTCACGCTGGAAAATAAACATTCAACAGTTACTTATAAAAAAATTTCTAAAAGCAATACGCTCAATTTCTAAAATTATAAATATAACCCGCTAAATATTTCTAAAAACAACACGCTAAAGTTCTACAAAAAAAAATACGCTAAATATTTCTAAAAACAACACGCTAAAGTTCAAAAAACAATGCGCTAACTACTAATTTTTTTTTTAGTTTTTAGTTTTCTGTCCCGAAAATCGGGGCAGAAAACCGACCGGTTTTCGTAGCGGCGGGTCCAAGACCCGCCGTCAAGCAAAACATGGCGGGTCCAGGTACCCGCCATACTAATAACATGGCGGGTCCTAAACCCGCCATGATTTTACTCATGGCAGGTCCTGGACCCGCCATGATTCTACTCATGGCGGGTCCTGGACCCGCCATGAGTAAAATTAAACGAATTTCTATCCCGATTTTCGGGACAGAAAATTAAAAAAAAAATTTAAAAACAAATGTACAAAAACTATTAAGTTCAAACACATACCGGAATGATCCCTACTCCTTTTCCTTTACCTCCACGTCCAGCCATAATTAGTTCGGGTTCTTTTTCGGGTTTGAATTAATGTGTTTGGGAGTTAGAATGTCAATTTGAACTTAATTTTTCAAATATAAAAGGGAAGGGAAAAATTGTAATTTGGGGGCGGTATGTGGGAAATAAGGGGCGGTGTGAAGCAAATCACATTGACAAAAGTTAGAGACAAAATAATTTGTTTTTCAAAATAGGGGACTAAACAGTGTGTTACGTAAAAAGGTGGAGACTAATAAATTAGGACCTACAATACATGTAGGTAAAAGGTAGTATTGTATATGTTTTTTTTAGAGACACCACAAACATTAAACGACAACGAGAGAACGCTTATCGCTACAAATGAACGAATCTAAGAAAGGGGGAACACTTCCAACTAGCGAGACAGGATTCAAGACGCTCTTCCCCCCCCCCCCCCCAAGTAGCAATCTCGTGAGCGACTAAATTAGCCATTCGTCAACAATGAAACACCTGAACGGAATTAAACCTTGTAAACCACTGTTTAACATCGTAAAAAATGACCGAACCGCTGAAGTCCACCGAACCTCTGCCATTTAGTGCATTTTCAATTGCCAAATTATCAGTTTCCAGAATAAGGTCAGTGAAACCACCATCCCAAGCTGATTGGAGACCGTGTACTATCGGCTGACATTTCAGCCACTTCAATTGAGATCGTCGGGTTAACCAAGGCTGCTGCCAATAATAAAACATCACCCAAATCGTCTCGTATGATAGCTCCAATGCCACCAGACTCGTTAAGCTTCCATGAAGCATCCACATTAATCTTAATCAGACCTGCCAGCGGTGGAGACCATTTCCCTTTATAAATGTCGAACTGATCCACGACTGCACTGCTAACTTCATTGATAGCTTGTAATTAGCAGCCGCAACAATGATGTCCGCTTGACCAGCAACATCGTCATGAACAAGGCGATTTCTATCAAACCACAACATCCAACAACCTGTTACAATTTTTAACATCAATTGATAATCACCAACCAGCCTTATTCCCTCTAATTTAAAATGGGTCTCAATTTTTAATTTAAAATGATTAAACTCGCGTTGACTGGTCAAATATACTAAATTATCGAGTCATCTTTACTTGGGGTGTATTTTTAGACAAAATAAAATTTAGGTACCAAAGTATAAATTAGGATCAAGTTTAGGTACCATTAGTATAATTTACTCATCAAACCCGCATTGACTGGTTATTGACCGGTAAAATGTACTAAATTGTTCGGTCATCGTTAGTTCAGATATATTTTTAGGACAAAATATAATTTCGGTACCAAAGTGTGAATTAGGATAAAATTCATGTATCATTGGTATAATTTACTCCTTTAAAAAAATAAGTAACTTTGAGCTATGAGTTTCTAGAATTTTTTATTGCACCTTCAATAATAAAAAAAAACCTTATTATTTACACCATATTTCATAACAGAATTTGACCGCATCATTTTTTTCCCCCCTAAACCAAGCTACACACTCAAATTCTATGCCACTCATTACTCGCATATAAAAAATAAGCAGATTATCTTAAAATGTGAAATTATCTCAGCAAGAAAGATAGCCAAGTAGGCATGCCTAATGTATCGACAAGAAAATTAGAGGATATGGGTATGCATTTAAATTCGAAGAATCTATAATAATAAAAAAAATTAAGAAAAACATAGATGAAATGTTCAAACATAACAGTTCTGAACGATGTACAATGACTTGACTTTTGTTGTTGTGCCAAATGGAAACCAAACTTGGATATGATCATTCAGTCTCTATGAGGTAAGTGTTTCTGAAATATGAGATGATTTTCTGCTTTTTAGAAACTTCTCAAAATTATCCAGGGATATGGTCGCCTTTCTAATTCCCGACCACGAACTTCACCACTACCATTCTTCTTGGGAGAAAGATAGAAAAAAAAAACATATCAAACACTTAAGATCTATTTTAATAAGAAAAGCCATGAAGTTGTAAAGACTATAAAAGATCCTCAACATAAGAGGTATTTTAAAGTATGGCACCTATGAAACACGGAAACTTCAATATGCATGCGTATCACGTTTCCAATACGTTTCAGATACGGAAACGTCCGAAAACTGTTGGGATACATTTCGAGACCGTTTCTGTAATATTCAGAAGTTAGATACGTGTATTTGGTTTCCCAAACAAAAAACGATTGGATTTCATTTAAAAAAACAGAGATAAACAGAGCAATTATGATCTATCATTATTTGAAGGGAAAATGAGTAGGAATATCCAAAGGAGTATGTTGATCTTTATGTGCAGTAAAATAAAATCTGAGATATGTAGGAAACAAACGAGGGTTATAGAAAAAACGGAATTGAAATTAAGAACGGAAATCGAACTGTGCCGTGGCGGAGGCCACTGCCTTGAAAGCGATTTCGGCAGACCGAGGTGCAATCTGTAACTCCGATCGCTCCCCAAGGTTAACACAGAAACCTTCGAACCTGTGCACTCAAAGTCGAAGATTGTAGAACAGCAAAAGAGTATTTTAATTGCCCAGAAAAACGATTGGAAGAAACTGTGTTTCCAAAGCTGGAAACTGGTTGTATTTATAGCCTTCAGAAATATGAACGTTAGAACATTCATATACATGTTAGCACATGGAGTAAGACCAGGAGAAAAATAAGGTTCGGTTTTTTGACTAAATAAAAGGTTGAAGAAAAATTAAAAGAAGTTAAGACGGATAAAAAGAAAAATAAAATCCGGGCCCAGTCCGGTCGGGACGGGCGTCGCGCGAACGAACGAGCGAGCGCGCGCGTGTGGTATATTTGCTAAAAACCACTTAACACAATTTAAAAGCTTCTAAAGCCCAACTCTATATATACCCACTCAAACCTTTGTAAGTTTCCTATGTGGGATTGTGAAAGTGCTCTTGAAAGCAAAGTCCTTAAAGATAAATATACCCCCCACTTCAAATCCATTTTATTCAATCACTAAAGCTTAAAGCCATTTATTTTAACAATTCCCCACAAATGGCTTTATAAAAAACATTTTTTAAAATAGTATAAAGAAAATGATTTTCTGGGCAAATAAAAGAAGTAGGATAAGGTTATGAAGAACTTAAGTATCAATGCCTTTCGATTGAATTGATACGTAGTAAGATGAGGCAACAGGGTGACGTTTTAGAAGTGAATTGCTCTTGAACTTCTAAAACTTCATCTGAGACCCCCACAACACGTAAATAACCTTAAAAACTTTTGCTGTTCCGTGATAGTACATTAGAACGCTTTTGAAGGCCATGCGTACACCTTGGGTCTCATGAGTGCTCTAGAAAGACTGCCTGAGTCTTTCATAGAAGGCGGCCCACCTCCACACTCAAGTAGGTGATCTCAAAATGAGATCATTAAGAGTTTCTCGTAACTCAACCTTCAAAACACATCCATCAAGTCCATGATCATGAACCACCACTTAATCAGGCTATGGATTACACACGCACTATTATTTGCCATAGGAATGGGAGTAGTATAGTGCATAACAAGGACAATATGGCTTTGTTTGACCACGAATGGTGTCCACCATATTTTCTTTATTCAACAGGCTTTAGTCCCATTCCCCTCGACGACTCAAGTAAAACTCTTCTAGGTAACCCTTTGGTAAAAGGATCTGCTATATTCTTTTCCGACCTCACATAGTCTAGGGCAATTACTCCATTCTTCAAGAGTTGTTTCAAAATTCCATGTCTAATTCGAATATGTCTTCTCTTTCCATTGTAGACACTATTCTTTGCAGTACCGATAGCTGCCTGTGAATCACAATGCATTGAAATGGGTGCAGAAGAATTCCCCCATAACGGAACATCTGCTACTAGAGCCCTCAACCATTCTACTTCTTGACTAGCCAGTTCAAGAGCTATAAATTCAGATTCCATGGTTGATCGAGCAATACAGGTTTGCTTGGATGATTTCCAAGACACTGCACCACCACCTAGAACAAAAACATAGCCACTAGTGGAACTCACCTTATCATTGTTAGATACCCAATTTGCATCAGTATATCCTTCTAAAACAGCAAGAAATTTAGTAAAGTGAATAATTCATGGTACCTCTTAAGTATTTCAATAAGCGATAAAGTGCACTCTAGTGTTCATTATTTAGACAGTGAGTATATCTACGCAATCTACTAACAACATATGCTATGTCCGGTCTAGTATGATTCATTAGGAACATTACACTACCTATGATCTTAGCATATTCCTCTTGGGAGTCACTATTTCCTCCCTTATTACTTGTTAAATTTACACTAGCATCATAAGGAGTTCTAGCTGGAACTACATCAAAACTGTTAAACTTTTTCAACAGTTTTTCAACATAATATGACTGTCCTAATGAGAACCCATTTTCTATCTTAGTAATTTTGATGCCGAGAATTACATCCGCTTCTCCCATGTCTTTCATGTCAAAGTGAGAAGAGAGAAAGGATTTTGTGTCATTAACCATATCTAGGCTTGTCCCTAAGATAAGCATGTCATCCACATATAGGCATATCATCACATAATTCGAATCACAAGACTTAGAATAGACATATGTATCCGATCCATTAACCACATACCCATTGGAAAGTAAAACACTGTTAAATTTTTCATACCATTGCTTGGGTGCTTGTTTCAACCCATAGAGTGATTTTTTCAATTTGCACACTTTGTCCTCGTGTCCAGGTATGACGTGTCCTTCTGGTTGCTGTACATAGATCTCCTCTTCTAAATCCCCATTTAGAAAAGCTGTCTTTACATCCATTTGATGTATCACCAAGTTATGAATTGCTACAATTGCAATAAGAACTCTAATAGTAGAGATTTTAGTAACAGGAGAATAAGTATCAAAATAGTCAATTCCTTTCTTTTGACTATAACCCACTACAACTAATCTAGCCTTAAATTTTTCAATGGATCCATCAGGACTCAATTTTTGTTTAAATATCCATTTACACCTTATAGGTCTAGAGCCTTTTGGCAGATCAACTAATTCCCATGTACGGTTGGCCATAATGGAATCTATTTCACTCTTAATAGCTTCTTTCCAAAAATCAGCATCTATAGAAGTAACATCTTCTTTATATGTTTTTGGGTCTCCTTCTATTAGATAGGCAGACATAATTTCATCAGTAATGTTATCTGGGTTTTCTAATAGAAAGGCTAAAATGAAGTCTGGTCCAAAGCTATTTTCTATTCTTCTTCTTTTGCTTCTCCTAAGTTCTAAAGCAACATCATTTTCATTCTCATCCTGAGGTAGAGATGAAGCAGACACAGTTGGAGTAGAAATAGGTAATGAAGCAGAAGCACTAGTTGCATCACACTGTTTGTCTTTCCTTAGGGGAAAGGTGTTTTCAAAAAACACTACATCTCTAGATTCACATATGCTATAGTCGTTCAGATTCATGAACCTATAAGCGGCACTATTTGAGGCATAACCAATGAAAACACAATCAAAGGTGTTGGGTCCTATTTTTGGTTTTTTAAAGGATGGAAAAGCAACTTTAGCAAGACAACCCCAAACTCTCAAAAAATTCAAATTGGGTGCAAACCCCTTCCACAATTCATAAGGAGTTTTATCTAATTTTTTATGAGGAACCCTATTCAGAATATAACATGCAGATAAGACAGCTTCCCCCCACATGTTATCAGATAACCCAGAACTAATTAACATGGCATTCATCATCTCTTTGAGAGTTCTATTTTTCCTTTCAGCTATACCGTTTTGTTGAGGTGTATACGGTGCACTAGTCTCATGTATAATGCCATTATTCTCACAAAAGGACTTAAGGAAAAAAGTTCCATACTCTCCTCCCCTATCGGACCTAAGCCTCTTTATCTTCTTGTCTAATTGATTCTCTACCTCTGATTTAAATTTAATAAACATATGCTCAGCCTCATCTTTTGATTTTAATAAATATACTTTGGTATATCTAAAGAAGTCATCAACAAAAGTAATGTAATATCTTTTGCCACCTTTGCTAACAGTGTTTTTAAAATCAGCCAAATCAGAGTGAATCAAACCAAGCAGTTCTGTACTTCTACTCTCAACAGGTAAGAAAGGTTTCTTTGCAAATTTTGCTTCCACACATATAGAGCATTTGGAATTAATCTCAGAATTAGTGACATTTATAACATGCATATTTCCCAATTTTTTAATGGAAGCAAAATTTACATCTCCTAATCTACCATGCCACAAATTGATGGATTCACTCAAGTAAACAGAAGCAGATGTAGTTGCATTAATTCCAACAGAATTCACATGGACAGTGTTCAAAATAAAGAGGCCATCAGCTAGGTACCCTTTTCCCACAAAAGTCCCATTCCTAGTGAGAATAACCTTATCAGCCTCAAAAATAATTTTTAAACCAGCCTTATTTAGCAAGCTACTAGAAATAAGATTCCTACGAAGAGCAGGCACATACAGCACATTATTTAAAGACAAGCTTTTTCCAGAAGTTAACTTAATTAAAACTGTTCCTTTACCGACAACGCCAGCAGTGGTGGTGTTTCCCATGTAGACGCATTCCCCATCGGCAGCGTCCTCAAAGTGATTAAACAGGTCCTTGTTTGAGCATAAGTGCCTTGTAGCTCCAGTATCTAGAACCCAGTCCGTTTTGTTTTCCACCAGATTAGCTTCAACCACAACAGCAGCAATCATTTCTTCATTTTCCACCAGATTGGATTGTGGAGCAGCTCTGTTGTTTGGATTATGATTGGTGTTCTGTTGGTTCTTCCTTTGGTAGCACTGAAATGCCTTGTGGCCAGGTTTACCACACACAAAGCATTCCACTACTTGCCTCTTCTGAATTCTTCCATTCTTCTTGAAAGGCTTGTTCTGGTTTGAGCCTTTTTGGAATTTGGTTGAAGGTCCTTTGTTCCTGTCTTTTGGCACCACAACAGATTCAACAATATTAACATTAATTGAAACAGACTTAGAGGAAAGTTGCTTATCTTTCATTCGATTTGCTTCTTCGGTTCTCATGTGGCTGACTAGCTCCTGGAGACTGAAGTCTTTTTTCTTATGTTTCAGATGGTTTCTGAAATCACTCCAGGAGGGTGGAAATTTTTCCAGGAGGACATTGGCTTGCAGCAGATTAGACATTGTCATGCCTTCACCCAGAACTTCAGCAACTATATTCTCATATTCATGAATCTAGTCAATGATTGGTTTTTCATCAACCATTTGATAATTGAGCCATCTTCCAACCACATATTTACGTTTACCTGCATCATCAGACCCGTATTTTTCTTTGAGGGTATCCCAAATTTCTTTGGCAGACCTTTTATTGACAAAAATATCTAACAGTGGGTTCGACATATGATTTAGAAGATGACCCCTAACTGTTTTGTTGTCTATTTCGTATTTTGGAGAACGAGTGTCATACTGATGAACAATCAGAGACATGGCAGGACCATTTGGGTCAGAGGGTGGATCCTGGACAACAACATAGTCCAGTTCGAGCTGTTCAAAGAAAATCAGAATTTTCTGCGGAGGCCACTGCCTTGAAAGCGATTTCGGTAGACCGGGGTGCAATCTGTAACTCCGGTCGCTCCCCAAGGTTAACACAGAAACCTTCGAACCTGTGCACTCAAAGTCGAAGATTGTAGAACAGCAAAAGAGTATTTTAATTGCCCAGAAAACGATTGGAAGAAAAACTGTGTTTCCAAAGCTGGAAACTGGTTGTATTTATACCCTTCAGAAATATGAACGTTAGAACATTCATATACACGTTAGAACGTGGAGTAAGACCATGAGAAAAATAAGGTTCAGTTTTTTGACTAAATAAAAGGTTGAAGAAAAATTAAAAGAAGTTAAAATGGATAAAAAGAAAAATAAAATTCGGGCCCAGTCCGGTCGGGCGAACGAACGAGCGAGCGTGCGCGTGCGGTATATTTGCTAAAAACCTCCTAACACAATTTAAAGACTTCTAAAGCCCAACTCTATATATACCCACTCAAACCTTTGTAAGTTTCCTATGTGGGATTGTGAAAGTGCTCTTGAAAGCAAATTCCTTAAAGACAAATATACCCCTCACTTCAAATCCATTTTATTCAATCACCAAAGCTTAAAGCCATTTATTCTAACAGGATAAACCAAAAGACATACAGGAGACCATTTATAGATTGGGATACGATGTAACTCAAAAAACAGAGGGAAACAACATTTGCAGTCCCAGATAACCAAAGGATAGAGGAATCGATGCATTTCCTAATTAATACAAAAGCTAACTCTCAAACTTCTCCATCTATATATTTTTAATATTTACAAATTTGCCCTAACATTTTTAATATTTACAAGTTTCCTCATGTTTCTGTGTCCTATGTTTTATAGAAAAGAAGCTTCTGTGTCCTATGTTTTATAGAAAAGATGTTTCCGGTGTCTGTGTTCGTGTCGGATACCATATCCTTATTCGTGTCTGGGCAACATAGTATGTATATATCCTCAATAACTAATAAATTAGAAGTTACAATTGTTATGAATGTGATAAAAAAAAACTTGAAAATTAATAGCATGACACCTCATCATTTGAAGTACTACTTCCTTAAATTTATGGACGGACCTCTAGCTTCAATCCTCTATTACAGATCAGCTTGGCCTGCCCAAGAATATCCAATGCTACTCATTTAGCTGCATGAACAACTTCTTAGATGGGAAGAACTAGATAAACATACATCAGTTTTGATGCCAGTGCAAAGCCATATTTCTGCTATTCACCGGAGTTTGGAGGAAGGGGGCCGTTGTGCTTGACTATGAAGCATGGAAACGTTACTGAAGTAGCGTTTCTACGTTTCCACAAGATGTGGGAAACGGAAACGGAAAGGAACCGTTTCCGGGCACATTTCTGTAAATAACGAAAATTGGATACGCGTTTCCAAAATCTGAAAGAGATTCAAACCTCAAGTTCATTCATACTGAAATCGATCTCCACACTTGAACGCATGTATCTCCATGATTTCTTCTTCTTCTTCTGAGTTTGCGATTTTCTTTTTCTTTTAGTCTGTCTAGTCTTAGTTTTCTTCTTCTTCTTCAAGTGCCGATTGCGATTGTGATTGCTTCTTCTTTGACTGGTTTTGGAAATCAGAATACCAGTTTGATATCAGGTCCTTCGTAGTTGGTTCTTTTTTTCTTTTCTGTGCCTTCTTCAATGGTGTGATGAACAGAGCCTTCTTGAATATTTGAGTGGGTTGGATTTGGACCTTTTATATTTTATATTGTTTATTATATAATTAGTGTTATTTCTTTTTTTACTGTTTAGTTAAAGATTTAATTTTACACATTTTTTATTAATTAATTAATACTTGATATTAATAACATGTTTATTTTATTAAATTTGTAGTTTTTAATTAATTTGTTTTCATTTTATCAATAATTAGTTTATGTATTTATAATTTATGATTATTTTTATATTTACTATATTTTTTAATATTTATAAATATACCCCTATATTTTTAATATTTACACGTTTCCCCCACGTTTCCGTTTCCTATGTTTTTTAGAAATCGTGTTTTCCGTTTCCGTTTTCGTATCTGTTTCTGTGCATCATAGGTGCTTGAAAGCTGATGCAGTGCATATAAAAGATAGGACATAACTTGTGCTTAAGTGATTTATTGGGCCAAACCCAAGTTGATAAGATGGTGGCTTCTCCTATAAGAGTTCGCTATCAAAATAAGGGATTAAAAAGAGGAAGATAATCTTGCCGCAGATCATTTTTCACGACTGGAAGGCACAAAGCATAATGGACAACCTACTATTATAGAGCATTTTCTAGACGAATAACTCTATGTTGTAAATGTAATCTCTTCACCATGGTTCGCTGATTGCGCTAACTATTTAGTTTGTGGTGAAATACCAACAGGTTTCACTTACCGATCGACGGTCTGATGGTGTCCAAGTCTCCCACTACTGACGGGCTTCATGCCATGTGCATAATGATGTTTGGGGTGGATCGGGAGAAGCTTCTGTTGCTAGGCCGACATTTATGGAGTGGTGGAGGTGTATTTGTTCAGGCTGTACACAGGCTTGTCATCCAGGGTAGGGATGATGCTACTCGGGCCACAGCGTGGATGTGGCTTATGCTTGGATCCACTTTGTTTGTTGACAAGAGTGGAGATAGGATTAGGCCGGCCCATCTTGCTGAGGTTTACGGCGGTATCAGAGGGGCATCTGGATTTTCATGGGGGTCTGCTACACTTGCCACGTTGTACCGGCAGTTGGGGATAGCGAGCAGAGGAGACTGTTCTGGTATATGCGGATGTTTGACCCTACTGCAGGCGTGGATATACGAGTATTTTCCGATGTTCCGGCCGCATAGACTAGCTCACGTGATCCTACCTGACCATGCCCGTGCACTAAGATGGGAGGTCGGGGTACCAGGCAAGACGACCGCCCGACTAGATACCATATGCGGGCAGCTGGACCGTATGACGGCAGCATAGGTATTTTATAAAATTTTAGAATTAATTTAAGTATTATTTATAGTATATTATTATTTATTATTGAGTATTATTTTTTTCAGGTGACTTGGTTGCCTTATGGTCCTGTCCTCGATGATGATCGGCTTCGAGTGTCCTACGCCGGTTGGATACGGTGTAGAGACATCGTCGAGCCGTATATACCCGGTCGAGCGCTGCGACAGGTCGGATATACTCAGCCTATCCCACCTGAGCGTATTAGACCTGATAAAGCAGTACGACCATGGAGATCTTCATCGTACAAGCTCACGCATTCCTATGTCACAGTTGAGGATACCTGGCGGAGATTTCCATCGGCTCGGGGCATTGATCGAAGGAGATGCCGACCAGTTGGATATGATCCCACTGCCTGTGATCCTGCTTATATGGACTGGTATATGCGATATTCGCATCCTCATCTCCTTCATGCACCACAGGCTGGACCAGTCCAGCATGCTCGCGCCAACAGCGAATTTGTAAGTTTATTATTATTTAATATTATTATTTAGTATTAGTTTATATGCACTTATTTTTTAATTTTTTTTTTTTTTTTGCAGTGGGTTAGCTGGTTGTGGCGTGTCACCCAACTAGCGGCTACCCACCGATCTGACGAGGATGCTCCACGCATTAAGAGGGAGATGGATGAGTTTATGGAGACGTGGCGTCAGGCGAGCTAAATTATTTTTGTAGAACTTCATACATTTTAACACTTTTGATATTATATGTACTCTTTTATGTTTATTAATTTTTATTTTAATGTTTATGTTTTTAAATTTTATTTGTTAAAGGCTAATCCGAGTTAAAATGCCGTAATTTTATTTCTAAACGGATAATTCGAGTTAACCACAATTATCAACATTTTTTTTTGAGATTTAGGCATGCGGGCGTGTGGTAATCACGCCTCACCACAGGGTGAGGCGTGATTACCACATGCCTCACCACAGGGTGAGGCGTGATTACCTCACGCCTCACCCTGTGGTGAGGCGTGATTACCTCACCCCGCGTGCCGGGAGAGGTTTTTTCCCCCAATTTCCCACCTCAAAGCCTCAAATCGTACTTTCGTCCTTTCACAGGGCTAGAGGTGGGAAATTGAGGCTGGGTTTAACAACACCCTTTAGGATTAACAGAAAGTAAAGAAGTATTTGAAACAGGTAAATGAGATAAATAGAATGCATAAAAGTTGAGGTAGCTTTCTCATGAGGAAGCAAGTAGGCAATTGTAGAGTTTAACTGAACCAATCATCTGCCGCCGTGGATGAATTTCCTAGATCAAATACAAACCAGCAGCTGGGCCAACCTACTTACTAAAAGATATTGAACTTAAAACTATGAATGTAGAAAACATTATGTAAGGAAAGTTTAGAATTAAGAGGAACAGTCCTTATTTTAGTAACATTGATTTCTTGATCATTAGGCAATCAGACGGTAATATTATGAACATCAACACAAGAACTAAAATAAGTTAAATTGGTGACAATGTAATCTGTTGCCCCACTATCTAAAATCCAATTATCGTTGTCAACATTCAACTGACCGTCTGTCAAACTACTATCAATAATAGGGATAATGTACCAAAATAGGTCTAAGATTTTTTGGAGAAGTACCAATTTAGGTTCTACGTTCAAAATAGCATCAATAGGCTTAACGTTTACAACATAATATCAATTTAGGCTTAACGTTACAACATAACATCAATTTAGGAATTACTAACAAAACGTGACACGTCGATTGAGTCTGTCAAATCAGCACCACGTCACATAAGGTGCCAAAATAGGCCTAAGGTTTGTAGAAAGTATCAATTTAGGCCTCATGTACAAAATAGCACCAATATAGGCTTAACGTTTACAAAATAATACGAATTTAAGCTTAACGTTTACAAAATATATCTAATTAAGCTAAACGTCATAATTAATCATATTATATTCTTTAGATCATCAGCAAGCCATTAGATTGCTTTTTTTCCCTAACGGAAATGGGAAACAAATACCGAGAAACGTAACGTGAGAATGCTAATGAAGAAAACTTTCCGTGCAACATAGTTTTTTTTTTGTTTTCCAGAGGGTTTTATACATTCCTTTTGTAACAAATAGTTTTTCACTCTCTTACTTCACATTTGGTACCTTATCCCTTGATAATATGCTTAAATGGAGTATTAATAAGACAATCACTGGAGACAGAAATAGAATATAGAAGTACCTCAGATCACATTACCAACAACATGACATGTGGAATGCCGACACCATTTGTATCAATATAGCAACTATGCTTAGAAGTATTGGTAGCACCCAGCAAAAACATGAACAACTTGCAATTGATTATCAGTAACCACATTACCAGTGACATTTTCTTTCTTGTTCTTGGTGAACTTGAAGGAAGGAGGAAACTCATGCTTGCAGTAGCACTGGTCTACAGTGTGCCATGGCTTGTCATAATGGTTGCGTTTCTTCTTGTTCTTATTATCATAACTTCGAGTCTTGGCTAAATTAATGGAAGACTCAATCTATATAGAACTATTTTGGTTTTGACGTTCTTGTTGCAAAATTAAAGATAAAGCTATCATTAAGATAAAGCTATCATTACATCAGGAAGAGGTTTCATTAAAAAGACTCGTGACCTAGCTGCTGAATATTCAAAACTAAGACATCTTAAGAAATGCAGGATATAATCGTCCTCTTGATAAGACTTAGCTTTGAGTAAAAAAGTCCAACACTTGTAAGACGGATGACAATTACAAACAGATAGTGGCCTATAATTGATCAATTCCTCCTATAAAGTCATTTGCCTAGTTTAATGGTCAGTAATTGTCAAATATCCTTGGATAAAACTATAGAGTTGTTCTCGTAATTCAGAAATCTTAATAGAATCTCCATGAGAAAAACTTTTTTTCAAATTGTCCCAAGCATCAGCACAATTGTCAAATCATTGTATGTTATTAGCAATAGAAGGAAACACTGGCCTGCAGATCTAGGAAATGGTCAATAGTATTACATATCTACCAGTTCACTATGTTTTCACCATCGCTGGCTGGAACCGCTAAAGTCTCGTCGATGAAAATTAACTTGTTCTTGGCTCGCAATGCACGACCGAATTCTCGACACTAGGAGTGGAAATTAGTTCCATCAAGTAATTGTGCAACTAAAACTAAACTTGGATTTTCACCTACATGTGACTTGAAGGATTCTAAGAGTCATTTGTTACTACGCCTGATTGTCCACAAACGAGTGAATCTTGAGTTGTTGTCAGGAAAGATTCAGTAAAAACAAGATGAAAGAAGATAGATGAAATCGATGAAGAAATGAGATCTTGATAAGAATATGACCAAATTTAAAACTGAAACGAATGAAATTTGATTGCGAAAAGCAAATCAGATAAAATAAGAAGAAATTGATATGAACGAGGATGCACGGAAGTGCTTTGATATTATAACAAACTTCAGTTCTATAAGAATTGAGGGAGAATTGAATTTCAACTATGAAGATCAAGATTGATGTTACACGAGGAAAGTTGGAGAATGAAAAAGTAAGTAAAACCCCAAATCTAACTGTTTATATGCAACAAATAAATAAGGAAAGAGAAAAAGACCATATTGTCATTACTAATCCAAACTATAAACTTAAACTACTTTTTAAGTATCTTATATATTTATTCTAGAGTGAACCTCAAATAAGACGTGTAAGAAAATTCAAGAGTGATCATCAAATAAGACTTGTAAGAAAACAATGATACATTCACAAATAAAACAAAATCATGCTAGATTAATGGTGTCGTGGGTATGGTAGAATAAAAATCACATCAATTTCAGAAATAGTTTACTAATAACAACAACAACAAAGCCTTAGTCCCGAAATGATTCGGGGTCGGCTAACATGAACCATCATATAAAACCGTGAAATCAAGTCGTGTGAGTGACACAAATTCGCTCCCTCCACTTCGTCCTATCCACTACCATATTTTCCTCAATTCCCAGTAAACTCATATCACTCTCGATCACCCTCCTCCAAGTTTGCTTAGCTCTTCCCCTACCCCTCACCACTACATCCCTTTGCCACTCTTCGGTTCTCCTAACCGGCGCATCAAGCGCTCTACGTCTCACATGGCCAAACCACCTTAGTCGGTTTTCTCTCATTTTATTCTCAATAGATGTGACCCCTACTTTTGTCCTAATTATTTCATTACTCTCCCGATCCTTTCTCGTATGACCATACATCCATCTCAACATACGCATCTCCGCCACCGACATCTTATGGATGTGGCAGTGTTTCACTGCCCAACACTCCGTACCATATAACAATGCTGGTCTAATTGCCGTCCGGTAGAATTTTCCCTTCAATCTATTAGGCATGCCGGGGTCACAAAGGAAACCCGTAGCACTCTTCCACTTCGACCAACCAGCTTTAATCCTATGAGCAACATCTCCATCTACTTCTCCATCCGTTTGGATAATAGATCCTAAATACCGGAAGTAATCCGAGGCCTGAACAACTCTCCCATCTAGGGTGATTGTCCCTGCCTCCCTACTCCTATGGCCGCTAAACTTACACTCCAAATATTCTGTCTTACTTCGGCTCAACTTAAAGCCTCTAGATTCTCGAGTTTGTCTCCATAGTTCTAACTTCCTCTCCACTCCTTCTTTCGTCTCATCAACCAACACAATATCATCTGCAAACAGCATGCACCGTGGTATACCATCTTGAAGTGAACTTGTTAGTTCATCCATAACGATGGCAAAAAGAAATGGGCTTAGTGCGGAACCTTGATGCACTCCAATCGTAATAGGAAACTCTTCAGTCTTCCCAACACTAGTACGTACACTCGTGCATGCTCCCTCATACATGTCCTTTATGATGTCAATATATTTCCGCGAAATGCCTTTCCTTATCAAGGCCCACCAAAGTACTTCCCTTGGTACCTTATCATATGCTTTCTCCAAGTCAATGAAAACCATATGCAAGTCTTTCTTCTTATTTCAATAGTGCTCCATTAATTGTCTCATTAGATGGATGGCTTCCATAGTTGATCTTCCCGGCATAAAGCCAAACTGGTTTTCCGAGATCTTCACCGTCATCCTTAGCCTTTGTTCGATCACTCGCTCCCAAAGTTTCATAGCGTGACTCATTAATTTGATTCCCCGATAGTTGGCACAATCTTGGACATCGCCTTTGTTCTCATACAAAGGGATTAAGATACTTTTCCTCCATTCTGATGGCATCTTATTGTTTCTCCAAATTTTGTTGAAGAACGCCGTCAACCATTCGATTCCTCTTTCTCCCAAACATCTCCAAATCTCAATAGGGATGCCATCCGGTCCTACTGCTTTCTTCAACTTCATCTTACTTAATGCCATTTTGACTTCACCCTTTTGAATTCTCTGAAGGCATTCATGATTTATCATATCATGTTGGATACTTATATCTCCAACATCTTGTCTGCGATCTCCATTAAATAAGTCATCAAAATAGGACCTCCATCGTTCCTTGATATCCTTATCTCCAACAAGGACTTTCTGGTCCACATCCTTCACACATTTAACTTTTCCGAGATCTCGCATCTTCTTATCTCTCATCCGAGCAATTCTATATATGTCTCTTTCCCCTTCTTTCTTATCCAATCTTGTATACAGATCCCGATTCACCTTTGCTCTAGCATCTCGTATGACCTTCTTTACTTCCCTTTTAGCCTCTTTGTATTTTTCGTAGTTCTCGTCACTCCTATATTTTCCCAATATTTTATAGGATTCTCGCTTACTCTTTACTACTTGTCGTACTTCTTCTGTCCACCAAGATGTGTCCTTACCCGGTGGCATGCTACCTTTAGATTCCCCTAGAACTTCCTTCGCTACTTCCCTTATACTATGCTCCATCTTAGTCCATATCGAATCTACAGTAAAACCTCTATAAATTAATAATGTTGGGACCTTAGAATTTTATTAATTTATAGAGTTATTAATTAATCGATAAATTAATAATTATTAATTTATAGAGCGATTTTAAATTACTAAGTTAAATAAAGTTTTTGTCTAAAATCAATGAACAAATCAAATTAAATGTACATTATATAAGTTAATTGAATGTAGAAGTTCATTATATTTATATTAAAAATATTCAATGTATCATAGTTAATGAAATACTATATAAATTTATATGGAAGTTCATTGAATTACTAATGTGTTAGATGCGATAAATCTTGCAATCTCATCTTGGAAAATAGATATCAAACAAGAGACAATAGCAAATTGTTTCAAACATTGCAAAATTCGTACATGTGATGAATCTGTCACAACGAATTTAGAGGAAACAACCACTAAAGAAGACATTCATGAACTTGAAGGAATGATTGGTCAGCTTCGTTATGGCAATCTAATGTATGTCAATCAAATATTGGATTATCTAGATGAAAACAATGAATGCTCACAAGTCCAAAGTTTAGAAGAAATTGTGTCGAGTGTTATGCAAAATTCAATTGAGGATGAAGCTAGAATGATTCGGTACCTTTAAAACCAGTCACAAAAAATCAAGCAATTATAGCATCATCCACTCTTTACAATTTTTTATTACAATTTGACAATGATACATCGAAACTTTTGAATGCACTGAGAATAGTTAGAGATGAAATTCAACTAGATTTAAGTTTCAAGAAAAAACAAAATACTATAGATTCATATTTTGCTAAATTATCCAAAGTATATATATCTATATATATTTCGCATATGTATTTGAGAAATTATTAATTTATAGAGGTAATAATACAAGGTATTTATAAAGGGTTGTTCTAGAAAATTATTATCTTATTAATTTATTAAAATTGATCATTTTTTGAACTGGCCCAAGTCGGGACCGAAAGAAATGATTATTTTAAAGAGTTTATTAATTTATTGAGTATTAATTTATAGATGTTTTACTGTATATCTAAATCCATATTACAAGTCCAAACATCTTTTTTGGTCATCTCATCCACAAATTTTTGTTGATTCTCCCCTTGCAATTTCCACCACTTAATCTTAGGCTCTGTTCTTTATCACTGAAAAAAACTGAACTGAACTGAACTGAACTGAATGCTGCTGAACTGAACTGAACTGAACTGAATGATACTGAATACTGAACTGAACTGAATTTAACTGAATGCTACTGAACTTAACTGAATGATACCGAACTTAACCGAATTTAATCGAACGTAACAATAATGATGATATTAGACTTTAAAATAATTTAATGATAATATTGGACATTAATAAGCTTATAATAATAATAATAATAATAATAATATTTCTACCAAAAAAAATAATATCAATAATAAATAAACATATTATTAAAGATTAAACTAAATTAAATATCAAATAAAATCTAGGCTCGATAAAATCCTATGACATTAAATAAAAATGAGTCTAATTTAAATTAAAAATATAAATTACATACAAACACAAATTTATATATAATTTAAAGCCTATGAAATTAAATACAAATTTTTATATGAATACAAACTCTTAATGTAAACGTATTAATATAATATTTATTTACTTTTCGCAAAATTTACAAATAAGTTGCACCAAATAATTATAATTATAATAAATAATGATAATGTATATAATGACAAAGCATAAATTATATATAAATATAATTATAATGAAAATAGATAAATTAATATATAATAAATTATAATAATTATAATAAATTGCTGAAATTATAAATAAATAATGATAATAATAATAAATTATATATAAATAATAATAATATATAATAATTATAATAAATAATGATAAATTATTGAATACTGAAACTGAATACTGAACTGAACTGAACTGAACTGAACTGATTACTGCTGAACTGAACTGAACTGAACTGAACTGAACTGATTGTTACTGAAATTAAGTAATAAAGAACAGGGCCTTAGTCTCTACTTGTGGTGTTTGTTTTCTTATACATTTCCTACTTCGAAAATCAAGCACCACTACTCTATGTTGGGTTGTCGTACTCTCACCGGGGATCACCTTACAATCAATATAACTCTTTCTCCAAACACTCCTTACTAAGAAGAAGTCAATTTGGCTCGCATTACCGCCACTCTGATAAGTCACTAAGTGGGATGTTCTCTCATAAACCATGTGTTCATGATACTCAAATCATATGCTGATGAAATAGTTTACTAATATTCGGAAAAAATATCAATAAGAAGACAAAAGAATAATAAAAGTTAGCAAGTTGGATTGAGACAATTGGTTCCCTTATCATAGAATAAAAGGCAGGCAAGTTGCATTTCGTCTGCTTTTAGAATAATATAGCTAGAGGAACAAATTAAAGCACAAATCTGTATATATATAATATCTCCTGCCATTGAAATTAAAACACAGGTAGTCTAATATGGGCTTTTCGTTTAGTGACAGTAAGAGTGCATCAGTGCCTCTAACAAAACAGCAGATCAGGAAAATTTTCATTGCAGCAGACAGCAATCATGATAATTGTCTGAGTGTGGAGGAACTGAAGAACGCATTCGATAATCTGGGAACATATTTACCTGGAATAAGAGCTCAAATTGGAATATGGCAAGCTGATGCTAATGAAGATGGCAAAATCAGCATCTCCTCATCTGAGCTTGATCAACTTGTCAACTATGCTTCTGGTCTTGGCCTTACCATCACCAACAAAACTAGAAGAATTCCTGCTTAGATTAATTAAATGGATTATGCATTTTAATTAATTATACCATCTCTTAAATAAATTGAGGGTATCCATCCCCTCTTGTATTCTATTCTATGCATCATTTTACAACTTCTTCTTCTGCTAATCAACAAACATCTATTATTTTGTGTTGCCTTAATTACCTCCATTTATGTGTTAATTAGCTTCTCATGATGAATTTAAGATCATTCATCTTCATCATCTAAAATACTAGATTGCTCTTCAAATTTCTTCGATTCTTCAATCATTTCCTAGTATACTTAATTTCGATATCATATACAATGCTTTCATTCTTCCAAACTCATTCTACAAGGTAAATTGTTGCGGGTTAAAGATACATTTAAATTAAATAGCTACAAGTTCAAGAGATTTTTTTTTTTTTTATATATTTTCTAGTTTTAGAGTATGTTTGGTTTGGTTTGGTTGCATCGTATTATTTGCTCTTAGAAAATTAATTATTAGTATTTTGTAAAATTATAACTAATTATTGCTGGTACTCTCTCTCATCTTAATAAAATCAATAAAAAAAATCACTAAAACATATTCTCTATATTTGTTTTTGACGTTTTGATTCAATCCATGCACATTAATTAATTAATTTTTTTTACCAAATATACTTCTATTTAAATTGCCATTTTATTTTGGAAATAGATAAAGTTTAATTAGTAGATGCAATTTTTAAACAAGAAATAGTACATGCAATTAATATAAAATAACAAAGTGTAAATAAATTTCTTAATTGTTATATCTTAACCTTAAAAACACAAATGGAACAGGGAAAGTATACAACAAGCAATTCAATTTTTTTACTTAAAAATAAAAAAATTAGTCATAACTACAATGTCTACAAAGCATCCAAATATATGGAAAAGTAAGAAGAAGAAAGCCTGAAATCATTCCAAGCTATTAACAAAATCTGTTACTTTCTACTTTCACATCATAAAAAAAATAGGATAATTAATTTATTAGTCCCTTTATTTTGACAAAACATATTGTTTAGTTCCTGTATTTTCAAAAACACATGGTAAGGTCCCTAACCTTTTTCTCAGTGAACTGTTTAGTAATTCCGTATATTTCTTAGATTTTTTACCGTTTATGACTTCGGAAATGATGAAATTACCCTTTACTATTTACCTTCAAACTTCAGAAGATGAAATCCAATTTAGAAGAAGAAGCTATTTGTATCGAGAACAAGAAAAAGATCAGACCCAATGCTTACGAATTTGAACGATTAAGAAGAAAATCAAGAAGAAGAACACTCAAAGTTGATTTCAGATACATTAGAGTTTAAAGGAAATGAAAATAAAGGAAAATAAGGATGCAAATCCAAATTGACTAACAGAATCTTCATGAGAGTCTAACGGCAGGGACTAAACAGTTTACCGAAAAAAACGTTAGGGACTAAACAGTTCACTGAGAAAAACGTTAGGGACTTTACCATGTGTTTTTTAAAATATAGGGACTAAACAGTGTGTTTTGTCAAAATATAGAGACTAATAAATTAATTACCCTAAAAAATAACACTTTAAAATTACATACTACTAATTACTTCAATTTTTAGTAGACCCGATTGTCATAAATCACTCCATATTTACTCAATTAACATACAAATAATAAGTTTTACCCAACAATATAAGTAATTCAATACTAGTTATTAATAAAAAAAAGTATTTATCCAATATAATAATTAATTCAATACATATTATTATTATTATTTCAATAAAATTAAATAAATAAGTAAATTATTATTATTCAATTATACATGAGATAAATAAATAATAACCTTTTATTTGGGATAAAATACAATGTTAAAATACTTTTAAAAAATTGAAATAAAATACAATTTTAGAGTTTATTTAAGATAAAATCTATGACATAAAAAATAGTTACAATTTAAAATATAAAAAATAGATTACGAAAATAAGTGGAAAAGAAAAAGCTTGTCACCAATATGGGTTACAAACACTCTAATGGGTGGTTATAACCAATTTGTCAAAAATGACAAACAAATTATATCCATTAGAGTTGCTCTAAGAAAGATGTGGAAAAACACCAAAAAGAAAAAACCATTGTTAAAAATTGTGGCTAACATTAATTTGGAAAAGAGCATTTAGGAATTAGGAAAATAAAAAGTAAACGTTGTATATGGGTGATAACTTGTGGAAAAATCCTTGATCGGAGCACTTCCCTGTGAGGCGCCATTGGGATCGGCCGGGGACACTCCGATACCAAAGTCAGTAATATTTCTGAGAATAAACTGTAAGCACAAAAGTAGAGAATCAGTAAGTGTACCTTTGATCCTAGGAAGCTGGGGTATTTATATAGGTTTCTGTAACCTTCAGCATTAATGGGGAAGCAGGTGAAGAGTTGTGCCATTACTCATCTTTGATTGCTATCAATTCTCCATTAATCCCAGCATTTATCATTAAAACCCTCAGAGTTGAGGTATTCGAACAGTCAAGTCTTTATTCCCCTTTAATGGCTATTAATTGTCATTTAATTGTATTTATTCCCATTCATGGATGGTAATAAAGGCGTCTTTTGGTATTCTTGGATCCGTCAAGGCGTATGTATGCTCTCCTTGAGAACAATGGCGGGTCTCCATTACTCGCTCTCATCGGGCGTATCTCGTTATGGCGTATCTCGTCATGGTCCACGTGGTGTGGCATAATGCTAGAAACTCCTTCCTTTTCCTCATTATTTGCATATTCACCCCTGCATTAATTATCATTAATTCCACATTAATCATGCATAAATATCTCTTTTAGAAGAAATAATGGTTTGTCATTATCTCTATTAATTTTTCCTTATTCCTTATTCAAGAATAATTTGGGTTGTTATCAGAAGCCCCCCCTAAAGGTATAAAAAGATCTTTAGGGCTGTCTAAATGGTGTTTTATTTTTCTATCTTGGAGGAAAGTGGACCCGCCCTAGATGGGGGATCATATATGGAAATGATGCGCCTTTTGGGGCTTCCTTATGCGGGATCTTATGAACAAGATCCGCCCTATGTGGGATCATATATGGATATGATGCACTTTTAGGGGTTTTTGCTTCCTTGTGGATAGATGGCCAACCGTATCAATTGTTATCCTCTAGGGGCTTCTTGAGAGTTATATTTCCTTTAGAAAGGGAATAACCCGCCCTTTATGGGACCATTTGTTCCTACGACATAGGATTATGATTCGCCTTAGGGACTTCTTTTGTTCAGTTCTGCCATATTGAGGAGAATGACCCGCACTTAGGGATCTGTAAGAATGATCAGCCATTTAGGGACTTTTGTGCATTTTATGGAGGCGAGACTTTGTTATTTCTATGATGAAGATGAGGATTCATTACTTTGATGAAGACGAGGCTTCATTAATTGGATGAAGACGAGGCTTCATTGATTGGATGAAGACGAAGCTTCATTAATTGGATGAAGACGAGGCTTCATTAATTGGATGAAGACGAGGCTTCATTGTTTGGAGATGAAGACGAGGCTTCATTACTTGGAGATGAAGACGAGGCTTCATTACTTGGAGATGAAGACGAGGCTTCATTATTTGGAGATGAAGACGAGGCTTCATTACTTGGAGATGAAGACGAGGCTTCATTACTTGGAGATGAAGACGAGGCTTCATTATTTGGAGATGAAGACGAGGCTTCATTATTTGGAGATGAAGACGAGGCTTCATTACTTGGAGATGAAGACGAGGCTTCATTATTTGGATAAAGACGAGATTTCATTAATTGGATGAAGACGAGGCTTCATTGATTGGATGAAGACGAGGCTTCATGAATTGGATGAAGACGAGGCTTCATGAATTGGATGAAGACGAGGCTTCATTATTTGGAGATGAAGATGGGGCTTCATTAGTTGGATGAACCCTTTGCTTTCCAGAACTATTTTTACTAATGCATTATATCTTTTAGCAAGTAATTTTCTAGAATCTGGTTTAGGATTTCTCTAATTGTTTAGGGTAGGTGGCCAGCCGTACCCCAATGTGTGAACCTTTGTGAAGGTTTAGAAGCTTTTATTCCTGGTGAGGAAGTTAAGCTGCCTTAGGCGATCGATTTGCTTCCTATCTTTGAGGTGAATCGATCCGTCGCCAAGTCTTGAGACTCTTCTTTGGGAAGAGTATTTGAGAGTGTAAAGTTCTCACGTCTGAGAAATGTTTTAACTCTGTCTCTGACGGCAATCAATTATTTCCTATCTTTGAGGTAGATCGATCCGCCGCTGAGATTATTGTCTGATTGTTTGTAAAACTTAAGTACAATTGTTTTAATCCTTATGGTCGCCATTTACTTTTACGTTTGCGTAAGTAAATATATAAGTTTGTAGGATTTAATATGGAGTAGGTGGTCAGCCATACTCCGTTGTGCGAACCTTTGTGAAGGTTTGAAGCTGTTCTATTCCTTCTAGAGGAAGTAAAGCTGCCTAGGGGATCAACTTGCTACCTATCTTTGAGGTGAAGCGATCCGCCCGTAGGACTTGTGAACCCTTCTTTGGGAAGGGAGTGAGAGAGTGTAAAGTCCTTGCGTCCAAGGAATGTTTTAACTCTTTCTCGAATGGTGATCATCTAAAGATGGATCCGCCCATGAGAGTGTTCTCCTATCTTTGAGGAGAAAGTTGAGGGTGTAATGATCTCATGTTTGAGACGATTTTAACCCGCTTTTGATGGTGGTCAATATTGTTCTTGTCTTTGAGGAGAGAGTTGAGCTCATTTGAAAGCTCCTGAGGGTTTGTGCTTCTTATCTTTGTGGAAAGGGGATCCGCCCGTGATGGGGATCAATTGTCCTATCTTTGAGGTAATTGATCCGCCTGTGGAACTTTTCATTCGCCAGCCACTGGGCGTATATAAGCACTAAAAGCTAGGCAAATGAATATAAGAAGTATGGCGAGAAAGAATAAATTATAAAATATAGGATACTATAACAGTTTAATGCACATATAAGAATATGTAAAAATACTGATTTTTAGGCACATGGTTCCGTCTTTTCTGAGCAACTAGAACCGCATCCTCAATGATGTTTAACTTATGAGTAATCACATCTGGGCTTACTCCTGTGGGGATCTCATTCTCCTATGTAAATACGCTTTCAGACTCAATGAGAACTTTTTTAACATCCTCTTTGATCTCAAGTTTTAATCCTTTGGCGATCCGCACCCGCTTTCCATCAGCAATAAGGAGCGTTTCTGTGTCGCCCAAAGCTGTAGTGACAAGTTAATATTTCTCACCTTCGTCTTCTTTGGATTGTGGGCGGATTGATAGTGACGTCGAGTATAAGTCTCTTTAGCCACCTTTTGGTTCCCGCTAATCATTACTCCTCCTTTGCTGGTGAGAATGTACATTGTCAGACGACGGATGGAAATTAGGGCTGCAACCTCTGGCCCTTGGTCTGGATAGTGTGACCTGTCACTCCAATGATGTCAACAATGGTTGTTTCTATTTGGATCGGATCAACCTTTAGTTTGGCGAATGCACCTTTGGTGATGACATTGCGAGAACTTTCCGTGTCTTTACTTGCTTTATTTTATCTCCATCCTTGAATCGCCATTGTTACTACCAATGCATCTGCATGTGGAGAGATTACCGGACCTGTTTCTGCAAAAGGAGCAATGGAGGGATGTTTTATCCAGAGCGGATATTTTTGCTTTTTCCACGGGTGGCTGATACACTGGTCCATCTGCTATGACATTAATGACACTTTTGAATTTATTTTTGGGATCTGTTTTCTGCTTGTCATCTTGTTATTTTTTATTCTGGACAAAGCTATCTAGTTTGCCAGCTCCCAGCAAGCTTCAGTGTGGTGGCCAACCTGTAGTACGCTTTGGCGTTTCTTCCAACGGTTACATGCTCCCCTCATTTGGGTTCGGGATATGTAATGTCCCGCTTATATTGAATCTTTTCTTTTATATTGTGGCAAGTTGGAAGCTTTAAACAATTTGTCCGCTTCGTACCCCAGGATCCGTGCTGTGAATGGCGAATTCATATTAACTTGATGGCGTACCTTTCTGCCTTGTTCTCTTGTTTATATAGAGCGGCATGCACTCGCCTTTCAATCTCATCATTCGTGTGTTCAATGTTGAATCATGATGGTGAAGCCGGTTCTTGATTTTGATCTCGATCATGTTGAGGTTATGCTTGGAGATATGGTTTAACGCGGATGGATGTTGTCACAACCGTGGGAGCCATTTTATCTAACTTCTGATATCTTGTCTCCGCATCCTTCAACATTTTGCTAACATAATAGATGGAGAACTGCTGACCTTCTTCTTCTTAAATAACCACGGTGCACATATCTTTATCCATGACAGATTGATACAAATGCAGGTCTCCCCTTCAGATTGGTCTGCTCATCAAGGGTGGTTCTGCTAGGAATTGTTTTATACCTTGATATGCTTGTTGACAATCTTTCTAGTATGATGATCCGCCTGTTCAACCTCTGGATCTTTCTCACCCATTTTGGGGTTTTCATTTAGGCGCTCTTTTCACCTTTTTCCTCGCATGGCTTTTATTTAGGCGCTCTTTTCACCTTTTTCCTCGCAAGGTTTTTATTTTATCTAGATTTGCTCTAACTCCTTTTTGGCCAATGACATAGTCAAGGAATTTTTCTGAAGTGACTCTGCATATACACTTCTTTGGATTGAGCTTTATTTTTCATATCAGTGTTTGCACTGGTTGTAGTATTAGCAACTCCCTTGTACCTGTGGGTTAGCACTGAAAGAACTCCAGAAGTGGGGCATGCTATGTCCATTATTAAAAGATTGTGGTAAGTCATAAAAGCTATATTCACTTACCTTGGGGATCAATGGATTGATCCATGGAACATACTTCATAGCAAAAGAATGTTTGCATTTGCCTTGTTGGCAAATATCATGTATGATGCAATGTCTCTTTATGGAATTTTTAATTCATCTTGGAATCAACTTAATAATTCCTTCGCGTTGGTCCCTGACTCTAGAATGAACTTAGTCAAAGGATAAAACCGAGTAAATATTATATGTCAAACAAATTCATAATAGAATTTTAATCATGCTTGTTTTAATAATAATATCACGTATAACGGTCATAACCATAAAGATTGCTACTGCACATGAATATCATAATGAATTCTTAATAAATAACCATAATGAGAATGGTTTAAGAATAATGTCCTTTTGTATTTCAATGCGCACTAATATCCAAGATAGCATATTTATTTTAAACGTCATAAAAGTTATGACATTCTATATTAGGTAAGATATCTTACATAGTTGCTATTTACTTGCAATTAATATTGTGCATTCATACATTAATGGCATTCAGAGATCATTAAAGCCTCATTTGAATGAGGTGTAATTAAAGAAAGGTAAGTGATGATTTAATAATATAGTTACATATAAAATTACTCTTATATCATTTCATTTGTACGAATAAAATAAAAGAGAATGGGTAATTTTGGAAGAAAAATACATGTACCATGATTCTCCTCCAATTTGGAGTGTAAGGAAAATTACTCAAAATCCGCTCTCACCTACCTTCACATACAATCCTCCAATCTTTAAGGAATTCTCATGTATATCTTAAGAATTTTGCATAAATTAATGTTCTGATCCGAAACCGATGCACTATTTTGTAGTTAGCTCAGGACATGAAAGTTTTGTTTATCCAATTTGGTAATTCATCAGTCCATAATGGCTTTAATAGTTAGGGACAATTACAGAATAATTACAAATAGACGCAATATTTTCAAGTCTTTTGTGTTGGTAACAGAAATTCTAACAATGTCAAATAAACAGTTTTTATATGAATAGACACATCCTTGTAAAAAAGGGAATGAAATAACTGTTTGACAAAACAATATTCAAAAATAAGAATTTTTTATATTAAAAGTGCTATATAGGAGAAAAGCCATATATAGATGGTGAATTGTACAAGGAAAAACCAAAAGACCGACCAGATCTAAATAATTTGTAATTACATGAGCCCTTTTATGATATTTTAATATCAAATGACAAAATCACATTGAATGGATGAATTTTTTGTAAATCCCAAGATTACGGGTCTTATACATGCATCTTGTACTAATTCAATAATAATATCATATTATACTTGTCATGCATAAAAATATGAGGGCATAGTAAGCATGCAAGATTTAATGAAAGATTTGTGTCTATGACTTCATCTTTCACAGTTTATTAGATTTATCATAATAACATGTAATGATATTCATAGCACTTTATAAGAGTGAGGGATCTCAATTTTCTTTAATTAAAAATGAAATAAGAAAGGAGAGGAAACTTATCTTTTTCATCATAAAATTCCAGATTTAATGTAGAAAACTCTTTCCCACCAATCTATAGAGAAACCTATCTTTGGATAGATTTGTTTGTACTGATTGAGCCAAGGTTTGAGATTGTGATTTCTATTCCGTTGACTCCATTGTTTTGTTCTTTGTGAAACTCTATACAATCAAGATTTTGTGATCTTCTGTTTGTTAGAGATCCACCTTCACCGCACCAATTGATAACTTGTGGAAAAATCCTTGATCGGAGCACTTCCCTGTGAGGCGCCGTTGGGATCGGCCGGGGACACTCCGATGCCAAAGTCAGTAATATTTCTGAGAATAAACTGTAAGCACAAAAGTAGAGAATCAGTAAGTGTACCTTTGATCCTAGGAAGCTGGGGTATTTATATAGGTTTCTGTAACCTTCAGCATTAATGGGGAAGCAGGTGAAGAGTTGTGCCATTACTCATCTTTGATTGCTATCAATTCTCCATTAATCCCAGCATTTATCATTAAAACCCTCAGAGTTGAGGTATTCGAACAGTCAAGTCTTTATTCCCCTTTAATGGCTATTAATTGCCATTTAATTGTATTTATTCCCATTCATGGATGGTAATAAAGGCGCCTTTTGGTATTCTTGGATCCGTCAAGGCGTATGTATGCTCTCCTTGAGAACAATGGCGGGTCTCCATTACTCGCTCTCATCGGGCGTATCTCGTTATGGCGTATCTCGCCATGGTCCACGTGGTGTGGCATAATGCTAGAAACTCCTTCCTTTTCCTCATTATTTGCATATTCACCCCTGCATTAATTATCATTAATTCCACATTAATCATGCATAAATATCTCTTTTAGAAGAAATAATGGTTTGTCATTATCTCTATTAATTTTTCCTTATTCCTTATTCAAGAATAATTTGGGTTGTTATCAATGGGAAACAACAGTGCTTTTTTGGATAAATTACACCTATAGCTACTAAAATTTACTTTTTTTAATTTTATGATCACTGAAGTTCAATTCTTAATGTTATGACTACTGAATTTTATATTTTTTTTAATATCGGTGATTAATGTGACTGTTGACTATCATTTCTTATTTTTGTCTCTCCCTTTTCATCGGATCTCTCTCATTCCCTACTTCTTAAAACCTAGAATACTCATTTATTTTAGGGTAAATTTCAAAAACAACCCATGTGGTTTGATGTTGTTCCAAAAAAACTCATGTGGTTTGTTTTTACAAAAAAAAGGACTGTGGTTTACGTCGTTACCCGAAAAACGGAAAAAGGCTTAACACCGTTATAAATGCTGACGTGGCAAGGGGTAGAGTTGGAAAAAAAAATTATTTTTTTTAATTTCTCTTTTTCTTCTTCTTCTTCTCCTCCTCCTCCTCCTTCTTCTTCTCCTCCTCTTTCTTCTCTTCTTCTTCTTTTTTTAAATTTCTGAAAATTTTTTTTTAATTTTTCTTTTTTTTTTCTTTTTCTTTTTTTCCTTTTCCTCCTTCTTCTTCTTCTTCTTCTTCTTCTCCTCCTCCTCCTCCTCCTCCTCCTTCTTCTTCTCCTCCTCTTTCTTCCCTTCTTCTTCTTCTTCCTTCTTCTCCCCTCCTCCATTCTTCTTCTTCTTCATCCCTCTTCTTCTTCCTTTATTATTATTTTTTTTAAGTTTCGGATCTGGAAATTTTCCAGATTTTCGAAGAAATCTGGAAATTTTCCAGATTTTCGAAGAAATCTGGAATTTTCCCGAAATCTGGAAATTCCAGATTTCGGGAAAATTCCAGATTTCTTCGAGTAAGGGAATTTAAAAAAAAAGAATAGAAAAAAAGAAGAAGAAGAAGGAGGAAGAAGAAAAAGGAAGAAGAAAGAAGAAGAAGGAGGAGAGAAGGAAGAAGGAGGAGGAGAGAAGGAAGAAGAAGAAGAAGGAATAAGAAGAAGGGAGAAGGGAGAATGAAGAAGATGAAGGAGGAGAGAGAAGAAGAAGGAGGAGAGGAAGAAGAAGAAAAAGAAAAAAGAAAAATTAAAAAAATCGAATTTCCAACCTTACCCCTGTGCCACGTCAGCATTTTAACACCGTTAAGTCATTTTCCGTTTTTGGTTAACGGCGCAAACCACAGTCCTTTTTTTGTAAAAACAAACCACATGGGTTTTTTTGGAACAACATCAAACCACAGGGGTTGTTTTTGGAATTTACCCTTTATTTTAATCAGACATAGCATAACTAAAACTATATATAAAAGGCATATATATATAAAAGGCATTAATCGTTTGTAAGAAAAGTAATCCTTCAACTAGTTTTTTTCTTGCTAATTTGGCCAGGAGGTCCATGCTTAAATGACCAAGTCTCATGTCTCATAGCCAAGAATTTTCTTCCTTAGAGACTAAGCATAATTCGTTTGAAAAATTCTGTTCTAAGTTCAGCATAAAGACATTATCAATTCGTGGAGCAGTAAGGATTAAGGCATTAGTTTTGCTCTCAATAATTTGACATCCAGTGGCATCAAATATGACCTTCCTACCGTTGTCACACAGATGAGCTACACTCAGAAGGTTATATTCTAGCCCTCTGACCAGGGAGACATTTTCAATAGTCGGGTTTCCTCCTATGGTTCCTGACCCTACTATTTTACCTTTCTTGTTGTCTCCAAAACTTACACTTCCTCCTCGTTTGTGCACAAGTGTGATGAACTGAGTTTCATCACCAGTCATATGCCTTGAGCATGCGCTGCCAATATACCCAAATATTTTTGGGTCCTTTCTTGTTAGACACAGCAGGCAATACATTATATTTTATTCTGTGTCGGCACACTTTAGTTGTGTGGCCTTTCTTCCCATAAAAGTCACAGTGGACGTTCTGATGTGGGTACCATCTGCTCTCACTAGAATTTTGATTCTGAGCATTTCGATGGTAATAGTTTTTTTATTCGGAACCTTGAGTTGGCTCTGAATGGATGTAATGTCCTTTTTGAGTTTCTTAGAATCCTCTTGGACTTCCGAGACAAACATGTGCATAATTTTAAGATTTTCATCTTGCTTGGTATTGTCTTGGAGTAGATGTTAGAGGTCACTGAGTTTGACTTCCTCAATCTCATCACACCTTCTACTGAGTGCTCTTACTTTCTTGTTACATTTTTTAACAAAGGAGTAAAGATCACTCAGAGCATTGATCATTTCATTTCTAAGGATAGGGAGACATATTACCTCAGCAGCTCGCTCATCATTCTCAGAAGCATACGAGGGTTCAGAATGTTCAAAGGCATGGGACTCATCAATCTCATCAGCCATGAAACAGATGTTTGCTGTCTTAGCAGCACCGGCTTCGGAGGATGATGACTCATCGCTGTCACTCCATGTTGCCACTATGGCTTTCTTCCCGTTCCTTTTCTCTTTCTTCAGAGTGGGGCAGCTTGACTTAATGTGGCCAAGTTGATGACATCCAAAGCAAGTGATAGGCTTTGAGTTCTCCTTTCTGAGCTTGTTATCACTGTACTCAATTTTGGACTTGTCATACTTTCGGTAGGGCTTCTTTCCATATTTTTCATTTTTGCAGAACATCCTCTTCATCTTTCGAGTGAACATAGCCATTTCCTCATCATCTGAGGAACTGTTGTCCTTGGAGTCAGCTTTCATGACCAGTGACTTCTGTTTATTGTCCTCTGACTTCTCCTTGACCTCAAAACTTTTCATGGAGATCTCATGAGTCAGAAGAGATCCGATCAGCTCATCGTATTCGTACGTGGTCAAATCCTGAGGTTCCTCAAAGCAGTCTTCTTAGCTTGCCAGCTCTTTGGAAGGCTCCTGAGTATCTTCTTGACTTGCTCCTCTTCTGAGAAGTTCTTTCCAAGTCTCTTGAGCTCATTTATGATGTTGGTGAATCTTGCATTGATCTCTGAGATGCCTTCGCCATCATTCATTTCAAACAGCTCGTAAAGTCTCATGTGCTGGTTCACCTTTAACTCTTTCACCTTGCTAGTACCTTCATATGTGACCTCCAGCTTCTTCCAGATTTCATGTGTTGACTCGCATCCTGAAATTTTATTGTACTCTACAGCATCTAAGGCACAGTGAAGCATATTGATAACCGAGGCGTTATTTTGTAATTTCTTTAGGTCATCCTCAGTCCACTTAGCCTCATCTTTGATAACTTTTACATTATCAATAGTTTCATAGGGAATGAACGGGCCTTGGACTATTGCTAACCATGCACTCATGTTCTTTGCCTGAATGAAATTTTTCATTCTGTTCTTCCATAATGTATAGTTAGACCCGAAGAACAGAGGTGGCCTAGTGATGGACAAGCCCTCAGGTAAGATCTGAGTTGTTTCATTTCCTGGGAGGAAACGAGTGCTATTGACAGCCATGTTAGGGATTAGCTCAATATAGTGTTATCTTATTAGTTAAGCTACAAAGCTCTGATACCACTTGTTGGTCCCTTGTGATATAAGAATAAGTTCATAGGGGGGGTTAAAGGAACTATTTAAAATTTTAAGTATTGAGGCTGACTTGTTATCGTTGTGAGTTATAATTTTTCACTTAGATTAATAGCACAATGATATTGAGTGTGGTCAGAGGCAGCTTTAGTTGGTCAACAACTAAAGTTGTTTCTAACGTTGATTCAGGAAATAGCACTTAGAAGTCTATTCCTGAACTCAGCTCTAGATCACACAATTCAGTAGACTTAAGTTAAACGTTTACTTGGCCAAAATAAAAGCAAGCAGATAAAGGAGATAAGGGATAGAAAATGTTACACAACAGTTTATCTTGGTTCAGCCTTCTGCATACATCCAGTCCCCAGAATTCCTTTTCCGAGCTTTAATCCACTATTGAGCTCTTTTGGGTAGAGCACAAACCCTTTAGAATAGTCAGCGAGCAGTTATAGAGTACCTTCCTCTATAAACCTATACTCAGCACTATCTACCTCTGAGTGCTAAATACCGAGCAACTCAGAGTCTCCTAACAATTTAGTGATTGATAAAGTTTTGTTCTATAACAAAGAACACTTGAAAGATCTAATCTATTTGTTTACACACAAAAAAAAGAGTTGGTGTAAAATGTCTTTGCTTTGCTTTCAGAGGGAACTTCAAGTATGAATTTGCTCAGAGTTTTGGCTTGTTGAAGATCATATTCCAATGAAGAAAATGATAGGCCTTATATAGTGCCACTTAAACCCATCAGTCATTTCAAATTTTGAAATAACTGTTGGAGGGAAACGGCTCTACTGTCCCTTTTATCCCCAGCGCTCAGTGTCACGGCCAATAAGAATGAAATCTTTTCTATCGCTGATCAGTGCTTCAGTTGCTTTACTCAGTAAGCGTCAGATTGTCTCTCCATTTTAGGTAAAGATTCCTAGACAGCACATCGACAGCTTCTCTGTTGCGTCTGAAACTTTATTCAATTGGATAGCCTTTGTCTGCAAGTTAGCAAGTCAACTTTCGCCTTGTCTGTTTGTCCTTCGAACTCAGCAGCTTCGTTGTGAAGATGTTGGCCTTCCTTCTGGATCCTTCTTTCCGCTGGGCTGAGTGGATCAAAAGCTTTTGATCCGTTTGACTTTCTTCTTAACTTTGTTTGGGCCTTGACTTGGCCAATTAGACTTGGGACTTGTCTTTAATATCTTTTTGCACTTATAATAAATTACTCAAAAAACACTCAACAAACACATTAGTGATAATAAATCAAAGGATTTAAATTTAATGTGTTGGGAATTATCTTAGGGACTGAATTCTAATTTAAATAGATTTGTCAAATCAAAATTAGTGTGGAAATGTGTTTCAACAAACTCCCTCATTTTGATGTTGGCAAAAATATTAAAATTAGAATGCAGCATAAAACTCCCCCATAATTGCTGACTTTACTGTTGCTTCTGAGTTCTCCCCCATAAGGGTTGCCCTACTGACTTAACTTTACTTTAGATAGTTTAAAGTTCAATAGCAAAGCTGAGTTCTAGGTCAGAAGCAGGTCAGGTTAAAAACATATTCATTTGACTCAATCCTGATACTTGTAAAAAAAATGGATTCATTGTTATCCTATTAGTCAGGAGTGTTCAGGTGTCAGAGTTGTGAGAATGATATTGAGTTATCAAGGTCACTGAGTTAAGGTACTCAGAGGTTTATACTTGAATGAATTTGATTATGTTCTTAGGTTGAGTTGTTGAGTAATTAGTTCAATATCTTTTAAGTGTATAGACATTATAAACAAGTCAAGATATTTAGACAGAGGCAATGAGATTAAGAAGTGTAATCAACACAGTATAGACATAAACATAAATTCAATTAAACAACTCAGTAGATATACAAGTAAGCACATCAGCAGCCATAAAGTTAAAGAAAACGATCTAGAAGTTCGAAGGAGCTATCTAGCTATCTAAGAGTTCTATCTATGTTTTGATGTTGACTTGAACAATTTTGGATTTCTTTTGCTGTTGTTGCCATTGTTGGTCAGAATCTACTGGAGGTTTAGGGCCGGAGGAAGAAGTATGTTGTTGAGTACTCATGTGTTCTTCCTTGGTTGTTCCTTTTTCTTTCTCCCCTTTTTTGCCAGCATCAGTACTTGGTTTAGAGGTGGAAGGAGAAGGTTGTCTAGAGTCAGTAACTCCGCTAGATTAAAGCTGGTAGGAGTAATCTTTGAGTTTGGCGGAGCTGGCCGAAAGGCCATTGAACAGTGACAGCCCAGCTGACATCTGAGATGAAGGCACAGCACCAGATGCACTCATGCAGCTGATCAAGAATTGGAAAGTTTTAGTGTGCCAAGACATTGAGTCAGCGAGCTGGGAAATACACTACTGGTGAAGGCTTAGCACAGCACTGTCCTGACTTCGGTTCTTGTGGGACAAGTTTTGGACATTTCGATAGGTTTCTTTAGTGTTATGGTAGATGGCAGAGGTCTTCTTATCAACTACTTCAATAACAGCACGGTTTATATTGAGAAGCCAGATGGCTTCAACAATTTGATCCACGGTGCATTCAGAGGAAGAGGTGATTGTTTGCTGAACTTTCGAAAGCTTAGTACTCAAATGTTGGAAATGTGAGTTAGTGTGATCAAAGTTGACAGCAGTTGAGTTGACGGTTGAGAGAGCTTGAATTTTGGCTTCAAGACAATCCATGTATTGGATCATCATGAGTTGTAGTGCCGCCAACCGATCAGTAAACGCTGAGTAGCGTTGCTGAGAGACCAATGCACTAAGTGAGTTCATAATGTTTTTTATGTTATTGAGCTTATTCAGTAGCTGTATGGTCTCACTGAGGGGAGTGGACTCATCGGTTGGAGGATTAGAACTAGAGGCAGTGGCATGAGACTTTGCCATATCATTCACCAGATCGAAGGAAGCTTGAAGGAGCTTCTTACCATCCTCAGTAAAGTTGATGAATGAAGGTGAATGAGTTATTAGTTCAAGGTCAATGGTTGTCTCAACGGCCGGTTCCTTGTCCTATTCTGAAGATGTATTCTGAGTTAGAGGATCAGTAGAGACAGGTATGGCTGAGTTAACAGGTGCATGCTCAGTAGATGAAGATTTGGGAGCAGCAGCAGATGACTCAGGCTTGCCCAAGTTGGGTTCAAAAGAAGCTTGTTCCTTTGGAGTAGGAACAGGGGCTTGATTTTTCGTGACTGGGGTATCAGTCAAAGGGACTCCAGCTTCGAAGAATGGGAAGGAGATGTTGATGGTTGATGGGTCAAGAGCGAGGTCACCAGTATTGTTTGCTCCATCAGCAAAGTTGACCTTGAGCTTTCCGCTCTTCTTCTTATACCGCTTTTCCTTTTTAGAGTGATGAGATTTGGGTTTAGGGGAGGAAGCAGGTATAGAAGTTGGTGATGGAGGAGTGAGGTTGGTTTGTGTTGGTTCCTCCATAGTATGGGTGGTTATGTCTTGCTGTTCAGTAGATGGCTCATTGGTAGGGGGAACAGTGAAGACAGCAGGAATATCAGTAGATAGGGCAGTGGAGGAGATAGGCGTGACCACAACAGCCTGGCCTTGCTGTTTGAGGAAGTGAGCATCCTCAGGAATAGTAATGGCCAGTGGGGCATGAGTCAGTGGCTTGAGCTTAATGGTAGTAGGTTTCTTTTTTAGAGGTTGTTCATCCTCTGACAGCTCAGTGCCAGTCGTTTTTTAGTGGATCAAAGGCTTTTGATTCGTTTGACTTTCTTCTTAGCTTTGCTTGGGCCTTGACTTAGCCAATTGGACTTGGGCTTTGTCTTTAATATCTTTTTGCACTTATAATTTAATTACTCCAAAAACACTCAACAAACACATTAGTGATAATAAATCAAAGCATTTAAATTTAATGTGTTGGGAATTTATCTTAGGGACTTGATAACAACCCAAATTATTCTTGAATAAGGAATAAGGGAAAATTAATAGAGATAATGACAAACCATTATTTCTTCTAAAAGAGATATTTATGCATGATTAATGTGGAATTAATGATAATTAATGCAGGGGTGAATATGCAAATAATGAGGAAAATGAAGGAGTTTCTAGCATTATGCCACACCACGTGGACCATGGCGAGATACGCCATAACGAGATACGCCCGATGAGAGCGAGTAATGAAGACCCGCCATTGTTCTCAAGGAGAGCGTACATACGCCTTGACGGATCCAAGAATACCAAAAGGCGCCTTTATTACCATCCATGAATGGGAATAAATACAATTAAATGGCAATTAATAGCCATTAAAGGGGAATAAAGACTTGACTGTTCGAATACCTCAACTCTGAGGGTTTTAATGATAAATGATGGGATTAATGGAAAATTGATAGCAATCAAAGATGAGTAATGGCACAACTCTTCACCTGCTTCCCCATTAATGCTGAAGGTTACAGAAACCTATATAAATACCCCAGCTTCCTAGGATCAAAAGTACACTTACTGATTCTCTACTTTTGTGCTTACAGTTTATTCTCAGAAATATTACTGACTTTGGCATCGGAGTGTCCCCGGCCGATCCCAACGGCGCCTCACAGGGAAGTACTCTAATCAAGGATTTTTCCCCAAGTTATCAGGACTTAATTCTAATTTAAATAGATTTGTCAATCAAAATCAGTGTAGAAATGTGTTTCATAACTGGGGTGTGTGAGAGCACGGTTGGGTATCACATAAAGTAATTGCAGGATAGCTAATGTTAGATTAAGCATTCGTCAGTCCTGATAAATAGGAGATATATCCAAATGGCCGCTTGTGGTGAATTGACTAAAATTCTTGCAAGGTGATAGAGTTAAGAGTCGAAATGTAGATTTCACTTAAGTTATCTTTTAGAGTAAATGCAATCTGGACAAGTAAAAACGGACTCTTCTTATATATAACCTTGACACGTTCCATGGTTATAAGAATTGTCCAAAGGATATAGTTGATGAAGGATCGAATTATACTACACCTAATACGGAAAGATAAATTTCAGTATTCAACCTGGCTTCTTACTTGCACTGCGGGAATGTCTTAGGTTCTGCCAGTAACAGCTCTCGAAGTCATTCCGTTATATGCAAGTTGAAATTAATCAGGATGAATTAATTCTAAAGAATACATATGGCTAGCAGCAATAAGAATCTAATGGGTCGCACATAGGACTTGGAATCAGATGACGGAATTGTGATTTAGTGGGCCATATAGCATGGGCCGAAATTTGCATTATAATTAGGGATAAATAGTTTAATTAATAATTATAATTAGATTATAATTGTGAATTAAATTATAGGATTATTTTATAATATTAATTAGAGGTTTTAATGTGATTATAACTCTAATTAATTATCCCTAACTTAAATTAATTATCTAAATATATTTAGATATCATTAAGATAATAATAATAAGTATTTATTTAATTACCTAATTAGCAATTCTATTCCAAATAGGATTCAAATTAATTAATTATCTAATGCAACTAGGATTGGGGTTTGAGAAGTCTATAAATAGACCTCTCTCCCTATAAATTTCGGCCAACACAAATACTAGAGGCTAGGAATTGTTCCGAAATCATCTTGGCTAAATTACTCTCTTCTTTACTCTCTCTTTGATCTCGTGTCGATTCCTTTAGAGGCAATCAATTTATATTTATATTCATTGGTTGATTACTAATAGCTTTTCTTTTCTGTGTTGATTATTGTTCGTGATACACGGATTAAGAGTTGTGGACACTTCATTTGCAACTGTAGATAGTTCGTCAGAAAATGTATTTCTTTCTATCCCTCTTTGTATGAAATAACAATTAATAGATCTTGAAAAAAGGAAATAGATAAAATAGATAAAATTTTATTATTCCGAAGTGCCTAGTCTTGTCTATTTTCCTTCATAGACCAATAACCATTTTGATCCCGAATAATTCCTCCAGCCGAAATTTTCCCACAATCGCTCCTAGAGCCATCTGTATTCAACTCAAACCATCCCGGTTTTGAAAAAACCCAACCAACAAGCCTCTCCTACTAACTCTATAGTCCGCTACATCCCATTCTGACATAAAGTTTTCAGCAGTCCTTCGGATAAACAACACATGATTCTCCGGGATATCCTGTTTATTTCTAAATAATTCCATATTCCACTATTTCCAGCAAAGACAACAACAAACTAAAAACAAGATTTTCCAATTAGAAATATTAGACAAACCATCAACCAAAAACCAATTAAACCAATCATCAGGATCACAAAGAAAAAAAACACAATATGATCATTCATGTGGAGGATTTGCTCTCAAACTCGGGCCGAACTAGGACAATCTTGCAAGACATGAACAAGGCTCTCCATCAAGCAGTTACACTCACAACAGGCTGCTAAAATCGCTAGGTGCCAGTCCACTCTTTCAGAGTTAGAACGTTCTTCAAATCGCTAACATCGCTAACATCCTGCCATTTCCAATTACTTGGAACGTTCTTCAAATCACCGATAATGGAGAAAACAGATTTACAGGTAAACCTTCCATTATTCGTAAGTCCCCAACACCGTTTATCGCCATCACTCGGATTCGGATTAACTTTGATGCTACAAATTTGGAATAACCATTCAATACTAAGAAAACGATCCAATAAAGGTCATTTCCAATTTCCCTCGTCATCAACATAGTCTGAAATTTTACCTTGGAATTGCTTATTGGACGGAGTCTGAACAGCAACATCCACAAATAAATATTAATTATATACTTTAATTTAATTGTACATTTGAAATAAATATTAATCATATACTTTAATTTAAAATAAATATTTACTTTGGATATTTAAAATTATTTATATTTTCGGATAAATTCCAAAAAAAACCTTGTGGTTTCATGGATTTTGTAAAAAAAAAACCCATGTGGTTTGTTATTACAAAAAAAAAAAAAAAGGATTGTGCATTACGCCGTTACCCGAAAAATGGAAAATGGCTTAACGGTGTTAAAAGTGATGACGTGACAAGGGGTAAAATTGGAAAAACGAATTTTTTTTAAGAAGAAGATGAATTTCCTAAATTGCACCGGTGCCACGTCAGCTTTTTAACGGTGTTAAGCCATTTTCCGTTTTTTGGGTAACGGCGTATAACACAGTCCTTTTTTTTTTATCAAAACAAATCACATGGGTTTTTTTGGAAATCGATGAAACCATAGGGGTTTTTTTTTTTGAATTTACCCTATATTTTAATACTATTTAAAAATTTAAGTTTGGGTAAAAATTATGGTTAACCGTTGATTTTTGGTTAACCAGTGAGAATTAGTTAAAACCCGTTAACTGAAAAACCTAACTGAAATTAATGGTTAACCGTTCGTACGGTTAACCGATATGCATGGACCGGTTTTGATTTCAATGGTTAAAAAATCGATAATTTCGGTTCAGTTAATTTTTTTACCTCATGGACCGATTAATTGAACAGTGCCCACCTCTAAAAGGACTGTTTTTAGAGAGAGGAATTGATCTATGGAAATGGAGGAGATGGGTAAAATGGGTATTGTAGGTTTTAGAAGGAGGGAATGAGAGAGAATCATTGAAAAGGGAGAGTCAAAGGTAAAAAACGTTAGTCATCAATCACAGTGGCCACTAGTGTTAATAAGTGTAAATTTCAGTGGCCATAACATTAAGAATTGAAGTTTAGTGGCTATAATGTTAAAAATGGTAAAATTCAGTGACCATGGATGTAATTTACCCATGGTTGAAATTTTTTGCATGGCGTTTGGGACTTTAAGGGATAAATTACATCCATAGTCACTGAACTTTATCCATTTTCATATTATGGCCACTGAACTTCATTTTATTCCCGGTATGGTCACTGAACTTTGCACTTTTTAACATCGGTGGCCACTCAACGCCTCAAAATGACCATTGACGGCTAAAAATAAAAATCCAAAGCGTTAATAATATTCTAAGCAACTTGAATTCTTGAAAATTTTCGTTTTGAGGTCATTTAGGTGTTGTTTGGTTAGGAGAGAGAATGTGGATTTTTAGAGAGAGAAAGCTCCAAAAAATGTGATTTTCGAAAATAAAAAATGTGGTTTCATGGTAAATATCATTCTGAACAACTTTAATTCTGGAATATTTTCATTTTAATGTTGTTAACGATCGTTAACTGTCATCTTGAGAAGTTAATTAAAATTAAGGGCATCGGTGTTAAAAAGTGTAAAGTTCAATGGTCATACCGGGAAGAAATGAAGTTTGAATGACAACCGAAAAGATACAAATTATTCAACAAAGATTAAAAGAAGCTTAAGATAGAAAGACGAGTTATGCAAATCTAAAACGTAGGCGAATTGAGTATGATATGTGAGACAAAGTATTTCTGAATGTATCATTGTGGAAAGGTGTACGTCAGTTTTGCAAGAAAAGGAAGTTGAGCAATAGATTCATCTGTCCATATGAGATTGTAGAAAGAATTAGACCAGTTGCATATTATTTGGAGTTGTCTCAAGAGGTGATGTAGCATAGACACTCCAAAGAGGAAGCAATTTGGAAAGGGAGGAGGACATGCGACGTCAATATCATCATTTGTTCACATCATTGGATAAGTAAAATTTTGAGGAAAAAAAATTTCAAGATGGGGAGAATTATAACACATGTGTCATTAATTGTTAGTCATTATATTCCAATATTTGTATTTTTTTTAGTGTAATGATGAATTAGTTGGGTGATGTAGTTTAGAAACTAATTTTTATGTGTTGAGTTATAAATTAAAAGTTTGGGATAAATTTTAAGAGAATGTATCAACTAGGAGGACCAAGATTGATATTTTTCATTATTGAGATAAGATAACTAAAGGTGATTTAACAGGGTTGTCTCGTTTTTACTCATCAGAATACAATCCTACTCTTTCTTTCTCATTCTTTTTCATACAGCCCAACTCCATCACTTTTAATATTTCTATAGTTTTAACCGTTATATCGTCATAAAATTTTAATTATAGGTTCTTGACATGTGTTTCCATATTTTGATGATGGAGATTGAAATTGAAGATGTCTAGCTTACGTTCGTCCTAAGCAGATTCTTAGAAAGATTTTAGTTTTTTGTAGTGTTTTTTTTTTTTTTTTTTTTTTTTTTTTAAGATAAGTAATTATCACTAAGATTTTAGATTTTTGTATATATGTTGTATATGTAACTAAAGAATTTTCAGAAATTTAATTTCTAGGGTTTTTACAATTATTTTATTAAATTGGAGTTTTAAATATTCTTAATTATGAATTTAAGTATAAATTGAAGTAAATATCTATGTTTATATCTGCATTTTAGTTTATAATTGAAATAAATGTTTTGAATTTTTTTATTGATGAATTTTAGTTTAGGCTTAATACATCATTTGCCCCCTGAACTTGTTCAAAATGGTTGATTGGCTCTCTGAACTTTCAAACTGTCTCAATAGCCCCCTGAACTTGCATAAAATGTTCGGTTAGCCCCCTGAACTTGCATAAAATGTAATCAATTAATCACTCGGTTTTAAAAAAGTAAGTTAAATATGGAAGATATATTGCACGCATTTTAAAAAAGTAAAACGACCAAGGTCGGAGTATGCGATTATAATATTAGAGAAGAAAATGTTTTATAGTTGAATAAGTAAGAAATTCTTTTTTAACATGTTTTAATCTATTTTGTAAAGTATGTAATAACATTCTAAGACACATGTAACATATCTTCCGCATTTGACTTATTTTTTTACAACCGAATGATTAATTGATTACATTTTACGCAAGTTCAGGGGGCTAATTGAACATTTTATGCAAGTTCAGGGGGCTTTCGAGATACTTTGAAAGTTCAGGGGGCAATCAACCATTTTAGACAAGTTCAGGGGGCAAATGATGTATTAAACCTTTAGTTTATGTGATTGATAGTTATGTAAGATTTGGTATTGATGTTACCAAGTTGATTTCTCGTCGGAGCTCCACTTGCGGAGGGCGCCGTTAATTAGGTTCAGCCGGGGGACTCCGATGATAAAGTCAGTAAAGTGTATAAATGGATCAAACAAAAGTACGAAGGAATGGTATTGGAAAGTGTCTATTTATACTAGGTTAGCCATAACCCTCGCTTTTTAATTCAGTGATTTTTAATTATTAGATGGTATTGGAAAGATAATGTATGATTTTTAAATTTTGAGAAGAGTGAATTAAAAATCAACTCTAAATATAGACACTTTCCAATACCATTCATGTATGAGAAATAATTATTGGATAAGATAACGTGGAATTAGACAAAATTATAAAATATCTCAATAATATTTATATTAGTTGGATTTGATATACAAGAGCATCTTCTTCAACGGCTTTTAGTTTGGTCTTAAGTTAAATTTCGAGAAGAATGAATTAAAAATCAACTCTAATAGTCTATTAGTTAGAGTATCTCCAATAGTCTCTTAAGTTGGCTCTTAAGTTAAAATTTGAGAATGGAGAATGAAAAATCAACTCCAACAACTTTTTAGTGGCTCCTCAAATCACTAAATGTCTCTTCATCCTCTCCATTAGAGCATCTCCAACAGTCTAATAAATATAACCATAATTAAAAAATAATAATAATAAATAAGAAGTGAATATGATGAATATCATTAAACATTATATCTCTCAATTGTTTATAATTTTTGGAATAGATTAAGAGGTTTTTTTAGAGATGTTATAAGGAACAACTCTTGAATGCATACGAAGTATTTATTTATGGTTGATGTAATTAAATAGTTAATTTAAAATTTATAATATTTATATTATTGAGATTTTGAGAATATATAATTTCCTCATTTATATAATGGTAAATTCTATAATTACTTTGTTGGAAAAAAAGTAATTATACTTTATTTTAGTATCCAATAGTAATTGGACATGTGTAAATAAAAATAAGGTAAATTAAAATTAATAAAAAAAGGTAACCTGCTATAGCAGGTAATATTTAATTATGGAAATTTTAAAGATTATTAATTACAAGGTAAATAATATATGAGTCCCTATATTTTAATCTAATCATCATTTAGTTATTATATGTTAATAATACACTATTCAGTCCTTAATTCTAGCTCAATTCAACAGTTTAGTCCCTTGTAGAGGGATTAATCTGTTCAATAATTTAAAAATTTAAGTGATAAAACAGTTGATCAAAATAAAAAATAAGTACTAAACAATATATTATTAAAATACAAGAACTAAACAATATGTTAGATATTTAACATAGAGGCTAATAAAATAAAAGATTTACGTAAAACTCTATTTTCACAAGGTTTGTAAATTTGTTTCTCCTAAAATAAAAAAGGTTACATAAATTTAGCAAAACCATATGTAAATTATATCTAAAAATAAAATATTTACGTAAATTTCAAAGGTTTTACGTAAAACTCTAATTTTCAAAAGGTTTGTGGATTTTTTCTCCTAAAATAACAAGGTTATGTAAATTTAGTCAAACCTTACGTAAATTATGTCTAAAAATATAAGATTTACGTAAAATTCATAAGTTTTACGTAAAACTCTATTTTCACAATGTTTGTGAATTTTTTTATTCTAAAATAAAGAGGTTACGTAAATTTAGTCAAACTATACGTAAATTATATCTAAAAATAAAATATTTACGTAAAGTTGAAAGGTTTTACGTAAAACTCTAATTTTCACAATGTTTGTGGATTTTTCTCCTAAAGTAAAAGGGTTACGCAAATTTAGTCAAACCTTACGTAAATTATGTCTAAAAATAAGAGATTTACGTAAAATTCATAGGTTTTACATAAAACTCTATTTTCACAAGGTTTGTGAATTTTTTCTCCTAAAATAAAAAGGTTACGTAAATTTAGTCAAATTATATGGAAATTATGTCTAAAAATAAAATATTTACGTAAAGTTCAAAGGTTTTACGTAAAACTCTAATTTTCACAAAGTTTGTGGATTTTTTCTCCTAAAGTAAAAGGGTTACGTAAATTTAGTCAAACCTTGCGTAAATTATTTCTAAAAATAAGAGATTTACGTAAAATTTATAGGTTTTATGTAAAACTCTATTTTCACAAGGTTTGTGAATTTATTTCTCCTAAAATAAAAAGGTTACGTAAATTTAGTCAAACTATACGTAAATTATGTCTAAAAATAAAATATTTACGTAAAGTTGAAAGGTTTTACGTAAAACTCTAATTTTCACAATGTTTGTGGATTTTTCTCCTAAAGTAAAAGGGTTACGCAAATTTAGTCAAACCTTACGTAAATTATATCTAAAAATAAGAGATTTACGTAAAATTCATAGGTTTTACATAAAACTCTATTTTCACAAGGTTTGTGAATTTTTTCTCCTAAAATAAAAAGGTTACCTAAATTTAGTCAAATTATACGGAAATTATGTCTACAAATAAAATATTTACGTAAAGTTCAAAGATTTTACGTGAAACTCTAATTTTCACAAGTTTTGTGGATTTTTTCTCCTAAAGTAAAAGGGTTACGCAAATTTAGTCAAACCTTGCGTAAATTATTTCTAAAAATAAGAGATTTACGTAAAACTTATAGGTTTTATGTAAAACTCTATTTTCACAAGGTTTGTGAATTTTTTTCTCCTAAAATAAAAAGCTTACGTAAATTTAGTCAAACTATACGTAAATTATGTCTAAAAATAAAATATTTACGTAAAGTTCAAAGGTTTTACGTAAAACTCTAATTTTCACAAGGTTTGTGGATTGTTTCTCCTAAAGTAAAAGGGTTACGTAAATTTAGTCAAACCTTACGTAAATTATATCTAAAAATAAAAGATTTACGTAAAATTCATAGGTTTTACGTAAAACTCTATTTTCATAAGGTTTGTGACTTTTCTTTCTCCTAAAATAAAAAGATTGCGTAAATTTAGTCAAACTATGCGTAAATTATGTCTAAAAATAAAATATTTACGTAAAGTTCAAAGGTTTTACGTAAAACTCTAATTTTGACAAGGTTTGTGGATTTTTTCTCCTAAAATAACAAGGTTACGTAAATTTAGTCAAACCTTACGTAAATTATGTCTAAAAATAAAAGATTTACGTAAAATTTATAGGTTTTACGTAAAACTCTATTTTCACAAGGTTTGTGAATTTTTTTATCCTAAAATAAAAAGGTTACGTAAATTTGGTCAAACTATACGTAAATTATATCTAAAAATAACATATTTACGTAAAGTTCAAAGGTTTTACGTAAAACTCTAATTTTCACAATGTTTGTGGATTTTTCTCCTAAAGTAAAAGGGTTACGTAAATTTAGTCAAACCTTACATAAATTATGTCTAAAAATAAGAGATTTACGTAAAATTCATAGGTTTTACATACAACTTTATTTTCACAAGGTTTGTGAATTTTTTCTCCTAAAATAAAAAGGTTACCTAAATTTAGTCAAGTTATACGGAAATTATGTCTAAAAATAAAATATTTACGTAAAGTTCAAAGGTTTTACGTAAAACTCTAATTTTCACAAAGTTTGTGGATTTTTTCTTCTAAAGTAAAAGGGTTACGTAAATTTAGTCAAACCTTGCGTAAATTATTTCTAAAAATAAGAGATTTACGTAAAATTTATAGGTTTTATGTAAAACTCTATTTTCACAAGGTTTGTGAATTTATTTCTCCTAAAATAAAAAGGTTACGTAAATTTAGTCAAACTATACGTAAATTATGTCTAAAAATAAAATATTTACGTAAAGTTGAAAGGTTTTACGTAAAACTCTAATTTTCACAATGTTTGTGGATTTTTCTCCTAAAGTAAAAGGGTTACGCAAATTTAGTCAAACCTTACGTAAATTATGTCTAAAAATAAGAGATTTACGTAAAATTCATAGGTTTTACATAAAACTCTATTTTCACAAGGTTTGTGAATTTTTTCTCCTAAAATAAAAAGGTTACCTAAATTTAGTCAAATTATACGGAAATTATGTCTACAAATAAAATATTTACGTAAAGTTCAAAGATTTTACGTAATACTCTAATTTTCACAAGGTTTGTGGATTTTTTCTCCTAAAATAAAAGGGTTACGTAAATTTAGTCAAACCTTACGTAAATTATGTCTGAAAATAAGAGATTTACATAAATTTCATAGGTTTTACGTATAACTCTATTTTCACTAGGTTTGTGAATTTTTTTCTTCTAAAATAAAAAGGTTACGTAAATTTAGTCAAACTATAGGTAAATTATGTCTAAAAATAACATATTTACGTAAAGTTAAAAGGTTTTACGTAAAACTCTAATTTTCACAAGGTTTGTGGATTTTTTCTCCTAAAGTAAAAGGGTTATGTAAATTTAGTCAAATCTTACGTAAAATTCATAGGTATAGTTTACGTATAGTTTGACTAAATTTACGTAACTCTCTTATTTTTAGACATAATTTACGTAAGATTTGACTAAATTTACGTAACCTTGTTATAATTAGATTTGAATAAAGTTTGACTAGATTTGAATCGCCTTAATCAGACTCCATATGTAAATGTTAGGCTCGGAACGACATATGTTGGTCATTTTAGCTTTAAACCAAAATTTGGTTTTTGTTTTAATTTTTCTCTTTATTTGAGAGATACTGCTACTGGTTTATATAATAAGTCAGTGGTAACGTCTCACCGTCTTATCTGATCTTATTTTAGGTCGGGTTTGACAATCGTTTTGGATTTTTTCTTATCAAATAATAAGTTTACGTAAATTTAGTCTAAATTTACGTAAACTATGTCTAAAAATAAAAGATTTACGTGAAATTCTAAGATTTTACGTAAAAATCTATTTTTCACAAAGTTTTTGGATTTTATGTTATAAATAAAAAGATTACGTAAATTTAGTCTAGGTTTACGGAAATTATGTCTAAAAATAAAGGATTTACATAACGTGCAAATATTTTATGTAAAACTCGTTTTTTACAAAGTTAATGATTTTTTATTGTAAAAGTACAATTTTATGAAAATTTAATCCAAATTTATGTAAATTATGTCTAAAATTAAAAGATTTACGTAAAGTGCTAAGGTTTTACGTAAAACTATATTTTTCATATTTTTTTTTAATTTTTCTTATCAAATAACAAGTTTACGCAAACTTAGCTAAAAATTACATAAATTAGTTGTAAAAATAAAAAAATTTATGTTAAGTTATAAGATTTTACGTAAAACTTTATTTTTCACAAAGTTTGTGGATTTTTTCTTATAAAATAACAAGTTTACGTAAATTTAGTCAAAATTTACGTAAATTATGTTTAAAAATAAAATATTTACTTAAAGTTCTAAGGTTTTACGTAAAACTCTATTTTTTATAATTTTTTCGATTTTTTCTTATAAAATAACAAGTTTACGTAAATTTAGTCTGAATTTACGTAAACCATGTCTAAAAATAAAAGATTTGCGTAAAATTCTAAGATTTTACGTAAAATTCTATTTTCCACAAAGTTTTTGGATTTTATCTTATAAAATAACAAGTTTACGTAAATTTAGTTTAAGTTTACATAAATTGCAAATGTACAACTTTACAAAAATTTAGTCCAAATTTACGTAAATTATGTGTAAAATTAAAAGATTTACGTTATTTTTTTAAGGTTTTACGTAATATTCTATTTTTCACAAAATTTGTGGATTTTTTCTTATAAAATAATAAATTTACCTAAATTTAGTCCAAATGTATGTAAATTATGTCTAAAAATAAAAGATTTACGTAAAGTGCTAACGCTCTAATGTTGGCGACGATGTAGCGAAATGTCTTTCGCCACAAATGGCTTATAGTGACGAAAAAATGATCTTTTGTGGGGAAAAGTTTCCCCCAAAAAAATTTGTTTTCTTGTAGTGGGTTTTACGTAAAACTATATTTTTCGTATTTTTTTAGATTTTTTCTTATCAAATAACAAGGTTATGTAAATTTAGCTTAAATTCACATAAATTATGTCTATAAATGAAAAATTTATGTTAAGTTCTAAGATTTTATATAAAACTCTATTTTCACAAAGTTTTTAGATTTTTTCTTATAAAATAATAAAGTTACGTAAATTTAGTCGAGGCTTTTGTAAATTATGTCTAAAATTAAATAATTTACGTAAAGTTCAAAAGATTTAATATAAAACTCATTTTTTTCATAAAATAATGTTGTATGTAAAGTTTGTGTTTTTTTTTTTTTTGTAAACTAACAAATTCACATAAATCAAGTCCCAATTTACAATAATTAAATAACGAGTCAAATGATAGTTAACGAGTATATTTAAATTGATTTAAGTTGATAATGTTAGTGGTAAAGTTGTACTATTTATTTCGTTAGGGTAAATATGTACTTCTCCTAAAATGATAGGGATTGATTTGCAACTTATCCCTTCTCATTTTAAATATGTATTGTGCCCATTTTAAAACTGGATTGCCTTCCTAATTCTCTGTCCACGATTTCAGACTGAAATCCAAATCAAATCAATTTTCACTGATTCAAATCCTAACCTAGGACCCAAATTATTAATCTCAGGTAAAGCATGATGTAAATTCAAATTATTAATCTCCTCAACAAGTCATTTAAATAAAAAAAGAATTTCAAGAAAATCCAGCCCTGTCATGTAGCAAAACCTAAAACTTGCTAATAAAGTACAAATCTAATTCAAACGTAGTTCAAACTTTAAAACTTGCTAATAATCCTGCAGAATATACTGCGTACACAAGAAATAGAAGAAAAAATGTTGTTTTCTAGAGCTGCGCAATAAAAAGACAAATCAACACGGTTATTAAGGCTTTGAAATTCAAGGTTTATTAAGGCTCTGAAATTCAAAGTGCAAGAATGAAGGACGACAATGTTGCACCAAAAAAACCCGTTGAGAATCGGAAAATATAAGCACTTATCGCAAAACAGAGAGAAGACTCGAGACAGAAGAATTTTGGAAGAGGCGAACAGATGAGACAATGGAGTAGAGGCGTGGAAAACAAAATAACCGGAAGAAACATTAGCCTGTTAAAATGATGGAACAAACAGTACAACAATTGAATGGTTCAGATTAGCTGTAATTGTAATAAACGGTGATGCTACCTTTGTTTGTGAAGGAAGTAAGGATAGCCTTCACCTTATATAATTAAACCAATAAAAAAAATGAAATGCATGCACATGGTTGTATGTTTTTGTATATTAGTGTAAGGTACATGATATTCAAAAGGAACATTATTTGGTCAAAGTATTTTCAAGAATTTGAATTCAATTTTCAAAGGAACATATTTAAAAATGACCAAATTAATGCATTTTCATTCAAAAAAAAAAAAAAGCCGAAATAGGAACAGTGGTGGCCATTTGACAATTGCATAAAGTTTACTACTTGGAGTTGACTGCTTAAACTCTCCTAATTTCACACGCCACCTCTTCATTTTATAACATTTACCAATAATATGTCCACGCGTTATTATCCATATCCATATATATTCAACATTTATAATAATTTAAATCAAAATTTATTTCTAACTTTAAAATAAAATTTAATTTCATTTGAGCTCTAACAGATAAAGTCTTAAATTACAATTCCATTTCTTTTTACTGGGATAACATATAAAAATACCCCTAACGTTTATAGCGATGAGCAATTTTAATCCCAACGTCTAAAATTATACAATTTTACCTCTAACGTTGACAACTAAGAGTAATTTTACTTCTAACATTACCAAATTTAAAAATATTAATCTCTAATTCAATTATTAAATCTGAAAAACTATGATTTTTTTTAAACAACGGATATGCAATAGAGGTAGAATAAAGAACAAACTGTGTGTTATATAATGATGTCTGAAATTGATCCAAATTGGCAATATCATAGGTAAAATTGCTATTGACAGCTAACGTTGGGGGTAACATTGTACAATTTTAGCTGTTAGAAATAAAATTGCTCCTAGATATAAAAATTAGGAGTATTTTTACTCCTTATCTTTTTTATATAAAACCAAAGTTGAATATATATATATATATATAGTGGCGGATTTTCATAAATTTTCATATGGTGCTATATTTCTATCAAAAATATATATTTTACGGAGTGTCTTAAAATCCTTACTTAAATCTCTAATGCATGCTGCAACCACTAATTTGATTCTATAATAATTGAAATAAAATTTGGTTCAGTTATTTTATATTTTCAATTTGATTTAAATGAGTATTTTTTAAATATTTCGCTTCTTATTTCGGTTTTAGTAAAAAAAATCGTTTAAATAAAATCAAAACTAAAATGTTGTATTCAAAATAGTTTATATATATATATATATATATATATATATATAATATTTATTTCGATTAGGTTTAGTTGGTTTTTTTTTTACTAAAACTAAACTGAAATATAAAATATTAATCAAAACCAATCGAAAGGATAAAACTATGGAACCGATAACCGAAACTTAAAATATCTTAAAATACTGATAAACCAAATCGACAAATATTAACAGAATAATGAATTAAAATTTTATTTCAATTGAGTGAGAGATCCAATTAGCAGTTTCAACATACATTGAGTACTTAATTGGCGATTAGAAGTTAGACATATATGTTGGGACCACAAAATTTTATTAAATTATAGAGATATTAATTAATCAATAAATTATTCATTATTAATTTATAGAGTTATTTTAAAGGGATAATTACAAATCTAGCCCAATTAAGAGGGGCATTTTACATATCTAACCCACTTTGCTTCCGTCTTAACAAATTAGACACTTTCAACCATTTTGGATAAAATTACCCTTAGTTCTATTCAATCATCGATCTACTTCTTCCGCTTCTTCTTCCTCTTCCGCTTCTTCTTCTTCTTCTTCTTCGTTTCAACTTCTTCTTCGGTTCATCTTCTTCAATTTCTGATGCCAATCATTAGTGATTTTTGAGATTATTGACGTATTATGTTCAATTTCCCGTAGAAATTGTATGTTTTTATCTTATACGCTTGCTTTTCTCGTTGGTCTTGCCTCTTTCTTCATCTGTAATGGTGTTGTTTCAATTTCCTCTATTTTCCATAATTTTTCTCAATTTTCCTCCATTGCTGTCGCATTTGTGACGAAATTTGTCGCATTTCGTCACAAATGCGACAAGAGTTATCGCATTTCGTCACAAATATGAAAAATCGTGTCGCATTTGTGACAAAGTGTGACAAAGTTCGTCACAAATGCGACAGCAATGGAGGAAAATTGAGAAAAATTATGGAAAATAGAGGAAATTGAAACGATACCATTACATATGAAGAAAGAAGCAAGACCAACAAGAAAAGCAAGCGTATAAGCTAAAAACATACCATTTCTACGGGAAATTGAATATAATACGTCAATAATCTCAAAAATTGCTAATGATTGGTATCAGAAATTGAAGAAGATGAACCGAAGAAGAAGAAGAAGAAGAAGATAGATGATTGAATAGAACTAAGGGTAATTTTATCCAAAATGGTTGAAAGTGTCTAATTTGGTAAGATGGAAGCAAAGTGTGTTAGAGATGTAAAAAGCCCCTCTTAATTGGGCTAGATTTGTAATTAGCCCTATTTTAAATTTGACAATGGTACTCTTTACAATTTTTTGTTATAATTTAAACGAGTCATAAGAAATGAAGCAATCATAGCATCAAGCACTCTTTACAATTTTTTGTTACAATTTGACAATAGTACACCAGAACTTTTTTTTTTTTTTGAAACCAATACACCATAACTTTTGAATGCAATGAGAATAGTTAGAGATGAAATTCAACTAGATTTAAATTTCAAGAAAAAATAAAGTATAATAGAGTCATATTTTGCTAAATTATCCTAAATATATATCTATAGATACTTCTCATATGTATTTGATAAATTATTAATTTATAGAGATAATAAAACAATGTATTTATAAAGGGTTGTTCCAAAAAAATTATTTATCTTATTAATTTCTTAAAATTGATCATTTTTTGAACTGGCTCAAGTCAGGACCAGAATAAATTATTATTTTAAAGAAATTATTAATTTATCGAGTATTAATTTATAAAAGTTTTACTGTATAATGTCCTTCTCAATGGTAATCATATTGGTCATATAACTCATCACTAGGGTCCCAAACAAGCTTCCCTCTTTCAGTCTACATGTTTATTCTAAGCAAGCCGAAGCTAGAGGGATGCTTCATGGTATTTGTATTTGTCTAGGAGCTCCTTCTATTTACCACCACTTGTTCGTCGACGATAGTATCTTCGTTTTTCGGTTTGAGGTGAGTGAGTGTAGGACTATGTAGAAGAGACATATGAACCAACTCATGGAGGATCCATACCTAGTCATAGAGTGATCCATACCTAGTCATAGAGTGATCAATCGTAATCGTGAAGTTGTAGATCGACAACTTCATATGGATTATTTCAATGAGGAGCTAGTATTCAATGAGGAATATTTTCATCATCGATTTTGAATGTCTTGTAGCCTTTTCCTTCGTGTCATTAATGTAGTGAAGGATCATGATGGTTACTTCCTAAAATGACGTGATGCTACTGGCAGACTTGGACTATCGACGATGCAAAAAGCAATCATTGTGCTCCAAATCCTGACATATGGTCTGGTGATGCGACAGGTATATCAAAATAGGCGAGTCTACCGCAATTGAAAGTGTGAAGCGATTCTGTCGTGCTATTAGAGATTTTCTCGGATCAGTATTTAAGAGAACCAAATGCTAACGATATAGCAAGACTACTCCATATTGGTGAACAATGTGGTTTTTCAGGAATGTTGGGGAGCTTGGATTGTATGCATTGGAAATGGAAAAATTGCCCAACGGCTTGGGCCAGACAATTTGCAGGGCTTTGTGCAAAACCAACTATAATTCTAGAAGCAATAGCTCATTACGATCTATGGATCTGGCATGTGTACTTTGGTATGCCAGGAAGCAACAATGATATCAATGTATTAGGTTAATCTCATTTGTTTTCTAATATGGCTAACGGTATAACTCCTCTTACTAATTATGTTATTGAAAGCAAAGAATATAACATGGGCTATTATTTGGCTGATGGAATATATCTGAAATGGTCCACACTTGTTCAAACAATTAGTGAGCCTCGAAATCAAAAGAAAATGTATTTTACTATTGATAACATCCAGATATTATTTACGGGACTAAAAGAGCAACTGACCAAACGACCGCGTATTAAGATGATCGGGAAAGCTATAGCGTATCAAGCAAGTCACCTGGATGGCGGATCACATCGATTCCTCCATACGCCATCCGTAGCCAAACCTACGGGAGACCCGCCATCTCGCCTCGATTCTCCCCTTAAACGGTTGAGCCGATTCCCAATAAAGGCAACTAATAACCTATTAATGAGCTAACGGTCATACTTGAATAAGATCAGTAACCGCCATTAATGATGCATTAATGGAGACTTTCTAGTTACCAAGAGTTACAACCATATGACTATAAATAGCTTGCCTACCAAGCTATTGAGGTACACATTCACACTCTCCTTAACCCTACTTCGTGCTTACAGTTTATTCTACTACATTACACTGACTTTAGCATCAGAGCTTCCCCCCGTCGATCCCAACGGCGCCCCCCGCAGGGAAGATCATCGATCAAGAATTCACCACCAGTCATCAATTGGTGCGGTGAACGTAGAAGTTCTAATCCAAAAAGGACTTAGTTCACAATCACAAAAATGGCAAGTGGAGGGTCTAATCCCCCAACTGGAACAACAACGCCATCAATACCAATTTCAGTCAGTAATCCCCAGACAAATGCCGACCATATAGATCCTGATGCACCAATTATTCATGTTGAAAGAGAAATGTCGCCTGATTCTTTCATGGAAATTTATGCAGGAGCAGTGGGAAACATTTATGGAACAGTTATGGCGGATCGATTGAGGGCCTACCTGGAGAATCCCATTGTAGGTGGACACATAACAGGGACTATCCCCCCTTTGAACTGTCACCCATCTAGGCCGAGCATTCTCAGACCGGGGGCTCATCACGGCTCAGCATTCTTGCTCTCACAACCTACGGATTCGGTGGTTACCAACCCAGAGCTAGCAAGTGCTATACCAACAAATAGAAGGAAGTCGGAGAAATAATCAGGCTCCCCTAAGGAATACGGTGAATCCAGGAATCACTATTGGCGGACCTCGAATCCCTCCGGTGCAAACTGGAACGCAGGCTGGTCAAGGGCAAATCAATGAGGCCGCGGATCTTGGTCACCCGCAGGACGGACGTATTAATCACATACACAAAAGGCGGACTAGATCTCGTGAGTGAAGACGATCTAGATGCGGTCCCTGTGGCTGAGAAAAGAAGGAATCATGGTCCGGAGAGATAGAAAGTGATCGAGGAAGAGATATCTAAACTGAAAAAAGCAGACGCCATTGAGGAAGTTATTTATACGCAATGGCTGGCGAACGTGGTCCTGATTAAGAAGGCAAGCGGATCATATCGCATGTGTATTGACTTCACAGACCTTAATAAGGCGTGTCCCAAGGACAACTATCCCTTGCCTTGCATTGACATCTTAGTTGACAAAACTGCGGGACATGCCATAAATTCCTTTACAGATGTGAAATCAAGCTATCATCAGATCCCCATGGAGCCATCTGACAGGATCAAAACTTCCTTTGTAACCCACCAAGCAACTTATTGCTTTAAGGTTATGCCTTTTGGGCTCAAGAATGCTGGAGCAACCTACTAGCGGATGATGAACAAGATATTCGAAGGAAGGAAGGGCAATAACTTCTCGGTGTATGTGGATGATATGATCATCAAAAGCACCACAATGGAAAAGCATGATGAGGACATAAAAGAAGTCTTGGGAGTCCTTCGCCATCACAACATCAAGCTGAACCCGGAGAAGTGTACTTTCTAGGCAACTTATGGAAAGTTCTTGGGATATATGATCACTCAGAAGGGAGTGGGCCCTAATCCAGACAAGATCAAGGCTGTATTGAATATGAAAGGACCGTAAAATGTTAGAGAAGTGCAACGCCTCAACGGGTGGATCATAGCACTTGGCAGATTCATGTTATGCTCTGCTCGAAGATGTCAGCCATTCTATGAGGTGATTAAGAAGTAGAAAGCGTTTGAATGGAATGAAGATTGCAAATTAGCCTTCGAAGGAATCAAGCTTTTCCTCACAGAACCGCCTTTAATGAGCCGGCCCCTTGAAGGTGAGGATCTATACATGTATGTTTCTGTCACTGATAAAGCAGTTTGCACTATCATGATCAGGGAAGAAGGTGGCCAACAATATCCAATATACTATGTAAGCAAAGTCCTAAAGGATGTCGAAACTCGATATTCGAGATTGGATAAAATGGCACTAGCTGTGGTCACCACCTCGATTCGCCTTAGACCCTATTTTCAGGCTCACACAGTCATCGTCTGCACCAACATACCTATGAGGAAGGTATTACAGAAGCCAGAAACTTCAGGGAGGCTAATGGAATGGGCAATTCGCCTGGGCGAATTCGACGTCCGCTATGAAGGCAGATTCACCTTGAAAAGCCAAGTTTTGGCGGACTTTGTAAACGAATTCACCGAGGAAGATATTAATCCCCCTAAGCCAAAGTTGGAGGAATGGACGATGTACACCGATGGGGCTTCGTTAGCAGAAGGCGCGGGGATAGGTGTAGTAATCAAGGGACCCCATTACATCAAGTTACATTATGCAGCGAAGCTAGAGTTCCCCGAAACAAACAATGCTGCAGAATATGAGGCCTTGATACTTGGGCTACGCCTTTTGAAGTAGATCACACCGGAATGGGTTATGATCTACAGTGACTCCAAACTAATGGTCAACCAGGTAACCAAGAACTTTGATGTAAAAGATGAAACCCTGATCAAATATATGGAAGAGGCCAAAAAGCTATTGATCCACTTGGAAACCAAAGAAACAAAATGGGAGTTGGTCCATGTACTTTGAGGGTCAAATACAGAAGCGGATCACCTGGCTAAGTTGGCTTCTAGCAAGGATCAATGGGCGGATCTACAGTGCCCATTCGAAGTGAAAACCAGACCAGCATTCGCCCCAGAAGTCATAGCTCTTCTTAAATCCACTGTAGGAGACTGGAGATCGTCGATCCAGCTATGTCTTACAGATGGATCTTTGCCTCAAGGAAAAGAAGAAGCCGGGCGGATGGTGAGAAAAGCAACATATTTCTCTATGATAAACGATCACCTGTATCGAAAATCTTTTAGCCAGCCTTGGTTGAAGTGTGTTACAACAGAAGAGGGACATGAGATGATCAGGGAGTTACATGAGGGTGCATGTGGAGCCCACGAAGCATCCGCCACCATTCTCAAGAATCCAGGCTATCTGGATTCTATTGGCCTACTGCGGAACTTGATGCTCAGAAGTTGGTGGAGTCCTGTCACAACTGTCAGGTTCATGCAAATGAATCCCATACGGCGAACATCTACAAAATCCCATCATCGAAGGATGACCTTTCGCCACATGGGGTATCGACATTTTCGGTTCTTTTCCTTCCACAAAGAGACAGAGGAAAAACGTGGTAGTAGCTGTTGATCACTTTACAAAATGGGTAGAGGCCGAAGCTGTTTCCACAATAAGTGCAGAACGAATGGTAGACTTCGTGAGAGAAAATTTTATAGGGAGATTCGGAGTCCCCCATACAATTATCACGGATAATGGGACGCAGTTCAATTGTGAGGAGTTCAGGTCATTTTGCCAGAATCAAGGCATCCAAAATAGATTCGCCTCAGTATACTACCCGCAATCAAATGGAATGACCGAAGTCACCAACCAAAAGATTGTGAAAGGCATAAAAAAAAGATTGGGTGAGCATAACAAGAAGTGGGCGGATCAGTTGATGAATGTCCTGTGGGCATACAGAACCACTCCTCGAACTGCCACAGGTGAAACGCCATTTGCCCTCACCTATGGAGTAGAAGTCGTTATTCCCATAGAAGTTCAGATCCCAAGTGACAGAGTCCTCTTCTATTATGAGGACCAGAATGATAAAAGGTTAAGGGAAAGTCTTGATCAACTAGAGGCAAAAAGGGAGAAGGCGTATGTCCGAATCACCGCTTACAAGCAAAGGATTGCAACCTACCATGATAGAAACGCCAAGCTCATGGATCTGAATCAAGGAGATTTAGTGCTCCGAAAAGCTGACAAAATTCAATCCATGGAGGGCAAGGGAAAATTGGGAGTCACATGGATGGGGCCATACAAAATAGTTGCCAAGATTGGACCCGCCACTTTCAAGATTGAAGACATGGAGGGAAACACACTACCACAGACGTGGAATATCTAGAATCTCCGCAAATACTTTACCAGAGAGTAAAATTTAATCAAAGGTCTTGAGTACTCTTTTTCCTTTAGTAAGGTTTTATCCCATGTGGTTTTTCTTATTAAAGGTTTTAACGAGGCTCACATAAAGGACCAAGTTGCTGTAATAAGGCGAATCTCCATTCAATAAAATGAAATTTTCGTTTGCAATTTCTTTCTTAAGTATTTTTTTTATAGAAATATAAATATTCCAGATTCAAAAGGGGAGGCAACAAAAGCATTCCCATAGTAGAACAATGTCGTCATAGCATATCTACCCTCTCCTCAAAGATAGGAAAACAATAATCCCGATGACGGATCAATCAACCTCAAAGATAGGAAAATGATTGATCATCGTCGGAGGTGGGTTAAAAATTTCTCAAACATGAGATCTTTACACCCTCAATATTCTCCTCAAAAGAGAATATTAAGACCCGCTGGCGGATCGATTTACCTCAAAGATAGGAAAAAAATCGATCGCCTAGGGCAGCTTAACTTCCTCAAATGGAATAAAAGCTTCTAGCCTTCAAAAAAGGCTCACACTCGGGGTATGGCTGGCCACCTACCTTGAACAATCAAAACAAGTCCTAAATCCAGAAACTTACTTGCTAAAAGATATAAGCATAAAGTAAAATTCAAGGAAAAAGGATTCATTAAAAATATTGTACTTGGTTACAAATAAACTAAGTTTTTACAGTGGCATCCTCGGTTGCACCTTCCTCTAAAGATGCATCCTTTGGAGGAGCCTCATTCTCCACAGTAACAACCCCCGCTTGAGGAACTTTGCCATCAATCTCCACAACGTCAACCTTGTCAACTACCTCTTTGGATGCTTTACTAAGGTCATCCGCCTCGAGGTTGAAGACATGTTTCTTATCTTCTTCATTTGAGCCCCTCAGCTCCTTCCGGACTTGATCATGGATAAAGTCACGAAAGTTCACCATTCTGTCATATTTGATGGCGTTCTCAGCCTCAGGAACGATGTACTCTGGATCGACGAAGTCTATCTCCAGATAGTCAAGCCTAACATAGGCTAAGATCCGCTCGCCATAATAATAAGCACGGCTACCCACCAAAATCTCCCCATTCGACAACGCAACCTGATGATCTTTGGCATCATCGGCTATCTTCTTCTCCAGCTCTTGGATTTTGGCATCCTAGCTCTCAGTAAGAGCTATGGCAGCAGTTGCGTTGGTACTGATCACGGCCACTTCCTTCTCCAGCTTTTTGATGGTGGCTTTGTCGGCTACACCTTGGAGCAGATCCGCCTCCATCGCGCACATATGGGCGTACGCCTGATTAAGAAAAAGAGACACTTAGAAAACAAAATCACCAAAACCAAGATCACTCTTTCATCCAAAAATGTGAAATAAAAGGAAACTAACTGTAAGGAGATCCCTTTTCTCATCTTAGCATGGGCGGATCCAGAATGCTTCGCCCGACTCTCCTTCACTTTTCCCAGTTGGTCGATCGCCTCATCTAGGTCATTTATGACTGATTCGCTCTCAATGGCCCCTTTTTCCCCATACTTATCAAACCAGTATTTCCCCAAATCAGATTTGGTCACCTAGATGGAAAAACAGAGAATTAGGGCCTGAAGCAAATAATAGAGTAAGGAGGAAGAGATATACCTGTTCTTGATTGAAACCCAGCCAATCGATCTTGGGCTTTGACACCCTTGAGGCATCTGCTAGCAGCTTGGCACTACCTGTGGGAGCCGCCCTTGTCCTCTTTCCGACAGGAAGTGGAGCACCATCCAGAAGGCACTTCCCGTCCTTCTTACTAAGATTCTCCACTGGCGCATCCTTCTTCACCGCCTCTTGTTCCTTCATCTTCTTTCACCTCTCTACAAGGGAGCGACTGGCTTCAGACAACTCCCTAACAAGGGGACAACAAAATAATCAAAGTTTAAGGAAGAATAAAGGTATCTTCATCAAGTTGAGTAAACTTCACGTAAGTGATCTGGATCCCCACTCGGTGGACCAACGGAATATCGCTCATCATAAATTCTAGAGCATCGGCGTATGTCCAGAAATCTGTCTTGACACTCCTTATGAGATTCGCCACCTTTTCCTCTATATCAGTCAATAGAATCAAATCTCCTGCCATATGTTGAGGTTTGTGGTTCCAATTCACTGGGAATCCCAGAGATTCGCCCTCCTTCAACTTGACGAAGTAAAACTTTTCATCCCAGAGATGAACATTTGACATCTTATCACTAAAAGGCGAATAGCCTCTAAACTTAACAAAGGTTATGAAAGATTCGCTTTGTCGCTTTGAAGGCTTATGGAGGGATCGGAAGACCCAAGGAGCAAGGGTTACCCCGAGATTAGAGGCTAAGAAATTATCTAACGCCACGTCTAACCAGCCGTTTGGATGCAGCTGGCTGACAGTGATCCCAAAGAAATCAAGGATATTTCCCATCACTTGGGGAAGAGGAAGACGGAAGCCCCTTTCGACGTGGCTTCTATACACAGAAAGAAATCCCCTAGGGGGACAGGCGGGTCGCTGGTGGGCATCCGCCAATATGATCTCATAGTTCTTCATCCACGGATAACGATTCGCCAAATTGGCAAGATCCGTGGGACTCATACGAGATGAAGTGATCTCCGCACGAGGCCCCTTTTTCCTAGTTGGGGTCGAAGAAGAAGCCTCCATCCCCGAAACAGTTCTAGAATTTACCACCGGAGCAATAGGGACTGTAGTGGCGAAAGAATTTTGGGTTTCTGCAAACCCAAAACAATGATTCCTACGCTCCCTCACGACACTACGCAATTCCGATAAGTCACAACTCGAAGTACTCTCAGAAGAGTTCGTACTCTCAAAGGAATCTAAACTAAGTGAATAATCAGTGGAAGTGGTTAAATTGAACAGCTCAGTAGTCGAATCGGAAGAAGAACTCATAAAAACAAGACGACAGATAAACAAATGGAATGTAAAGACCAACTTACATGAAAATTCGAAAAGCTTCAGATACTCGAAGTTCTTAACACAGGGAGAGCTCTGGAGAAATTTAGTTGAGAATCGAAAGCTTTAGCAAATGGGAAAGTAAAACGGAAGAGAGAGAAAGAGGGAGTTTTAGAAGATAGGCGCCACTTACCTCGAGCGGTGTGTCCCCGACACCTATCACTCGGTGGATGGCCTGAGACAGAGCAGCCATCAATGCGACGCCTATTGACGGCACGCCAGGAAGATCAAAATCCCTAAAGGACTTTAGCGACACTTAGGGGGGCTTCTGATAACATCCAGATATTATTTACGGGACTAAAAGAACAATTGACCAAACAACTGGGTATTAAGACGATCGGGAAAGCTATGGCGTATCAAGCAAGTCACCTGGATGGCGGAGCACATGGATTCCTCCATACGCCATCCGTAGCCAAACCTACGGGAGACCCGCCATCTCGCCTCGATTCGCCCCCTGAACGGCTGAGCCGATTCCCAATAAAGGCAACTAATAACTTATTAATGAGCTAATGGTCATACTTGAATAAGATCATTAACCGCCATTAATGAGGCATTAATGGAGACTTTCTAGTTACCAAGAGTTACAACCACATGACTATAAATAGCTTGCCTACCAAGCTATTGAGGTACACATTCACACTCTCCTTAACCATACTTCGTGCTTATAGTTTATTCTACTACATTATACTGACTTTAGCATCAGAGCTTCCCCCCGCCGATCCCAACGGCGCCCCCCGTAGGGAAGATCACCGATCAAGAATTCACCACGAGTCATCAACTATGAAGCAGTAAGTAGGAACCCTGTAGAAAAGATGTTGAGTGGGCATTTGGAGTGTTACAAAGCAGATTTACCATTGTTGCAGGGCTGATACTCTACCGGCGTAAACAAGTCTTCCATGATATTATAAAAACATGTATTATTCTGCATAATATGATTATTAAAGATGAACATGATTTGAGTGCATCATTCATGGATTCAATTGTTGCTCCAACGCCAACAATTGAAAATGTGCATGATGATGAGACCTATTTGCGTGACTTCCTTCAACAACATAAGAAAATGAAGGACAAAACTGCACATTTTGAACTTCGAAATATTTTGGTGGGGCATTTATGGAAGTTTCGTGGCAATTCGATATAATTATTTGTTTTTTCGTTAATGTTGTAATGTTTTGTGTTTTTGAAATGTTTTAATTTTTTAATGTACTTTCTCTTTAGTGTTTTTTAATGTATTTCTTTATTCGTGTTAAATATTATGTACTTAAATATAGCCTTTTCTATTTTTATAAAATTATATTTCGAATTAATAATAATAATTAATTAAATTTTTAATTATTGATTATAATAATTATCATTTAATTATTTAATTTAAAATAAAAATATTAAGTTATAAAACATGATAAAATTAACAAATAGATACATTTTAATTAATAATATAAATATTATAAACGTTATTTGAAAAATTAATATAATAATAATGAAATATTGTTTGTTAAAAAGAATATATTTTTTGGTGTTATTTGAAAAGTTTACTACGGCTGTAAAAAGAGCTAGATACTAGTCGGGTAGACATGGGTCTTGAAGATTAATCGGTGACTAATCGAGATTAATTTTTTAATTTTTTTAAATAAATTATTATTTGTAAAAAACAAAGTAAGCATAGAAGACACCATGTAAACAATTAAACTAACTAACCCATAGAAACAAAAACAACAACACAGAGAAATTAAAACAACACAGATAAATAGCAAGTTAGCAACACAGTTACACAATAACACAAACACACAGAGAAACAAATTCATCAAGAAAAAGAAGACATATAGAAGAAGTGATCCAAGTTCAAATTTCTGGCACAAGAAGGAAGGGATCGAACCTTACCTGCTTGTTGCGAAGACAGTTTCCAAAGTTCTTCGCTTCGATGAAGACTGGTCTTCAATACTTCTGATTTCAGAACTAATTTGGTCTTTGATTCTTTTGATGTCGTCTTTGATGGTCTTCGATTCGTCTTCAAGGAAGTCGGCGTTTCTGAAGCTTTAGTTTGGTTTTAGGTTTTTTTTTTAGGGATTGTTTTAGTTTAGGTTTTTTCAAATTTTAGGGATCAAATATTAAGTTAAAAAATTGTTTTAATTCTTTAGATAGGATAAATAATAAAACAAAAAAAAAAAAGTAAAAATGGCAAGGCCGCGATTTGCGCCTAGCTTCGCCTTGTTCCGTCTCAGCCCGCCTTACTCCTCATAGGCGATAATAAATCGGACCATCGCTTTCAACCACATGATTACCTAAAATCAGAACGGTGATACAGAAATCTCTGCTTGGCTCGATTTTTAGAATATTAGTAACTTTATATTTAAAGATATAATAGAGAAAAATGATGATAGAGTAGGTAAAATAAAGAGCATTTTAGAGATGACTTAATTTATTAAAAATTATTCCACTTATATTTTTATTTTTTATTTTTAATTATAAATTTTTTTTATAAGTTTTATAAAGTAAAATTTAATTTAAAAATTAATTTTTTTTTTAATCTCAAAATTAAAAAATTGATTTAGGAAAAAAATAGTTTAAAAAGTAAAAAAGATAAAGAGAAACTAAAAGTAATTAATAATAATAATAATAACAATAACAATATAGTTATTTAAAATAAAATTTAAATATATAAATAAAAGTTTCATACAAAAAAAACAAGTCTCTTAATTATTTCAACCATCTTCTAATATTGGAATTATATTACACACACGTTAATATAAACTAAATTAAGAGGGCTATTGGATGCTGAATATATACTACTCATGGATGGAACCGGTGGCCGGGGGTTGGAGCCTCCGAGCCTTGGTTGGCTCTGCCCGTGTGTATTTGTTTGTTTGTTTTCAATTGTTAATTAAATTGCATGGGAATTTTAGTATATTTGTAATAGAAAAGGAACGTGTCTAAGTTGTAGTCTTCCCATTCCCATGTTTGGTTTCAATTCAAGCACTTTAGACTAATTAATACAAATTATCTTAATTTCTCAGGAATTCAAAATTCTCAATTCTTTTTTTTTTATGTATGGGTAGGTATGGAAATTAAGGATACTTTTTTAACTTTATTAATTAATCTATAATTTTATAAATATAATAATCTGTGCTCTTTTTACCGTTGAATTGAAACAAATTTTGGAAATTTTCTTAAACTTCTCCCAAATGGAACCTTTGAGTGTATAAACTATTTGTTTAATTGGTTTAATGATATTTTAAGAAAATCACTAATACATTTACCAAATTAAGTGTCAAAAAAATTTGTTGCCTCAGAAAAAAAATATAATGAACATTCCCAAATTATTGATTCACAGTCCTGAAGCTTAGCCGAGTTCTCATTCATGTTCACCGTTTCAATTTTAACATATCCAAATTGTCTTGAGAGAAGCTCATCAATTTAGCTATCACCCTAAGAATTGCAATTCATAAGATGGGCACACCGATCTAAAAACCAAAAATCTTTCAACTTTTCTCTCTCGAATCAAGGTTCAAACTTAAATTTATCCATCTTCAAGGTTTTGGAGTTTTTTTTTTCCTAGCTTTTAGCTAAAAAATAATTCTTTTCTTTTTCTTTGCATTGTTTTGCTTTTTTTTATTGGATAGTTCTTTTTTATTGATATGTTATGGTAGATTTGATATTTTGTTTTTTATTTATAATATTTTGTTTTTTCTCTTTTTATTAGTTGTTGTAGTATGCAGAGCGGGCTCTGGACATAGGCCGGAAGTGCAACCGTCCAGGGGTCCAAGATAAAAAAAGGATCCAATTTTTTTAAAATTTTATTGTATATATAGTAAATATTTTTGTTATAAACGTAAATACCCATTCAGACGTAAAATGGGAATAAATAATATGATATTTTAGGTTTAAAATGAGTCCAAATTCTTATTTTAGATTTTTCACTATATTTTTTTTATTAACGGTTCATTATCTCTTATTTCCAATAGGCCTTAAAATGTCAGTATATTTCTCTATAAGTGGTTGTCATATGTTTCTCTATATGAATATTAGCAATTCTATCTAGCATTACATAGATCTGGCTTATTGAAAAATTATGAAATCATTCTTAGAAAAAAAAAACTACGAGATCGATTATAAGTCTTTCAAAAAATAGTTTCAAACACTGTCTATTATGTCATAAGGGCCTAAACCATAACAAAATCAATGTTCAGGGGCTCAATGTGGAAAAATAATTGATCAGGGGCTTGATCCTTAAAACAGATAAAGTTCAGGGGCTTAAATATGTTTTTTGCCTTTTACATAAGAAGACGTCATCTTTTAAGTAATTTTGTATCCATCTAATCAATGTTATATGCATTAAATCTTAATAAATGATTATTCATTGGGAACACGAAAAGTTTGACATTGAGAATCTACAACATTATTTATGATAACCAAATACAACATTAATGATGTTCTAATTAATGGTGTTGTTCCCCTATTTATTACCTTAGAATTGTAAGCTCAATTTATAAATTTTTAGGATTGTAAGCTCAATTTGTAAATCCTTAGGATTCCAAGATCAATTTGTAAATCCTTAAATTTTTTTATTTCTTTAAGCATTCATTTATTTATAAACAATCATTAAACTTACAATCTCTATAATTCATATATTCTAATGAACACTAATGACAATAATAAATGTCTAATGTCATCCATTTAGATGTCGTATTAAATACTACTCCCTTCATGCAATTGATTTATATCCTCACACAAACGTAATATAACGTAACGCAAATATCACTGAACATAAAACTTTACGGAACTCAAACATCACGGAACAGAAACATTACTGAACTGAAACATTACTGAACTGAAATATTACTGAACTGAAACATCACTGAACTGGAATATTTTGAATTGAAACATCACTCAACTGAAACATCACTGAACTGAAACATCACTGAACTGAAACATTACTGAACTGAAATATTACTGAACTAAAACATCACAGAACTGAAATATTAATGAACTGAAACATCACTAAACTGAAATATTACTGAACTCAAATATTACTGAACTGAAACATCACTGAGCTGAAACATTACTGAACACAAACATTACTGAATTGAAACGTTACTAAACTAAAACATTATTGAACCGAACCATCACTCAACTGAAACATTACTGAACTGAAATATCACTCAACAGAAACATTAATGAACTGAAATATTACTAAACTAAAACATCACTTAACTGAAATATTACAGAAAAGAAACATTACTAAACTGAAACACCATTGAACTGAAACACCACTGAACTGAAATATTACTAAACTGAAACATTACTAAACTGAAATGTCACTAAAATGAAATATTACTAAATTGAATATCACTGAACCGAAACATCACTCCACTGAAATATTACTGAACTGAAATATTACTGAACTGAAATAATACTGAACTGAAAGATCATTGAACTAAAATACTACTAAACTGAAACATTACTCAACTGAAACATTACTGAACTGAAACCTCACTAAAATCAAACATTATCGAATTGAAACATTACTAAACATAAACATTACTGAACTGAAATATTATTAAACTAAAACATCATTGAACTGAAATATTACTAAACTGAAACATCACTAAACTGAAACATCACTGAATTGAAACATCACTGAACTGAAACATTACTAAACTGAAACACTACTAAACTGAAATATTACTAAACTGAATATCACTGAACCGAAACATCACTGAACTCAAACATCACTAAACTAAAACAACACTTAACTGAAATATTACTAAACTGAAACCTTACTCAACTGAAACATTACTGAACTGAAATATCATTGAACTGAAACATTACCGAATTGAAACATTACTAAACTGAAATATTACTAGACTAAAATATTACTGAACTAAAAACATCACTAAACTGAAACATCATTGAACTGAAACATCACTGAACTGAAATATTACTGAACTGAAACATCACTGAATTGAAACATTAATGAACTAAAAGATTACTAAACTGAAACATTACTGAACTGAAATATCACTGAACTGAAACATTACTGAACTTAAATATTACTGAACTAAAACATCACTGAACTGAAATATTACTGAACTGAAATATCACTGAACTGAAACATCACTGAACTAAAATATTATTGAACTGAAACATCACTGAACTGAAACATTACTGAACTCAAAGATTACTAAACTGAAACATTACTGAACTAAAATATTACTAAACTCAAATATTACTGAATTGAAATATTACTGACTATAAACATAACTGAACTCAAACATCACTCAACTGAAACATTACTGAACTAAAACATTACTAACCTGAAACATTACTAAACTGAAACATTACTGAACTGAAACATCACTGAACTAAAATATTACTGAACTCAAATATTACTGAACTAAAACATCACTAAACTGAAATATTATTAAACTAAAACATTAATGAACTAAAACATCACTGAACTGAAATATTACTAAACTGAAACATCATTCAACTGAAACATTAATGAACTGAAACATTACACAACTGAACGTTACTGAACTGAAATATTACTAAACTGAAATATTAATGAACTAAAACATCACTGAACTGAAATATTACTAAATTGAATATCACTGAATCAAAACATCATTAAACTGAAACATCACTGAACTGAAACATCATTGAATCGAAATATCACTGAACTGAAACATAACTTAACTGAAACATCACTGAACTGAAATATTACTAAACTGAAATCTTACTCAACCGAAATAATACTGAACTAAAACATCACCGAAATGAAACATTACCGAATTGAAACATTACTAAGTTGAAACATTACTGAACTGAAACATTACTGAACTGAAACATTACTGAAATAAAATATTACTGAACTAAAACATCACTAAATTGAAATATTACTGAACTGAAACATCACTAAACTAAAACATCACTAAACTAAAACATCTCTCAATCGAAACATCATTGAACCGAAACATCACTCAACTGAAACATTACTGAACTAAAAATATTACTGAACTAAAACATCATTGAACTAAAATATTACTGAAATCAAAGATTACTGAACTGAAACATCACGTAACTGAAACATTACTAAATTGATACATCACTAAACTGAAACATTACTAAACCGAAACATTACTAAACTAAAACATTAATTTACTGAAATATTATTGAACTGAAACATTACTAAACTAAAATATCACTGAACTGATATATTACTGAACTGAAACAACACTCAACTGAAACATCACTGAATAGAAACATCACTAAACTGAAATATCATTGAACTGAAATATTACTGAACTGAAACATCACTAAACAGAAACATCACTGAACTGAAACATCACTCAACTGAAACATCACTCAACTGAAACATTCCACAACTGAAACATCCCTAAACTGAAATATTACTGAAGTGAAACATTACTGAACTAAAACATCACTGAATTGAAACATTACTGCACTGAAACATTATTAAACTAAGACATTACTAAACTAAAACATCGTTGAACTAAAATATGACTGAACTAAAACATTACTAAACTTAACCATTAGTGAACTGAAATATTACTGAGCTGAAATATTACTGAACTGAAACATCACTGAACTGAAATATCACTTAACTGAAACAACACTCAACTGAAACATCACTGAACTGAAACATCACTGAACTGAAATATTACTTAACTGAAACATCACTGAACTAAAACACCATTGAACTCAAAAATTACTGAACTGAAACATTATTGAACTAAAACATCACTCAACTGAAATATTAGTAAACTGAAACATTATTGAACTGAAACATCACTGAACTGAAACATTACTAAACTGAAACATTACAAAAAAACTGAAGCATTAATTAACTGAAATATTACTGAACTGAAACATTACTAAACTGAAATATAACTGAACTGAAATATTACTAAACTGAAACATCCCTCAACTGAAATATCACTGAACTGAAAAATTACTAAACTGAAATATTATTGAACCGAAACATCACTGAACTGAAACATCCTTAATTGAAACATCACTGAAGTAAAATATTGCTAAACTGAAATATTACTTAACTGAAATATTACTAAACTGAAACATTACTAAACTAAAACATTACTCAACTAAAACATCGCTGAACTGAAACATTACTAAACTGAATATCACTCAATCGAAACATTACTAAACTGAATATAACGTAACGTAATGTAACGTAACGTAACGTAATGTAATGCAATGCAACGTAACCTAATTAACGTAATGTAACGCAACGTAACGTGACATGACATGATGTTTAAAATCCTTAGTTTTTTTATTTCTTTAAGCTTTCATTTATTTATAAACACTTATTGAGCTTACAATCCCTAACATACAAAAAACGTGAGGTGATGTGACATAAAATGACATGATATGAGGTAACGTAACGTCGTGTAACATAATGTAACATAACGTAACATCACGTAACGTAATCTAACATAACGTAACATCAAGTAACATAACATAGCATAACGCAACTAACACAGTGTAACGTAACATAACATAACATAATGTAACTTATCGTAATGTAACTTAACACAACGTAACATAACATAATGTTACTTAGCGTAACTTAACCAAACTTAACGTAATACAACTTGGTGTAACATAACGTAACGTAATGTAACCTAACTTGACATGATAAAATGTGACGTAACATAACGTGACATAACATAACATAAAACATTAACTAATGTAACTCAACGTGATGTAATATAACGTAAGGTAATAATTATAAGCTCAATTTATAAATCTTTAGGATTGTAAGCTCAATCTATAAATTCTTAGGATTGTAAGCTCAATTTAAAATCCTTAGCTTTTTTTTTACTTCTTTGAGCTTTCATTTATTTATAAACAATCATTAAGCTTACAATCCCTAACGTAATGTAACGTAACATAACGTAACGTAACGTAACGTAACTTGACCTGACACGACGTAATGTAACTTGACATGACGTAATGTGACGTAATGTAACGTGACATAACATAACATAAGTAATCTAACGTAACATAACGTAACGTGATGTAACATAACTAGACATGACGTAACGTAACGTGACATGACGTAGCGTAACGTAATGTTATGTAACTTAACGTGACGTAATGTAACGTAACATAATAATATAAGCTCAATTTACATAAAGTTATTATGTTACAAAATCAAAATCACTTAGTTTCGCGAAAAATGTTACTTTCATGTAAATATTTTGAACTTTACGTCAATCTCACATCTTTAAAGATAATTTATGTAAATTTGGACTTAATTAAGTTGTATTTTTACAAAAAAAAAATCATTAACATTGCGAAAAATCGAGTTTTACATAGAACGTTGAACTGTACGTAAATCTTATATGTTTAGATACTGTTACGTTATGTTACGTAACGTAACATAACTTAATACGGCGTAAGTAACATAACGTAATGTGACGTAACGTAACATAAATTAACGTGACCACTCAACTTTACACTTTTTAACACCTGTGGCTACTCATTGCCTCAACACGACCATTAACGGTCTAAAAATAAAAAAAATTCTAAGAATTAATGATATTATAAGTAACTTTAATTTTTAAAAATTATCATTTTGAGACTATTTAGGTGTTGTTCGGTTAGGAAAGAGAGTGAATTTTTAGAGAGAGAAATCTCTAAAAATTATGATTTTGGAAAATAAAAAATATGGTTTCATGGTAAATATCATTCCGAACAACTTTAATTCTTGAATATTTTCATTTTGAGTTCGTTAAGGGTCATTTTGAAAAATTATTTAAAATTTTATGGCCACAAATGTTAAAAGGTGTAAAGTTGAGTGACTTTTATATTAAGTTTATGAAGTGCAGTAGTTATATCGTTTAAAAAACAAAGTTTAATTGCCATTAATGTAATTTACGTTATAATAAAGTATGAGCTAAAATATATATAAAAAAATACAAGTAGGAATTAATTAATTAACAAGTAAAAATTATATTAGATTACAAATATAAATTAGTTAATGTTGAACGATGCTTCGAACGATCAATCAACCACACAGATAAACAAAGTTCACAAAGATCACAGATTGGATCTTGAAACAATAATCAAAAGAATACACACAGAATTTATCCTGGTTCGGCTTAACTGCCTACATCCAGCAACTTCACTAATCAATGGAGATTACAACAAGATTGAAACAGTTTCCTCTCAAGAAACCCTCTGTTTTCCCAATCCCCAACTCAGTATATCACAGTGTACACTAATGACTTAGTCTAAGAATAATCTCTCATCAGAAACTACTTCCCAACCCAGACCTTTTATAGCCTTTACAAGATTGTGAAAATACCCAAAATATCCTTACTCAAAATGTACTAACTCAGTAAGACCTACTGACCAGTGGTAACACAGCAAGACCATGTTGTCCTGAACACAGCACGAACATGTTGACCTGTATTAACACCTCAGTACCATACTGACCACAGCCATGCTGACTTGATAAGTCAGCATTATACCGACTTGTTGAAATACTCATGCTGACTTGTTGACTCAGCATCATCAGCTAGTGATAGAAAACAACGACTTACAATCTCCACCTTGTCTTTCTAATCACTCCATCAACTAGTGAAGAAAATACACTCAAGGACCACTGACCATCCTAACCAGTTCCAAGCAATGTTCAAATTTATTACTTGAAACAGATTTGGTCAGCATGTCGGCTGGGTTATCCTCAGTTCAGTAGGTCTTGCTGAGTTAGTACATTTTTGAGTAAGGATATTTTGGGTATTTTCACAATCTTGTAAAGGCTGTAAAAGGTCTGGGTTGGGAAGTAGTTTCATATGAGAGATTATTCTTAGACTAAGTCATTAGTGTACACTGTGATATACTGAGTTGGGGATTGGGAAAACAGAGGGTTTCTTGAGAGGAAACTGTTTCAATCTTGTTGTAATCTCCATTGATTAGTGAAGTTGCTGGATGTAGGCAGTTAAGCCGAACCAGGGTAAATTCTGTGTGTATTCTTTTAATTGTTGTTTCAAGATCCAATCTGTGATCTTTGTGAACTTTGTTTATCCGTGTGGTTGATTGATCGTTCGAAACATAGTTCAACAATTGGTATCAGAGCTAATCAAGAACAGAGCAATGGGTTTTACAAAGATCGAGATCGAGCGTTTCAATGGTAAGGGAGATTTTGCTCTATGGAGACAGAGGATGAAAGCAATCTTGGTTCAAATGAAGGTTGCGAAGGCTCTGAAGGGCGAGAAAGAACTTCCGGCGACAATGACGAAGGAGGAGAAAGAAGATCTTCTTGAATTGGCTTACAATACGATCGTCCTGTATCTTGGCGACAAGGTGCTGAGAGAAGTCTCGAAGGAAACCTCAGCTGCTGGGGTTTGGCTCAATCTTGAACAGTTGTACATGACGAAGACACTCACCAATCGGGTTTATCTTAAGGGAAAGCTTTTCGGCTTCAAGATGAACGAGGACAAGCCAGTTGAAGACTATCTTGATGATTTCTCAAAGATCATAATTGACCTAGAGAACATAGAGGTAAAGATAGATGATGAAGATCAGGCCATAATGATCTTGAATTCTTTACCCCAGTCTTTCAGCCATTTCGTTGAAACCATGAAGTACGCTAGAGAAACACTAAGTCTGGAAGAAGTTCTTATGGCTCTAAAGTCAAAACAGATTGAGGCCAGCACCAACACTGAAGCTGCAGAAGGATTGTTTGTTCGTGGAAGGTCTGAGAAAAAGGACTCTCACAAGCCAAAGAACAAGAACGGAAAAAAGTCCAAAACTCCATCCTCAAGCAATAAAGAAGGCAAGGTCTACAAGTGTTTTCACTGCCATAAGGAAGGACATTTCAGGAAAAACTGTCCTGAGAGGAAGAAGAGTCAAGGTCAGCCTAAAGATCAAGGCGAAGCCGCTGTGGTAGAAGAAGGTTATGAGAGCGCTGAGGTCCTTGCTGTCACTGATAAAGATCCAAACACTGACTGGATCTTGGACAGCGGATGTACGTTCCATATGACTCCCAACAGGACGTGGTTTGAAGACTTTCAAGAAGAAGGTGGGAGGGTTCTTCTAGGCAACAACAAGTTGTGCAAGGCACTGGGTCAAGGCTCCATCAGGCTGAAGATGTTCGATGGTCAAGAAAGGATTATGACCGGTGTGAGGTATGTGCCAGAACTGAAAAGAAATTTAATTTCTTTGGGTACGCTTGATAAACAAGGATACAATTATAGAGCCGAAGGGGGTATCATAAGAATAGCTAGAGGATCTTTAGTTGTTATGAAAGGTACCATGAGTAATGGCCTATACACACTCTTAGGTAGTACTGTGTTAGTCTCTACAGCAAATCTCACCGAATCTAAAACTGATAGAACCAATCTTTGGCATCTTAGACTAGGTCACGTGAGTGAAGTTGGTTTACATGAACTTAGGAAGCAGGGTTGTTTTGGTAAAGATCACATAGGAAAGATAGATTTCTGTGAGAACTGTGTCTTAGGGAAGTCTAGTAAAGTCAAGTTTCCTAAGTCAGCAATACATAGAACTCAGGACATTCTTGAGTACATTCACTATGACCTATGGGGGCCAACAAGAAATAAGTCTCATGGTGGGAGGACCTATTTTATGACCCTTATTGATGATTACTCTAGAAGAGTATGGGTTTATATTCTAGCTCATAAGAATGAGGCCTTGCAAACGTTCAAGGATTGGAAAGTGTTAGTGGAAAACCAAACAGGAAAGAAAATCAAAAGGTTGAGAACCGACAATGGTTTGGAGTTTCTTGACAAAGATTTCATCACTTTATGCAAGAAGTCAGGTATAACCAAACATCACACCGTTCCTGGAACTCCACAGCAGAATGGCCTAGCAGAGAGGTATAATAGGACTATCCTAGAGAGAGTTGGGTGCATGTTAATCCAATCCAGTCTCCCTAAGTCTTTCTGGGCTGAAGCAGTGCAAACTGCGTGTTACCTAATCAATAGGTGCCCATCATCTGCTATAGGTTTTAAAACACCTATGCAAATGTGGTCTGATCACCCTAAGGATTATGAAAAACTTAGAGTGTTTGGTTGTTCAGCTTTTGCACACGTTAGACAGGAAAAATTAGAACCTCGGGCTCTAAGATGTGTTTTTATAGGCTACCCTATAGGAGTCAAGGGCTATAAGTTGTGGTGCCTAGAACCTGGTTATAAGAAATCCATAGTCAGCAGAAATGTTGTGTTCAATGAGATGGATTTTCCTTATCAGAAAAACCAAGAGAAAACTCAGTTAGAACCGAGTAGTCCTGAGTCCATTCAAAACCTTGAGAGTGTTAAGAATGAGGTGGAGCTTGAAAAAAATAGTGAAAACACCCGTAAAACCGAGCAAGAAGTCAGTGATGGTAATTCTACTGAGTCCAGTCAAAGCTATAGACTTGTTAGAGACCGTGAAAGAAGAGTCCCTAGGGCCCCGGTTAGATATGGTTTTGAGGACCTTGTAGCTTATGCATTTAGTGTTGCTAAGGAAGTACAAGAATCTGAACCTGTAACCTATAGGGAAGCTGTGAATTCGGTTGACAAGGAACAGTGGCTTAACGCTATGAAGGATGAGATAAAATCCCTTGATAAAAATGAAACTTGGATTTTGGTAGATAAACCTCCTGATAAGAAGTTGGTCGGTTCAAGGTGGGTGTTTAAAAGAAAGGAAGGGATACCTGGTGTAGAGAAACCTAGGTTTAAAGCTAGGTTGGTGGCCAAAGGGTTTACTCAGCAGGAAGGTATAGACTTTAATGAAATCTATTCACCGGTTGTTAAACATAGGTCTATAAGGATTATTCTCTCTCTTGTAGCTCGTTTTGATCTAGAATTAGAACAGTTAGATGTCAAAACAGCTTTTCTTCATGGAAACCTGGATGAGGTCATATATATGCAACAACCAGAGGGTTTTGAAATAGGAGATAAAGACCAGCGGGTATGTTTGCTTAAGAAGTCTCTATATGGTCTGAAACAGTCCCCTAGACAGTGGTACATGAAGTTCGATGAGTTTATGATAAGTCAGGATTTTCATAGGTCTAGTTATGACTGGTGTGTGTATAGTAGAGACCTTAGTGATAGCTCTAAGATTTATCTCTTGTTATATGTTGATGACATGCTTATAGCTTGTCACAACAAAGCAGCCATAAATCAGTTAAAGGCACAACTAAACACACGGTTTGAGATGAAGGATCTCGGGTCAGCACGGAAAATTTTAGGGATGCAAATTTCTCGAGACAGAGGAAGAAAGAAGTTGTTCCTAAGTCATTCAGTTTATCTGAGCAAGGTGTTAGAACGTTTTGGTATGACGAATTCAAAGGCCGTTCTCACTCCACTTGCAAGTCACTTCAAGCTGAGCAGTAAGCAAAGTCCTCAAACTGATGAGGAAAAGGAAGACATGGAGAGGGTGCCATATTCTAGTGTTGTAGGCTGTCTAATGTACGCGATGGTCTATACACGTCCAGATTTGGCTCATGCTGTGAGTCTCATTAGCAGGTTCATGGCAAATCCAGGAAGAGCACATTGGTCAGCGGTGAAGTGGGTGCTGAGGTATGTCAAAGGCTCACTGAGTAAAGGTTTGAGTTATGGTGGAGCTGAAGCCCTAGTGGATAATGTAGCAGGTTTTGTTGATTCTGATTATGCTGGTAGCATTGACACCAGAAAATCCCAAACCGGGTACGTATTCACTGTGTTTGGAACAGCAATAAGTTGGAGGGCAAGTCTACAGTCAGTTGTGACTTTGTCAACAACCGAGGCAGAGTTTATTGCCATCACAGAGGCAGTAAAGGAAGCTATGTGGCTGAGAGGAGTCTTAACGGAACTTGGAGTGACACAGATTGATGGTTTGAAGATTTACTGTGATAGCCAAGGAGCTATACATCTATCAAAACACCAAGTATTTCACGAGCAATCCAAACACATAGATGTGAGAATGCATTTCGTCAGGGATGTGATTAGCACTGGTACTGTTCAGGTGGTGAAAGTGGGAACTGAGGATAACCCAGCCGACATGCTGACCAAATCTGTTTCAAGTAATAAATTTGAACATTGCTTGAAACTGGTTAGGATGGTCAGTGGTCCTTGAGTGTATTTTCTTCACTAGTTGATGGAGTGATTTGAAAGACAAGGTGGAGATTGTAAGTCGTTGTTTTCTATCACTTGCTGATGATGCTGAGTCAACATGTCAGCATTGTAAGTCGTCGTTGTTTTCTATTACAAGAATGATGCTGGGTAATCAAGAATGGTGCTGAGTTATCAAGTCAGCATAATTGTATGTAATCAAGTCAGCATAATTGTATGTAATCAAGTCAGCATGAAGTAATTCAACAAGTCAGCATAATGGCTGTGGTCAGCATGGTACTGAGGTGTTAATACAGGTCAACATGGTCTTGCTGTGTTACCACTGGTCAGTAGGTCTTGCTGAGTTAGTACATTTTTGAGTAAGGATATTTTGAGTATTTTCACAATCTTGTAAAGGCTATAAAAGGTCTGGGTTGGGAAGTAGTTTCATATGAGAGATTATTCTTAGACTAAGTCATTAGTGTACACTGTGATATACTGTTCTTGAGAGGAAACTGTTTCAATCTTGTTGTAATCTCCATTGATTAGTGAAGTTGCTGGATGTAGACAGTTAAGCCGAACCAGGGTAAATTCTGTGTGTATTCTTTTGATTGTTGTTTCAAGATCCAATCTGTGATCTTTGTGAACTTTGTTTATCTGTGTGGTTGATTGATCGTTCGAAGCATAGTTCAACAGTTAACAACTTATTTAACTATCAACTGCTTACTTTTTTTTGTTTATTTTATTATATGTTTTTTTTAATACACAGACAAAACAAAAATATAATTTTGAAGCAAAGGTAATGCTATGATCTTGATTTGGATTTGATTCAAAATTTGAAGCAGAGAAGCAAAGTTAATGCTATGGTCTTGTAATTTGGTATGTCCAATAACCAGTAACGTCATAATTAAAAAAAACAGGATTTAATTTTATTTTCAGTTTTTTTATTATATTTTATAAGAAAAATATGATTTTGGTTTTATTATGGAGAGAGAATTATGCTTTTAGGTAACCTGATAACCTGTTGGTAACCTCCTATAACATATGTCATTTATTCAGAATCTAATAGTCTCCATGAATGGAGACTCACCACCATTGACAACTTTTCCATTCATAAAGAATGTTAAAATAAATAAAAATTGAGTATCTTTGTTATAAAAAAAATATGACTATTTTTCATATGAATGTAAACAAAAAGTTAAAATCTGATTTTTATGTAATTTTTTCATTTAATTTAATTAATAGAATTACTAAATTAAGTAGAATAGAAAGAGTTCTTGTCAAAAAAAAAAAAAAAGTAGAATAGAAGAAGTGGGGCCAGTAGTAATGTCAGCCAGACTTGAAGTCCATGAAAAGGGTAAAGGTCGAAATATTGGCAATTTAGTCGTAAACATGTGGTTTGGAAGTAAGACCAAATAATTTAAATTCTTTGTCTTTTCTTTTGTTTCTATATGAAACTTCAATTAGTAATAACCTTGATTACTTCACACGTGCGTTTCTTTTATAATAATTAAGAGGATATATTAAAGAAAAAAAAAACAAAGTACAATTTAACCGTATGATTGTTGTAGGTGATCAGATTTAATCTACATGTAATCTTAAATTTAATATTTTTTTTTTAGAATAGAGATACTTCTATTAAGATAGAGAATTTACATCCTTAAAGTTTACATTAGACAGTCAAACCGACATGCCCGAAAAAAAAATCGTTAACATTGGAATATGCATACCTTAATTAAGTAAGCTGCACCGTTCACTATACGATGAATAAATGAAATTTTAAGGTTTGAATACATCTGAATAATATTTCGACAATCCTGAATTAAGGTACCAAATTCAGAAAGACCGGTCGACTTAGAGCATGTCCCATCCACAACCAATTTCGCACCCGATTCAAATTCAACGTGACTAAAATTCTGGTTGGCCAACCATAACATGCTTGTACGTACCGTGAGTGCTTCAATGATTTTCGGCTCATTCATCCCCTGAATTATACTGATGCTACAAAAGAGAAAGTTCTCGTCAGCTTTTCGTACTACCGCCCTAATACCACACTGCTCCTCCTCGGCAACCAACGACCCATGAATGTTGCATTTAATATAACCGAACTAAGGTGGTTGCCACTTCACCGTCGATGCATCAGGCCGCCTCTGACTACCACGACACGATCGAAACGCCTTCCAAACCCGGTATGCCTTCCTTGCACTCTGCCAACTCTATCGCGCGGTTCTGGAAACTACATTGAACAGCATATTGTTGCGCTTCCAAAATCTGCAACAACCAACTACCATCCCGTCCTCCTCGATCAGTGACCGATCCATCCCCAATTCCTGCCATACCTCACTTGCAAAACAACATTCTGCAAATAAATGAGTCTCTATTTCATCCGCACCAGCACATATCAAACAAACAATCGGTACATTTACTCGTCTCTACAGCAGACGCGTCCTAGTCGAAAGGCAACCCGCACAAATCCGCCAAATGAATGGGATACACAATTCCTCCATGTAGAACCCATTAAGATTAGGCTCCCAATAATCATCCCATACCCGAATAGAGCTACCATCACCCATCTTCCACCTCATCCCCAACCTAAGGATATCAAGACTGCTCCAAGTACGTCTCCAAACAACGTTAGGATTATTACATAATTTAGAGAAAAGTATAGTCTCATTTGGAAAATATTTTTTCTTTGAAAATCTTACTCACCAAAAAATTTAGAGACCTAATCAATTTCCATCCCTACTTCCCTAACAATGTCAAATTAAAATGTGTAAATCTGTAAAATCGATTCCTCATTCCCTTGACACAATCTCGACCAATCAAACTAATGAAGCCCCATCTTTCCCTCTAGTTTCATACCCCATCAAAAGGACTTCATCATTTTTTTTGCAAATAATCACAAATAGAACGGGGTAAATGAAATGTACTCATATAGAACGTTGGTAATGCTTGTGCTACCGACTTGATGAGCACCTCCTTACCTGCTTGTGACAGAAATCTAAATCCCCAACTTCCAAATTTTTGGCGTAGCCTATCCAGTAAGAACAAAAAAAAACACATCGTTTGAATTTCGCTACGAGGAAAGGAAGACCCAGATCATGTCTCATGTCCAAAGAGGTATAAACATTCAAAATATTTGAATACCAACCCTTAATTCCTCAATGACATTTGTACTGAAAAAATACATGATTTGTTTAGATTGATTGCTTGTCCCGATGCTTATTCATACTCAGATAGAATATTAACCACAAATCTCATCTCGTTAATTGATGCACCAAAAAACAGGAAACTATCATCTGCAAAAAGAAAAAAACAAATATGTTACTAATGGTGCCATCTGACACACCCTACACCCCGTAATGAAATTATTTCCCTTTGACTGTTGAATCAAACGAGACAACACCTCAGTGCAAATGATAAAAATATATGGTGATAACGGGTCTCCTTGTTGCAATCCCGCCCTGGTATAATCGTACCAGTCAGCTCGTTATTTAGAGATACTGTATATTTGATAGTAGAGATACAGAGCATTATCCACCGTACCCACTTCGTGCTAAAACCCATTTGAACTAGTACTTCCTCCATAAAATGTTGATCGACCCTATCATAAGCTTTGTTGATATCGATCTTCAAAGCCATAATCTCCTGATCCCCCTCGAGCATGTCATTTCACAAAAAGGATAGTCTCAAAAGCCACTTTCACTGTCAATTATCGATCTTCTAGGGACACATGTTGATTGGGTGTTGCTGATTATCTCCGGTAAAATACCCTTCAATCGGTTAGCTAGAACTTTAGCTATCAGCTTATACAACATGTTGCATAATGAAATTGGTCTGAGTTCCTTTAACGAATCCGGAGAATCACATTCAAAGATTAGGACAACTACCATTTCATTTAACTTAGACAAAAAAAAAAATACCCTCTGGTGCATCCACTCGATGCAGACAGTTGCTATCTCCTTTCTGGTAAATTTCTAAAACGATTGATAAAACCCCGAATTTAGTCCGTCTAGCCTTAGGGATTTATCAGATGCATAGAAAACAATGTTTTAATTTTTAGGTTTTCTAATCTAAACGATGATGCGGTTTGGGTTTTAATTTTTTATATATAATAAAATAAAATTTAAAAATTTTGCTTCATTTAATTAGAAATTCGGACTCACTAAATATATTATATTGTAGTTACAATTTCGGTAATTATAAATTAATAATTGAATATATTTTGAATTTGACAAATTAAAATTCCTAAGTATAATAAATAGAATATAGATTTATTATGTATTTTGAATTTTGAACATGTAAAGTATAAGTAGAAATGAAACATGCAAAATAGGAATAAAAAAAGAAAAAGAGGAATGAGAAAGGGGTGGAAGTTTGATATTGAGGTTCAATGGACTGACCCACCAACTTGTGTACGTATTAAATAATGATTTTGAAAAAGATAAGTAGAATGAGGAAAGCCATGACATCACTGGTGTGACATATGGACACCCACCCCACCCAATCCTTTTCCTTCCACTAATTTTTCTTTCCATTTAATACAACATTTTCTTTTGCACGTTCATAAATTTCTCATATATTTTCCATGTCAAACTACAACCTACCTTGTTCTTTCAAACCCATTTTTCAGAGTGAATTAGCACTTTAAACTAAACTAGGGTTAACCCAGTTAAAAAAATATCATATACATATCTAACCCACTTTACTTCCATCTTGCCAAATTAGACACTTTCAATCACTTTGGACAAAATTACTTTTAGTTTTATTCGATCGATCTACTTCTACTTCTTCTTCTTCCACTTCATCCGCTTCTTCTGCTTCTTCTTCTTCTGTTCATCTTCTTCAATTTCTGATACCAATTGTTAGCGATTTTTAAGATTATTAACGTATTATGTTCAATTTCCCGTACAAATGGTATGTTTTTAGCTTATACGCTTGCTTTTCTCGTTGGTTTTGCCCCTTTCTTCATCTGTAATGGTATTGTTTGAATTTCCTCTATTTTTCACAGTTATTTTCCATTTTCCTCCATTGTTGTCGTATTTGTGACAAAATTTGTCGCATTTCGTCGCAAATGCGACAACAATGGAGGAAAATGGAGAAAAGTTGTGGAAAATAGAGGAAATTGAAACGATACCATTACAGATGAAGAAAGAGGCAAGACCAACGAGAAAAGCAGACCTATAAGCTAAAAACATACAATTTGTACAGAAAATTGAACATAATATGCCAATAATCTCAAAAATCGCAAACGATTGGTATTAGAAATTGAAGAAGAAGAATAAGAAGAAGATGAAGCGGAAGTAGATCGATCGATCGAATAGAACTAAGGGTAATTTTGTCCAAAGTGGTTGAAAGTGTCTAATTTAGTAAGATGGAAGCAAAGTGTGTTAGATATGTAAATGGCCCCTCTTAGTTGGGCTAGATTTGTAATTAGACCCTTTAAACTATTAAAACTATTAATTGAGTTTTTAAATTAAATAAAAATTATCAATTGAGTCTTCATATTAAGAAAAATATTTATCAATTGAGTCATCATTAAAAATCATTCATTTAAACGGTTTTAATTTTTTTTTCCAAATCCATTTAAAGCTAACACAAATATCAATATAGTCAATGTCATATAGTTACAGTTTCTGATTTTAGAATAGCATTAGAGTTGACATCATTATTTTTGTGTTTTCGCTAAAATATTAAAAGTGTTCAACGTAAAAAGATTAAACATATTTAATTTTTTTTATTAGTTCAATGCTTACATTTTTTATTTTAAATTTAGAAATTAAATTGCTTGCGTCTCAAAAATAAGAAATTAAATTTTTTTAATGGAAAAGACATTATAAAAATGAGTTCAAAAGTGTTATGAAAATAAATAAATTAATAATGGTAATATAGTTTTCTAAAATAAATTGAGGTTTTTGGGAATTGAACCTAGAACCTTTTAAAAAGAAGTAAATATCTTTAACCATCTCATCTACCTTTAAACTATAAAATATTACTACATAAAGTCTATATAGACTAATATTAGAGGGGGCTACGAGAACCGAAACTACGAATACTCAAGGGTGGAGCCGATGGCCGGGGGGGGGGGGGGGGGGGGAGGGGGGCTCGGGCCCCTCCGGGCACTGGGCTGGCTCCGCCCCTGATTACGCTTCAATTGATAATTTTTACTTAGTTGAGGAACTTAATTGATGATTTTGATAGTTTAAGATTATAATTGACTTTGAAGTTGTAGATTTGGATTAAAATGAGTGATTTTTTTTTCATATATATATATATATAAAAGATAACGGTATAACAAGAAAATATAGTAAGTAATAAAATTTCATAAAATCTACGAAGGAACGAAAATGACTATAAAGAGTAAAAAAATATCATAAAATATATAAAAAAAACACAAAAGAACAATTAAACATATATTTTTCGTAAATTCAAATTTGCAAAAAAAGCAGCTGCAATCAGTAGCAAATATATGATTGTTTGGGAAGCCAAATTTACACTTGAATGCGTAAAAAAATTGCTAAATCGAACTCGCTCAATTTTTTTTTTGTATATATACATGTTAACGTTTGAGTCGTTTAGAACAAATTTTTCCATACCACTGTAAAACTTTTCAAAATTAAGCTATATTTGGACTAAAAAAATAAAATTAGATCGTTTTGAACTAACTTAAGGAAATGTATCTCCAGTCATATATTAATCAAGTTGGATTTTGTAACTAAATACAAACTCAATGATATAATTAACTACTCTAACCTTAATTTGTCAGAAACAGGGGGCCAAAACCATCCATGGTAAAGTGTTTTTGGCGACCGGGGGTCGAAACTATATATATATAATAGGGATGGTTCCAGATATCGGAAGGGTCTGGTCCTCTTCAGGCCTCTCCTGTCTCCGCCTATGGTTGCATTTCAATCTTCATCATTTATGCCCTTCCGAACATTCGAATCTGAGTCATTTCTTTTATTGTAACTACGTAGATCTATTAATTCATGGACGAAATAAACCGTTTCCACTCTTACTAAATCCGAAAAATGTATAAATAAAAAAATAATAGAAAACAGATAAAATATTAACTAAGAATATGATAAAAATATATGAACGCTAGTTAAAAAGAATACAATAATAAAGAAAAATATAGAAATCCAACTTTGCGAAAGGATGAAGAATTCTTTCTCCTCAAAGTAGATTCACTAAAACAAAAATTTGAAACTCCATAATTACGGAGCTTTTACAAAAGGAGAGAAGAAAAAAGAGCAGTTCCTCTTCTTAAATTATAAAGTATAAACTTTGTCAAAAATAAAGCAAACATAGCAAAAAGTACGTATAAAAAGAGCCTTCAGTAGAAATATATTGTATTAAAATGGTAAATTGTATTTATAATTGCAGTTTTTTTTGGCTTAAAACACCTTTTGGCCACTTATATATCCAAAATTTATGCATTTGGCTCCTGATCTATTATTTGGTCACATTTGGCCCATGGCCTATCAAATTAGATAAAATTCAACCCATATTGAATGGAAAATTAACTTTGTTAGAAAATTAATAGCAGTCACCAATACAAAAACGACACATGACACATAAATAAAATTAATTTTCAACTAGAGATGGCAATAGTAACTATTTTACACAATAAAAAAATCCTAAAAACTTTTCTAGTGTTCCTATAGAGTGAAAATTAATTTTATTTATGTGTCATGTGTCATTTTTTGTATTGGTTACTGCCGTTAATTTTTCATTCAATATGGATTGGATTTTATTTAATTTAATAGGTTAGGGGCCAAATATGATCAAATAATAAGCCAGGGGCCAAATGCATAAATTTTGGATAGATCAGAGGCCAAAAAGTGTTTTAAGTTTTTTTTTTTTGGTAGTGCTTTAACTAAGAATATAATATGATAAAAAAAATCTACTCGCTGTTTTCCATTTCCTAAAAAAAAAAACAACGCTTTCCTGTATTAAATTGATAGGTCACCTCCTTTCAAAAAAATAAAATAAAAAATTGATAGGTCACTTTATTATTATTTTACAGTTCCATATTATCTCCACCCCATTATTTTACTCTTTTTACCCGAATTCTCTGCTTCTTACCTCCTTTCTTTCAATTCCATCCATTCATTTATTTCAACTATATTAGCTGTCAGTTTTCTATTGGTGTTTATTAGAAGGGATATAAAAGGTGGGATATTAATAAAAAAAACGAGATAAGTTATCTTGTGTTTATTTAGAAAATAGAAGAATGAGACAAAGGAGCGATAAATCTATTATTCCATTAAAGTTATACTTAGAGGGAGGTGGTATAAGACATAGAGATAACTTATTTAGATTGAAAACTCTAATTTGTCATTCAAATTTTATTATTTATTTTAGGCTTAATACACAAATAACCCATTGAACTTGTCCAAATATTGCAACTGCCCCCTTCAACTTTCAATTGTAATAACTTACCCCTTAAACTTGTCCAATTGTAAAACATAACCCCAAATTGGGAATTTTTTTACCCCGTATTTGAAGCATCCGTAAAAAAGTTTTTCCGGATTCGTATCACGCCAAAGATCTGATTATCATACTCCACGAGCGTTGCAGATTTTGTATTTCACGTGTTTCTTCAATTGCAGTCCATGTCAGCAATTTGGGGTTGTGTTTTACAATTGGACAAGTTTAAAGGGTAAGTTGTTACAATTGGACAAGTTTGAGGGGTAAGTTGTTACAATTGCAAGTTGGAGGGGGCAATTGCAACATTTGGACAAGTTCGAGGGGTTATTTGTGTATTAGGCCTTTATTTTATTTGTTGTGTTTTGAAAATTTAGTAGGGTGTTCCAAATATTTCTCAAGTTAATTTTAATCTTTGAACTTTTAAAAACATAAGTTTGTCCATATATTATTGTAGTCAATGTCGAATAAAATTAATTAAATTTATAGTAACAAAAAATAAATAAATTTAATCTATCATCTTAAATATATTAGTTATTCCATTTTTTGTGTTTTGAAAATTTAATACATTGTTCTAAGTATTTCTCAAGTTATTGCATTCTTTTTTATTTTGAAAATTCAATACAGTGTTTAAAGTATTTCTCAAGTTAGGTTGATAGATGAAATTTAATTAATTCCAGGCTATGTTGTTATTACAATAATATATACTTTCTATTTAAATTTGGATGGGGGTAATATAGTAAAATGAATCATTTTATCCCTATTTCTATCCTACATATCAAACATTCTCCTATCCTATTTTTATCTTTATCCCAATATTTTATCTCTATCCCTATCACAACTTTTATATTCTGCAAAAGACACTTACAAAAAAATTCAAGATCAAAATAACTCTTTATTAACGGTAATTCACCTTATTACAATGGATAATAGTTTTTTATGTGAGCCTCATTAAAACCTTTGATAAGAAAAACCCAGTGAGAAAACCTTACTAAAGGAAAAAGAGTACTCAAGACCTCATTACATTCTACTCTTTAAGGAAGTATTTGCGGAGATTCTGAATATTCCATGTCCGCGGTAGAGTGTTTCCATCCATGTCTTGGATTTTGAAAGTGGCGGGTTCGATGTTGGTGCTTATTCTATACGGCCCTATCCACGTAATCCCGAACTTGCCTTTTCCCTCAGCGGGTTGGATCTTGTCAGCCTTTCTTAGCACCAAATCTCCTTCATTTAGCTCTACTAGCTTGGCATTCCTATCATGATATGCAACAATCCGCTGTTTATAAGAGGCGATCCAAACATACGTCCTTTCTCTTCGCTCCTCTAAGCGATCTAGAATTTCGTTGAGTTTCCTTTCATTTTGGTCTTCTCACTAGAAGGAAACTCTGTCACTTGGGGTTTGAATTTCTACTAGGATGACAGCCTCCACCCCATAAGTAAGAGCGAATGGTGTTTCGCCGATGGCGGTTCGGGGAGTGGTTTTGTACGCCCATAAGACATTCATCAGCTGATCCACGCATTTCTTGTAATGCTCACCTAACCTCTTTTTTATGCCCTTTACAATGGTTCTGTTGGTGACTTCTGTCATACCATTAGACTGCAGATAATACACCGAGGCGAATTTGTTCTAGATTCCCCAATCTATGCAGAAAAACTTATGGTCCGTTATTAAATTGTGTTCCGTTATCTATGATGATTGTGTGAGGGATCCTGAATCTTCCGATGATGTTTTCTCTCACAAAATCTACCATTCGTTCGACAATGATGGTTGAGATAGCTTCCGCCTCTACCCATTTTGTAAAGTGATCCATAGCTACTACCACATACTTTCTTTGTTTCCTGGTTGGTGGAAAGGGACCGACTATGTTGATCCCCCCTGTGGAAAACGGCCAACCTTCAATGATGGGTTTTTCCAGAGCTTTTGGGCTCCACACGCGCCCTCATGTAACTCTCTCAGGATCTCTTGCCCTTCTTCTAACGTGACACATTTTAGCCAAGGTTGACTAAAAGACCTGCGGTACAAGTGATCATTAATTAGCGAGAAGTATGTTGCCTTTCTTACCATCCTTCTAGCTTCCTCCTTGTCTTAAGGCAAGGATCCATCAGTAAGGTATTGGCGAATGCACCTCTGGTGATAACGTTGCAAGAAATGCCCGTATCTACCATTACTCACTTTATTTCCCAAACTTCTACCACCATAGTAATAACTAGAGTGTCTACATGTAGAGGGATCACTAGGCCTATCTCAGCAAACAGACGATTGAGCGATGACCGATCGAGGGCGGACATCTTTGATTTTTTAGCAGACGGTTGATAGCCTAGTTCGCCAGTGATGACGTTAATAACGCCTTTCGCCTTCTTCTTTGGATCATTTTTCTGTTCGTCATCACTTTGTTTTTTGTCATCTTGGATGAATCTATCCAGCTTGCCCTTTTCGATTAACCTTTCAATTTTTTTAGCTAGCTACCAACATGCATCTGTGTTGTGACCATTCCTTTTATGGTATCTGCAATAATTCTTGGGGTTTTTTCTGACATTAGTGTACTCCCCCCCCTTTTGGTTCGGGATATGTAATGTGCCGCTTGTGTTGGCTGTTCTCCAGCCACATCAATACCTCACTTTTAGGGGCGTTCAACGGGGTGTACGTTGGCCTATTCCTCGAACTCATACGTCTACCTCTAGCGGATGGTTCAAAAGTTTTATCTTGCTCATTTTCTTTATCTTTCCTCCTAGGTTCGCCTTTTCCGCGTTTGGGAGGAGATATAGATTCCCTCTGTATGTCATCGATCTCCATAAACCCTTTGCATTTTTCCATAAGCTCAGCAATACTTATGGGTTTGTGCCTTACCAACTTTTCTTGTACGCTTTTACATGTGGTATTTTTTTTTTATCACTGCTTCAATAGCCATGGGAACGTCCACATCGATTACTTGAATGCATAGTTTATTGAACTTAGTGATGTAATCTTTGAGAGGTTCGCCCTCCTTCTGTTTGTGCTAAAAAAGCTTACGAGATGATACGACTAGATGGATACTGCCTATAAATTTGGCGCAGAACTTTCTGCTTAATTGATCCCAACTACCTATGGATCCTGGTGGGAGGGATTGAAACTAATCATACGCTGGTCCCTTCAAAGTGGCCAGGAACATTCGACATAGGATTGCTTCACTTGCGCCGTTGATCTCCAATAACTCTTTGTATTTCCTTGCATGAGCTTATGGGTTTTCCCCCCCATATAGCTGGGGACATTTGGGATCTAGAATCGTCTATCTAGTGCGAATTCCAGGATACGCCTTAAGAATGGAGATTCTCTATTGGCGTGTGGATTGTGTCTTGTATTCTCTTCGTTCTACCATTGGAAGGCGACTCAAATTTCTCTTGCAATATAATCACGGTCTATCCTTGGGAGATCTCTACTGTTTGATCTGCTACGCTGAGATCCAGAAGAACTTGACGATGGGTCCGATGGGGAATGGCCGCCACTTCTACCTGGAATAAGAACGATGATTCGTTCCTTGCTCGCGGTCTTACAATGGCGCTTTCCCAATTTGAGATTCTTGGCCTTGGCGGAGGATGGCGAATGGGTGGTACAATTCCTGTTATTGGTCCTCCCATGAGTGGGTTAGCAAAGTATGGTCTCAATCGATCCGCAGCTGTCGTGCCATAGGTGTTCGTCACCAGTTCCAGGACAAGATCGGTGTAGGTGTTCGGCGACATTTCCCGTTCATCGTGAACAAGAGGAGGTAGGTCATTTCTTAGGTTAACATGGCTTGCCTAAGCATTGCTTACTAACGTCGAAACAGTAAGCGGGGGTGTCGTTATTCTGGATGAAGGATTCTGCCCTTCGTTTGCCATCTTATGTTCGTGGTATGAGCTCTTTTGTGATTAGAGCCTCCACCTTCACCGCACCAATTGATGTTACCCGGTTGAATTCTCGTCGGAGCTCCACCTGTGGGGGGGCGCTATTGGGTTCAACCGGGGGGACTCCGATGCTAAAGTCAGTAAAGTGTATTGAATAATAAAACAAAAGCATGAAGTAGGGTATTGGAATGTGTCCCTCAATAGCTTAGGATGCAAGACTATTATACTGGGTTAGTTGTAACCCCCGATTTGGTATCTAGAAAGTCTCCATTAATGCCTCATTAATGGTGGTTACTGAGTTTATTCAAGTATGACCGTTAGCTCATTAAAGGGTTATTACTTGCCTTTAATGATGTCGATTTTCTCATAGGAAGATGGCGCCGAAATTCTGCGGGCGTATCGATGCCTAATGGCGGGTCTCCCGATACGTGGTGGTTATGAGCCTCTTTATGACGTCTAACCGTCAGAGGCGTATCGAAGAATCTAAGGATTCATCGTGGCGTAGAACTTGCCTCATACGCCACCTTTCTGGCATATCCCTCAGCCGTAGCCATTTGGTTAATCGCTCTTTCGGTCCCTTAGTCTCATGGAGCTTTACAAATTGGTCCCTTGATAATATATGGATGTTATCAGATACAGATAAGGTTTATGGGGCCTCATAAATCTCTTTCAATGATCTGAATTTTCGTGGTGGAGTTTCATCATCTGATGAGTTATTCCCGCTGAAGTTAGAAGACATGGATTTTCTTGAGACTGAACTCATAGAGTTTGTTAAGGCTGAATGGGTTAAGTCATTTGATCGATTGTTGCTATTAGAGCTAGAGCATATGAAAGTTGTTGAAGTTGAACTAATAAGTCCAGATGTGTTCCATAGAGCATGATTTTTAGTTGTAACAATCTTATCACTGTATGCTTCTTCATTCTATACCCATTTTGGATCTTCATAAAAAACAACATGCATGCTAATAATCATTTTGCCACTAACTAGGTTATATATGCTATATGCTTTAGATTGATCACATTAACCAATAAAAATACATTTTGCCAATTTATCATCAAGTTTACTATGATTGTGAGAGTCAATTAAAACATAGGCAATATAACCAAAATACGTAAGTGACTTACATAAGGCCTTCTTCCTCTCCATGCTTGATAAAGGATCTAGTTAATGATATCTTTTGGTGGAGATAAATTTAGAAGATACGTTGATGTGGCTACTGCTTCTGCCCAAAAAACATTTGGGAGACGTTTTGTTGTCAGCATGCTTATTATCATCTCTATCACTGTGCGATTCTTACGTTCAGCCACACCATTTTGTTATGGTGTATAAGGTGCTATCAGATCTCTGTGAATACCGTTTTCTTCACAAAATAGAGAAAACTCTTTAAATAAAAACTCACCATCTCTATGAGTTTGAAGTGCCTTAATGAGTGTCCCACTTTGCTTCTCAACATAGGCCTCGACCTTCTTGAAATTGGAGAATGTTTCTGACTTGAGTTCTTAAAAATACACCAAACTCATGTGGCTGTAATCATCGGTAAAAAGCAAAAAATATCGACTCTTATTAAAGATGCAGTTTCATTAGACCACACAAGTCTGTATGTACTAATAAAAGAGTTTCAGACAGGAGTGAGCAAAATAGAAACAAATACTTAAAAATCGAAAAAACTGAACCGAACTAAACTGTAATTGGGTTCATTTCGGTTCTTATTTTTCATACAATTTGGTTTTTAACCAAAGTTCAACCGTCTACAACTCGTTTGCTCTTTTATTTTAATTTCTAATCTATCAACTACATTCATAAATTAATGGTGTTGATTTTATAAGATTATAGTGCAATTAATATTTAGCTGAGTGTTGTATCTTTATAATTATTCCTGTTAGTACTCACATGTTTATGTTGTATATTTGTTTCCCCATTGTAAATCTTGTTTCATTTGTTCTTGATTTATTGGTGAACTATTTTCGATCCGACTTACCATGCTATATACAGTAAAACCTCTATAAATTAATACTCGATAAATTAATAAACTCTTTAAAATAATAATTTCTTCTGGTCCCGACTTGGGCCAGTTCAAAAAATGATCAATTTTAATAAATTAATAAGATAATAATTTTCTGGAACAACCTTTTATAAATACATTGTATTATTACCTCTATAAATTAATAATTTCTCAAATACATATGCGAAATATATATAGATATACATACTTAGGATAATTTAGCAAAATATGAATCTACAATATTTTGTTTTTTCTTGAAATTTAAATCTAGTTGAATTTCATCTCTAACTATTCTCTGTGCATTCAAAAGTTCTGGTGTATCCTTGTCAAATTTTAACAAAAAGTTATAAGGAGTGGATGATGCTATAATTGCTTCCTTTTTTGTGACTGGTTTTAAAGATACAAAATCATCTTCAGCTTCATCCTCAAATGAATTTTGCATAATGCTTGATACAATTTCTTCTAAACTTTGGACTTGTGAGCATTCATTGTTTTCACTTGGATAATCCAATATTTGATTGACATTCATTTGATTGCGGTAACCAAGCTGACCAATCATTCCATCAAGTTCATGAATGTCTTCTTCCGTGGTTGCTTCCTCTAAATTCGTTGTGACATATTCATCCCATATACGAATTTTGCAATGTTTGAAACAATTAGTAATTTAAAATTTATTTTTAAAAAATTTAAAATCACTCTATAAATTAATAATTATTAATTTATCGATTAATTAATATCTCTTTAAATTAATAAAATTTTATTGTCCCAACATTATTAATTTATAGAGGTTTTACTGTATATTGCTATTTTTTTTCCTTACCCTTGATGATATAAAGTTAAAAGACTGTTTTTTCATTGTTACCTTATCCAATGCGACAACTTATTTTAGTGGATTACTATATCTAACCACAATTTTCCACACTTAGTCTCCGGAAAAGACTGAAATACTTTTTTTTTTATCAAATTTCAAAATTCTCAAATCCTCTCAAACAACCGAAACTCTCTTTAATCTAATCCGGACTAATTTATTAACGAAAAACATGGATCGGGAGAGGGGCGGCAAAGGAAATGGACTTATGGTACGTAATTTCGTTTCATTTGGATGATTTTTATACGTTTTTTGAATCTTTTTTCTCTGTTTTGAATTCGAGTTTCGCGGCACCGTGACGCACAGCTATCACGTCGTCATTTGTGGTGCGACGTATAAACATCACGCCGCACCACAGGTGAGGGCGTGATAGCCGTGCGTCTCACCACAGGCGACAACGTGATGTTCATACGCCGTCACCTGTGTGAGGACATGATGCCCATACACTCATGTGGCGAAATCCGAATTATTATTATTATTATTAGTTAATTTAATTTAGTTAAATTTGTGTTATTTTTATTTTATTAATTTTAGTATAATTTTTATTTTGTTTAATTTAGTTTAACTAAATTTTTATTTTGTTAATTTTATTTTGTTTAATTTAGTTTAGTTAAATTTTTATGTTGTAAATTTTATTTTGTTAATTTTAGTTAAACTTTTATTTTGTTAATTTTATTTTGTTTAATTTAGTTTAGTTAAATTTTTATGTTTTACATTTTATTTTGTTAATTTTAGTTAAATTTTTATTTTGTTAATTTTATTTTGTTTAATTTAGTTTAGTTAAATGTTTATGTTGTAAATTTTTATTTTGTTAATTTTATTTTGTTTAATTTAGTTTAGTTAAATTTTTATGTTTGTAAATTTTTATTTTGTTAATTTTAGTTAAATTTTTATTTTGTTAATTTTAGTTAATTTTAGTTAAATAATGTGGTCAATACGTGTAGATGGAGAGAGAGAGAGAGTGTAGCCGAAAAATCTATCCCGTCAGCAGCGAGACAGCTAGATATGGATGCTGAGGACACTCCACGTCATACGAGAAGGTGTGGTGTTGATATATCAGGCCATAGACGGAGAGCGGTTGAGACGCAGCAGTTGCGGGCGGCTCAGATAGATCAGCCTATGTTGGATCAGCCCGAGTTAGGGAGAGAGGAGGCGGATGATTCGGGAGACTGAGATCCTGGTCTTGATGTTGTCGATGAGTATTTTCAGGAGTTAGCCGAGGCGCAGCAACAACAGGGATCAGATAGTGATGATGATGATGATGATGATGATGTGCAGCTAACTCAGGGCTCGAGCAGACAGTGCAGGGGTGGTCGATTTGCTAGTACATGTATTATTTATAGTATAATATTATTTAAAATTGAGTATTATTTTTAGTTTAGTTTAGTATTATTTAAAATTTAGTATTATTTATAGTTTAGCATTATTTAAAGTTTAGTACTACATCCGTTTCATATTACATGTCTTTCTAGAGACTATTTTTTGTTTCATATTATATGTCATTTTATATGATCAGTACGCATTAAGTCATCTTTTTTCCTGCTATAAAACGTGGGTTTATGAAAATTAATTAGAATAATGTACTTATTATACAATAAATAAATAGTGGAATCAATAAATAAGGGGCAACAATGTCTTTTCTCTAATATCTTTAATTTCTATACAACTCTTTAAAGCGACATGTAATATGATACGGAGGGAGTATTATTTATAGTATAATATTATTCAAAATTGAGTATTATTTTTAGTTTAGTTTAGTATTATTTAAAATTTAGTATTATTTATAGTTTAGTATTATTTAAAGTTTAGTATTATTTAAAATTGAGTATTATTTTTAGTTTAGTTTAGTATTATTTAAAATTTAATATTATTTATAGTTTAGTATTATTTATTTCAGGGTCCAGAAAAGGGTCTAAAGCAACTGAGGACCGTAGCTGGATTGTTTTGGGGCCGGTGGAGGGTGGCCCTAGTGATGGTTCCGTGATTCCTAGTTTTCCAGGACACGTTGCTTCATAGATGTTGGGAGGGCAACATCGACCTTATCTTACGTGCTACAATAGATCATTAGCATGTGGCACATTGGAGCGATGATATCGGGGTACGACACCCGAGGTAAGAATAATTTGCTCAATAAATTATTTTACTTATTATTTTTAACCCTAACCCTAAAAAACATTTAGTAATTGTATATGTGTCATGTTTACAGCTGAGGGCTATGGTAGAGAGGACTCGGTTGTCTCACCTCCTATCCACCATGTTCAAGAACTTGGATGCGCCTCTGATATCTGCGTTCGTGGAGCGGTGGCAGCCCGATACGAACTCCTTTCACATATCGTTCGGGGAGGTGACTATTCTTCTGCATGATGTATGGCAGATTCTACGTATTTCGGTGCAGGGTCAGATGATCTCCGATACATGCACTGCTGAGCGGCTGCAGGCCATGTGTATAATGATGTTTGGGGTCACTCAACAGGAGTTGCTATCGCCGACGGTGCATTACTGGAGTGGTGGAGGTGTTTATGTTGATACTGTGGAAAGACTTACCCAGCCGGGGGGAGAGGGGTCGGGAGGACGAGAATCGAGCCACATCGTGGATATGGCTTCTGTTAGGATCCACCTTGTTTGTCGATAAGAGTGGCGATAGGATCAGGCCGTCCCATTTCTAGGAGGTTCACGCCGGTGTCAGATGGGCAGTTGGACGTTCTTGGGGGTCTACTACACTTGCCACCTTATATCGGCAACTGGGGATAGCGATTAGAAGAGAGTGCTCGGGTATATGTGGATGTTTGACCCTCCTCCAGACGTGGATATATGAGTATTTTTCGGTGTTCTGACCCCATCGACTACCACTCTAGATTCCAGATGATGCTCCCCGGGCGTGCAGATGGGAGGTCGGGAGTCTAGACAGGAAGGCCACCCGACTCAAGACCATTCGTACGCAGTTGGACCATATAACGGCAGTCGAGGTAAAATAATATTTTATAACTTGCAATAATTTACTTAAATAAATGTAATTTCTTATTTTCATGTTATTATATATTTTTTGTAGGTGACGTGGTTGCCTTATGGTCCAGTTGCCGATGACAATCAGCTGCGAGTGTCCTACGCTGGTTGGATATGGTGTAGAGACATTGTTGAGCCATATATGCCCGATCAAGTCCTACGTCAGGTCGGTTATGTTCAGCCTATCCCAACTGAGCATATTAGACCTGATACTGCATTCCGGCCATGGAAGTCTCTATCGTACAGACTCGCGCATTCATCTGTTACAGTTGATGATACTTGACGGAGATTTCCATCGACTTGTGGCATTGATCGGAGGAGATGCCAGCTAGTTGGAGCTGATCCCACTGCTTGTGATGCCAGGTACATGGAGTGGTACAGACGATATTCACATCTCGTCTGCTTCGTGCCCCTCGGAATGCGCCGGTCCACCATTCTCGCTCCAATAGCGGATATGTAGGTTTTTTTTATTATTATTATTTTTACATATGTTTGCTTTCTAACATTTAATTTTCTATAGTGAGTTAGCCGTTTGGCAGGCATTGCTGAGCAGACGATCTCACGCCTGCCCGATGAGGATGAGGAGGCTCCAACAATTAGGACTGATATGGAACAGTTTATGGTGGAGTGGCACCGGACGAACTGATATTTGTTGTAATATAGTAGAACTTATTGATTTTAACACATTTGAAAACATATGTAATACTGCATGTATATTAATTAATTGTAATGTTAATTATTTATATTTAAAACTAAAAGGCTAATAATTCAAATTATAAACCGCAAGAATCCGCAATAAACCACTAATCCGCAATAATTCAAATTATAATCCGCAGTAAACTATAAGGTTTGAAAACTTTTTTTTCCTCTCCCGACACGTGGACATCACGCCTCACCTTGTGGTGAGGCGTGATATACACACGCCTCACCATATGATGTCCTCACGTCTGGGTGTCAGGAGAGGGAAAAAAATTAGTTTTCCCACCCCAACACCTGAAAGGGAATTTTCGTCATTTCGGGTGGCTAATGGTGGGAAAACTAGGCTATGTTTAACAATACCCTTATTTTACCGAGTTCTTTCCTCCTCTTAGGCCCTGTTCTTTATCACTTAATTTCAGTAACAATCAGTTCAGTTCAATTCAGTTCAATTCAATTCAATTCAGTTCAGTTCAGCATTCAGTTTCAGAATCCAGTTTCAGCATTCAGTTTCAGTATTCAGTAATTTATCATTATTTATTATATTATAATTATTTATATATAATTTATTATTCTTATTATTATTATTTATCTATAATTTATCATTATTTATTATTATTATTATTATTATTATTATTTATAGTTTATCATTATCTATAAATTAGATAAAAGTCAAGAAATGATAGTTTATTAAAGTATATATGGTTTAATAAAAAAAATGATAGTTTATTAAAGTATATATGGTTTAATAAAAAAAATAAAACTAAAGTATGCATCCGTATTTAAAAATTAGGAATTGCATCCATATTATGAATTATTTCTCAAATTTATCCAATTTATCAATGTTAGGGATAAAATTCCACCATTTTAGACGTTAGAGGTAAAATTACTTCTGACCCAAAACGTTATTTTTGCACTTTAACCCTTAATTAAAATAAAAAGTTAAGAGTTTGTATTCATATGAAGATTTGTATTTAATTTCATAGGCTTTAAATTATATATAAATTTGTGTTTGTATGTAATTTGTATTTTTAACTTAAATTAGACTTATTTTTATTTAATTTCATAGGCTTTTATCGAGCCAAGATTTTATCATCTCGGGCTTTTATTTGATATTCAATTTTGTTTTATCTTTAATAATATATTTATTTATTATCGATATTATTAAATTTATTAGAACCATTATTATTATTATTATAAGTTCATTAATGTCCAATATTATCATGAAAATTATTTTAAAGTCTAATATCATCATTATTGTTAAGTTCGGTTAAGTTGGGTAGCATTCAGTTAAATTCAGTAGCATTCAGTTAAGTTCAGTATTCAGTAGTATTCAGTTAAATTCAGTTCAGTATTCAGCAGTATTCAGTTCAGTTCAGTTCAGTTCAATTCAATTCAGTTCAGTTCAATTCAGTTCAGTTCAGTTTTTTTCAGCGATAAAGAATAGAGCCTAAGTTCTTTATCGCTGAAAAAAATTGAACTGAACTGAACTGAACTGAATTGAACTGAACTGAACTGAACTGAACTGAATTGAATTGAATTGAACTGAACTGAACTGAATACTGCTGAATACTGAACTGAATTTAACTGAATACTACTGAATACTGAACTTAAATGAATGCTACTGAACTTAACTGAATGCTACCGAACTTAACCGAACTTAACAATAATGATGATATTAGACTTTAAAATAATTTTCATGATAATATTGGACATTAATGAACTTATAATAATAATAATGGTTCTAATAAATTTAATAATATTTTTTTTGGTAAGACTATAAATTTAATAATATTAATAATAAATAAATATATTATTAAAGATAAAACTAAGTTGAATATCAAATAAAAGCCCGGGATGATAAAATTTTGGCTCGATAAAAGCCTATGAAATTAAATAAAAATAAGTCTAATTTAAATTAAAAATACAAATTACATACAAACACAAATTTATATATAATTTAAAGCTTATGAAATTAAATATAAATCTTCATATGAATACAAACTCTTAACTTTTTATTTTAATTAAGGGTTAAAGTGCAAAAATAACGTTTTGGGTCAGAAGTAATTTTACCTCTAACGTCTAAAATGGTGGAATTTTATCCATAATATTGATAAATTGGATAAATTTGAGAAATAATTCATAATATTGATGCAATTCCTAATTTTTAAATATGGATGCATACTTTAGTTTTTTTTTTATTAAACCATATATACTTTAATAAACTATCATTTCTTGACTTTTATCTAATTTATAGATAATGATAAACTATAAATAATAATAATAATAAATAATGATAAATTATAGATAAATAATAATAATTATTATAATAAATTATATATAAATAATGATAATATAATAAATAATGATAAATTACTGAATACTGAAACTGAATGCTGAAACTGGATGCTGAAACTGAATGCTGAAACTGAATGCTGAACTGAACTGAACTGAATTGAACTGAACTGATTGTTACTGAAATTAAGTGATAAAGAACAGGGCTTATTATTCTATTATCTATTGTTTTAATTTTTGTAATTGTTATTTTCTAACTCTTGCCAAGCCTCTGATCTTGGATAAATTTTTTGTTTCTAATTATACATTTTTTTTTGCTGTAGTTTATATTATTTGTTAGGTATATTTGGAATTGGAATATTTATTTGATAGTTTTCCAATTTTCAAATTTAAACTCATGTTATGTTGTTTAATTGATTTATTGTATATAGGTAATTTCTTTTTAATATTTGGAAGTGTTAAAAAAACAGAACAAATGATTTTTTTAACAAAATTAAATAGTGTTTGGTTCTAATATGAACCGAATCGAATCAAACCGAAATATTTTAGTTCGATCCAAACCGAACCGAATTACAATTCGGTTTGGTTTGGTCTCAAAAAATACTAGTAATTTAGTTTGGCTCGGTTTTTAGACCGAATCGGGTCATGCTCACCCCTAATTTCAGACGCCCTTCATGATTTGTATACAAGAAAATGATGCTTGTTTTGTTTCCATAAACACAACTCTCACATAACTCCAGCGAATCAATTTGAAGCAACCCACTCACCATTTCATTTTCTCTCAACAATTTCCAACCTTTGATATTTAAATGCCCATATCTTAAGTGCCAAAGTATGAAGGCATCTAAATCTTTTGACCGTTAAAGGATGACTCTCTATACTGAGATATGAAGAGGAAATAATTTGATTCTAGTCAAAGAAACATTAGCAACAACATGACCTGAAGTGTTTTCGCTAATTACATATGAATTATCATCAAACAAAAGAGAAAACCCACTCCTCGTTAATTTCTCAACACTCAACAAATTATGTGATAAGAAAGAAATGAAATAAACAACATATTAGAAAGTTGGGGTAAATTTTATTAATGGTGTACAATCTTTGTCCCATTTCAAAGTTTGGTTACAACCTTCAATTTGTCTCACTAATATATACGAATTTATAGGTAACCTCCCACTTTGATGTATATCAGGTAAAAATGACGTTCAACACGCCACGTCAGCATTTTGGCCACGCAAAAAGTTAAAATTTGGCCACCTAATATAAAATTACTTCTACCATCTTCTTCCTCCTTCCTTTCTCTTTCTCTCTCTAACTCCTCTCTCTACCTTATTTCTCTCTACCAAAAACAAATAATATTTGTCAACCAATTAGATAACGAATTTATTACGTCCTCGTACATTTACAAAATTTGTGTCATTAGTTTATTCATACTTCGCGTATACTAGACAGAGATTCCAATTGATAATTTGCATCCATGTATTTCTAGAATGATGAATTAGATACTCAGAAGAAACTCCGATGATGATTAATATATTATAATTAAATTGAAAATTCCACAATAATAATTTTGACTAGATAAAATATATGAAAATAAGTTTCTCGTCGAAACATGCAATCGGCAATTTTAGTCCTTTCAAGCATTCGACGACCACTCTGCAAGTCACAAAAGCTAGGAGGTCATATGAGAAGATATAGAGCTGCGATTAATGATCGTCAAAATGCTGAAATGGTGATAAAACTATCTCCAACGACTCTAATTGTTAAGAAATCAAATAGCAGAAGAGTTTTGTGCTTGGATTTGAATTTAACTCTGTTGAAAATGATTTAGAGTTGTTTAAGATTGGGAAGGCAGCTCCAATGGTTGATTGCTTCATTTAAAAATAAATAAACTAGATTATGTCTTAGCACATATAATTAAACCTCATATGCAAGCTATATATATATATATATATAACCACATACTATATATATATATATATATATAGTATGTGGTTATATATATAGAGTTATGGTTTTTTGTAATTTTTCTTATACTTTTTTTTCCTTAAATTTAGGATAAATGTGTTTTATTTTTGTATTAATTTCATTTGTTCATATATAGATATAACGGATATTACAGCATATGTTAATGTATGTAAACTTATTTTCAAATTTTTTTTTACGAGAAATTTATTTACGTGGATTTAGATTATCAACTGGATCCTCTCTCTAATATACGCGAAGCATGAATAAACCAATGATACACATTTTGTAAATGTACGAGGATAGTTATAAATTCATCATGACAAACATTATTTCTATTTTTCATAGAGAGGAAAATAAGGTAGAGAGAGGGAGAAAGGAAAAGTGGGAAAAGGAGGAAGGATGACGAAGAGGGTATAGAAGTAATTTTATATTAGGTGGTCAAATTTTGATTTTTTGACTGGTCAAGATGCTGATATGGCGCGTTGACCGGTCATTTTTACCTTCTATACACCAAAGTGGGAGGTCGTCTATAAGTTCATACATATTAGTGAGACAAATTGAAGGTTGTACACCAAATTGTGAAATGGAAGAAATATTGTACACCATTACCCTAGAAACTTGACATTACCATGACCATTGTTTATTTCCACAATACCTTTTTCCTTCAACTTGCATTTGCTTATTATCACCAATTCGCACCCTCTACTTGTAGGAATCATCAAGCTCATGAATAAAGATTTTTCATTTATCGTGTGATTGGAACAGTTGATGTCCAAGCACCAAATATCACTCATGATCTTTGCATCATCATGATAGCCCATGAATAACTCCTCCTCCTCCTCCTCCTCCTCCTCCTCCTCCTCCTCCCCTATTCTTGCTCTTCTTGAAGAGCACAACTTACTTGTCTTTCTCGATCTCTTTTCCAATAATCAGCTTTTATATGCCCATATTATTGGCAATAATAACATTGGATATTGCTTCTGTTGTTTTGACAGCCTCTACCTCAACCACATTTTCCATTATAGCTTCCTCCCCCATATCTTCTGTTGGACATCTCCCTTTTCATATGAAATGTCATTTCTTCATTTGGTTCATATTTCTTCAGTCTCACCTAATGGGATTGCAGAGATCCCATTAGTTCATCAAATGAGTAAGTTGCCAAGTCTTTAGCTCATCTATTGCTGCCACTAAATGATCAAACTTTGAATTCAGACTCCTCAACACCTTGGCAACAATAGTTTGATCTTTGATTTCCTCTCTGCATGACCTTATTTGATTGATGCTAACATCTACCCTTGTAAGGTAGTCCTGAATTGATTCTCAATTTTTCCTTTGTAAGGTTTCAGAATTCATACCAATCTCATTTGAAAACATGAATTGCTGGTTGGGAGATGTATAGTGCATTGTTGTTTGCTATGAACACTTTCAATTCCAATATATCACTTTTGTTAAGAAATTGCAAGTAAGAATGAGAAGTGTTTTTTTATGCCTTTATTGCTTGATAATGAAAGGAAAAAGAAGTGCCTATAAACAGGCTTACAAAGTAAACTGAAAAACTAAAAAAAAAAACTCTCAACTCATGGAGATAAAATTAAGGAACGATAAATAGAAAATTAAGAGACGGATATTAATTTCCTCAAAAAAAAAAGAGACGGATATTAAAAGCATACAACTGTTAAAAGACTAAGTGAGCTGTTACAATACTTCATAACATTTATTTAAATTAATTCTCAACATAAATAGTGTTTGAATTAATTCTCAACAAAACAATCCTATCATATCATGAATTTGACAGTAAAATAAAAACATTGTCGTACAAAACAAGTACTCCATTCGTTCTATTATATAAATCGTTTTAAAAAGTAATTTTTTTTCCGAGATATAAGTCATTCTAGTGTTCAGTTTAATTTTTTTTGACCCAAATATTGAATATTTGTCTTGATTTTTAATGTATGCATACGTTTTTTGAACATTCCAAGACTTATTCTCCAATAATTAAATGAGGTTGAATTTTCAAAATTATCAATGTAAATTTATTAATTTGACTCTATATCAATTGTATTTTTTAATTACTTTAAAATAAATTATATAATGAAACAAATGTAGAAATAAATAACAAGTTACATTTATGAATTTATTTATATCATAAATGTTAGTATCTTCCTTTCATTTTGAAGAGAAATCAATGGGGCAATCCATTGGGAAAGTTGTATTAGTGTTTGATGTCATAAGTAATTAAATAAATAAATAAATATTGTAACATAAATATAACGTGGAAAATGCTTGAAAACGTGAGGAAGTCCAATATCCAGAAGAAGGAGTTACATGTACGTGGACCCCAACCGAAGAGAGGCAAATTGGTCAACATAAAACTTCTAATGAAATAGATCACATCCATTGTTTATTGCTGAACTTGGTGGGAGCTGCGCTTGACTTTGACTTTTTTTTTGTTTACAACCGACATTGTCTTTTACCAATCCATCCTTGTTTCTTTTATAAATTCATGTCTTTCTTTCTTTCTATCCCTAAATCTATTTCTTGTGGTACAGACTTATTTATCAAGGATAAAGGAAGCTTCTTTTTTGTTAATGGATTACTCTTCTTCTTGGGTAGATACTTCTTTGGATCTTAACATTAATCCTCGACAAAGAATAGGTGTCAAGAAAGATTTTGTCACCAATTTTATGGATTTGGGGAACAAACAAGAAGTTCAGGTTAGTTAGTTTGCTTAATTCTTACTATTTGCTAACTGTGTCTTAATGATGGTAAGTCCTCTTAATCTGAGTGTTTCTTTTCACAGAGTAGTGGAGCTTTGCTGGAGGAATTGAAGAGAGTCAGTGCAGAAAACAAGAAGTTAACAGAAATGCTAACTGTTATGTGTGAAAACTATAATGCTTTAAAAACCCAATTGGTGGATTATATGAACAAGAATCGAGATAAGGAGCCTAGTCCATCCAGGAAAAGAAAATCTGAGAGCAGTAATACCAATACTAACAATAACACAATTCCCATGACTGGTAATTCCGAAAGCAGCTCTACTGATGAAGAATCTTGTAAGAAACCAAGAGAAGAAGTTATCAAAGCTAAGATTTCAAGAGTTTATGTCAAGTCTGAACCATCTGATACAACCTTGGTAAGTCCTTAAATGAATCATTTACTTTTTTTCTATTTACATGAATTGTTGGTCAATTATTCATGGTTAATTGAAATTGATTTTCAGGTTGTTAAGGATGGATATCAATGGAGGAAATATGGCCAAAAGGTCACAAGAGATAATCCTTCACCAAGAGCTTATTTCAAGTGCTCATTTGCTCCTGCCTGCCCTGTCAAAAAGAAGGTACGTAATTTTCAAATGCAATTGAACACATAAAATAAACTATTTTGTGTTCCTAAAGTAACGTGTTTTTTTGTCCTATGATGTTCAGGTGCAAAGAAGCATTGAAGACCAATCAGTATTAGTTGCAACATATGAAGGTGAACACAATCATCCACATCCATCACAAATGGAGACAACATCAGGGGGAAGCAGAAGCCTAACTCTTGGTTCAGTACCTTGCTCAGCTTCACTTGGTTCATCAGGTCCAACAATTACTCTTGATCTCACAAAATCCAAGTCCAACATAGATGCCACAAATTCAAAACCAAGAACAGAAACACCTCAAGTAAGGCAGTTCTTAGTGGAACAGATGGCTTCTTCGTTGACAAAAGATCCCACTTTCACAGCAGCATTAGCAGCAGCAATTTCAGGAAGAATGTTGCAGCAGAATCATACAGAAAAGTGGTGACTTTATTTTTATTTGGTTTTGAGTTTCTAATTTAATCTTGTAAGTTCCATTAGGCCATTTTGAGATTTGGCATGTAGATGTAAATACAATGTCACACAAACAAGAATGTCAGAAATTTTATGTTCAATAGGAAACAAATTGGATATGGTTACATAAATTTTCAATGTCTCAAGCAATTATTGGGATTGAGTTTGTTTATTCCATGCATTGTTGGATAAAATTTCATTGGTTAATGAGTGATCCATAAAGAGCAAGAGATAGTAAAAATCCAAAAGTAGATGAGGAGATGTCCCATTTGCAAGAAAAAAGAGTGGATATTTATTAATTATTTTGATGGGTTATAGAACAAGTTGAAATAGTGGAAATTTAGTGAAGAAAATAGCTGTCTGAATTGACTAAGAGGAGTTTAGTTGGCCAAATTGAATCTTATTTGAATTATAGAGAAGCAGAAGCATTTGATGAATGCAGGCAGGCATCAAGTTGAATATTCTTTTCACACAGAAGGCAGCCAGCAAAGTGGTTGGAATTATCAAGAATTTAGAGTTATGTATAGAGTCAAAAATAAACAACCTGCTTTCTTGACTTATCAATACAGATTCTATTCTATTCTTTGATATGTGATTCACTGGGTCAACAACCTAGAACCTTGCACAATTAACAATTTTGGATACTGCCCTTGCCTTTTGCCTACTTTTTATTTTATAGATACCAACTTTGTCCTAGTCTCTGCATTATTTCATTACTTATTTACTGTGAAGTAATGTAAATATGAAAATTGTCTTGCAACTGCTATTTAAAAATGGTGAATCTTTTCTGTAAAGTATAGATTATATGATTTATGTTTTCGCTTGTTCTTCCTTTTGTGGGTTATATTTTCTTTTGATAGTATTTTATTATCCAACTATACCCTATATTTTGATGGGAGTCTTTATACTGTATTTTTATTTTTAGATTCGTGTGCTAAGAACTGAATGATACACTATAATTCCAAGAATTTGGAATGGCATGCTCTAATTCAATGGTCCGCAAGTAGCAGCCCATACCTGGGAGAATATTTTTGGCCTAATCGAAAAGGAAATGTGATTCAAATAATGGGTTCATTTTACTATTGTCAAGTTCAGAATCCATGGATGAATGCAGAACCTGTATAAGGAAACAAATACTAGCAAAATTTCCAATCCGGCAACTGATAGTTAAACTTTGTCCAGGAATGGCTTTCCAGACATGTCTTTTGATCCTCTCAAATATGAGGAATAAGTTTCAACTAGATGATTCCATCTGGGGAAAATAAAAAAATATAAGGCTCCTCACCTCTTTGAAAAAGTATATATATACACTAACCTAGGTAAGAAATTATAAAAAAATTTCCTTTAACAGTTCCAATTCCAAGACATAGAACATTAGAAATATACTATAACAAAACTCTTTAAAGAACTCGCATCATGCGGATGGAAGGAGACACATTGGAACCACCCGTTACACCTTGTCCATCCATCTTCATATACAAGTTGCTAATTGCATCCACCAGATAAAAACTTATAAAGTTAAGCTCTCTTTTTTTTTGGTTTTTTTTTTTCACTCCAAGCCTTTGAAGGCAGACTTTGACACTGTCTATTCCCAAAATTACTACATGTTTAAGGATAAAATTTTGTCATTTCTTAGATTAGGAATGTATCTACACTTCTCCAAAAACATTATAGGGTAAATTTGAAGTTTATCCTTAAGAAAAGGAAAAATATTTTGGTGGACTTGAATTTTGGAGGGGAATAGGGACCCTATATTTGACCTCAATCACAGATATTATTGTATCAATGAACAGATTTTCCTTAGCCAGTGCTGTACCACCAGTGAAAGCACAATTTCCAATTGATGGTTCCCTTTACAAGTTATATATCTTCAATCTGGAAAGTGGAAACATAATATAAATACCTGCAAATTACAGCAATTTGATTCCAATTAAGTCATCACATTACCACAATGATTCATAACCATTCAAGGGATGAGGGGTAACCGCTTGTACAGAAATTGCACACCAACAATCTCAGCTATCCAGTACCGATTGAAGCCTCGAGTTTATTTTCGTTCTTGGATTTAAGACCGGTATCATTTTCCCGTACTTCTGTCCCAGAAATACAATCCTGGAATCTGAAGCAGCTAGTGAGGTGATCATTTGTCAATCCGGCCACTTGCATGAAAGAATATACCACTGTTGGCCCTACGCTTCGAAAACCTCGCCTTACTAAATCTTTGCTTATGACCTCTGCTTTTGAGTTCTTCACTTGAACTTGCCGTGAGTTTCGAAATTGGTTAACCATGGGCTTATGGTTTACAAAGTTCCAGATGTATCTGTTAAATGAACCAAACTCATCTATAACCTGCATCACCAAAAAATCAAATGAGATTCATGCTTTGTTTCATTTTAGTGGGTGGGTGAGCATTTTATTAGTCAACTCTCTACCTTGCACATTTGGCGAGCATTTTCAATAATGGATCGTAGCTTCGATTCTGACAGAAGCAAGCTCCCAGGGCTTCCTGGCAGAGCTATCTTTCTGTCATTTAATTTTGACACTGCAGCAGGATCAAAATCCAAAAACACCTCCCTGTACAGACATTAGCATCTCTCCGAATTAATCTAAATTGTCAAAAATTGCGGAGAGAAGTGTATATCCTCATCATTGGATTATACTGCTTGAAAATAGCCAATACCTAAATAAACCTCTTTTGTTAAGAATGACAGGCCACGTCATTTCGGCCAGAGCACCTGAAAGGCATAGCAATTCGAACAGCTTCCTGCATGATGAAATGATCAGATTGGGAAAGCTACCAGATACAGGTTAGTGCAGAAGATGATTAACTTCAGTGTCCAAATTACATACTTGTCATCATGGACAGGTACTCCCCATTCTTCATCATGAAAACTCATATAGCATGGGTCTGTGCAAAAAAAAAAAAAAAAAACCCCAAGGGCTATGTAAGCTCAAAATAACATTAAAAAATGACTGGTGAGGTATTAGGTAGAATACAGCACACCAAGTCAACTTTCACGTTAATAACAGAGGGTAAGGAAGTCCGCGAACTTTTTTTTTTTTTTTTTATCATTCTATGGAATAAGACCAAGATAATAATATAATATCCATCATGATGATTAGAACTATGAATGAACAAAGGCAAAGTAATCTTGACACAATGCAAAGCATCCAAGCCACCAATCATTATCAAAATAACAACCCAATGTCAGTGGAAATAGAACCTATGACCTCTATGTTCTCATTGTTCTGGGTTCACAGGGCAGGTTCTTTCAGACATTGCAACAATGCCCTTGGGGTATGACTAGGGATGACAATATAGATTAATGCTCCAAATTCTACCAAAGCTTTAGTGGTAACTAATCCAATATGTAGACGAAAGGCTCGTAAGGTAACTATAATATGGCATATGCCCAGACAACAGTTTAACAAAGAAAACAGTTGTTGAGTGCTGATACAAGTCATATGACGGTCTCAATATGCATGACACATAGGCATCTATCAAAAGAATTTCAATTGAAATATAATGATCACAATCTTATAAGCTCTATCCAGAACTAATGTCAAAATGAATTGGCTGCACAGGGAATCATACTCATCTTACTTTTTCCAAAAGTTCCCCATGATGTATCGTAGGTCAAATGCAATTTGCTTTCATTAATTTAAAGGAAGAAACTATACAAGTTATTAATGGTAAAATTTATACAGACTAATTTGAATCTCCTTCATAAAACCAGCTGTTGTTACAGAAAATAGAAGCACAAAAAATTCCAAGACAAAATAAAATCTTGACCAGCTCTTGCCAACTTTTCCTCACGGTAATGTCAATTAAAATACATGATAGGAGATTTTTGGTTTTTCATTTCTGAAAGATACCTTATTACATGCCAAAATGGCTTGCTTATTATTAGTTCAACTGGAAGTATCCGGCCATTTAGTTTGGGCAGTCAAACAAGAAGATAAAATCTTCTCCTTTCAAAAAAATCATTAAGCATCACTCAGTAGGCTTCACATTCTGTAATATACCAAGGTGATTGAGTTGTAAGCATATGAATTCAAAGATCATGTGAAGATGGGAGAATTACACAGATTCAAAATAAATATATATTAATTTCTGAACCACAAGTTGAAGACGGCACAGTAGAACAGAACATTGCATAACTGTAGAGGTACTAAATACATCAATCAGAATTCATCCCAAAAGCCATGAAGAAAGTAAATTCAGATACATATAAAAAGGACTTGGGTAAAAAAGGTAACAAATCATCATTCAAATAGTCAATTTCTTAAGGAAAGAGTTGACGTGTCAAAAACAAATTTCCTCCTCGCCATAAGGGTTTAAGAACAGAAAAAAGGCTTGTTCCATGAAGCTTCAGGGATTCCTGTTTTAACAGCTGAAACCTATATGGAATTGATGCTCACCCCTAATAGCATAAGATAAGTAACCTTAGAAGTGATTTTATGAGTTCCACTCCAAGGAAAAGCACTCCATCTAACACCATATATTATATCCCTCTTCTCCACACATCGACATAAATAGAACTTCCTCAAGTCAAGATAAGCTTAAAGTGAAGGGTGTACAGATGGATGTCAAGAATTATAATGGATTGGTTTATCTGTCGTACGATAATTGTGTGATAAGTTTGCTAAAACAGAAAATAGACTCAAGATTATATGTTAAATTATAGCCCCATCAAAACCATGTTTGAACTATGTATACCTCGATTCAAATTATATACATGATAAATACCCAAATTGGTGGCATTTTGAAGTGCTATATTTAGTTTTAGTACCTCATATGTGATGGGTTCGTGTCCCTCAAGTGACTCATTTAGAAAATATTAGTTAACTTAGTCGTCTATAACTAACTGCTATGCAGCACTATACTACACGAGTGATATGAAATCAGACTGCATAGACATAGAAAGGAAGAACCATAACTACCAGTGCGGGAGAAGAACATGAACAAACAAATAGTTGAGCTTATAATAACTAGATCAAACTCCATCATCTTAAAGCTATTCCAACATAAGCATCAATTCCCAAATTTTCTTTTTTTCCCACCAATATATATCTAGTAGCAAGAGGCAACAATTTTCAACCACGACATAAAAGGAAAACCACATGTAGTACCATCTTCCATTTATTTTCGATATTATCAAAATAAGGAAAGGTTCACCACCATTAAAGTTTCCAAATTCTTCAACTTTTCTAATTGACAAGAAAATGAAGGGGGGTAGAAGATCTTACCAGTGCTGGGTGTAACCCAAGCGCACCTTTTCTTAAATTCAAAGCAATCAGCTGTATCCACTAATTCACTGTTTCCACCAACTACATTGCCACTCTCCACCGCCACAGAGCTTTTTACCTCCTTATCAGCTTTCATCTCACACTGCTTCTTCCTGACCACTCCATTCCTCCTGCTCGCCGGCGTGATTCTCCCAGTCGACGATGATCTGAACGACAATGAGGAAGAAGAAGAGGAACGACTGTGGGAGGAGTCTGTGGAGACATCGGATGAGCAGGAGCCATTCATGGACTTCTGTCGCAAAACTGAAGACGCCACTTTCCCAACTTTCTTGGCCTTGGAATCCGTAATAAGTTGGTGGTGCCGCATTTTCTCAGGTTTCTTAACCGGATTTTGTGGCTCCTTGTTTTCAGGTTCAGCGATGTTCGTAGACCGGATTCGAGGTGGGCCAGACATGGTCTGTGCTGTATATTTGTTCTGAGAAGATAGGGTAGCGCCTCAATTTTCAGTCTTCGAAGTTGCTGGGAATGGGTGCTGTCCAGTGATGAGAAATTGAAGAATGATTGAGCAGAGTGAGATTGTGTTTGGGAAGTGAGAAAAGTAGGGAAAATGGAGAGAAAACGTTAGGAACGTTTATGAGTGGACTTTTGTCGATTATGAAAGCAACGAATCAGAAATAAAATAACCATTCAAAGTGTGCCACGTCGTATTAGAGGTAGCTTTTGCTCAAAGATACTAGTTTTTTTTTGCCCCGACAATGTTCGAACCAATAGCCAGATCCGAGACTCCATCTTCCCTGGCCCAATGGAAAATGAACCCGTTTTTGCTTTTCTTTTCTTAACTAGTTTTCATCAAAACCTGGGGCCTGCTGCTACGAATCTATATATAATATAAAACAGTAACGATGGAGCTGAGTGTAACTTTCTCCTTTTTTACTGATAAAAAATAAAATAAATATATAATATAATATATTAATTTTAATTATATTGTTATATTTATCTATAAAAAGATAGATTTTATCCGTACTACGTTTAAGAGTTTTATAGAATTTAAATTAATCCCTAAAATCTCTCTAATTCTCTACATATATATAGATTCTATATATATATAATATAAAACAGTAACGATGGAGCTAAGATGCCACTTCCTCATTTTTTACTGATAAAAAATAAAATAAAATATATAATATATTAATTTTAATTATATTATTATATTTATCTATAAAAAGATAGATTTTATCCGTACTACATTTAAGAGTTTTACAGAATTTAAATTAATCCCTAAAATCTCTCTAATTCTCTGCATATCTATATATAATATAAAACAGTAACGATGGAGCTGAACTGTCACTTTCTCCTTTTTTACTGATAAAAATATATAATATATTAATTTTTAATTATATTATTATATTTATTTATAAAAAAGATCATTTAAAGTAAATGTGAAAATAAAATAATAATATTTAATTTATATAGCATCTTTATGTCATTAATTGTAATTATTATCTTACCAAAAAAAATTGTAATTATTATATTATATTTTTGAATTTTAAGATGAATCCATGCATCGCACGGACCAAAAACTAGTATCATACTAATAATTTACAATTACATTATATTATTAAAATTAATTTTTAATATATCACACATATAAAGTAGGTTTTTATATCCTAATTAAAAAAATCCAGCATCCTAATTTATAAATCTTAAATCCTAAAAAATATAATTCTAAATCCAGACGGATTTAACCTTGACTTCTTCTAATATTTTTAGAAATATACAGGGGTAGAAGTTTTTAATGCATATATAGGTTGGCTTGAGAGATCTGAGTTTTCTGCAAATCTTAATAACATGATTATGGTTTTGACCCTTAAAATAGATAGTCCTGAACGAATGGTTGAGTTGAGGTCTATTTCAATGTGTAATGTTCTTTACAAATTGACTATCAAGGTTCTAGTTAATAGGTTGAAAATCTTACTTCCTGGTATTATTTTGGAGAGTCGATCTGTTTTTTAATCTTTGCACTAAAGAAGAGTAGAGGTATGAAAGGGAAGATGACACTCAGAATTGATATTAGTAAAGCATACGAGAATTGATTGAGAATTTATAAAAGAGGTCCTTTCTAGGTTGGGTTTCAATGCTAGATGGATTGGTTGGATCATACTTTTGCATGGATATCTTTTTTCCACTTGTCTGTTTATTCTGCGGAAGGTGCTATCTAAGCTTATTTACAAGGCGGAAGTTGAGAACCTCATCATGGATGCAAGATCAGTAGAGGTAGATATAATTTTTTCAGTGCTACTAGAGAGGAGAGTAGCAAGATTTATGAGATTCTAGATGAGTATGAAATGGTTTCAGGTCAAGCTCTAAAATTGCTGAAATTAGTTATTTTTTTTAGTTCAAATGTCCCGGAGGAGGTTCGAGCTACCAGGGTATATTCTCCGCTTGATACTCATTTTCTTTAGTTTAAATGTAGATTCGAGCTACCAAGGTCTATTCTCCGCTTGATACTGGCAGGTACTTGGGTTTCCCTCATTGATTGGGAGGTCCAAAAGTATGTACTTATAAATTGTGCTTATCTAAATTTTCTATTATAACAGCCTCTGTATAATTATTAATAGTTATCTTATAATTTTTTTTTTTTTTTTGGTAACACATACACATTACACTTATTTTAGTGTTTATTGTTTTTTTTTCTTGTGCTGCCATTCAGTCCAAGATAGAGAGACAAATTGCAGGGACCCACTTATCCAGCCAGCTTCCTTTCATCCATTGAAAAACAAAAGTGTTTTCCATATGAAATTCAACCAGAAAGAAGTGAAAAAACACTAAGCAATGGCTTCAACTTGTTTACTACCCAAACCCAAAGCCATCTCTTCTTTCCTCTCTAATCCTTACCCACATTCATCTTCACCTCTCTTCACCAATCCATCATTGTTGAACCCATTACCAGACCATCCTCCCAGAAGAACACCTACTACTCTAACTTACGCCAAGAAAAAGAATCCATGGCTTGACCCTTTTGATGATGGAGAAGACCCTGAAATGGAATATGGCTCCTTGTTTGCTGATGGCAAGCAAGATGAAGATCCTAGCCTTCCTGCTAACCCTGACAATCCATACGGTTTCCTCAAGTTCCCAATGGGTTACACTGTAGAGCTTGCTTCTTTGCCTTTGAAAATTAGAGGTGATGTTAGGAGATGCTGCTGTCTCATCTCTGGAGGTGTTTATGAAAACTTGCTCTTCTTTCCTGTCATTCAGTTGATCAAGGACAGGTATGTCTAAATATCTCAATTCATATAATAATGATAATTGACACAACACGAACATGGACACGGACAGCCTCTAGCTTGTAAAATTGCAGTGATGTGTGATAGTTGTTTGTTGAAGGTACCCTGGTGTTCAAATAGATGTGGTAACAACAGCAAGAGGGAAACAGACTTATGAGATGAACAAGAATGTTAGATGGACGACTGAATACGATCCTGACGATCATTTTCCAGAGCCTGCAGAGTATACTGACATGCTTGGAGTCCTTAAGGTGTCTAAATGTTTGTCCCATCTACAAATAACGGATATGCGTTTTGCTAACTAATTTATACACTTATATGCACACACCATCATCAATATGTTTTGTTGAGAAGTTTCACTTTTAGGCTGTGTTTGCAGAATAGGTACTATGACATGGTATTGTCAACCAAATTGGCAGGATTAGGGCATGCAATGTTCTTATTCATGACATCTGCTAGGGATAGAGTTAGCTACATTTACCCAAATGTAAATGCAGCAGGAGCTGGATTGTTTCTATCAGAAACTTTTACTCCAGATCATATGAATCTTTCAGAGGGTGGATACCACATGTGAGCATCTAACACTATACCACCAATTTGTAGTAACCAGTTGCAGTTTATAATTTCCCATTTGCTTAGGTATAACGAGATGGCTGATTGGTTGGGAAGACCGTTTCGGAATGTACCTAGGCATAATGTGTTTCCACTACGAGTTTCGCTTTCCAGGAAGCTCAAGGAGTTCGTAGAGGCAAAATATAATGCTGCAGGTTTAGAGAAAGGGAAATATGTTGTAATTCATGGGATAGAGTCAGATTCTAAAGCTTCAATGCAGTCCAGAGGGGATACTGATAGCTTGCTGCCACTCGATATATGGGCTGAAATAGCTGATGCTATAAGGTATTCTTCTTACCAATTTCCTTCCTAACAAAATTCAGTACAACACTGCGAATGTGCTTTTGAGGAATTTGCTGGACTGAAAGCAGGGGATTCAAGCCGGTTTTTGTCATCCCGCATGAGAAAGAAAGGGAAAACGTTGAGGAAATAGTTGGAGAAGACACAAATATTGTCTTGATCACCACTCCTGGACAGGTTTGCATCTTCTTGTTACACTCGTTTCGGGCAAAACATATTCCCCCCCTGAATTAGGCCAAATTCAGCCTCTGAACTTCATTTTTGTTAAAATGCAACATTTAGTGGAAAAAATCGTCATACTTGAATGTCATGTGCTCTGAACTCCGTATTCAAAATGAAGAAAATTGAAAATTTGTCCATTGAGTATATTTTTGTAAAAGCCAAGCGCAATGATTTCATCCATAAGGACTATATTTTAACAAAAATCAAAGTTCAGGGGCTAAATCTCACCATATCAAAGTTCAGAGGTCAAAAGTCAAAATTTAGCCAAGTAAATTCTGATTGACATTTCTTGGACAAACCTCCTTGGCAATTCCTTGCTTCAGCTGGCAGCTCTAATCAATGACTCAGCTGGGGTAATTGCCACGAATACAGCAGCAATCCAACTTGCAAATGCACGCGAAAAACCTAGGTAACTTCAATACTAAATTATCTGCATCCTCTCCATACCATACCCAGAATAATATCTGAGCATATACGTAGAATATGAACAAATGAATCTGATCAGTGTTTGTGGTGACACTTCTGCAGCATTGCCCTGTTTTGTTCTGAAGAAAAAGGTAAGCTATTTGTACCAAATGCAGCAGAGATGAAATGCAGTATTGTCTCATCCAAGACAGGGAAACTGAAAGACATTCATATTGGAGATGTCAAACAGGCAATGAAAATTCTAGATATTTCCCTAGCTTTGGTATAGAAGGGAAATACAAAAATTTGCCAGTTATAGCACTTTTTTTTCTTCTCTTTATGTTTCATATTTGTTTTTGTCCCTCTTCCATTAATTTCCATCTGTATCTGGATGTCCAAGCTTTTGGACAATGCAGTGATATATTCATGTTAATATGTAAATCAGAGTTTATAGAATAAGATTTTAGATCAAGTGAAACTGCAGTCTGATGTTTCTAGTTCTAAATTTAACTGGTTTCTGGTTAAAGTTCTATCATCCCACCTTAAACATCTTCCAATCATTCTCCTAATATAATACCATAATATTTGCTAGGGACATTTCTGTTCTTGACAATTATCTATATATAAACCAAGTAACTTCCCAATAACATTGAGTTGCTAGCATTATAAATAAATGTCAAAACTTGGAATGAAAAGAAAGAACGCACAAAAAAAAAAAAAAAAAAAAAAATGTTTAAAGATGTCCTTCAACTAGACAAAGAAAACAAATCACCTTCACTTCATATCGTTTAAGCCACTAGCTTCTTCTAGATCATTGGTTAGTGAACAGAAGCTACTGTAGACGCAAGTTATTTTGCACGGGTAGTTGGATCCTCTTTCGATTCCACACGAATCATGAACACATATCCGAGACACCACAAAAGAATGTATTGGAAGGGAACCCAAGATAAACATGCAAGAAGGCTCAAAATACTTCCAACATACTGAGGATCTCTGATAACCCCAAATGGAAATTCTGTCACCCAGGGGATGTTTTTTCCAAATCGTACACCATAGTAAGTGCCCGGCTCACCAAGCAATTGGTATACCCTGTAGAGCAAGGGTCAATGAAACCAATATGTATTTGGAATACAAGGAGCTAAAATTAATTTGAGGAATGCCTCACTTGTGTAATTCAAAAGGGATTAATGATCTGAAAGAGATATTCAGAAAAAGGGAAAGATAAAGATGCAATTCTTTCACTTGATAAAAAGAAATAATGCATCATCAGCAGAAACTCAAAGGAGTTGCATCAGGCAATGCGATGCCTTTAGTAAAGATAAATCTAGCAAGGAGATGATTGATACAGCTTTATTAATGGTTCTAAATAAACATAAAACAAAAAGATGCAAAGGAAAGAAGAAAAAATCAGAGAAAGTAACAGTAATAAATAATGTATATGATGTATAACTGTGGACGTCAATCTCCAAGTGTAATAGGGGAAGGAGATTGCAATTTTGGTGGTGCTACTATCACAATGGTGAATAGAGAAAGGAAAAAGCAAAATATGGTAGAACTACTACCAACTCAAGGTTGCCATTCACAATCACTGGAATCAAATCAACGAAGGAGATGTTACCAACAGCATAAAATGGCAGAAACACATCCAGTTCATTTTAGTTAACTTAGAAAAGCTATCATCTAAGACTTTTCATTTCTTTTAACATTTCGAAAAAAACACATTTCAATAACGAGATGTATTTTTCGAAATGTTAAAGATTCTGAAAATTCTCGGCCTTCCACTAAATTTAGTTTGTACCTTCACTCGTTTTCACACAATTCAATAAGGATAAATTAAATATGGAGATAGTGAATTTCAATTTTCAAAAATTATCAATGAACTTGTAAGAGATGTATGTAGAGTAGAAAACAAGAAAATTTCAATTTTTAGATTATCATATATAAAGTCTTTTATTTTTCATATCATTTTTGTCCTTAGATCACCCTATCATACAGCAAAAAGCATAGATCCTAAAACAGTCTTAGCTTAGACTACAGATTTCCAAGAACTATTTTCTTCATCATTCAGGACAAAGTTAGTGTTCTTTGGAACGGATTCAAGATCCTCAATATGTAGCCTAAAAGTTCATCTGACAACAAACATGAAGACAATAACACAACTCTACAATTGGCATCAAATTTCACCAACAACCATCATGTGACACTAGAGATTACCAGAAAGTTTTCCACTTTGTAAGCAGACATTTAAGGCTCTTCTACATTATACTAACAGTCAATGCAACAAAAGCAGAAAAGCTTAGACCCTAATTTCTTTGTGATAGCCAAACACTCCTTTTATTGTCTTGAAGGCAACCATAGTAGTGACCGAACCCCTCAATAACCAGAAGTTGCAATTACAAAGATAAGTCAGACAAACATGAACCAAAAACCAGATGTTTGCATTCTAGCTTAGCTATCAAGGTCTGTAAGAAATACTATGAATTGAACATGAAAGTCTCAAATGTTGACCCCTGAATCTTTTTCATCTAAGTATGAGACCAATACATTATTAGCACAAGAACATAATGACCATATTAATTTCTAGTTAGGACACAGTGAAAGTAAATTAATCAATCACAACAAAACCAATCCATAAGCACACAAATCAAAAAGGCAAGCAGTGATAAATTCTCACCAACTCAAAATACTAAGAACTTGATCCTCCAAAAACCCAAAAAGAAGAAAATTGCATTTTAGCCAAATTCATAGATATGTAAAAGAATTGGGGAAGTTCAAACAGAAATAAAAAGATTACAGAACTCGAATTAAAGTGATTACCTGAAATTAAGGAATTGGCCGAAGAGAAAAAGGGGCCAGAAGTAGAAAGGAGGAGGCCAGGAGAGGGAGGAGACGGAATAAAGAGAAAGAAACTGCAGAAGTTTGAGGAAATGGGAGACATAAGCCATCACTTTACAAGGGTCATGGCCACTCCCACATAGGTTAACCCATGATTTCGGATATTCCCAGAGCCAATAGTAGTATGGGAATGGAAGTAGCACTCCTATTGCTGCAAAAATACCCATTTTTTCTGAGAAATTTCAATACCTTCAGACAACTGAATGCAGTATTGGGGCGGCAATGCCATTTGCCGCAAGTGCAAACGAAGCTGGGACTGGGCCAACTGTCAAGACGCTTAATATTGGATCAGAAACTCTCCTCTCTAAACCACTTTTGGGTCATCTTCTTCATTAATGGCCGAGAGAAGCTGTTGGCCCATCATACAGAATTCCATTTACACAAAACAAAAAAGCCACTTTTTTTTTTACTAAAAGATTAGCAAAAGTACAATGCCTAATTTTTCTCTTCAATTCTTCAAAAAAAAATTGGATTTCCTAAAACATCTGTTTTTTTAAAGGGATAAAGGTTCAAAAACAAGTGCATATTACTCTTATCATAAGAAATCCTAAATTTTTACTCCAAACATTTTTAAAGCAAGATAAATTTTGAATAGATTCTTTGACCAAAATTTTGTGACATAAGTTTTTCAATATTTAACAACATAATAAATATTTAAGACATTTTTACTAAATTATATGGGGTAGACTTGCACTCTATTTAGATAAGATGTTTTAAAGTAAATTAAATGAGGTAAAGTGTGGAAAAATACTTTAATAGTACCTTATTGCATTTAAACCCAAGGTAAGATTAGGTAAAAGTTTAACAATGTATCGTTTGATTTGATGATAAATGAATGTAAAGTTATGCTGAAATTACTATTATATGCTTATCATAAAGTCTCCAACAATTATTCCAATAATTACATATCCGATTTCACCTATGGACGAATATACAAGCGTACGTTTCATAAAAATGAGTGGAAATTACTTTTAGTTTGGAGTAGAGAGAGCAATTTTGTACATAAAATTATATAGCAACCAAGTACCATGAAAACACTCCAATTTGAAATGTTAGAAAATGTACCATTTATAACTCACCAATTTAGCATTAAAATTTATATCTATCATTTAATCCTCAAAATAATAATGGATCTTACCTTACTTAACCTTATCTTACCTTATAAATAAACATAATATTAATATGCCATGTTTGTTTGGAGGAAAATATTCTATAGGAAAATATTTTTCCAATTTTCCAGTGTCTGTTTGGACTGGAAAATAAGTCAAAAGAAAATAAGTGGTATGTCAATGGAAAAGGAAGGAAGAAATAAGGAAAAATGTTTTACCCTTTTCAAAAGGGTAAAACATTTTCTCCAAAACATACGCGTTTAGAGAAAAATTGGGAAAACGTTAAGAAATATAAAAATACGAAAAATATGAAACACAGAAAACATGAATAACATGAAAACGTTACAAAACACGAGAATATGAAAAAAAACGCAAAAAACATGAAAAGGTGAACAAATGCGAAAACACAAAAGAACAGCAAACACTGGAAAAAAACAAAAAACATGGACAATACGAAAAAAAGTGATAAAATACGAAATATACAAAAACGTGAAAAAATATGAAAAACGCGAAAACGCGAAAAAATGCTAAAACACAAAAACGTGACAATCCATGAAAAACGCGATAATCATGAAAAGACGACAAAAAAACACGAAAACGTAAAAAACATGAAAAATACGAAAAGCATGAAAAAAAAATGTGAATAACATGAAAAAGTAACAAAATGCGAAAAATAAAAAACGCGAAAAAAAAAAGAAAAAGGGAAAACATGAAAAGTAGAAAAACTAAACCTGAAAATACGAAAAAATTCAAAAAAAAACACAATAACGTTAATAACACTAGAAAACGTACAATTTATAGTAATATATTTGAGGGTAATGTTGTCTTTTGAATGAAAAAATATATATTCTATTCTATCCTATTCCACCAACCAAACATAGGAATAGTTATTCCTAAGGAATTTCTATTCCATTCTTATCTATTATATTCCTTTCGAATAGCAATTCTACTTCATTCCATTCCATTCTGCGAACCAAACGACACCTTACAGTTTATGTATGTTTTTGGTGCTTAATTTATGCTTAATACATGTGAATTTCTTTTTTGTGTCTTATATATACAATTGAAAATAAAAAATATAAAAAATCTATATTTAGTGGTTGGAAAATATTTTCCAGTTTTGTAGCCAAATGCCGAAAAATATTTTCTAGCGTTGTTGCCAAACACATGAACTATTTTATTTTTCTGCATAATATTTTCTCTGTATAAAATTTTTCAGAACACAATATTTTCCCCCAAACAAATGAGGCCTTAGTTATTAGTATTTTTTTTTTGAATGAAGGCTGAGTATCCGAGAGGACAGCCGCCAGACATTCCGACTAGGTCGGCACCCCAGCAACAGGCCCGTCAGATCCTAATATAATAAATTGAAAATAGTTCGTACAGAGAGAAAAGAAGTAAACTAAGAAACACGAAAATAGTTATTAGTATTTTGACAAGTCTTTTGTAATAGTGATAATAACGCAACAAATATTTTAGAAATTTAATATTTGGAAGGTCCAAATATAACATTTAAAAAACGGATCAAATAATATAAACCAGTCCATTCAAATTTTATGTTAGATATTGATAAAATAAATATTACTTAAGGTTAAAATTTATCACTCTTCAAAAAAATTTAAAATTTATCATTTTATTTCACAAGTTAGAAACAAATGATAGGCAAAAATTTATCACTCTTTGAAACTTTACTGTAATTGAAATATTTGAAATTTGTGTTGTTACTTTAAATATCACATTTTATATCATTTTTATGGGTTAATACTACATAAAAATCGTATGCTTCGCGATTTGTATTTTTTTCATTGCAAATCAAAGATTGAGTTATCTGCGGTAAGGAAAACCAATTTTTTTAATTCAAAATAACCCCCCCTCTCTCTAGAAGAGATCCGATGTGGCAATTTTTTTTATAGTGTGACAAGTCTTATGATGTGACAATGATCAATTTTGTAATTAAACAGGGAAATGTGACAAATTTATAAATAAAAAGAAAAAGAAAATTGTTTTATTTTTTTTCTTTAAAATGTATTTTCTTTTTCAACCTCTCTTTTCAAAAAAATTTATACCGTTAGACTCATCTTAATTAGACGATCATTTTAAGATCCCAGAAACTCGGGTAAAAAAAATTCCGGTGAACGGAATCCAGCGATCTGTTTTTCTGTGAGAAAAAATGTCTAGAAAATTTTTAAAAAATTCCAGAAAATGTAAAACATCATTCTGAGAAACTTTAATTCTTGACTCAAAGTGAGATTCCTTACGGTTTAGTTCCAAATCAACGGAATCCGGCGATTAGATGGTCGTTTTCCGGTGAGAAACCCGAAAGTACCCAGAAAATTCTCAAAACATTCCAGAAAATGTAAAACATTATTAGGAGAAACTTTAATTCTTTAGTCGAAGTAGGATTTCTTACGGTTTAGTCCCAATAAAACGTTTTCCTTAATTTTATCAATTTTACAAGTTTCAACAATTTATTGGGTCAAAACCGTAAGGAATCTCGTTTTGAGTCAAGAATTAAAGTTTCTTAAAATGATGTTTTACATGTTTTAAAATTTTTTGATAATTTTCTGAGCATGTTTTGGTCCTAACTTTCAGCACTATGTGTTGGAATATTTTGTTGGAACAATATAACAATTCTGTTGGAACAATGTAAGTATTCTGTTGGAACAATATAACTATTATGTTGGAACAATTGGTACACAGATTTATTCTGTTAGAATAATATAAGAATTAGAATTATTTTCTAAATAATATAACTAATATAAATTTGAATATACTATATTAAATACTAAAAAACAAAAATTAAATTGAAGACGATAGATAATAAAATTAATTTGGAACAATTGGTAAACTGATTTATTATGTTGGAACAATATAAGTATTATACTAGAATAATATAACTGTTTTATTGGAAAAATTGGTACGTTGATTTATTCTATTGGAACAATATAAGTATTATGTTGGAACAAATGGTACACTGATTTGGAACAATTTCGTACACTGTCGGAACAATGTAAGTCGGAAAAAAACTGTATTCAGAAAATTATCAAAAAATTCCAAAACATGTAAAAAATTATTTTAAGAAACTTTAATTCTTGGCTCAAAGCGAGATTCCTTACGGTTTTGACCCAACAAATTGTTGAAGCATGTAAAATATATAAAATTAAGGAAAACGTTTTATTGGGACTCAACTGTAAGAAATCCCTCTTCGACCCAAGAATTAAAGTTTTCCAGAATAATATTGTATATTTTCTAGAATGTTTTGAGAATTTTCTAGGCACTTTATTTTCTCGCCGGAAAACGCCCACCCGGATTCCGCTGACCGAAATTTTTGGTAAACTGATTTATTATGTTGGAACAATATAAGTATTATAATTGAATAACTATTTTATTGGAAAAATTGGTACGCTGATTTATTCTGTTGGAACAATATAAGTATTATGTTGGAACAAATGGTATACTAATTTGTAACAATTTCGTACACTGTCGGAACAATGTAAGTCGGATAAAAATGTGTTCAAAAAATTATCAAAAAATTTTAAAATATGTAAAACATCATTTTAAGAAACTTTAATTCTTGGCTCAAAGCGAGATTCCTTAGGGTTTTGACCTAACAAATTGTTGAAGCATGTAAAATAGATAAAATTACGAAACAAGTTTTATTTGGACTAAACTGTAAGAAATCTCGCTTTGACCCAAGAATTAAAGTTTCTCAGAATAATATTTTACATTTTCTGGAATGTTTTGAGAATTTTTTGGGCACTTTTTTTATTGCCGGAAAACGCCCACCCGGATTCCGCTCACCGGAATTTTTTTTACCTGACCTTCAGGGATCTCAAAATGACCGTCTAATTTAGAAAAGTCTAATAGTATTTTAAAGAAAAGAAATAAAATAATTTTCTTTCCCTATCCTCTCTTTTCTTTTATTTACAAATTTGTTATCTTGCCATTTTCAATTATTATCAAACTACGTAGTTTTGTTATGTCACACAATAAGCTCATTACCACACCTAGACCCCTTGTCGCACTAGATCTCACATCTATATATATAGGGACGGATCTACAGTGGGAGCAAATAAAATCTTATGTTTAAAATTTAAATTTGATGAGTTTGCCACTAGAAAATCACAAGCAAATAAGATACCATTAATGGCTTCTGCTTAAAATCGCGAAAGGAAGGAGATGGATTCTAAGGATAGGGTTTATTTTACTTTCTTTAATATTTCTGGTATAAAACGACGTCGTTCCACTTAAGTGTGGAACGATGTCATTTTATGTTAGGAAGATTTAAAAAAAGAAAAAAAAGAAAATTATACCTAATAAACCCTTGCCTTCTCTTTTTTTTTCACGCAATCTCTCCCTTCTCTCACCACAAACCCTGATTATTATTTCCTTTTGCAATTTGTCTTATAATAAAATACAACTTATATGCTTAACTAAATTAAATTTAAATTATATGTTACTTTAACAAATACAACTTATATACTTAACTACATTATAGCTTAATAAAATTTGGGAATGATACATATTTTTCTAGTTCTAATTTATTTTAATGTAATATTGTAATTAAAATTAAGGTAAAGTCCAATAAAAACTCGTGTACTTTCACGTATTGTCAAACAGGTAACTGAAAAAAAAATTATTGGGAAGGTAACTGAGTCTTTTCATTTTACTAAAAATGAGGCTCTTTTAGTTTAACACTAAAAAATGAATTTTAACAATCTTAAAATGAAAATTTTCAAGAATTAAGGTTATTTAATACCAAATTTACTATAGATGTAAAAAAATTATTTTTCAAAATCATCATTGAAAGATTCAAAGACTAAAAGAGATTTGTTTTTAGTAAAATGAAAAAGCTTACTCACCTTTTGGATGAATTTTTTTTTCCGGTACCTGTTTGACAATACGCGAAAGCACAATGATTTTTTTAGACTTCACTGTTAAAATTATTTATTTATGTTGTTATTGGTTTTTTTGTACAATTTTTTTATATGGCATATATAGTTTGCCCACATTGTGTATAAATCCTGAATTCATCCCTCTATATATATATATAGAGGAGAGATCAAGTGTGACACATTCTTTACGGTGTGACAAGGCTTATTGTGTGACAACAATGACTTTTTAGTAATTGTGTAAAAAACGGAGGGGTATATTTGTAATTTTCCGCGTGTAGTATAAATAGTTGTTAAGTCAGGGGTATAGTTGTAATCTCCTTTGTTTGTCTTGTTTCTTTCTTCTCCGGTTCTTCTCCGATCTTTCTCTGGGTTTTTTCCGATTGCTGTATCATTTCCGATCGTTCTTTTGTGGATTTTTTCGGTCGATTACTTTGTTTCGGCTCTCATTTTGTGTTTTTTGGAAGATATCGGTGAGTGTCTCTATGTTTTTCTTTTCGTTTTCATCGTATTTCTGTTTGTTGTTTTTTTCATTTCCGTTCGTTTTTTGTTGAATGTTTTGTTCCACTTTTGTCTCTCATTTCCTGTAACTTTTTTTTATTTGTAGGTTTCGTTCTGCTTTTGTGTATTTTTGAATATATCGGTGAGTTTCTCTGTGTTTTCTTTGTTCATTTTAGATTTTGTTTTATGCATGTTCTTAGTATTTTTGTTTTGTTTAGTTTTTGTATTTGGGTTAATACACATATCTGCCCTTGTATTATCACGAAAAAACAGATATGCCCTTATATAAAATAAACTCATAAATATATCCTGGAATTTTTTAAAAACCTACAAATATATCCTAATCTAACAGACTTATGACGTGGAGTAAACGGCGTGCACAACCAGAGACAAAAAAACACCATGTCCACTGTTCTCCATTGTCAAAATTGATTTTTGATTTACAATCTCACTTCCTCTTTCCAACTCTCTAATTCTTTCTTTTTTTTTTGGTCAAACTCTCTGGTCTTCTTACTCTTTTCTCCTATCCATTTCAACCTTCAATGGCCCTTTCTCTTATCAGTCCGATTTCCCTCTACGGTTACTATCTCCGTTACTGCTACACCTTCTCCAACCTCTCTAAACAATCAATCCAAATCGACGATGAAACCGCACTCCATTTCTGGGGCCCTAAAGATCCTCATCCCTGTAAACCGTCTCTCGACTTTGGCCCCGCCGCTCTCTGGCAATGGCGCAAACAGGTATAATCGATCACTTTTAGCTACAAGGATGCCATAATCTTACAATTGTCATCCCCGTCTTCTCTCTGAGCAAGAAAAACCCCTCTTTGTGTTTCCATTTTGTCTTCGGCTTTGGTTGAGAAGACGATAACTTCTTCATCAACATCAACGGAGAGAAGAGTCAATTTGTATTGGGTGTCAATTCCTCCTGTTCGTTCCTTCCTTAAACAAAGGTACTTCTTCTCCTTCCTTTTGATTGCAATTTTGTTTGTTGCTGTTGTTTTTTTTATTCTAATTCTAATTGTAATCTTAATTCTATTTTAATCTGCAAAGGTATGTGATATCTATCTCCTGCAGACTTGGTTTTGAAAAAAAATGAAAGGATTGGAGAGTTGGAAAGAAGTGGGACTGTAAATCAAAAACCAATTTTCACAATGAAGAACTGTGGACATGGTGTTTTTTTTTTATCTCTGGTTGTGCACGCCGTTTATCAGTCTGTTAAATTAGGGTATATATGTTGGTTTTTGAAAAATTACAGGGTATATTTATGGGTTTATTTTATATAAGGACATATCTGTTTTTCCGTGATAATACAAGGGCAATTATGTGTATTAACCCTTTTGTATTTTGTTTTTGTTTTTTGTTTTTTTGATTTTTTTAGGGTTTCTTCGTCATTTGATTTTGTTTTTTCATTTTTTCATTTTTTTGTCGTCTATCATTTGTTAGTTTTTTGACTTGTATATGTGTTTTTTTTGTTGTTTTTCAATATATATTAGAATGTCGAAAGCTACTTCTAGTAGGAAAGATTGTTCGAGTGAGCATGTTATTGAGCCTGCGTTGCTTGCTGCTATAAACTCTGATTATATGGAAGATGATGACGAGAGGTACTATTTTGTTACTTATGTGTTTATGGAACAATATTTGTATTTGTATTGAACAGTATATGTTTTTGTATGGAACTATATATGTATTCGTTTTGAACAATTTATGTTTTTGTTTCGAACAATATATGTATTCCTTTTGAACAATTTATTTATTCGTTTGTACCAATTTATAAGTTTGTTTGTAACTATATATGTATTTTGTTGATTCAGTATTGTTGTTAATTTTTTGTTATATTTTATGTTTGAAGGGTATGTGAGAAGAATAGTGATGAAGGAAGTAAACAGAAATTTGTGAAGAAATCTCATGCTTTGAAGAATAAGTCATCAAATATTGGTGTTCCTGTTGATGAAAGTTCTTCTGATGCTTTGAAGGATGTAGAAAGTTGTTCTGATGTTGATGAAAGTTCTTCTGACGCTCGTGAAAATATGAATGATCCTGATTTTGTTATCAGTGCGAGTACACCATCTGAAGAACAAGCAGATGATGAATATGTTGTTTCTGGTTCTTCTAGGTTGAAGAGGAAGAATGTTGATGTTGTGAAAGTATCTGGTGGTTCTAGATTGAAGAGGAATAAGGTTGAGTTTGTGAAAGGAGTTTGTTCTTCTAGATCTATGAACCGTGGTTGTAAAAGAAGGATTGTGAAGAAGGATAGTTGTTATTTTGTTATGGAGCAAGATTTATCTGGTGTAGTATTGAATCAGAGGGTGCGTCCTACAACATTTAGTAAGTTTGTGAAAACAATGCCAGAGACACACAAAGCTGCCATTAGGAAGATTGGGTTTGGTGGTTTTTTGTGTCTCGATCTTGGGAAGCTAAATGGATTGTTTTGTTCCAAGGTTGTGTGTTCTGTCGATCCTGACAGATGCTGTTTTATTCTTCCTGGTAATGACCGGATTGATTTGAGTGAAGAGGATTTCCATTGTGTTTATGGCCTGCCATATGGAGGAAAGGAAATTAAGGAAGCGGATAGTAACAGTGGGGATAGTTGGACCAAATTTTTAGAGACTTGGAGGAATTCTTTTGGTCTAAGTAGTGGCAGTCCTAAGGATAAAGATGTGCTTCATAGGCTGAAAGATCTGTTGAAAGTGGATGTTTGTGATGAGTTCATCTGGAACTTCATTGTTATTGTTGTAAATTCTTGCATTCGGTCAAACAAGAATAGGGCCTTGTACAATAAGTTTTTATTCAGTTGCATGGATGTGACTGAAATTTCAAAGTTGGATTGGTGCCGGTTTAGTTTTAGGCATCTTATAAATTCTGTTCGTTCTTTCAAGAACGATAATAATCCGTATTTTTTCACAGGCCCTCTACCATTTATACTGGTAATTGTTTGAATATGTTGCAATTTATTTTTAATAATTTTTGTATTTGCTTTTAATTTGTTTTTCTCATTTTTTTTATTGTAGATATGTTATTTTGATCGATTGCAACGTGGGGTTGATTTTAGGCCCCGGTCGTTTCCTTTAACCTCTGTGTGGAATAATGTTCTAATCTCTGAAAGAATTAAATTGGAAAAAGCCAGTGGTTTTGGCAAGGGAATTGTATTGAAGAGATTAGTTAAATCTGAAGCAGAGGTAGAATGTGAAGGGCCCCATGTTGAATGTAAGAAGAAAAATAAGAGAGAAGAAGAGAAGAAGAAGAAGAGAAGAAGAAGAAGCATGTAGAAGGAGAAGAAGAAGATAGTCAAGAAGGAGTTTCTGGCTGTCCCAGTTACTTCATGGTATGCATTTGTGTTTATCTTTTACATAGAAGATTCTGTTTTGTTTTGATAAGTTATTAAATACTGTTTTTATAAATGCAGGAATTCACAGGAAGGTTTAAATCAGTGGCTGAGATATTAGCTAATGCTGTAACTCAGATGTTTAAGTTGGTGGATGAAGCTGAAAATATCTTTGAGGATAGTGACTTTCCAGTACGGATGAATAAATTTGTTGAAAACGTTTTTACGAAGTACATGGTCAGTAAGGAAGATAGGATGAGCCAGCGTTCTGACCGAATGCCAGCAAGTGAGCATTCGGGAAGTTTATTTAAAGAATGTGATGATGATAATGATTTTTTAAATCTGCCTGGCTTTTGGGAAGAATACAATGTTGTTAATGAAGAATATAACAAGCAGGTTCAAAAAAAGGTAGCTGAAGGTTCAGAAAAAGAGAGAGGAGGAGAAGAGAAGGAAAAGAATAAGAAGAAGAAGAGAGGAGTAGCGAAGAAATTTACAGGGAAAGTAGGGTCATCTGAAGGAGTGAGGTTGAAAATAAAGATGAGTTCTGCTCCTCAATTTGAGTTGTTAAGCCAGTCTGTAGCTGATGAGCCTATTTCATCTGAAATGTAATTTATTATTTTTGAATAATTCCTGTTTTTTGTTTTGGAACATCTCAATTAATATTTGTGGATTAATTGATGTTTTTTTTTATTTGTAGGGCTGGTGATATTATTTCTGGTGCTGGTGCTTTGGTTTGTTTAAATCAAGATCAAGTGGATGAGGTTGATTGTACTGATGAGATTGTGTAAGTTATTATTGTTGGTCCCTTGTAAGGTTGCAAATATAGTTCCAAGGGGGGGGGGGGGGTTAGGAACTATTTTACTTTTTTAAAATGATTAGGGCAGATTTCTTTCCTTTGAGAAAAGATTATATAACAGCGGCACTTAGCAATCAGCAAGACACTGGCTTAGTCAACTAGTGACTAGGTCAGCTTCGTTGCTTAGGTCAGGAAATAGCACTTAGAGTCTATTCCTGAACTAACTCGTTGGTAGCGCACAACTCAGCTTGACCTCTTTTACTTGGTCAGTTTTAGTTTGTTTTAAGTAAGCAATATATTAAGGAGTTAAGGGTTAGAAATACTTCACTCAGCGGAGTTATCCAGGTTCGGCTTCTTCTAAGCCTACGTCCTGTCCCCGGAACACGTTCCGAGATTTCCAATTCACTACTGAGCTCTTTAAAGGTAGAGACTCGAAAACCCTTTACAAGTCAGAAGCTGAGTATAACAAGAGTACCTTCCTCTATACCTCTACTCACTTCTATTCTAATTCACTAAGTACTAAAACCGAGTACTTAGCTTCTCCTTTCTATTCCTAGAAATGATTAAGATTTGTCCTAAACAACAATTGCTAGAACACCTTAGATGATTGAGGATCAATCACTCTAGACTTTTACACAAATGAATAAGCTTGTAGTGTAAGAATTTGCTTTGCTTTTGATGGAGAACTTTTATACACGTTTGGTCAGCGTAACGGCTTTTGCTCAAAGTTCTCTATTGAATGTGGATTCTGAATGCTCTATTTATAGAGAGCTGTGAGAGCTTCTGGTTATTTCGAATTTCGAAATAACCATTGGAGGGAAACGGCTACAGGTCATTTTCACTCAGTCTGTCAGCAGTTCTCTTGGCCAATCAGATTCCAGCATCTTCTGTTCTTCGGTCAGTTCGACAGTATGTTCCTCCATTTTAGGTAACGTCAACCAGACAGCTTGCTGCGTCTTCTGATCTTTACTAAAAGAGGAAATACTTTGTCTGGAAGCTGTCTTGTGGTCAGCGGCTGTCTTGTACGTTTTGTCGAGACAGCTCAGCAGCTTCTAGCCGAAGTTGTCTACATGGATCTTCTGGATCCTTCTTTGCTCAGCATGCGTTTCATCACTTCAACGGCAGCGTTTTAAAATACGCGGGCTGAGTGATCTTGGCCTTGTTTGACTTGGGCCTTGACTTCCATATAGGGCTTGAGCCTTATGATCTTTATGTCTTATAATAAATTATAAACTCAACATTGAACAAACACATTAGTAACAATAAATCAAAGCATTTAAACTTAGTGTGTTGTAGAATATTTAATTTCACTTAATTAATTTTGTCAAATCAAAATCCTGTGGAAAGGTGTTTCAACAAACTCCCCCATTTTGATGTTGGCAAAACTAATCAGCAAGGAACTCAGCGTTGAGCTCCCCCATGATAGTTGACCTTTTTGATTAAGTGAACTCCCCCGTCAGGGCTGAGCTACTGACTTAGTTTTATTCTAAACATTCTAAGGTTTAATTGAATAAGTCTAAGATCAGTTTTCAGGTATAGGTCAGCTTATGGGACATATTCTATTTTACTCAGTATTCAGCGGAAGTAATGTATAGTGACAGAGCGCTGAGTAATTTATTTGTTCAATGGTTTAGTTTAGACAGGTTCAAACATTAATTTCTACGCAGCATGCATTTAATAGGTATTCTACTCATTTACTGAGTTTAATTTGTACTTAGAAGATGCATTCATAATACTTAGCATGGTAGGATAAGTAACACAAGTTGGATTGATAATGCAAGTATTATATTAGATAACATAGAATAGTCAGCATACATAAGAAGAAGGAAATAACTAAGTATAGACTATGTTTAAATGAGCTATCTATTTCTTCTTCTTTTGCTGACTGCCTTCAGCTTGAGTTCTTCGCTGATCTTTCTTCTCCCCCATTTTGCCAGCACCAGGTGGAGGCAACTTGAAGGAGTCCAAAAGAACAGCTCTGGATAGCTCAGCAGAGAAGGTCTTCAAGCGATCAGCACTTTCGTCTAACCCATCAAAAATAGGAGCACCGTTGCTTAGGACCTCAGGACTGATACGGATGTTAGCAGCACTGAGCATACTGAGTACATAGGCTTGTCCTTGTCCCAGCCATGTAATTGTGTCTGTCAGCGCAGCAAAAGAGTTATGGAAAGTTTTGAGAAGTGAAGTGTCGTAGTGCTCGCGCTGAAGATTCGTATGTCTGACATGGTCAAAAAATTTCTGGGAAGTGGTCAGTATCGCATCCTATTTGAGCTGATCGGTGTCCATTTCCTCTTTGTGAAGGTTGAGTAGACGAACTGCTTCACTTAGTTGCTCCATTGAGCATTGAGATGTGTTTGCAAGCTGAGCATTTGTCTTGTTCTGTTCAGTGTGAAGCTGAGCAAACAACATTTTTAACTCAGAAGACATGGCGAGATTGGGATTCACAGCTGACAGGTTCTGGATCTGGGTAGATAGAGTAGTGAGGCATTGAATAGTGGTCAGCTGAATCTCAGCCAGTTTAGCTATCGAATCCTGCCTAGCATGCTGTGCTTGCGAAGATAGGAGAAGACTTAGCAGATCTTTAAGTTCCTTAACTTCATTGAGAAGTTGAGTTACTTGAGAAGGCTGAGTAGACTCAATTGGAGAAATGGCAGCAGCAGGAGGAGTTGAGTGTTGAATGTCTCGAATCAGGGCCTGCACTGAGTCAATGATTCTTTGACTGGACTCAGTGACATTTGTTGTGGCCTGAGAGATATCAATTTGACCAGGTAAAGAAGAGGTTGCTGGGTCAGGGACTGCAGTTAGTGTTGGGTTCTGCTCAAGTGTTTGTTGTCCAGATATTTGGTGAGCAGGGTCAGCTTCAGTGGAATGGTCAGGTTGGATAGGTTCAGAGCTGACGGGTGCTATGTTTTCTTCTTGAGTTTGCTCGGTGTGGATTGTTGGATTTACAGGGTTAGGTTGTTCGGCATGTTCCTATGTAGAAACAGAGGCTTGTTTTTCTAAGGCCTGGGAAGGCTGAGGAGTTGGTGCAGAAGGAACTGGCTTCCTAAAGAAGGTCATCTTTACCTTGGAAGGATCATGTACCGGTGCGCTGACTGGTTGGTCTAAGATGTTGGCCTTTACCAGTCTTCTTCTTCTGGGCTTTTGTACATGGGGAAGATCAGCTTGATTCTCATCAGCTTGAGATGGAGAGCCTTGTATGTTCTGATCGGCAGGTTGCTGTCTTGATGTTGTTCAACTCCATCGGCTGACTCAGTAGTAGCTTGATCAGCTTCCTCCGCTTGCTCCTGTGCATTCCCTTCATCCTCAGTATCGTCATTTTCAAGCTCTTTCTCGAGCTGAGCGACGAAGTGTTCATCCAGGTCTACCTCATCCTCTTGTTGCTTAGTTTCTTCAGCATGATGCTGAGCATAGTGTGAATCCGAAGTGACTACAAAGTCAAGTGGAAGGGCGTTGATGGGTGAAAGAGTAGAAGTTTTCTGCTTCTTTTGAGGAGGATCAGTTGTATCCTCAGGTGCAGGCTCATCTTGCCGGCAGTGCTGTTCAGCTGACTGAGTTTTGTCTTGGTGTGACTCAACAGCTGATTTGGTCTTTTTGGACTTTGGCTCAGCTTCTTTAGATGGAGTACCAGTAGGCTTCCTTTTTCGAGTCGCTGGAGCTTTTGTCCGTTTTCCTTTTGCTGGGATGATTACCTCAGCAGGTAGCACTTCCTCAGCTTGCCCTTCTGGCTGCTCAATAAATTTCCCTTTCTTCAATGGTTGGTTGAATTTTAGGGCACGCAGTGCTGCTGCTGTGATCTCAGATCCTTTCATCCAGGTTTCTCCTTATAGGTCAACCTGGTGGTCAACTAGGATTTTGGTAATTAGGGAGCCTAGCCTTAGATTGTTTGTGCTGCGTAGGAATCCACCTATTAGAAACACTAGCATGTTGATCGGTTTATAGGTCAGCATGTGCCATATAAAGCACATCTCGAAGTGAGACGCTGAGCTGGTGCAATGGATCTTCTGGTAGATTAGTTGAACCAGCAGGAAATGGGCCATCTTCTGATGCTGACCCATGGATGAACTGGATACTTCTCTAATGTACCCAGCAGGCTTACAGAAGGTTTCATCATAGTAGATGTCCTCCTGGTCACCAGTTTTTCTTAACTCAGCACCTTCAGTTTTTGAGACTGAGTAGGGATCCCAAGTACGTTGGGTTGATGAAGATGGTTTTTCCTCTGACTTCGGTGACTAAGTAGTCATGGTCTTTCACGTCAGCTTTGAGGTTATGGTAGAATTCCATAACCAAGTCAGGGTAGGTGGGAAAACGCAGGGAGAACAGCTCGGTCCAGCCGTTGTTCTTTATCCAATCACAGAACGGTTGTTCTGAGTCGATGAAGGTCTGAGAAACCCATCGTGAAGGTTCTACTTTCCATTCTCTTACATTCTCGAATACGCGAATGTACTGCCTAGGTTTAGCTGGTTTTCCCTGAGGTTGAGTGGCTTGTTCTTTACCAACAGCTTTGGATGGTGAAGGCTGAGTTGATGGATTACTATTAGATGGTTCATCGGTGGTGTTCTTGGAACGACCGGCACCGGAGACGTTGAAAGAGGGTTTTGTCATCTTGGGAGGTTCTGAAGTTCGTAAGTGCTTAAGGAAATTTTGAAGCTTTCTATAGTTCAGTACGCGTAGAGAGAAAGTAGTGGGGAAATACCCACTATTTATAGATTTTTTAACTTAGGTTTCCGTTTGAATTTAGGTCGATTTTGCCCTTGGGTTGTCCAATCGACAGAAACCCTGACATTTATGACACTTTTAAGACGTATTCGGCGCATGCATTGTACAGGTGTCATGACGTATGTGTTTGCATTGAATGCTAATGATTACCTTTACTCAGCATTTGTTGTTATAAACGTTTCATATTCTGAGTAGTCAGTTTTGTTCAACGGATAGTTATAGAGATTAGTTACTCGGCATGAGATAACTCACTCAGTGTGCATTTATTTCTGGGCATGTGATTTTGAATGAAAATCTTTAGGCACTCAGCATGGTATCACTCATTCAGCATGCATCATATCACATTTTTACTTAGGAATTTTAAGACATTGGATTAAACATACCAATGGCTTCTCTCAGTATGCTGAATTGCTCTCGTGCTAGAGGCTTTGTAAAGATATCAGCAAGCTGCTCATCTTCTTGCTGACTGTAGCCCTGAGCTACAAGTCTTGCCTTGTTTCTGACTACGTTTCCATGTTCATCCAGCTTGTTCCTGAAGACCTATCTCGTTCCAATGGTCTTTTGGCTCCTTGGATGTGGCACTAGCTCCCATACATTATTCCTCCTGAATTGGTTGAGTTCCTCTTGCATGGCATTCATCCAGAATTCGTCATGCTCAGCTTCGGCAAAGTTCTTTGGCTCCTGAACTGAGACGAAAGCTACATTGCCGAGATACTTCCTTAGTTGATTCCTTGTCATCAGCGTATTTCCAGCTGAGTCAAGAATTGCATTTTCTGAATGCCCTCTTGGGACTCTTATCTCCTTGGGTAGATTCGTGTCTTGTTCTATTTGTGTTTCAACATTCTCTGCAGAAGTAGATGGGTTAGTGAAAGTAATTTTAGGTTCACTCTTACTCTTGGTCAGCCGTTTTGTGAAGGACTCAGTAGCTGGTTCTTGATCAGCAGGTGCTGAGTTTGGTTCATCTTCTATCAGCGGCTGGTATCTTCCTGCAGGGTCAGTTTCATCGAATTGCACATGTATAGATTCTTCTAATACTTGAGTTCTCTTATTAAAAACTCTGTATGCTTTGCTGTTTGTTGAGTAGCCTAGAAAGATAGCCTCATCAGCTTTTGAATCAAATTTGGCTAAGCTATCTTTGGTATTTAAAATAAAACATCTACAGCTAAAGGCACGAAAGTATCCAATGTTGGGCTTTCGTCCTTTCCAAAGTTCATAGGGGGTTTTCTTAAGTATAGGTCTAACTAGAGCCCTATTCAGAATATAGCATGCTGTGTTAACAGCTTCTCCCCAAAAGTACTTTGGAAGCCTATGCTCATCCAGCATTGTCCTGGCAATCTCAACCAGAGTTCTGTTCTTCCTTTCAACAACCCCATTTTGCTGAGGCGTTCTAGGAGCAGAGAAGTTGTGGTCAATGCCGCTGGCTTCACAGAATTCAACAAACTTTTGGTTTTTGAATTCTCCACCGTTATCACTACGGATATGAGCTAATTTTAGGTCTTTCTCATTTTCAATTTTTCTAACCAAGTTTGAAAATGTCTCAAAGGTCTCATCCTTGCCGGTCAGCAAGATAACCCACGTATACCGAGAGAAGTCATCTACAATGACCAAGGAAAATCTTCTTCCACCCAGACTCAGCGGCTGGACTGGACCAAAGAGATCCAAGTGTAGTAACTCTAACGGACGTTTAGTTGAGACAATGTTTTTACTATGAAAAGATTGTTTGGTTTGTTTTCCAGCTTGGCAAGCATGGCATAGTTGATCTTTTTGAAATTTAAGTTCAGGCAGTCCCTCAACCAATTGCTTTCTTGCTAATTTGGCCAGGAGGTCCATGCTTACATGACCAAGTCTCCTGTGCCATAGCCAGGAATTTTCTTCCTTTGTGACTAAGCATACAGTTTTTGAAAACTTCTTTTCTAGGTTCAGCATGAAGACATTGTCTATCCGAGGGGCAGTTAAGATTAACTCATTTGTTTTTCCCTCATATATTTTACATCCAGTATCATCAAATATAACTTTTCTCCCATTATCACATAGCTGAGCTACGCTGAGTAAGTTATATTTGAGTCCGCTGACTAGGGAGACAGATTCAATAGTGGGATTACCTACAACGGTGCCTGATCCTACTATCTTACCCTTTCTGTTGTCTCCAAAACTTACGCTTCCTCCTCGTTTATGTTCAAACGTGATGAATTGAGTTTCATCACCCGTCATATGCCTTGAGCATGCGCTGTCAATATACCACATTTTTTACTTCTCGGCACATCTCAGGCTTACCTGCATTGTGATCAGTTTCCTTTAGGTACCCAATTCTTTTTGGGTCCTGACTTGTTAGGTTCAACAGGTAAAGCATCATATTTTATTTTGTGGCGACATATATTGATAGTATGGCCACTTTTTCCACAGAAGTCACAACTGACTTTCTGTTTAGGATTCTTTACTGACTTGTCAGCACCCCAGTACTGAGCGTGCCAGCACACCTTAGTGGTGTGTCCTAACTTCCCACAAAAGTCACACTGGACTCTTCGCTGGGGATTTCGACTCTGCTGAGTACCTTGGTACTGAGTACCTTGATACTGAGTTCTCAGAGGAAAATTGTTTTTGTTTGGAACCTTTAATTGGTTCTGAATGGTTGTGACATCCTTCCTCAGTTTCTTGGAAACTGACTGGAATTCAGAGATAGACTCATGAATGGTTTTCATATTTTCATGTAAAACTGAGTTGTCTTGAAGAAGGTATCTGAGGTCACTCAGTTTGACCTCTTCCACCTCATCACACCGCCGGCTGAGTGACTTAATCTTCTTGTTACACTTTTTGACAAGTGTATAAAGATCACTCAGGGCATTACCCATTTCATTTCTGAGTTGAGAGAGTGAGATTACCTCATTAGATTGCTTTTCATTATCTGACTCATCAGATTGGTCAGCATGCTCAGAAATACATGGTTCAGCAAGTTCGTCAGCCATGAAACATATCTTTGCTGACTCTGTGGCCTCAGCTTCAGTTGATGAAGAATCATCACTGTCACTCCATGTTGCCACCATTGCCTTCTTCCCATTCTTTTTGTCATTCCTCAGAGTTGGGCAGCTTGACTTGATGTGTCCGGTTTGATGGCACTCAAAGCATGTAATGGGCTTTGAGCTATCCTTCTTGAATTTGCTGTCACTTGAGTCAGCCTTATACTTGTCAAATTTTCTATAAGGCTTTTTGGAGTATTTGTCATTTCTTTTGAATAGCCTCTTCATTTTCCTCCTGAACATAGCCATCTCCTCATCGTCAATTGAGCCATCATCAGTTGAGTCAGCTTTCATGACAAGTGATTTTTGCTTCTTGTCTTCGGATTTTTCCTTCACCTCGAAATTCTTCATGGATATCTCATGGGTCAGCAGTGAGCCTATGAGTTCATCATATTTATAGGTGGTTAAATCCCGAGCTTCTTCAACGGCTGTCTTCTTGGCTTGCCAGTCCTTAGGAAGACTTCTGAGTATCTTCTTGACTTGTTCTTCCTCAGTGAAGATTTTTCCAAGTCTTTTGAGCTCATTTATGATGTTGGTGAATCTTGCATTCATCTCAGAAATCCCCTCATCATTGTTCATTTCGAACAGCTCATACAATCTCATTTGCTGGTTGACCTTGGACTCCTTCACCTTGTTGGTTCCTTCGTAGGTCACCTCCAGCTTCTTCCAGATCTCCTGTGCTGACTCACAACCTGATATTTTGTTGTACTCTGCAGCATCCAGCGCACAGTGAAGCATATTTATAGCCGAAGCATGATTTTGTAGCTTCTTGAGATCATCCTCTGTCCATTCAATCTCAGCTTTAACAACTGACTGGCCAGCAACAACTTTCACAGGTACAAACGGGCCTTGGACTATAGATAGCCAGGCACTCATGTTTGTAGCTTGAATGAAGTTCTTCATCCTATTCTTCCAAAAGGTATAGTTTGACCCGAAGAATATGGGAGGCCTAGTAATGGACATCCCCTCAGGTAATATCTGAGTTGTCTGGTTTCCAATGAGAAACCGAGTGCTGTTTTCACCCATGGTATGGATCAACTCAAGGTTGTTAGACCATTAGTAATGAGCTTTTAAGCTCTGATACCACTTGTTGGTCCCTTGTAAGGTTGCAAATATAGTTCCAAGGGGGGGTTAGGAACTATTTTACTTTTTTAAAATTATTAGGGCAGATTTCTTTCCTTTGAGAAAAGATTATATAACAGCGGCACTTAGCAATCAGCAAGACACTGGCTTAGTCAACTAGTGACTAGGTCAGCTTCGTTGCTTAGGTCAGGAAATAGCACTTAGAGTCTATTCCCGAACTAACTCGTTGGTAGCGCACAACTCAGCTTGACCTCTTTTACTTGGTCAGTTTTAGTTTGTTTTAAGTAAGCAATATATTAAGGAGTTAAGGGTTAGAAATACTTCACTCAGCGGAGTTATCCAGGTTCGGCTTCTTCTAAGCCTACGTCCTGTCCCCGGAACACGTTCCGAGATTTCCAATTCACTACTGAGCTCTTTAAAGGTAGAGACTCGAAAACCCTTTACAAGTCAGAAGCTGAGTATAACAAGAGTACCTTCCTCTATACCTCTACTCACTTCTATTCTAATTCACTAAGTACTAAAACCGAGTACTTAGCTTCTCCTTTCTATTCCTAGAAATGATTAAGATTTGTCCTAAACAACAATTGCTAGAACACCTTAGATGATTGAGGATCAATCACTCTAGACTTTTACACAAATGAATAAGCTTGTAGTGTAAGAATTTGCTTTGCTTTTGATGGAGAACTTTTATACACGTTTGGTCAGCGTAACGGCTTTTGCTCAAAGTTCTCTATTGAATGTGGATTCTGAATGCTCTATTTATAGAGAGCTGTGAGAGCTTCTAGTTATTTCGAATTTCGAAATAACCGTTGGAGGGAAACGGCTACAGGTCGTTTTCACTCAGTCTGTCAGCAGTTCTCTTGGCCAATCAGATTCCAGCATCTTCTGTTCTTCGGTCAGTGTGACAGTATGTTCCTCCATTTTAGGTAACGTCAACCAGACAGCTTACTGCGTCTTCTGATCTTTACTAAAAGAGGAAATACTTTGTTTGGAAGCTGTCTTGTGGTCAGCGGCTGTCTTGTACGTTTTGTCGAGACAGCTCAGCAGCTTCTAGCCGAAGTTGTCTACGTGGATCTTCTGGATCCTTCTTTGCTCAGCATGCGTTTCATCACTTCAACGGCAGCGTTTTAAAATACGCGGGCTGAGTGATCTTGGCCTTGTTTAACTTGGGCCTTGACTTTCATATAGGGCTTGAGCCTTATGATCTTTATGTCTTATAATAAATTATGAACTCAACATTGAACAAACACATTAGTAACAATAAATCAAAGCATTTAAACTTAGTGTGTTGTAGAATATTTAATTTCACTTAATTAATTTTGTCAAATCAAAATCCTGTAGAAAGGTGTTTCAACAATTATTTGTTGAACAAATGGTTCAGTTGTTTGGAACCTTTCTTGTATATGTGTGGAACTATTTTTCTTATATATTTGAATTGTTTTATATTTTCACCAGTGATATTGATGATGAAATTAAGACAGACATTTCTAATTCTGATGATGATTCTAATTCTGATGATGATATCGACTTGGAGTCTTTGCCTGGAGATGTTCCAGATGAATATGCCGATATGTGTAGATGGGCTAACAATTATTTATGTCACGGGAGGACAGTTTTTACTACATTTGAAGATTACATTTTTGGTCATTCTGTGAAAGCAGTTATATTGAGGAAGGATATCCGTCTATTGGCTGATTTAGCTCCAATAGGGTGTGGCCCAATTTTGTATTACATGAGATATTTTTTTTATCCATAATTCCATGTTTGTATTAGTGATTATATTGTTTTATTTTTTTTAAAATGGCATATTTACTGTATATGTTTCGTGTGTGTTTTGTACATGCACCTTTATGATTTGATTGTGAAGAATGTTAGAGTTGATACCAGCTTCTCCCTTGTTGATCCAAGCATAACTAATCATTTTGAAAGACTTGATATGATTGGGGAGAAGATCAAGTTTTTGACTGATAGATATGAAGAGTCTGGCAACAAATGCCTGTATTTGATACCTAGAAACAAACAGTATGCATTATTTGTCTATACTGATGATTTTTTTTATTTGATTAATAATGTATTATAGTTTTACTAATGTGTTTCTTTTCTTTAGGTTTCATTGGACTTTGACTGTGGTTGATCTTCAGGGTAAACGTGTTTTTCTTTGGGATCCACTGAAATCTCGTTTGCCCTTGAAAAATGATGAATGGAGATTTGTTGTTGATCAATATGTTTAATAATCAAATGGTTTTTTATAATTTATTTTATTTTTTGTATGTAATAGTTTGATATATATATGATTTTGTTTTGCAGATCTATTTTTTCTTTTTATCATGAGAAGTTTACGGTACAATGGATTTGCCCTGTGGTACGTGTTTAATTTGTATGTATATTTGTGTATTTTTTGTTGTATTGTTTTTTAAGTTGTTTGTATTTTATTTTGCAGAATATTCCTTCTCAGACAGATACTAAAAGCTGTGGTTATTATGTCATGAAGTACATGCATGACATTGTGTCTGAGAAAGTTTTGAATATTGACAATATAGTAAGTGTTTATTCTTTGAACAATTGGTTTTTCTTCTTAAAAAATTTGTGTTTTTCTTGGAACAATTAGTTTTAATATATGACATTTTGAAGTTATAGTTTTGATTCATGATTTTAATTGTGATATGTTTTTTAGTGGGATAAGTATGCTAGGAGGTCATCTTACGGTGTAGATGTGATGAATGAATTAAGACGAGATTTGGGAGATATTATTTTGAGATATGATCTTGATAATGAAAATGGTGGAGGAGGTCGTGTAAGGAGGATTGTTAAGGAATCAAAGTACCTCCATTCTCCTTTTATTTCTCGGCATCCAAAGTTGCTGGATAACATGGATAGTCGTAAACGGAGGATTGTTGAATTTGCACTGAGTCCTTTTTTAAGCAGGTAAGAGGTTCAAGTTATGTTTGTTATATGAATTTATATGTTATTTTGGCATATACTGATAGTTTTTTTTCTTGTTCTGAAGTGATGTATTTTTCAGTGATGGACAAACCTTTATTAATAAACGGGAGATTTTATCAATGTCTGGTCATGATCATATTGTCAATAATATTGCAGATGCTTGGAGTTCAATTTTGAACACTGAAGAATTGAAGAAATATAATGGAAAACCGAAAAGATTTTTTTTTCAGTACATATCCTTTTGTATGTTTCCTAACTTTGTAAGTTTGTTTTTTGTTTTCATTCTGTTAATAATTGTTGTGCTAAATGTTGTTTTGATTATTTTGTAGACTCTTCTGGTTTCTGGAGCTAGTAGATCAAGAGAATATAATTTTACGGAAAGGCTTCAGTATGAACTTTCTCTTTTCAAATTTAAAAACTTGGCTGATGTTGAATTGGTAAGTTTTATGGTGGAACAGCAGCTGTTGAATACTGTTAAATGTGTTGAGATACTAATGTTTTTTGGTGTTTATTAGGTGTTTTTCCCTGTTATTGCTCATGGACATTTTTATCTGATTGTTGTCAACAATCTTTCAAAGACCGTTGAAATATTGGATAATATGACACTCCCTCGGAAAATCAGTCGTTCTGATAAGTATGATGATTGTCCGAAACAATTGGTATGTTGTAACTTGATTTATTTCATTCTTTGTTTTTTTTGTATATGTGATAACATATTTTCTGATTTGTTTGTTGTAGTTAAAATCATATGCTCATTTTGTTTTAAAAAATGATGCTTCTTCATTAAAACAAATGTGTTCATACAAAGTGCAAATCCTGAGGATGAAGTGGAGAAGCAATAATAACCACATTGATTGTGGTATTTTTCTTTTGAAACATATGGAAACATACATTGGTCAAAGTGTGAAGGAATGGAATATTGGTTTGACAAAGAATTCTGAGGTATATCTTGTAAATTCTTTTTTTAACAGTTTGTATTACTATTATTCTATTTTATTATATCATTTTTTTTGCAGGGAAAAGAGTTTAGAAGCTTAGAATTTTTTATTGCTGGAGAATTCTTTTGAATCCAATAAATCAACTTATTAAAGAAATTGATGAGAAGTCAAAAGAATGAGTTGTTGGAGCTGGATTAAATTTAGAATAGCATATTTTTTTATGTTAAATTTGTAAATATATTTTAGAATTTGTAAATATACTTTAGAATTTGTATATAAATTTTTAGATGATTGTGTTGGAACATAGTAGTAATTATATTTGAATGGGAAATGATTTTAGATCACATTATAGTAAATAAAAAGAATTTAAATATTGTTGATTGATCAACGTAATATTTATTCCGGAACAACATATTTATTCGGATTGAACAATACAGTTCATGGAATTGAACAAATGGTTCATTAATTCGGAACAAATGATATAGTTATATTAAAGAATTTGTACAATTTATTGATGACAAAGTGTCTATTTATACAAGAATACAGTTTGAGTTGTGTTCAATGACTATACTAAGATACAAAGTTATCAATGAATTTGTAGAATTCAGTATACAACATTTTTCAATATTCACAACCACTTAATGGTACATTAAGTTGGAACAAATGATATAGTTATATTAAAGAATTTGTACAATTTATGTATACATTTGGATCAATATAAGAGCATATCTAATGGTTCACACTCTCAACCACTTTATATATATCATCCATTTAATAAAACATCATTTGATTAAACAAATTGTGTTGGAACATAGTAGTAATTATATTTGAATGGGAAATGATTTTAGATCACATTATAGTAAATGAAAAGAATGTAAATATTTTTGACTGATCAACGTAATATTTATTCCGGAACAACATATTTATTCGGATTGAACAATACAGTTCATTGAATGGAACAAATGGTTCATTAATTCGGAACAAATGATATAGTTACATTGAACAAGTGGTACAATTTGGTATAATTTAGTATATAACATTTATCAATACTCACAACCACTTAATGGTACATTAAGTTGGAACAAATGATATAGTTATATTAAAGAATTTGTACAATTTATGTATACCTTTGGATCAATATAAGAGCATATCCAATGGTTCACACTCTGAACCACCTTATATACATTAGCCATTTAATAAACATCATTTTATATAACAAATTGTGTTGGAACAAAGTACTAATTATGTTGTAATGGGAAATGAGTTTAGATCACATTAAAGTAAATAAAAAGAATGTAACTATTTCTGATGGAACAATGTAATATTTATTCCGGAACAACATATGTATTCGTATTGAACAATAAAGTTCATGGAATGGAACATAGTATGTATACCGTTGGAAGAATATAAGAGTATATCCAATTGATCAGTAAGTTTGCTTTTGAGGATTCACCCTGTAAAATAGAAAATGAAATGATATAGTTACATTTTTTCATTAATAAGGGATCAATAAGTAATCACTGTTTGTTTGAATATAACTAATACATGGTATATGTTTCATTAAAGTTTTAATGAATAAATGAGGAAATACTTTCGTTGTAATGAATAATTGTTAATAAAATGAATACAGATTTATTTTAATCTGATTTTAATTCATACCCTTTGCAATAATAAATAAATGAGGAAATACTTATTGATTCTGATACGAATAGTTTAAGAGACTGATTTACATATTTATATAGGAAATAATACCAATAGTTTAAGAGAGTGATTCACAGTTTTAATTTAGTTTGCATTTAATAAATATATTCATGTACGTAATATTTTTAATACTGTTGAGATTTACAATATTCATGTACGTAATGCGTGTTTCATTGCAGGAAAAGTAGAATTTGAAGAGTCTAAATTAATAAAAGCTTTTGAGTTTCCCAATGGATAATCATTTGAATGAAAGAAAGCGTGTTTTGATAGTATGAAGTTGAAGAGACTAAATAAAATTCTATAAATAGTATTGCTCTCTTTATTGATCGTATTTTTTTTAGTAGAATTTGGATTGAAGGAAATATGTCAGGAAGCAGTTCCAGTTCGTCTAAGAGATTGAGGTCTTCTTCTCCTGTTCAACCTTTAGTATCTAAAGAACGGAGTGAAATTCCTGATGAGTTATTTAAAGTTATTGAAGATATGGAGGAAACTTTTATGGAAGGAGATATTGACTCCATCATAAAGAAGCTGAAGGGCATGAAGGCTTTCATGTCTTTATTTTGTGACTCAATGATGTGTTTCATTGAGAAAGAAGTGGAGGAGAAGGTGGAGTTGCAGGAGAAGCTGGAGGAAGTGAAGATGAATCTGAAGGACCAGATTAAGAAATATAACAATGATATTACGGGTCCTAATGATGGTTTATTTTAATGTTTTTTTTTATAATTGTGAACAATTGTTTTTATTTTTATGTTTTTATGTTTTTTCTGTTTATGTTTGTATGTTTTTTTTTATTTAATGATATATTTTTTTTGTTATATTTTTTATACTGCTATATATTATTGATGTTCATATATTGTTAGTGTAAAGATATGTTGTTTGAAATTAACACACATGTTCAGTACGTAAAGCAGGTAGTTATATTCCTGATGAACTTTTTAAGGTCATTGTTGATATGGAGGAAACGTTTATGGAGGGGAATGTTGATTGCATTATGGTGAAGCTGAAGGGCATAAACGCTTTTATTTCTTTATTTTGTGTGTCTGTGATGTGTTTTATTCTGAAACGAGAGTACAAGAAAGTGGATTGAAGGAGAAGCTGAAGGAAGTGAAGAAGAATCTGAAACACAAGTATGAGCAATGTAACAATGATGTTTTAGGTTGCAATAATGATCTTATTTGATCTTTGTAAGAAATGTATTATCAAGACATATAATAACAAGTTGTTCCAATTAAAAATCACAGGTTTCAAAGTGAAGTGAAATAACAAAATATAATGTTAGAGTAAAGAAAGTTTAGATATAGGGATTTTACCTTATCTCTTTGCTTTTTCTGGGCAGTTTCTAATGTCATGGTTGCACAATTGGTGACATCCTTTGCACATCCTTTGTTTTTTTTTGTGATTGTTCAATTGCTTTCTCTTTTTCTCCCTTCAATCTTTTCTCACTGTTTGTAAGCTGAATCCCAGTTCCTTTGTTTTTAGAAATTTTAGGTTCTTTGATTAAAACTTCAGAGGGCCGACTTGTTCCAACCAACATCTCTATGTCTTGAATTTTAGTAGAATTGTTGATGTTCTTTCTTTTCTTTGCTTCCAGCTCTGTCCTCAATGTTTGAATGTTTCTTGTGAGATTATTTAGGTCCTCTTCATCCCCTTCAGCCAAACACACAGTCATGTGAATCTCACTCCATAAGTTATTCAACATTATTTTCTTTCCCATTGTTCTAGCACATTCTTCTATAACATTATTTTGCAATGTTATCTCTGGTAATATTTTCCATCTGTTTAGCACATACTGGTCAGGAATTTTTTCCAGCATCCTATCATTCCATACAAGCACCATATGTCTACAGGGAATTCCTGCTCTATTGAACATCTTGCACAAACATGTTGTGTCACTATTGTCTGTATTATAAACAACCTGATATGTTGTTGTTTTTACCTTTTTCTCTTACAGTGATTCTGCATTTGTCAGTGTGTTTTTGTATATCATCAACGCCATATTTAAATGAAGCATCTATCACTTGTTTTTGAAATTCATAGAAAATTGTTCTTGTAAATACTTCTGATCCATGCTTTTCGATAGGAATTGGTGTTTGAGTCATAGGTATTGAGTGTTTATGTAACCCCCTCACTTGGATCACATGATATCTCACAAAATATCAGTTATAGACATGCTTTAGAATTCGCAATCATATAAACTTCAATCTCATATAAACTTGACATATTATATATAAGAGAAAGCATTTACAATACACGTTTAAAACATTATCCTACATAGAGGATTTACAAAACAAAAGTACATCACAAGACTCCAAAATGCCTAGATGAGAATGGACTGACATTGCCGGTGCGACCTTAATCAAGAAGAACTCCACTTAACCTATAAAATCTGTTGGCAAGGGGTGAGCTGCCTACTCAATAAACATATTACGCATATATGTATACAAAGGTAAGGTAAAGAACACAGATAAAAAATATATCATACCAAGTTAGAATTTTCAATAGAATGATATTCACTTAGTATATTAATACTTCTTTTAGAAAGGCATTGCTATACTTAGACAATATATATAAAATGGTCCTTGGGCCCAATCTGTATCCCGGCTCACTAAATTCGGAATACAATCATCTCTACGGAGGAGTTAAACTCAACTCACGTACGCATATATCTCAACACATGTGCTTCCGGCTCACAATATTCGGATAGCACTCTCAACTTGGACCATTTTACATATCCATCTAAGCAAGCTCATATTCATTTCTTATCCAACCATTATCCAGTTCAAGTATGTGCACAAGGCTCAACATGCCGTATTTACCCATAACACTGCAACATACTCAATCATATCACTTTTGTATCAACCACAATGTATCACAAACACTCAAAAATTATCCACATCATTCACATCAGATTCAACAACATCTCACACTCAACAAGTTACAAGGAACAATACATCCATACACATATATAAGCAATATGCTTACCGTCGCACTCAGTTCGATCTATTCAACACGATCGGGTGTGCGTTCAATTGCACCTTGTCCTCCTAATGTCACATAACATTTATACAATTAGCCTTAACATAAACTCAATGAAAATATAAACTAATGAATGCTATATGATGTACAAGACACTAACTCCACAAAGTTCATGCAATCTAATCATTTTGTCTTAGATCATCACATGACCTACTTGCACACATTATGCCATAACTTTCTCTATATGAATCCAAATGCCCTGATTCTTGAACCTACTGAAACTAGACTTATATGGGTAGAACATATCCAAAATTCACATTAATATCACTTCTACACAATATATGGCATGCAAAATGATTCTATCCTGTTTCCAGCCAAGAAATAGACTACCCAGTTTTGCATCTACCATAAGCATAATGGATTGCCAAATCTTTTTACAGACATATACTTCAAGTATTAGGAACACTTTTGTATAAAGAAACTTTCTCCAATTCGGACTCTAAGATCGTCAAAATGCTACATCAACATGGCTGCCTCACATGACATTCAATTTCGAGGCAGTCATGATCCATCTAGGTTTTCTTCCTCTATATATGGAATTAAAGTCCCATATTTTACAGATGGTTTCATAACACATATAGGAACATAGTTTATTCTTTATGTATCTTCAAACTAAAACAGCATACTAACCTTCAACTTGTGTCTATCACCTAGTATGCTTCCTAACTTGACTTGTTTGGCTTGAAAATGGAAGAAATTGGAAGAGTTTTGTTTGGAGGGTGTTAGGGTATGAACAAGGAAGGTTTGATGAAGCTTTGGTCGAAATTGTGGCTGGAATAGATAAAGAATGAGTTGTGTACATCTTTTAACAAGTGAAGAGGCATACTTTGTCTTACTATTGGGTGACATCATGCTTTGTGAGGTGCTTACTTGCTAAACTTCACTTCCAGCCCTCCATAAGTCTAATTTAATCAATTAAGGACATGTGCATTCATTCATTTAAGTCCAAACTCAATTAACCAATCGTTACATCTTAACGACACACTAATCGCCTCCTAATCGCACGGTAATCGCATTAGGAATACGAAACTTCTAATGACAATGAGATGAATCTAAAATGCATGTATTCAATCATGAAAACATATATGAATGTGGGAAGATGTATATGTTAGGGTTTTAGGGATGTTACAGTTCTTCCCCCCTTAAAGAATTTCGTCCCCGAAATTCACTTACCAGAAGCTTCAAATAGGTAAGGATATTGTGTCCTCATATTTTCTTCTACCTCCCAAGTTGCCTCATCAAGTGTTTGATTATGACTCCATCTCACCTTAACCATTGGAATTTCACGGTTTCTGAGTCGTTTCATTTCTCGTCCCAAAATCTCTAAAGGTTGCTCACGAATAGTTAAGTCTGTATTCACTATTGCAATCTCAGGTTCAGGAATCATATGACTTGGGTCTGATCTATATCTTCTTAATACTGACACATGAAATACATCATGTATTAAAGACAATTCTGGTGGTAGAGCTAACCTATAAGCCAATGGTCCAACTCTCTCAATGATCTCATAAGGCCCGATGTATCTTGGATTCAACTTCCCTCTTCTACCAAAACGAACTATTCCTTTCCATGGGGATATTTTTAAAAACACTTTATCTCCAACTTTATATTCCATCTCCCTTCGGTGCTGATCCACATAAGCTTTTTGACGTTCCTGTGCAGCTTTTAAATACTTCTTTATGACATTGATCTTCTCAACCGTTTCCTGGACTAACTCAGGTCCTTCCAATTGCCTCATTCCTTCAACATCCCAACATATAGGGCTTCTACACGGTCTTCCATATAATGCCTCATAAGGGGCCATGCCTATACTCGAATGATAACCATTATTATAAGCAAACTCCATAAGAGGTAAATGTATATCCCACTCACCTTGGAAATTAAGAACACAAGCTCTCATTATATCCTCTAAGGTCTGAATAGTTCTTTCTGATTGTCCATCTGTCTGTGGATGAAAAGCTGTACTAAAATGCAATTTTGTTCCCAAGGAGTGCTGTAAACTGCCCCAAAATCTAGATGTGAATCTAGGATCACGATCTGAAACAATAGATATAGGTACTCCATGCAATCTCACAATTTGTTCCACATAAAGTCTAGCCAATTTATCCATCGAGTCTGTCTGTTGAACCGGTAGAAAGTGAGCAGATTTCGTAAGTCTATCTACTATCACCCATATACTATCGTGTCTACGCCTTGTTCTTGGTAATCCCATCACAAAATCCATAGTGATCCTCTCCCATTTCCACTCTGGTATGGTTAAAGGTTTTAGTTTTCCCACGGGAGCTTGATGCTCAGCTTTAATCTGTTGACATGTCAAACATTTGGAAACAAAATCAGATACATCTTTCTTCATTGTAGGCCACCAGTAAAAAGGTCTCAAATTTCTGTACATCTTTGTCATTCCTGGGTGCATAGCATAAGGAGAATTATGTGCTTCCTGTAGAATTTCTGATCTTAAATTTGCTACATCTGGAACACATAATCGACTACCTATCATCATAGTTCCATCATCTTCCACAGAAATATCAGGTCTTTTACCTTGTTGTACACGATCTCTCATCTTTTGTAAATAAGGATCATGCCACTGCGCTTCTTGGATCCTTTCTTTCAAATCTGGTTTTACCCGTAGTGTAGCCATCAAACCTGTTACTTCATTTACTTCTAACTGCACATCCATGGCTCGCATCGCCACTAGTGAATTCAAACTATAACTCTTCATACTAGCCACAATATCAACACTCTTTCGACTCAAAGCATCTGCAACCACATTAGCCTTTCCTGGATGGTAATCTATTGTACAATCATAATCTTTTAATAACTCAATCCATCTCCTTTGTCTTAGGTTCAGCTCCTTTTGTGTAAAGATGTACTTCAAACTCTTATGATCAGTGAGAATCTGAAATGTCTCCATACCTTCAATGCATGGATGACTGCTGCCAACTCTAAGTCGTGTGTGGGGTAATTCATCTCATGAGGTCTGAGTTGCCTAGAAGCATATGCAATGACTTTCCCATTTTGCATTAGAACACATCCCAAACCTTGTCCCGAGGCATCTGTATAAACAACAAAGCCACCACCTTCAGAAGGTAACACTAACACTGGTGCGAAAGTCAATCTCTTCTTTAGTTCCTCAAAGCTTTGGTGACATTTATCATTCCACTGGAATACAACTCCCTTTCTCAGCAATTGAGTTAATGGGCCTGCAATTAGAGAAAAACCCTCTACAAATCTCCTGTAATAACTAGCTAACCCAAGAAAACTCCTAAGCTCTGTAACGTTCTTTGGCGGTTCCCATTCATCAATAGCTTTAATTTTGGAAAGGTCGGGTTGAACCCCTTCACCTGACACCACATGACCAAGGAATACAACTTCATCCATCCAAAATTCACATTTGCTCAGCTTTGCATACATCTGATTATCTCTCAAAATTTTCAAAACAATTCTCAAATGTTGTTCATGCTCACCCACAGTTCTTGAGTACACTAGGATATCATCAATGAACACCACAACAAACTTATCTAGATATGGCTGAAAAGTCTTGTTCATTAATGCCATGAAAGCTGCAGGAGCATTAGTCAAGCCAAAAGGCATCACAAGAAACTCAAAATGACCATACCTTGTGCGAAAAGCAGTTTTAGGTATGTCAGCTTCTGCAACTCTCAACTGCCAATAGCCCGATCTTAGATCAATCTTTGAAAAATGACGAGCTCCTCTAAGCTGATCTAGCAAATCATCAATCCGAGTCAAGGGATACTTGTTTTTCACTGTCATCCTGTTCAGTTGTCTGTAATCAATACACAATCGCATACTACCATCTTTCTTCTTCACAAATAATACAGGTGCTCCCCACGGTGAAGTACTAGGTCATATAAACCCCTTCTCAAGTAGTTCTTCTATTTGTTTCTTCAATTCTTGTAATTCCATTGGAGCCATTCTATATGGAGCAATTGATATAGGAGATACTCCCGGCATGGTCTCAATAGGAAAATCAATCTCCCTATGAGGTGGTAATCCTGGTAGTTCATCTACGAATACATCTGCAAAATCTCTCACCACTGGAATATTCTCCAATTTGCCTCCATCCTCCCTAGTATCCACAACATGAGCTAAATATGCCTCACACCCATTTCTAATCCATCTGATTGCTTGAATTGCAGATATTAAACAAGACGGCACAACCTTTCTCTCCCCAACAAATAACACAGTTGACTCTGAAGTAAAATGTAACACAACTTCCTTTAAACAACAATCAACTTTAGCTTCATATTTACACAGCCAATCCATTCCCAAAATAATATCAACTTCTCTAAACCCCATAACTACTAAATCTATAGGGAACTCACTTCCCCTCACCTTTATAGGACAATCTCTCAGAACCTGATTTACAATAACATTATTCCCAACTGGTAGGATAACTCCCACATCATATCCTAATGGTTCTACCTTCCCATCTATTTTCAATATAAACTCAGGTGTTATGTATGAATGAGTGGATCCAGGGTCAATCAAAACAAAAGCTAAGGTATCAAGGATAGAAATTGTACCAGATATAACCTCTGGTGCTGTTTGAGCTTCACCCCTCGTCATATTGAAGGCTCTATTTCGTGGTAAATTTTGTGTCTGTCCACCCATTGGAGCATCATGTCTACCCCCTCTACCTCCTCCTCGACCTCTGCCTCTGCCTCTATCCACTCCAGCTGCACCACCTCCTATATTAGACTGAGGTTGAACTCTCTCTCCTCTATCAACTAATAAGGGACAATTGTTACGATAATGGCCTGTTTCTCCACACTCAAAACATGTACCCTTCTTAAATGAACCATAATACTCTCCTGTGTGAGATCGGCCACATCTGCCACAAACCAGGGAAGGTCCCCAACACTCACCTCTGTGTACCCGTCCACATGTCTGACAAGCTGGAAAAGATGTTGTTCTCGCTCCTCCTCTATACCCACTATTAAACCGACCACCTGAAAATCTGTTACTACCCACAGATGGAGCACTACTCAAAACATCTCCAAATCCTCCCCGTGATCTAGTCCCACCACGATGGATACTACTACTACCTCTAAATTGTTGAGAATAGCCTCTAGAAGAAACTGAGAATCCACCTCTCTTTGATGGCCTGCTAGACTGGCCCTCTGTATCAAATCTAGCCCTTTTAGTTACAACAAGTTGTTCTCTATCTTTCACAATTTCCTCAGCTCTGAGTGCAGATTCTACTAACAATCTAAAGCTCGTTTCATGTGCATGAATCCCCATTCTAACATCTGGGTGTAGACCATGTTCAAACATGTGACATTTTGCTTCTTCTGTAGCCACATTTGCAGGTGCATATTTGGCTAAGGTGTTAAACCTAAGCTCGTATTCAGCCACAGACATATCCTCCTACATAAGGGTCAAAAACTCTGTTTGTTTCCTATCTTTGTATATCATTGGCATGTACTTATTAGTGAACAACTTCTTGAAAATATCCCATGTTATTTCAGTTCTAATTCTTGTCCTTTTTATAGATCTCCACCATTCTAAAGCTTCACCAGTAAAAAGATTAGAAACATATTTGACCATTGAGTCCAGACGACACTCTGTGTTCTCAAGTACATCTTCAATCTTGGCCCACCATTTATCAGCTATATCAGGATCTGTGCTACCCTCAAACTCTGTTGCACCCATCTTTTTAAGCCTTTCAAAATTTTTATCAAAGATTGGCGCATCTCGACGAGCTTGAACACGTGGCTGAGGCTGACCTTGAGCCAAATAGATTCCCATCATCAGTTCAAACTGGTTGTAACCCTGAGGATAACCTGCATGTTCTGAAGCTCCTATATGTTCTGAGCCCCCAGACTCATGAACATGACCAACTGAACCATGACTAGACACATTACCGGATTGTCCATTCTCACCATCAGACTCCATGACCCTACATGAAACATGACCATGTCAACATGCTTTAGAATACGAAAATATGATTATGTGGTCTTAACCTAGGAATCCAAAACAAGTCATACACAACCTAATCCCTAGGAAAGTAGACCCGCTCTGATACCACTAAATGTAACCCCCTCACTTGGATCACATGATATCTCACAAAATATCAGTTATAGACATGCTTTAGAATTCGCAATCATATAAACTTCAATCTCATATAAACTTGACATATTATACATAAGAGAAAGCATTTACAATACACGTTTAAAACATTATCCTATATAGAGGATTTACAAAATAAAAGTACATCACAAGACTCCAAAATGCCTAGATGAGAATGGACTGACATTGCCGGTGCGACCTTAAGCAAGAAGAACTCCACTTAACCTGTAAAATCTGTTGGCAAGGGGTGAGCTGCCTACTCAATAAACATATTACGCATATATGTATACAAAGGTAAGGTAAAGAACACAGATCAAAAATATATCATACCAAGTTAGAATTTTCAATAGAATGATATTCACTTAGTATATTAATACTTCTTTTAGAAAGGCCTTGCTATACTTAAACAATATATATAAAATGGTCCTTGGGCCCAATCTGTATCCCGACTCACTAAATTCGGAATACAATCATCTCTACGGAGGAGTTAAACTCAACTCACGTACGCATATATCTCAACACATGTGCTTCCGGCTCACAATATTCGGATAGCACTCTCAACTTGGACCATTTTACATATCCATCTAAGCAAGCTCATATTTATTTCTTATCCAACCATTATCCAGTTCAAGTATGTGCATAAGGCTCAACATGCCGTATTTACCCATAACACTGCAACATACTCAATCATATCACTTTTGTATCAACCAAAATGTATCACAAACACTCAAACATTATCCACGTCATTCACATCAGATTCAACAACATCTCACACTCAACAAGTTACAAGGCACAATACATCCATACACATATATAAGCAATATGCTTACCGTCGCACTCAGTTCGATCTATTCAACACGATCGGGTGTGCGTTCAATTGTACCTTGTCCTCCTAATGTCACATAACATTTATACAATTATCCTTAACATAAACTTAATGAAAATATAAACTAATGAATGCTATATGATGTACAAGACACTAACTCCACAAAGTTCATTCAATCTAATCATTTTGTCTTAGATCATCACATGACCTACTTGCACACATTATGCCATAACTTTCTCTATATGAATCAAAATACCCTGATTCTTGAACCTACTGAAACTAGACTTATATGGGTAGAACATATCCAAAATTCACATTAATATCACTTCTACACAATATATGGCATGCAAAATGATTCTGTCCTGTTTCCAGCCAAGAAACAGACTACCCAGTTTTGCATCTACCATAATGCACTCAACCTAGGTCACACTAAGCATAATGGATTGCCAAATCCTTTTACAGACATGTACTTCAAGTATTAGGAACACTTTTGTATAAAGAAACTTTCTCCAATTCGGACTCTAAGATCCTCAAAATGCTACATCAACATGGCTGCCTCACATGACATTCAATTTCGAGGCAGTCATGATCCATCTAGGTTTTCTTCCTCTATATATGGAATTAAAGTCCCATATTTTACAGAGGGTTTCATAACACATATAGGAACATATTTTATTCTTTATGTATCTTCAAATTCGAACAATATCCATATGAAAAATAGGCTCCAAAATGACTGAAAGCAGTACCCTAGATTTCTGTTTAGGGCACTTGATACATATCTTGCATTTGGACAGCCTATAACCACTTTAAACAACACCAAAACTCAACAAACTCAATCACAACTCATCCATAACAAATCCTATGATCATACCTAGGTATTTCAGAATCTCCAACTCATAGAAAACAAGCTAAAACAGCATATTAACCTTCAACTTGTGTCTATCACCTAGTATGCTTCCTAACTTGACTTGTTTGGCTTGAAAATGGAAGAAATTGGAAGAGTTTTGTTTGGAGGGTGTTAGGGTATGAACAAGGAAGGTTTGATGAAGCTTTGGTCGAAATTGTGGCTAGAATAGATAAAGAATGAGTTGTGTACATCTTTTAACAAGTGAAGAGGCATACTTTGTCTTACTATTGGGTGACATCATGCTTTGTGAGGTGCTTACTTGCTAAACTTCACTTCCGGCCCTCCATAAGTCTAATTTAATCAATTAAGTACATGTGCATTCATTCATTTAAGTCCAAACTCAATTAACCAATCGTTACATCTTAACGACACACTAATCGCCTCCTAATCGCACGGTAATCGCATTAGGAATACGAAACTTCTAATGACAATGAGATGAATCTAAAATGCATGTATTCAATCATGAAAACATATATAAATGTGGGAAGATGTATATGTTAGGGTTTTAGGGATGTTACAGTTTAGAATCATTGTCATTTTTTCCTTGTGCGTGTCTTTGTGCTTCCATTGCACCCTCAAACCGGAGGAGGAATTCAATGAGAGTCAAATGAATTTTTGTGAAAGAAGTGAAGAAGTGATTTTCACTTTCTGACCTTGAGGTTGTTCTCATTAAGCCCGCTAGGAATGAGTCTCTGAAATAAGCAGAAATCCATGTTGATCTTATATCATACATGTGTTTCAGCCATCCATGTTCTTGTAAATTGAATTCCAAAATAATTTCCATCCATTTTTGTTCAAACTCTTCTGGTTCCAATTCTACACTCCACACGTAAGAATTTATTTTTGTAATAAAATCTGTTTCTTGCATTATTTGTCTTCCTGTATTTGTAAGAATAGAGTTTAGAATAAAATTAATGTATGCGTATTGAACAACACATATATCATTTTGGAACATTTTATGTATTCATATTGAACAACACATGTATTATATTTGAACATTGTATTTATTGAATGGGACAATAGAAAATAAATAGTATAGAATTATTTTTCGTACCTATTTTGTCTGACATCTTCTTCATAATGTGCCACATGCAAAATCTGTGTTCTGTTTTTTTAAAAACATTTTTTATTGCAACTATCATTGCTGGATCTTGGTCTGCTATCAAGCAAGTCGGCTCATTGTTGTCCATTGTTTTCAGAAATGTTTTAAAAACCCACTCAAATGATGCAATATCTTCGTTAGCCACGAAACAAGATGCAAATGTAATACATTTTTTGTGGTTGTCAACCCTAGTAAATGGTCCAAATATCATATTATACCTGTTCATTGTAACATAAAAATAAGTTTTCTATTTGAAGAACATGATACAATTTTTGTGTTTCAAAATCAGTATATGAAATGCAGAAAGCTAAAATTTTATGCCAAAGATTATTATGTAGTACCTGTTTGTGCTATATGTTGTGTCAAATGAGACCATATCGCCATAAAGAGCGTAGTTTTTGATACATACAGGGTCTGCCCATAAAGCTTTACAGAGTCTGCCTTCTTGATCTACTTCAAATTCGAAAAATAATGCACTCCATAACTCCTTTTTTTTTTTCTGAAAATTATCTACAAACATTTGTGCATCTGAATCCTTAATATATGCTTTCAAGTCTCTCTGGAAGTTTTTAAAATCTATCTTCGATGCACCAATATTTTCATATCCTCCATAAAGTTCCTTTGCTTGTCTATAAGTTCTTAGAGGACCAACATTCATCTGTTCAACCAAATCAGAATTCATTTATTTTTAGATGAAATGAGTAAAATTTTATAAGTAAACAGAATACATTATTTATAATGCATAACAATTATGAAGAAGATTTTTTACCTTTGCATTATTAACTACCATCTTTTTCAGTAGAAGATTCATGTTCCTGCCCTCTTTTTGATATTGTACACATCCTGGAGTGTATAGAAGATGATTATGTTCTTCTTTAAACTGTGTAACTTCATAGTTTCCATTGTCGGAAAGTTTGATAATCATTTTAGCACTGCATCCTACGCGACTGAGTGTCCTTTTTCTGGTTTTTATATCACTGGATGTTGCTTTTCTTTTGTGATATTTGTAACCTTCTTTATTGCATACAAAAAATTGTTCTTTTATAACACCTTGTTTCTTTCTTGAAGTTGTGATAACATCGAGATATTATCATGAGGACCAAAAGAGATATTCGCCTTTAAGTATGCCACGTAGCAAAGGAAGTCGGCTGGCGAATCTCTCCATTCACCTTGGTAACGGCGACCGCCGGCTCGGCCATAAAGGATCATTAAATGGATCATTAACTGTCTTACCCGCCATGTTAAGAGTAACTTGTAACCGCCATTAAATGAGCATTAATGGAGACTTTCTAGTTACCTAGAGGTTACGAACTTCTCAACTATATATAGCCTACCATTCTAGGCTATCAAGGTACTCACACTTTTTTATATTCTCTAAGCTTTGTCAATACAGTTTATTCTTCATATTCTCTACTGACTTTGGCATCGGAGTTTCCCCCGTTGAACAATTAGGAATCCATATTTTTGTTCCGTTAGGGCTGAGTCTTGTGATTACTTCTGGTGTGTAAGGTACAATTGCAGTAGAAGAGTAACTAGGCGAAAGCAAATCTACAAAACAGGTAAGAGAGTTGAGATTAGGACAAATATGCATTTTGAACAAATGTTACATTAGTTCGGAACAATTAGTATATCTAGTTTGAACAAATAATATATTAATATTGAACAAATGATATATTCACATGGAACAAGAATTACAATTTGTTAGAATTTACAGTACAGTTTTTGTTTGCTCATTACTGTAAGAAAGCTATTATCAAGTCTGAAAATAATTTTATAACAACTATTATCAAGAAATCCATATATATCAGATAAATTTCGGATGAATCTATTATCAACAAATCCATATATATCACATAAATGTAAAGTTTCAGATATAAGCAAAATACCTACAGATGATGTTGTGGTCTGTGCCATATTGCACTGATTGTTGTCTTCAGATTCCATATTTTGGTGTTCGTATTCCATATTCAGATTGAATTATATGAATACAGATGAGAAATCGATCAGTAATGTTAATAGTAGGAAAGCGATCGATAATTCAACGTAGAAGAAAATCAGAGTTTAATCTCAGATTAGAAATCGATCGATGATTGTGAGAGAAGAAAATCGATCAAGAATGTTGAAGAATGAGTTTGATTCGCGCGTTTTTCCTGTGAGGAACAGAGGAGAATTGACGCGTGTTTTTTGTTAGAATTTTATTGCCAAAACGACATAGTTTTATTGTGTCACACAATAAGCTTATTGTCACAACTTAAGCCCTTGTCATGCTGGATCTCACCCTATATATATATATATATATCTTTCAATATAACAGTAAAAAGTGAAATATAATAGCATGTTGCAAGTATATATCATCAGTGTAAATATATACATTAATTAATTAATTTAAAACTAGAAAATATAACTATATGGTATTTTAGAGGCGATGGCTGAGGTAAATATTTTAAACTCGAAGTCAAGTATGGAGCTTCAATTTAGATAGTTATTAACTGAATCATCGTTATCGTTATCAGATGTTTAGATCTGTGCCTCTAGTGACGCGATTCTTCCTCATTAGAGTATTCTAATCATACTCTAATAAGGAATTTGTGGTAAGCACATTTATCTCTTCAAAACATAGAGTCCTATCTTTTTAAGAATTCTTTTTAAGAATTCTTTCCTAAATAGATCAGAGTCAGTTTATTCCTATTCAAAATAGACTCTCCACTCTTGTATAAAAGGTCACATTCCCTCAAAAGGTAAATCTAATACATATATTACATATTTTTATTCTTTGCACAATGCTAATTACAAGTGTTTTATTATCTTAGACTATATCTAACTTGAGCGTCGGAGAGTCCCCACTAGAACTCAACCAACTTATATCTTTGTATTACAAGAACATGGAAAAGTTATCAGTCAAACCTTCTACAAGCCATTTAGATCCTCAAAAGGAATTTTACACTTGTGTTATAATTGGTGTGGTGAGTACCAACTTGAAAAATAATCATGACTTTATGAGGTAAAACAAAGGAGTGATTAGATGCGTTACCCAACAACCAAGGCCTTTGTCACTCCCCAAACATGAAGAAACTTATGAACAAAATTACAACATTCCTAAGAGCATCTCCAACAGAAGTTGCTCTAAAGAGTGCCAAAACATAACACATCATACTAAAGTCTAATATTTTATTAATTTAATCATCCACGTCACTTTTGGCAACTTTTGTTAAAAAAATCTCCAATTGTAAGCAACTTTAAAAGTTGCCACAATGGCCCCATAAATCATTACTTTATATATAATTTATTTTAATTATAAATATTGTCAACCAATAGTGAAAGAAGATAGACTCATAAAAAAGGTGTACCAATAATAATCAAGTAAATAATTTTTTTATATTAAAAAAGTTTGACAACCTTAAAGCAAGGTTGCCAAAAATTGGCAATCTTCCTTGGCACCCATTATCACTCCAATAGTAGACACCCTTTAAAAAGTTACCAAACCCAATGTCACATCAACTGACACTCTTTCAAACACCTTCTATTGGAGATGCTCTAAACCATGAAGACTCGAGCGTTATCACATGTCTGCTTTCTAGAATGGCCTCGCGACACACTGAAACTAAGACAACTACTCCAACCACTAATGTTGATGTTAGATCTAAAGATGTGTTCTGATCTCCCAAAGGAGATGCAGTTTCATTTAGAAATATTAGCATGAATAGAAGACTATTCGCTACCCCAGACCATACTTTTGGAGGATAAACTTCCTTGTACATATCTACGAGCCAAGTTTTTGTTGGTTCGGTACATGAAGTTTATCTCAAGTTGGTTTTTCCACTATGATGACAATTCGTCCTCCCATATACTCATTGTTATCGTCGTAATTTATAGCATTTTTAGTATTTAATTACTAGTTATTTTGTACCATTTTAATAAATTTTAATAATGGTTTTTGTATATTTTCTTCATTTTATGTATCTAAGCCACTTTGTGTGTTTTCTAGGCACTTTCGTAAGGTTTTCGATACAAATAATCAAGTCGAGACTTAAGACGACAACTCGGGAGTAAAAGGGACTAGAAGAAAGGAGTTTTAGTGACATCCAATGTGCACCTTGTCGCGGATGGGTACTGTAAGATAAAAGTCCAATTGTTCACACTAGGACAAATTTGACACATTTTCGTATTTTCAACGTATCTCCTTTATACGGACCAGGATTGAGGTGATTCAAAATGCAAAGCTAAGAGAAAGATGAACAAGTGACTAATAATAATCATCTCCAAATTCGAAGTGTATCAGGTCCAGAAAATGATCCAAAGTTGATGAACATGTTGGAGCCTATGATTCCTTTCCCACCTTTACACATTTCAACTCCTAAATTGTCAAAGTCTTCCACCATCCTCTCTTAAAGGCTGAATTCAGAAGATTAGGGAATGGGAGACCATAAGAAGACTTGGTCTTTGGAATTATGTGTGCCATTTTACTATAAAATGAGACATTGGGTGCCATTTGAAGACACACCAAGCTTAGGCTTAATTCCTCCCTCTATAATGTTATTTTGCTGATTTTTCTCTTCAAAAACAGTTGTTTGTGTTGTTGTAATTGTTGTTATTGTTCTTAAAGTGTTGTTTGTGCAAACTTTCTTCCAATAAAAGTAAGTTTTAAGTTACCGAAGAAGTTCGTTCGGCAATCGTCATTATGGTTTCTTCTAAACTTCAATCTCTTTTATTACTATGAACTCCATTGTCTATCTTTTTAAGGTGTGTTTTAATCTAATTATGGGATAAAACCCCCTTAACTAAGGCTAAAAGCGGATCTTAACCTTAATTATATGGTAATTACGTTTAACCCATTTAAGCTATGTTTATCCTTTTTTAGAACTAACTTATGATTCTTAATGCTTGTAGGTGATGGGCCCAATTCCTACTTGAATATAATTAATCTTTATATTGACCGTAATTAAATTGATTAATCGAAATTCATAAGTTGGACCTAATGACCATTTAGTGTGGCTTATTGGTTTTCCAAGGTTTTTCATGAATCTTATTACAAATCTTAGATTTATTACTTGAGCCGGACCAAGGGAAAGTAATAAATCGAAGGTTTGGAACTAAGAAAACTTAATGCTTCTTTGGATTAATTACTTGAGCCGGACCAAGGAAAAGTAATTAATCGAAAGTTTAGAACTAATTACTCGAACGGTTTTTCTTGAATCTTAAGTAATCACTTCAGCCGGACCAAGGTAAAGTAGGTTAAAAAGGTTTAGATTAATAAAACTTAATGCTTCTCTGATAAATTACTTGAGCCGGACCAAGGGAAAGTAATTAATCGAGAGTTTAGAGCCAATCTCGAGAATCTATTAGTTAATAAGAAAACTCGTCATCTTAAAAAGGATAAAAGAACTTAAAAGGGGTTAAGTGTTATTACCAAACAAATAGGTTAAGTGAAGCTAGAAGCCTTAGTTTCTTTCAATATAAGTAATCTCTCACCTAATTTGTATAATTTTCATAACAAACTCTACCTTTTGATTGTTTAAACAATAAATAGTAAGCAAAGAGATTAGTACTTATAATCACCATCCTCGTGGGAACGATACTCTACTTTCACTTTATTACTTGATACACGACTAAGGTACACTTGCCTTCACATGCACGTATACGTAAAACGCGCATCACTCATCCTACCTTCACGAAAGCCATGATAAAGAAGAGATCAATAGCTCGGTTCATTTGTTATAGGTTCCAAATAAATTGACATATTCTTTCACACTATCTCCCTAAAACTTCACTCTCCCATCTTGCTTCTACTATCATTTTCCAAGATAATATCAAAGACGATTCTAGGTTTTGGCCAGGTTCTCGTAATTGGACAGTCGAGAAGTGGAAGGTGGTTTGGAGCATTCAGGTTCAAAAATAATAACAAGTTTTCTTTGGCTAGTGATGCACGAAAGGAATTATGTACAATGATGTCCGTTTGAGGTGTTACCCTGCAACCAATGTTTGTTGTGATGAATCAGTTCTTCATGCTACCTTTGGGGTTTGGAATCGCTTAGTTCCTATCTCGCATATATCACAATTCTTCTCTTCTTCCCTTCGATATTGGATCAATGTTAACTTGAATGTCAATGATAGCTATGTTTGATTCTATTGGTTTGCTGCTTATATTCTGATGCGAACCCACGAGGAACGGTGCCTCGAAAACCCGACAACTAGATTTGATTCCCAAGAAAGCTAACGAATCAGGGTTGGATAGAAAAGAACCTTTGTAAAACAGAGTTACAAAGACCCAATCCCAATCTCCAACAACCAAGAATACGATCCGAATGATAAATTGAGACGGAAGAAAACCCCTGCAAAACGAAGTTGCAAAGACCCAATCCCTAGTCTAACTAACAAGGACTCGATTCTGAATTGTTCAGTTGTAGTGCTCCAAAGAACACAAGAGAAGCCCTCTCAAGAGAAGAAATTCCAAACTTTAATTTTGATGATAATCGATGTCTGCCGTTACAATCCAAGGGAAAGCTATAAATACCTAACCTAAATCTAATTAGTCTTTGGACGTAATAGTCCTTACAATAAAATAAGGAATGAAATAGGAAGTTAAGGGTATATTGGTAACCCTTCCTAATTATTAAATAAAAACAGAAGCCGATATCTGTTAAGCCGTGCCCACGTCAATTTCCAGGCCACTTTTGTTATGAAGAAACAGAAGCCGATATCTGTTAAGCCGTGCCCACGTCAATTTCCAGGCCACTTTTGTTATGGAGAAACAGAGGCCAAAGTTGTCTAAGCCGTGCCCACGCCTTAGGAAAACTTCCGAAATTGTTGCTAAATCCTTGAGAACAACGCCAATCAATCTTGAACATTCTCATGTGAGTCTGAATGCTCCAATTGACCTCCGTATTCACATCTCATGCAACTTGAAAGAGATACGACAATTAATGGATCATTAATTTCAGAAACTACGCTTTTATCCGCGATGTCCATCACTTGGACCATATATGATTCAAGCTCCTCTTCAAACTGTTTGGCTCTTGCTCGGGTAATAGGTCCACCGGGAAGCTTTAATTGAGTGATGTGAGATCCCAAGTTTGAGCTCTGATTTCCATTTTCATCATTCCCTCCCTCCTCAAGAGGATTCGACCTCGAATCAGTATCTGCATCATAAAAGGATAGATCAGAAACATTAAAAGTATCAGAAACATTATAATCACCAGGCAGGTCAATCTTGTAGGAATTATCATTCACTCGCTGCAAAACTCGAAATGGTCCATCGCCTCAAGGTTGCAGCTTATTTTTACGAAGTCCAGGAAATCGCTCCTTTCGAAAATGCACCCACACTAAATCACCGGGAGCAAACACAACTCGTTTACGATGTCGATTCACTTTTGAAGCAACTCGTCGATTCTTCGCTTCAATATGCTTGCGAACCTTCTCATGAATGGATTGCACTAACTCAGCCTTTTCAACGCCATCTGTACTAGACCTCGCATCCACAGGTAAAGGTAACAAATCCATAGGAGTAAGAGGGTTAAGTCCATAAACAATCTCAAATGGTGAAAACAAAGTAGATGAATGAATGCTACGATTATATGCAAATTCAACCATAGGCAAACATTCTTCCCAACTCTTAAGATTTTTACCGACTACCGTGCTCAAAATTTGACCAAGGGTTCGGTTAACAACCTCAGTCTGTCCATCCGTTTGGGGATGACAAGCTGTAGAGTATAAAAGCTTAGTACCTAGTCGACTCCATAAAACACGCCAAAAATGACTCAAAAACTTGGCATCTCGATCGGATACTATAGTCTTAGGGACTCCATGTAACTTAACAACCTCACGAAAGAAAAGATCAGCAACATTAGTAGCATCATCGGTTTTATGACAAGGAATGAAATGTGCCATCTTACTAAACCTATCAACTACGACAAAGATAGAATCACGACCTTTCTTTGTCCTAGGTAACCCTACAATAAAATCCATGGAGATATCTACCCAAGGCTCCATAGGTACAGGTAATGGTGTGTAAAGACCTTGAGATAAAACCTTAGATTTGGCCTTTTTACAAGTGATGCACTTGGAACAAAACCTATTGACATCTCTACGCATTTTCGGCCAAAAAAAATGTTCATGCAGAATATCTAAAGTTTTTGTAACCCCAAAATGGCCCATTAAACCACCACTATGAGCTTCCTTAACAAGTAATTCTCTATATGAACATTGTGGGACACAAAGTCTATTCTCACGAAACAAAAACCCATCAAGTATATAGAACTTGTCCACAGCAGACTTACCACACAAAGAGTAAATGTCACCAAAATCAACATCACCATGATACAACTCTTTAAGATGTTCAAATCCCAAGAGCTTAGTGGTTAATGAAGTTAAGAGAACATACCTGCGCGATAGTGCATCGGCCACCACATTTTCCTTACCTTGCTTGTACTGGATGGTATAAGGAAAAGTTTCAATGAATTCCATCCACCGAGCATGCCGCCTGTTTAATTTCCCTTGTCCCTTGAGATGCTTCAGGGACTCATGGTCAGAATGAATGACAAACTCTTTGGGCCAAAGGTAGTGTTGCCATGTCTCCAATGCCCTCACTAGAGCGTATAGCTCTTTGTCATATGTGGGGTAATTAAGTGCAGCCCCACTCAGGTTTTCGCTAAAGAAAGTGATCGGTCGTTTATCCTGCATCAAAACAGCACCAATACCTATGCCAGAGGCATCACATTCAATCTCAAACGCTTTCTCAAAGTTAGGTAATGTAAGGACAGGAGCAGAACATAATTTATCTTTCAGAATATTAAAAGCATTCTCCTGTGCTACCCCCCATGAGAATCCAACTGTCTTTTTAATCACCTCTATAAGGGGAGCAACTAAAGTGCTAAAGTCCCTCACAAATCGTCTGTAAAATGATGCTAAGCCATGAAAGCTTCGCACCTCAGACACATTACTAGGTGCAGGCCAATCACGAATTGCCCTTACCTTTTCCTCATCTACTTCAATTCCCTTAGCAGTCACAATATAACCAAGAAAAACAATTCGATCCGTGCAAAAAGAACACTTAGACATGTTAGCATACAATTTTTCCTTTCTAAGCACATCAAAGACACTTTTCAAATGACCTATATGCTCTTCTAATGACTTACTATACACCAATATATCATCAAAGTAAACTACCACAAATTTGCCTATAAATACACGCAACACATGATTCATTAAGCGCATAAAAGTTGATGGTGCATTAGTTAGACCAAAAGGCATAACGAGCCATTCATACAAACCATGTTTAGTTTTAAAAGCAGTTTTCCATTCATCCCCTTCTCTCATTCTAATCTGATGGTATCCGCTTTTTAAATCTATCTTACTAAACACTACAGCTCCATGTAATTCATCCAACATATCATCTAACCTAGGGATATGATGACGATACTTTACCGTTATGTTGTTGACGGCTCGACAATCAACACACATTCTCCAGCTCCCATCCTTCTTAGGCACGAGAAGCACAGGAATAGCACATGGACTCATCGACTCTCTCACGTATCCCTTAGCACGCAACTCTTCCACTTGGCGTTGTAATTCCTTAGTCTCCTCAGGATTACACCGGTAAGCTGGACGGTTAGGGATAACTGCTCCAGGTACTAAGTCGATCTAGTGTTCGATGCCTCGAATAGGTGGCAACCCTTCAGGCAAGTCTTCAGGCATCACATCTTGATACTCCTGCAAAAGAGAAACACAAGAACTAGGCAGGACATTGTCAGCTTGATTTACATATGCGTCTTTATAAATAAGTAATAACACAGGCTTATTCATAGAAAGAGCATACTTAACCTCACTGGATTTTGCAAAGAAATTGACCTTACTCCGCCCCACGCCGTTATTCTCTCTTGACTCTCCTTTTGCATGTGGCCCCTCTCCTTTTATACTCTCAGAACTATTTTTACCTCGACTCTCTCGCTCTTTGGCCACATCAATATCAATTATCCTTTTTTTTAGATTTGGCTTTTCTCTCCCCAAGTCCCCCTTACCATCACTCTTCTGATCATGCTTTTCTCTCAAATCTCTCTGTTTATCAATGGACTCAGGTGCCTTGCTAGAAACAGTCCCGCTACGGTCTCTGAGCTTAATTTGGTCCTCATAGACCTCTTCTGGTGTCAAGGGAGCTAGAATAATTTTCCTTCCATTATGCATAAAACTATATTGATTCTTTCTCCCTAAATGCATAGCATTTTTATCAAACTGCCATGGTCTACCCAGCAAAATATGGCCAGCTTGCATAGGAACTACATCACAAAGCAAATCATCTTGGTATTGCCCAATCTTGAGTGACACCAAAACTTGCTTATTGACCTTTATTTCCCCACAATCATTTAACCATTGCAATTTATAAGGATGTGGGTGCTTTGTTACTGGCAATCCTAACTTCTCTACCAAAGTAGTACTAGCTACATTAGCACAACTACCACTATCAATAATCACACTACATACCTTGCTTTGCACGAGACATCGAGTGGGGAAAATATTTTCCCGTTGTTTCTTATCTTCGGCAATCTTCATTTGAGCACTCAATAGTCGTAAGATGACTACTGATTCTCCCCTCTCGGCTTTAGTGTAGCCGTCTACCTCATCAGAATCAAATTCCTCTTCATCTTCGTCTACTTCACACTCACTCTCACTATCAGTGACCACTGCACCTCCTCTCATCACCATAGCTCTTATATTCATGCAATCAGATGCTATGTGCCCGAAGCCTAAGCATTTGAAACATTGAATTTTACTTGCTCTCGGCTTTTCCTCTACCTTCTGCTTGTTCTTATCAGTGGAGTCTGTCTTAGGTGTGGGTTTGTCAAACTTGGATGGATTTCTGCTTCCCCTCTCTTGACTTCCCCAATGGTTCTTCCAATTAGAGTTGGTAGATGAGGAACCCCCATTGTAGGTTCGAACTTCCTTCCTCTCCTTAAGTTGGCGTTCTGTTGTCTTTGAGGCATGTACCATGTCTTCCAAATCCACACAATGCTGAAATTCGACAATATTGGCTATGTCCCGATTAAGGCCAGCAAAAAATCGAGACTTGGTAGCTCTCCGATCTTCCACTACATCGGCTCTCAACATTGCCATTTCCATCTCCTTGTAGTAAGCATCTACGCTCTTAGAGCCTTGTCGAAGGGATTGCAATTTTCTGTATAAGCCATCATAGTAATCATTAGGAACAAAACGATTCCTCATAACGGCTTTCATCTCACCCCACGTGTCAATTTGTGGCTCTCTGCTTCTAAATCTAGAGGTCACAAGTTGATCCCACCAAACTAATGCATAGTCTGTGAACTCAATCACTGCTGCCCTCACTTTCTTCTCCTCAGAATAATTATGACAGTCAAATAGGAGTTCAATTCTTTTCTCCCATTCTAGGTAAGATTCAGGATCATCCTTACCATTGAATGAAGGAATCTTCAGCTTCACATTCCCAAGACCTCTGTCTTGTCCCTCATGTTGCCAAACTTGTCTATCCCGGTTATCACGTCGATTTTGTTCTTCGGCATTGCATGCTTCTTCAGCAACTCTATGATTCTCCTCAATCACATCCATACGCTCCATTAACCGGTTTAACAAGGTCAATACTCGTTCCTCCGCCATTTTTTTTCTACACAGAAAAAGAAACACAACCAAACAGATAACGTTGAACAAACACAAGAAAAAAATTAATCCAAGCTCACAATCCTCTCGGTGTTTCACTCAATTCTTTGGCTTTTCACTCTGATATGCTCACCACTCGTTGCCTTTTACCGCTCGATTTCTCTTATTGTGCTCTTTAAAGCACTCAATAGAATAAATTCAGTTTCAAAACCCCGAAAGTTCAAACCGGAATTAAATCCTACAACCTAAGAAGCAAAACGGTAAACAAGAATGAATCGCAGAATAACAAATCGATGACCAAAAATAATGTGACGATATAGAAGTATAACACGAAACAATGATAATCCAAATATGAATGACAAAATGCAAATTTTTATTGTGTCATCTCCCTTTTTCTTCACTCTAATTTTGAAAGCACAACTTTGAGCTGCACTTTGAATTGAAAATGCCAATTCTTTTGAGACTTTTTTTTTTCGACTTTTTTTTTTGCTGCTTTTTTTTTTTGAATTGAATTGAAACCTTAATTCAATTCCACTACAACCTCTTTTTTCGATTTTTTTTTTCTATATATCTTCAATAAACTAGAGTTGGTTAGGTAGAACAGATAATTCTTTTTTTTTGAATTTTAGATTAGGTTAAAACCTATATTTTTCGACAAAACTGAAGAAAATTGAGAAAAAAATAAAAATAAAAAAATTAATGAAAAAAAAATAAAAATAAAAATAAACGATTGACAGATGGATGAACCTGAAAAGTTAGAGCTCGGCTCTGATATCAAACTGATGCGAACCCACGAGGAACGGTGCCTCGAAAACCCGACAACTAGATTTGATTCCCAAGAAAGCTAACGAATCAGGGTTGGATAGAAAAGAACCTTTGTAAAACAGAGTTACAAAGACCCAAAATCTCCAACAACCAAGAATACGATCCGAATGATAAATTGAGACTGAAGAAAACCCCTGCAAAACGAAGTTGCAAAGACCCAATCCCTAGTCTAACTAACAAGGATTCGATTCTGAATTGTTCAGTTGTAGTGCTCCAAAGAACACAAGAGAAGCCCTCTCAAGAGAAGAAATTCCAAACTTTAATTTTGATGATAATCGATGTCTGCCGTTACAATCCAAGGGAAAGCTATAAATACCTAACCTAAATCTAATTAGTCTTTGGACGTAATAGTCCTTACAATAAAATAAGGAATGAAATAGGAAGTTAAGGGTATATTGGTAACCCTTCCTAATTATTAAATAAAAACAGAAGCCGATATCTGTTAAGCCGTGCCCACGTCAATTTCCAGGCCACTTTTGTTATGGAGAAACAGAGGCCAAAGTTGTCTAAGCCGTGCCCACGCCTTAGGAAAACTTCCGAAATTGTTGCTAAATCCTTGAGAACAACGCCAATCAATCTTGAACATTCTCATGTGAGTCCGAATGCTCCAATTGACCTCCGTATTCACATCTCATGCAACTTGAAAGAGATACGACAATTAATGGATCATTAATTTCAGAAACTACGCTTTTATCCGCGATGTCCATCACTTGGACCATATATGATTCAAGCTCCTCTTCAAACTGTTTGGCTCTTGCTCGGGTAATAGGTCCATCGGGAAGCTTTAATTGAGTGATGTGAGATCCCAAGTTTGAGCTCTGATTTCCATTTTCATCATTCTCGGTTTACTTATGGTGACTTTGAAAGTGGAGGAATGCCATGGTTTTTAATGGACCTTCCTCTGATTCTGATAAAATTCCTTTTATCATTCTCAAGCCTGAAAGTGTTTCAAAGTTTTTCAAGAGAAGTTTGGTCCTTTATTCATATGTTTAGTTAAAAGAATGAAATAAGTTGGAATAAGTAGTTTTATAAGTCAAAAGACATCCTTAGTTATTTTAAAATTTTAATTATGTCAATAAATTATTCAAATATATATTAGTTTAGAGAAAATATGAAAAACGGCAAAAATATGAAAAACACACAAAAAAGTAGAAAATGGTGAAAACTTGAAAACTTGAAAAACATATAAACGTGTTAATACAAAAAAAAAAACACGCAAAAAACAAAAAGAATGTGCAAAACGGCAAAATGCAGAAAAAACATAGAGACACGGAAAACTACAAAAACAGTAAAAATTTGATAAAAATGAAAAACTATAAAAACGCAAAAATATAAAAAATCCATGAAAACACGAAAATGCAAAAAACACGAAACACGCAAAAAAACGTGAAACACAAAAAATACAAAAAACGTGAGCAAATATGGAAAAAAGTTCAAAAACGAAAACCTGAAAAATATGGAAAACAAGAAAACGTGAAAAAAACAAAAAAAAAAACATGAAAAACTAAAAACACGAAAACATGTAAATATGCGAAAAATATGAAAACATTAAAACCAATAAAACGTGAAAAGCACAAAAGGTGAAATAATGTGAAAAATACATAAAGGAAAATGTTAAAAATTCGAAAATGTGAAGAAAGTGGAAAACACGAAAATATGAAAAAAGATGGAAAACACAAAAATGTGAAAAAATATGTTTTTAACGTTTTTTTTCTCGTTTCTAGTTTTTCATGTTTGTTCATGTTTTCGTATTTTTCACGTTTGTGTTTTTTTGTGTTATTCATTTTTCGAGTTTTCATGATTTTAGTTTTTTTTTTCTGTTTTTTCGCGTTTTCATGTTTTTTCAAGTTTTTGTAGTTTTTCACATTTTGTGTTATTCAAGTTTTTTTCACATTTTCATGTTTTTTTTTTGCGTTTTCTCATGTTTTTTTTTTGCGTTTTTCGCATTTTGTCATTTTGTGTGTGTTTTTGCGTTTTTTTTTGCAATTTTTCACGTTTTCGTAATTTTTCACGTTTTCGTAATTTTTCATGTTTTTCCTTTTTTTGCGTCTTCGCCGTTTTTCACGTTTTTGATTTTTTTTCTTTTTGTCACTTTTCGTGTTTTTTCATGTTTTCGTTTTTCTTTGTGTTTTCTCACGTTTTTGTTATTTTCGCATTTTCTTGTTTATCGCGTTTTACACATTTTGTCACTTTATTTTTTGCATTTTTTTTATGTTTTTGTATTTTTCACGTTTTGTCACTTTTTTTGTATTATTTGTGTTTTTATGATTTATTTTTTTTGCATTTTCATGTTGTTCGTGTTTTGTAATACTTTCGCATTATTCACATTTTTCGTGTTTTCATTTTTTTTACATTTTTTAACGGTTCCCTTTTTTCCATTTATCACGTTTTTTAAGATATAAATTATGGATTTGCCAAAATTGAAGGATAATATTGATTAGGAATAATTATTCCTAGATTGAATTAAGGAATCTCTATTCCTTCATTTATGGAATACACATATCAGGAGACATAACTATTCCACTTCAAAAAAAAAAGTCCAACTAAATGTTGGAATAAGATTTCCTTATGAATAACTATTCTATTCCCTCCTTATTCCATGAACCAAATGAGTGTTTTCTTATAACATTGGGATTTGCAATATTTTGATAACAGAGATGAAAGGTTTGTACTTTGAATCTGCTTAGTTTGAAATAAGGAGTAAAGATCACAATAGTGCCGCTTATTTTTATAAATTGCAACGTTAATCTTACATACCCCCAGATTTAACTTATTAATGGTTGTCGTATTTTTCAAGAATGAAATTGGGATATAAAGTTTTTTCATTCTTTTCGTAAATGCAACAAAACTATCGACTTGATGATGAACTTGGCAAGTTCTTTTCTCTTAAGTCATTATAAGTGTGAGGCCCTGTTCTTTATTACTTAATTTCAGTAACAATCAGTTCAGTTCAGTTTCAGTATTCAATAATTTATCATTATTTATTATAATTATTATATATTATTATTATTTATATATAATTTATTATTATTATCATTATTTATTTATAATTTCAGCAATTTATTATAATTATTATAATTTATTATATATTAATTTATCTATTTTCATTATAATTATATTTATATATAATTTATGCTTTGTCATTATATATATTATCATTATTTATTATAATTATAATTATTTGGTGCAATTTATTTGCAAATTTTGCGAAAAGTAAATAAATATTATATTAATACGTTTACATTACAATGCTCTAAAAAATTAACTGGCTCAACTACCTTAATATCTCAAATAGTGCAATTTTATCCCTAATATTAGAAGTCAATAGCAATTTTACCCTTAACATTGATAAATTGAGTCAAGATTTTGTATTCATATGAAAATTCATATTTAGACGTTAGGAGTAAAATAACCCCGGACCCAAAACGTTAAAGGTATTTTTGTACCTTAATACTTAATTGTAATAAAAAGTTAAGAGTGTGTATTCATATAAAAATTTGTATTTAATTTCATAGGCTTTAAATTATATATAAATTTGTGTTTGTATGTAATTTATATTTTTAATTTAAATTAGACTCATTTTTATTTAATGTCATAGGATTTTATCGAGCCTAGATTTTATTTGATATTTAATTTAGTTTAATCTTTAATAATATGTTTATTTATTATTGATATTATTTTTTTTGGTAGAAATATTATTATTATTATTATTATTATTATAATAAGCTTATTAATGTCCAATATTATCATTAAATTATTTTAAAGTCTAATATCATCATTATTGTTACGTTCGATTAAATTCGGTTAAGTTCGGTATCATTCAGTTAAGTTCAGTAGCATTCAGTTAAATTCAGTTCAGTTCAATATTCAGTATCATTCAGTTCAGTTCAGTTCAGTTCAGTTCAGTTCAGTAGCATTCAGTTCAGTTCAGTTCAGTTTTTTTCAGTAATAAAGAACAGAGCCTGATATGTTTCCAGTAGGCTTCCTAGATATTCTTTTTGAAGATAGTTGTGGTTCGCGTCTCGGTCATTTGATTTCGTCTAGCTTTTTTTTAACGTTTAACCCTTTTCATTTATTTTCTTTATTAATATATATATATTGATCAGTGGTGCCTTTTATAATGTGAGGATATTGTTAGGATTATGAATTAGGAATTTGTTGATTCTCCATGAAATCTTTTTGTAATATAACTATTAATTAAATACTAAGTAATTGAGATTGTTATAGAATTTTTTTTTTGTTAACTTAGTTATAAAGTAGTGTCCTAAAAAGCTCTAGATCATGAAAGGGAATAATTGAAAATAAGAAAAGAAACAATTAGGTAGTTTTAATCAAGCAAGAAAAGTGTGCGTCCTTGAAGATTTGATTTAGATTCATTTGAGATATTAATGAACAGGGATAAGAAAGAACCTATGAAATATATATATAATTATTAATTAGAAGAAATCTAAATAAGATGCAAGGAAGGAATTCATAAAAAAAAAAAATAGGTCTAAGGTTTTTGAGGAAGTACCAATTTAGATTCAACGTTCAAAATAACACCAATATAGGCTTAACGTTTACAACATAATATCAATTTAGGCTTAACGTTTACAATATAGCATCAATTTAGGCATCACGTACAAAATAGCACCAATATAGACTTAACGTTTACAAAATAATACGAATTTAAGCTTAACGTTTTACAAAATATATCCAATTTAAGTTAAACGTCATAATTAAATTAATCATATTATATTATTTCCCTATTAACTTTATATGTTATGTTTTTATTTAGTTCTATATTCTTATTTATTATAATACAATTAATTAGTATTTTTGCCCATTAAAATCTTATATTCGTTTTTCATAAATGATTTCATGACTACTAAATTTCATAGCTCATGTAATATATGCAAACTAAAAGTAATTGAATATCCAATATCTTTCGAACACTGATATGTAATTTAGGAGTCATGGAGTAGTTTATGAAAAACGAATATAAGGTTTTAATGGGCAAAAATACTAATTAATTGTATTATAATAAATAAGAATATAGAACCAAATAAAAAGATAACATATAAAGTTAATAGAGAAATAATACAATATGGTTAATTTAATTGTGACGTTTCGCTTAAATTGTATATATTTTGTAAACGTTAAGCTTAAATTCGTATTATTTTGTAAACGTTAAGCCTATATTGGTACTATTTTGTACGTGGGGCCTAAATTGATGTTATATTATAAACGTTAAGCCTAAATTGATATTATGTTGTAAACGTTAAGCATATATTGGTGCTATTTTGAACGTTAAACCTAAATTGGTACTTCCCACCTATTTCTGTGTATTAGGATGGTTTGTTTTGTAAATATAACTGTGTTTTTTTTTTTCTTAAATATCATGTGTTTTTAAATACCAATTTTTTTTTTATCTTTTATATCTAAAATAACAATCTTTTTTTTTCAAAATTTCACCAAACGTTGCTCTTTTTTCATATTTTGTATGTTGTTTTGTTTAATCAAAAAATCAATGAATAAAATTAATGAGCCCGGAATGGGCAATAATGTAGCATACAAGGTGTACCAAAACTCGGTAAAGAATTAAAAAATAGTAGACAAGAGTTTAACCGTGCCGCCTTAGTCATAGCATGGGCTGCGTCATTAGCTTGTCTTCGGATCCATTTGACTGAGTAAGAGTCATTTTCAATCAGAATTTCCTTGCATTTACCAGTTGTATCTCCAAATTCTGATATATCAATGGATGTGGATTGTATAGCATCAATCACCATTTTAGCATCCGATTCGAAGATCACATTGTTAATGTTATTCATACGAATCCAATTCATAGCGCGGAGTAGTGCCTCTGCCTCACAATCTTTCACTGTTACGGCGTTTTGAACCGTCTCTGATCTGCCCTATTAAAACGTCCCACGTGAATCCCTTAGGATTGCTCCAATTCCAGCGAGACTCTCTCCTTCCACAAACACTGCGTCTGTGCAGCATGACTGAAACTCCGACGCCGGACGATGCCAGGCACCACAGTTGCTGACGTGATCTCCGCCATGGCTACTGCCACATCCTGTCGCTGACTCCTTTTTTAATGTTCTCGCACGACACCAGTCTCCTCGCACCATTTTCGACCTGTAAAAAATATCATCGACCGATGCAGATTCTGCCATCCACAGACGGTCGTTCCTGGCTCTCCACAAGCTCCAGTTAATCATCAGAAACGAATTTCCTTCGTTCTCATTCAGCCCCGCCAGCACTTTGTGGAACCAATCACCTATTCCGTCAGCTCGCCTAGCTTGTTCATGCACAATGGAAAACAGACCAACCTTTCGCCAAAGGCGAATAGCCACCACACATTCAGTAAAGCAGTGCCATTCATCTTCTCATCACTCATTACACAACACACAGTTAACTTGTAATTGGAGACCGCGCCTCTGCAAATTCACTCGGACGGGTAAACAATTTCTTGCCAATTGCCAGTTGAAATAGCGGATTTTGTGAGGAATGTCAGCTTTCCATAATCACTTCCAGTTGCCTTCCACACGGTCCTGAACCTCTTATTCCATCATCACAGCCACTCTGTACGCGCTCTTAACGGAATAAATACCATTTGCTTGAGCCTGCCAAATAACCTGATCAATGTTTCCGGATAACTTTGCCGGAAGTTCGTTTATTTCTCTAATATCTCTGGCATGGAACACATCTTCCAAGAGCTCAAAATCCCATTCTAACATGTTAGGGATGAGTAAATCACATACCTTGAGGTTTTCGAGTCCCTCTATCATAGGCGTTTGGATAAATCCATTTGCCTCATTTCTCAGCCATCTGTCTTTCCATACAATTCACTGAATCTCCATCTCCGATCTTCCATCTGAACCCTTCTTTGAGAATAAGTTGAGAACTCCATATGCTTCGCCATATTAAACTAGGAGAGTGCCCTAATGAAGCACTAAAAAATTCCCCTTTCGGATAATATTTAGCTTTGAAGATTTGACTGACAAGCGAAGTGGGTTCGGTAATTAGTCGCCACCCTTGTTTTCCCAACATAGCCAAATTGAAGGCCGTGAAATTTCTGAAACTGAGTCCTCCACTCAATTTATGAATACAGATTCTTTCCCAGGACATCCAATTCAAACCCCTTTCACCGGACTTTTTATTTCCCCACCAAAAGGAATTAAGCATCTTCTGTAATTCATCAGCAGTAGAGACAAGTAGAAGGAAAACACTCATAAAATAGGTGGGAATAGCTTGCCCTGTAGCTCTAATGAGTGTTGCTTTGCCCGCTTTGGACATCCCTTTCCCCCTCCAACACTGTAGTTTTTGCCAAAGACGATCTCTGAAATGTGAAAAAATAGCTCTCTTCAATCTGCCTACTAAGGAAGTAGCCCCAGGTATTTCCCATTTGTGAGAGGATGGAAAACTTCCAACATACTACTAACTCCCTGTGCCAATTCAGTAGCCACATTTCTGCTAAACATAATGCCAGATTTACTGTAGTTGATCGCTTGTCCGGATGCTTTTTCATAATTCCTCAGTAATTCCTTTACCGTTCTGGCTTCTGCTATATTTGCTTCGTAAAACAGAAAAGCATCATCAGCAAAGAGAAGGTGAGAAACGGACGGAGTGCCCCTGACAACCTGACAACCATGTAGCTTCCCTCGATTTTCAGCCTCTGTAATCAAAACAGTGAGCCCTTCCATACAAATCAGGAACAGATAGGGCGAAAGCGGATCTCCCTGCCTTAATCCTCTTTTAGGTACCACCGGGCCTACAAATTGATCATTGACTCTAATTATATACTCCACAGAAGATACACATAGCATTACCAAACTGACCCATTTACTGTCAAAGCCCAATTTTAGCAACATCTCGCTCAGGTAATTCCAATCAACCCTATCATAGGTCTTGCTCATATCAATTTTTAAGGCCATGTTCCCTTTTTTCTTCTTGATATTGCAATTGAGACTATAGATCGGCTCAAAAGCAATTAAGACATTATCATGGATGGCTCGGCCTTTGATAAACACAGATTGGTTAACGGATATAATCGAGGGCAAGATTGATTTTAATATGTTAGCAATAACCTTTGAAATAATCTTAAATAGCACATTGCACATGGCAATAGGGTGAAGTTCCTTCATTTCGGAGGGATTATCACACTTTGGAATCAAAGTAAGGATAGTATTATTAAGGCCAGGTGGGAAATTACCTTGCTCAATCCAATTCTTGCCAGCTGCATAAATATCGTCCCCCAGAAGCTCCCAAAAGTGTTGGTAAAAACCAGGATTGAAGCCGTCCGGACCCGCTGCCTTATCCGGATGCATCTCAAACAGAGTTGTTTTGAATTCAGCTTTGGTGAAGGGTTGAAGAAGAAATTCGTTATCCTGAGGTGATACCCTCGGGCTGACTTTCTCCATAACCATCCTCCAGTCGCTGTTACTCTTAGAGAAAATATCAATGAAATACTTCTTCGCAATCTGACCCATTCCCACTACATCAGTAACCCAATCCCCTGTATCATTCCGCAGACGGTTTATTTTATTATGCTTCCTGCGCCCATTAGCATAGGCATGATGAAGATTCGTATTTGTGTCCCTATCTTGAAGCCAAAGGAGTTTTGATCTCTGGCACTAATGATCCTTCTGCTGCAGAAGAGTCTTTGCCAATTCTTGTCGAGTTGATTCATACAGAATTGCCTCTTTGTTTCTGGAACTCTGTCTTAACTGAGCTAGGCGAGAATTTAGTCTGTTAATACTCTGAACCGTATCTACCATTTTCTGTCTGCCCCAACTGCCCAGCGTCCCAACTAACCGACATAATCTCGTGTCTAATCTGTCATTATTGCTCTCCCGCCAAGCATTACTAACCGTACTGCAGAGGTCAGATTCACGAATCCACTTCTGCTTGAATCTGAAGTTTTGCCTTGCACCCTGGTAGTGCGACACGTCGCTTCTTAGAATAATGGGGGAGTGGTCGGACGTAGGTGCTAGAGTGTTAATACATCAACTATTCGGAAACAATAACTGCCAAGCTTCTGACCCCATACATCTATCCAGCTTCTCCTGAACTTCGTTTGGCTTACCTCTATGGCGAATCCACGTGTATGGATAACCCAGTAAAGGCATATCATTTAATCCACAATGCTGCAATGTTTCTCTAAAACCACGATAACACCACTCCGGGTGCTCCATAAGACCTTTTTATCCTCGTGATTCAACAGGTCATTGAAATCACCTACAATTGCCCACGGAAGGGGAGAGGCGGCAGTAAGGCAAAGCAAGAATGATAATAGATTATAGAGAACTAAATAAGAAAACGATTTTTGATGGATATTTTTTACCTTATAAGAGAAATTTAATTAATAGATTATCAGGAAAAAAGTGGTTTAGTAAATTTGATTGTAAAAGTGGCTTTTGGCAAATTAAGCTTACTAAAGAATCAAGACCTTTAACAGCATTTAGTGCACCACAAGGACATTATGAATGGATTGTGTTACCTTTTGGTTTAAAAAATGCACCCCAGATATTTCAACGCAGAATGGATAAGATATTTAGAAAATTAAATGAATTCTATGTAGTTTATGTAGATGATATATTAATCTACAGTAATAATATAGCAGACCATTTACAGCACCTAGATGCATTTATAAAAACGGTACGACAACATGGAATCCTTTTATCTGAAAAGAAATCAGAAATCTTTAAAAATAAAATAGAATATTTAGGATATATAATAGATAGTGAGGGATTACAACTACAAGATCATATAGTAACTAGAATCGAAAATTTTAAAGAAAAATTAGATACCAAGAAAGAAGTCCAACAATTTCTAGGAATAATAAATTATGCCTCAGATTATATAAAAGACTTACCAAAATTGCGACAACTCTTGCAAGAGTTAATTAAGAAACATAAAGCATTTGAATGGACAACAACTCATACTGATACTATAAGAAAAATAAAAGAAGCCGTAAAAGTCCTCCCAAAATTGAGACTACCTAAAGATAATGATCAATTAGAATTATATACAGATGCTAGTGATATTGGGTGGGGAGCAGTCCTCATCGCATATAGAAAAGAAGATATAGATAAAGAAACTCCTTTAATATGTTGCTATAGATCAGAAACTTGGAAACCATCAGAGAAAAATTATCATATCAATGAGAAAGAATTACTAGCTGTTAAAAATGGAATTAAAGGGTTTAGATATCATTTGTTACCCATAGAATTTATCATAAGAACATATAATACACAAGTAGGAGCATTTATCAGAAATAAAATAGATCCCCTACCAGAACTTAACAAAAGAAGGCATTGGCAAAGTTTTTTCAATTGCTATAATTTTGTTGTTAAACCTATCTCTGGAAAACGAAATATCTTAGCTGATTTTTTAAGCAGGAATGGAGATAATCTTCCAGCGAATATCAGAAATCAGAAATCAGAACCGCCAGATGCTGGCAATGATCAGAAATCATGAGAACTTTCTGGATAACCTTGAGGAAGAACTCAAGAAACTCCAGTCTCAGAACAATCAGAATATAAGAACCATGACTCCTAGATCATCTTATGATTTGTTAGGAGATCTTCATAAGAAGCCTATTGATATACCAACGTCATCAAGTGGACTCTCAGGAGCCACCACCCTGAACCATTCGAAGCTGGTTAATCAGAAGTCATCAGAAATCACAACCTCTCAGGTGTTACAATTTCCTCCAGAAATGACAGAAGCATATAAGAATATCATGAAATTTTTTACATATAAGAAGAGTCAAACCGTATATAGAACCATTAAGATGACCAAATACCCTAGGTATATATGCTCAGAAGACTGCAGTCCAGATGTTGTTCAGAAACTATTTAGATATGGATTTCTGGACAAAGTCATGACTGATGAGAGCCTTAATAGTGTTTCAAAACTCCCATCTATCATACCCAGATCCATTGACGAACTTGGATTGAGATTTGGAAGAGGAATATTTTGTGTTCAAATTTTTGACGCTGCTATGGACTTAGAAGGGAAACCAATAATAATTGCTCAGATCTTTAAAACTGGTAGAAACACTAAGATTGATGTAGATAATTCCGATCATCAATGGGAAGTTCCATGTAAATTAGAAAATTTTAAATCTTGGTTAGGAGAAAAACGAGTACATGGGATCCATACAATCAAGTGTAGACTAGAAGACTATATTAGAAATAAAAAGGTTGCGATAATAGCTAGATCGAATCATGGAGAAGTTGAAGAAATGATAACTATCAATTATCTAATGGAAATGGGTAATGAAACAAGTCAACAGATTTTAACAGAAATGCATACGAAATTAATGGATAAGAAATATAAGCATAGTTCAGAAACATTGGCCCATTATGAATCCATATATGGCCCAAGAAAATCATGTTTAATTAGAATTGAGCCCATAAGACCTGAGCCCATGAATATTGACTCCATAAGGCCCAAAGAAGAAGCCCATCCAGGAAAAGAGGAGGATCCATTTGTTTAGAAAATGAGATAAAAATGTATAAGAAATATAAGAACGAGGTGTCAATACCTAAGGAAAAGGTGGCAATAAGACCAACACGTGGCAAGACATGAAGATATGAAGAGACATGTGTCCAAAGAAGAAGCATGAGGTGGAGACATTAGAAATTGGTGGCAAGATGTAAGGATGAGGTGGAAGAACAAAATAAGAAGCATTCGACACGTGTAACCTAAAATTTTGTACTTTTAACTTTTGTAATGATGTAATCTTCTTTTTTGTAATTTTACCTTTGATCTTGTACCTATATAAGGAGAAGACATATGATGTATGAGACATAACTTGCTTTGAGTAATAAACTCTTTCTTTCTCTCCTTCCATGGCTTTCTAAACTCCCCCTTTAACATTCATAGTTGTTAAATATTTACGTTTAACGTCCGTATAACATATTAGTTTGAAAAGTTTAAGAGTTATACAGCAACAATAGTTATCCTTCAGACAACTCCAAGAGGTGTGTAGAGATGCTGGAACATAGCCATAACCCATGATGATGAAGAACGGGTGCCAAGCAGAGTTCAGAAGTCTCCACTAAGGATTGCTTTGAAAGGTATACTGGAGTTTCTCTATAACTCTTGTTCTAATTAAATTAATTTGTTATACTTAGTTAAATGTAAAGATTTAATATATTATGGATGTTAAATTTCATTTAAAAATGTTTACTTCAATGTTCGTTTGTCTTCCTACCCCTTTTAGGGTCATAAGAGCGATCCTGCACACATCAGAAAAATCTTCAGTACATAAATGGTATCAGAGCCTTAAAAGGATGTCACATATCGTTAGACTTTCATCATCATATACTAGTATGTTCGCATCACAAATTAATATTCATAAGAAACCAGTAGATAAATTCATAAACAGCATACTTGAATTAGACCTAAATAGTAGTTTAGAAATTTCTCTTCTCTTAGGTAAATTAATCTTATTATTAGAATATCACCAACATCTCCTTAGTATAGGAACTAATGATCTAAACAGACATATACTAGTAACAAGAAAAATAGAACTGATTAAATGCCTAATTAATTGCACAATCATGATTTTTTAGGCTTACACACACTAGATAATGGATATACCAGTTGAAGGTCTTAGGATTATTGCTGAAAAACCATTAGTTTATAATCAAGATATTAATCAACATATTATAAGTTGTAGAAGAGCTTTACAAATTATGGAATTAAAAGATAGACAATTAGAATTAGCACAAGGTGCTTTAGATGCTAAGCATATTGAAAAGATAAAACTACAGAAAAGAGTTTTCGACTTAGAAGATGAAGTAAAAAGATTAGAAGAAAAACGTAGAGAGCAAGAAGAGACAATAGAAATTCAAAAACAAATAATCACTGAAAGTTACAGACATATTCAAGCTTTAATCAATGGAAGAGAATAAAGGAATAACATAACAAACCCATACAGAAAATACTAATATCGACAAAAGACAGAGACCCGTAGAAGAAAGCTCTAGCATTACCTTAGGAGATAATCTAAATGTAATTACAACACAGACTAAAACTCCAGAAATAGTACCCCTAGATGCTTGGAGACGCAGCAAGGACCCAATAATGATGGATATAAGTGAAATAAAACCTAAAATCCCTACAAAAGTAAATAAAACCTTAGATCTTTTATCAGATTTACACAAAAAAGGACAATTCTAATGGCAGAACAAGAACATAGTGTAATAACATTTCTCAAAAATCACGCCCAAGAAATTATTGAAAAAGAAAAATACAAATATGAACTGCTAAAAAACAGAAAACTCAAAGACAATGCGGCTAAAACATCCAATATAGACGTAAGCACCGAAGTCGAATACCTTCAACTCAAAATAGAAAAACAACATAAAGAAATCCAAGACCTACAAAAAGAAAACATAAAATTAGTCATAAATTCGAGTACAGAATGGGTCGAAAAATATAAAAAATATAAACATAAGTTTAAAAACACTAAAAAAGAATTAAAAGAAACAAAGTTAGAACTAAAACAAACAAAAACAGAGCTAATCCACATTACAGATGAACTAAAAGAATTAAAGGAAGAAGTAAGAGTCTTAAGAACAATGGTTAAAGAAGTAAAAGGGAAAACTATTCACATCAGTAACAGTAGTAGTGATAGTTCAGATAGTTCGGATAATCAAAGTGAAAATAAACTAAAAATCATTGGGTATATAGAAGAAGAAAATAAAGATGAAACAAAATTAATAGAAGAAAATGACCAAATAATGAAAGCATTGGAACAAATGAAAAATATTAATGCAATAATAGAAGAAGAACCAGAAAGTGATATAGAAAACAATGAATACGCTAGGTATGAAGAATCAGATATAGGATCAGAAAATATAGTAAACGAAGATGCCGATAATTATCCAGAAGAAGAAATGATAGACCCCAATTTAGACGTAGTAACTAAAAAAGCACCTACAATTCCACGACATATACCTATAGGCCAACAAAGAGACTTTAAAGAATTTATAGGATCTATGTCTCAAGGATTAAATCCAAATGGATATTTTTTAGACTTAGATAATGTCTATGATGAACAAGAAATAAGTAGACGAATAAATGGTTGGAATTTAGGAATGTACATAGCCTTAATGAATTCATCTCACACTGAAAATTTAGATTATATGTATGACCTAATCTCTAAAACAATGATCGGAAAGGCATGATTTTGGATGGAATCCATAACTCACCAGTTAAGACCACAAATAGAAGCTTGTGCTCATGATTGGAAATCAATGTTATTATTATTTGATATGGTATTAAAAAGAGAATTTTTAGGAGAAAGATGGTTAGTGGCTAGAGAAACAGTATTTGCTGAAAGAAAAGCTGAAATAATAATGAATTTGAATAACATGAAATGTTGTAAAATTAGTAAATTACCAGAATATACTATCAGTTTTACTAAGTTCTTTTATGAAGCTAGGTTTTTACCACAAGAAGGATTGATATATCAACAACTATATTATGACCATTTACCAAACCCATACAACGTAGAAGTTTCAAAAGAATATACTCAATTAGAACCAAAAGAAAATACATTAGGAGAAAGAATTAGAGTACTACGAGCTTATCTTATGAGAAAATATGAAGAATATAGAGTTCAACAAAAGGTTAAAAAGGATAAGAAATTAGGATTACGAGAAATATGTGGATTCACTGAAAAGCGGTTAGTTTTTGGTTGTGATGATAAAGCTAGGAGAAAATATAGACGATATAATCCTAATCGCACTTATAGACATAATCCTACATACAAGAAGTCTTATACTAACAAGTATGATAATGGACGATTTCGACGAAAAAGATTTAGACGATATAAAAATAATCCAGAAAATAGGAACAGATTTAGATATAAACGAAAGTTTAGGAAAAGACGAGAAAGACCACTAAGGGATAAAAATACTAAGCTTACAGAATGTAAATGTTGGAATTGTAATGAGAAAGGACATTATGCTAATAAATGCCCTAAATTAAAACAAAAAGGTGTAAAATATATAGGAACAACATAATTTATAATGAGTCTAGAACAAATAAGAGCCAGCGATGATAAATGGCATAAAGAGGATGAATTTTATATTACTGAAACAGAAGATGAGAACTCAGAAGAATTAGAACCAATAGAATATGAAGATAGTGAAACTGATAACTAATGGTAGCCATATATGTAGAAGCACCAGTAGAATATAAACCTAATAAGATTATAAAACGTCGCATATTTATAGATAGTGGAGCTGATATATGTTTAGCTAAGCAAGATGTACTAGTTCCCCATAAATGGAAAAGATCTAAAGGACATAAGGTCAGAGTTACAGGATTTAATGAACAAATGAAAGAATTAGATATTATAGCCGAAAATATGAGATTAATACTTAACAAGACAATCTTTCGATTACCCATCATTTATCAAGAAAATAATATGAAACAACATATATTATTAGGAAATAATTTCCTTGATTTCTTTAAAGTCCAGCTTATCAAACCTGAAACCATAAGTCTTTTAACTCATTGTAATAAATGGATTATCCTTAAGCGAGTCCTACCTTTATATCCCCTCACAATACATAATATCAAAACAAACAGAGATAATAATTTAGAAATTTTAAAACAGAAATATTTAGACCATTTAAAGATAAACTTTGGAGAAAACCCTATAACTTTGTGGGAAAAAGAAAAGATATATGCTAAGATAGAACTCATAAACCCTAATGATGTTGTTCGAACCAGACCAATAAGATATAGTCCTGATGATCAAAAGGAATTTGAAATACAAATAAAAGAATTATTAGACTTAAAATTAATTCAAGAGAGTAAAAGCCCTCATAGCAGCCCGACAGAATATTCCAAGAAACCTTTCGTCTAGCTCTCTCCGGACACTCGTAAAAGCCGGTAAGTCTCCAGTCACCTTTATCAATATGATATAAAAACTTTACTTAACATTTTTTAGCTATAAGTTAGATGCTTCTTGGTGATCTTTTAGGATTGAGAGTTTGTCTTGTTTTATTTCTATTATTATATGAAACAACAATGTTACTACATGGAGGCCTTCAACTAGCTCTGGTGTCTCTCTTTTTTGGTACAATATTGTATAATTTTGCACGTTTCAAAGTTGTTTTTTCTTTTAAATATGTGCAATTTTCCGTACATTAAATAACAAAAATAATCCTCCCACATTGACCTCTCCAGTCATCGGATGCTCTGAACTACTAGGCAAAGAGCTTCACCATATTATACGTTTCAAAGTTGATTCATAAATTTTTTGCTCCTTTATTATGCAAGACATTATTATTCTAATCTATTATTTTGTAAAACAATTAATTTTATGTATATATTTTGCATGTTCTAATTAATTATATATTTTATGTATATAGGTGGTGAGCAAAAGAATAACAATATACTGAAATCAATGCCGATGATTAGTGCCAAAAGGTGTGACCCAATTCTCTTCAATGATTGGTTAACCGAGATGTATGAGGATTGATGACATGGAGGGTGACTTTGTGTAAGCTAGATGCATGGAGGAAGAAGTATGGATGGTGTAATCAATGACATAGAGAGAAACTCGTATCAATCTATTTAAAAAGGGGGAAAGGTAATATGACCGTTATAGTTACCATTTTTGTATTTCTCAGAGTTTCATACAATTTCACCCAGTTTCATTGAGTTTTAGATGTGTGTATCTTATTATTACCCCCTCAAAATGTGCCTATAAGAGATTGAGAAGGCCAAGTTTAGAAATAAGGAAGCGAAACTGAGGGGAGAGTTGAGCTTTGGTGAAAAGGTCAGCAAGCTAAAAGGCAGATATGCATGAGGTGAATTAACTTTGATTGAACACGCTCACAAATGATATGACAATCGATGTCAATGTGCTTTGTGCATTCGTGAAAGATAAGGTTTTGTGCAATGTGAAGGGCAGGGGCGAGTTGTGACATGGTAAGATCTTTGAGAAGGTTGATGAGCTAATGTAGCTCATAAAAGGTGGAAGCGATTGCTCTATATTTAGCCTCAGATGAAGAGTGAGTAATTATGCTTTATTTCTTCAATTGCTAGAAAAATAGAGCACTACCAAGGAAAACATCATGTCATGTGAGGGATTTTCGAGTATCATGGTAAGTTTCCCAATTCGAGTTAGAGAAAGCTTATACTTGAAACTTGTTGTGAGCCAAAAAGAATAGGCCAAGGCTAGGTGTGCCGTTGAGATATCCAAAGACTCGATGGGCACAATGAATATCATCAGTGGTTGGCTGAAAAAGGTGTTAAGACAAAGTATTAATTATAGTGTATAGGACAACTTTGGTCGAGTGTGAGTGAGGTAAGCAATTTCCTATTAGCTTATGATATATGGAAATATTGGTGAGTGTTATGGCTTGAGGGGAAGGCTTGAAATTTGGTATTGAAGGCATGGACACAACTTTGCAACCAAGGATATTTCCAAAATGTACTTTCGTTGAGACATGGGAATCCCCGTTAAGTTTCTAGAGAACTCAAAACCAATGAAGTAATGGAGAGGTTCAAGGTCCTTGATGCTGAACATGTGATTAAGGTGTTGTTTAATAAGGTTGATTTGAGTGATATCAGTGCCTACAATGATCACATCATCCACATCGACAAAGAGAGTTATATAATGTGAATATGTGTTTTTGCTGAAAAGTGAAGGGTCTGATGGGGACTGAACGTATCTTGAACGTAGGAAAATAATGCAATTGTCTATTTATGTACGAGAGCTATAATATATTTTGTCACAAATGATATAAATTTGTTGAACATGTATCAATAATCCAACTAGCCTAGGTAGATTTAGAAGAGTAAGAGCTTAGAATGATACTAGATGATGTGTTTGTTTTGACAACAACATTGGCATTGCTACTTGTGTTTGCTCCCTTATATGTGGATGTTTGAGGGAGAAAGGAAAGTAATTGATGATATTAAGTCTTTGTGAGCATGCCCGTCCCTAAGCATGGGCAAGAGGGGCGCCTGCCCAGGGCCCAATGATGAGGGAGGACCCAAATATAGTAGTAGGCTTTTAATTTTACTCAGATTAAAAAAATATACATAATTATGTGTAAGTTACACATTAGTCATGATTAGACTAACTATTTACAACTATCCGATATTCTAAAGAGAATTTCTTAAAATGTCAAGTACATAAAAACTAAAATTGGTTTTAGCAATGTCAGCAATTGAATTTCTTGAATTTGTCAAAACAATATATTATTATCCAAATATTTCAATTGTTTTTCGAATCCTCTTAAATATGATAGTGACCGTTGCATTTCCCGAAAAACAGTTTTTTGAAGTTAAAATTATTGAAAAGTTATTTGAGATCATTAATGTCACAGGAAAATTTAAATGGTCTAGGTTTTTTTATGTATTGAGAGAAGTATGTTAGCACATATTAATATAGACAATATTATTAGTGATTTTGCATTTAAAAATGCCGGTAGACATTGTTTTGTATGAGAAACTAGGTAATTAAAGTGATATAAAATATTTTTTCCATATGAAATATTTTTTTTATTAGATTGTTTGTTAAGTGTAATAGAAAAAGTATCATTTTGAAGAAATTTTTCTTTGCACAATTAACTTTCATAATTTATTTTTTACTTATACTTTATTTATTAGGACCCTTATTTAATTATTCGCCCTTAGGCCCCTAAAATCTCAGGATCGGCCCTGTTTGTGAGCACAAACTGATCTGCTACATGTTGTACTGAATGATAATCATCCTCATCTCTTAAGTCTACTTATTGAATAGCTATATAATTTGCCTTAGCAAGTGCCTGTTTGTTGTTTCTAGATCTATTTCCATAATTTGGGGAATATCCATGCTTTTATAGTAGATATATTATGTGTCCTGCTCCTCCATAATAGGTACATGATATTATTGTATTTTCTACCATTGTTTATGGTATTGGGTCTATTATTTGATTGTTGTTTTGAGTGTTTGTGCATCCTATGAATTGTATGATGTCAGTGTTTGTAAGGGGCTTTGTGGAGTGGTTAAATTTCCTTTCATGTTGTATTGAAAGTGAAAAAACTCTATTAAGAGAGGGAAGTTGTCCTAGCAGCAATATTTGTGAGCAAACTGTAGAATACTGATCATTCAAGCCTTGAAGCAATATAATTACTGGATCTGCATCTTGTTGTTCTCACAGGGTCATAAAGGCTCCACACTTGCAGGTTAAAGTACATCTGCAATTTGGAAGTGGTCTTAAGTTGAGGAACTCATCGTACAAATTCTTCAACCTGGTATAATATTCGATCACACTCAATTCTCATTGTTTAAAAATGTGGATCACCTTCTTCAAATATAAGATTATTAACGAATCTCCTTGCGCAAATATATCATATAGACTAGTCCAAATATTAGAGGCCTTGTCTAGCCAAATGATACGTTGAGCAATTGATTGAGAACTGTGTGTAGCAGCCATGAGATTACCGTAGTATTGCAACGCTACAAGGTTGCACGGAGTGGCTCATTTGTTTTTGGTGCCGAATTGTGCAATTGACAAAAGAATACTTATTCTTTGACATGAGAGCCACCTTCACGGAGCGAGACCACTGGTGGTAACTTGGACCTATAAATAGCATCAGAGTGTCATTTGTAGGAAGAAAGTAAGGAGTCTTTGGTGTCTCCTTTGCTCTTAATGGTGGTCAGTTATCATTTCTAAGAAAGGTTTTAGCAGAACATTTACTTTTATACTATGATAAAATTGAATAAGTTGAGAAGATGAATTTCTAAATAACTTTCTCCTTGAAATTACAGGGAATTGATTGTGCTATTCATATAAAGAAAAGGAAAGGAAAGAGCACACATAAATGCTGAGAAAAAGAATAATAGAATGTTGAAATCAATGCTCATGAATACTGTCAAAAGGTGTGACCCAATTCTCTTTAATGATTGGTTAACAGAGACGCACGAGGATTGATGATGTGGAGGACGACTTGATGTAAGTTGGACGCATGGAGGAAGAGGGATGGATTTCGTAATAAAAGAAGATGAGAGAAACTGGTATCAATATGTTTAAAGGGGGGTGGGGGGGAGTAATGTAACCATCATAGTTATCGTTTTTGTATTTCTCAGAGTTTCATACAATATCACTGAGTTTCAGATGTGTGTATCTTATTAAACTATTTTAATTTTTTATTATTATTATTATTATTATTATTATCTTATCATCTTGAAATAATAAATGCTCATAATGTTTGATATATCCGTTGTCGTTTATTGTTTTTGTTGTTGTTAGTTGTTAATTATTGTTTATTTTTCTTTTTTGTTATTTAGTATGACCGATATATAACTGATGATTTTCTTTTAAAAATAGTTATCAATAATTGTTTTTAAATTTTAATCAAATATTTTATATCTAATATTTAAATTATTTTTTTTATAAAAAGAACCAAATGAGCACGACATAAGTACTTAGCAAATATCTTATAAATATGAGAAATATATTTATAATATCTTATGAATATGAGAAATATATTTATGCGCACTTATGTGTACGTGAATATATATACTTTTCAATTCTTTATCCGTTAAATTAACAGATAAATAAACAAAAAATACATAATTTTTGAAGACTTTTTTTATTATACATTTGATGTAATAAATCTAACCATTAAAAAGAGATACATACGTGTTGGAAATAAACAATAAAATTATGAAGTAATTAAAAGTAGATAAAAGGTATAAACATTTTGTTAAAAATTTGAAGTTGAATTTCTAATAAATAATGTAATACCATCAAAATCGTATTTAGTCTTAAAATATATATAGATAGAGTTGGAGGAATTATATATATATAAGCTATTAAATCTAAGCTATTCCTACGTATGTCGGAGGTCGTGAGATCCTAATCAAGCCAGTTATCCAAGCTATTCCTACGTATGTATGTCTTGCTTTCTATTACCTGACACTTTCTGCAGTGAAATCCAAAGCCTGACTAGTCGATTCTGGTGGGGTGGGAATGAGGCCAAACGGCCTGTTTATTGGCTTGCCTGGGAGGCGCTTTGCCAGACAAAGCTAGAGGGAGGTATTGGCTTCAGATGGCTTCAGTCGTTTAACATTGCATTGCTTGCAAACCAGTATTCGCGACTGCTAAAAAACCCATCAACGCTATGTGCTCGAGTGCTGAAATCCAAATATTTCCCAGACACGGATCTACAAATGGCGCCTCTAGACTCAAACCCCAGCTACCTGTGGTGGAGTATTTATGCAGCTCGAAGTGTAATTTATGACGGTTTGATTTGGAGAATCGGCAATCAGGAACGTGTCAGAATTTGGCATGATAATTGGATTCCGTCGATGAATGCTCAGCACCCCTTAATCTGCCGCACTGATACTCGACCTCGGTTAGTTCATGAACTAATGCAAGACCCAGGTACGAACTGGAACACCAATCTTATTAACTCTGTTTTCAGGTTGATGATGCCGCTGAAATTTTAAAGATCCATATCAGCCCCTCTAATTTTCCAGAAGAATGCTATTGGGGCCAAACGCCAAATGGAAGATTTTCTATGCGGTCCTGTTATTTTCTTATTGAGAATCGACGAAGGCAAAGTCAAGCAATGACTACCTCTTCGACGCGCACAGAGGAATTCTGGAAACAGTTGTGGAATAGGAACGTTCCACCCAAGTTACTTCATTTCGCCTGGAAACTCTTCAAACAGATCCTACTTTGTGCAACGAATCTCCATAATAGAGGTATTCGCATTAGTCTGGCGTGCCAACATTGCCAACATGAATCGGAAGACCAACATCATCTCTTCACTCAATGCCCGCCTGCAATCAGCGTTTGGAAAGTGGCAGGTCTGTCGATTCGCTAGGATCATGTTCAAGCACCGGATATTATCTCCTGGTTCAAAGAGTGCTGTGAACAAACAGGTATAAATGAAATTGAGTTGGGTCTGACAATACTTTGGTGGCTCTGGTATAGTCGTACTCTGTTTATTTTTGAAGGCAAAGTAATGGACACTGCTACAATCCTATCCAATGCAAAGGGTTTTCTGGCGGAATGGCAACAAGCAAATAACCCTACACCGTCTGGAATTCTCGACAATTCTCCCCTTGACCTTCAAAAGGTTTGGTATCCTCCTCCCGAAGGCATCAATAAAATTAACTGTGATGTTGCATGGGTGGATAACGGCCTCTCCACGCTGGTTGGGGTAATTGCTCGTGATTTTCAGCGGCTTGTGCTTTTCTCGGCTGGTATGCCAGTTCAGGCTTGCCAACCGCCGGAGGCTGCCGAGCTCACTACCATCTAGGAAGGCCTATGCTATGCTCGGGATAACCATTTCATGAGTATTATTGTTGAGTCTGATGTTAAGGTAGTAATTGACGTTATAAACTGAGGGACCTATCCACTCTCTTCGCTTAACTTTCTGTACAGGGATGTCGCGACTTTAGCTGCATCCTTTGCAACGTACTCTTTTAGTTTTGTGTATAGAGAGGGGAACCAGGCTGCCCACGCTCTGGCCAAATGGGCTAATAATTTATCATCTCATATATTTCAACACGGAGACTGTCCGGCCTCAGTCTGACTTTTAGTTCGGAAGGATGTTACTGCTTAAAGTAATGAATATACTTTCCTAAAAAAAAAACTATTAAAAATAATACTAATACCTTTTCATGACTATATAATAATTAGGAAAAATTGGATCCAACAAATTCAAGAAAAAGAAATACAAAATACAAGAGAACAGGACCTGTCAACTGAAATGGGTATAATTGAAATTTCAAAGTTCTATTTGAGTCATGATTGATGCAAATGTTCCATAGCATTAGCTTCCCTTTTAATAAAACAGTACAAAACTAATAAAGTATCTATTTGTATTTATTTATTTTAAAATTTGCATGCACTATTTATCCATTTGTCTATTTAAAATGTTAATTTTTTCAACATCCAATCTATCCACAACGTTATTTGTATGGATCACTATACTGCCACAATTTTCCACACTTAACCTTTGAAAAAGATTGAAATACCTTTTATTTAACTTTCAAAATTCTCAAATCCTCTCAAACAACCTAATCTCTCTTTAATTTAATCCAGACTAATTTATTAACGAAAAACATGGATTGAAAGAGAGACGGTAAAGGAAAGGGACTTATAGTACGTAATTTCGTTTGATTTGGATGATTTTTGTACGTTTTTTTGAATCGTTTTGCTCTGTTTTGGATTCGGGTTTCACAGCACCGAGGCGCACGACTATCACGTCATCACTTGTGGTGCGACGTATGAACATCACGCCGCACCAGAGGTGAGAGCGTGATAGTCGTGCGCCTCACCACAGGCGACGACGTGATGTTCATACGCCGTCACTTGTGGTGAGGCGTGATAGCATCACACTCTCACCTATATGAGGACATGATGCCCATATGTCCGTGTGGCGAAATTCGAATAATTATTATTATTTTTTTAGTTAATTTAATTTAGTTACATTTGTGTTATTTTTATTTTATTAATTTTAGTATAATTTTTATTTTGTTACTTTTAGTTAAATTTTTATATTGTAAATTTTATTTTGTTTAATTTAGTTTAACTCAATTTTTATTTTGTTAATTTATTTCGTTAATTTTAGTTAAATTTTTATTTTGTTAATTTTATTTTGTTTAATTTAGTTTAGTTAAATTTTTATGTTGTACATTTTATTTTGTTAATTTTAGTTAAATTTTTATGTTGCAAATTTTATTTTGTTTAATTTAGTTTAGTTAAATTTTTATTTAGTTAATTTTAGTTAAATAATGTGGTCAATACGTGTAGATGAAAAGGGAGAGTGTAGCCGGAAAATCTATCCCGTCAGCAGCGAGGCAGCTAGATATGGATGCCGAGGATACACCACGTCATACAAAAAGGCGTGGTGTTGATATATCAGGCCGTAGACGTGGATATATGAGTATTTTCCGGTGTTCCGGCCCCATCGACTACCACTCCAAATTCAAGATGATGCTCCCGGGCGTGCAGATGGGAGGTCGGGACTCCAGACAGGAAGGCCGCCCGACTCGAGACCATTCGTGCACAGTTGGATGATATGACAGCAGTCGAGGTAAAATACTATTTTATAACTTGCAATAATTTACTTAAATAAATGTAATTTCTTATTTTCATGTTATTATATTTTTTTTCCAGGTGACGTGATTGCCTTATGGTCCAGTCGCCGATGACAATCAGCTACGAGTGTCTTACGCCGGTTGGATATGGTGTAGAGACATTGTTGAGCCATATATGCCGATTGAGTCCTACGTCAGGCCGGTTATGTTCAACCTATCCCGGTTGAGCATATTGGACCTGATACTGCATTCCGGCCATGGAAGTCTCTATCGTACAGACTCGCGCATTCATCTATTACAGTTGATGATACTTGGCGGAGATTTCCATCGACTCGTGGCGTTGATCGGAGGAGATGCCAGCCAGTTGGAGCTGATCCCACTACTTGTGATGCAGGGTACAAACGATATTCACATCGTCATCTGCTTCGTGCCCCTCGGGATGCGCCGGTCCACCATTCTCGCTCTAACAGCGAATATGTAGGTTTTTTATTTATTATTGTTTTACACATGTTTGTATTCTAATATTTAATTTTCTGCAGTGGGTTAACCGTTTGGCAGACATCGCTGAGCGGGCGATCTCACGCCTGCTCGATGAGGATGCTCCACCAATTAGGACTGATATGAAGCAGTTTATGGAGGAGTGGCACGGAGCGAACTGATATCTGTTGTAATATAGTAGAACTTATTGTTTTTAACACATTTGAAAACATATGTAATAATGCACATATATTAATTAATTGTAATATTAATTATTTATATTTAAAACTAAAAGGTTAATAATTCAAATTATAATCCGCAAAAATCTGCAATAAACCACTAATCCGCAATAAACCACTAATCCTTAATAATTCAAATTATAATCCGCAATAAACTATAAGGTTGGAAAAAACTTATTTTTTTCCTCTCCCGACACACGGGCGTGAGGACATCACGCCTCACCATATGGTGGGGCGTGTAGGCGTGATATACACACGCCCCACCATATGGTGAGGCGTGATGTCCTCATGCTTGGGTGTCGGGAGAGAAAAAAAATAAGTTTTCTCACCCCAATATCTGAAAGGGCATTTTCGTCCTTTCGAATGGCTAGGAGTGAGAAATTGTGGTTGGGAATAACAACACCCTTATTTTTGCCTCATAATCAATTCTTATGATATATCATAATTGGTCAACTCCCAACCAGTTGATAATCAATAAATCATTGATATTTCACCAATTTGAATAAAAATAAAGCAAATATTAAATCAGAGAAAAAAAATGAACATTTAAAATAGTTGAGTCAACAAATATTAAATCAGAGCAAAAACTAGCTAAGGAATCCTAATTAATTACAAGAATTAAGTTTATTGCATACGGTGAGAGCTATCATCACATCTCACACAGCCGCATCTTCTTCTTCACCAATAAAACGTGGTGTGAGAGCATGATTCTTCACCAATTATTGGTCAAACTTTCTTTTATTATATGAAAAAGAAAAACCACATTATCCCCCTCCTTTTTTTTTCAAATAAAAATTAACAATAATCAAGATAAAAGCATTAAGAAGAAAATCATCACATATCTGGAACCAACTTCTAAATCTGATATAGAATAAACTACTGTGAGGGGTTCAGCTTAGGGATTCCCACCCCATTTTTTGGCAAGGACGGAGACGGGGACCAATATGGTCTCCGTAGACGGACACGGGGCGGGAACGGGAAATGGTATCCCCGTCCCGCGGGGATCCCCGTACCCGTAAAGCCTCGACGGGTAATCCCCGATTAATCCCCGTTTATATATAAATAAAATGAAAAATATTTATTTAAATGTGCTGACTAAGAGTTATGTAGCCTTTGCAACATATTTAGTCTTTCATGAAAGTAGTGGACTATTAAACACCAATGCAGCAACAAGAGCATTTCCTGAGAACGATGAAAACTTTAATACCTGTCAGAATACTGGGATATTTTTACGGGACAGTATTGCATATAACTGCTCATGTTTCCAAGATATATTATGGGTACCCAAGTTTGATGGTGATATTTTCATTGCATTTGCTTATGTCCTAGCAACCCAGAGAATCTTAAGGTCTTTATGGACTTCAATATTTATGAAACTGCCGAAAACTTTGCTGGAATTATTTACAATTTTTGCATCCACGTCTATTTTCTTTTGGATATGCTCTGTTAGACATCGTCTTTTATTAATTTTGTTTCATACTTTAAACATTATTCAGGTTGTTAAGCAAAGGATATAGATTGGGCAATTTTGTACTAAATGGGTAAACGGGGATTCCCCGTACCCGCGGTTTCCCCGTGGGGAGGGACGGGGACGGGGATAGTTTTTGTCCCCGTTTATCTAGCGGGGACGGGGATGGGAAACCAAATCCCCGTCCCGCCCCGTTTACATCCCTAGTTCAGATCCTTTTTTTGAAAACGTCCATTTATCAACGAACACAGTCACTTAACGTTGTTTTAGGACGTTGCTTGGCGAGTCTCTTTCGATACATGTATTTTTATTATGTTTTTAGGCTAATTCGATATATTAGAATCGCCACCCGGAATTAATGTTCGGAAACGTAAAAATAGATAACATATGCGTTCACATTATGTCATCTCTTCAAAGATAAGTTCGTAAATTAAATATTGCAAAGGTTTGATTAATAAATTTGTATTATTAACTTCTTATTAAGATACCGAATATTTCTAATCTCTTTTCAGTTTATATACATTCACCATAGATTGCACAAAGCGATAACTATATTCGGAATTATAAATTAAATCCCAATTTATATCAAAATCCTATACATTTGATCTAACCCTAAACAAATCTATTAAACCTGCAAAACAATCAAAGGTAACTGCAAGACATTGGGATCCGTCTTTCGGATTTATCCTACGACGTCGGACTTGGTCATATAGGACTTAAACATATCCTAGAAATCTAGCACATCAGCATGACAATTCGATCCATGAAGTCTACCTATTCTAGCAAATTAATTTAATTGTTCCAAAAATATCCTTTAACTCGTAATTAATTGAATTTTACGCGTTGAGCATTTAAATGCCTAATTATACCTACTGGAATTTAAATTTACTAAAAATATGAACTATAGACCCAACCTGAGATAAAACGAACTAAAGCAGAATTCCGGATTGCTGGAACTGTAGCCGATCGACTACGGCCACCTTCATAGACTCCCAAATTTTTACTTCAAAATGTCCGAAGACAGCACCAACACATACGAAATTGAAAGCAAATTAGCACATTAATTAAAGCTTTTGAGCCTTTTAGATTGTTACCTTCCGAGCTTTTATCCAACTTTGTGTAGTGGTAGTCTCACGAACGCAGACGAATAGAACCGCAATCGAAACCCGAGTACAGTGTCCATAATTGATGAAAATTGGTTTGGAATGGATTGAAATGGCTCTAATCTCAGAATTAAAAACCTTTCCTTTATTTATAAAAGGAATTTGAAGTCTTAATTTGGTGGTTTGTGAAGCAAAGTCAAAGAATGGAACTCTGTTTCTACTATCTCTGTTTTTTTTCTAAGCTTTTTTTTTTCTTTTGCAAAAATATCTCCTCTTCTGAAAACTGAATTTTTCCCATGTATTCTCGTACATCAGCCTCTCCTCAACTATCAAAGTAGTAGGGATAATGGCAGACAGTTCTAGAAAAAATCTCATAATTACCGATGTGGCCAATCGGCCACATGCTAGTCACGGAAATAATTCCATTTTATTGGATTTTAAATGACGTGGTGACGACTCATGCGTGGTTGATCAGCCACCCCTTAAAACTCCAAAATTCTTAGAAATAAGTCCAGGTTTCGGTTTGCGATCTCATGTGACACGTGTTGGTCCTTTATAAGATAGAATCTAGTTCCAAATGTGGGGTGAATGGAACTATTGAGTAAATTTAAAACTTTATAAAATTTCTCACATAATTAGTTCAATAGCACAAGACTGCTCGGAATCAGAAGCAAACTTTGTTTGCTGTGTTAGACAGAAACAAGACTTGATTTTGCTTCTGAAGTGTGACTTTGTTAAACACACTATTGAGTACAATAGTCAGAAGTACAAGTTATATATTTAAGCACAGAAGCAAGCAATATAAATATGTCAGAAGGAAAGGGATAGAGAAATAGTTATGCAGCGATTTATACTGGTTCGACCTCCTGCCTACATCCAGTTCCCAGAATACATTCTTCTGGGTAATCCACTAGTGAACTCTTTCCAACAGGTAGAGCACAAACCCTTACAATAGATACAGAGACTCTACAAAGTACCTTCCTTTGCACTCAACACTCAGCTATCTGTCTACTTCTTTTGCTATTCACTTGTAACCGAAGTGAACAGAAGAGCTTCTGAACTTTTCTTAAGTTATTGATAATTTGTTCTTACTCAGAACATAATGAAAGAACTAAGAGCTATTACATGAATGAATACAGTTAATGTGTATGAGCTTTTGCTTTGCTTTTGGGACTTCAACGATGATTCTCTCTAGATTTCAGTGTTGATGGTAAAGTCCAAATGAAGCAAATGATGGGGCTTTTATAGTGACACTTTGAGGCTGGTCATTTCAAAAGTCAAAATAACTATTGGAGGGAAACGACTCTTCTGTCGCTTTCATCCTCAGTAGCCAGTGTACACAACCAATGGTTGTTTTTCTCTTTTCCGTTGTGTCTTTGAGATGCCACGCTTTTTAGTCTTGACAGAGGCAGTCTAACCAAAAGAGGCAAAGATTCCAAGTTGACTAGGGGGACAAGCTGTCTGGAGCTTCTGCTTCTTTCCTTATTTGGTGATACAGTGTCAGTGGTCCAGAGTCAACGTTGATCTTGTCTCTAATGCCTTGATCTTCTTTCTTCCTGAACAAGTCTTCATTTAGGCATGGCTTCTACTTCTGGATCCTTCCAACTATTGAGTTGAAAATTGATCCTTGGGCCTTTGATCCAAGTTCAAGGCCTTTGTGTATATACCTTTCTTATTTATATTTAATCAAATATACACTTAACAAACACATTAGTCCAAATAAAATCAACATTTAATTTTAATATTCTTTTAATATTTTTGTCATAATCAAAATCAATGTAGAAATTGTGTTTCAACAACACGACGTGGTGTCCACCTACAACATATTGAGCATAGGTAACTTAATTTCATTATTAGGATCGGTAAAGTTGATGCTCACAACTACGTCAATCAACTGGCTAGCAACCCTATTCGTAGAGAGACATAAAAGACAACGTCATTTTTATTTTGGAAGAAAGAAAATTCTTGATTAGCTATAATTTCACATATTCACGTCAAAATTGAATCAAGGGTCCTACTTTGATGTGGATTCAGAAGACATCTTATTAGTCAACGTGTTTTGATGGTTACTCATTCTAATACGATATGATCTGAAGGTTCTCTTTGGGCCGCATGACCTTACTTATTTCAGATGAGAATATATATATAAACTAATATAATCATACTGTAATGATATATAGGTATAATGATTAACTATTAAAAGAGTGATCCACAACATGAAGTTATGATATATCTATCACATGATAAAGGCAACAAACCTTTATAAGATTCAATAATTGTGACCATATCTAGCATTACTATATACTCAAAATTGCCAAAAAGAAAAACCCCACACCATATATTATATGGATATATCCTATGCATTTCCCATCTCTATATATTTTAGAGAAAGAGAGACATGGAGGGAATGTGATTTTTGGTATATAAATGTAAAGTTTAAAAAGAAGTCCGCAAGAACCGGTGAAGCTGCCACGTCAGCATTGCCACTAGTATATATTGGAAGGCAATAGGCATATGGGAGATAAAACTTAAAAGATGAAGCAGGCTTGTTAGAAGAATATATATAGCTTATTAAATTTGTAGAGCATGTCAGTGAAAATAGCTGCCGATAACTTCCAAAGTTGTCCGGACGGCGGAGAAGTGAGGGTGAGAAGATACGAAGACGAAAGAGATAAGGCGGCGGTGGAGGAGATGGAGCGGCGGTGCGAAATTGGTGAGCAGGGAAAAACTTGTCTGGTGACTGATCTTCTTGGTGATCCAATTTGTCGTGTTCGCCATTTTTCATCTCACGTTATGCTGGTAACTAAATTAAATATAAAATATTTATTTTTAAAAATGTTAGAATTGAAATAATTAAAAAGATAAAGTGGATTTACAGGTGGCTGAATATGGTGAAAGAAGAGAAATAGTAGGGGTTATAAGAGCATGTATTAAAACAGTGACAAGAGGAAATTCATCAAGTTATGTAAAACTGGGTTACATTCTGGGACTACGAGTTTCTCCATTTCACAGGTTCTGTCTTAATTACCGTTACGTACCTACCTTTAGGAAAGTTAAAAGGTTGCTCCATCTCCATGTTTTGATCAGTTACATTTCATTTTTACCCATGATTTCTGAAACAGTTTTTTTGTTTATATTATCAATATTCTTTTTGTTCTTTCTTTCTAGAGTATAGTGGTCCCTTATTCTCTTTTTATTCTTTTATTTGTTTTTTTGTTTTAAAAAACATAATTAAGCATTTCTCAAGTGTGGTTTTCTAATTAATCCACTCAAAACAAAAGGCCATAAAGAGAAACTAGTTGTTCCTCGTATCGTGGAATGAGCCTGTCCCTCATTTTTCTTCCTTATTTTTATTTTCTCCATATTTCCAAAGTTTTTTTATTTTTTTATCTTTTTAAAATTCTAAGGTTCATTTTAATATTAGAGAAATTATATGTCTTTTGAATCTTGTCAATAGAAAAGTGACAATTGTGCACTTTCTTTTTTTTACATTAATCATCTTCCAATGAGATAGCATGTTTATCTCTTTTCATTGGTTGAGTCCATTATACCGGGTCCACCATAGAAATTCTCCTAATATTACCACTTCATTACTTTCTAATATGTTTACTTATTAATGTTCATGTGGACTTGGACTCTAATGACCATAAATTTGGTTATTCGATGTTAGATTTAGACTTATTAAAATCCTGTGATAAAAGTTTAAAATATCATAAGACTTAGATTTATACCCGTAAAACAAATAGCAATTCTCAACTTTTATATATATATATATATATATATTGTAAATTATATAGTCTTTCTTTTGTAATACTTCTAGAGTAATATATTGAAAAAATTAATTGATATCACTTATAAAATATATATAATTTTTTTATATTAAGCATCTGTATCTGTTTGTGAAATTATATGTGTATATGTATATATTGTTTTTTATTAGCCTAACTTCTTTAATTTCCTTATCATATTCTCATTTAATAATAATAGACAAGTGAGAAAGGTAAACCACTAAACCATATCATTTATATTATAATTGTCTATTAATAAAATTAGGCAAACGCCTTTCCTAGATGTGACCATGATCAAAGAATATTATCTTTCAAGATGTTCTTTTCAATTGATAAATTTAGTATTAATTAGAATGTTACAATTGAATTTGCAGAAGGCTTGGAATAGGGACAAAATTGGTTGAGAAAATAGAAGAGTGGTGCAAGCAAAATGGGGCAGAATATTCATACATGGCCACGGATTGCACTAATCAACCTTCCATCAATCTCTTCACTAGAAAATGTTGTTACACTAAGTTTCGTACACTTTCAATGTTGGTGCAACCAATTCATGCTCATTACAAGTCATTACATCCAGACGTTGCAATCGTCAAACTGACTCCTAAAGTAGCCGAATCGATCTACCGCCGAACATTTGCTAATGCAGAATTTTTCCCGAAAGATATACATACAATTTTATCTAGTAAATTAAATTTGGGAACATTTCTTTCCATGCCTAAAAAATCCCTCCCAAAATGGGATCCTAAAACAGGGAACAATCTTTCAACAAGTTATGCAATTGTAAGTGTTTGGAACACTAAAGAAGTGTTCAAATTGCAAGTGAAAGGAGCATCTAAGTTAACATACGCATGTTGTATGGGATTAAGGATGTTGGACACGTGGATGCCGTGGATGAGGTTGCCTTCATTGGCTGATGTTTTTAGAAGACAATTTGGTGTTTATGTTATGCATGGATTGTATATGGAAGGTAAATATGCATCGCGGCTCATGAAGTCTCTATGTTCGTTCGCATATAATATGGGTAGAGATGATGATGGATGTGGGGCCTTAGTTGCTGAAGTGGGCCACATGGACCCTCTTAGGAAAGTCATCCCACATTGGAAGAGGTTTTCTTGGTCTGCAGATCTATGGTGCATCAAGAAACTTGATAATCATGATGATCAGAGTAATTGTGGGTCATTAGATTGGATGAAATCTAAACCATCTACATCAGTTATTTTTGTTGACCCACGCGATGTTTGATAATGGATCTATCTCTCAACTACTAATGTTTATATATGTTATGTACTAACTAATGCTTCACAACAAAAATGTTAATACTCACAATTTCTACCTAATAATATATAAAAGGGTTAAGATTTAATTTAAGTTTTCTATGAATATTACATATCATTTAGCATTAAAAAAAAGATTTCATCATATTCAATGCCGAATCCAAAATTTTAAAATAAGGAGGGCGAATCCAAGATTTCATCAAAGGAAATTACAGAATTGGAACTAATAATATTCTTATGTTCAAGGAATTAATGAAATTTTAAGTCATTTGTTAAAGTTATGGCATGACCAAATTAGATATGAAATTGAGTATTTATTGAGAAAACATCCGTAATCATCAACAATGCAAGGAGTAACTCCGTAGATAAAAAGGATCAAATGCACAAAGAGATTGTGAAAATCAAGACCTCAATTTGGATAATACAGTGTAATTTTTTTAAAGAAATTGTGTTTCCTAAAAAAAATGTTTGGATCATTCTCTAAGACTAAAAAAAATCATTTAGTTAAAAAGAATCCAAGTGTTTTTGCTTTCAAAACACTTTAGGATTTCTTTTTAACTAATTTTTTTTTTGGGTTCAAAACTAAATGATATTTAAAATGTGTATGTTATTTTATTTTTAACTTTCATAAAATGACAAGGATAATAAAGACAAAAAGTTAAATTTATTTAACAATAAGGTTAGCAACGTCCAAAAACATATACTAATTGAATTTAATCATCAAACTATAAATAAAAATAATTTTTCTCCCCAAAAATTAAGGGTGCAATTGTCCCATTACCTTGTGTGTGGCGTTGCCACTAATCACATTATTACTTCTATATTTATTTATTTATTAAAATTTAAATAAATCTCAAACCCTAAACTATAAAGACTAACTAAATATATACCAATTGTTGGTTGGCGCAATGGTAATATGGGGCTACGCTTGGTAAGGCGGTCTCAGGATCGATCTCCCACAACGGCGATTGGGAGGGGTTTAAATACCGTAATCCTTGGATCCGCCCCGAATCCGAATTAGTCAGCCAATGTGGTTCGGATTACCGGATGGTTTAACAAAAAAAAAAAAACTAACTAAATATATAAATATTTGGTTATAAAATAATAAATATATAAATATTCATTTGTCACTTTTTTTATAAAATTTAAAATTAATTTCAATTATAATATAATAATTATTGAAATTTTAATTGTTAGAAAAATTATCTCTCTAAATAATTATTATATCATTTTTAAATTTAATAATAATCATATATAGAAAAACAAGAATACAATACATTAAATGGAATCGAAAATGACTCTGGGATCGATGAGGCGTGGGCAGCGGCGGATGATGGGAGATTCGAGGGATCTCCTCGGGGGAGGAGGCGGAGCAGCGGGATTCGGAGGGATCTGTCGAGGGATAGGAGTAGATCGGAGTGGGTGGATGGTGGGGAGGCGGATCCGGTGGTTTCGACGGGGGGTGCTAGGGGTGCATCGGTGCCGTTGGGGGCTTCTAGGGATGCGGCGGCCGATCGGGGGCTGGAAGGTGTTGGTGCCGCGGCCGCGGCCCTGGACTCGTTTTTCGCGGAGGGACGTGCGCATGATTCTGGAGTTAGAGGGCCGCTTCCGGTGCTTGGGCCACAGGGAGTACCGGCCGTCTCTCCCCAGCAGGATGAGCATGCCGTGCGAGTTTCGTTGGCCGCGCAGGCCACGCTGGCCGCGCAAGCCGCACAAGCCGCGCAAGCCGCACAGACTGCGCAAGCCGCTCAAGCGGGAGTATCCGTGGATTTGGGAGGCCCCTCCTGGAGGGATAAGTTGCTAGGGGTGTCAGAGGAGGATCCCATGATGGAGGTGGATGCTTTTGAGAATGATTCCGGGGATTTTCTCTCCGATTCCGATTCTGAGGATGGAGAGCCTGATAACCCGCTGTGTCCTAGGATCCGGCTGTCCTCAGATGACAAGCGGGTCATGAGATCGAAGTGGAAATTGGCGTTAATCGTCACTGTGTTGGGGAAAAGGATCAGTTTCAATTATTTTGCCCAGAGGATCCAGGCTCAATGGGCAAAGAAAGGAAAGGTTACTATCACAGACCTTGAAAATGACTATTATGTCATTAAATTCACAAGGGCTGAGGATTTCAATACTGTTGTGAATGGTGGTCCGTATATTATCTCCAATCATGTGTTGGCTCTGAGACCTTGGGTCCCAAATTTTGATCCCCATGATTGCTCTGTTAACAGGATCCTTACTTGGGTTAGGTTCCCGGGCCTACCTCTTGAATACTACAGTGATAGGTTCCTGAACAAGATAGGTAGCCTTGTTGGGAAAGTCCACCATGTTGATAAGACTACCATTGGGGCAGTGAGAGGCAAGTTTGCCAGGGTCTGTATCGATATTGATCTCGCTAAGCCTCTTCTTTCTCAGTTCTGTACTTAAAACAATGTCTATCATATTGAATATGAAGGTATACACAACATCTGCTATGAATGTGGTATGTTTGGCCATACCCTTGAGGGTTGTCCTAAGAGGAGGAAGGACATGGAGGAGTTGGTGCAACCTATCATAGGCGAAGCTGAGAAGAGTCAAGGGGAAGTAAGGAGCTTTGGCCCATGGATGCTTGCCAAGAGGCCAGTGAGAAGGAAGCCACGGGCTAATGTTAATGTTAATCATTCACCAGATATTAGTACGAAGATGACTACTCTCCAGATTGCTCCTGAGATCAAGGTCAGACCCCCGGATATTAAGAAGGGGATTGAGACTGGAGTGGACTCAGCTTCGGGTTCCGGGTCAAGGTTCGGTGTTTTGTCTATGGAGGAAGATCAGGACTCGGATCCTTCTGATAAGCAGATTGATTTAAGCATGCCTGGTCTGGAGTCGGTAGAGCATGCCTCTAGTCTGGGTAATTCTATTAATCCTCTCTTTGTCTCTAATGCTTCTGCTAAAGGCAAAGAGATTCCCCAGTCTATCCTGTCAACTGGGAAGGGCTTGAGTAGGGAGGCGAGTACTCTACATCCTCCTGTTGATGCTCCTATTGGTAAGACTATATGAGTGAGTAAGTTAAACATGAAGAATTCCAAAGGGAAACCTAAAAAGAACCTTCATGGTTTGAATTCTTTGGATAAAAGGGGTCCTTCTGGGACTGCCTCTAGGCCCTCCGGAGCCCCGAACAAATACCTGATCTAGGGTTTGGGCTTGCGTCTGTAGTCTCCCCCTCTGATGGACTTCTTCATTTGGAATGTTAGAGGTGCGGCGAGCAAGGCTACCCGCATTCATGTCAATGATCTCATTAAACAGTTTAACCCTTCCTGCTTTGTCCTTCTTGAGACCAAGGTTAGTGGAGCCAAAGCAGATGAGGTGGTTAGAAAGTTTAAGAATTGGAATTGCGTCAGGTCGGAGGCTACTGGCCGGGCAGGGGGGATTTGGCTCTTTTGGAAGCCAGGTCAAGTCAATATTGATATTGTTACTATGGACAGTCAATTCATCCATAGTAAGGTGTGTTACCCGGGTAATAAACCCTTCTTTATTACCTTCGTCTATGTTGATCCTGTTTCGACTAACCGAAGAAGGCTGTGGGAGATCCTTCATTCTTTTAGCTCTAACATGGTGGAGGCGTGGTTGGTTGTCGGGGATTTTAATGACATTGCCCTCTTGAGTGATCAGAGAGGAGGGGGTAATCATTATGTGAACCGGTGTCTTAATCATAAGCAAAGTATGGATATGTGCGGGCTTTCGGATCTGGGTGATGCTGGTCACAAATTTACCTGGAAAAGGAATAGTGTGTTTGTTAGGTTGGATAAGGTGTACGCTAATGTTGCAGCGATTTATAGGTTTCCTGAGGTCAAGGTACTTAATCTCCCTTTCCGTCACTCAGACCATTGCCCTATCCTCATTAATTTGGTCAAAGGAAATCGGCTGAAAGGTAATAGACCTTTTAGGTATCTGGTGGCTTGGGAGTCTCACCCCGAGTTTAAGGATTTCGTTAAAAGCAATTGGCATCCCCACTCTGATGTTCTCCTCGCTATTGAGGAATTCAGGAGGAATGTGGCTGTTTGGAATAAAAATACTTTTGGTCATATTATCAGGAGGAAGAACAAACTCTTGAGGAGAATGGAAGGTGTTCAGCGTTGCTTGGAGGTTCGTTTTGATCATAGCCTGAATGGTCACCTAAGAGCTTTTTAGAACGAGTTGGAAGCTGTGCTTAGACAGGAAGAGCTTCTGTGGTTCCAGAAATTTAGGAAGGCTTGGATTCAAGACGGGGACCGGAATACCAGGTTTTTCCACCTCTCAACGATCATTAGGAGACAGCGAAATAGGATCGAGGCTATTAAAGACGCCAGTGGTGAGTGGATTTTTGAGGAGGAGGACATTCGGCGCCTTGCCCTTGATTTCTACAAGGACCTGTTCAGAGAGGAAGCTGTGGACCTAGAGAGTGCCCACTCTGGCATTTCCTTTCCTCATTTGGGGGAGGATGCTATTAATAATGCTTTCCATCCCATTAAGCTTAAAGAGATTGATCTGGCCTTCTCCAGTATCGGTTCCACTAAGGCTCCTGGTATTGATGGTATCCCCGCTAGTTTCTATCATAAACACTGGGACACTGTTAAAGAAGGTATATACATCTTTGTGTTAGGTGTCTTTGGTGGTTCAAACGATATCAGTTTGGTTAATAAAACCCTCCTTGTCTTGATTCCTAAGGTTGCCAAGCCTTCTTCCTTTCTCCAGATGAGACCCATCAGTCTTTGTAATGTCTTGTATAAAGCTATTACTAAGATTGTGGCTAATAGAATCCGGAAGATCCTTCCGGATATTATCAGCCAAAATCAAGGGAGCTTTGTTCCTGGAAGACAATTGATGGATAACGTTGTTATTGCCCAGGAGGTTGTCCATTCTATGAAGATTAAGAAAGGCAAGAAAGGGATCGTGGCTCTCAAGCTGGATCTGGAGAAAGCATATGATAGGTTGAACTGGAGCTTTCTTCTGGATAGTTTAGCCAAAGCTGGTATCCCGGAGAACTGGAGGAATTTGATTGGAAAGTGTATCTCCTCTCCTATTTTCCAGGTTATGATCAATGGGGATATGTCGGATGAGTTCTCTCCATCCAGGGGTATTCATCAAGGGGATCCTATGAGCCCCTTCCTTTTTGTTATTGCCATGGAAAGATTGTCTCACCTGATCCAAGAGGCGGTGAGCAAAGGGACTCTCCACCCTGTTTCCATCAACAGACATTGCCCCCCTGTTACCCATTTACTCTTTGCTGATGATGTCATGCTTTTTGTGGAGGGTAATGAGGAACAAATTAAGGCTGTGATGGATATCCTCGACTGCTTTTGTGAGGCTTCTGGCCAGAAGATTAACATCCATAAATCCCGTATGCTTTGTTTCAAGAATATGGATAATAGCTTGTGTAGAAAACTGAGTGAGATGTCTGGCATTCCCCTGACTCAATCGTTTGGGAAATACCTTGGGGTCCCTCTTCATAGTGACAGGGTGTCCAAAGCCTCTTTTAAAGACATTTTGGACAAATCTAACGGTTTGTGTGCTAGCTGGAAAGCTAATTCTCTTTCCCTTGCAGGTCGCCTTACTTTAATCCAGTCTATCAACTGCGCTGCTCCAAATCACATCATGCAAGCCTGTAAGCTCCCTGAGCCGGTCCTCAACGACCTTGATAAAATTAATCGGCGTTTTCTGTGGGGAGAGTCTGGGGATGGGAGGAAGATTCACCTGGTCCCTTGGAAGGAAGCCTGCCAGCCTAAGAGCAGGGGGGGTCTTGGTATAAGGCAAGATAAGGACAATAATAAAGTCCTGTTAATGAAGCTTCTTTGGAGAATGTGGCAATCCCCCTCCTCCCTTTGGGTTCGTCTTCTGTGCGGCAAGTATAGGAAAGATAGAATCTTTGGTGGCCCAAAGGAGAGGGTTATCAGCTGTTCCTTCCTCTGGAAAGGGCTTAGTGCTGTTTTTGCTGAGTTCTGTACGGGGATTGGCTTGGAGGTGGGTAATGGGAGATCCATTAGTTTCTGGTATGACACCTGGATTGGTGACAAACCGTTGATTGAGGTGTGCATCGCCCCTCCGCCGAATGATCTCCTCTCCTGGAGAATTGCTGATGTGGTGGACTCGGAGGGAGACTGGATCTGGTCTAAGTTCGACTCCTTTCTTAGCCTGGAGACCCTCCTTAATATTAGAGGTGTGAAGATTAGTAATCAGGAGGAGGATAAGGACAGATACTGCTGGGCCTTGACTAATAATGGTTCTTATTCTTGCAAATCGGCCTATGAAGCTTTTACTCCTAATAGGGCTGATCCTCCCTTGGAAATTTGGAAGTCCATTTGGGCCCTCAAAGTCCCTTACCGCATTAGGAGTTTCCTATGGCTGGGAGTCAAAGACAGGCTCCTCACGAATGCAGATAGACACAGAAGGCACTTGGCTGTTTCTGGTGCCTGTAGCAGATGCAGCGGCCATGTGGAAACCTTGTGCCATGCTTTGAGGGATTGTCCGAATAGTAGAAAGGTTTGGGAAGGGGTCCTTCCTCACCACATCCTTCCTTCCTTTATGGGGTTCTCTGATATTGACTGGTTCTCTGAAGGCGTTAATGGGAATTTGTTGGCCAGTATGGAGCACGGGGCTATTCTCTTCGCTATTATTTGTCACCAAATGTGGAAATGGAGGAATGAAGAGTTATTTGCTGAGAAGGCTGTCTTTATTCCTGACCTCCGGTTTTACTTCTCGAAAAAACTCTCTGTTATTACAAAGAGTTTTGAAGGAGAGCCCCTGGTTCACCCCTCCCCGGTTAAAGAGGTCCAGTTAGTTGGTTGGAGGAAGCCCAGGGAAGGGGTTGTCAAGTTGAATACGGATGGCTCCTGCCTTAGTAATGGCAGAATTGCTGCTGGTGGAGTTCTTCGGGATGCTGGTGGCGCCTGGCTGGCTGGGTTTACCCATAACTTAGGTACGGGCTCCTCCTTTACTGCGGAGCTCTGGGGGATCTTGTCTGGCATTAAACTCGCCATTCGCATGGGTGTTAAAAGACTTTCAGTGGAGTTTGACAATTTGGAGGCTATCAACAGGATTTCGGATAGACAGGCTGTTTGTCTTAAGAGTCAGAATCTCATTAAAGCCATCTTGAGGCTTCGTCCTGCCTTCGATTCTCTTACCTTCTCTCATATTTATAGGGAGCAAAACCGCGTGGCGGATCGCTTGGCAGCTGCTGGGCATGGGGGGATGTTAGGTGTTTCTACCCTTTCCGTTCCTCCTTCTTTTCTGTTACCTTCTCTTTTTGAGGATAGGATTGGGGTCAGTCTTCCTAGACTGATCCCGGGTTAGGTTTTTGTTTGTTTGTTTTTTTTCTTCCCTTCTTACCAAAAAAAAATGGAATCGAAAATGGACAACAATAACACAGATTCTCTCATTTTTTTTTATTAGTCGTCGTCTCAAGGAGCTTCAAATTTTATTTCATAACTTTTCTCTTAACAATAACATGGATGAATTACAAATTTAGTCATATAGTTATTGGGGTAAAAACAAATTAAGCATCCACTTATAAAATAATACAATTTTTAAGTCTAAGATTCACCGGAAGATAATATTTCAACATCCTTACTAGACGATGAGTTTTGTTCGGTAGTAGACAAGCCTTATCAGGTGATCAGAATGCTAGAGATAGAATGATAGTCTGAACATAAAATTGCACGTGAAACAAAAATTATCTTTCATTAATAAGGTTTGAAATTAGATTGTTCTATACAAAAGGATTAAATCAATTTTCACCCAATAATTATAGGGATAAATTTATACATAGTTTAATAGTAATATAGCAATTAATTATTTTCTTCTCTACAAATTGCTAAAAAAAATTTGATCTTAAATTGGTTCTTATTATTAAGTGAAGAATTAATTATATTATATTATATATATAATTTAAATTTTTCAAAGGCCTATAAAATGTTGGAGACACCCATGCTGCTACCTCCTTATTCCTCTCTCTCTCTTTTTTTCCTCCTTTCCAGCATTCTAACTAGACATGTACATAGATCGGGTCTAACAGGTAGGGATATAAATGGGGCGGGGATTACCTGTCTCCGATGGGGCCTCATCCCATCGGGGACGGGTAATCCCCGTCCCGTTTTATTATGGGACGGGGACTAATATGTGCGCTGTTAGCCGGGATGGGAAAGGGTATCCCCGAACCCGCCCCGTATTGTGCCCCGTGGGAATTCTCGACGGATTACCCGTTTAATCCCTGATAACATATTATTAATCATGGAAAATAAAAAATACGTATAGAAAAACTTAAACCTATAATTAATCCGATCCAAATTATTTACCTCTGTTTCATTTTTTTTTTTTTTTTTTTATGAACACTGAATTCAAAAGACAAAAGAAACAAAGCAAACAACAAAAGTAAGGGTACACAGCAAAGCGAAGAAAAAAGAAAAAAGAAAACAAGCAGGAAACAACCTACACTAACAAGGAGTACTAAGTAATGTCTCCTGGAGAATCTAATTTTAGCAGGTATTCAATTCCTGCACTTGGTTCTTGAAGAGTTGTAATTCCTAACGGGAAATTATGTGCCTGAGAAGCTAAAAAATCAGCACATCGGTTCTGATCAAGATGAATACGGATTATTATGATTGATTCAAAAGAGTTCATCTTCGCCTGAATACTCCGAATTAAGGAACGTGAGGGGGTGATGTAAAGGACAATTGGTTTTTTTATGCTGTTAATCACTCTATATCTATTTGTTCATCATATTCTCTTATTTTCTTTCTTTTGTTCTCTGTTCTTTTCATTTATTTCTTTTTTCATATATTCTTTTAAACTTTAAATGGGTAAACGGGGATACACGCGAGGTCGGGGATTCCCCGCGGGACAGGGACGGGAATGAATTTTACCTCCGTTTGTTTCGCGGGGCGGGTATGGGGATTCCCGTTTAGTCGGGGAACGCGGATGGGAACTCCAATCCCGCCCGCCCCGTCCCGCCCCGTTTACATCCCTACTAACAGGCTTTTATATAAAAATGCTCATCCCAAACCCAACTCAGTCCACTATTAATTTAGGCAGACACGGGGTGGGCTGGGTTTGAGTTTAAAAATCAAATCTCAAACCCAGTTTATATAAGTTCACCTAAAAAAATATACATAATTTTAGTTATAAAAAATAAAATTTATATTTAAAAATAAATATTTAATTATAAATATATAAATTTTCTAATTAATAATAAGGGAAAAGTACAAAAAAAATGTATGTGGTTTGGCCACTTTGCAAACAGAGGCATGTAGTTTAAAAGCTTACAAATAAAGATCTGTGGTATGTTTTATTTACAAAATAAACTATTACAATTACACAGTTAAGTTCTGATTACAACTAAAGACATTTTTATCTTAAAAAAAATTATTCTTACATATCAGCAAAACATAACCCCCGAAAAAAATAACTTCCTAAATCGAAACAATAAATAATATGGTGGAATTTTACGTTTTATTATTAATCTATCAGTTTATGAACTAAATTGATATTTAAATTCACTTCACACCGTTTCAATTTGATTTTGGGATCTGTGTTTTGTCAATATATAAATATAATTGAAAAAAATTTAAAAAAATGCTCTTATAAGTTTAATTTTAAATACATTGCTTTGTAAAAAAAAACATACCACATATTTCTATTTGCAAACTTTTAAACCACAGACCTCTATTTGCAAATAAAGCAAATTACGAGCATTTTTTTTTGTACTTTACCCTAATAATAATAAGCAGAGATCAGTCCGTGCTATTTTCATTAGTCTCATGTCCGTCCAAGAAATAGACGGGCTAAAATCAATTTTGATTGTCCTAACTCAATCCAAGAGACACGGACCTGGATGGATACCCGGTCTATGTACAGGTCCATCTAGGTTTGCTTTAGAGGAGGTGAATCTATTAGCATGAGTAGTGCACCAAATATATGTATCAATTGAGTTTTGGACCTAAAATATCTCACTGGAAATTAAATTATTAATGTGTTCGAGGCGTGCAAAGTTTCTATCATTGTTTTTATTCTAGCTTCATTATTTTTGTTGCAAAATCTATATGAAATTACCGAAAAAATTCATTTTATCTAGTTAAAAAAAAGGAAAAAATGAATGAGGATAATATCGCTACCTAATGGTTTAATTGGGTCTGATCCAAATAAAAAAAAAAAAAACATAGAATAATTACTAACATGGGAATAAAGATGAGATATGTGGATAGGAATAATTAATTGTTTGGGGGAAAAACATCCCATATAAACCCAAGTTGATTTGTAAAGGAATGAGCAAAAAGAATATAAACTTTAACAAAAAAAAAAAAAAAATAACGAGCAATGAACTTAGACAATATATATTATTTTAATTTTAATAAAACAACCTTGTAGTTTAGTTTAGTTTAGTTGAGCAAAAGTAAAACTAAAACTAAAAGAAGAAAATATAATTAATTAATTTAAGCCGCACTTAAACTAAAGTAAGTATTTGTTGTTCTAAAGTATCCAGAAACGAGGATTAAACCCTTAATTTTGTATTAACCATATGGTCCCCTAAATTAATACTTTCGGCTATTAACATAAACCATATATAATTATGAAGATAATGACATGATGATGATCAAGGACAATAATTAATTAAGTGAAAGGCAATAGCCATGTGTCAACAACATCAACTTGTTATTTTATGTGTCAACTCCTTAGCTATTTCAGACAACAAAACATGCTTCTTTCTCACTTTTCCTTTTCATTCTTAATCATCTACTAACATTTTACATTTTTATTCTTAAATGTTATGTTTCATAAATATCATTCAAACAAACTTTTCTATTTCTTGTACAGTTATATATAGAAAATATGCCTATATGAAAAGTGGATTAGAAAAGCCTTGATTTATATAATTACCTTTCAACAAGAATATGTCTTGATTTTTCTTTTAAAAGAATGTCTTCATTTATAATAATTAGTCTTGTATATGAATATGGGATTCGGATTTACTTACAATCCAAAATTTTGGTGTTTATATATCTCTATACTTCTTGGAAAATATATATATTATTAATATGGTGCATATATCTTCTCTAAAAACCCAAGACAAGGGGAAGGAAGTAAAAAGCAATAGCATGATCATGAATGAATCCTATTGAGACTTGAAAGCATGTCTATAACTGATGTTGTGTGAGATATCATGTGATCCTATCGAGGGGGTTACAGTTGAAATGTGAGATTATGTTCAAAGCATATATCATTCAGTAGAAGTAAAAGGCAATAGCAGAGAAAAAAAATACTCAATAGATTTATACTGGTTTGACCGTTTACCTACGTCCATTCCTCAAGATACATTCTCTTGAGTTTTAATCTACTAACGATCTCTTTCATAGGTAAAGAACAAACCTTTTACAGAAAAAACTAAGTTTGAATGAAGTACATTCTTTCACTCAACACTCACACTAATTCACAATTTGTTACTTATAACCAAAGTAACAAACGTTTACAGGGAACGATGGAAAGATTGTATATTTTCAGATAGAAAATGAATTTAACTAATCTCTTTCATAAACGATTACACTGATATGAAATTTTAATATGTCTAGCAATTTGCTCTGTTTTACACTTTTCACAATATATCTTATATATGTCTTTATGTGCTTATGTTCTCTATTGAATTTGTTCTTAAGCTTTGCTTTATACAGGCAATGATTCAAACTAGTCGTTTGAATCCAGAAGATGTCTGTTGAGAAGCTTTGTCTTGTATTCTTCTATGGGATTCTAATCTTTCTAGCGAGTTGCCATAACTGGAAACTAGTGATTGCCTAAGAGGACCATTGAGACTGTTCTTCTCTAGAGTTCTAAGGCTAGAGTGTTCCCATTGTTGTGTATGGAAGAGAGATGGCTTGTTTGCAGAGATAACTGTTTTTTGTGAAGAATCAGGAATGGCAAATTAGGAAAGACAACACAATTGTCTTTTCTGAATTCGATATGGTCTTCTGTCTTCTCGTTCTAGGCTTTGCTTCTATTTAGGCCTTTAATTGATGAAGGCCTTTTGGTGATTGTGCTTAATTGACTCAGAAGTAGCCAATTGCTTTAAGTAAATATTTTACACTTTTTATTCCTTTAATGTTATTTTTGTCATAATCAAAATTTAATCAAAATCGGGTTTCAACACTAATTGACATGATTCATATTCTAACTTAGTTTCATGCTTAGGAGTAGGGCAAAGTTGTTGTAATGTTTTAAGATGAGGATGGCCAAACGGATAATGAAGTTGAACAAGAGAGGGAGAGGTACTACCACATACCGTTTTCTTGGAAATGGATAGAAGGCTATATAAAAAAAAATAGAGATCTAGGGATTCGATTAGGCTCTAATACCATATAATGTAAAGTAGAATGAATGAAAGAATTTTGTATATTGTATTTCATTTGGTCATTCTGTTGGCCTAATATAACTATAAATACTATAGGGGTGAATAGTGTTTATAACTGATAACATCCATAAAGGGCGGCCAGGTGCATTACGCGTCCCCGCTATGCGAGGGTCCGGGGGGTCCCACCACAAGGGTGTACTGGGGCAAGCCTTCCCCTACCGATTTTTTTTTACAAGAGGCCACTTGTAAGACTCGAACCCATGACCTCTCGGTCACACGACAACAACGTTTACCGTTGCGTCAAGGCTCGCCCACCAACTGATAACATCCATATTCAGAAAAAATGTCATCAATCATCAGCAGATAGGAAAATACACAGAAGACATGAAACATGAAGAATCCCCAATAGGATGGAAGAATTTACATGGAAGATTCACCTCTGAAGGTCTTATCACATGAGACTCATAGTCTTAAGAGATATGCCAAAGATATGTATGACCCAATCCCTGTGAAAGATTGACTAAAGGTTTTGCTAGAAGACGATCAAAAGAAGGAAAGGATGTATATTGCCACGTCAGTATACCTCCTGAACGATTATGAAGAATCCAAAGGAAAACGTTATCCCTTCAAAACTGCTTTTCCTTCTAGAATGATAAATAATGACGATTAATAGGAATAATGACAATTAATGTGAGTAGTGATGAAACGCCATAATTAAGCCCAATTAGGGCAAGCACGTTACAAAAAGGAGTATATATACCCCCAGGACATCTTTACAAGTAAGTTAACAACACTTTTCTAAATACTTTTCAATATATTGAAAGACACATGTATATATACACACAATAGAGCAACCTATGATAGAAAAGAAATGATTACATTTAAACGATGCGATGAAAAGAAAAGGACAATAATGAATTATGCCACAATAATGAATTATGCCACATTAACAGAATGCTTGGACACCCAAGTTTGGATAAAATACAATTCAATTAAAGTTTGTTTGCTCAGTGTCCTGTTTGAAAGAAAATAAAATTTAGAGAACTGAATTATCTCACATTTTAAGAATAGTTTTTCTATGCCAAAATTAAAAATTAAAAAGTGGCCTGAGTTTTACGAGAAACCAACTTAGAATAATTTGCAGAGAGCATATTTGCTCAATTAGTAATTATGAAAAAAAAAATATCATTTTCTTCGCATCACAAGCCATAAAAGAATTAATTTATCACGGGCCAAACAACAACTTTAATTTTAGAAAACAGAAAATTTCTTGAGAAAAGTATAATAAAAATCAAAAGGTGGTTTATATTGTTGGGTTTTTTAAATAGAAATAAAAAAATAAAATAAATAGTGGAACTAATAAAATTAGAGGATCTACATCTCCACTAAGGTTCTATTTTATTATTGATTTTGGTTGCTTTTTTTTTATGAAGAAAGTATTATATTATTAAGAAGGTAAATCCATACAGATTAAATACCAGACACCTACAGGTCAATCCTCCATTAACACAGTAGGATAATTAAAAGCTTTTGCCCAAGAGGCTAATTGCCTTCTCTATGAACAAAGGAGAATGAGCATCAAGAAAAGAGAGAATTAAGGCTAATTATATCAATATATTCAAAGTAAAGAAACAATAAGCCTATAAATAGGTAGTAAAGAAGCAGAAAAACATAATATTTAGTAACTCCTAACCTATTGAGTAGCTATTAACTATAGTAACCCTTAACTTATTTATTACATATTAATTTTAGTAACTATTAATTAAAATATATTAAATATTTCAAAATAACTAATTATTAAACTTCGTATCAAACCTAATATATATGAATAATAAGGAAAAAGTAAGTAACCTGCAAGTTGTAATGAAGTGATAATAGGCAAGTTGAGAACATTATCAAAATGAGTATTACTAGTCAAAGGTTAAGGAGAGCATTGTTAGAGTGAAAAACATCAACTTGCATTGATTATGTGGAGACCTCTGCTCAAGTTTGATGATCACATGCTAGAAGCTTTAGCAAAACCTGAAAATCTTGATGACTCGTCCTGTGCAAGATCTTGTGGATTACCTTGCTCAATCTACACAACCAAGATGAATATCTGTTTTAGCTTTTCATTCAATATAAACTCATAAAAGGGCATGGCATGAACTTCTTGAACAACCAAAACAGAATGTTTCCCTGATTGATTAAGGAATTTGTTATTCAGGAAAACAGATGAAAGAAGATAAACAAATCAAACATTCATTGTTTTATCTGCCATATCAGGGAATCCAGCTACACAGCTGTTTGGAACCTGTACATGATATGATACAAAATCTTTGTGCTCTTTTCACTATCCATCTGTCATGAGAAATGCTCTATACTTCGACTTTAGTTGTCAAGAGGTAGCATGCTAGCCACTAAAATGATCTTTCATAGTCAATTGAACACATTCTAGCTACAAAGAATCTAATTAACACAAGTAATCAAGTCAATTTTCTTCAAGTTCAGAATAAAAAAGAGCATACCACATTGCCATGTTCAAGAACAAGAATGTTGTTCATATTCATCACAGTTGAAATGCGGTGAGCAATTGTGATCACAGTCATGCCTTCGCATTCAGTGGATATTGCATTTTGTAGTACTGAAGATGTTTTAGTGTCAACACTAGCTGTGCATTCATCCAGACAAAGTATCTGAGGATAAATATCGGATTAGTATCCATTCACATATCACAAACACACACACACATATAGTCAACAAACTATTTCATCAAGGCAAAGTACCTGAGGGCAAATATTGCATCCCTAATCATTCATGTACCATAAACACATCCAGGCATATCCATATGCATCAACATCCCCCTATAAATTTGTTTCTACGTTACCTGGATCTTTTTTAGTATAGATACACTTGTCCTAGAAGGTTTCTTAAAATAGTACCAGTAATTTCATCTATAGTGCATCACAGTAGAGGAATCTACAGAAGAATTACTACAAGTTATATTGTATAGTAAGAAGCCAGTCCCCAGATCCTTTCTTCAATCTTTCTCTCCTTCAACCCCCAACTCTCTGTATGTAGCATGTAACACAACCCTTTCATTTTTATTTTTCGAGTCAATTAAAATAGGGCACATTGAAGCAAGTTAGATAAGGAAAATAAAGGAAAATGAGAATTTTCTTCAATCAAATAAACTAAAATGTTGCTACATATGCTATACCCTTCCCAACTTTATTTTTAGTTAAATTTTATATTCTATGATCCTTGGATAAAAATAGAAATTCCTAAATTACCTAAAATCATCCCAATTTTAAGTATGAAAACTTCGGAGTATCTTGCAAAAGTTACGAAAAAGATTCACAGCCTAAAAATAGAAATTCCTAAATTACCTAAAATCATCCCAATTGTTTTTCATGTAGGATGGATGATGCAGCTCATAGAATTCACATCCAAAATCTGAAACATATTTTTGTTGAAATAATAAACTTTTAATTAATAGTCTCTAATTTGGTTCAATGGATTATCCAAGAGTCATTTCTGTATTTCTGTAGTTAATATAGTTTACCAAGAGTCATGTTTGTAATCTATAAATACCTATCAATACAAAGTAGTAAGGCAAGAGAATCAGAAGAGAATTTTCTTCCATCAATTATACTCTTCCTCTGTTACCTTTGAAAGTTTATTTATTTGATCCAACAAATTGGTATCAGAGCCAGCAAAAATTCTCTACAATGATGAATGGAATGATCTCATACAAATATCCACAATTATCAAAGGAAAACTATGATAATTGGTGCATTAGAATGAAGGCTTTGTTGGGCTCCCAAGATGTATGGGAAATGGTAGAAACTGGATATGAGCAGCCAGAGAATGAGGAGGAATTGACGAATGCTCAAAAAGTGAAAATGAAGAAAGACCAACAAGCACTCTCTCTAATCCACATGTGTCTGGATGAGAATATGTTCGTGAAAATTTCGACTGCAACAACAGCGAAGGAGGCATGGGAGATTCTTGAAAATTCCTTTAAGGGGAAAGATAAAGTAGTGAAGGTGCGTTTGCAAACCTTGAGAAGTGAGTATGAGAAACTCAAGATGAAAGAGTCAGAGAAAATTGATGAGTTCTTTAATAGAACTTTGGTAATTGTCAATCAGTTGAAGAGATATGGAGAAAAAATGGAGGATGTTCTTGTGATAGAAAAAATCCTTCGTTCTTTTACTCAGAAATTTGATTACGTGGTGACTGCCATTGAAGAATCAAAAGATCTGGAGACTATGTCTGTAGATCAACTCTTGGGTTCGTTACAAGCCCATGAGGAGAGATTAAAAAATAGAGAAGAACCGGTGGCTCAGGTGTTGCAAGCGAAACTTGATTTGAACGATAAAGAAGAAAAGAAACAATTTGTAGGTGGATATGGAAGAGGAAGAGGAAGAGGAAGAGGAAGATCAAGAGGTAGAGGCCGTGGCCGTGGCTGGAATCGTGGATATAATGGAAGAGGTAGAGGTGGCAGAAATTTCCATAATAATGAAGCCACAAATAATCAGCAATGGAATGCAAGAGGACGTGGTAGAGGCAATAATTTCCAAGGCCGTGGAAATAATTGGCATGGTCGTGATAAATCTCGTGTGCAATGTTACAATTGTCAAGAATTTGGGCATTATGCTGCTGAGTGTAAATCTGAACCTTTTAAAGACGAACAGGCCAATTTTGCAGAGGCGGACGATGAAGAATCAACTTTGTTACTGACATGTAGCGAAGATGAAGCAAGGAGCAAGGAGTCTTGGTATCTAGACTCGGGAGCAAGCAATCATATGACGGGAAATAAAGAACTTTTTTATAAGCTTGATGAATCTAAGAAAGGAAGTATTTCGTTCGGTGACAAAACAAAAGTTCCAGTTGTGGGAAGCGGTGACATTCTTATCAAACTGAAGAATGGAGATCATCAATTTATTTCTCATGTTTATTATGTTCCAGCTTTGAAATCCAATATTTTGAGTATTGGACAACTTTTGTGGAAAGGTTATGAGGTGCAGATGAACAGGAATGGGCTGGTTATGAAAGATGGAAAGAAAAAAATGATTGCAAAAGTTCCTATGTCTGCAAACAAGATGTTCAAATTAAAAATCAGCAGTGATCGTCCTATGTGTTTGAAAGCCTCATCAGATTCTGCATGGCTGTGGCATCTTAGAATGGGTCATTTGAATTTTGGTGGACTGGAGCAAATGTGCAAGCAACAAATGGTGCATGGATTACCTTCTATAAATCATCCCAATCAGATTTGTGAAGGATGTATGTACGGGAAGCAATCCAGAAGGAGTTTTCCAAAGGAGTCTTTGTCAAGCACATCAAAGCCACTTGAATTGGTGCATGCAGATATTTGTGGTCCCATTAATCCGAGTTCACATGGAGGAAGCCGGTATTTCTTATTATTTATTGATGATTATAATCGGAAAACATGGGTTTATTTTTTGAAGGCAAAATCTGAAGCATTTGAAGTGTTTAAAAAATTTAAAGCACTAGTTGAGAATGAAAGCGGCTTGAAGATTCAATCATTGCGAACTGATCGAGGAGGAGAATTCACATCTGAGAAATTCAATCAGTTCTGTGATTATAATGGTGTTCGTCGATTGCTTACTGTTCCAGGATCTCCTCAACAAAATGGTGTCGTGGAACGGAAAAACAGAACCATTCTTAACATGACCCGAAGCATGATGAAGTGCAAAGGTATGCCAAAAGAATTTTGGGCAGAAGCAGTAACATGTGCAGTCTATTTAAATAATAGAAGTCCTTCAAAGAAGCTTTTGCAAAAGACCCCTAATGAAGCATGGTGTGGAAAGAAACCAAATATTTCTCATGTAAAAGTATTTGGTTGTCTTGGTTATGTTCATGTTGCTGACGAATTGAGAAGCAAATTGGATGATAAAAGTGAGAAAATGGTGTTTACTGGCTATGCAAAAAATTCCAAAAGTTATAAATTTTATAATCCTCGGAATGGAAAAGTTGTGATAAGCAGAGATGCAGAATTTCAAGAAGAAAGCTCTTGGAATTGGAAGATTCCAGAAGATGAAAATTATGATTTTCTTCCTGTATATGATGATGATTTTGCAGGTCAAAATGAAGATGTAATTATCACACCACCGAATTCACCTTCCACATCTCAGACAAATGTGACAGACTCATCCCCAGAAAGTTCATCAGAAAGGCAACCTCGAATGAGAAGCTTGAGTGAGATTTATGTAGAAACTGAAGAAGTAGATAATGCTACTTTATTCTGTTTGTTTGCTGATACAGAACCTGTGCAATTTGAAGATGCTGTTCAGGAAAAAAAATGGAGACAAGCCATGGATGAAGAAATAAATTCCATAAAGAAGAATCACACTTGGGAATTGACAACATTGCCAAAGGGAAAAAAAGCTGTAGCAGTGAAGTGGATTTTCAAAATAAAGAAAAATGCCAAAGGAAAAGTGGAGAAGTATAAAGCTCGCCTTGTTGCAAAAGGTTTTTCTCAAAAGGCCGGAATTGATTATGAAGAAGTTTTTGCTCCGGTGGCTCGAATTGAGACAATTCGATTAGTTATTTCTTTGGCAGCTCAACAAGGATGGAAAATTCACCAAATGGATGTCAAATCAGCATTCTTAAATGGAACTCTTGAAGAAGAAGTTTATGTCAATCAACCATTGGGTTATACTGTGAAAGGGCAAGAAGATAAGGTGTTGAAGTTAAAAAGGCTTTGTATGGCCTTAAGCAAGCTCCAAGGGCTTGGTATTCTTGCATCGATGATTATTTTCAGAAGAATGGTTTCACAAGATGTCCATATGAGCATGCTTTGTATATCAAGGAGAATGAGGATGGAAAAATAATGTATGTATGCTTGTATGTTGATGATTTAATTTTCACAGGATCTGATCAAAAGATGATTGAAGAATTTAAGAAGCTGATGACAAATAATTATGAGATGACGGATTTGGGACTGATGTCATATTATTTGGGCATTGAAGTTAGGCAAAGTGATGAAGGTGTCTTTTTGTCTCAGAAGTCATATGCAGAAGCTATTTTAAAAGAATTCAAGATGGATAAATGCAATTCAGCTTCTACGCCAGTGGATTGTCGAAATAAGTTGTCAAAGCATGATGATGAAGAAAAGGTGAATCCAACTTTGTCTAGAAGGTTGGTTGGAAGGTTGAGATTTTTGACATGTACAAGGCCAGATATCTTATATGGAGTTGGACTCATTAGTCGTTACATGGAGGTCCCAACTTTAACTCATATGGAGGCAGCAAAACGAATACTTCGATACATCAAAGGTACACTGGATTATGGCTTATTTTACTCTTCCCAGAACAATTTCAGATTGTATGGATTCAGTGATAGTGATTGGGGAGGAGATGTTGATGATAGAAAAAGCACAACTGGTTTTGTGTTTTTTATGGGAACTGCTGTTTTTGCTTGGAGTTCTAAGAAACAAGCAATTGTTACACTTTCAACATGTGAAGCAGAGTATGTTGCAGCAGCTTCTTGTGTTTGTCGTGCAATATGGTTGAGACGAATGTTAAGAAGTTTGAAGTTTGCTCTAGATGGAGCAACTGATGTTTTTGTTGATAATAAGTCAGCTATTGCGTTGGCTAAAAATCCGATCTTTCATGATAGAAGCAAACACATTGACACCAAGTATCACTTTATTAGAGAATGCATTGGAAGGAAAGAAATTCAACTCAAGCATGTACCATCCAAAGATCAAGTTGCTGATATTTTTAATAAAGCTTTGAAGTTGGAAGATTTCAGCAGATTGAGAGCTGTTCTTGGTGTTACTAAGGGATAAAAAAATTATAAGTTTAAGGGGGTGTGTTGAAATAATAAACTTGTAATTAATAGTCTCTAATTTGGTTCAATGGATTATCCAAGAGTCATTTCTGTATTTCTGTATCTGTATCTGCATTTATAGAGAGTTAATATAGTTTACCAAGAGTCATGTTTGTAATCTATAAATACCTATCAATACAAAGTAGTAAGGCAAGAGAATCAGAAGAGAATTTTCTTCCATCAATTATACTCTTCCTCTGTTACCTTTGAAAGTTTATTTATTTGATCAATTTTGTGTGATTAAGAGGTAAAAAACTCAATCGAAGTAAAAAAAAAAAAAAACAAAGGCATAGTAATTGCATGAAAAACGATTGTAAAATACTTCTCTTTCATTACATAACTGGTTGGGGCATGATTATTAAGCACACTGAGAATTCTAATTAATTATTTTTTTTTTTAATTAGAATTCAATTCAATCCAGGTATGTGTAAACAAATCACAGTTTCATCAAAAAAAAAAAAAACAAATCACAGGACTTGTAATAACATGCAACTAGTAGAACTGATAGTCATGTAAGAATTCAATGCTTCAAATTTATCTTAATGTTTTCATTCCACTAAATGAAAGTTGCGTGTTTAAAAAAATGTAGAAAAGGGCTCTTTATGCATGAAATTTCCCACATTTACTACAAAATATACTATTTTGAAAGCACACCAGAGGTTCATACTAATGTTACTAAACAAGATCATATTGGATTACTGCCAAAGAAAATACTACGCCTCACCTTAGACGACTTTAGAAGAGCACGTGCAAGGCAAATAAGCATGCATGAAATTTCCCACATTTACTAGAAAATATACTATTTTGAAAGCACGCCAGAGGTTCATAGTAATGTTACTAAACAAGATAATATTGGATTACTGCCAAAGAAAATACTACGCCTCACCTTAGACGACTTTAGAAGAGCACGTGCAAGGCAAATAAGCTGCCTCTGCCCAACAGAAAATGATGATCCAGATTCTTTTATATGTATATCCAGTCCGCCTGCCATTTCGACTTCCGACTTCACATGGCACTTCTCCAGAATACTCCAGATTTTCAAGTCATTACTCATCCGTAGTGGATCCAAGTTATCCCTAGACAATTGTAAGAAATTATTGTTGTCATGTCAAACTCTGATGTGGACATGAACCTGAACACTTAACAACGACCAAAGTGTGGCACCCAACCATTTATGTAGCTGGAAAAATGATTTAAGAGGAAAAAGGAAAAACCTATGTTTCAAAGGAATACCTTAATGATCCTTCAAATAGAAATGGACTTTGAGGAACAACAGCAAAGTGTGCACGGAGATCTCTAACAGGGACATAAGTTATATCTAGGTGATCAACCAATACACGACCACTGCTTATTGGAGTTAGGCGGAAGAGTGCATTCAAGACACTGGATTTTCCAGCACCTGTTCTTCCAACAATCCCAACCTGCTTAAAATTAATTTTAACAGCTTACAATCCGGCTGCCGGAAAACTATGACCTTAAAACATGTGATCATCAGACTCGAATTAAGTGACATTATATATCAACCTGTGTCCCTCCCATTATGGTAAAAGTTACAGCCTTTAGTGCAGGCGGCAAAGATGGCATGTATCTCATTGTAACATTCTGAAACTCTATCAATCCTTGAGTTGGCCAGTCAGGATTAAGAGACTGGGATCCGCCTAGCTCTTCTTGGGGAATGTCCATATACTACAGAAGTAAATTGCATAAGTGATTATCAAAACAGAAATACTTTAGAGGTCCAGAGCCTATCTTGGTACCTGAAGTGCTCTCTCAACAGAAACCATTTCCTTCTCCGTTTCAGTTACACTTGTTAAGAAACTTCCTAATAGTGACACAATTGGAGATGCATACGAGAGGGCCAAACCGACCTGCAATAATGCATACAATCTCAGAACCGTGTACCCATTCAGGATCAGGGACTATGTTACAGGCTTAATATCTAATGAGCTTATATTTGAAAATGAAAACTAAAATGTGCTGGACCAATAAATGAGAGGTTTAACTAATACCAGCCCAGGGGTGCCAAAACTAATTGGCAAATAGCCACGGGATCCAACAACAGCCATCACAGCAACAAATGAGATGATAAGTGCTGCTAACAACTACAAGAAAGCTCCACAATCAGTAGATAACAATAATACTTTCTGAATATTATTCTATTTCTCAATGCAAATGGCAATTCAAAATGCTACTTTAAAGCATAATTCTTTAAAAAGATTGCTAAGTCTGAACATTTTCGTTAAGAATAGCTCAATAAATCGTACAGTTGAAAGAAATCTACCATACCTGGAGACGCAGGGAAAGCCACAAACTTGCTATTATTTCTGAGTACGATGTTCTCTGGTACAAGGTCACATGCTCATTGAATTTAGCCAAGAAGTAATCCTATTTAGCACCATCACTTGTCAGTGACTATATATGTGATTTTTTTCACATCATATTTGTCATCAACATTTATCGTTTGCAAAAGTAAAAGTAAAATAAAGTGAAACTAAAATCTGCAATACTCAAAAGTCAACAATCAATTTATATGGTCTGATAGTCAGAGGTTCGTCATTGTGTTTTCCACAAGCAATTTGTGATCGTGAGATCTTAATTGTGTTGAGGCATATGAGCCACTCTTGAAGTTCTACTTCAGCATTTACAAAACTAAGATTGAAAACTCTTGGAGTTACTTGAAGCATTTTCAGGTATGCAGCTTCTTTTCTGAATTCTGAATTTACTTTTTCAATTAAAAACTCTCACACACACTCCCAAAACATTTGAAGCTGAACAAAACAAGAAAACTAGATTTTTTCATAGCATAATCAATTTGGAAATGATAAGAAACTTGTTACAGATGTAAATAGCTGTTACAGATTGTAATTAGCATAATAAAAGGAATTCTCATATGTAGTTTGGGAAAACTCAATAATATATTATTGGAACATTAGGTATTTATATACAAAGTGGTATAGATGCTAATAGGTCCCTAAACTATTATCTATATACAATTACATACATTACACTCCCCCTCAAGCTGGAGCATAGATATTTGACATGCCCAGCTTGTTACCGATGTAATTTACCCGAACCCCATTTAAGGCTTTGGTAAAAATGTCTCCAAGCTGTTCATTGGTGCCAATATAGGCTGTAGCAATGATGTTTTCTTCTAGCTTTTCACGAACAAAGTGACAATCTATTTCAATGTGCTTAGTACGTTCATGGAACACAGGATTGGAAGCAATATGAAGAGCTGCTTGATTATCACACCATAATTTTGCCGGAGTGGTGACGTTGAACCCAAGTTCAGAGAGGAGATGACGAATCCACATAATCTCACACACTGATTGAGACATCGCTCGATATTCAGATTCTGCACTGGAGCGAGAAACAACATGTTGCTTCTTGCTCTTCCAAGAAATTAAATTACCTCCAACAAAGACACAATAACCGGTAGTGGATCTCCTATCATCTTTGTCTCCTGCCCAATCTGCATCAGAGAAACACTCAATCTGGGTATGACCATAATTCTTGTAAAGTAAGCCTCGGCCAGGAGTTCCCTTTAAGTAGCATAAGATCTGTTCCAGTGCAGTCCAGTGATCAACAGTGGGAGATGACATAAACTGGCTAACAACACTGACAGAATAGGCAATATCCGGTCTAGTCACTGTAAGATAGTTTAACTTTCCAACCAAACGCCTATATCTTCCAGGGTCTTCAAAGGGCTCTCCTTCTGATGTGAGATGCGCATTCGGTGTCATAGGTGCACTGCATGGCTTAGCTCCAGATTTTCCAGTTTCGGACAACAAATCAAGAACATATTTTCTTTGAGATAGGAAAATTCCTTTCTTACTCCTTGACACCTCAATTCCTAAGAAGTACTTCAAAGCTCCTAGATCCTTGGTATGAAACTGACCATGGAGAAATGATTTCAAAGACGAGATTCCTGACATGTCACTGCCTGTAATAACAATATCGTCTACATAGACGACCAAGAGAATGATACCTGAAGCAGAATGTTTATAAAAAACAGAGTGATCACACTTACACTTCTTCATCCCAAAAATCTCAATTGCTTGACTAAACTTTCCAAACCATGCTCGAGGACTTTGTTTCAACCCATATAGAGATTTGCGGAGACGACAAACTTTGCCATACTCCCCCTGAGCAACAAACCCTGGTGGTTGCTCCATGTAAACTTCTTCTTGAAGGTCCCCATGTAGGAAAGCATTTTTGATATCTAACTGATGCAAGGGCCAATTAGAGTGAGCAGCTAGGGAGATAAAGAGACGAATAGAGCCCATTTTAGCCACTGGGGAGAAGGTGTCAGAATAATCAATCCCATAAGTCTGAGCAAAGCCTTTTGCAACAAGGCGAGCCTTTAGTCGAGCAACAGAACCATCAGAGTTGACTTTCACAGCGAATACCCAACGACATCCAACAGGTTTCTTACCAACAGGTAAATGTACCAAGTCCCAAGTACCATTAGCATCCAAAGCATTCATTTCATCAATCATGGCGTGGCGCCAGCCCGGATGGGACAACGCCTCAGATACAGATTTAGGAGTAGTAGTAGAGTCAAGGGAAGCAACAAAAGACTGTGAAGGAGAAGATAAGCGCTCATAGGAAACAAAAGCAGAAATAGGATGGGTGTAAGATCTTGTACCTTTACGAAGGGCAATGGGAAGTTCATCAGTGGTTTGGCTTGACTCAGGAGCAGGATCTGAAGGCGGAGCAGAAATTGGTACTGGATCAGAAGCAGGAGGTCTCTCACGTCGTGAATATACCTGAGTAATTGGTGGCTTAGAGGGATATCCATCCGAGACCTGGTGAACGTGATAAACCAGCTCATCATCAACATCAGTATCACCTGTGGAGATATCAGACGACATGGGAAAGAAGGGAAGATGTTCCATAAACGTGACATCAGAAGATACAAGATATTTATCAAGAGAAGGAGAAAAACAACGATACCCTTTTTGAAGACGAGAGTATCCAAGGAAGACACATTTAAGGGCTTTGGGGTCAAGTTTAGTGACTTGTGGACGAACATCTCGAACAAAGCAAGTACACCCAAAAATACGAGGTGACACAGGAAACACAGGTTTATGAGGAAAGAGAGTACCATACGGAGTCTCACCTTGTAACACGGAAGAAGGCATACGATTGATCAGAAAACATGCTGTAGAGACAGCATCAGCCCAAAAATGTTTAGGAACACGTGTTTGAAACAGAAGAGCTCTAGTAGTTTCAAGAAGATGACGATTCTTGCGTTCAGCAACACCATTTTGTGATGGTGTATCAACGCAGGAAGATTGATGGAGAATACCATTCTGGATCATGAAAGACTGTCATTGTCCAGAAAAGTATTCTTTTGCATTGTCACTTCGGAGTATATGAACAGAAACATTAAATTGTGTTTTAATCTCAGCACAAAAAGTAGTAAAATGAGTAAATAATTCAGAACGACTTTTCATTAAATATAACCAAGTAGTTCGAGAATAATCATCCACAAAAGTAACAAAATATCTGAAACCAGGTTTCGACACAACGGAACAAGGACCCCAAACATCAGAATGAACTAATTCAAACGGAAAACTGGACCTTTTATTGACTCGGGGAGGGGAAAACAAACGGTGATGTTTAGCAAACTGACACGACTCACAATCTAAACTAGACAAATCCTGAAACTGAGGACATAATTTCTTCAACACTGGTAGAGACGGATGTCCCAACCGACAATGTTCATCAAAAGGTGTGGATACACTAGAGAGAGCAACCGGTCTTCTAACAGTTGTATCCAAGACGTAGAGACCGCCAGCTTCCCGTCCACTACCAATAATCTGCTTCGTCATGAGATCCTGAAATAAGCAATGATCAGGGAAAAATGAGATAGAACAATTAAGTGAACGAGTAAGCTGACTCACAGAAATTAGATTGAATGTAAATCCAGGCACATTAAGAACAGAGGAGAGGGAAAGAGAAGAAGTTGGGTTAATAGTGCCAGAACCAATGACAGGGGAATGTGTACCATCAGCTAAAGCAACATGTGAAGGAAATTTTTTATTATGAGAGGTGAACAATTCAGAATTACCTGTCACATGGTCTGTTGCACCAGAATCAATGACCCACTTTGAAGACGAAGAAATGAGGCACTTATTAGAATTACCTGAATCAGCAATAGCAGTGATAGGTGAAGTAGAATGCTGAGGAGCTAATGATTCTTGATACTTAGCATACTCATCAGCAGTAAGGGTGTAGGTCGGGCCAGAGGATGTAGCATCACTAGTGACAATGTGAGCAGACCGGTGCCTGTGCTGCCCCTTTGCCTTAAGTTTGGGACAAGTACGCGTGGTATGACCCGGCTCATGACAGTAATAGCACTCAAAGACTCTGTTCCCTTCAGTTGGATATCTGGTGTCCCGGAAGACTCTGTTCCCTTCAGTTGGATATCTGGTATCCCGAGTACCACCCTTAGTCGGACCCTTATAAGAGCGGTCAGATGAAGGCTTGTGGATGACTAGAGCACAGGAAGCAGGAACAGCAGGAGTGGGTGACACAACCAGCCCACTTCGCAAAACACGGCTAAGAGCTTCCTCAGCATCAGGAATGGTGGCACTAGAGAGAATCTGGGAGGTAACACCCTCAAAATCAGAACCAAGTCCACACAGATAGCGAAGAACAAACATTTGTTCCCGTTGAGCTTGCAACACTCTTATATCAGTACTCAAAGGCAGCAATTCATTCAACTGCTGAAAAATTTCCATCAACTGCATATAATAATCCTGAGCAGATTGACCCTGGCGATCAGTAGTATAGAAAGATTTATACGTATCGTATAAGCGAGACAAATTATCCTTCCCAGCATACATATTTTGTAGATAGTCCATAAGTTGTCTGACATACTCACAATGACGAACCAAACCAACAATAGACGCATCAATAGAGTTCTTAATACCCAAAAATAAACAGGCATCATCTGCCATCCAATCCTCATCATCTGTCTTAGGATCATCAGTTAAGTGACGGGTCTTCTTGATGCTACGCAAATAAATCTTAATTGTTTTAGACCAGTCTAAATAGTTGGAACCCGTCAATTTATGATCAGTAATCTTAGGAGAAACTGTCATAATGCTACTAACCACATTCTTACTAGATTCAACTTTCTTATCCTTATCCTGAGCCATTTTAGCAAAGAAGAAACCTTCACGGGTGCGAAAACAAAAGTTGTCGGAACACAAAATAAAGTGGATAGGGAGGCCGATCAGAGGGAGACGAAGCCAACGGTGTCGGTCGGAGTTGGATCGGTGGCCGGAGGTGGCCGGACGCGCCGTCACGCGCCGGCGCGTGGAGGAGGCTCGCCGGAGTTAAAGTGGCGCGTGCGGTGCACTCGCCGGTCGGAATGATGCCGGACCGCTGCGAAACTGCCGATCTGGGGATGGGTAGACGGATGGGCTGGGAGGTGAGACTCGGTGGTGACCGGAAATATGTAAATCGGAAGAAGGTGGAACCCTAAATCAGTTTGCACACTAGGGCAAACACAAAAGAAAAAACGATGCACACTAGGGCAGGCTCTGATACCATGTAGTTTGGGAAAACTCAATAATATATTATTGGAACATTAGGTATTTATATACAAAGTGGTATAGATGCTAATAGGTCCCTAAACTATTATCTATATACAATTACATACATTACAATTACCTTTCCTAGTTTAGCTACTATGCTCTTGTATAAATACATGCATTTCTCTAACAGAAAACACGACATTCTTCTCATTCTCTCTAGTATTATTACATTGTATTTAGCTTCCCTGTCGAGCAGTTCCTTCTCTGTTCAATCTTTTTTCAACTCATTTCCAGTTTGCCCTGGAGTGCAGACATTTGGTGACCTAGGGTTCCAGCCTTAATCTTGTCTCACCACCTCCCCCAAAAAGAAAGTCCTTGTCCGGAAACCAATAGAGCCGCAAGTAGTTTTCATATTGTAATTTTATGGACAATACTAGGGGTGCAAACGAGCCTGCCTAGTTCGCAAACTGTTCGAGTTCGGCTCGGTCAAAGTTCGGATCGATTCGAGTTCGAGATCGGCTCGAGCATTAATGAGCCTGAGCCTGAGCTTTCTTGGGTTCGGCTCGAAAGCTCGTGAGCAGGCTCGAGAGTTTTTTAATAATATTATATATATATATATATATTTATTTATTTATTTTTTAATTTAAATACATTTTAATTTTGTAATTTTTTATTAGTTTTTTTAATTAGTTCTTTGAACCACGCATAAATGTTTGGCCCAAAATTCAATTTGAAACTATATGGTTGTAGACTATATGTTAAATTCGATTTTGTTAGATTCTATATTTGTTTAAACTTATTACTTCGTTTAAATTTGTTACAGATTGTATATTATATTTGTTTTTTGGAGTTTAAATTTGGTATTCCTTCATTAGAAGGCTGATTTTGGATAATAAAATGTTAATCAGGTACAATTAAGTATATTTAAAATGAGCCGCTCGATGAGGTTCGAGCTCGAGTCGAACCTATATCGAACTCGAGCCGAGCTCCAAAATTTCAGGCTCGGTGAGCTTCGAGCTCGAGCTCGAGCCAAGACCGATTTATTCTCAAGCCGAGCCGAGCCTGCCTTGTTCGGTCTCGGTTCGGCTCGTTTGCACCCCTAGACAATACTATTACTTCTAGGAGTAAATGACAGACATTACTATAGATCATACAACGTTGAAACACCTTGTACTTTAAAACACTAATAGACATCATATAATGATTCCAAAAGCCTTCTTCATAGGTTAAACCTATTGTATCCTTAGCTGTTATTTTTAACACGTGATTGTATGTTAATGTAGAATCTTTGAGTAGAAATGTGGATGCAAGGTTTCTTCAATACCATACCCTACGTATTATTAACATCAAAATATGTACCTCGGTCTTAAATGCCCGTATAGTAGATGATCCACCAAGCGTCTCAGTAAAGGTTGAATATATAGGAGAACGAGAAACACTGTCCAACCTTCTCAATTCCCTAGATGTTGATCTGTAGAAAAACTGAGAAAACTATTTATTAAGTATGGAACCCAAGGATATTGTGTTTGAACCATGTTGGATGCAAAATAAAGAACTTAGACTTCTCTAAAAAAGGTCCATGCCATGATAATTCCATAACTAAAATTGCAAAAGGTCAGATATAGTTTCAGAAAAGGTGAGATATTTGAAGACTTTTACACTTTTGACTACCCCCACAGCAAACCTCCCCTTTCCTTGAACTGAAACAAATATGATTTCATAGATCAAAACAATTTAATGAATACACCATAAGCTCTCATCATACATTCATATGGGGAATTTTATTGTCTATGTACAAAAATATATAAAAGGATGCATGCTTTGGCATTCCCTTCAACCAAAGCTGACCTATGAGGTAAGGAAACAATATTTAAGCATGCATTTCATATCTTTTCTATTTCAGAAAGCTGAGATGGTGTTTAGTATTTTATTTGCATGTTACGTAATCAATGTAAGATTCAAGTATTTAAAACTACCCACAAAGCTAATGTGATCAACCACGAACAGAACATGCATTGGACATATAAAACACGCAGTGAATCATGTAACAGAAAAGAGTGCAGAAGGGAAAGTTCAACACGAAGAGCGTGAAAATATCCAATGGAACCCAAAAGGCATGTCATGGAACCGTTTGAACTAAAATCTTAAGCTAATAGTCAAAGGCCCAATTCATATTAATATCTGACACACCCCGCACGCGAATGGCAATTGGGCTTGAAGCATGCACAACCTAGGCCCATATTATCATATCCTGAAATTTAATTAACAAATGAGGTTGCCAGGAATCGAACCCTTGATCACTTGGTCAAAGAGGCTCTGATACCATGTCACGAAGTATGATTCTTCAGGGTAGAATAAATACCGGGAAACTCGACCGATAAACCAAAAAACTGCTCACAAGACAGATAATAAATCCTAGGAAATTCAACCCAGAAACAAAATCTGGAACTCTAGACCCACAGGTATGCTCGTAAGGGCAGACTGACTATAAAACCACCAGGAATCGTCTGCTCACTAGGGCAGCTCTGATATTCATGTTAAACCCAGAAAACAAGCCAAACTAGGCTCTGATACCATGTAAAGAACAAATAGAGAGAAATAAACTCTATATTCATATTAATATCTGACAAGGCAAAAATTGGAGGGAGCCAATATATAATATTAGGTACTCTAATATTTTGTATCATATCAATTTACGTGATATAAGCTATAGCGCGAAAGATTCAACCCAACCCAAAAAGCTAAAATGTATTTATTTATGGAGGGAGCCAATGTGTAATACTAGGCATATTAACATGAGATGATTATATTCTTTTTGAGTGTTCACATTATATCACTTAATTGTTAACCAGATTAGAGCTGAAAAGTCTTCCAAATGAACATTTTCTGAATTCATATGGTATCTAAAACTTATTGGAATTACCAGAACTTATCAGACTATTTAACTATCATTTAGTTTATTTTATCCAAATGAACCTTTACGGTTTCGAAAATAACGTGTATCCAATTGATAAGAGCCTATATCCTCCCTTCCCAAGGATCCAAAAAATCGGGATCTATAGCATGTTCCAAAAGGTTTAGACAAAATTTGAATTAATTAGCGGGAGAGAGAGAGAGGACTCCAATGCAGCTGCAGAAAAGCTATCAAATTGCTAAGTTCTTAGACCTATACATAAATTAGCCAAGAAAAGTCTATTCTGACATTTGAAATTGTATATTCAGTAAGTTGATATAGATAAACATGTAAATTGGTAAGTTCATAATAGGCGGACTACCAATGGAACCTCATAAATACCTTAAATAAACAATATGTAGCACCTTCATAGTGCATGCAAGCATGCAAAAGTAATTGTTTGCAAGTTTGTATTGTTTATGGGGTTTAACTATAAGTACAAGCAGCCAATACACTTCTCTTGACAAGTCCATGTATTAATTAGTGTTTTTCATGTCATGTATTAATTAATGTCTCAGTGTTTTTCATGTCCAGTTATGTTGCAACTTCCTAAAGCTTAGCAAAATTTTGCTATGTTAAAAAACTATATGAGAATTCTCAGTTGAGTAATACAAGCTCCAAAGCATAATAACTCGGTGCATGTATATTCATTTATTTTCTGAAGAATAAATTGAAATTTCTTAAACTCTGACTATCTTGAAGTCAAACATTTACCTGTAGCTTGCTGTATATAAACCAAAATGGCAATAATAAAAGCAAGAAGGCCACCTGGAGATGATGTACAAAAACCCATCAGAAGTTAGCATTCTACTGATGAAAAGTAAAGGAATTGAAGTTTTACATTAGTTAAACCACCAAGATGAAGAATTTTGTGGTTACCTGCACATACGACAGGACTACAGCTATACCTAGCAGTCCAACAAAATTGGCGAGGAGAATATTGAGAATGAAAGGAAGAGAATCATCAATTGTATAGAGATCTGAAGACAATCTACAAAAACATAATAAACATGTGGCAGTTGGCCAGATACACTAACTAAACTATAATTAAAATACCATCATCCTAACCTGTTAAGTATTCTTCCAGCAGGTGTTTGATCAAAAAACTCTACAGGTGCATCAATAAGCTTGTTGAGCAATGTATTGTGCACCTGAACTGCAGCGCGCAAGCCCCCAAATGCAAATGAAAATGCTCTTACTAATGTTAAAGATGAATTTGCGATACAAAAGATGCATAGTACAACCTGCAACGTTAGTTCCCAAGTCATTAAGAGATGAATGAAATAACCTGCCAGCAACAAGCTCCCTTACCTATTTCTTCCTTATGTTTGCTTTAAGAATAAAACAGAATCTGCAAATGTAAACCGCAATGGCAATTTTTTGGACCTATTTCTCCCTTGCGGGTTTTTTAAATCCATTTGGACCTATCCTTGTATAAATATGTTCTTCTCTATTTGGATCTCTCTCACACATTTTTTAAATCAAATCTTAAAATTATATTCTGTTTTATTCATATGTATACCTTGGACAATATGCTTACTTTTCACGTGTTTATATAGATATCACATTTACATAATTGATTTTTATCAATTTAATAATAATCTAAAAGATATATTTCAAAATTGTAATCTCATGGTGCTTCCCTTTTTTAATATTTTTCTTGTTAGATATTCGAGTTTTATTCTTTCGAAAGAAAAGGATGTTGAGAAAAATTACATAAAGACTTAATCCAATGACATTTTAGTAACATGTGAAGATTCCATTATTCTTCAAACAATGTGAATATATTATGTTTTTTTTCTAATTCATAGCTGAAACAAAAAAGTTCAATTATATTGGTCATGTGTGAAGTTATAATGTTACTACTTTGAACTATTCTTTAAATAATCGAAACATTCTGCATTTTTCTTCTTGTTGACCAAAACTTTTAATTTTGGCAATTAGTTTGATTAGTGAATTAGGGCGAGCCTTGGCGCAACGGTAAACGTTGTTGTCGTGTGACCAAGAGGTCACGGGTTCGAGTCTTAGGAGCGGCCTCTTGCCAAATAAATTGGCAGGGGAAGGCTTGCCCCCAGTACACCCTTGTGGTGGGACCCCTCCCCGGACCCTCGCTCAGCGGGGACGCGTAGTGCGACCGGGCCGCCCTTTTTAGTTTGATTAGTGAATTAGTTATATTTATAATAAAAAAGTCAATCTCTATTAATTTTGAAATGTATGTTCTTTATTTGTTTTTATTTTTTAAATGTCCGTGCATAGATGTTTGATTAACTTTTTTTAAGATTGTTTCATATGTAACTGTGGAAAGCAACTTGAGATGTGAACTGTCAAGCTTGTATAACTTGGTTATTTTAAAATCATCAGCAGCTAGAATCATTACTTGGATTATCCAATTGAATTAAAAATAAATAAAAGGACTACAGGTTAATTTAAACAGTACGATTAACAGTAGAATTTTAATATTATGCTTACCAAATAGAAGGATATGGAGTCCGCCTGACTGCTTCCGGTCCTGTCAACCCAATATGAAAGCCACAGATCATTTCCATTACGAGAAGCTTGCATCAAAATAGCTGAAAGGCATATTACAACTGTGATCAACCAGCCAGAAAATGCTGCATAATTCCTGAAGATAACAACAAATCGTTCAATAATAAGCCAAAAAAATTCCATGAGAAATCAGAATTTTCTTTGCTGATCTGTGTGAACATTATGAGGAAAATCTCTAACTATCTTTCAACAACAACAACAACAACAAAGCCTTAGTCCCGAAATGATTCGGGGTCGGCTAACATGAACCATCATATAAAACCGTGAAAATCAAGTCGTGTCAGCGACACAGATTCGCTCCCTCCACTCTGTCCTATCCACTACCATATTTTCCTCAATTCTCAATAAACTCATATCACTCTCGATCACCCTCCTCCAAGTTTGCTTATGTCTTCCCCTACCCCTCACCACTACGTCCCTTTGCCACTCTTCGGTTCTCCTAACCGGCGCATCAAGCGCTCTACGTCTCACATGGCCAAACCACCTTAGTCGGTTTTCTCTCATTTTATTCTCAATAGATGTGACCCCTACTTTTGTCCTAATTATTTCATTACGCACCCGGTCCTTTCTCGTGTGACCACACATCCATCTCAACATACGCATCTCCGCCACCGACATCTTATGGATGTTTTTCAATTTATTCTAACTATCTTTACTTAGAATAAATTGAAATATTTTCTAATTTATGAATATCAAATGAAAACTCATTACTTGTACACATCAAAGTCAACTCTGCCTTCTTTCCTAAGTTCAACTTCAACAATATCTTGTGCTCCCTCTGAAAAATGTGTAGATTCTGTCTCCAGTAAAAGGCTATTTGTTCCTTCAATAGAAGAATTTATGCTACATTCTGGTTCATGAAGATTGGGAAATGTATCAAACTTGTTCTCTGCAGAAAATGCTGAATATGATGACAACGCCCAGTCAGCTGAATTTCCAACCCATTTTACATGTCCTTTGTCTATCACAACAATCATATCAGCAGAAGATATTGCCTGCATGTTTCATGACAGCCAAATTAAGTCCATCATGCACATTACAGTTCAAATAAAATCCACAAGACAGCTTTCAGAAACAAAAATCACAAAACTATATCCAAGTACATAACATGCAATAATCATTCAATGATCCAATTAGATAGCAATATGTCTTCTGAGACAGCTTGTGCCATGAGAATAGACAATTTATTTTCATCAATGGCTCATTATTTAACAACCCTCAGATACGACATCAATAATTTCTATGATTAACGTAATAATGTACCAGCTACCTACATCTGTAACAACAATTTTGGGTGATTCTTTCATGGATATCTTCCCATTTTTTTAGTTAATACCCAAAAAATGATTCTATGTCTTTAACAATGTACCTGTTTGGCAAATAGAGTGTAGTTGTTAGTTGTTAGCTGATTACCTTTTTGTTTAGCTGATTTGACTAGCCAATAAACCTGTTTGGTAAAACTAAAGATGATTGTTAATAGTTGTTTGTGTAAAATGACAAAAATAAGGAGATTGGTCTTTTATGGCTATTATTTTCTTTTTTAATAATTCATAACATGTAAATGGTGAGTTGCTAATTGACAAATATAATTTTGTGCAAAATATAAATTTTTATGTTTATCAATTGTAACAGACCATGTAATACACTAGAATACATGGGATACCATGTAGATTAACTGACTACATTGATATATTTTATTTAAGAGCAATACATACATATATATAATATATACAAGGTTCTCCTTCAATCAAGGAGACAAACTGACCCTACCAGCAGCCCTACAGCAGCCTTAGGCATGCTATTCATTAATTACATTGACTTATACTCTAACACTCCCCCTCAAGCTGAAGCATGGATTTTAATCATGCTCAGCTTGTTATAGATACTTATAATATAATCTTAAGACAATACAACCCAAAACAAGAAACTCAAGATACTTTGGAATATAAAAACATAATTCGGGAGATGAACACATCCAACAGGAGAGACGCCAGAGGAACATCAAACTTCGTAGGAAATGGACAAGCAAAATTCACTCGAAGCAACACGCAAGAGGCTGCCAGCAACGTAATTGCACAAAAGGAGACTCACCGGCAAACTAACCGGACAGATAGGTCAGAAGCAGAGAGGCAACGGCAGCAGAAGAGGAACCGCGACAATCCGTTGAGGTGAAATCAGACTCTGCTCACAAGGCAGACAAAAATGCTGAAAGAAATAGCCCAAAATTATAAACCCAGAAATTCTGCTCACAAGGCAGAAAACAAATTCTGGAATCTTAATCCAGAAACCTAAGACAGAAGCCGAAACAAGGTTCTGATCCCATGTAAGAAAGACTTTTCTTATACAACAACACAGGGTGGCCGGATTGTGAGGAAACGCCGATCGGAGGCGGAGAGGATGAACCAGATGGGTGGTGAGATAAAATGACGTCCCAACAGTGAGTATTCAAGAGACCCAAGCTCTTGATAGAAATGGAACCCTGGAAAATACTACCCAGAAAATATTGAACCCTGGGAAATACTACCCAGAAAATATTAAACCCTTGCAAAAACACAACTCTGGAAATACTTCACAACTCTGGAAATACTACCCAGAAAAAAGAATTCTGAAACCTTAGACCTTAGGCTCTGATACCATGTAATACAGAATTACATGGGATACCATGTAGATTAAGAGACTACATTGATATATTTTATTTAAGAGCAATACACATATATATACAAGGTTCTCCTTCAATCAAGGAGACAAACTGACCCTACCAGCAGCAGCTCTAGCAACCCTAGAGCAGCCTTAGGCATGCTATTCATTAATTACATTGACTTATACTCTAACATCAATAGAATTACAAACAATTTTCTCGCAATACATTAGTGTTTAACATGTCATATTCTTCATCACATCCTAAAAAACGCCATAAACACGTGCTATAGCTTAGGTATTTATTAATACATAAAAGTTAAAGAAAAAATAGCGGTTCAATATAAATACCTTTCTACATTCAATTGACGAAATAATACTTGAAATTTTATTAAAAGGAAGACTATAAAATTAAATATAAATTTTTATGCTTATCAATAGAATTACAAACAATTTTCTTGAAATAAATTAGTGTTTAACATGTCACATTCTTCATCACAACCTAAAAATACGCCATATACATGTGTTATAGCTTAGGTATTTATTGATACATAAAAGTTAAAGAAAAAATAGTAATTTAATATAAATACCTTTCTATATTCAATTGAGAAAAATACTTGAAAATTTATTAGAAGGAATACTATAAAATATTTTTAACTCCGCCTGTGAGGGTCACTTGGTGGCCTTTACAGCCGGTCCCAAGCCCGGACAAAGGAGGAGGGTTGCGGTAGGTTTGTGGCGGCCAGCGTAAAACTTAGCCACATCTTATGACATGAACCATACTATAAATACCGTTGGGGCGTTCCCTACTCAGCGACGCGCTGCACTTCCTAGACCCGGGTGTAGTGATAAATGTGCAAGGGTTGCTAGGTCGTCGCCCCGAAGCGGCGCGCCACCCCAGGACCCGGGGGTGGTGTCAAATATGCAAGGGTTGCGGGTAAATAAGCTAGTCCACGGTAATGGTAGGGGTAGGGATAAGGGTAGTAGGTTACGCTTTGGGACATGGAACATAGGTTCTTTGACAGGAAGATTAGCTGAAATTGTAGATGTTATGAAGAGGAGGAGAATAAATATAATGTGCCTACAAGAAACCAAGTGGGTTGGAGCTAAGGCTAGAGAAATAGCTCCTTGAGGTTATAAGCTTTGGTACTCAGGAAAGGATAAGGGTAGAAATGGAGTAGGTATTCTTATTGATAGGGAGTATATTGATGATGTAGTAGCGGTGTCTAGGAAGAGTGATAGAATTATGAGTGTCAAGCTAGTGATAGGGGATGAGGTTGTGAATGTCATTAGTGCATATGCACCACAAATAGGATTAGATGTCTCTATAAGACAAGCTTTTTGGGAGGACTTAGAGGAAGTGGTGCAACAGGTTCCTAGGGATGAAAAAATGGTACTGGGGTGATCTCAATTGACACGTGGGTTCTCGGCGAGATGGGTTTGAGAGTGTTCATGGAGGGTATGGTTTTGGAGATAAGAATGAAGCAGGAAATGATATTTTGGAATTCACATCAGCCTATGACTTGAGTATCATGAACACATGGTTTATGAAGAGAACATCCCACTTAGTGACTTATCGGAGTGGCGGTAATGCGAGCCAAATTGACTTCTTCTTAGTAAGGAGTGCTTGGAGAAAGAGTTATATTGATTGTAAGGTGATCCCTGGTGAGAGTACGACAACCTAACAGAGTAGTGGTGCTTGATTTTCGAAGTAGGAAATGTATAAGAAAACAAACACCACAAGTAGAGACTAAGATTAAGTGGTGGAAATTGCAAGGAGATAATCAACAAAAATTTGTGGATGAGATGACCAAAAAAGATGTTTGGACTTGTAATATGGATTTAGATATAGATTCGATATGGACTAAGATGGAGCATAGTATAAGGGAAGTAGCGAAGGAAGTTCTAGGGGAATCTAAAGGTAGCATGCCACCGGGTAAGGACACATCTTGGTGGACAGAAGAAGTACGACAAGCAGTAAAGAGTAAGCGAGAATCTTATAAAATATTGGGGAAATGTAGGAGTGACGAGAACTACGAAAAATACAAAGAGGCTAAAAGGGAAGTGAAGAAGGTCATACGAGATGCTAGAGCAAAGGTGAATCGGGATCTGTATACCAGATTGGATACGAAAGAAGGGGAAAGAGACATATATAGAATTGCTCGGATGAGAGATAGGAAGACGCGAGATCTCGGAAAAGTTAAATGTGTGAAGGATGTGGACCAGCAAGTTCTAGTTGGAGATAAGGATATCAAGGAACGATGGAGGTCCTATTTTGATGACTTATTTAATGGAAATCACAGACAAGATGTGGGAGATATAAGTATCCATCACGATATGATAAATCATGAATGCCTGCGCAGAATTCAAAAAGGTGAAGTCAAAATGGCATTAAGTAAGATGAAGTTGAAGAAAGCAGTAGGACCTGATGGCATCCCTATTGAGATTTGGAGATGTTTGGGAGAAAGAGGAATCGAATGGTTGACGACGTTCTTCAACAAAATTTGGAGAAGCAATAAGATGCCATCAGAATGGAGGAAAAGTATCTTAATCCCTTTGTATAAGAACAAAGGCGATGTCCAAGATTGTGCCAACTATCGGGGAATCAAATTAATGAGTCACACTATGAAACTTTGGAAACGAGTGATCGAACAAAGGCTAAGGAGGACGGTGAAGATCTCGGAAAACCAGTTTGGCTTTATGCCGGGAAGATCAACTATGGGAGCCATCCATCTAATGAGACAATTAATGGAGCACTATCGAAATAAGAAGAAAGACTTGCATATGGTTTTCATTGACTTGGAGAAAGCATATGATAAGGTACCAAGGGAAGTACTTTGGTGGGCCTTGATAAGGAAAGACATTTCGCGGAAATATATTGACATCATAAAGGACATATATGAGGGAGCATGCACGAGTGTACGTACTAGTGTTGGGAAGACTGAAGAGTTCCCTATTACGATTGGAGTGCATCATGGCTCCGCACTAAGCCCATCTCTTTTTGCCATCGTTATGGATGAACTAACAAGTTCACTTCAAGATGGTATACCATGGTGCATGCTGTTTGCAGATGATATTGTGTTGGTTGATGAGACGAAAGAAGGAGTGGAGAGGAAGTTGGAACTATGGAGACAAACTCTAGAATCTAGAGGCTTTAAGTTGAGCCGAAGCAAGACGGAATATTTGGAGTGTAAGTTTAGCGGCCATAGGAGTAGGGAGGCAGGGACAATCACCCTAGATGGGAGAGTTGTTCAGGCCTCGGATTGCTTCCGGTATTTAGGATCTATTATCCAAACGGATGGAGCAATAGATGGAGATGTTGCTCATAGGATTAAAGTCGGTTGGTCGAAGTGGAAGAGTGCTACGGGTTTCCTTTGTGAGCCCGGCATGCCTAATAGATTGAAGGGGAAATTCTACCGGACGGCAATTAGACCAGCATTGTTATATGGTACGGAGTGTTGGGCAGTGAAACACTGCCACATCCATAAGATGTCGGTGGCGGAGATGCGTATGTTGAGATGGATGTGTGGTCATACGAGAAAGGATCGGGTGAGTAACGAAATAATTAGGACAAAAGTAGGAGTCACATCTATTGAGAATAAAATGAGAGAAAACCGACTAAGGTGGTTTGGCCATGTGAGACGTGGAGCGCTTGATGCGCCGGTTAGGAGAACCGAAGAGTGGCAAAGGGATGTAGTGGTGAGGGGTAGGGGAAGACCTAAGCAAACTTGGAGGAGGGTGATCGAGAGTGATATGAGTTTACTAGGAATTGAGGAAAATATGGTAGTGGATAGGACGGAGTGGAGGGAGCGAATTTGTGTTGCTGACTCGACTTGATTTCACGGTTTTATATGATGGTTCATGTTAGCCGACCCCGAATCATTTCGGGACTAAGGCTTTGTTGTTGTTGTTGTTGTTGAATACTATAAAATATTTTTGAATTGATACAGGCTATTCAAATTAAATCTCTCAAGAATGTCTGAAAACCTCATTTTCGATAGAACTCAATTCAATTGATTTCATTTTGTTCAAATTTCCAAATGATAAGAATAACAATAATAATAAAATAACTTCTCTCATATTTAATAGCCAATTAAAGGTAGTAATTATGGATAAAAAAATTAATATAAATGTTGCAATCCTCTAATTGTCAAAGCTCTAAAAGTGGTCCAAAACTCTGATTTCCCCAAACCTCTATTTGCCAAACAGAGCCAATAAATACCGTCCTTAGACTTGGAAAATAGTATCTTCCTTCCTATTACTTAATTTCCACATCCAAAAATTGAGATTCAAAATATAGCTCCTTGATACAAACAAAATTTTGGTTTAGTACTTAATTATATCCTACAAGAAAGTATGGATGTTCAAGTAAAAGAAAAAAGTTGAAGAAAATTACCTGAATATTATGAGTACATAGAATTCGAGTTTTTTTATCTGTAAGAGGACCACATATAGCATTATGTAAGATCCACCTTGCAACTTCTGCATCAACTGCACTTAGAACATCATCAAGCATACATACATCTGATCCATGATAAATTGCCCTGCACACATCATTTTTCAAATCATGCAAACAATTATTAAAAGACAAGCAACAAATATACATATAGAAGAGTAATACATAATTGAGATAAAACGAAGTAACTTAAAGCACTCACAACATGCATAAATATTAACTTGAAAAAACACTTATACATTTTTGCAGAAGGCTTCAGTTTGTTATGAGGCAAAAAAGAGGTTAACAGCTGATTTCCAAGAGAAAGGTTGCAAAAGAAAATGAATATGGTATAACCTTGCCAAAGCAAGCCGAGCTCTCTGGCCACCAGACAAATTGACTCCTTTCTCTCCAATATGAGCCATGTCACCTCCAGCCATAAGTGAAATATCGACATCAAGTGCACAAGCCCTTATAGTATCTGAATATCTGCCAAGAAAGAATCTTTAAATATGAAAAAGAAAAAAAAAAGGATAAAATCGCAAATCAAGAGAATCTTCAGTAAGACAGAGAAAAAAGCTTTAACTGCCACTTAAATACATAACCTTCTGATTCCATCACAATAAATACTGGAAAATAAAGTTAAAAGGCTATAATTTGACAATGCAAGAACAAAAGAAATTGCAGCTTAAGAATATAAAACATTTTTTGCAACCTTTTAGATTCATAATTCTTCCCAAATAAAATATTGTCACGTATTGTTCCTGACAAAATCCACGGAACCTGCAATTTTATTGAACAAAGACAAAAAGAAATTTTTTTGCATGAGATAAGGTGTAAGCTGCTGAAGCTCTTTGAAGGATGTTATAAAATAAATCAATGTAATAAATGTATAGCATGCTTGTTGACTATAGGCTCCTACAAGTCGACTGTAGGTGGCTAGTAGGGCTGCTATGTTTCTTGATTTAAGAAGTGATTTTAGGAAGGTCTTGTGTATATGTGTATTACTCTTAAGTAAATTATATCACATAGGCTCTTAATCTACATGGTATCCCATGGATCTCTATATTTTCATGGTCTATAACATGATATCAGAGCATAGTTTGGCCTTTGTTCTTTGGTTTCTGGGGTGTCCCAGAATGTATTTTCTGTGTGAAGAAGCAATCTCTGCTTGGTCTGCCCTAGGGTAGGGAGCAGATTGGTTTTGGGTGTTTTCTGTTCACTGGGTTCCGCTTCTCCATCTCCGATGAAGCTTGTTCCGATGTAGTCTCTCCGTCCCCTATATGCCTGTCCGGTTTGTTCTTTTGGGTTGTGTTTCCCAGATTACGTTTTATATCCTAAAGAACTTCAGTTTCTTTGTGCACTATTGTTTTGAGAATATGTTGAAGCATAGATGCTACGTTTTTTAGTTTCTTCCTCGCTGTTCAGTTCCGGAAAAACAGACAGTCCCTGCCGGAGAAGAACCGCCATGGACAGAGACCAGCAAGTTGTTACCTATTTATGTAGTAAGCTGAGCATGATCAATATCTATGCTCCAGCTTGAGGGGGAGTGTTGCAGAATATATCAATGTAATAAATATAGCATGCTTGTTGACTATAGGCTGCTACAAGACAACTATAGGCGGCTAGTATGACTGCTATGTTTCCTTGATTTAAGGAGTGATTTTAGGAAGGTCTTGTATATATACGTGGGCATTGTTCTTAAGTAAATTATATTCATGTATTGTTCTTAAGTAAATTATATCCCATGGATCTCTCTATATTTTCATGGTCTATAACGAAGGAAAAGCCTACAAACCTGAGGTACATATGTTAGGGATCCACTCATATGAACTGAACCATGGATGAGCTGCATTTCCCCCAATATTGCAGCCAATAAGGATGATTTCCCTGAACCAACCTGGATAGACGATGTTAGAAAGGAAAACTGAGGACAGAACATGTGGGAATAGGAAGCTTCATAGAGAAAATCAAAGCTTCTCCAACATGCATATCTGCTAAAAATATTATATGTGCATATTAAAGTACCATTATAAAAAGGGTTATTTTCATATAACCATAATCTTTTGCTGCGTCATAACTTCTAGATATTGGGTGAAGTAATTAATAGAGCAGGCAACATGTAGCCAAATCCTTGTTTAACCCTACCATAAGTGAAATTAACCCCTGTGATAAATGAAGTGCCAATCACTAAAAATAATGCATAGAATTAAAGAAGTGCCAAATCACCAAAAAATGCATCACTGGTATATCAATTGCAAAGGATTTGTATAACTTTGTTCTAATCAGATTGGAATAGTCGTACAAATCTATAAATCTGCAAATGTGATCAGATATAAGAGACCATATCATCCAGATTGACAAGACTTAATACTATATATCACATAAAATTAAATAAAGCAGCAATCTTCTTAACTTCTGTGCTATCCGAAAAGCTCAATGACTGAAAAGATGCTACTTTCATACCAAGGGTCAAAAAGAAATATAAGATACCATATTCAACTTTTATTGAAGTGTGTGTAGCTTTCTTCTACTTTCATAATGATCTAAAAAAGAGCTCCAACTCCAAAAAGAATCAAGAAAAGAAACCTCACCTCTCCAATTATTGCAACAAATGACCCCTTCCGAACAGATAAAGTCACATGATTTAATCCCAGATTTTGATGTTTATTGTTACTGCTGGACCACGTATAACATGCATCATGCATTATAACAGCCATGTCTTCAGAGATAAAGTTTAACTGTTCATTTGGGAAGAGAGGTGTTATTTCAACTATTTGCCCTTGTTTATGTTTGTATTCTGTGCATGAGAGAAACTTGCTTAATCGCTTAGTTGATATGAAGGCCTGGTTTAAACAGAAAAATCAACAATCAGTAAAATTGTCTATGGAAGATATTAAACTGTGGAATATATACAATTAGGACTCACATCAATCAAACCATTAATGACCCATGGAAATGAATTCAGAGGAGAGATTAAATTATTAAACAAAGCAAGACAGGTGAAGACCTGCAAGAAGAAACAAAGATATAAATTTTCATTGCCATGACCTCAGTTTTCTGAGTAACTAATCAGAGAAGTAATATTTGTAGTTAAAATATCACATAGATATACAGTTACAGTACCGTAGCAGCCTCAAGTCGATGGCCCATCAAGGTAAAAAGTCCAAAAGTGAACAAAGAGAAGAGAGTTGGTGTTGTTGCCCAAAAGAATACACACCATGCATCCAAATACTTTCGTGTCTGACAAAAAAGAGGGCACATATAGTAAATAACAATTTCAGAAGCTTATGGAAAAAAGAAAAATGATTACGTTGTCTAGCCACGTAAGAACGCAAGTGCAGTTCCATACAGCTAAGTTCTTCACTTCCAAGGATCTTGTCTCCATCAACCAACTAGAAAATATATGCTCCCAGCCATACATCTTAAGAGTGCGAATATGTGTCAAAATTTCTCCAGTCCTCCTAATCCTGTGAAGAATCATACTGTAGGTAATACACCCTCCGAGATATGACTAAAATATTACTGAATTCCTAAACTTTTAAAATGAAATTATTGTGCCTATCAGATATACTTCTACTTTCTATTTCATTGATGCTTTTTTTATATTAGTCAAAATCAAATTTCAGAGATATACATATATAAAGTGGTATCTACTTCTAATTTTTTTTGGAAATATTTACAAAAGATGCAGTAGTGTTAATTATGTTTGATATTCAGATCTATGTAGTGATTAACCCTCAAAGTAAATGCTAATCAAATGAGTTCTTGCGTGAGTGCATTATCTTGTTGCCATAATCCCAAGATTATCATCAGATGATCTCATAATCATTACGTTGGTATTCTTCTTCTTGATGTTTAGATGCTACTCAAGATTATGTAAGCATCCTGACAAGAAAAATTCAAACCATAACTACAAATAGAATATTTCCTAGTCAGTTCTGAAGATTTGGACGGGGAGAATATGTTGTGTGAGAATGCTCTTCCAAGCATTGGGACTCACCAAAATGGAAGAGAATCCATAACTACTTTGCATCTGCTTTGGAACTGAATATTCATATAAGAACTTCAAAACCAAAATCAAATCTATAACTATAATTCATAGCAGTATTCCTGATCAAAATTGCAGGGGATATTTGTCGCAAGAAAGTATTTTCTTTCAGTTAAATGACAGAAGAAATACTATTATAAGAGAACGACTAACCATATCAATGTGATCAAGGATATATTGAAGTAACCACACCAATATACAAGGAAAGAATCTCTAAATATTATTGCTGCCGACTCAAATAAACATAGGAAAATCAAATGATACAGATACACACACCTCTCATCCTTTTGTTTCATCATTTTCTCAGTAGCACTTGCAATCAATTCAGATATCCATTTATTCACTGCAGAAAAATATTTGATAAGAGAAACATATCTGCTCATTAGTAGCATAATCTGCATTAATATCCACAGTGTTATATTCTAAGTGCCAGGGTTGAAAAATTGTATTGATGTCGAAAACATCAGCCATCATTTTTGGGCTTCAGTATTTCACACAAGAATATGAGGGAACCAACGGAAAATAACTTACAGGTATCCCTTTTATTGAGGAATGAAAATAAAACGTTTAAATATCTCCAAATTGCAAAATGAAACCAAGGAAGACAAAGATAAAAGGTATATACAGAGGCCTCATGCAGTAGAGAAAGTTTAGGCTTGCACCAATTCATAGTTTTTTTTATGAATACTTCATCTACATTATCTTCTCCTAGGATCCTATTTCAGCATTAAATATAATTGACATCATTAACAATTATTTGTTCTTCTATGATAGTTGTGCATATGTATTTTGACTTGATTCAAAAAAAAAAATTATCCACTATCACAAAGAGACAAAGTTATCCTTTTGTAACATCATTTACTACCGACAGTGGTTAATTGCTCTTTTACTGAATTCATATAATTATTTTGCATAGTTTTTTCTTCATTAGACATTGGAAATTATTATGTACATAAAAAAATGCACATGATGAAAATAATGACTTGGAAGCCCGTATGCATAATATCACACTAGCAACATACTGATTCTTCTTTTTCATAAAAATCCAATTAATATTATTTAGTTTACGTTATATTTCGACATTGAATGGTAGATAGAAATCAAATTTAGCACTAAAACTGAACATAATAAAAAAAATTCAAGATAAGAAACCAACATTTGTGAACCCATTTATATACACACTTCTTATTGCAGATTTCATTCGAAAGCTTAAACATTAATAAAGTCAATACCTGGTATAAGTAAGATGGTTATTGCTAGTCCAGAGAGAAAAGCATATTTGACTTGTGTATACAGAAGGTACAATGCCAATCCAATTTGTAGAGGCAAGCTGAAGAAACATCATCAAAACTATATTTGTATGTGTAGTATACGAAGACGGTCCCACCAAAGAGATAAATACTCATTTTATATGCCTCCACAAAACTAATGCCACAAAAGACATACCATGTAAATAGAAATAGATACATGGGATACCATGTAATCTGAAAGAATACACAAGTAGATGCAACTTAAGAGATATAAATTATAAACAAGACATTCCTAAAATCAATCCTTAAATTAAGAAACATAGCAGCCCTACTATCCACCCTATAGCTACCTTGTAGCAGCCTATAGTTCCCAATCACTTATACATTTACTACACTCCCCTCGAGTTGGAGCATAGATATTAACGTTCCCTGCTTTCTATGTATATAGGTAACACCTTGCAGGTCTCCTATGGAAGTTCCCCTCCAGTAACGACTGACTGTGTCGCCATAACTGAACAGCAGAGGCAGGAACAAAAAAAACATAGCATCTATGCTCAAACATAGTCTAAAAACAATACCACTGAAAGAAACTAAAGGTTCTTTAGGATATAAAATGTAATCTGGGAAACACAACCCAGCGGACATGCAGATAGAGGACGGAGAGACGATAGGGAACCACAAGCCTCGCAAGAACGAAGAAGCAGACCCCAACTTCTACAGAGATGACATGAATTGGCTTACAACACTCAGTGCGAAGGAAATATCAGGACGAGTGATTGTAAGATAGTTCAATGTTCCAATGTTTCGTCTATATTTTTCAGAATTTGTAAGTAAATCTTCGTCGTCAACATTCAACTTCCCATTTGGTATCATAGCTATAGCAAAGTCTTTGTCTCAATCAATCCAGCATCATTTAATATGTCTAGGCAGTATTTTTCAATTGTACTAGGTCCTTTGTCTAAAAACAAGTACCAAGGAATTCTTCAGTTTCGTAATGCCAGTCTTGACATTAAGTTGATAAAGCAGCCAAAGAAACAAACAATGGAACAGAAGAAAGTTTGGCAACAGGGTAAAACGCTTATAAATAGTTGATACCATAAGTATGAGAACCAAGCGAGCTTTTAGACAAGCAACAGAACCATTCGGGTTAAAAATTTCAATGTGCACTCATTTGAAACCGATAGAACGCTTTTGAGACGCAAGAGACACAAGATCCCAAGTATGATTTTGTTCAAGAGCATGCATTTCTTCTTGCGTTGGTTTAAGCCAATAGTCAGTGCTTTAAAGAGGGAGGAAGAAACAACAACAGAATCTAAAAAGGCTACAAAAGACTAGGAGGAACGTGATAACGCATCATAACATATAAATGAAAAAAAATGCGTAAATGTGTTGGTGGATACCTTTTCGTAGGGCGATAGGAAGGTCGAGCTTAGGATCTGGAGATGAAACAGGAGGGTGAACACTGGTGATGAGCACTCAAGGGTGATGCACACGCCGAGAATAAACTTGACGAACAACCAATCACGAACAAACAACCAATCGGGTTGCTCACTTATAGTATTATAAACAAGATAGTCATCGTTAGAAGGACTTAACGCATTAACAAAAGGAGGTGATTCAAGAACATAGCAACGATACCCTTTTTTGTGTCCAAGAATAACCCACAAAGATACACTTGATTGATTTAGGATCAAGTTTGGAGATTTGCGGCCACATGTCTTGAACAAAACAAGTACACCAAAAAAAAAACAAGGTGCAAAAGGCAATAAAGAAGATGAGGGAAAAAGAAGGGAGTATGTAATCTAATTGTCAAGGACCGAATAAAGCATATGGTTGATCGGAAAACACGCACTGGAAACCTTATCTGCCTAGAAAGCTTTTGGAACTTGCATATGAAATAGCAGTGCCCAACAACTTCTAATAAGTGACATTGTTTTGCTGAGGGGTAATGATGCAAGAAGTCTAATGAATAATACCATGTTGGGAATAATAGGTTCTAGATATATATACTTCAGAATTATCACTTCACAAAATACAAATAGATTTGTTAAATTGCGTGTGAATCTCACAAAAAGCACAAAAGATAGTAAATAATTATGAACGATATTTCATAGGATAAAGCCAAGTAACACGAGAATAATCATCAATAAAGGTTACAAAATAACCAAAACCACGTTTAGACACAACAGGACACAGACCTCATACAACAGTGTGCACCAAATAAAAGGAAGACTCAACACGCCTATTGATCCATGGAGGATACGAAACTCTATGATGCTTAGCAAATTTAAAAGCTTCACATTCCATAATAGAATCCCCCGGAAGACTAGGATATAACTTTAGCAAAACTGGAAAAGACATACGGCCAAATTGATAGTGAAGTTGTAAAAGAGACGAGCTTGTGCGCAATGGATCTTAGCAGTTGTTGAAAGTTGAATCAAGAGCATATAATCCATTCATCAGATTCCCTTTTACCAATAATTTGCTTCGTCCCAAGATCCTAAAAAAGACAATGTATAGGATAGAAAACAACACAATAGGTAAAAGTTTTGGTAAGTTGGCTAACACATAATAAGTTTAAAGGAAAATTGGGTAAGCACAAAACAGAAAGGAATAGTGGATATTGGATGAGTTGTTCCTTGGCCAATTACAGAACAATAGATGATAAATTGGCCACATGTTGAAAAGAAGAAAGAATACATGTGTTGCCAGTCATATGATTTGTATCACCTACTATGCGAGGAGGCAGATGGATTTGCAGTAAGATTACATGTATCAGCCAAAGAGATGTTGAGGTTGATGGAGGTTTTGCATCATAGGTGGTAGAGAGTTGCTGAAATAGGGCATACTGGGGTTGTTAAGATGCCATCTTGAGTTTCCATATTTGGAAATCTCCTCGGAGCATTCAATCCCGATACCATCTAATTTCCAGCAGTTCTTCTCATGCCCTTTCATCCCACAATGATAACAAATACGAGGGGATCTACGTTTCCCACTAGGAAGAGTATTGTTTCCGTTGTCAGTGGACAACGTACCAGAAACCATTACGACATCCTTACAGACATCAAGTAAACGACCATGGACTCTCAAGAAAGAAGGAAGCATGCCACTAGTCAATAATTGTGTAGGTCGACTTGCAAACAACATGCTCCTTCTCTACTTGCATTTCTTTCAAATTAAACACAATGGAGAACATATTGTTATCTTCTTCATATGCCTTTTTCATTTCAATATAAGAGATCGATTCTTTTGTTCTACACAATAAATCATTAACAGTAAAATATGAAGATAAGAACTCATCCTTTTTATTAGCATAAAAAAACTCCAAATATACCCATAACTCTTTGACAGCTTCAGTGGAGTCGATGGTGTTTTGAATCTGATTAAACAGTTTATAATCCTCCATTAACCATTTTTTTATGAACACCAACATTTATTTTAAGTGGGGGATTATCAGTTAAATGGTCCTCTAAATCCTTTGACTCCCAATTAATTTTCTTTTTGTAATGGAAGAGGAGTTAGTGAATTCGATGACCACTTTCTTTTCACTTCTGTCTGCCATTGAATTAGTTGAGGACGGAATGAAGTACTAATTTATTTATTTTTATTTTGAAGGGTATTGTTTAATAAAGAGCAGCTGATCAAAGAGAGAAGATAAGAATTTGTCCAGATTTAGAGGACTTTCCTAATAAAGGTGAGCACACACGGTGGCCAAAAATAATATTCCGATGCCGATGAAGCAAATTGAAGCCGTTGAGGAGGCGCCACGCGTCGTGGGACGCGCTTCAGAAACGGTGGCCGGATTCTAGGGACGGGCCGATCGGAGGCTGAGAAGATAAATGGGAGGGGTGATGAGACAAATAGAAGCCCTAAATACAATCACCGAAAAGACCCAAGTTTTTTAGAGACATATTGGCCCTACCCTACAAGCACCTAAGCATGCTCCAGCAGCTCTACAGCCTTAGGCATGCTATTCATTAATTACAAAAATAAAGTAGATGTTGAATATTTTCCAACATTAAACAGCATTAGTAGATTTGATCCTGTATCAAATTTTCACCTTAGAAAGGGTAATTAAAAATTTGGCACGAACTTATGGAAGAAAGAGTAATATCTTTTTCTCCACCGTTGAACTAAACTAGATTTCCTTTTTTTAAATACGAAAAAGAATAGGAGCACTCTTTCTTTTAGTTTAGGTACAATTATCTAGGATTTGACAGTCGGTAAGCACAGAAGCACATGAAAGTAGGTAATATAAGCTTGCATCTTTACCTCCATACATCATGCAAACTGTTACACAAATTGACAGTTCGATCAGCATCTACTGACATAAACGTTTGTATTTCCCCCTCAGTAAATTTGGATCTCTCAGCAACTGTAACACATAAGCACTAACATAAAAATACTAATGAATATATTATTCATGAGAAGTCGTATAAAAAATTAGAATTCAGTCATCATAGAAAAATCTACATCCCAAGATCAAGCCAACGGGAAAGAAGTGTCGTGGTATCAAGCAAAAAATTCATGTTATGTGTCTGTGCACATGTCATATTAAAAAATGATATTCTAACGTCATATTAAAAAATGATATCCTAGTTGGATATCCAATACTTTATAGCACCATTTTGATAATAATATTCAACAAGTTAAACACAACAAAGGCAGCATATATTAAGTACCAAACTACCAGGAATGCTAGAATTAAAAATTAATTTTGAAACTATATGAATATGAACTTTAAGAAGCCAAAATGTTAATATGCAATCAGTCATCATTAGGAATTGTTCAGCTTTTCATTTCAGAATAGTTTGGGCTATTAAAGCACCTTGATGCAAATTCTGGATACGCCATTGGTAACTGCAGATTATATTGTCCATATCACTGTCCAATTTTTGTTCTAATGACATTACTATTATGCTTTATCACAGCATATTAAACGTAACAATAAATATTGCTAAAAATATGAGATAAATATAACAGACAAAGAAAGAAACTATTGATAAATCATAAATTTCAAAAACACTGTTCTTACACCAGCAGCAAAGAGTTAACATCACATTGTGCATCATCTAAGTTTCCAAAAACAAGAATTAGAAGCATATTATATTTACATTCTTAAAAGTCTATAGAAAAATTGCATATACCTTCTGATAAATTACCATCATGATGCCAGATCGAAGCTTCAGCTTCAACTTTGCAAGACGAAATGTATATTGTGTATCTAAAAAGGATCTGCATAATTGGAACAACCATCAATTGTAGTTAAAGGGTTACAAATTGAACCGAGACAACTGTAAATTGTCAAATCATCACTAATGACAAGAGTGAGAGAGCATCTGTGTTTGAAATTTTAATGGAGCCTCAGAAAGTAGGAGCACTATACTTAGCGGCCTATAAAATTCAATTGAATAACGAAATGATATTTACTTCAAGATAGAAGCAAGGCCCAAAGATAGGAATTTCAATTAAAAAATATCATATTGCACATTGTATGTCTCAACAAAATCTGTATTCCAAATCCATATTTAGCAAGTCCTATTAACTTCGTAGGATACTAAGATTAAAACAAATAAACCACCAATTTTAGTTAAGTTTTATACTGAATTTTATGTGTTGAATATTAATAGTGTTGAACATTGTTAACACACAACGGTTATTTGAGTTGAGAGAATATATTCTTATGTATTAACTCACAAGTATTACAAGTATTTATATACAAACTTAGCATTTAATTCCCAACTACTTTATTCCCAACATCCAAGCCAACTACTAACTATATCTAACTATTGCTGTAACACTCCCCCTCAAGCTGGAGCCCAGCTTGCTACAAATATAATTGACTTGAGTTCCTGGTAAAGCCTTGGTGAACACATCTGCTAATTGACTTCCGGTTCTGACATGTGGAGTTGTGATTGTACCATCTTCCAACTTCTCTCCAGTAAAATGACAGTCAACGTCTATATGCTTTATTCTTTCATTAAACACATAGTTATTTGCAATATAGACAGCTGCTTTATTATCACAATATAAACTCATTGGTTTTATATGGTCAAACCCAATTTCTCCAAGTAGACGGCGTAACCACACAAGTTCAAACGTAGCCTGTGCCATAGCTCGGTATTCAGATTCTGCACTGGATCTAGAAACTACACGTTGATTCTTACTCTTCCACGAAACAAGATTTCCCCCAACAAATACACAGTATCCAGTAGTAGAGTGTCTGTCTGACAGATCTCCAGCATAGTCTGTATCGATGAAGCCTTCTGCGATGTGATGTCCATGATTTTGATATAACAAGCCTCGTCCAGGAGCTCCCTATAGATACCTCAGGATGTGAGTAATAGCTACATCCCACAACTAGTAATCAAGTAGCGGAGAGGAACAAGGAGTCACTTGAAGCGAAGCGAAAGGGACAAAGGAAGTCGACTGCAAGGGACGAAGGAAGTCGACTGGCAAGCAAGGAGAGGTTTGGGCCAAGTTAGCCGGCCAACTGGGAGCGGAGTCTTGAGCATAGCGAGAGAGGAACGAAGTAGCTCTCCCGATCTCAATGCGTTGTCCTAGGTGAGGACATGAATTGACTTACCACACTCACAGGAAATGAAATGTCAGGACGAGTAATTGAGAGATAATTCAGTTTGCCAACAATTCTCCTGTATTTCTCAGGTTCTTTGACTAAGTCACCATCATCGAACTTCAACTTCACATTGGGCACCATTGGAGCATCACAAGTCTTTCCCTCAATTAGACCTGCATCTTTCAACATATCTAAACAGTATTTTCTCTGATTTAAACAAATTCCTTTCCTACTGCGAGATACCTCTATTCCCAAGAAGTATTTCAAAGGACCAAGATCCTTTGTCTGGAAGCAAGTACCAAGGAACTCCTTCAACTTCTTAATCCGAGCAACAACACTTCCTGTAATTATGATATCATCAACATACACAACCAGTAGAATGCATCCAGAGCTAGAACTGAAGTAGAAAACAGAGGGATCAAATGCACTTCTATGTAAGCCGAATTCCATTACTGCGGCACTGAATTTACCAAACCATGCACGAGGAGATTGCTTCAAACCATACAGAGACTTTCTTAATCTGCACACCTTCCCAGACTCCCCCTGAGCAACAAAGCCAGGAGGTTGCTCCATATAAACCTCTTCATTCAGGTCACCATGAATGAAAGCATTTTTAATGTCCAGTTGATGAAGCTCCCAATTGTAAGTGGCAGCTAAAGAAATGAACAAACGGACAGAAGTGAGTTTGGCAATAGGGGAGAAAGTATCGAAATAATCAATACCATAAGTCTGAGCATAGCCTTTAGCAACCAAGCGAGCCTTCACCCGAGCAACAGTACCATCAGGATTCATCTTAACAGTCCAGATCCACTGAGCACCAATTTTCTTCCTATCTTTTGGTAAGTCCACAAGGTCCCACGTGTGATTTTGTTCGAGTGCCTTCTCTAGCCAATCAGGATGATCCATAGCCTCTGAAATGGATTTTGGAACCGCAATGGAATCTAAGGTAGCTACAAAACACTTGGAAGAGGGTGATAAGGCATTATAAGAGACAAAGGAGGAGATAGGGCAAGTGCAAGACCTTGTACCTTTCCGAAGGGCAATAGGGAGATCAAGACTGGGTTCAAATGAAGGTGGAGGATCCGGGGCCGAAACAGATGAGGTATCATTGGTGTCTGGTCCTGGAGCAGGTGCCTTAACCGCAGGCTGCACACGCCTAGAATAAACGTGACCAATAGGAGGACGAGGGACAACCTGTTCACTTACAGTATAGATCAAAAAATCATCATCAGTTTTATCAGCAGGAAAAGAGGGTGAAGGGGAAGATGGATGGAAGAAAGACTTATTCTCAAAGAACGTGACATCGGTCGAAACAAGATAGCGCCCCAAAGATGGAGAGTAACAACGGTACCCTTTCTGACTTCGAGAATATCCCAAAAAGACACACTTGAGAGATTTGGGGTCAAGTTTGGAGACTTGAGGACGAATATCGTGTACAAAATAAGTACACCCAAAAATACGAGGGGCAAGAGAAAATAAAGATTGAGAAGGAAACAGGATAGAGTATGGAATCTGACCCTGAAGAACAGCGGAAGGCGTACGATTGATAAGGTCACAAGCAGTGGAAACAACATCTGCCCAAAAAACTTTCGGAACTTGCATTTGGAACATGATAGCCCGGGTGACTTCAAGTAAATGGCGATTCTTCCTTTCAGCGACACCATTCTGTTGTGGTGTAACAACACATGACATTTCATGAATAATACCATGCTGTAAAAGGTACGACTGAAAAGTACTGGATAAGTATTCTTTGGCATTGTCACTTCGCAAAATATATATATTTTTTTTAAATTGAGTTTTAATCTCAGCATGAAAAGCACAAAAAACAGTAAATAAATTGGAACGGTGCTTCAAATGATAAAGCCTCGAGAAAAATCATCCACAAAAGTCACAAAATAACGATAACCAAGTTCAGAAACAATAGGACAAGGACCCCACACATCAGTGTGAACTAAATCAAAGACAGACTCAACACGTTTATTTATTCGAGGAGAATATGGGACTCGATGGTGCTTAGCAAACTAACATGCTTCACACTCCAAAGTAGAGTTCCTCGGAAGACTTGGACACATTTTCTGCAAGACAGGAAGAGATGGATGACCAAACTGATAATGAAGCTGCAACAGAGAGGAGCTTGTATAGGCAATTGGTCTTGGCACCGCTTCAGTGAAGTCAAGAACATACAAACCATTCACTAGTTTCCCTCTACCAATATTCTGTTTCGTCCCAAGATCCTGAAAAAGGCAATAATTTGGAAAGAAAACAACACAGCAATTAAGGGTTTTGGTGAGTTGACTAACAGATAATAGATTAAAAGGGAATTGAGAAAGACATAAAACAGAAAATAAAGAGATTTTGGAGGTAGGATGAGCTGTTCCATGACCATTTACAGGAGCGGTGGCTCCATTAGCTAAAGTAACGGATGGCAGATTGGCATTAGTATCAAAAAAAGAAAGAATACCTGTGTTACCAGTCATGTGATTGGTAGCACCAGAATCAATAACCCAACTACGGGATGAGGTGGAGAGACAAGCAACCCGATTGAGTAGAAGACGAAGATTGAGGAGACGGTAGGATACCATCACCAGCAGCAATGTGAGCAAACTTCTGATGGTCACTTTTCTGAGGCCAACCATGTAGCTTCCAACAGTTCTTCTTAATGTGTCCTTCTTTACCGCAATGATGGCATAGCTGAGAATTTTGAGACTTACGGTGACTAGTGGAATTCTGAAGGCCACTTTGAACTCCATGCGTCGCATTGCTCACCAGAGCCATTGTCTCTTGAGACACCACATCAGACGTCTTCTCAATATCCTTACACACGGGAAGAAGTCGACCATAGAGGTCAGCGAAGGAGGGAAGTGTCCCACTGGTCAATATCTGGTTGCGTGATATCTCAAATTCAGGACCAAGACCCTCCAGAAATCCAAGAACAAATATACGATCATCATCCTCTTGCATCTTCTTAACATCGACTGTCATAGGAAATCGAGTTCGCTTCTGCTCACAAATCTGCTTACATTCATATGAGGACGATAATATGAAGACAGCAAGTTATGAATATGAGTCAAGTCTTGTTTACTAGCATACATAGACTCTAAGTATTCCCACATTTCTTTGACGGTATCACAATGAGTCACAATGTCATCAATAGTATAGTCTAAAGTATTCTGAATCAGATTAAAAAGTTTATAGTCTACCATCATCCATTTTTTTCTACTTCCCTGCTCATCTCTAGGTGGAGGATTATTAATCAAATGATCCCCCAAATCAACACTATTAATGTACCGAGTAATAGTACTTTTCCACTGAGTGTAATCCTTAACTCAGTCAATTTTCTATCCGTAATTCGAGTGGTACCAACAGTAATTTCAGTCATGACTTTCTTATCCTTTTCCTCAGTCATTGTCAATCCAAGCAAATGACAATTACCACAAAATTTCAATGAACAGTAAATGCACTACTGTTATTTTAACAAAAGAACCAAGATAAAGATAAAGTAGAGCAAAGGGGATCAGAATATTGTCAACCTCAATTGAAAAGAGAAACCAGATCAGAAATATGGGTCTAACCGAACACAAACCGGAGTTACCACAGAGAATGAGACTGACCGGAATTACCACAAAGAGAAGTTGGCCACACAGATGGGCCGGAAATGCAGAGGCGAGACCGGCAGAAGAAGAACGGCGTCGAACGGAGCAGGCACGCGCTCTCACGCGTCGGCGAGTGGGTGGTGCGTCGGAATAGGCGGTGGCCCGTGAGCCCAACACGCAGCGTTTCTGGTTGCCGAAGATATGCGACTTGACAGATCGGCTGCAGGAGAGTCTGTTGGAGGGGGCGGTGAGATAAACGGAGGTGTTGAAAATTTCAACCTTCAACCCTAACCACCGTTAACCAGTTCTGAGAAACGCAAACTCAGAGAACTAATTTACCAAGCCAAACTGCTTGGCTCTGATACCATGTTACCACAAAAGGGTTATTTGAGAGGATATATTCTTATGTATTAACTCACAAGTATTACAAGTATTTATATACAAACTTAGCATTTAATTCCCAACTACTTCCTTAAATGTCAACTACTAACTACATCTAACTATTGGTGTAACAAACATATTAATTGATGCAACTGTTTGATAAATACTAAAAGTAAGTACTGAATATAAAAATATTAGTCGATAATGTTCAACTTAAAATTTTAAGTTAAATATTTTTACTTATCAAAATAAGTGATTTTTGAAACTTAATTGAACATTTTAAGTGGTTAAAAAATTGAAGTTATCAAACACATTTAATGTAAATAAGTGCTTAAACTATTAAATTATGTGATTCGGGTGGTTATCAAACAAGGCCTTAGAGTACTATTACAAGAAAAGAAAAGAAAACCCAAATGAAGAAAAAAGAGTGCAAAAGAGATAACATGATAAAGTATTAGAAACTAGGAATGATATTTACTTTGTTAGAGAATAAGTCAATGTAATAAATGTATCACATACTTGAAGACAGAAGCAAGGCCCAAAGATAATGCAAGGATATAGCCGTTCCAATTTGTAGAACCTAAAACAATTGAACAAATTTTGATGTCATATATTTATCAGCAAAGGACATCAAAATGATATAGTAACCAAAAAGCTTGTAGCTACCAAAAAATAATAAAATTGTTAAACCTTCAAAAATCGAAATTGAAAAAGCCAACATTTATTCTAAATTTATGCATTAGGGAAATCATTCACAAAGACAGGAAATGAATTGTTCTATCCTATGAATTGTTCTATCCTATGAAGCACGGACACTTCCCCGCGGTCACCGTGGCCGAGTCGGACTCGCCGGACGCGGGGACACGGCAGCGACACGGCGGAGACACGGCCGGAAAGTTGGACATGGATCGGGACACGGCCGGAAAGTTGGACACGGATTGGGACACGGCGGGACACAGGTGGGACTCGGCTGGGGTAAAAGATTAGGGTTTTTTTTTAAAAAAAATTATAAAATATAGGGATCAATTACGCAATTTGCCAAAAGATCCTAAATTATGTGTAGTTTCTCACCTCCTACTCGCACAAATTAGGTCTTCTTCCTGCACTGCGCAAACTTGCGATTTCTCCTCCTGTCGCAAACTTGCGATTTCTTCTCCTAATTTCTTCTGATTTCTGCTCCTGGGTTCTTCTCCTGATTTCTTCTCTGGGTTGGGATTCCGATTTTCTTTTTCTTTTGGGATAATAAAAAGAAACGATTTCTTCCTGGGATTTCTTTTTATATTTAATATATATATAATTAATTATATAAAATTTGCTGTGTCCCCGCCGCACCCGTGTCTCATATTTTCTAAAAATGCCGTTTGCCGTGTCCGCACCCGTGTCCGTGCTTCATAGGTTCTATCATACCAACAAGCCTAGCTAGAATCAAATTCAAAACGTTATGATGCACCATCCAAAAGAGTAGCTCAATGAACAATGAGAGTTAATGAAGTAACCAGAAACAATTACAGCGAGGAAGTGAAAACAAATATTGATCCAAAAAACTAAATATGGTAAAAGAAAAACAAATTGGCAATATTGTACCAAAACAAAAAGATATTATTTCAACACTTGAAAAATCCGGGGCTAAAAATTGTCAAATTCTCCAACCTTGTTGAAGGAATCGAATCAGCTTATTGAGAAGTAGAGGCCCCGCAAAACCAATGCAATCATTGAACACCTACAAAAGTATATTCACTTGCATCTCTTTTAGGAAGAAGTAAAAGGAAATTTTGTAATATAAAGGCATTCATTCACTTGAAAGCAAAAGTGCAGCATTTGCTAGACGTTGAAATGTCATAAACCAAAATGGCATTTTTTATCTTATGCGTCATAAAATCCAAATACTTCGGTTTAAAATTTTCCTCTTATTATTATTAATTGGGTAAATAATTTATTATTCCCTATATTTTTGCCTAATACTGTTTAGTCCTTGTACTTTAATAATACACTACTTAGTCCTTTTGCTTTATTCAACAGTTTAGTGCCTTATAGAGACCAAACTGTTTAAGAATTCAAATATTTGAGGGACTAAACTATTGAATAGAACAAAAATTAAGGAGTAAACAGTGTATTATTAAAATACGAGGACTAAACATTGTGTTAAGTAAAAATGTAGGGACTAATAAATTATTGGGAAAAGTACAAAAATGAACCTTATGGTTACACCTGTTTTCGAACAACACCCATGTGGTTTAAAAGTTTGCAAAATGATACCATGTACTTCATTCCGTTAGCAAACATATACCAAATTGACTAAAGATGTTAACAGTCAAAGAGAAAAGAGTTAATTTGGTCCTTATATTTATTTATTTTATAAATTAACCTCCTTTATTATCTAATTATCACAAATAAACCCCAAAATAAAAAATAAAAATCAAATACACCCTCTTTTCCATCTCTTTTTAATTTTTAATTTTTAATTTTCTTTCTCTCTCTTCTCTCTCATCCTTGTTAGTTTCTCTCTCGAAAAAAAAAAGTCTCATTCCTATTTTAATATATGAGAAAGAAAGAAGTCTCATTCCTCTCCTTCCATTATCTTTTTTCACACCTCTCTTTTCTTCATCACTTTCCTTCTGGTTTCTTAACCAATCCCCACACCATCAAACAAATCCATCTTTTCTTTTTCTCTTCTCTCTAAACTTTATTCCTTATTTTCCTTCCTATATTAATTCGGTTTTTCTTGCAATTGGGATAAATCATTAAATCATGGGGTTTTCCGGCAAGCATCAATCGGAGAGCGGATTAGAATTCGATGGTAAAAAATGGGTTATTGCCGGTATTCCTTTACGAGCTCCGTTAAGGCCTATTTATACAAATCCGGTGGAGAAAAGTGAAATTGACGAATAAAGGAGGTTAATTTATAAAATAAATAAATATAAGGACCAAATTAATTTTAACACTGTTAGTCAATTTGGTATGTGTTTGCTAACGGAATGAAGTACATGGTACCATTTTGCAAACTTTTAAACCACATGGGTGTTGATCGAAAACAGGTGTAACCACAAGGTTTATTATTTTTGTACTTTTCCCTAAATTATTTACCCTTATTAATTTAGTCTTGTAGTTTGAGATTGCAGTAAATTAGAGATAACTGCTATAATGACTAAGGGACTAAATTTATAAAGAGAAAGGAGCAAGGTACAAATAATATTGGTGCTCATGATAATCCTAACTTGATGATAATCATATTAAGATGGATTTTATATAGTGAATGAGTGAGGATTTGGCGAATAAATTACCTTTAGTATACCAACGCAAAAGTATGGCCATCCATACGCAAAGTAGATTGCTTTAAGCAAGAAAGGATTAGAGGTGCTTTGTTGTGCTTGCCAGCAGCTTAATAATCTATCATGACAAGTTGAAGGTTCCATATCAGTAGGTAGCCAAAGCAAATCTTCAAAGTCAAGCTGCTTTGTGATACCATGCTTCAGCACCAAAGTGATAGATTTGAATGTCATGAGATCCCAACAGCTCTGAGTATTACCCTATGAGAGATATGAGGTAGAATAACTTACTACGAAACCTAATTGACTTTGAATAAAGGAAAGCACAACTTCAACCATCAAAGAGGAAGATCTAGTTATGGATGTGACCCTCACCTTAAATTCAAATGCTCAGTTAATAACGCCAAATGATGCATTATCTATAATAGTAGACAAGTATAGAACAATTTTGAAAAGATAACAAAGTTACACTTGGCTTGGAGAAGCCATTCATGACACAACAATCAAAACATTATATTTGATTCCACCATGTTCAAACCAACTAACACAAACACATATGCACAAAGATATAATATTATGAGTTTTCTTTTTTAAAAAAAAAAGTAATATAATATTATGAATCGCCTAACCTTATAGACTTAAGGAGAAAACTCCTAAGATCTAATCTTGAGCAACTATTTCAAAGCCATTTCCATGGTGTGACAATCCTATAAAGGGACCTGAGCAGTGCATCCTCTTATAGGCCATGGAATTTAGCTAGCAAAAAACAAAGTGGAAAGTCTAGTTGTGAATCTTGAAGTGCCAAAACCATATCATCACAAATACATAGACGAAGATATTAGAAAAGTGATCCGAGAACCTAATAATGAGAAACATGAATCGGTTCAAGTACTGAAATAATTATCCAATATCAAAGTAAAAATAAAGTTTGTTGAGTGAAGTCTAAAAGATAACGAAATTAAAATTCTTTAGAACCTAAATTCAAAAATTCTAGCAAAACTGCAATACATTTACATATGCTATTGATTTAGTTGCTTAACCACATCTACAAAGATATGCTATTCAATGAGTTTTTTTTTTTTTAAGAAACATAATGTTATGAATCACCTAACCTTATAGACTTAAGGAGAAAACTCATGAGATCTAATCTTGAGTAACTATTTCAAAGCTATTTCCATGATGTGAAAATCTATAAAGGGACCTGAGCAGTGCCTCCTCTTATAAGGCATGGAATTTAGCTAGCAAAAAACAAAGTGGAAAGTCTAGTTGTGAATCTTGAAATGCCAAAAACCATACCATCACAAATACATAGACGAAGATATTAGAGAAGTGATCTGAAAATCTCATAATATAATGAGAAACATGCATCGGTCTAAGTACAGAAATAATTATCCAAGATCAAAGTAAAAAAAAAAAAAAAAAGTTCGTTGAGTGAAGTCTCAAGATAACGAAATTAAAATTCTTTAGCACCTGTGCAACTGCAAATTACAATTCTTGTTGGAAAGAATCAAGATCTGAAAAGAAGAAAACTTTAATAGAAGAGATTGGGATAGCAAAAATTTACTTACAGGGTTCCTAGCAGAACCTCTCTCAACAGAAAGGAGTGGGTCTTCCTTTGAACTATAATCCATGCAAGTAAAAGATTAGTCAACAAGTCCCAATAGGCCAGATGACTATCTCAAATGAACAAACACAAAAGCTTGAATGTATATTGACATGATAACTTTCAACAAAAAAAAAACAGTGGGAAGACATTTTCAATCCTTTTGCTTAAGCAACAGAAAATTGAACAATGATATAAGATATACAATGATTACTTAGAAAAACATGGTTAAGAACTGTTGTTTGATCGTAATAGGCATGTTGGGTGTTGAACACGATACACTTCTATTCTTGGCCTAGGCACGAATTTGACAAAGACAATATGACCTTTGCTTAATGCAATTGAAAAATAATAATTACCTTGAGTCAATTACCATGCACAGATATAACAAGAAAAGACTTGGAAACAATGGTCGTTGATGATGTTAAATCATGCACCTTAAATAACTTGCAATCTTAATATGTTTTTATTTAGTTTTGGCTTCTAGTTCCTATGTATGGATACATATTTTATATTTGTTTAGCCTCACTTTTCAACATGTTCCCCAACTTCTAACTTGATTTTGTTTTTGCTACTTGTATCACTAAATATCTTGCAGGCTTATTTTATTACAAACTTCTAATATAATTTTGTTTCACTACTTATATCACTCAAAATTGGCATATTTTACAATCTCAATGTAATAAAGTGCTGAAATGGAAATATATTGGAGATCTAGAATAAATACTTCAACAAAGAGAATTTGACAGTTGAAGAAAATACAGCAAATGACAACATACTCGGAACAGAAGCCAAAGATAAGAAAACTCGTGCTCATGAAACTTTGCACCTAGTACTCTTATAAAGTTTCCAATTTTTAAGTATCAAGAGGAAAAGGTACAAATCTGCTTTGAAAACTGAATTCTACAACTCCGTTCAAACAAGCCAACAATATTTACACAAAAATTTAGCCACACAATCTCACTATAAAAATTATGTATCAGTATGTTCTAGTTTTATGTAATGAATACTACAGTTTCGACATAATATGACCAACAAACGAACGTATAATAATTAGCAGCCATACCTGCTCCTCAAATATGCTTGCTTAATCCTGATAACATTGATGGATATGCAAAACATAATATCAATTAAAACAGCTGAACTTTCTTTCAAACATTCCAAAACCTGCACAAATAGAAGTTTTATGAAAAGCAAGGTTTACATTCATGGGGGCAGAACATGCAATTATGCACATACAATGTCCATAAAATAAAATATGCAATGGATATTCAGAAAACAATAGCGATAAAGAAACTAAAGGTTCTTCTAAACATTCCAAAACCTGGCCACTGGAATTTTTTTAAATGTGGAGAAGGTTCATGGGGAAAAAATGTGATTCTGATCTAGGTGGGTCGGATTCTACACGATCAAACCTATGGACAATGACACAAGGAAGAAAAAAAAGACAGAAAAAAAATAATAAAAACAGAGTAATTAAAAGGAAAAAGTACAAAAATAAACCTTATGGTTACATCTGTTTTCGAACAACACCAATGTGGTTTAAAAGTTTGCAAAATGGTACCTTGAGGTTCATTCCGTTAGCAAACACATACCAAATTGACTAACGGTGTTAAAAGTCAAAGGGAAAAGAGTTAATTTGGTCCTTATAGTTATTTATTTTATAAATTAAACCCCTTTATTATCTAATTATCACAAAAAAAAACCTAAAATAAAAAATAAAAATCAAGGTACCATTTTGCAAACTTTTAAACCACATGGGTGTTGTTCGAAAACAGGTGTAACCACAAGGTTTATTTTTGTACTTTTCCCTAATTAAAATGAACAGAAGAGCCCAAATTCAAAGTAGAAAAGAACTTTGTGATTCCTCAAGAGTGACGAGGGAGCAACGAGATTCATCAAGAAAGATATTTGGTTCTTGTCATAAATTCATGCTTGATCTGCATATGTTTGGTGCAAAGGAAGAATCTTTTTTTTTTTTTGATGAAGCAAAGGAAGAATCTTGATCTTAGAGAACAACAGAGTTTTCTCTCAATCTTGTGTACCTGACTACATGGTATCAGAGCTACACTAGTATGCTGAGTTTTTTTTCGTGTTTGCCCAAGTGTGCAAACTGACCTAGGGTTCCACCCTTTTCTCTTTCTCTGACCTCCGGCCACCTACGAGTCTCACCACCCTGCTCAGTCACCTACCCAGGGTCCGGTCGGCCTTTCCGCGGCGTTCTGGTTGCATTCCGACCGGCAAGTGCAACGCACGCGACCCTCCTCCATGTGTCGGCGCATCCAGCCGTCCAAGCTCCGATCGGCCTTTCCACGGGATTTCGGTTGCATTCCGACAGGCGAGTGCACCGCACGCACCACCATCTCTCCGACGACCCTCCTCCACGCGTCCAATCACCACCATATGAGCAGTAACTTTTTTCCCGGTGGAGGTTTCTTACTGTTTCTGTTTTGCTGAGACTTGTTCTACTTGTTGTGTTGTGGTATTATTTGCCAATATGACTCAGAAATGTGGTCACTAGCATTATAATGGTATCTCCTACGATTACCGATCATAAACTGGTCTAAAACCATTAAGAAATATCCACATAGTATTCATCACTTAACGGATGATCCAAAGACACATAATGAGGATTGGATGGCAAATGATGTTTGTGTGTTTCTGGGCATCAAGAACTCTATTGATATATTTATTGTTGGAATGGTTCTTCATTGTGAGTATGTCAAACACTTATGTACTCCTTGCAATATTTATTGGCAAGGATAATGTGTCTCACGTATATGATACGTTGATCGTCAAAGTCAATCTACTCAGGATTACTATATGTAGTTGAGGGGAATTTTTGAACAGCCTAATGAATTGCTGCCTTTGAGCACTAATATCAAAGTGTTGCAAGCTCAACAGGAACAAATGTTTCTCTCCTCCGCTATCTATGTGGACTTGACTCTGATTTTGAGGGTGTTACTTTTTAGATTCTCTCTAGTGCCACCACTCCTGTTGTTCCTGCTTTTAGTGCTCTCGTCAGTCACAAGACTTCATCTCACCGCTCTTATAAGGGTCCAACTGAAGGTGGTACTCGGGACACCAAAGGTCAAACCGAAGGAAATAGTCTTTGAGTGTTATTATTGTCATGAGTAGAGTCATACCAAGCGTACTTGTCCGATACTCAAGGCAAAGGCGCAAAGGAATCGACCTGATCAGGTTGCCACTAGTGATGCTACATCATTTGGCCCGACTTACACCCTTAATGCAGATGAATATGCTAAGTATCAAGAATCCTTAGCTTCATAACATTCTTCTTCATTCCAATAAGTGCCTCATTTCTTCATCTTCCAAGTGGGTCATTGATTCTGGTGCGACAGACCATATGACAAGTAATTCTAACTTGTTCACCTCTCGTAATAAAACTTTTCCTTCACATGTTGCCATAACTGATGGTACACATTCTTATGTTATTGGTTCTAGCAATATTAACCCAACTTCTTCCCTATCCCTCTTAGTAGTTCTTAATGTGCCTGGACATTCTTCTGTGAGTAAGCTTACCCGTTCACTTAATTGTTCGATCTCATTCTTCCTTGATCTTTGCTTGTTTCAGGATCTTATGACGAAGCAGATTATTTGTAGTGGATGAGAATCTAACGGTCTCAGCCGTTGGAAAACATAATGCCTGCTCTAGTGTATCCACACCTTTTGATGAACATTGTCGGTTGGGACATCCTTCTCTACCCTCAGTTTCAAAATTTGTCTAGCTTAGATTGTGAGTCATGTCAGTTTGCTAAACATCACCGTTTGACTTCCCCTCCGCGAGTCAATAAAAGATCAAATTTTCCATTTGAATTAGTTTATTCTAAAGTTTGGGGTCCTTGTTCCGTTGTGTTGAAACCAAGTTTCAGATATTTTGTGACTTTTGTAGATGAGTGTTCTCAAATTATATTTAATGAAAAGTCATTTTGAATTATTTATTTACTCATTTTACTGCTTTTTGTGCTGAGATTAGAGCGCAATTTAATGTTTCGGTTCATACACTGCGAAATGACAATGCTAAAGAATACTTTTTTGAACCATTTCAAACCTTAATGGTATCCTTCATCAATTGTCTTGTGTTGATACACCATCCCAAAATGGTATTGCTGAACGCAAGAATTGTCATCTTCTTGAAACTACTAGAGCTCTTTTGTTTCAAACACTTTTGGGCTGATGTTGTCTCTACAGCATGTTTTCTTATTCACCGCATGCCTGATTCCATGTTACAAGGTGAGACTCCTTACAGTACCCTCTTTCCTCAAAAACCCCTATTTCCTGTGTCACCTCGTATTTTTGGGAGTAATTGCTTTGTTCATGATGTTCGTCCACAAGTCCCTAAGCTAGACCCAAAATCTCTTAAACGTGTCTTCCTTGGATACTCTCATCTTCAAAAAGGGTATCATTGTTTTTCTCCATCTCTTGATAAATATCTTGTGTCTTCTGATGTCACGTTTATGGAACATCTTCCGTTCTTTCCCATTTTCCCATGTCTTCTGATATCCACTTGTGACAATGATATTGATGATGTGTTGGTCTATCAAGTTCACCAAGTCTCGACTCCCTATCCCTCTAAGCCACCTATTACTCCAGTATATTCACGACGTCATAAACCTTGCTTCTGATCTAGTACCAATTTCTGCTTCGTCGTCAGATCCTCCTTAAATAACAATTTGGGTGGGTTTTAAATTTTTTATATCTCAAACAGTGAGTGGGTGGTGGGTTAATATTACTTTATTTAATTTGTTATCCAATCCTTATATTTTTAAAGTTTTTTTTTAAAAAACCCTAAAACTTATCTAATTAATTATGAAAAGTATCCCTTGCGTATCCTCGCATATCCCCTAATTAAAAAAGAAAAAGAAAAAAAAGGATACTTCCTAGCCGTATCCCGTAAGAATCCCTCTGTATCCCCATCCTCGGAGTATCGGATACGCGTACGTTGACCTCTTAAAAGTTTTTGTACTTCATAGATCAATTCTGATGGTTCAGCTGCTCGTTTAAAGGCTCGCCTTGTTGCAAAGGACTATGCTCAGACTTATAGGGTTGATTATTCTGACACCTTCTCTCCAATGGCTAAAATGACCGAGTTTCGTTTTTTTATCTCAATGGTTACCCGCTCTAATTGGCCCTTGCATCAGCTAGATATCAAGAATGTTTTGCATGGTGATCTTCAAAAAGAGACATGGAGCAACCACCAAAGTTTGTTGCTCAGTGGGAGTATGGCAAAGTTTGTCGTCTCTGCAAATCACTATATAGGTTGAAACAAAGTCTTTGAGCATGGTTTGAAAATTTTAGCCAAGCAGTTGAGGATTTTGGGATGAAGTGCAACTCTGATCTGTCTTCTAAAACATTCTGCTTCGGGTATCATTCTCATTGTCGTCTATGCAGACGATATTGTTATTACAGGTAGTGATATTTCAAAAATCTCATCTCTAAAATCGTTTCACCAAGGATCTAAGGGCTCTAAAGTACTTGGGAATTCAGGTGTCAAGGATAAGAAAGGAATCTTCATGTCTCAAAGAAAATATGTTCTTAATTTGTTGTCCGAAGTAGGAAAATCTAGAGTTAACCTATGCAGTACACTTATGACTTTGAATTCGCATCTCACAGTAGAAAGAGAGCCCTTTGAAGAGCCTAGAAGATATAGGCGTTTTGTGGGAAAGTTGAATTATCTTAGTGCGCTTGAACAGATCTTATGCTACTTAGGAACTATTGGACGATGCTTATATACAAGAATTATGGTCATATCCAGATTGAGTATTTCTCCAGTGGAGACTGGGACCACCGGTTATTGTATCTTTGTTGGAGGTAATTTAGTTTCTTGTAAGAAACAACATGTTTCTCGCTCCGGTGTAGAATCTGAATATCGAGCGATGTCTCAATCAGTGTGAGATTATGTGGATTCGTTATCTCCTATTCGAACTGGGTTTCAACATCACCATTCCAGCAAAGTTATGGTCCTTAATCAAGTAGCTTTTCATATTACTTCCAATCCTGTGTTCCATGAACGTACCAAGCATATTGAAGTAGATTGTCACTTTGTTCATGAAAAGCCAGAAGAAAACATCATTGCCACATCCTACATTGGCACCAATGAATAGCTTGGGGACATTTTTACCAAAGCTTTAAATGGGGTTCGGGTAAATTACATTTGTAACAAATTGAGCATGACAAATATCTATGTTCAACTTGAGGGGAGTGTAATGTATAATATATTGAGGTGTACAGTTGTAACTATTTATTAGTTTAGGTAGTAGTTAGCATTTATTCCTAGTTAGTGTCTTTATGTATATATACGTATTACATTCTCATAATTAGATAGAGTTGTCTTAATCTTGTGTATCTGACTACAAACAGAATCTAACTCTATGTATTCTTCTATCCATTGAATGTGCATAAATGACTATGACAAAGTCTCTTATATATATAAAAGCTATTCTGGGAGGAACCTTTTAACCGGTGCTAACTAATTTATAACTATCTTTGTAGTTCCAAAAATTTTCAGTTTATGTCCCTACTATTATCTATATGTATGAAGAAAGTTATACAGTCTAATAAGGCTACTAAGAAACTTACTCATGGGTTGCACAAGCCCTTCTATTTTGGTTCCTGCTCTTTCTTGGTTATATGGTTTGTATGGGGATAGATCGAGCTTCAAGAATAGTGAATGGTTTTTCCAATACACAAATGTATTACTCCTTAGACATTATAGTTGCTCTTATATTCATCACTAGGGTAATGGGTTTTCGATTCAAGCTTTCCCATTCCTTCTGGGCTCCTAACCTATATCAACGAGTGCAAGAGCATTTACACTAGTTCATGCTTTTTCTTGGCTGTGGTTTTTATACGGAGAGATTAATGGAGGGCCACAAAATTCCAATTAGAATTAGGAGAATTTGTCCAAATTCCAATTTCAATGTGGATAAAATGGCTGCCGCAAATCTAGTTGAGCAGAACTTGCCGCAAGCGAAACCAAATCCAAATTGGAGTTGAATTATTTTAGGTCAAGGTTTAGTTTATTTGCTTTTTTTTTTTCCTTTTTGGTTTAGGATTAAATCAGCCAATAAATAGGTTAGAGCTGTACTAGTTTTTCAGACTTAAATTATCGTGAGATTTTCTCTCAAAACTCTTGGCTTTTGTCCAAGTGGTTACTATATCTGTTTTGCTATGTATTTTCGTCGGGTTTTTTATTAAACTCCTGCTGAGCACCCGCTGTTTTAGAGATTGAGCTTCAAAATATACTGAGAGGCTTTACCAATTAAATGTATATTATCATTGTAGGGATTGGGTTCAAGCTTTCCCCAACTCCTTTTGGACTCCTAATGTATCTCAAGGGTGATGTCCATTAGAAAGTTTCCAATATCTCTATCTCTATCTATCTCAAAGATGCTTGGATTTTTCAAAGCTCCACAGAAATGCAAAATAAAAATGATATCCCCTCTCAGACCAAGACATGACTTTTACTAGTTCAAGTAACAGCTATGTTGAAGCAAGATTAGTATCAGTGAATCTCCTTATGATAAAGAGATACATTTTGCAAGTTCTCTATTATGAGTAGAGTAGCTCATATTTGTAATAGGAGCAATAATTGCAAATAACGTGCAAAAACAAACAAGTATGATGTGCCTATTACAATTATAGTTACTGTCCTAAGACTGACACAGCCAATTAAGCAAAATTCAAATATCCTATAACCTATTATACATCTTAGGAGCAAGCCATGCATAAAGAAAAAGCCTAATAAGTAATAACAAGCCAAACAGTACCTCAAACAAAGCAAATGTTTTGTATAGATGAAGGATTTCTAAAAGTGATTTCAAGATCCACCATAAACAAAGGAGCCGGTTGTGGAATATGATATAGAAGCAATCCCACTTTGCAGAAACTATAATGCTCATCTGCAAATTTTTGATAGCAAAAGCTCAAAGTAAAAAACTTGAATTGAAGAAAATTATAAAAAATCATCAAGGAACATAATTAGGAAAACTTTACCCAAACCATCAACCGAGAACTTCTGAAAACCCATTCATGATAAACAATCAAGTCCCCATAAAACTTTTTCTTCCAAAGAAAAATCAAGTCCAAAAATGAAATACAAGTTCCAAGGGCAGGTAGCAACTGTGTTGTGAGCTTTTCTTTGAGGTTCATCTGCATATGCTAATAAAAGCATCAATACACATAAAGATTGTATCAAAAGACATTATGTACGCCCTTCATGTATATAATTTCAGAGAAAGAATTCAGATAGATTGATAAGATGGAATATTGAGCGCAAAGACTGATGGAAAAGAGGAATCGAGATACAATAAGAAGATCCAGCAGCAGCTTTAAGGCTGTTGACCAGAATAGAAGTTTCAGGGATCTTTCTTGTCCAATATATGGTCAAAGCACAGCCATAAGTAGCTGGGTACCTCTAAAGTTTTCAGTAAGCATCAAGGCTTTAAGTATATATACAAATTAATGAACCTACCCTGTGCATCACTCTTGAATTCCTTCGAATTATTACAAGCATTAACATCATAAGTATGGTCACTGCATTTGTACCAAATTCTAAAACTGTACGCATTATCAAGGAAAAAAAAATTCAGATAACAACAGTATTTTTTCCTTAGAGAGCACAGTCACAAAGAAATCTTCAACAGTTTAAAAGGATATAAGTTGTCAAAGCACACCGAGAATTTACTTTCATCCCATTCCTGAAAAGCAAAGACTATGTTCAAGTCACGTAGTATGGAATTAAAAACACACATAAGTCTTACTCAATTTTGAGAAAATTCGGCCAAAATGATTCTATTTTCTTAATATGACAATCCAAATTAATTTAAGCAAAATATCACGTTAATCTTTTACTCAGGAAACTATAATTATCACCATTATTTATAACTTTGCCAGCACTTATACATTTCAAACAACTGGCGATTTAATCAAACAGAAGCACCGATACCAGTGCCCGAGTCACTGTGATGCAGCTGCTGAAATTTTTGTTTCCAAGGCAGGATTAATCTTCATCAAACATGAGATAAATTTCAATTTGAAAAACGGCCAAGTTTTTATTTAGAAATAATGCAAGACAGAGACTGAAGATGCGATGGAGAAGAGAAAGTTAAGAAGCATACAAACGGGGAATTAGGGCAAATGAAATTCATCCACTCCATTGCTGTTTGATATTACAGAGAAAGTGGAGCACTGGAGCGAGAGCTAGTGGGAGATTAAAATAACCGTTGAGAAGATGTTGGGAGCTTTGGCCAAATTCTCCCTTCACTTTGTTTATACCTCCATAAATTTAGACCGTTTTTATTAGGGTTAAAATACAATTAGATTCACTTAATCATTATTTATTATAAGGGTAAATTACAAAAATGGGTGTAATGGGAGGCCCATTTATATTTTCAGACTCATTATCAACCAACTTACATATATAGACTGATTTATTTCGAAATACCCACAATACCCTTCATATATATAAGTTACTTAAGATCTCTCTCAGCTCTCTCTCACAGCTCTCTCTCTCTCTTATTTTTCCTTAAGATCCTTCATTGGAACACGTCAATCCAAGCCCAAGCCTTGTCATGTAAGTATGATATTAGTTTCATATGTTTAAATCGCTTTTAACTTGTTGATGTTGTTTTTGAGGTTAGAAATTTGTAAATCTGAACTTGATTCGCGGAAGATCGCGTGCTTCGCAGATTATGATTTCGATTCGCGAAATCTTAATATGCGAAGTCGATTGAAGGCTGTGTATGCGATTGTGATTCGCATACTTCGCGGAATTCGCATATGGAATATACACGAAGTATGCGAAGAGATGGTGTTCCATTAATGGATTCGCACACTTCGCATATTTTACGTATTTGCGAAGTATGCGAAGTGTACATTATTTCATGTTGTTATCTCATTCTTTTTTTTTTTTTGTTTATTATTGATAGAAACATGCCAGCCCAGTTTGTATTGTGTGTGATCATGTGGAATGGCCGGTGGAAAACAGTTGGTAAGAACATGACATACGAGGGGGGTGAGAAGAAATTACTGAAGATGTCTCCGGTAATGAGCTTGGAAAGGCTGCAAGAGATAGTATACACTACTGCGAATGTTGATCCAATGTCATTTGATCTGCGTATGACTATGCAGTTAACTTACGGTCGAAAGCAACTACCTGGGGCAGTAGCTTCGATTGTTGATTCAAGTGATGTTACCCCACTATATGCTAATTTGGAGTCACGAACAATCCAACCGCGAGTCATGAAGGTAGAGAATGTTATTCATTCAAGTTGTGATGCCAATGCCACAGTTGTATTTGAAACAACTCCTGAAGTAGACAACACAACTGTTGAACGCCCACCTCATAGGCCAGGAAAAGAACCAATCACTGAGTGCAATATTGCATCCCACATTCCTGGTTTAGATGATATTAGCTCGAATCCGGTTTATCGTCCGAAGGACCAGATGTACGACGATGACATTTGGGGTCATGATGACACAGAGGAAACGGTAAATGATGGACAACCTACCCCTCCGAGACAATCGCATTGCGAAGCTGTTCCCCAAAGCAGGGTATTGGCAGAGAATGTAGAAATAATAAGGAAGAGGAGTGATCCATTTCGATGGCTACCTGAGATCCATGATGCACCTAAGTTTACTATTGAAGATAGTTCATTGAAAGGGGTCGTCGGTTTAAAGGTACACGACATGTTCTCCAACAAACGAGAATTGCAGGATGCACTAGGTAAATTCGCAGTGAATAACAGGTTCGAATGGAAAGTGTACAAGTCTAACAAGTCCATGTTTGAGGTTAGATGTAGACATTCGGATGTATGTAAATGGCGTGCTAGAGGAATTGCGATATCCAATTCAAGTTTGTTTAGGCTCCGAAGAATGGATACAATGGACAGCCACACATGTTCTAGAGATCAAATGTTACCACATTACAGGCAAGCGGGGAAACGAATAGATGGCATACTACTTTCGGATAAGTTTGATATCCAGGGTAGAGTGTTTAGAACAAAGGACATTGTGAAAGATTTTGAGACCCACTATAAAATAAACTTGTCGTATATGCAGGCTTGGAGAGCAAGGAATTGAGCGATAGAAGATGTGATGGGTTCACCGGAAGAGTCATACATGTTGTTGCCGGACTACTGTGAGACGTTGAAAGCATGCAACCCAGGTACGGTAACACATATTCAAACTGACAATGCTGATCATTTTCAGTACTTCTTTATGGCGTTTGGTCCTTCACTTAGAGCTTTTAAAGAACACATTCGCCCTGTCATTTGCATTGATGGAGCCTTCCTAAAAGATAAGTATCCAGGACAATTGTACATTGCAGTTGGGAAAGATGGTAATAACCAGATTTATCCTATCGCTTTTGGGGTTGGACCAAACGAGAGCAACGAGGCTTGGAGTTGGTTCATGACCAAGCTCAAAGAATGTATTGGGGACATAGAGAATTTTGCCGTCATCTCTGATAGGCACAAAGGAATTGACTATGCTGTGAATTTGGTGTTTCCAAATGCAATACATGGATGTTGTTGTCACCATTTGAAAATGAACCTGCAGGCCAAATTCAGGTCAGTTAGAAAGATAGGCGATGTGTACTGGGGAGCTGCTAAAGCTTACAGGGTTTCAGATTTTATCGAAGCATTCGCTCGACTACGTGAGCTACATGGCCCAGCAGCAGTATATCTAGAGCAAGCTGATATCCAGAGATGGTCGCGTGCATATTTTCATACCCGTCGCTATAACATAATGACAACAAACATTGCTGAATCATGGAACGCGGTAATGGTTGAAGGAAGACGTTTGCCCGTCACAATGTTGATAGAGTACATTAGAACTACTGTCCAACGATGGTTCTACGAAAGACAAACAGCGGCTGGTAAATATTTTATACGTTGTCATTTCTGGTAATTTAGATGATACATAAATACATTACCTTCATGTTTCCATTTCCAGGAGCACGAGAACATTATCTGTCATTGTACGGTGAACGGAAGATGAAGAAACATGTTACGAAAGCTATACCATGTACATTCAATGGAATAAACCAACACACATTTTAGATTGGGGACCGAGGGAAAGGGGGAATTGTTGACTTAAATGCAGGTACTTGCACGTGTAGGCAATGGCAACTTTCTCAGTTTCCTTGTAAACATGTATGTAAATTTGCATGTGAGAATCGACTAAGTAACGCATACCAATGGGTTGATAAATACTACACCAACAACGCAGTTAGATTAGCTTACGCAGAGTGTATCTATCCACTCGGACCCCAGACGGAGTGGACAAACTGTGACCCTCCAAGGAATGTTCTTCCCCCTGTAAGAGGTTCTGCCCCAGTTGGACGACCAAGAAGTCAGAACAGAAGACCGTCATAAGGTGAAAACCCTTTGCCAATGGTATGTAGCCGATGTGGGAATAGCGGGCATAATAGGTTGAATTGTCACCGACCGTTGCCAAATACAAGTCAAACTCCAAGTACAGTAGCAAGTTCACAAAGTTCTAGGACTTCGAACAATTGATGCAGTTGGAGCAAAATTTATCATTATGTTTTTGTAAGAGCAAAATTTATCCTTATGTTTTTTGTAAGAACATGTATCCTTATGTCTTGTGAGATTAATTATTCTAATGAAGCTTTATTATGTTTTGTAAAATTATGTTTACTAATTCAGTAAAATTATGTGTTGTTGTATCCAAATAATGTGTGTTTTAGTTTGTGTTGTTGTATCCAAATAAGATGTGTTTTAGTAAATTTACAACTTCGCGAATAAATGTACAACTTCGCGAATGTCAGGATATGCGAATTCGCGAATATATGTGTTTGCGGAGCAGGAGGTATGTTCACGAACCTGCAGTTCTTCGTATATTGCATGTGGCTTCGCGAATACACCAGTTTGCGGAACAGGAGGTATGTTCACGAAGACTATGCGCTTCGCATATGCATGATTAACTTCGTGAATATGAATACTGCGAAGTATTTACAACGCGAATAAATGAACAACTTCGCATATTTATGTGTTTGCGAATATGATGTTAAGCAAAAATCTGTAAGAACACAAAATGGACACAATATATAACACAAATAGTACAACTCAAAATTTATACAGTTTGTCATGGAAAATTTCAAGGACAACACGTAATCTAAGGAAATCTCCATCCACTGGGTCTAATTCATGCACCTGCCGAGCAACTGTTAAAAGTTAAGAAAAAATGCACACTAGCATCCCACAATCATTCGATGTTGTTCTCTGTTGTGGAGTGCCCGGTAGCCTAGTCCACCTTATCCGGTTGTCCTGATTTTGACCATTCCACCCTATGGGTTTGCCAATAGCGGATGTAAGTACGGTCATAGGCCTCTAGAGTACTTGACCAAGCTTCTCCTCACTGTCATTAGAAAGACAACTATCATATATGTACATGTGCATATTCGTTGTATTTAGCACTCCTAATATCCAGTGGTTTCCTTTGATGTTGAATGGCATGAATATTCGCTTCAAACCCTTCCATGGTCTCATAAACATGTCATCTCTACCATTGGTCGTGTTACACACGTGGCCCATATCCATATTATATGACAGCTGTATATATCCGGTGAATTGGCTATCACATGTAGTCCAGTCCACATCTAAACCATTCTCGAACGACTGGCGCCACAATAGATACAGGAATGCATCGATGTGCTAATTAAAAAAGAAATATATACATAAGTCAAACACATGCTTCACAAACATATGTATCACAAACAAAACAAACCATAATATTTATAAGCAATACCTCCCCGTCCCAATATTTTCCCGGTGTCTTAGCTTGTATGAACCACGGGATTTCTGGTTGTAGTGGTTCTATCCCTTTAACGGGCCTTGACGTCTTTTTAGTGCAAAAATTCCTCCATACCTCATATGTAGACACATCGTCCTTATCAATCCGGACTGACCATGACGTAGGTACAGGGGGTGCTCTAGGAACGGCGGGACTCTGTGATACGACAAGATCCATGCACTGATCTACCTTCTTAGTTCCCTTCTTGGCTACCTGCTTAGTTACCTTCATAGCCACCTTCTTACACCTTTTTCCTTTCTTTTCCACGGTGAACGGTGTTGTCACGTAATACGATCGCTTCCTTTGTCGCACTGCCCTTAACGGCTGAGAGTTATGCACATCATCTATCACAACTTGTGTGTTCTCGCTTAAAGTGATAATTGCTTTCTATCAAAACATAACGACCGAACACACTGTAAGGAACATATTTAAAAGTAAATATAAAACTACATGTATATAAACTATCGTATACCTCCCCATACTGCTCCTCCTTTTCAAGGAGCATCTCTTGTGGTTCTGTGTCATCGCCGATTTCAATCAACTCCCCCACACTGCTCCTCCTTCCTCTAACCCTCTTCTTTCTTATCCTCTACACACTCCTCTTCTTTCTTATCATGTGCACACTGATCCTCCTTCCTCTGACCCTCTTCTTTCTTATCCTCTCCACAATGCGCTTCCTTCCTCTCCCCCACATCCCCACCTATTTCCCCCACAAAGTCGAAATTCGTATATATATCACATCCAAGACGCTCTCACATCCGATCTGCCTTACTCACAGCCCTTAGCTCCACCATCAACTCCTCCTTCAACTCCACCCTCAACTCGTCCTTCAACTCTGCCCTCAACTACTCCTTCAACTCCACCTTCAACTCTGCCCTCAACTCCTCCTTCAACTCCACCCTTTCCCGCCTATTAGACTCACTGAACTCCGATCTCATCTTCCGCAACAATTCATCCGCCAATGAATCTTTAAGTTCCACCTTCAACATTTCAAATCTCTCCCGCATCTTCCTCATTTGCCTGTGCATTCACTTCATTCTTCTTCTTACACCTCTTCTCGTTTCTAATTCTGTCCTCATCATCTATATAAATATACTCTTCCTCCTCATTTTCCACATCCTCTTCGACCTGATTACATACAACATTCTCTTCCTCACTCTCTACCTCATGCTCTTCCCCATTATGTACCTCATTCTATTCCTCATTGTTCTCCTCTTCTTCACTTAGCTCAGACCCCTTATAAGGTTCGAATAACACATTAAGGTCAAGGTCTACGGCTTTCCCATCTAAGTAATCCTTCATTGGCGCATACCAATCGCACTTTGCCTCGTCTTCCTCAATAACAAGTTCAGATGCTTGCACATCAACTGACTGAACACATGAACAATCAAACCCAACTCCATAAGCACGTGTTACTTACATCCAAAGCACACATTAATTCTGTACACAAGACATATGTACTTACCTTAAATATTTCTTAAGCTTCTGCGAAAGTTATATTCTTTGCACTTATCCACCGACATATACGAGGGTACACGGTCTTTGGTCTCCTCAAATAGTATTTAGGGGGTGCACGCAATATCTCCAGTATCCAAGCCTACAAAGTATTAAATAAAAATCATTACAGTTGAAATCTAACATGAAGTAAATCACATGAATATAGGAAACATACATGGAACGCTTGTGCTAATCCATGAAGCTGATATGGGACGGCCTTCTTCTTTCCTTCTTTCGCGTTGTACGCGTCAAATGCCTTCTTCCTTCTTGGGACAGCCCGTTCCATCGTCTTGTACAGCTCATCCCAAGAAGGCACACCCCATGGAAAGGAGTTAAATACAGTGGGGAAATCAGTTAGGTTGATGATATTGTTGTTGAAACACCTTTCCACATGATTTTGATTTGACAAAATTATTTAAGTTAATCCATGATTAAGGGACAATTAAATTTAAGTGCTTTGATTTAATTGTACTAATATGTTTGTTCAATGTTGAGTATAAATATAAATACAAATAGAAATAAAAAAGTAAGACAGGACGAAGTCAGCATAAGATCACAGCACAAGCTGAGTAGAGTGGAACTCAACGTGAAAGAAGATAAGTTATCTTTAGAACAAAAGCTTAAAGATCAAGCTAATCAACGAAGCTGAGTGGAACGAAACCCAGTATCAAAAGTAGAAAAGTCTTCTTGAGAACTATGTCTTACAGAACGAAGCTGAGTAAAAGAGAACTCAGTATATGAATTGACAACAATCAAAGACAACGCCTATCAAAGTCAAGCTGAGTGATCTTCAGGACAGTATGAATGATCCGTTTGCTAAAAGACAAGATCCGACAACTGTCTGCACCAATCCAGAACCTTGGAATTACGCAAAAGCCAATTTTGAGATGCATGGGTCACCTGTTCGTTAGCTAAAAGACGAACTGGCACAAGAAGACAAAACCTGCAAGAAGAAGACAAGCCTGACGACTGTGGAAATTCAGACGACAGGATTGGCCTGCAAATCTGAAGCTGACCAGGGCCTTATCTCAAAAAGGAGCCGTTTGGATCAACGGACAAATCCAAGTTTCAAATCATTTCTGCTTCAGACCTCAACTATAAAAGGACATGATCATTCTTGGATCATCAAGCCGATCATAACAAGAACAAAAAGAGTATACATACAAAGCACACAAAAACCAAAAGAAATCTTACACCAAATTTCTATTCTTGTGTAAAAGCTAGATTGATTTTCTGTAATTATCTAAAGTGTTCTTCATCCGAAAAGAACAATTTGTATCAATTGTAAAATTGAGAGTGTTGTGTTGAGTACTCGGTGTTGAGTGCTTAGTGGTAGAGAAATCTAGGTGTTTGGTTATAGCACTTAGTAGGAGTTGAGTAGACGAATAGAGGACGGTACTCTTGCATATTCAACTGCCTTGTAAACGGTTTGTGCTCTACCTTTAAAGAGCTCAGTATTGGATTTAAAAAGCCCGGAGGGATTCTGGGGACTGGACGTAGGCGGAGAGGCCGAACCAGGATAAGTCGTGCTGAGTAATCTCTAACTCTCTCTCAATATATATATATATATATATATGTATGTATGTGTTGCTTGCTATATTTACTCAGTATATAAATTGTTTAAATTGACACTGAGTAAATAAGAGTGCTGAGTTGGAAGCTGACCACAAAAGTGTCAATTCCCAACTCATATGTAAAATAGTTCTAGTCAACATCTGACTAAAGCTATCTTACGCTACAATCGGCCGTGCTGACCAAAGCTGAGTTAACAAACTCAAGAAAATATATTAAGTCAGCTTAACTAAAAAGGAAAAAGTTAGATTAGTTCCTAACCCCCCCCCCTTGGAACTAATCACACGGGACCAACAAGTGGTATCAGAACAAGTAGCTCACTACTCAAAGATATAACTATCTTGAGCTGATCCCGATAAATGGCTGAGAACAGCACTCGTTTCCTTCCAGGGAACCAAACAACACAGATACTCCCTGAGGGATTATCAATTAGTCGGTCTCCCCTATTCTTTGGATCTAATTATACGTTCTGGAAGAATAGGATGAAGAACTTTATTCAAGCCACAAACATGAGTGCATGGCTTGCAATAGTTCAAGGCCCATATGTGCCTTATAAAACTGTTGACAATGAGAAAATTGTCAAGAGTGAAACTGAGTGGTCAGAAGATGACCTTAAGAAACTACAAAATAATGCTTCGGCTATCAATATGCTTCACTGTGCGCTAGATGCTGCAGAATACAATAAGATTTCAGGTTGCGAGTCAGCACAGGAGATTTGGAAAAAGCTTGAAGTAACCTATGAAGGTACAAGCAAGGTCAAGGAATCAAAGGTGAACCAACATATGAGATTATACGAGCTGTTCGAGATGAACGACAATGAGGACATCTCTGGAATGAACGCTAGATTCACCAACATCATAAATGAGCTAAAGAGGCTCGGCAAGAACTTCACTGAAGAAGAGCAGGTGAAGAAAATCCTGAGAAGCTTACCCAAGAGCTGGCAAGCTAAGAAAACTGTCGTGGAGGAAGCTCAAGACTTGACCACATATAAATACGACAAGCTGATTGGATCTCTGCTGACTCATGAGATCTCTATGAAAAATTTTGAAGCAAAAGAAAAGTCAGAAGACAAGAAACAAAAATCACTTGTCATGAAAGCTGACTCAACTGAAGCTGACTCATTAGATGATGAGGAAATGGCCATGTTCACAAGGAAGATGAAGAAGCTGTTCAGAAAGAATGAAAAGAACAGCAAGAGGCCATTCAGAAGAGGTGATAGGTACAAAGCTGAGTCCAGTGACAAATACAAAAAGGATAGCTCCAAGCCTGTCACGTGCTTTGAGTGCCATCAAACTGGGCACATTAAGTCAAGCTGTCCTAATCTAAAGAAAGACAAGAAGGGAAGCAAAAAGAAAATGGTGGCCACATGGAGTGACAGCGACGACTCAACATCGTCAGAAGCTGAAGTCACTGAGTCGGCAAACATATGCTTCATGGCCGATGACGCTACTGACCATACTCGATCTGAGCAAGCTGACCTCTCTGAAGAATCTGAACAGGAGGAATACTCAAATGAGGTAACATCCTTACACTTGCTTAGAAATGAAATGATTAACGCCCTGAGTGATTTATATACACTGACTAAAAAGTGTAACAAGAAAATAAAGGCACTCAGCAGGCGATATGACGAGATCGAAGAGGTCAAACTTAGTGACCTTCGATATCTTCTCCAAGACAATTCAACTTTGCATAGCAACATGGAAATTATGCACAAGTTTGTCTCGGAGGTCCAATCAGATTCAAAGAAACTGAGAAAGGATGTCACAAACCTTCAGAACCAAATAAAAGGTTCAAACAAATCCCATGCTGAGTACTCAGGTACTGGCCAGCGCAGACAATTCACTCAGTGTGACTGTTGTGGGAAAAGAGGACACACAACAGATGTGTGTTGGTATAGCAAGCGGACCGTCCAATGTGACTTTTGCGGAAAGAAAGGACATACCACTAAGGTATGTTGGCATGCTCAGCACCATGGTGCTGACCAAAAACAAAGTCACCCTAAAAGGGTAACTCATTGTGACTTCTATGGTAAACAAGGCCACACTATAAAAGTATGTCGTCACAAATTAAAACATGACTTTGCACCTGTTTAAGCTAACAAACGAGGACCTAAAAAGAATTTGGTACCTAAAGATGAATGATTCAAAATGCAGGTGAGCATGAGGTGCGTGGAGAAGTCAAAGCTTTGGTATATTGACAGCGCATGCTCGAGGCACATGACTAGTGATGAAACTCAGTTCATCACACTTGAGCTTAAACGAGGTGGAAATGTAAGCTTTGGAGACAATAAGAAGGGTAAGATAGTAGGATCAGGCACTATCGGAGGTAACCCCACCATTGAGTCAGTCTCCTTAGTTAAAGGTCTCAAATATAACCTATTGAGCGTAGCTCAGCTTTGTGATAGCGGTAGACAGGTTATATTTGATGCTACTCAGTGTAGGATACTCGAGGGAAAAACAAACAAATTGATTTTAACTGCCCCTCGTGTTGACAATGTATATATGTTGAGTTTAGAAAAAAAAATTCGAAAAATATATGCTTAGTGTCTAAAGAGGATAACTCCTGGCTATGGCATAGGAGACTTGGTCATATAAGCATGGACCTCCTTGCCAAATTAGCTAGAAAGCAATTAGTTGAGGGACTGCCCAAATTGAAATTTGAAAAAGATCAATTATGTAATGCTTGTCAGCAATGTAAACAAACGAAAAAGTCTTTTCAAAGCAAAAACATTGTCTCAACCAAGCGACCATTGGAATTACTACACTTGGACCTTTTCGGACCTTTCCATCCACTCAGCTTGGGCGGTAAGAAATTCTCCTTAATCATTGTAGACGATTTCTCTCGGTATACTTGGATCATCTTGCTGAGTAGCAAGGATGAAACATTTGAGATGTTCACCACATTGATTAAAAAGCTTGAAAATGACAAAGACCTAAAAGTAGCTCATATTAGAAGCGACAATGGTGGAGAATTCAAAAACCAACAGTTTGACAAATTCTGTGAAACTAGTGGTATTGACCACAATTTCTCTGCTCCTAGAACTCCTCAACAAAATGGGGTTGTTGAAAGGAAGAACAGAACAATTGTCGAAATTGCTAGGACAATGCTGAGTGAAAATAGGCTTCCAAAGTATTTCTGGGGTGAAGCTGTCCACACAGCTTGCTACATACTAAATAGGGCTTTAGTCAGACCTATACTCAAAAAAACCCCTTATGGACTTTGGAAAGGACGAAAGCCCAACATTGGCTACTTTCGTGCTTTTGGGTGTAAGTGCTTTATACTCAATACAAAAGATAACCTTGCTAAATTTGATGCTAAAGCTGATGAATCGATCTTTTTAGGGTACTCAACTAACAGTAAATCATATAGGGTGTATAATAAACGAACTCAAGTTGTAGAAGAGTCTTTCCATATAGAGTTCGATGAAACTGACCCTGCAGGAAAGACAACTCAGCCCGCCGAAGATGAACCAAGCTCAGCTTCCGCTAAACAAACAAGAGCCGCTGAGTCATCAGTACAAGGGCTGACCAAAGGTAAAAACGAAACCGAAATTACATTTGCTGACCAATCTACTCTTGTAGATATTGTAGAAACACCTATTCCAGACAACTCAACATTACCCAAAGAAATAAAAATTCCAATAGGACATTCGGAGAAGTCCATTCTTGATGCCGCTGACAACAAGCTGATGACAAGAGATCAGCTTAGAAAGTATCTCGGAAATGTTGCATTCGTCTCAGTGCAGGAGCCAAAGAACTTCTCAGAAGCTGAGCATGATGAACATTGGATCAATGATATGCAAGAGGAGCTTGATCAATTCAAAAGAAATGAGGTATGGGATTTAGTACCAAAACCTAGGAATCAAAAGACCATAGGAACTAAGTGGGTCTTTAGAAATAAACTAGATGAGCAAGGCAATGTGGTTAGAAACAAAGCCCGACTTGTAGCCCAAGGCTATAGTCAGCAAGAAGGCATTGACTACGGTGAAACCTTTGAACCCGTTGCTAGGTTAGAGGCTATACGAATTTTGTGTGCATATGTTAGTTATATGAACTTTAAACTATATCAAATGGATGTTAAAAGTGCTTTTCTTAATGGCTTTATAAACGAAGAGGTATATGTTAGTCAGCCTCCAGGGTTTGAAGATCCAAAATTTCCAAACCACGTTTATAAACTCAAGAAGGCCCTGTATGGGCTAAAGCAAGCACCACGTGCTTGGTATGAAAAGCTGACCAACTTCCTGCTGACCAGGAATTATGTCAGAGGCAAAGCTGACACAACCTTGTTCATTAAGAAAAAGGGTAAAAATACCTTACTAGCACAAATTTATGTAGATGATATAATCTTTGGTGCTATTGACGAATCTATGTGCAAAGAATTTGGTAAACAGATGCAAACTGAGTTCGAGATGTCTATGATGGGCGAACTCAACTTCTTCCTTGGACTACAAATCAAGCAAGGTAAGAATGGCATCTTTATTAGTCAGTCCAAGTACGCCAAGGAAATGCTCAAAAAGTTCGATATGGAAGATTGTAAACCCATATCAACCCCAATGGGTACTGACACTGTCCTATGCACGGATGAGAAAGGTAAGTCAGTAGATAGTAAGCTATATCGAGGTATGATTAGCTCTTTACTCTATCTTACTGCTAGTAGACCTGATATTCAGTACTCAGTATGCTATTGCGCTAGATATCAAGCTGACCCCAGGGAATCTCACCTTGTAGCTGTAAAACGAATTTTTAGATATTTGTAGAGCTTAGTTAATGCAGGTTTATGGTATCCAAATTCAAATGACTTCACACTCATTGGATACACTGATGCTGACTATGGACGAGATAAGCTAGAGCGTAAGAGCACTTCGGGAGGATGTCACTTCCTTGGAAGCTGTCTAGTATCTTGGTTCAGCAAGAAGTAGTCATCAGTTGCCCTGTCTAGAAACTGAAGCCGAGTACATTGCTGTTGGAAGCTGTGTGGCTCAATTCCTATAGATTAAGCAACATCTTGAGGATTACGGAGTCAAAATAGACACAATTGAAGTCAAATGCGATAACAAAAGCGCTATTGACCTATCCAAAAATCCAATCCAACACAGCAGGATGAAGCATGTCATCATAATGCATCACTTCATTAGAGATCATGTACTCAATGGTGAGATCAAGCTGACCTACGTACCTACAGATGACCAGCTTGCGGATATCTTCACTAAGCCTTTGGCTCGTGAGCAATTCAGCATATTAAGGGAAGCTATCGGTATGTCTAATCCTCTCCAATAATACCATGTGCTTAATTGAATATTGAGTGATTATACTATATGCTGTGTAGCTATTGTATGCTAAGTGACTTACCCAAACTGAGCTAAGATGAATAACGCAAAAAAATCACTTTATGCTGACCAGACATACACACTGAGTGATTACTATTGGGTTGAGTTACTTTACTTATAAAACTTCCTCTACATAAAAGCTGAGCACCTAAAATCTTAAACGTTTGACATTCTTAATGCTGAGTAAAAATTCACTTGAACATTAAAAGCTTGCACACGTGCCATAAATAGCCACCTAGGGTAACGTAATCACAATAATTAAGAAAACAAATGCGTCGAACACGTCATAAATGCTAGGATCTTTGTCGATTGATCATCTCGAGGTAAAACGGCTAGTTCAACATATAGGATCAATTCGAACCTCTATAAATAGTGGAAGAATTCCCACTTATCCCTCTTTACACTCGAAATCCTTGGCAAATTGATTTTCATCGCTCTCGCTCTCTAAATTCCAAAACCTCTCGAAAATCTCTGAGAAAATTATGTCGGACTCTCAGAATATCTCCGGTGGTGATTACGACAGAAATCACTCCGATGAAAATTCTCCATCTCATGTTCAACAGAAGTACGTCGAGACTCCCACTAAGTCTCAAGGACAAGGTCAACATGACCAAACTCCAAGCAAGAGCCCTCAAGCTGACCTCGCAACCTCTTCGAAAAAGAAGAAGAAAAAGAAGGACAAGCAGCCCAAGGAAAGGGTTTTCCTTAAAGTCTATAAAAGTGTTAAGAATCATAAGGTACTTCGCTGTCGGTGGTTCTCTCCGAGCTTCGTAACGGCTGAGCAACCGTTCTGTGAGTGGATCTCGAAAAACGAATGGGATGGACTCTTCTCCCTTCCTGGTAAAACCTACCCTAGGTTGGTAAGGGAATTCTAATCCAACCTCTGTGTTGACGAAGAAGATGCTGACCATCTGGTAACCCATGTCAAAAGCCAAAAAATAACAATTACCCCATCTTATCTAGCAACCCTGCTAAAACTGCCAGTCAAAGGGAAAGAATTCAGGACTACAAAGGAAAAACTTAACCACATCGTGACGTTCTGTAAGCCAGAGGACCACAAAGGGGAAATAGCTAGTACATGTATGGGTCAGAATCAAAAGATGGCTCACTACATCCTGACTAACTTTATCTTCCCTAAAATCAACTCAACATCATCAGCTTCAAACTTCGAGCAGTGCTTCATCTGGCACATGCTGACCTATCAACCAGTCAACATGCCAGTGTTTCTTATCGGTGCACTTCAACGAAGTACTGGGAAACTCAGGATGGGGTCCCTCATTACAAGAATCCTTGAAGATCATCAAATAGACATGATTAATGAAACTAAGACTTGGGGAACTGAAATCACAGCGGCTCTGCTGTTTGGGTTAGTATACAACCAACCCCTCAAGTTTAAAAAGGGAAAAGGGGTCATTGAGGAAAATGAGGAAGAAGTCGATGATGTACAGGATGTGCAACCCAAGGAAGGGAAGAACGCCATGGCTGAACCTGCTGACCAAGCTAAACGAGAGAAAAAGAGGAAAGCCATTCAAACCTATTCCAAAGATGTTCATGCTGTCCTGAAAAAGATTCGATTCGTATCTAAGGGAAAGAAGGATAGTGATGTGCAAGGTCAGGAAGAACCTGAGTCAACTGGTAAACGAAAAAGGCAAGATGAGCCTGAGGAAATCGAAAGTGAGGAAACACCTCTAAGGAAGAAGAAGAGATCTTCTGGTCTAAATCCAATTGATGCTGTCCCTCTTGGTTTTGCTGTTTCTGATGATTCCCACTTCGTGAGAAGCCAAGAGATTGACCTTGAGAAAATCCCTACTAATCAAGAAGCAGAAGAACTAATAAATGATGAAGGTCAGCGTGATGATGTTGAGCCATGTCAGGAAGATAATGTTGTGCAAGAACAAACAGCAGATATTGAGCAGGTTGAGAATCCAACTGTGCCAAGTAAGACACTTGATACTGAGTTCACAGAGCAAGACATAGCCGGGGAAGAACTCAATACTGACCTAAGGGTAAATTCACCTTCTGAATCTCTTGATTCTATTCAAGCTGACCCCTCTCCTCCAAAGGCTAAGAAATTAAGGCGACTCAAGAAAAAGGCTCACAAATCTCCAGTCATTGACCTCCTGGGTGATTCTCCTTTACGGGATCCCATCACTGATCTCTCTGACATGCAATTCAAATTCTTCTCAAATCCCACTGAGCCTTCTCTAAGGAAACTCCAGGAAAAGCAAGCCTTTGTTACTCATCCTGAGGAACAAGCCAAGACTCCAGAAAATCCAATCCCTGCCGAGCAAGAGCTCGAAGTCCAAGCTGCTCAAAGTGAAAAGCATGCAAAGGAAAATCCTGCTCAAACTGAGTTGACTCCTCCTGCACCAACTCAAACCAACATTGGGCAGGTCAATATCTCTGCTGATCCACCTCCTTCCACTCTGATATCGCAGAATGTTGAGAAGTCAGTTCCTGCAGCTGACCTAAATAAAAGCCCAGCTGTTGACCAAGCTGGCCCCTCTGGTTCCACTCGAATTCCGGTAACTGAGCAAAATCCTGAAGCACAATATGCTTATCTTCATGCTACTGAGTCTGGGCGTCGAATTATTGACTCCGCTCAAACTATTCTCCAGGATTTAAACACTACTCATGCTGATGCTGCTGGGTTTGCAAATGTTGAGTCACCACAAATCTCGTCTATCACTCAGCTCCTCAATGAGATCAAGGGTCTCAAAGATCTAGTAAGTGTCATGACAACAGTCCAAACACAGCAACCCAAGCAAGACTCCATCGTCAAGCTGGCCGAACTGCAGTTAATGATGGTGAATCATATGGATTCCCTTCAAGGCCAAATTAATGCTCTTTCTACAGTCAACATGGGCTATGCTACCTCTACTGAGTTGAATCAACACTTTACCAAGTTGAACTCTGAGCTGACCGGCACTCACGAGCTAATCTCCTCAACTTCTCAATGTTCGGTCGAACAAATTAGCGAAGCTGTCCGTCTACTCAACTTGAGTAAGGAAGAAATGGAAACTGACCAACTCAAGATGAACGAACTGTTGCAATACTCCCGAGCCACCTACAAACATGTGCGCCACACAAATGCTCAACGTCAGTTCTATGATTCGGCTTTGCTTAAGATGTACCATCAAGCTTATGCCATGCTGACTGACACTATCCCATGGGTAGGAAAATCCTAAGAATATATCTTGAGTATGCTCAGTGCCTCTATCAGAATTCCCGGTTCTACTTTGGACGATGGTGTTCCAGTTTTTTATGGTCTAAGGGAAAGCACGAAAAGGCTCAAGGCGTATTCCGTAAGATTAACTCGTGCTGCTCTCAACGACACCTTCATTCCTCCTCTGGCCGATGTTGGCAAAATAGGGGAGAAAGAACAAGCTGATAGAACTCAGCACACAGGAGAAGCATCTGGTAGTCAGCAGCAACAAAAGGGAAAAGGCAAAGTCAATCCTGCCCAAGTCAATAGGAAGAAATAGTCTGGCTAGATTTGCTGGTTTTTATTCTTGACTTGTATCGTTTTTGTGGCGCATTTTGTCTTGCTGGCTATCTATAAAATTATGCATCTCTTATTCAAATTGACTAATCTTACGCTATGCTCACTTACGTATTATGTTGATCTGTCTTAATGAACAAACAAACAAAAGAAAATGGAATATACTTAGTACACATGAGACTTGATACATTTGCTCTGATAATGTTTTCCCATGACTCCGATATCAAACTAACCATGTATCAAAACTGAGTCAAAACATATTTCACACATTGACCTCTTATATAAGCTGACCTAGGCTCATCTGAATCAGATCTTAGAAGGTCCAGAACTGAACTAAGTCAGTCTAAGCATGCCTTAATCTTACTCAATTAAATCTTAGAAGGTTTAGAGTTAAGTTAAGTCAATAAGATGCAACCCTTACGGGGGAGTAAATTCAGAAGCATAAAAAGAATTTCAATCATGGGGAATCTCGTACTGAGTTCCATCAATTAAATATTTTGCCAACATCAAAATGGGGGAGTTTGTTGAAATACCTTTCCACATGATTTTGATTTGACAAAATTATTTAAGTTAATCCATGATTAAGGGACAATTAAATTTAAGTGCTTTGATTTAATTGTACTAATATGTTTGTTTAATGTTGAGTATAAATATAAATACAAATAGAAATAAAAAGTAAGACAGGACGAAGTCAGCATAAGATCACAGCACAAGCTGAGTAGAGTGGAACTCAGCGTGAAAGAAGATAAGTTATCTTCAGAACAGAAGCTTAAAGATCAAGCTAATCAACGAAGCTGAGTGGAACGAAACCCAGTATCAAAAGTAGAAAAGTCTTCTTGAGAACTATGTCTTACAGAACGAAGCTGACCATGGAAGCTGAGTAAAAGAGAACTCAGTATATGAATTAACAACAATCAAAGACAACGCCTATCAAAGTCAAGCTGAGTGATCTTCAAGATAGCATGAATGATCTGTTTGCTAAAAGACAAGATCCGACAACTGTCTGCACCAATCCAGAACCTTGGAATTACGCAAAAACCAAATTTGAGATGCATGGGTCACCTGTTCGTTAGCTAAAAGACGAACTGGCACAAGAAGACAAAACCTGCAAGAAGAAGACAAGCCTGACGACTGTGGAAATTCAGACGACAGGATTGTTGACCAGGGCCTTATCTCAAAAAGGAGCCGTTTAGATCAACGGACAAATCCAAGATTCAAATCATTTCTGCTTCAGACCTCAACTATAAAAGGACATGATCATTCTTGGATCATCAAGCCGATCATAACAAGAACAAAAAGAGTATACATACAAAGCACACAAAAACCAAAAGAGATCTTACACCAAATTTCTATTCTTGTGTAAAAGCTAGATTGATTTTCTGTAATTATCTAAAGTGTTCTTCATCCGAAAAGAACAATTTGTATCAATTGTAAAATTGAGAGTGTTGTGCTGAGTACTCGGTGTTGAGTGCTTAGTGGTAGAGAAATCTAGGTGTTTGGTTATAGCACTTAGTAGGAGTTGAGTAGACGAATAGAGGATAGTACTCTTGCATATTCAACTGCCTTGTAAACGGTTTGTGCTCTACCTTTAAAGAGCTCAGTATTGGATTTAAAAAGCCCGGAGGGATTCTAGGGACTAGACGTAGGCGGAGAGGCCGAACCAGGATAAGTCGTGCTGAGTAATCTCTAACTCTCTCTCTCAATATATATATATATATATATATATATATATATGTATGTGTTGCTTGCTATATTTACTCAACATATAAATTGTTTAAATTGACACTGAGTAAATAAGAGTGCTGAGTTGGAAGCTGACCACAAAAGTGTCAATTCCCAACTCATATGTAAAATAGTTCTAGTCAACATCTGACTAAAGCTATCTTACGCTACAATCGGCCGTGCTGACCAAAGCTGAGTTAACAAACTCAAGAAAATATATTAAGTCAGTTTAACTAAAAAGGAAAAAGTTATATTAGTTCCTAACCCCCCTTGGAACTAATCACACGGGACCAACAATTGTTATCAACCTTTTTCAATGGATCAGTTGTGAGTAGGAACCTATGTATAACGAACAACATAGCCATTGCCACGGTATCATCGTTATTTTTTTTCGCCCAATTAGTCTCTAAGAAGGTATCAAATATACTTTTGTGATTTATGCTCTCTCTACCTCCGAAGTAGAGATTCCTCAATCTGTTTACCCTTTTATAATTGCTCATCCGTTTAAAAATTGGTAACGGATCACCTAGTCTCAATCCGGTTATGAGTGCGAATTCATGCTGACCGAATTTCACTTCAGCACCATTGATGTTGAACCATATTTCTCCGGATTTGCCTTCTTTCGGATTGATCTCTATTGTAAGAACCCCATGGCATAGAGGAGAGGACAGCGAATACACTTTGAAGTCCACCAAATGCCCGAAACATGTTTTCCTGAACATGGCCAACTGCACTGTGGATAATTTTTCTTTCACTTTCTTCATCACCTCAGCATCAGAACGAACTGTGATAGTAGCTCTCGTATCATAGGCGTAGGGGTACCTAAAGGTGTCTTTGATACTTTTCTTAAGTGTCTTTGATGTCCTCTACCTCTTTTTGGAATTAGTCTTAGAATGATCACCCTTCCAAATCATAAAGTAGGGCAAATTAGTCAAGTAAATAGTAACTTCGCGAATATGAAATTCGCGAACTGACAAGCATATTCGCGAATTCGCATATGCGGAACAATAGCATATGCCTCGACTGCTTCGTGGATATGAGTTTACTTCGCATATTGCGATGTTCGCGAAGTAAACTCATATTCTCGAATTGGTCGATTCTGCAAAGTTTGGTCGCCGCAACTGATTTTAATTATTTGTAAGTATCATTATAACAAAACGAAGCTATGAACCAACGAAAAAACACAATAAATTTGCAAACCCTACTTCTAAATCGCAGGAGAAGTAAAATCACCGTAGTATAGGAATAGAAGAATTAAAACCTAATCAAAATCCACAAAATAACATACCTTCTTGCCGGCTCTTGCCATTGGAATCGGTTGGAAGTTGCTGCAAGAAGAAACGTAAAGATTGGTGGTGTTGAAGATGTTCGTCGTTCGAGTTTTCGCGAATGTTAGAGGGTGAAATGCATAAGTTCTTATATATATATGAAGGGCATTTCGGGAAAGTATTCAGGGCATAGTCTATATATGTAAGTTGGTTGATAATGGGTCTGAAAATGTAAATGGGCCTCCCATTTGACCCAGTTTTGTAATTTTCCCTTATTATAATTATTCATTATAATTATTTTTGGGTAAATTACACCCATAGCCATTGAACTTTGCCCATTTTAACATTGTAGCTACTGAACTTCAATTCTTAACGGTATGGCTATTAAACTTTACACTTTTTAACATCGGTAGCTACTCAACTGTAACCAAGTCCTCAAAATGACCGGTAACGACCTCAAAATGAAAATATTCAAGAATTAAAGTTGTTGAGAATGACATTTACCATGAAACCACATTTTTTATTTTCCAAAATCACTTTTTTTGGAGCTTTATCTCTCTAAAAACTCACTTTCTCTCTCCTAACCAAACAACACCTAAATGAGCTAAAAACGAAAATTTTTAAGAATTAAAGTTCCTTTGAATATCATTAACTCTTTCGTATGTGTATATATAATATTTATTTCGGCTATGTTTAGTTGATTTTTTTTACTGATAACTGAACTAAAAATATCATAAAATATTCATCATAACTGAACCATAAATATAAAATAATCGAAATGTAAACTATCATAAAAAACGGATAAAAAAATATGAAATAGCTTAAACCAATTTTTATTTCTACTATGGAGGGATTTAATTGATGGTTTCAGTAGATATAGAGACCTATAGACAATTTTAGAAAGTCTGCATACGAATTTGCGGCCCTATGGTGTAAGTTACATATCTTGTAAGAATGAAGTAACGGTCGAATCATAATGAGTCTGCGATCAATGGAAATGTGAAGATCGTCGATATGCGGAACCTCAAATGGTTTGAAATGCCTAGTAAAATTTCATCTACTTAGTGTACATGTGACTTGTGAGTCGTTAAGTCTGTTTCTATATAAAATTGTTCTCTTACATGTCTGTCCCGTCTGCCTTAAAAAGCCCATTTGTTAGGGGTTGTAGCCCATTTTACTAGGACCGGTACCCCTATTGTCTGGTGGTCTCATCGTTTGGGTTGTCGATCCCCTTTTGTGGGGCCACCAGCCCCACTTATGCCATTGGCCTTGTTATCAGGGCTTCCATAATTTGACCCCCTCTTTTGGGGTGACGCCCCGACATCAGAGCTGTCATGAGCATCCCCCTCTTTCGGAACCGTCAAATTTGTTTTCCAGGGCCCCTTCCTTCTGAACTGCCAGCCCCTCTTTGGGGGTCTCCATACTGAGGCCCCTCAAACCCCTAAATGAAGTGAGACAAGATAGAGAAATAGAGTTAGTGAGAGAAAGAAAAAGAAAGTTATAGTGAAAGAAAGTCTTAGAAATTCTAGAGAGATTTATAACTCTCTCTTTAGAGGGTATTTTATTCCAACTCGAGGTACCATACATAGGAGATCTACCGGATTCTATCCAAAGATTTTGAATACTCCAAGATGACTCTTGGCGTTGAATCTACACTAGATATTAGAAGCACGCTCCAAGAGTAATGCACTGAGTGGCATAGAATTCATCAGTACTTATTTGTTTATTTAATTTACGTATTTCCTTCTCAAAAAATATTTATGTACTTGCGAGCTTAGTTTGAGATATTAATTATGCTTTAAATATTTATTTCATATATATATATATATATATATTCCAAAATGAATTTTTTTAAAATAAAAAAATATTTGGACTTTATAAGTTTTGGTCCCTATAAGGCTAAAGTATTGTTTTTTTTATCCAAAACTTTCATTTCTTTTCATAAAATTACATAATTAATTATAAAAGTGAGTTTTATAAAAATAAATTATTTAAATATTTGATTTTTATCATATTTGGTCCCTCCATTGGGCTAAAATATTATTTTTAACCTTAAACTACCATTTATTTTCACAAAACTTTATAAATATATTTAAAACCCAAAAATTATTTAATTCCTCACTTTCATATCATGAAAAATTATAATTTTAGTACCTGGCAATTATTTTATTTATAAGATCACATTTTCAATAAAAAAATTATTTCAATAAAGGCTTTTATAAAAAAAATTGTTTCTCATACCTTAGATTAACTCACAAGTATGATGCAATATCCTTAGGTAGATATATACAATTTTAATCAACCGTAGAAATTATAGAAAAATTATTGATTGAAGTTTAAATGTGTTTAACAATTAGAAAGTAAGTGATTACCCATGAACCTAGCCTTTAAAAGATAGGATTGTCCTTCGAGATTGGCTTTACTGAATTTTTTCGGTTAGCTAGAACCGGGTGGCGACTCTGTATTTTAAAAACCAAGATTCCAATGTAATCAATAAATATCAAACTACGCGATATGATACCTCACGAGCTCCCCTGAAAAGTAAGTTATATTTAGATAATGGCAAAAGCTTATTGTCCATCAGATGTAACATCGGAAGTCCTTAAAAAGTAGAACCATGAACATTCCTATCGAGAATAAAACTCGTGCAGAAGAACGGATAACCCCCCGAGCGTCCAACAACTAGCAGTGGTAACTCCAATGGGGAATTTAATACATAAAATTTGGCTAAAGTAGTTAATTAAAGAAACCAATTAACAAACGCTTTCGAAATACCCGCAAAAATCTCGATGAAAAGGCACCTCACGCCTAGTACTTAGTTTCACAATGGAGTTTCTAAAGTAAGGGTTTTAATTGACTGGAGACATATTTCTTACATTCTTAGTGGACTTAAGGAACAATGATAACACTGCAGCCAGTACTGAGCAGTCTAGAAAAGCTTTGAGAATATGAACCCATGGTTTCTTTAATTACCTAACTAATTAAAATTTCTATATTTAATACTTGGACAACATCGAAAATTACTAATTGTTAAAAATTTAAAGTGCTCTAATGATTTACCTATCTACATGCACTATACCTCACACATTCCTGACCGCTCCCTTTTTACCTTTAACGTGCACGTAGTTGCATTTGTGTTCTCTGAGGAATGTGTGTAGGTGCGTGTATATCACTCATAGGCCAATACCGTTTACTCGTCACTTAACCCTTAAGTGGGGAGATGTAGGTATATTCTGTTATAGGAGCCTTGATGTTAATCAAAGTTAGTCAATCTTCAACTCATGAAGTAAGCGTGGTAATCTCCACTAGGGTACCAAAACTTTGCATTATAAATAACATGAGAAACATCTTTATCATCCTTTGTTGATGGTAAACAAACCAAATACCTAGGAAATGAGTCTTTTACCATGCGGGGGAATAAGGTTGGAAGGGAGCGTATACATTTTACGTGTGTTGTGCTTATAAATGTTGTGAATGCTTGCTTGAATTTTTATCTTCCTTGAGATACATTCATGTAGAATATGAACCATTAATACATACACCATGCGTCCATACATGTTAACCCCTTGTGTTGTAGCCATACGCATGTTAAATAAGTCCATTTATCTGTGTCACCTTTTGGCATTTTTGTCATGCGTTGTTAGGCTCGTCAAATTTTGTATCCTTTTCCTTGTCATGTATAAACCTATCGGTGTATGCCTCATATGTCGTCCCACCACTTAAACACCAATTTTCAACCCCTCCCCCTATATAAAATTGTGCATGAACCTCGATCATACGAAATATACCTCTAAGCACACTCAAATGAGCCACCATATGTATCCTCACTCAAATTCACCCCCATTAATTTCACTACCTCAAACAAACCCCCAAGTACCATTTACCATCTCACAATTTCCAAATGGACCCTTCAACACAACCTTAAATATCCCATATACAACATACAACCTAAATACCATTTTACCACCTCAAATAAGCCAACAAATATCATTTTCCATCCACAAATGCCCTACAAACCCCTCTTCACCACGACATCACCTCAAAAGTTCCCCATATATACCATTTCATTGCCTCAAATAAATCCTTAAATACCATTTCCGTTTTACACTCAATACCATATACGCCATTTTACCATTCACACTCCCCCCGATACACCATTTCACAAAGTTTTAAATTACCTGCATCACCTCTTCAAAATAAACCTTACCTTGAAAATTCCTCATCAAATAACCAATTACTTTATATTATCATACCTCGATTCCATCACCCTAAAAAACACCTCATATATCGTTCTAACCATACATAAGTCCAACTTTTATTACCCTTGAATCCCAATGAACCATTTCCCATATTCGATTCCTTCACCTTGAAACAATACTTATGTATAAATTCATTTCAATAAATCCTTCAATTTCATCGCCACAAAAACCTACCATTCGAACCATTCACGAGTCTCTTTTATCATTTAATTTCCATGTCAAAATACCCTCACAAACATCATTCTCATTAAGTACCTACAGGGAGTAAGAGAAGGGTGTACAAGGAGTTCTCCTGCACAGGGCCCTAAATTTAAGGGGGGCCAATTTTTATTATTATACAAATCTAAATAAATTATTGTAAATAAATTATTGTTAATAATTATTATATGAAAAATTAAGTGAATGTTAATTTATCCAGAAAATTAACGATTTAAGAGTCTTAAGGGGCCCAATTTTTTTTATTATTATTATACAATATCTAATTTAATTATTTAATTATATTTATAATGCTAAAAATCAAGTTAAAAGTATTTTGGTGTTTCATTTTGTAGAACCATTATTATTATATGAAAGTATTAAATTTGTTTTAATGAATATGACCCAATTTTTTTTTCATTTAGCACAAGGCCCCATAAATGTTTAAGACAGCCCTGAGTACCTACATGTTATCTTGCCCTCGGTATCCCATTTTAAATGGACACCAGGTTTAGTCCTATATTTTGAGTCATTATCTTGCCCTTAGCATCTCATTTCGAGTTATCATCTAATTTTGAGTTTAGTACTTTATTATATCGTTGTTGCGCCTATATCCATTTTTTATTGGATCTACAGTCTGGTCTGATCTTTCTATCATGGCACGCTTCAAGTATTGCCTCTCTTATTCATATCTTTTTTTTTATCAATAATATCCTTACATATGTCATTGTATAGTCTGCACACCATCTTTCAATCAAATCCAATAAAATTCAATCATTATTATGAACATGATCATCATTATCATAAATCATGCGAGCATCCAAACAAAACAATATTATGCATACATACATGAATCATCTTGCTTACTACCACCTAAAATTTAATCCAAAACACTAAAATACAGATACATCACCTTGCATGTTCTGGTTGTGAAGGAACCCACATGGGAGGTTAAGTTCAATTAGTTCAAAAGAAAGTTTAGCATCGGAAGATCTTGTGGTTTCAGATCTTGAGAATGAAGGCAGTATGTAACATCCCTAAACCCTAATATATAACTCATTGAAAATTCACACACACACACACACACACACATATATATATATATATATATATATATATATATATATATATATATATTCATAATTAATATACATATATTTTAAATTCATTTTATTTGAAGTAAAAGTTTCCTATGCGAAAAACGATTAAGGTGCGATTGGTAGGTGATTAGTGAGTCGTTAAGTCTTAATGATTAGTTAGTTAGAGTTAATTCAGTTAAGACCTAAATGAATGAAAAAAACATGAACTTAGTTTCTCAAATTAGATTTAAGGAGGGATGAAATTGATGTTTGATAAGCAAGCACCTCACTAAGCATAGCATGAGGTGTCACACAAGTTAGGACAAAATTCACCTCCATTAAAAAAAGATAGACATCTCTCATTTCTATCATTTCCAACCCACATTTTCGAGGACTCTTGATGTAAGCCTTCCTTTTTCATTCCTTAAGAAATCCCAAAGAAAAAGTTTCCCTTTTCTACCATTTTTAAAGCGAAAAGTGAAGTTAGGAATCATAATAGGTGAAAGACATTATTTAAAGGTTAATAGGTTGTTTTACCATCCTTTTCTATGGGTTTGAGATTCTGGAATCCCTAAGTATGATTCTAGATTGAGTGTTAATGAGTTATGGTAGCTTTTGCTGAGTTTTTGAGCTTTTTAAATTGGCTATATGTTCTCTAATTGCAAGATGTGCATCAAGTACCTTAAATATAAATATAGATGCCTACTTTCAGTCATCTTGTGTCATACTTTTCATCTAATTAGAGTGCAAATTTGGAAAACATAAAGAAGAAACCATTTACATATATATGTTAAATAACTCTCTGTAGAATTTTGTGCTTTATTCAACATATAGATGAAGTTAATCTTGTTGGACCATGGCTGCCTCGGAATTGAATATCATGTGAGGCAACCATGTTAAGATGGCATTTTGAGAACCTTAGGGTCATCATTAAAGAAAGTGTATTAATAAAAACATTGTTCCTAAATACTTTAAGTTTATTCATATAAAAGGATTTGGCTAGACATTGTGTTGATTGTGAGTTATGTTGAGTTTATCATGGTTAGTATAAAGTTGGGTAGTCTGTTTCCTTGTTGGAAACAAGACAGAATCATTTTGCATACCCTAAATTGTGTAGAGATGATATAAATATGAATTTTGGATGTGTTATATTTATATATGTATAGTTTCATGAGGCTCAAGAAATAATGTATTTGGATTAGTATAGAGACATGTAAGGAAGAATGTGTACAAGTAGGTCATGTGAGGGTCTAAGACAAAAGAATTAGATTTCATGAACATTGTGGAGTTAGTGCCTTGTAAATATAACATATCATGAATTATTTTACATTTTAATTTATTTTGCATTGGTCCTAATTATATAAATATTATGTGATATTAGGAAAATAGTGTGCAATTGAACACACACTCGATCGTGCAGAATAGATCAAGTCGAGTGCAACGGTAAGCATATTGCTTATATATGTGTATAAAATGTATTATGGTTTGTGACTTGTTAAATATGGAATGTGTGAATGATGTGAATAATGTTGTGAAGATTTGTGAAATGTTGTGATAGTTATGAAAAGTATGAGACTAGATAAGTTTCGACGTTATAAGCTGAAATGTGGTACATTGAGCCTTATGCATATGCTTGAACTGATTAATGATTGGATGAGAATGTGAGCTTGCTTATATGGATATGTGAAATGGTCTTAGTTGAGAGTTTTGTCCGAATTAGTAAGCCAGAAGCACATATGTTGAGTTATATATGTAGAGGACTAGTGAATTGAGTTCAATTACTCCATAGAACATATACATGTATTCTGAATTAGTGAGTTAGGATACAAATTAAGCCTAATGACCATTTTACATATGTCATCTAAGTGTAGAAAGGCACATAATTAATCAATAATGCTTACTATAATAAGTGAACTAAGTGACTGACTTTGTATTGAGAATGTTTAATAGTGCTAATATGATAATGATGATATGTTTTTATTTTTTGGCCTTATCTTGCAGGTGACGACGACGTCGTGTTCTTTAAATTATTTTTGTATACATATATTTGTAATATGTCTATTAAGTAGGCAACTTATCCATTGCCAACAAATGAAGTGGGAAGTTATTTTTTCCAAAAACATTTTCTCATATCTCATTTGCTTTTAATTTGAACTTTTGTTAATTAATTAATTAATTAATAAAGATAATCCAATTATCTTATTAATTTAAATAACAAAATCATAACATAATTTTTATGCAGCAATTTCGGCTCAGACGGTTAATTGGGAAAAATCTGAGGTGTTTTTTAGGAATCAGATCAACATTCAGCGCCAAAACAGACTTGCCGGCATATTGGGAATTTGGTGTGCGAGCTTACCTTTCAATTACCTTAGAGTTCCGCTCTTTCAGGGGGCCTCGAACGCAAGGTTTTTGCAACCTTTAATGGATCACTTTATTGCTAAATTCAATCTCTAGAAAGGGCAAGCGCTTTCTCTGGCGGGCAGACTCACTCTAATTAAATCTGCTTTAATGGGAGCTTTGATCCACTCATTCATGATTTACATTTGGCCTGCCTCGCTTATCACAAAATTTAATAAAGCCCTCCAGAATTTTCTTTGGACGAGAAATAGGGATCAGCGGAAACTTAGCATTGTTGCCTGGAGTATCTGTTGTCAACCTTTAGAGTGTGGTGGACTGGGAATTAAAAACATGGGTATGTTTAATTCAACACTTCTTGGGAAGTTCAGTTGGGAACTTTTAAAAGGTGACGACTTCATCCCTAAGCTTCTGATTACTCGCTTTCACACGCATTCGGGCCTACCAAATCCATACATCTCAAACTCGTCTGTCTGGTCTTCCATGAGGAGGGTATATGAACAAATTAGAGAGGACATAGTGTGGTGGTTTGGAGACAACTCCTGGCTAAATTTTTGGACTGACTCGTGGATATCCCCGTCTATCGCTAATCAGCTCGGCATTCCGCCTAAGAATCAGCACACACTATTTGAGCTGGTGCGAAATTACAAACTGGATAACTCGTGGAATAACTTGGACCAGCTTCCCGTACACGTCTAGACTCGTATTCTTTTGGTTCAGGGTAATCAGGATGGAACCGACACTTGCATTTGGAAACATTCCATGTCGGGAGATCTTACGACAAAATCCATGTACAGCTTGCTCCGCTCTGTTTCGCCGGTGGTTCCCTAGAATCGCTTCATCTGGAATGCATTTGTCCCTTCTCATTGTTGTTTTGCCTGGTGGTTGGTAATTCATGGGAAAATATCGGTTCAAGTTAATCTTCAAGTACGCAACTTCTCTCTTGCTTCGAGGTGTGCCTTGTGTAATTGCAATATCGAGACTTTGGATCACTTTTTTGTTATGTGTTGGATTGTGAGATGTCTTTGGGCGATGGTCTTTAATAACTTTGCTGTTACTCTCTGCTTTGTGACTACATTTGAGGCTTTATTTAGTGAAATTAGAGCGGTTTCTTTCCGATCGAAGAAACGCAGCTTGTGGAACTTGGCGATGGTTACTACAGTTTGGTATATTTGGCATATCAGGAACCTGGCTGTGTTTGAAAACGAAATCAATCCAAGTTCTTCTGAATCGTCTCTTCTTCCTCTTCTACGAGCCTAAATGAACCTCCTCTTCAACGTCTCGGGTCAGGCCACCTTCGGAACCGGACTTCATTACGGTGCATTGGGGTCTGCCCCGACAGGCTGGATTAAGGTAAACACCGATGGGGCTATGGAGGGTGCTCCTGGCATCGCTGGCGCTGGCGGGATTTTCAAAAACGGAAGAGGTTTTATAACGGGTTGTTTCGCCTTTCACATTGTCGAATCTTATGCTCATACGGCTGAGTTGATGGTGACCGTTTTTGCTATTAAAGCTGCCTAGGAAAGAGGCTGGCACAATTTGTGGATTGAATCTGACTCGACATATGCGGTTAAGTTGCTAAGTGAAAAATCTACTGCAGTTCCATGGAGGATTAAACAAGAATGGTTAAGTTGCTTATCACGTTGCTCGTCTATGAACTGCAGAATCACTCATATCTACAGGGAAGGTAATCAAGCTGCGGATCACCTTGCCTGTTTTGGAAAATCTGCGTCAGCGCTCCACTAGTGGCACTCTGCGCCTTATTTTTGCCAATCTCATGTTTTCGATGACCTTTGTAATGTTGCTCATATTCGTTTCCTTTAATTTTCTCCCTCTTTTGTAATTTTCTAATTTTGTTAATAATATGCAGGGTTAGTTAAGTGCGTTAGGGGTGCCAACCTAGTTGGGATGTCTAACCTCTTAATCGCGTCCCAATCTTTCATTAAAAAAAATCATAACATAATTTTTAATTAAAATTACATACATAAACTATGTATTAATTTCCATGTGAACTAATATCCATTTAATTTACTTTAGATTATGCAGGCCTTTAATTTAAATACCTTTAACCAATATATGATAGATGGAGTTCTTTTTGTTTAAGATTGCACCGGTAATGATAGTCCATTCTCGCCTATGAATTTTGGAGTATCTAATGTATTTTGTTCTGTGAATCCCATATGCAAGATAGTGACTTAAACATATATTGTAAATTGTAAAATCTTGCTTATATATAATATGTAAAGGATTATAATATATATAGTGTTAAAATGTTTATATGAGGTTGAGGTTAGATATATATAATTATAACAGGTTATTTGAGATAAAAAGTCCTTTATACTAAATTTTGTCTTCCAACTGCTTTCGGTGATCTGAGATGACAACAAATAGTTAGAAAAGCGGCCGAAAGTCCGACGAACCCTCTCCGAATCAAAGTGGTACTGAGGAGTACGAAATCAACTTGAAAGTAATGACTATGAGATAATATGTAGTAAGAATATGACGTACCTGAAGTCCTTACTTCAAGGCTATTTATAAGTAATTAATGACTTACATGAAGGTTTATGTACTTTACACGTGGCATCCTTCTATTGCATTCGGACTTTAAGCTTCATAAATTTGGATCCGGACTACTATGGTCCACATGTTCGCTTAGGAAGCTCCTCGAGAAGATTCTTCTTAGTTAGGCCTTTATATCTCTATTAGTTACGAGCTTCTTGAATGAGGCCCAATTACTAGTTTCAGGTCATAGGTATTTACTTCGAGCGTTTTGGGCCTATTCAGTTAATACTGTATCAGATGCCCCCCCCCCCCCCCCCCCCCCGCAAAATATGCCAGAAAGTTCTTTAGGGCTTTCTTCTTCCAATGAAGACATCATTATTAAATGTATCTAACATTAATGACATCGCACTAATGACACATACGAGCCGCCTCTTTAAAATTCATCATTACGAAACACTTCGATTATCCTAAAGTAATAATGACTTGAATACGCTTCAACATATTTACTTTCCCTTATTATAATTATAGATGCCAGACTTTTTGCATTTTCTTCTACTTCTTGTTTTGAAACGCCATTTCCAAACCTATAAGTTCTTCTCTTGGTTTTTGCTCTTTTCTCTTTTTGTTTGAATGGCTTCTAAAGCTCCAAAAGAAGGTTCGAAGAAAGTTTGTCAATCAACCACTATTTATCCTTCTTCACCCTCCTCTACTAAGAAAAACAAAAAACCTGAGAAAGAAGCCAAGCCTCGAAAGGTGAATCCTAGAATTCCTTCTCAACCTTCCATTTTGACTGCTGGGTATCTTCGGCTGATTGAAGTACAACATGCTTGGCTCTAAAAAATGATGATCTGACTTCCCCAAAAAGATGAAAGGGCCCAGCTTCCCCCCTTCCAAAACAAAGTTAGGTATATTTACTTAGTACTTAGAATGGGAGATGAGATTCCCGCTACCTGAAGGCATAATAGATGTTCTTAATGAGTTTTCTCTGTGCCCCTGTCAAATCTCTCCTAATGCCAGGCTTGAACTTCTCAGTTTTAACCAAGTTTGTGATGATTTGGCCATAGATCTAACCGAGTCGTTGTTTCCTCATTATTGGTGTCCTACCAAGAAGATAGATGAAGACACGGTTTACTGGACAGGATCTTCCCGCCGAAAACCCTTCCTAAAAAATAAAGTCCAGAGTGTGAAAGATTTCAAACTGAAATGGTTCTGGGTAGAACCAAATGGTGTTGTCCCGAACTATCCTTACATTCTAGGCTATTCATTTTCCACTAGGTGGAATGAAACTCCCATACTCAAGTCTTATTGGAAACATGTCCGAACATTAAATCCCAAAGAGGAGGTTGTTGCCGAAAGGATTGAAGCGTACTCTCTTAAATGGGACTACCAAGACATGATAGAAATTATCCGAACTGAGGGATGCACATGGTTCTTTAGCAAAACCAAATGAATCGCATATCCTAGTTCTAAGAGATTTAAAGCTATAGAAGGTGATTTATTGCTCACTTTTATTTATTTATATTGTCTTTGCTTGATGAAGGTGAATCTGGCCCAACATCTACTCTCTGTGATCAAATCATAGCTCGCCTTAAGAAGTTGAAGGCCGAACAAGCAATAACAAATCCTCATCTGGCCAAATTGTGGCTGAAGAGACGAGCACTTTTTTAGAAATTCAGCTAATCACTACACTAGAAGCTCAATCGAACATTGGTAATCTTACCACTATAACCTTTTCTAGTACGGCCAATGACCAAGGTAGTCATAAAATACCTGCTTCAACACCGCCCCTTTCAGATACTGTCGTAGCTGCCTAAACTCTTCCTTTCACTTCCTCAACTCCTCTGAATGATGTAATCATCTTAAGTGAAGAAATGCCTCATTCACCCGGGGATTTTAGTGACACCCCCAATCTATAGGACGAAGGGGTGATGGAAAATGTACAAGTATCTGAATGCATTCATCTCCCAAAGCTGCCAGAACTGTTCAGACTTCGCTCAAGGGCCAATGCGAAAGTTCGAAGGGAGCTGCACAGACTGAACACAAAGAAAGGCGTTCCAAAAAGCCCTCTTCCAGCACAAAAAGTGTATCTTCCTAGTCTGATTCAGATGTGTCCGATACTGAAGAAATGATGCAAATAGAAGATATGAGTAAAGAAGAGCCGATAATCCAAAATCGATGTTTGAGAATGACCCATATTCCTTTTACCGAAGACTCTCACTTTGCAGATAAACATCCCAGATTCTATAAGATCGAAGTAACGGATTTAGGAGAGCATGTGACGAAGAAATTTAAAATTTATAAAGAAGAGAGAGCATGAAGAAAAACGAGTAAGCAATACATCATTCCTCCCGGAGTAAGCCCGAAGACTGTCATTGAGGTCATTAGCAAAGTAAGTCAGAAGATGTTGGAAACCTTTGCCAAATATGATCGTCGAAAGGTATGTTTTTAATTTTGTATCGTATATCCTTTCTTTTGACACTCTTTAATCTTCTTTGTAGTTGGTTTCATAGTTACGGCACAAAATCTTTGGGGAACGCTTATCTTTGTGTATCCCCATTACAGAAGACATTGCCTGTCTATTAGTGATGCTGAATGATGCCGAGTTTTTTGAACATTTGTCTGCGTACTCAGCTGCCTGGGAAACTTTAGAACGCAAATTTACCGTAAGTTTCTCCCTTGTTTTTCATCTTACTTATCTGTTCTTCAAGTTTTTGCTTTATATCTCCTTGTTTTTAGGATTTGTCATCTACTACTCTATTAGTTGAGTAGTATCGTAATTTGGCTGCCAAGTACCATAAGCAATAAGAAGAATTGGCCAATCATATTTCTATCATCGTCGAAAATCTCAAAGAGTTGGTTATATGAAGGGCAATTTGGGAAACTCACAAATATATAGTCTAGATATATAATGACTTGGGTAATTGGTCTAAATATACAAATGGACCTCCAATTTGATCTAGTTTTGTAATTTTCCCATATTTTTATTCATTTTAACCCCTGATTTAATAAACTTTATTTTTATTTACTTTAATCTCTAATCTAATAACTTTATTTTTTATTTATTTTAATCCCTAATTTAATAACTTTCTTTTCATTCAATCTAATCCATTTTAATAACTTTCTATTTCATTCATTTTAATCTCTAATTTAATAACTTTATATTTTATTTGTTATAATGCCTAAATTAATAATTTTCTTTTACTTACTTTAGTCCTTAATTTGAAGTTTCCCGCTTTCTTTCAATTAGATCCTTGAATAAATTTTTAAGTTTATCCAGTGTAGCCTTTTGTCCATTTTTACACTATAATTAAATGTATAGCTATGTTATTTGTTTCTAACATTTTATTTTAGTTGATATGAGTATGCTTGATGCGGATTGAAGATATGAGAATATCCCGATGTAATTATATTTAATTTATATATATTTCATTATTTTTTATGTTGTAATATTTTGTTATTTCTGTATTGAGTTAATTCCCAAAAGAAACCACCGTTGTTACACTATTTTGCAGGTGGAGGAATGTTGTATTTTTTTTGTCAAAACAAAAATTTGTATGCATTTGTAAATCAAGGACTTTTGAGTTAACACTAAATAACTTTAATTTTTAATATTTTTTTTTATTATTTTGAAGTCGTTAACGATAAAATTTGGCAATATCAATCTAAAAATCACCGATTTGCAAATATCGACAAGCACAATAATTGTTTTGATAAAAAAAATAACAAACCACGAGATTTTTTTTTAATTAACCCTAGTTTTATCTAATTACTCATTTCATTTCGAAATTCAACCTACTCAAACTAATTTTTTTTTGAAAGCTACTCAAACTAATTTTAACTAGTATTGTGCCTACGCGTTGCACGGGTAGATAATTTTTTTTACAGAAATTTAACATTTTTATATTTTTAAAATTTTATATCATTATATATAGTGATATTAATATTTTGTTTTAAAATAATTTAAATTTACAAATTGTAAATAAATTAACAAACATATCTTTATAATTGCTTGATAATATTTGGAAGTTATTGAAGTCATAATCTATTCCGTGTTGACATGTTTGCAATGGTAATTCCTTTGTTCTTGTATAATATTTTTTTCTGTATAATCTTGCAATTTAAAATATTTACTACATTTGGTGATGATATTTTTTTCAATCAAATTCTAGCTCTCCTAAAAAAAAATTCTCGTGCTTACTAAAATCTTTGATAAATCTATAAATTTGAAATAAGCATGTCTTTCTTTTAAAATTTTATTTGGTTCATGTAGTAGTTTAGATGTTTAAATATTGTGTTACTTATTACAACGAAAAATTAAATGTGTTATAAAAAACAAATTCAGTTGTATTGGTTTTAATGTTATTTATTAACGTTAAATGAATGGAAATGGATCCTTACATATTTTTTTTATCGTTATATAATTTATTTTCGTTGAGATATTTTGTAAGTTGTTTTATTGTATCTATTAAATACAAATATAATTTTTTTTAATTATATTAGTTTTAATGCTATTTATTAAAGTTAAATTAATGGAATTTGAATGGATCCTTACATATGTTATAATTGTTTTTGAGTTATATTGGTTTTAATGCTATTTATAAAAGTTAAATAGTGGTTGAGAGCTTACCTATGCCTTGGGAGGTCATGGGTTCGAATCACATTCGGGTCTGGTGGAGATTTTTTTTCTTCTTTAATGTAAGCGCATTGTGCGCAAAAAATTTTTTTAAAAAAATAATAAAAAAATGGAATTTGAATGGATCCTTACATATATTTTTTCTGTTATATAATTTTTTTCTTTTGGATATTTTGTAAGTTATTTTATTATATCTATTAAATATAAATATAATTTTTTTCAATAATATTGATTTTAATACTATTTATTAATTTAAATTAATGGAATTTGAGTGGATCCTTACATATTTTTTGTCGTTATATAATTTTTTTCATTAGGATATTTTGTAAGTTATTTTATTAGAGGTAAGTTTGCCAGAGTTTGTATTGATATCGATCTAGCTAAGCCTCTTTTGTCTAAATTCTGTGTTCAGAATACGGTTTACTATATTGAATATGAAGGCATTCATAATATTTGCTATGAGTGTGGTATGTTTGGCCCTACTTATGAAGGGTGTCCAAAGAAAGAGAAGCTGGTCGAATAGGTTATGGTGGCTGATAAAGAAAGAGAAGAGGGGATTCAAGGTGAAGGGAGGAACTTTGGCCCTTGGATGCTGGCTAAGAGGTCGGTTAGACGAAGGACTCGGGCAACTGTTGTTCAGAATCGTCCTCCTGACATTAGTAAGGAGATGAATTCTCTCCAGATTGCCCCTGAGATCAAGGAAAGGTCCCCCAATAAGAAAGTTGGTTCCGGTGTTGAAACGGTCCTCGGTTCAGGATCTAGATTTGGGGTCCTGTCTATTGAGGATGCTCATGAATCTGACCACTCAAACGAGCATATGGAGCTAAGCATGCTAGGGTTAGAATATGCTGAGCCGGAGGCCAATAAAGTAGAGACTGTTAACCCTCTGTTTGAATCCAAAGTTGTTGCCTTGGGGAGCTCCCAGAATCATGCCCCATTTGGGAAAAAGAAGCACAATGAGGTTAGTATCCCGAAAACCTATATTGATAATTCAAATGGAAAGGCTATGGGGGTCGATAAAATGAATATGAAAAAACCTAAGGGTAATCAGAAAAATAACCATAGCTCTTTGGATGTTTGGGATAAAAGGGGGCCTGCTGGTACCTCTTCAAGGCTCTCAGGAGCCTCGAATAAGTACCTAGTTTAGGGTGTTGGGCCTGTGGTCAGTAGTCCGCCTTTTTGATGGACTTTTTTGTATGGAATGTTAGAGGTGCGACTAGTAAGGCTACCCGTATCTATGTTAAAGATTTAATTAAACAAGTTAACCCTTCTTGTTTTGCTTTGCTGGAAACCAAGATCAGTGGTAGTAAAGTAGATGAGGTGGTTAGAAAGTTTAGAAATTGGAATTGTGTCAGATCGGAGGCTACTAGCCGGGCTGGGGGGATTTGGCTCTTCTGGAAGCCAGATCGTGTTTATATTGACATTGTCAGTATGGATAAACAATTTATTCATAGTAAGGTTATTTATCCTAGTAATAAACCCTTCTTTATCACCTTTGTTTATGCTGATCCTATCATGGCCAATCGTAAAAGGTTGTGGGAGGTCCTGTATACTATGAGTACAAGCATTTTGGATGATTGGTTTGTGGCTGGGGATTTTAATGATATTGCCCTTATGAGTGATCAAAAAGGGGGTGGGAACCACTATGTGAACCGGTGTCTCAACCATAAGCAGAATATGGATTTGTGTGAGCTTTCTGATCTGGGAGCTGCTGGTCATAGATTTACTTGGAAACGTAATAGTGTTTTTTTTCGTTTGGACAAAGTTTATGCGAATATTGCGGCTATCTATAGATTTACCGAAGTGAATGTGTTGAATCTCCCTTTCCGTCACTCTGATCACTGTCCTATTTTAGTTAAGTTGGTGAAAAGTCATCGGCCTAAAGGGGACAGACCTTTTAGGTACCAGGTGGCCTGGGAATCTCACCCTGAGTTTAAAAGCTTTGTTCAGGACAATTGGCATCCCCACTCCAATGTTCTCCTTGCTGCTGAGGGTTTAGAAGGAATGTGGTGGGATGGAATAAAAACATCATTGGCCACATTATCAGAAGAAAGAATAAGCTTTTAAGCAGAATCGAAGGCATTCATCGTAATTTAGAGATTAGATTTGATCATAGTCTGAATGGTCTTCTTAGATCTCTCTAGAACGAATTGGAAGCTGTGCTGAGGCAGGAAGAGCTACTTTGGTTTCAGAAATCTAGAAAGGCTTGGATCAAAGATGGAGATCGCAATACCAGGTTTTTCCACCTTTCTACTATTATTAGAAGACAGAGTAATCGGATCGATGCTATCAAAGATTCAAATGGAGATTGGGTCTATGAGGATGAGGACATTCGTCGCTTGGCCCTTAATTTTTATAAAGACTTATTTAAAGAGGAGAATGTGGATCTGGATAAAGCCCTTTCTAGGACTTTGTTTCCTAGGTTGGAAGAGGAAACAATTCAGGAAGCTTTCCATCCTATTAACCAGAAAGAGATTGATCTGGCCTTCTCGAGTATTGGAGCTACCATAGCTCTTGGGATTGATGGTATTCCTGCCAGTTTTTATCACAAACATTGGGATACTGTGAAGGAAGGAATTTACAGTTTTGTTAAAGGAGTTTTCAGTGGTTCCAACGATATTAGGCTTGTGAATAAAACTCTTCTGGCCTTGATCCCAAAAGTTGAGAAACCGTCCTCCTTTTTACAAATGAGGACTATTAGTATTTGTAATGTGTTGTGCAAAGCTATTACAAAAATTGTGGCTAATAGACTCCGGTGTATTCTTCCTGAGATTATTAGCCAGAATCAAGGCAGTTTTGTTCATGGCAGACAGATGATGGATAATGTTGTTATAGCCCAGGAGATGGTTCACTCCATGAAAATTAAAAAGGGTAGGAGAGGTATTGTGGCTCTGAAGCTGGACCTGGAGAAAGCTTATGACCGCTTAAACTTGAGCTTTCTTCTAGATAGTCTGAAGAGAGCTGGTATCCCGGATAGTTGGAGGAGATTGATCGAGGTTTGCATTTCTTCTCCTGTTTTTCAGGTTTTGATCAATGGTGATATGTCAGAGGAGTTTACTCCTTCCAGGGGGATCCATCAAGGGGACCCTATGAGCCCTTTCTTATTTGTTATTGCTATGGAAAGATTGTCTCACCTTATCCAAGAGGCTGTGGGCAATGGGAATTTCCATCCTGTTTCCATCAACAAATTTTGTCCTTCGATTACTCATTTGTTCTTCGCAGATGATGTTATGATCTTTGTGGAAGGGAATAAGGAGCAAATTGGTGTGGTTATGGATATCCTTAACTGTTTCTGCGCCGCTTCTGGCCAGAAGATCAATATCCAAAAATCCCGGATGTTGTGTTCTAAAAACATGGGTAAGGGTGTCTGCAAAAGGCTAAGTGAATTATCTGGTATTCCTCTGACTAATTCTTTGGGTAAGTATCTGGGGGTTCCCCTCCATAGTGACAGAGTCTCCAAAGCCTCATTTAAAGAGACTCTGGACAAAACTAATGGTAAGTGTGCCAGTTGGAAAGCTAAAACTCTTTCTCTTGTGGGCCGTCTTACTTTGATTCAGTCTGTCAATTGTGCGGCTCCTAATCATATTATGCAAGCTTATAGATTGACTGAGCCTGTTCTTAATGATCTTGATAAAATCAATCGGCGTTTCCTTTGGGGGGACTCTGCGGAGGGGAAAAAGATCCACCTTGTTCCTTGGAAGGAGGTTTGCCAACCTAAAAACATGGGAGGCCTGGGGATAAGACAAGCCAAGGACAATAACAAAGTTTTATTAATGAAGCTTCTGTGGAGAATGTGGCAACTCCCCTCTTCTCTTTGGGTTCGTTTTCTTTGTGGGAAATATAGAAAAGATAAGATTTTTGGGGGCCCCAAGGAGAGAGTTGCCAATTGTTCTTTTCTTTGGAAAGGCCTCAGTACTGTGTTTTCAGAGTTTTGCTCTGGGATAGGTTGGGAGGTGGGAAATGGTAAGTCCATCAGCTTCTGGAATGACATCTGGATTGGAGACAAATCTCTATTAGAGGTATGTAGCTCCCCGCCGCCTAGTAATATCCTCAATTAGAGGATCGCCGATGTGGTGGATTCAGAGGGGGGATTGGATTTGGTCTAAATTTGACTCTTTTTTTAGTCTGGATACGCTCCTGAGGATTAGAGGGGTTAAGATAAGTAACAAGAAGGAAGATAGGGATAGTCATTGTTGGGCATTGACAAATAATAGGGCTTATACCTGCAAGTCTGCCTTTGAGGCTTTCAACCGAAATGGGACGGGTCCTCAATCTGAAGTTTGGAAAATCATTTGGGCCTTAAAAATTCCTTACCGCATTAGGAGCTTTCTGTGGCTTGGTGTTAAGGATAGGCTGCTCACTAATTCGGATAGAAATAGACGACATCTGGTGGATTCAGGTGCTTGTAGCAGATGTAGAGGGCATGTTGAAACTATTTGTCATGCTCTTAGGGACTGTACTAGGAGTAAAGAGGTGTGGAGAAAAGTTCTCCCTCACCACCTACTTTCTACTTTCTTGGCTCACTCTAATCATGACTGGTTTATTGATGGAGTTAGTGGGAACTTATTGGCTAGCCTTGAGCATGGTGATATTTTCTTTGCTATTGTTTGTCACCAGATTTGGAAGTGGAGGAATGAGGATATCTTTGGAAAGAAAACTATTTCTATTCCTAATTTAGTTAAATTCTTCTCGGAAAAATTATTCAATATTACTGATAGCTTCAAAGGAGATTCTCTTGCTAGGTCGACCCAGAGGAAGACTGTTCACCTCCTTGGTTGGTGCAGGCCTAGAGAAGGGGTGGTGAAATTAAACATGGATGGTTCTTGCCTTAAGGATGGTAAGATTGATGCAGGAGGTGTTCTGAGAGATGATGGGGGTGCATGGTTGTATGGGTTTGCTCAGTATCTGGGTTTGGGTTTGTCCTTTTCGGCTGAGCTTTGGGGGATTTTTTTTTGGCCTTAAACTTTCCAAGAGTCTAGGTTTGAAGAAGTTGATTGTAGAATCTGACAACCTTAAGGCTATCAAAATGATTTCCGATAATAATGCTATTTGTCTAAATAGCCAAAATCTAATCAAAGGTATTAGAAGGTTTTGCTCTTCCTTTGATTTCATAGAATTCAGCCATATCTTCAGAGAACATAACCGGGTAGCGGATCGTTTGGCGGCTGCTGGTCATGAGGGGATGTTGGGCGTCACGACCTTTTCTTATCCTCTTGATTATCTTTCTTCTCTTCTTTTTGAAGATGTGGTGGGGGTTAGCTTCCCTAGGCTAATCCCAGGCTAGGTTTTTGGTTTTTGTTTTTTGTTTTTTCTTTTCCTGTTCCTACCAAAAAAAATTATATCTATTAAATATAAATTAGATATAATATTTTTAATTTTGATTTGTTATTATTTTGACAATTCATCAAACAGGCCGCTAAAACTTGCTTCCGCTGGGAGAAAATCTGTTGTCCCGTACTTGGTGTCCCTTTGGCTGTCCCCCACTCCTTTTATGACATGTGTCATACTAATCCCAATCACTCTTAACACCTAATTATCACTGTTAACTCCCACCTAATTAACACTCTTACTAATTCCTATCCTGGTTAATTCCTATCCTGGTTAATTCCAACTTGGTTAACTCTTACATTTGTGTTCATAAAAAAAAACTCTTAAGTTTGCTTTTCCCTGAGATTTATTTCTCTTCCCTCTCTTGACTCTTCTTCTTCCACCAGTTATGTAGATTGAATTAAAACGAGTTTGGTTGTTTCAAATTAGGATTGAATTCCACTTTCATGCATCTGTTTCTGGGTAGAAAGAGAAGGATTGAGTTTTAGGGGTTTCTTTGGTGGAATCCCACCGACTTTTAGTACCATGAAAATCATTGGTGATTTCTTCATAATCATCCATGATAAGAACAATATAGTTGCTATATTTGGAAACATCAACCTTAAGCCTCTTAGCATGCTTGGAAGAATCGGCTCAGAGAGAATTTTGGACATCGGAATAGGCATCACTGCGCTTGAGCCGTTCGCCGGTGTACTTATGGAAGGTAATTTGAAGATATGGATAGAAAACAGAGACCAATTTTATGAGATTATCGATCTAAGCAGGTGCGAAATTGATAAGGAATGAATCGATCTGACATAGTCCAAGCAACTAAAATTCGAGTAATTGCTGAGGTTAGTTGAAGCCATAACTCTAGTATGTTCATTGCTTAAAAGTGATTACTGGGCAATTACTTATGATTAAAATGTAAATGTTGAAATGTTTTGATGCTTATATATATAGGCAGAGGAGTAAAACAAAGCAACAAGTCAATTAATTTGGAATCAGTTAGTGAAATAAGGCATTAATTAGTTTTGAAGAACCAACGATGAAATTAAAAATGAGATTATTTTATTAATGAATGGAAAACCTGCGCTCAAGTAGCAGAGCGGTCTAGAAATTGAAAATATATGTCTCTCAATTTTTGTCAAGAAACCAGAAGATAAAGAAATCTCAGGTAGAAGCAAACAATTTTTGCCGGAAGAAAAAAAAGACGATTATTCTCTTATTCAAGTTAACCAAGATTAGAATTAGTAAGAGTTAACAGCGTTAATCAAGTGCAAAGGCTAGTTAGGATTAATATGACACATGTCATAAAAGGAGTGGGAGACAGCCAAGTGGATACCAAGTCTGGGACAACATATTTTCTCCCGCTTCCACTATTATATATAATAGGGTAAATTCCAAAAAAAAACCATGTGGTTTGATGTTGTTCCAAAAAAATCATTGTGGTTTGTTATTACAAAAAAAAGGACTGTAGTTTGCGCCGTTACCCGAAAAACGGAAAATGGCTTAACAGTGTTAAATTGCTGACGTGGCACAGGGGTAAGGTTGGAAATTCGAATTTTTTTATTTTTTTCCCTTCTTCTTCTTCTTCTTTCTTTTTCTTCTTCTTCTCCTTCTTCTTCCTCTCTTCTCTCCTCTTCTTCCTTCTTCTTCTTCCTTCTCCTTCTTCTTCTTTTTTTCTTCCATTCTTTTTTTTTTTAATTTCCGATTTCCAAAGAAATCTGGAAATTTCCGAAATCTAGAATCCAGATTTCGGAAATTTCCAGATTTCTCTGGAAATCTGGAATCTCTGAAATCTGAAAATCCAGATTTCCGAAAATCTAGAAAATTTCCAGATTTCCATCGGAAAATCTGGAAAATTTCCAGATTCTGGAAATTTTCACAAAACCAGTCTTAAATTTGGAATTGATCTGTCGTTCATCAAGTTTCTTATTCTAGATTTTATAGGCAAACCAAAATATATTATCATGGCCAGAAAATTCTTCGTCGGCGGCAACTGGAAATGCGTAAGCCTCTTTCTCGTTTTTTCATTGATTGTCTTCAATTCTCTCTACTGATCGTGCTTTCTCATTCTCATTTTCTTTTGGATAAAATTATTAATTAATAATTTGGAGAATTTTTCTATCATTCTGCTCGTCTTTATATCCGATCATCATCCTCATACTTCATCATTTTAATATAATATCTTGTCAATTTAATTCTGAATTTTGTGGTTTTGATTAGATCTGATGGGTTTTTGTTAACTAGCAATTTGTGACTGTAGAGTCAGAATTGTGTGACTGTTTGTTGATTTCATGACTGTTTGTTTGTGTTACTTACTTGGATTTGCAGAATGGGACAACTGAGGAGGTGAAGAAGATTGTTACCGTTTTAAATGAAGCTGAGGTTCCTTCTGAGGATGTTGTTGGTAAGCCTGAACTTTATTCTAAATCCTTGAACTGGAATTAGAATGGGAACCTTAGAATAGAATGGATTCCAGATTTCGGAAATTTTCAGATTTCTTCGGAAATCGGAAATTAAAAAAAAAGAATGGAAGAAAAAAAGAAGAAGAATGAGAAGGAAGAAGAGGATCGAAAATTTTCAGATTTCTTCGAAAATCGGAAATTTAAAAAAAAGAATGGAAGAGGAGAAGAAGAAGAAGAAGAAGAAGAAGAAGAAGAAGAAGAAGAAGAAGAAGAAGAAGAAGAAGAAGAAGAAGAAGAAGAAGAAGAAGAAGAAGAAGAAGAAGAGAGGGAAAAAAATAAAAAAAATAAAAAAATTTGAATTTCCAACCTTACCCCTGTGCCACGTCAGCAATTTAACACCGTTAAGCTATTTTCCGTTTTTCGGATAACGGCGCAAACCACAGTCCTTTTTTTTTGTAATAACAAACCACAAGGGTTTTTTTGGAACAACATCAAACCACATGGTTTTTTTTTTGGAATTTACCCTATATAATAATATAGATATAAAACCAATACTAAAAATGAGTAAGAAACTTAGAATGGTAATCATGACAAAACATGATATATAATTGAAATAAATTTTATAGTAACTAGAGTATAATGTTTAAATACCTCTTTAATTATTTTTTTTAATATATCTCAAACTTCAATAAACAACTATTATGTGAAACTTTATATCTATTCGTACAAAAAATGCATAAAAATAAAAAACAATTAATCCATATGAGTTAGATAAATCCAAATTAAAAAAACCAGTGGACTTCACCAGGTTCTGAATATGACAAATTAACCTAACTCCAATTAAATCTAACAATTGAGTTCATATAAAACCGAAAATCTAAATTTTAGTTAGAGTTAACAATTGAAAAGATTACACCTATCAACTTATACTAAAAAAGAATGAAAATATACAAAATCTTTATTACATGATTTATAATTGAAATAAATTTCATTGTAAGTATAATATTTCAATACCTCTTTAATTATTTTCTTCAATATGTCTCCAACTTCAATAAACAACTATTGTGTGAAACTTTATATCTATTCCTACAAAAAAAATGCATAAAAATAAAAAATTGAATCCATATGAGTTAGATAAACCCAAATTAAAAAGAATCAGTGGACTTCACCTGGTTCTGAATTTGACAAATTAACCCAACTCCAATTAAACCTAACAACTGAGTTCATATAAAATCGAAAATCCAAATTTTAGTTAGAGTTAACAAACGATTACACCTAGCAACTTATGCTAAAAAAGGATGAAAATATACAAAATCTTTATTTAGTCATTTTGAAAAAAAAAAGCAAAAAAAAATATAGATAAGGCAGCGAGAGGTGTGGAACAACACAATTGAGAACAAAATAACTACTACATATGAAAAAAATCGAATAATTACCTTCAGAAACATAAAGATTTCCTGTAATTTTTGACATATTTGCTTTTCCCGACTTCAGTTATTTATGTCTTTTCTATTTCTATCAGATTTCTTCAATTAGAGATATCAAAATCTAAATTCTCCCAATTCTTGAAAAAAAATGCTATTAATACAGAAATCGCTGAGATATTTGATTTTCGCTGGCCAATGAATATAATGATGGAATATACAAAATCTTTATTTAGTCAGTTTGAAAAAAAAGGCAAATAAAAAAACATAGATAAGACAACGAGAGGCGTGGAATAACACAATTGAAAAAAAAATAACTACTACATATGAAAAAAATCGAATAATTACCTTAGAAACATAACGATTTCCTGTAATTTTTGACGCATTTGCTTTTCACGATTTCAGTTGTTTATCATCTTCTAAATTCTCCCAAATCTTGAAAAAAAGCTATTAATTCTTTAATTGGAGATATCAAAATATAAATTCTCTCAATTCTTGAAAAATGTTATGAATACAGTTTATCAATGGAAATCGCTCCTAAATAAATCTGAATCTCTTACTGAAATAAGAACAAAATTATAAGACTATATTATTTGAAGTAAGAATAAAATTATAAGATTAAGAACAAAACTAATACATAATCAAAATTAAAGATAAAGGAGACCAATGAATATAATGATGGAATACTATATATATATCATGTTTTATATATATGTTTATTTGTGACTTTTAGATTTTCTTTGCTTTGTGTTTTTTTATCTTCCTGTAACTCTTACTTTTTTTCTATTACTTTAATTAATATTAATAGACTATTAATTAAAAATAAATAATGTGAGATAATTAAACCCTATTAACTAATTTATTCTTTTTGCTCCTACTACTACTGTGATAACTAAGCAAAAAAACCTCTAAACCACTTATCTTCGGTATTTTATATAGTATAGATAGATGAGTGAAATAAGTGATTAATTAATTGCACTGAAAATTCTTGTCAAAAAAAAAAAAAAAAACTGCACTGAAAATTTAAATGAGTAGGTACTTAATTAAACTAAAAATATAATACTATTTGCAATTGAGGCATGCTTCGTTTATGGCTAAGGATTCATTGGCCTATGTGTAAGTATGCACTGCGCAGTCTGAAACAACCAACTCCAACTGAAAATGGCCATGCCACTAATGATCTCCTTTCTTCCCTCCCTATCCTTCTCTCCCTCTTCTCTCCCTCTTTTCTCCTTCCATCGCTCCACTTACTCTTCTCTACCAAAAGTACCTTATACCTCCAAGATTCAATGCGCCAATACCAATAAACAACAATCGCAATCTAAAACCACCTCCAATATCGACCCTAAACGTGGAGTCGCCGTTTACAAGCCCAAGTCCTATGAAGTTCTTGTCACTGATGCTGCCAATTCTCTAGCTTACGCTCTACAGGACGGCAAAACCCGCTTGGAAATCGATTTCCCGTAACTTTCTTTTCCTCTCTCTCTACCTCTGTTTGTATGAATTCGTGAATTTGCTTCTTCTTGTTTCAGAACACGCCCACTTTGTTATCACAGCTTGCTACTTTGCTAGTAGTAATACGCATCTCATAATTTTCGATGTACCAGGATTGCACTTATCTAGCTTGATTGAGAATAAGTCAAACCATCAAATGAAGCATTTGATTAAATTGGAATTTTAGCATGGTTAGGTGTTTCAGTTTTTCTGCATTTCCAATATGCTCCTTACACTTACTCATGCACTCTGTTTTCTCTTTGCAACTTGGTTTGGATGTCAGGCCCTTGCCTAGTGACATTTCTTCGTACAAGGTAATTTCTTTCGTTCTCAGGTTTATGTTGTAATTTAATTTTTTTCACGACTTTATCATTTTATGTTTATTATTTTTGCAACTGAATCTATTCGTATTATTGAAAAATCTTATGGGTCGTTGGATCATCATAATTTTTAGTTAATCATTTTCCCTATAAACAGTGTCATTATGACTCTGCTCAGGGGGTCTCATCTCATAGAAAAGAACAAATTAATAAGAACAGATTGATTTATAATTTCAACTTCCTGACTATGTGAAGGGATCTTCAGATGAGTTCATTGATGCCAACGTTCAACTTGCCTTGGCTGTTGTCAGAAAGCTGAAAGAGAAAAGGGAAACCAGAGCTTGCATTGTAAGATGCGATTTTCAACAATTATCCTCATTTCGATTTTTTTAACATGAAAACAAGTTAAGATGATATTTGATGTCAGGTATTTCCTGATAAGCCAGAGAAGCGCAGGGCTTCTGAGCTTTTTAAAGCAGCTCTAGACTCGGTAATATTCTAAGTCAAGGTTACTTTATCTTTCATCAGTGGCGTATGAGAGGTGTAATCAGTTCGATGACTGTTCTCAGTAGTACTGTGTGACTATGGTATTTATCTTCTCAAGTTGAGACTTCTTAAACATAGAGTTAAGATATAGGTATTTGTTAGTGGAGGGGTGGTTATAAGGAGAAGGGGAAACTATCTTTTTCTTGTCAAGTGCTGTATAGCGTGTATCATTTTTGTGTACTGATGTGGCTCTAAAATTTTTTCATTAGTGCTCCTTTCTTCAACTAAATCTAAGTTATTTTTTTAGTTCAGATTTAAAACTTGAGATAGAGAGCGAGATATTATGCATATTGACTCTTACATGGGCTCTGCATTTCTGTTTGTGGCTCTCAGATTGACGGCATAACTGTAGGATCACTTGATGATGTTCCCAGTGGTCCTGTGTCCACATTTTTCAAGTCTGTAAGGAATACCTTAGACTTTGATTTTGAAGATGACAATGAAGGTAGTTATGTAAAGTCAAAACTAACTGTAAAAATCTGAATCAGTAACTTGTCTTCATCTTATTTTTATTTATTTTTAATTAGTTCATTACTGGTTTCCCCATGATGAGGCATTACTGTCGAAATGCTGCTGAATCTATGAGTTGGAAGGACCACAATATTTTAGTTGGCCTGTGAATTAGTTCAAGTCACAACTGGAGCTGGTTTACACCATAAGTTTGAATGATAGTAAGTAGGGAAAGTAATTTTCAGGTTGCTTGATTCTTAGCATGGATATTTTGCAATTTCGTTGATAAAAGAGAACGTTAGCAAGCTGGGTCATGAAAGGTCTTGATTGTCATCAGTTGGTTTCCTGGCATTAGAGCAAACAAGTCTCCTCCTGATGAATTTTTCTGGTCTACATAGGTTGTAGTTTTGTGATTTTAGTTGTTTGGTCTTTGAGTGCTGTGTAATGTTTTATAGCTTTAGCACATGACTGTTCAATGTGAGTAAAAAGAAAAAGAGAAGGCACTATCTATTTAAGGTATCTGACCACGTTTCTGAGAACAGTTACCTTATTTTCTTTACCTTCTTATGGTATAAGCTTGTAGTAGTCAGACATGATATGCTCTCTAGCTTAAACTCATTTTCGTAATTTCAGACAAAAGTGGTTTAGTCACGAAAAAGTTTTGGAATTGGTGACTTGCTTTCGCAAAGTTTACAAGTTATATATAACAAAAATTCCTGCAAATATGTTGCATCGAAGGTGGCAAAGGCCACCTGATATTGAGAATTTAAATTTAGATTAAACATAATATTACATCAAAAATAAAAGATTTTCAAAATATCGGTGTACTGGGGGCAAGCCTTTCCCTGCCAATTTATTTGGCAAGAGGCCGCTCCTAAGACTCGAACCCGTGACCTCTTGGTCACACGACAACAACGTTTACCGTTGCGCCAAGCCTTTCCCTACATCTAACTAATCTACTGATACATTAACTAAAGGGCAAAAAAAAACTCCCGAAATAACCTATTTGAGAGCTTATTTGTTCCAAATAAGCAAGTTGAGGGAGTTAGTTGGCACAAGTCTAAGTTCGGGGGTCAGTTGTAGTATTGGGACAACTTAGGGCGGTTGGGAAGGTATTAAGCCTAAATACAATCAAAAGAACTTACTGTGTCTTGAATTTATTCTTTATTTTTTGTGTATTCTTTTTTGTAGACTCTTCATTAATATGTTCAAAATCTATTTCCTCCCTACAATTGACGTGAAAGCTGTTTAAAATTTAAATCTTTTTATATGGATGAGACTGGATGTAGTTTGCATTACAATCTTAGTGTACTTTTAAGTGTTTCTTTGTTCATTTTTCTCTAACCTACTGGATAAAATGACAAAAAATTTGAAGTCTTGATTGAACATTCTTCATTATCTCTTCTATTTTACAGATCGGTGGAAGTCTGGTGAACCACCATCCCTTTACTTATTCATAAATTGTAGCACCCGTGAACTTTCTGTTATAGAGAAGTATGTGGTAAGTTTTCTTTATGAAAATATTTTACCGATTTGATGATTGTAGATATGTTGTAGATCCTAGTATCGCCTCATGATTAGCATATCTGCATGTTCTCGTTCCTTATCATTGATTTCTTGTTACTGTCCCTTTTGTTTAACATGCAGGAAAGCTTTGCCATGTCAACCCCAACCCTTCTGTTCAACCTTGAACTTGACACATTACGGTATTCTTTTTGCCTGCCTTATCTTTGTTTTGTTTTTCCATGAAGTTAATCCCTTTGCTTCCTTTTTCAGTGCTGACTTAGGTATTCTGGGATTTCCAACCAAAGATTTGCACTTTCGGTTTTTGGCTCAGTTCATCCCAGTATTTTATGTTCGAATTAGAGAGTACTCAAAGGTCTACTTTTTCAAGTTAATTTTAATCTCATTTTTTTGTCACTTTTTTTGTTTTAGCTGAGGTCTTCACTAACTCTTTGTTCTTAATGATGCAAGACAGTAGCAGTAGCACCTTATATTGTAAATTACAGCGGAGCATTATTCCGCCAATACCCAGGTATGAAAATATATCCGTCAAGTTAGATCAGCTTTGTTTTGATTGAGTAATATTTTTATTCTGGGTTCAGATTTTGCTTTTTAGGTGTTAGTGTTTTCTGTAGATGGTACATAAAATTGAGAATTTGAGAGAGTCGAGAGCAATGGGTTAACCAATCCCTCAGGTGACTGGGCGGTTGATTTAAATAGAAAAAGGGAAAGAATATTTGGACCCGAACCTTAATGTGTCAATTTTAAGTGAGATTACAGACTTCTCACCTGTCATAGCCTAACTGGTTTGCATGTCTTCTTCTTGGCACAGTAAACAGTCGTATTGTTTTAGATCAGGTGCTCTTAGTCGGAGAACAATAATCTTGAATTGATCATTGTCAAGGAACCATTTTTTACCCAAAAACTTAAGTTGGTATAGAATGCCAATAATAACTTTTATTACTATCTATGACATACCCCTGCATGCAAATGCGTGTTAGGATTGAACCGCATACAACAAAAGTCCATCTTACCATGTGTTGAAATGGAGTTGTCAGGATTTGAACCCTTGACCACTTGGTGTAAGAGGCTTGGATACCATGTTAGGGAACTATTTGACCCATAAGGTTTAGTTGATAGGCAAGGCCAAAAGTAGCTTTTATCTTTATCTCTGATAATCATGAACAAAATATTGCTTTTGGTGGCATGATTATATATCGTACAGATGAAATTCAATTTTATTTTAGAACTATTTTGAAGTGCAGAGGGCGAGCCTTGGCGCAACGGTAAACGTTGTTGTCGTGTGACCAAGAGGTCACGGGTTCGAGTCTTAGGAGCGGCCTCTTGCCAAATAAATTGGCAGGGAAGGCTTGCCCCCAGTACACCCTTGTGGTGGGACCCCTCCCCGGACCCTCGCTCAGCGGGGACGCGTAGTGCGACCGGGCCACCCTTTTTTTTCTTTTTTTTTTTTTAACTATTTTGAAGTGCAAATGCATGTTACCTATGAAATGGGGAAAGTACAGAAAAGTGATTTATAGGCTAGCCCTGTACTTTTGCTGAACAAAAAGGACCTCTTTGATTTTACTAAGCAGTTTCAATTGTCCCACGGTAAATTTGTGGTGTTCTCTTCCATAGTTGGTACTTTATTTTACTTATTAGTACGTTTCTGAATCTTGATTTCCTAAATCAGGTCTAAAATTTTATTCCAACCTGTAACATGTACAGGTCCTTGGCAGGTAATGCTTAAACAAGCTGATGGTTCTTATGCCTGTGTAGCAGAAAGTGCAACACGCTTCACCCTTGGCGAGGTAAATATCTATCTTATTGTACAGATTCTGTTTTATTCACAAGCTTGATCAAGTCCTTCTAGTTGCAATATCTGTTGATGTTCTTTCTTATAATTCAGACCAAAGAAGAACTACTGAGGGTCCTTGGGCTGCAGGAGGAAGAAGGAAGCTCGCTACAATTTCTTCGCAGGGGATACAAGGTAATCATCATTATCTGAGTAGTTTCTCTCATCATTTGTTGTAATTTACATACCTCTACAAGTGATTTCCTAAAAAGAAGATGCTATAACCTACTCATATCTGCTTCTGTACCTTTCTTCCTTACCTTCACCCAAACATCAGATTTTTTTATCATTTACTGATGAGACTTCCAAGGGCTTTCTTCTTGCTTGTCACCATCACTTTATCAACAAAAAAAAAAACCCAATATATTACAATGAAGTTAGACAAGAACAAACTATAAAATACTGAGCTATATATATAAAAAGAGTATAAGGTCTAAATTTCCCCATAGGGTTTTTGGGAATAGCAGTTTAACCCTTAATGTTCGAAATGGTGCAATGTTGACCCATGGCAGAAATATTAGTTTTTCCCTTTTTCAAGTAAATACCAATGAAATTGCCAATGAATCAAAATTTGTCAGTAATTACCGACAATTCTTCTGATTAAATCCCTTGAAAATGGACAAAACTGAGTTCGTGTTTCTACCATGGGTCAATATTTTACCATTTTGAATGATAGGAATTAGATTGCTAAAAATAAATAAAATAGTAGTAATAAAATAAAATCTAATATTATGGTCTTTTGATTATAATATTGTTAAACTAGATGATTGGCAACTACACCAAAAACTTGACACGCATAGAACATACTCTTATTAAGTAATATAGACTGAGTCCAAAATTTCACCCCCCAGAGATCCTTATTAAACCCTTCAAAATCCTTATGTTTTTTAGACTATGGATGAACAAGTATTTGTAACCTAATTCCATTTAACACTTTGAATAGAAAAACATAATTCAGTTAATAAAGAAAACATTCATGAAGATGACTAGGCCCCATGTTTCGCTTAAACTTCCAATCATGCAAAATTTACTCTGTACAACTGTAAATGTTATGGATGATGATTTTTCCCAAAGTTACTGATTCTCTATGGTCATGAAAGTGTTAGTAATTCATCTCTATAGTTAATCACTTAATTAGACAAATAAAATAATAAAGATATAAATGCAAGAACACTATGGAAAACCTTGATTAATTAATCAAACAACCGCAAGAATTAACCTATGTGCTTAGTCATGCACGTTATAATTGAGATTCAATTTATAGTTCCATTAATAAATTACTAATGATTATAAAAATTAAGTAACTTTCAACAAGCATTAAAAGAAATAAAATATATTTTCAGTAGAGAATTAAATCAATTTTTTTTTATTAAAACTAGAAATGCAACTTATCTTCCTTCGAGTCTAGCACAAACTTCTTTACCTGCTTCTTGAGAGAATTGACTCCAAAGAACAGATTGAACGTAATATTGTGCAAGAGCCTTCAAACATGAACAGTAAGCCAATATATGGAGGAGCTTAGCTTAAAATTTCGATTTAGATTCAAACTTCTAGTCTCGAAATGAATTTCAATTTGTAACCAGATAAATTACCACTGCTGGGTATGAACTGGTTGCTGCACCAGGTACACACTAGCAAGAAATTAAAATGAGTTGAGCATGAAACTTGAAAATAGACTGGTCCACAAACTGGTAAAATCGGGCCTGATTATTGAAAGTCTTCTGCACGGATTCCCTGTTCATTATGCATCACGATCCCAATTTAGCTCCAATTGAGTTCCTGAACAAAAATTAAACTAAATTAGGTAAAATTAATCAAATAAAAATAGGAAAATACACTAAAAAGAAAATAAAATAACTCGGTCAATTCAACAAATTCTATTCGTATCAATACACATCTGACAGTGTGTCAAAGATGTGTAGTGCAGAAAATACTGTTTAGGTTCAGCTTGCTTCTTATAGTGTATTAATATTTATGATCTTTGACCCAAAAAGTGTTGCTGACTTTGCTTCGTAGTGTATTTAAATCTGTACAAGTATTGACCTAAAAGTCTAGATTCAATTTGCCCCTAATAAATAAATACATATACAAGATGGGCGTTTACTTGAATTGCCAACATGAGTATTTAGATGTTTGACTTTTTTACAACGTCTTTAGTTAATTCTGCATTTCGTGCGCACATGCCATTGTTCCTTGACCTCAGTATATATTGTGAATTTTTTTTTTTTATCATTTTAGAAAGGTTGTTGCCGTGTGACCTGAGGTCACGGGTTCGAGTCTTAGGAGCGGCCTCTTGCCAATTAAATTGGCAAGGGAAGGCTTGCCCCCAATACACCCTTGTGGTGGGACCCCTCCCCGGACCCTCGCTCAGCGGGGACGCGTAATGCGACCGGGCCGCCCTTTATCATTTTAGAAAGGTTGTCTGATTCTTTGCTGCTTATTATGGTTTTCTTATAGATATACTTGTATTTTTCTCATTAACACTAATGTTGTTTGTTCTATGACCAATATAATATTGGCTACCTTGGGATTGTTGTCCTTGAGGATATAAGCTATATCCAAGCCAGAAAATTTAGATAGTAAATTGATAAGTAAGATCGGATATAACACTTCAATATCATGTCCTTCGCTCTGGCTACCGGTAGTCATAGTTATTAGTTATGCAGTTGACTTGTAAATAAAATTTTCTTATTCATTTTGGCTTCCAATGATTATAAAATTTCTAAATTTTGGCGCAACGGTAAAACGTTGTTGTCGTGTGACCAGAGGTCACGGGTTCGAGTCTTAGGAGCGGCCTCTTGCCAATTAAATTGGCAAGGGAAGGCTTGCCCCCAATACACCCTTGTGGTGGGACCCCTCCCCGGACCCTCGCTCAGCGGGGACGCGTAATGCGACCGGGCCGCCCTTTTTTTTTTTTTATCCTTGGCACTTGAGGGTGTTTCTTAGCATAATTATTGTAGTCTGAAGGCAAACTTGTATTCCTTTGATCTAAAATATCACCTAATGTGGGCTCACAAATTGAAAGCTCTGTCTTCCTTTGCTTACAAGCATGGGTATGCATACACTTGTCTATTTCTCTATGTCTATAGCTGAAAAACATTTGCTTGGGGACAAAATTGGTTAAACTAGATGTGTATGTTGCAGGCTGCAACGTGGTGGGAAGAAGATGTTGAACTGGAAGCATCTTCTGAGTGGCGCAGTTGAAAATCTGCAGCAGCGGCAAATTTTTATGTAGATAACTAGATATCATATGGTGAAGAATGAAGAAATGAAGATTCATATTTTTCACTTCATCATTTTTCTCATTATAGAAATGAATCTGCCAACGATTTGTAATCATTTTCTCCATGCAATTTGTGAACTAGCTTTTTTTTTCTTTTTAAACTCATTAAAGCTGTAAAGGAAATTAACACAATCTGATAGCACATTTTTTGAACTTATATTGTCACTCTGGCATTACATATATCTACTAATTATCATATTTAACTTGATATGCTTTGCAAAAGCAAGTGCAGCACTTGAGCATAGTCAGATATTCGCATTGTTTGCAGTCCTTTTAACTTCCTAGGGTTGAAGTAATTTTCAGCAACATAAACATCCAATGCACAATTTTCGCCAAAGGCATCACATGGAAACGTGGGAAAAAGAAAAACATTGTAGATAAATTTGGTAATTCATGAAAACATGGAGCTATTTTATTTTTTCACACGGGAGCAATATTGCAGCCTAACAATCAGTTGCAGTTTAAACCTTCTACAGAACATTAGAGGCACATGCTCTATGGCATCTCTTTGAATTAAAAGTACATTAAAATGGAAATTCAGAATACAATTTTACATTTGTAAAACTATAATGTGCATTAAAGTTTTAATAACGCAAGCAAAATAATCTAATTCGCTAATTACTCTGCACCAAAATCAGGTTCTGGCGGCTTCTGCAATTTCAGCAAGGGTCCTGTGCTATTAGAGCGAAGCTTGTGCCCCCGAAGGGCATTGGCTGCAAAACGAGAGGCGAGCAATGTTGGCCCCAGCTTGGAAAAGCTGTTAGTTTTAGATACTAATGGCTTTTCATCATCATATTCCTCATTATAGTTCAATTCTTCTTCTTCTTCTTCTTCTTGCATGCGAAGTTCTGCTGCCTTCCTCCTGGAATACCGTCGCCAAGAAGCTTGGATTAGACATGAAGCCCAAGTCCTCCACTGCTGCGAGTAGAAACGGAAAGTATGCTGCAACTGCCTGCTATGAAGACGCCTAAATTGACTTGCAACAAACTTCAATTCCTCAGCTTCCAATGCAAAAGCCTCAACCTCTGTTATGGCCCTGACTGTCCTGGTAGAAGAAGGTAAGCTAGCACCAGCTTTAGGGTCTAGTGCCCAAGTTAGAAGTTCTTCTCCGCAAAAGTCGCCTTCTTTTAAGAATCCTCTGTTGAAAAAGCCACTTCTTCCACCATCTGTTGTCACACTCTCCAGTCTGCCACGAATTATGAATAGCATTTCATCGACAGGGTCTTCTTCACGGACTATATATGTTTTTTCTGTGTATAGACTTGGCTTCAACCGTTCACATATGGCATCTAGCAACCTTTCGTCCATATTGGCAAATAAAGGAACCTGCATAATAATCAGAGTCTCAAAATTTTGCATTGAGAAGAACAATTATACAACTGATTACAAGCTAATATTACTTACCCTTCTGACCAAGTTTAAACATAGATGCCTCTTAATATCCCTCCTCAGATCTTTTGGTAAACTCTGAACTATACTCTCTTCATCGACTCCCCGAGTTTCCAGCCACTTGTATTGATCGTAGCGCCTAACTCGCTCCCTGAGATCCTGCGGCAGCAAACGATGACGCATCCACTGTTCTGAATCACGCCTTTTGATCCTCATTTCCTCTAGACGAATTGTTATGGATGAAAGATATGTCTATCACAACCAAGAAAATGAAAAATCACTAGAGATTTTACGATAAGTTTCATCAATGCTTGGAACAGAAGAATTGCAAAATGTTGGTCCTTATAAAGTAGGAAAATATGATTATCCTATGCATATGATGTATCAAATAAAAGAAATAAATCGATATTCAACTTACCTGCATGTTCCCAATCAGAAGTGCAAAGAGGATAAGCCCAAGAATGGCTATTGCAATGGAAAAGAGAACCTCTAAAGGAAAAGTGCTGGTTTCAAGACCCTGACCAAGTGTACTGTATAAAAATTAAATGCCAGTAAGCTTCAGAATACTGAAACTTTAAGCACTTATTGCAGCAGTCGTTTAAACTGAATATGTTTCAGAGTGAGCAGAACAACAAAAGAAGAAAATATTTCTCCATGAGAATTCTCAAGCATTCTTGAAGCCTAAAAAAAAGGTAAATGTACCTTAAGTTTTGCAATCCCCACCACAAACAGTAAAAGAATTTAGAACCGAATACCCTGGATGCAACAATGTCCGATGACATGGCCTGAGTATAAATTCCATAATTAAATGCCGAATTACCATCATCATCAACATTACAGCTGTTTGGAAGGACAACATCACTGACTCTCCGCCACTCATGGAAACCTGGCAACCCCTTGTTGCCGCAATACAAGTAGCTTATCTCGCATTTCCCGCTATCAATGCATGCTTTCTGCCAACATGCGTCTTTCCTTTCAACAGCTAGCAAGTACCAAAAAGCTCCAACAATCTGTAAAATTCTTTCCAAGATTGATCACATAGTATAAAGGTTGGTTCCACCATGATTATGAAACTGGTAAACAGAACTTGAAAATCCAAATATTCGAAGAGTATTTCAAGATTAAGAAGGTACAACAATACTCACATGACTAGCAAGCATATACCAAAGCAGATAGTACGCAGCACCGGCCCAGGCACTTTCAGCGAAAGCACCCGCAGTCTTCTTCAGGTCTGAAGTTAGAGGGAAAAAGCGAACGAATCTTGGGATGTATTGAAGAAAGACAATGATTAGCAATGCTTGTTTAGTAGCCAATACTTCTGAACCTATTTTCCTGTAGTTAAGATATTTCCACACCACAATCTGCACAAGAAGGAATTGAATAAAATGCGTTTATATAAGAATCAGGAAAGTTTAACAAGTATGGTTTCAGAAACCTGAGGTATGGGTAGGACAGAGAGAAAATCAATAATGAAATAACGCTGCAAGTATCGAGCAGCTATCTGTGCAGAATCAATGACGAGTTCACCTCGACCAAAGACACGTGAAGATGGGGCAACAAAGGCAGTCCGAAACTGGAAAGCCATTCGGAGCAAATAGAAAACATCAAGAATGGTCCTAGTAGTTGTAATTGTAGCTGCTAAATTGGTATCCATGCCCAGGCACACCATTTTATAATTAAACACAGGAAGATAAAAGAACAAAGGATCAACAGATACTGCTACAATGCAGGAAATGACAAAAAGCCTATTCCATAACAGGAGAGATTTGTCCTGAGGATCAAATATTTTTTTCTCAGAAACTTTAAGATCCTCAGGAAAAACTGCTCGGGTGACTCCGGTTCTTAGTGCTTGACCAAATGTTATCAGCCCTTCTGATCCCTTTTTCATCCCAAACCTATTCTTTCCTCTGCCTCTAATAAGGGCGAATCCTTGTAAATTAAACATAGATTTCTTCATCCCTCTCTTAGTAGTGTTGGCTGACAAATTAGAATCCAAATCATCCAATCTGCCATTAGGTACAATCATGAATTAAAAACATAAAATATAATATAATTTAAGTATAGAAGATTGAATCTGCAACTAGACCTCACAAATTTCTCCCTTTGGCCACCTATGTATTGTGACTTGTAACCGCAATCAAACATTTTGTCGAACAGGTTGCATTACCAAGTGTCACGTGGTAATTTTAATCTGCAGAAAACTGTCACAAATCCATAAGGAGAATGAGTAAAACCAGATGCAATAAATCCTTCTCCTGTGCATTCTGATTCATTCCATGTTTAAATTTTTTATATACAAACAAATGCAAATAACAAGAAACATTCCAGCTTTTATACGCAGAAAAAACTATCACAAGAAACTGGAAAAATTATGCAACAATTAACATCAAAACCACAAATCTGAAAAGAAAAATAAATTATTGAAACTCATGATATACAAAATTTAACAAATAAGTAGATATATGAAAGATTAATGAACTTACAGTAATAATAATTGATCTTCAATGGCAGAATTAATAAATGAAAGGGAAATAAAAGGATGGGATATGAGTTTGGGAAGAAAGAGAGAGACATACGCCCCCATGCAATGCAAGGGAGAGATGTGATGTGAAGAGAGATAGAGAAAGATTAACCGTTATAACGGTCATACTACATAGATCAATATCTTATTTTTTACTTTGAATTTCTTTTATATATTATTGCCGGACCAATTTAAATAAAATGGCTTAAAATATTATTTGACCCATTACAGATAAAAAAAAATGCTGAGAAATCTATCTATTATATATATATATATATATATATATAAATAAAAGGGTGGAACATATAAGGGGTAAATTACATAATAATTGCCTCATAATTTAACAAGTATCTTTCTGGAAAATATAATTTTTAAAATGTCAAATGTTAAACTGTGTGACTGAATTTATCATATAAGTCCCATCTATTATTTTATGGAATAATTTATTTATTTAAAAATGAGAAATAATATCTTTTGAATATAACCTCGTATTCTGTAAACTATCCTTTTGACATTTTTTCCAGAAATTCATGGTTGGAGATCTGGAATTTTTCCATTTTAAAATCATACCATTCAAATTAGAGTATGGAAATGAGAGAATAACTAAGGAAATCAACAATATCATTAAGATGATTTCTATTTTCCCAACTTTGAAGAAAACTCTAAAACCAATTAAACAATTAGGAAAAATGCCAAAAAACAAATCTAAAAGATTGAAACCTTTTTTTTATTTTGTTTCGTTCAACCACCATAATAAGGCTATTAGAATTTCTGGGAAAAAATAATTAATTCTTTCATGAAAATATATGAATTTCTTAAAGGGTGATTTGATATTGATCCTGATTCCTTTACAAATGACTAAGCATCTTACTTCATTAATGTCCGGAAACGATTCCATCCGGAAACAATTCCATACATTTGATTTTAATTGTATAACATTTCAAAATTACTTTTTAGTTTTCAATTGATATATTGATTATTTTTTATTGGACAGAAAGATTAATTAACTGCAGAAGATTGGATCATCAAATTTTCAAATAAATATAAAAACTGGCGCAAACAAGATGATAGAAGATGGTGAAAAGAAATGGAAATAGTGGAAGCAAAGATTTAGGGATTAGTTATTAGTATCTAATTAATAATTCAATAAAATAAAATAATTATTAAAAAAAATAGAGTAACCGATTAAATATGACAAAAGCATAAAAAGTTTGGATTTTTTGCTATTCTACTTAATAGAAAATAAGGAATTGATAAAAGCAAATAGTTAATTGTAAAATCTATATAATAGGTGATTATTGGTGTAATTTCCTCACAAAAGAAACACTTACATAATTTTAAAGCCTAAGTTAAATGATGTGTCATAATATAAAAAACTTTGCTGATCTGTCAATTTCTAAGCTTTTAGTGTTTTTAAATTATTTTTCTTAATTGATTTTAAATTACTTTAGGGTCCGTTTGGTACGCCGTAATACAATATAATGTAATTAAAATCATAATGTAATGGAATGGAATAGTTATTCTATTACCATGTTTGGTTGACAATTATAATGGAATGTAATAACCATTACAATACTTATATTTTCTTAATTAAATGCAATCATAAAATTTTATTTACATAATTAAAATCAACGAAAAATGTGAAAAATCAAATCGAAATCAAATACAAAATTAGATTAACCGAAATCAATAAATTAGTATATAGTTTTTCATTTTTTCATATTTTTTTATATTTTTCTCGTTTCTTTCAATTTCCATTTTCAACATTTTTCACCATTTTTCTAGTTTCTCCTTTTTCCGGTTTTTTATTTTTCGTATTTTTTCGGTTTTTCGTTTTTCTCGTTTTCAATTTTCATGTCTTTCTACTTTTGCATTTTTGAAAACAATGAGATGTAAGATTGAGAGGTGAGATTTGAGAAATGAGAGGTTAGATGACAATGTAATGAGAATTCAAGTCATTTTTCTATGTAATGAGGATTACAAGATTTCTTCAACAAAATGTAACTCAAAGTTTTCTCATTCCATTACAATGAAATTGTAACATGCAACCAAACATGGTAATGAGCCTTCGATGTAATGGTCATTCCATTACGAAGGTCATTACATCTTCCCAAACCCCACCTTAATGTTTTTAAGTTATTGAACCACTTTCTACGTTTTTGTTTAGAAGAGAACCACTCCATACCTACTTCTCTATCCCTTATCTATTTATTCAAATAAATGGTTTGCTTCCTCAAATTGGGAGGACGAATATTATCTTCCACAGCGGCGCCGCCTCTCCTTCCCGTAGTGATATTGTCTTCATAATGAATAAATTATAAATAAATAAAAGCTTTAAAAAGGTTAAGAAGTTAAAAAGGATATAATGTCCTTGGTAGGGGATATGTTTAGATTTTCTTAAAACATTCTTTGTACTGGTTTCATACTTTTTTCCTCTCTTCATTTATATATTCGGTTCTTTGCCTTTTCGAGGGTGCCAACCTGGTTGGGATTCCCGTTGGGTTAGGTCCGTATTTCAATAAAAAAAAGGACATGGAAAATTTAATAAATAAATAAAAGCTTTAAAAAAAGAGATTCATGAGATTTGTTATGTTAAAGTTTTTTTGATAAATTATATTAATATTATTTATCTATAATGATATGTTAATTTTAAAAGCTTTAAAATTCAATAATTTGTTATATTAGCTTTTTTTGATAAATTATATTAATATTATTTATCTATAATGATATATTAATTTTAAATTTTAATTATCTAATATAAATATATTAGATGAGTTGGCCTAGATTGGGCTTGGAAAATAGTTTTATAGCCTAATCCAATCTGGTCCAAGTCGGATATAAATATAGTGGAGTTACGCTGGTTTGGATCAGATGTAGAATCTGATTAAATCTGGTTCAAACCCAGCTCTGCCTATGAACAGGTATTCCAAACTTGTTTTGTTTTTGAGGACTTGATAACAAATTCGTAAGTCTGGAAGGGACTTTGATACACCTCCTTCATATCTCTTAATCCATGCAATCTAACTTAAGGCACTCTGATTTTAAGACCTATGTAAATTTGAATGTAATAGCCGCAGCAAGACCACAATAGGTACAATAACATGCCCATATACCTTCTACCAGTTGCCATTGAAAATGTAACTTCCATTTACATAAATACATATAGAACTTTCACTACAACAAATCAGCACTTGCGCCACGGTCAGAATCGTGGCCCAAGTGTAATTTTTCTATGGCTACACGGTTTAGCCACGGAAAATCAAGGTGGATGCTCTTGTGGCGCAAGTGAGCGTGGCTAGGTATTTGCCACAGAAAAATAATGATCGTGGCATAAATTGGTTTTTATGCCACGAAAAAAACCGTGGCTAATCATATCCCTTTGCCATAAGTAAAATTGTGGCAAGAGTAAAATATTTGTGGCAAGATATAATGGCCCATGAAAACCAATCACACTTAGCCACAAGCACAATAGAACACTCGTGACTAGAAACCTTACTTAGCCACGAACATAAATGTGGCAAACTTGATCAACTTTTGGTAATTTATTTTTAGTTGATTTTTTTTTTATTATTATTGTATGAACTTTTAGATTGACAGGAGGAACTACATTAAAATCAGTCAGAACTAACAAAGTCTAAAATTTTAACCATTCTTAATAAAAATAAATAAATAATTATTAAATAATCAATAATTTTATCATCCAATAAAGAAACTCATTACAATATAAAAAATCTCTGAATTACAAAAAAAAAAAAACAAATATGAAAACTTTAAATCTAAAGTGAAGGTGTCCAACACAGATTATATTCTATATCACTATTCCATGTATACAAATAATAGTGCCACGACCCGTTAGAATTGAATATAATTAGCTTTTCAAAATTACATCTCATCCATCAGCTCCTCCTTAGTGATTTCTGCAGATTGCAAACAATCATCAATTAAGAGACAAAAAAGTTACAATAAGAAAAATTGCTTGTGAAAATATGAGTATAACACTAAATATATATAGGATTATAGGAGCAGCTTGAAGCATATTGGAGTCTCAGGTCACGAGTCCAAAATTACAATGCACATGTCAACTTAGTGCTAGATAAAATGACCAATTTAGAAATGGACTAATACAATGTAAGTGTCAACTCATATCATTTACTTGTACAACAAAGAAGAACAAAAAAACCACACGGGAAAGGTACAATCTCTAATACATTAACTTAATAAAGGATGTCCCTGCATCCAATAGAATTTATGTACTTATAATTTCACCAAGCTATGTATCCTTTTTATTTAAAGAACATGATTCATTCCACTAAACATTCATTTTAATCCAAGCTAAGTCTACATCACTCTAGCAATTCAAACCACATAATCATGACATTTAGGCATAGTAATTTAGGAACTACAATTTATGAGCTTGTAGCACATCCCGTTCCTAAACTCATGACTATTATCACAATATAAAATACTAGAACTAAGATGTTCATTCATTGCTAGAATTGCATCATTAGAGCAATGCGTCTAAAAGGAACTGTGCATGATGGGGTTGGGGAGGTGGGGCTTTTGGATGATTTACAGGTGGATTGGGCAGCATCATATCTTGTTTGGAAGAAATAAGAATGATGTACCTAAATATATGAAGCCCTCTACAACAGTTACACAACGAGTCAGATGTAAGCTTTCGGTGAACTCAATTTTCATTAGTCATTAAGCCATTGTTCATGAGCAACCACAGGAAAATCCTCACTTTCTCCGGAACTTTTAACTTCCAAATACATGTCCATATAGGAGGCGGATGAGAAACGACATCCGAATTCAGAATTGCATAACACATAGCACAGAATAAAATATTCATAGCAAAATAACTTTTCAGGTTCAATTTTCTGAAAATTAATCAGAATTATACGCATATAGCCACATATATTGGTAGAAACTATTTTAGAATAAGTATTTGTTATTTAATGAACTGCCTAAATTTTTTAGCATAAAGTTGTGCTTGAACAAAAAATATTCAAATGGCCAAATGCATGACTTATTTGCATCAATACATAAAATTATATCTATGTGACTCTGTTCACAGGTCTCCACAACTATTTAATATAAAGTGAAACCAAAAAGAAGGTAAGAATCAATACAATTAAAAATATTTGTTAAGCATTTTCCTTTTATTTTTCTAACATTTCACAAGTCATGTCGAACTACTAATCATCAAAAGAATAAAGAAACATGTGAACAATATTCTGCATCAATTGAATGGTACAAGAAAAGAGAGATATAATGATGCGGGGCATCTTTCCCTAGGATCGGGTCCGGACGAGGGAAGTCGCAGGAAGAATCTAGCACGAACAACAAGCGAGCAAGGAGGCCAAACTGTGCCACACAATATGTGGGGCACGCTCCGCGTGGGTTATTACACTCTCCACATACTTGAGGGTTTGATCCAAAGAGAAGTCCAGGAGGTCATCTACGCAGGGCTTGGATCGGGCACGCTCTGTGTAGAGTTAAAACACGCTTCGCGTGTAAGAAGAAATGATCCAGAGAAGAGTTCAGCAGCCAAGGCACGCCCCACGTAGAATTAGGCATGCCCCGCGTGCCTTCAATTTAAAAGCCTACGCTCCGCGTAGATTTGGGCACGCTCTGCGTAGATTTGGGCACGCTCTGCGTAGAATGGGTACTGATCCGGAGAAGAGCTCAACAGCCAACCCACGCCCCGCGTGCCTTCAGCTTAAGGAACTTGCTCCTTACTCCAACTTCCTCCTTATTTACAATCCTACCACTCCTTATTTACACCTTTGTCACTCCCTTATTACAACCATGTCACTCCCTATTTACCATCCATGCCACCCCTTTATATTTCACTCATTTACCCCTTATCTTTATGTTTTAATTAGCTATGTAATTTGCCCTTCATGTAATTTGGCAATTAGGGTTTTTGAGATGATATAAATTCATCTCTTTCTCTTTGTAATGTTTCAACTTTTTATCAATCAAATATTAAACTTCTTCAAGAAGCTTGTTAAGGTTTTCACCTTCAACAATTGGGGTTTCATATTCCTATGGATTTAGTCCATTAAACTTGGGATTCACTCATTCTAGTTTAGCTAGAGAAGAACATCTTTGTTAGTTTACGATTAAAACTAACACGTCACGATTTCAGTGAAATCCACGCTGCATCAGTTGATATCAGAGCCGGTCGTTTTCCTTGAACGGAGACTTCTTTCGACAATGATTCAACCGAGTTATTCACAAGCCTTAAAGGAACGTCTTGAAGCCGAGACACGGGAGATGGAGCTCCAATATGCCAAAATGTTGAGAAAGACAAAAGAGAACTTGGAGCAAGAAGAAATGGAAAGGCTCCAAAGAAGAACCCGAAATAGCCGGAGACGACAACATCGAGCCCAACGAAAAAGAGATGGAGAAACCACTATTTCACCTCCTAAGGATTCATCCCAAATCTGTCCCATATAACACAAGGAGGAGGTAAATCCAAAGCTTTCAATTCTTGATGTGGAAGTTGTGGGTATGCCTATTATTAGTGATGATTTGGTAGTTTGTGATGTTGAAGTAGATTTAAGTTCTCATTGTGGATTTATTATTAATGAAATTTTTGATGAGAATTTAAATGCATGTGTGAATGAGGGGGAGTGGGGATTGAGAGGTGGAATTTTTGAGGAAACCCATGATGAGAAGGGTACTCCCAAGTGTTTGATGAAATGCCCCTTAGGCATAGCCACATATGTATGCTTAAGGACATTAAGGATATTTGTCTTGAAGAGGGGGAGAAGGAGTTTGGGCTTATTAATCTCTTTAAAGGGAAAGATGCAATTAGTTTATGTGTGGAGATTGATGGCTATGGTGATGGGAGAGATGTTGGTGGTTCTACCATATTGGGTTGTAGCATGTCTTTTGAGTCGGGCGACTTGGCACATGAATTAGTCGGTTCGAATTATGAAGAGGAGTGTGAGGAAACGAGAGGTCATGGGAAAAGACGGATCGTGGATGAAGATGGAAATGAATTTGAATATAACCATGAAGAAGAGGAGTTAGAAGAGGAGATTGATGAAGAGGAGAAGCAATCCGAGAATGAGCTCGAAAGAAATGGGGAACATGATTATCGTGAAGGAGAATTCGAGGATGAGGTTGGAGAGAGAGAGCACGCTTCCGAGGATGAAATATGTGAAGATGGTGAACTTTGTCATAGTGCATATGAGTTTGATTATGATGAAGATGGTAGAGTTTACCATGAGGAGGATGAACATCAAAGAGTTGAGTGGAACCAATATGGGGCCGCTTATGAGGAAGACGAAAATGGGGTCTACTATGATGAGAATGGGTGTCGGCGTGTTGAGTGGGATCGACACGGGGCTACTTATGAAGATAACGAAGGTAGATTCTATTGTGATGATGAGTTGGAGGAGGTTGAATGGAACTACAATGAAGATATCTATGAGTATGATGGAGGTAGGATCCATCATGATGATGAGTTGGGACATGTAGAATGGAACCGAAATGAAGAAGCTTATGATGATGATGAAGGTCGGTTCTAAGATGAATATGAGTCGGGAAATATTAGGTGGAACCGAAACGAAAAGACTTATGAGCATGATGAAGGACGGCTCCGAGATGACTATGAGACGGGAAATGTAGAGTGGAGCCGGAATGAAGATGCTTATGATGGTGAAGAAAATCGGTTCCACGATGAGGATGAGTCGAGAAGTGTTGAGTGGAACCAAGATGAAGACACTTATGAAGTTGATGATAATGGCAATGAGCACAATGTGTATTTGGTGACTAGGGTGCCAATGCCTAGTGAAGAGGAGCATAGCCAACGCCATCGGTTATTTAGAACTCGATGCTTAGTTCTTGGGAAGAAGTGTGAGATGGTGATCAATGGAGGAAGCCAAGTAAATATCATTAGTCGGTCCGCCGTGAGTAAGTTTGGGTTGGTTCCCGAGCCACATTCTAGACCTTACCGCCTTGGTTGGGTCAACGAGGTGGAAAAGCTTCAAGTTACTCATTGGTGTAAAGTTCCTTTCACTATTGGAGCTTATGGGGATGAAGCTATGTGTGATGTTGTGGAGATGGGTGCTTGTGATGTACTACTTGGTAGGCCATGGCAATTTGATTGTGATGCCTCACATGCGGGAAGAAGCAACACCTACACCATACGCAAAGGCGGAATCCGATATGTCCTTACACCTTTGAAGAGTTCTCCTAGTAAGAGAATGGAGACCGTTTTGGAAGATTGTCCAACTCGGGAGTTGAATGTGAATGGGTGCATTGGTGGAACGGGTGAGACATTGACTCATCTTGACTTGGGTTCCATGGGTGAGTTAACTAGCCTCTCTCCTAATGAAGTCACATCCAAAGGGGAGCATGAGGTTGAGAAGTATGAGAGCGAAGTTGGAAGTGAAGAAGTTGAGCCGATGTCCGAATGTGACAAGTACGTGTCTTCCAACGAGCCACCTAAAGGCCTTCTTAAAGGGCCTCCACCTTTGAGGAAGCTATCACATGACATAGCATGTGATCCAGGAGATAGTGCACCTAGCTCTACATATGGTGAGTTGAACTCAAGAGGGGAAGATGAAGGTTGCTCCATGATGCCTATCGATAGCACCAAAATGCCTAGCACATGCCATATGCAAAGGAATCAAGTCTCTTACTCGGTAAAATCTAAACTTATTCCTTTGTGCTTTGTTGTGGGCTTTGGTGATTGCTTATTGAAGGGGGGTGGCTTCCCGGGGAACATAGAAGAGATGGGAGGAAGTCAAGGCTTGGAAAACTCGGAATTTATTATTTTGTGCTTAGTTGACATGTATGTGTGGGGGAATATGTGGTGCTTATTGGGGAAGCATCAACCATATGGGGAGTCATTGAGAAGTAATTTTATGGTGAAGAGAATGGGTTTCATGAAGTCTTTGATGAATGGGGATAGCCGCCCGAGAGGCATTGAGGAGATTGAAGAAATTCAAGACTTGGGAAGTAATGACGAAGTTAGTAACGTGACAAGTCTTGGAGTTCTGGGATTGTTAACCCAAGGTGAGGATGGAGCTACTATGTGTGAGCTTGGGATCACTATGATGTGGGTTGACAAGCATCGCCGGGATATTCCGTTTGATGTGGGCCATGGGCAAGGAGAGATTGTGCATGATAGCCGGGTTAGTGGAGTGAGTAAAAACGAAGGTTGGGCATATTCAGTTCAAAATCATGTTTGGGTTGTGGAGAGTACTCAAGGGATCGCTCTAATTTGGGTTGATATATGGCACCGATATATGACATTCGAGGTCAGCTATGAGCAATTGAAAGTTGAGCCTAGCATCTGGGTTGATGGCGTGAGGTACATTGAGGTCCGGGCATATTCGACTCAAAGCCATATTGGGGTTTTGAAGAGCATGTGTGGGATTGAGCCTAATTGGGTTGATACATATCGTCGGGAACTTCCATTTGAGGTAGGCCAAGAGCGGAAGAAGATTGTGTTGACTCCTCAAGTTCGTGACGGGGAGATCAAGAGGGTCCATGGGTGGTCAGTGCAACCAAATGAGGGACGTTGGAAGATCACCCAAGCATTTATGGGGAAGTGGTTTGACAAGCTTTGCCAAGACATATCATTCGATGTTGGTAGAGCATCTGAGATTGGTGGAGATTGGGAGATGAGTACCACAGAAAATGAAGTCCGGGGTGAGGCCCTTGTGGAGATATGGGGAAAAGCTCGTGAGGAGAAGGTGAATCCGACAATATGTGGAGTGGACTTCTTGAATTCATCTCGAACAACACCTTGGTTCGATTTGAGGGCTTGGGTCCATTCACAACGAACACGTCTCATCAATATATGGCAAGCAACTTGGGGTCAAGTTATTTTTAAGAGAGAGTGTATGATGCGGGGCATCTTTCCCTAGGATCGGGTCCGAACGAGGAAAGTCGGAGGAAGAATCTAGCACGAGCAACAAGCGAACAAGGAGGCCAATCTGTGCCACACAATATGTGGGGCACGCTCCGCGTGGGTTATTACACGCTCCGCGTACTTGAGGGTTTGATTCAAAGAGAAGTCCAGGAGGTCATCTACGCAGGGCTTGGATCGGGCACGCTCCGCGTAGAGTTAAAACACGCTTCGCGTGTAAGAAGAAATGATCCAGAGAAGAGTTCAGCAGCCAAGACACGCGACGCGTGCCTTCAGTTTAAAAGCCTACGCTCCACGTAGATTTGGGCACGCTCCGCGTAGAATGGGTACTGATCCGGAGAAGAGCTCAACATCCAACCCACGCCCCGCGTGGAATTAGGCACGCCCCGCGTGCCTTCAGCTTAAGGAACTTGCTCCTTACTCCAGCTTCCTCCTTATTTACAATCCTGCCACTCCTTATTTACACATTTGCCACTCCTTTATTACAACCATGTCACTCCCTATTTACCATCCATGCCACCCCTTTATATTTCACCCATTTACCCTTTATCTTTATGTTTTAATTAGCTATGTAATTTGGCAATTAGGGTTTTTGAGATGATATAAATTCATCTCTTTCTCTTTGTAATGTTTCAACTTTTTATCAATCAAATATTAAACTTCTTCAAGAAGCTTGTTAAGGTTTTCACCTTCAACAACGGGGGTTTCATATTCCTATGGATTTAGTCCATGAAACTTGGGATTCACTCCTTCTAGTTTAGCTAGAGAAGAACATCTTTGTTAGTTTACGATTAAAACTAACACGTCACGATTTCAGTGAAATCCACGCTGCATCATATAAAGACCTTACGAGGATAGAGAGGAGGCTTCGATAAATGAGTAGAGTGATCTCTATGCTCAAGCTTTGTTCTTGCTCAGACTCCAATCTCGAGAATATACTGATATCATACAGCTACAGAAATCCTCCAAATAGGAAAATATTAAAAGGAAGGTTTTTTTTTAGGTTTCAGGTGTTAGAAATCAAGCAAAATAATAAGAAGAAAAATATCCATGTAAGCAACAGAAATATACTATATAATCCAACGAGGTGTAAAAATAACTAAGGGTTAACTTCTCAAACAACTATTAAAGAAAAGCATAATAAGGCGTCAAATCTGAATCAAAATTAACTAGATAGATTGTGCAAAGTAAAAAATATTAGCAATTTTTCTTACCTGAAACAATGGCATTGAACATCCCCAAGTTGCAACTTCTCTATGATCACATTGTGAGTTGCGGAAATGAGATTCTCTCTTCTTATTCTTTCACCTGCTGAAACTCCAGTTATGATGAGATCAATATCAATAGTTCATTTAAACATATAGAACTTTCCAAGCCATCAAGAACAGAACTATTAATAAAATTTACTAATTAGTCTTCAATTCAACTTTTTGGTTTCAAAAATGTAAATTGTGAAGGATACTGCAATGAGTCTTGAAAATTTGTTTACTCTACATGTCTAACTTGTTGATGAATATTTGGCTATTACATGAAGTTTTCCTTTGTCGTATTTAATGCCTATTAGAAAAAAATGGCAAAAAGCATTATTAGATGAATATTTGACTATTATATGGGGTTTTTCTTTGTATTTTTTTACTGTTTGAAAAAAGATTTGGATGTGTAATGTGGCTATAGGAAAACTGTAAAAACTTTAATTCAAACTGTAAATTTTTTTTTAATAATTTCAAATACATATGGAATTAATTAGATGTTCACAACTTGCTAATTTGGTCATGAATGGCTTAATGTGACAAAAAAATAAATGATTAGGAGGCTTAATATATACAAATAAAAGATCAATGACTTAAACCACAGGATTGCATTTGAAAAAAAATACCACAAGTACCGGTCTGCAAATCAGTCAAACCACATAGTAGTTATTTGTAATTGACCATGTTATCTATATAGAATACAACTTGTAATATTTTTATCACATTAAATAATATTTTATGGATAATTACCATTATATATTTACATTAAATTTGGCTTGGATTTATCACATATTAAATCGTATTTTATGGATTATTAGAAATTGTTTATGTTGTAGTGCGGGCTAGAATATTTATTACACTAAATCATATTTTTAATCTACAAATTCAATCCAATCCATAAACTCGTTAAATCATATTAAATAAATAAAAATTGGATTCGCGTTAAAATTAGATTTATGGATAATTACCATTAGTTCTATAAATTCATGTTAAAACTCGCTTAATTTATCACATTAAATCATAAAATAGATTTATGGATAATTACCACTACTATAGATTCACGTTAGAATTCAATAAGGCAATAATTAAATTATTTAGAAAAGTTTGGAAAATTAGAGATTGGCAATAATTCTATAATTATGACACATCAGCTGCTTCTCTTTTATGATGCCATGTGGACAATTAAATCTCTATCTTTTTGACAAATATAACTTTTGTTCCATACTTTATATATAATAGATTTTTATCACATTAAATCATATTTTATGGATAATTACCATTATATATTTACATTAAAATTGGCTTGGATTTTATCACATATTAAATCATATTTTATGGATTTATAGATTATTGGAAATTGTTTATGTTGCTGTGCAGGCTAGAATATTTATCATACTAAATCATATTTTTAATCTACAAATCCAATCCAATTTTAACATTGTAATTATCCATAAACCCATTAAATCATATTAAACAAAAAAAATTGGATTTACGTTAAAATTAGATTTATGGATAATTACCATTAGTTCTATAAATTCATGTTAAAACTGGATTAATTTATCACATTAAATCATAAAATAGATTTATGGATAATTACCACTACTATAGATTCATGTTAGAATTCAATAACGCAATAATTAAATTATTTAGAAAAGTTTGGAAAATTAAAGATTAGCAATAATTCTATAATTATGACACATCAGCTGCTTCTCTATTATGATGCCACATGGATAATTGAACCTCTATCTTTTTGACAAATGTAACTTTTGTTCCACGCTTTATAGATATAATAGATTCACGTTAGAATTCAATAAGGCAATAATTAAATTATTTAGAAAAGTTTGGAAAATTAGAGATTAGCAATAATTCTATAATTATAATTATGACACATCAGTTGCTTCTCTATTATGATGCCACATGGATAATTGAATCTCTATCTTTTTGACAAATGTAAATTTTATTCCACGCTTTATATATATAATAGATTCTGGAAAATCCTTGAAATTTGAGAAATAAATTTAATTAGCATTGATCTTGATTTAGGTTCAGTCTAACAGCCGACTAAAGAAGCATACAGACAAGATGATTCTTTGAAACTGGAATTGGATGGGACTGCTCACTGGGAGCTTGGCATAATCATGCTAGAGTTTGCGGATATACTTTGAAAAATCAGTTTCTCTAATAAGTAGATTCAGTGACAATAGTTGTTATGATTGATGGCTGAGATTAAAGTCAATAAATCACTTTCAACGGGTAAATTTCACAACCTTTGCCTTATTTCACAATTTGGTGTACAACCTTCAATTTGTCTCACTAATACATACGAACTTATAGGTGACCTCTCACTTTGGTGTATAGCAGGTGGAAATGACCGGTCAACGCGAAGTCAACATGCCACGTCAGCGGGTTGACTAGTCAAAAAGTGAAAATTTGACCCCTTAATATACAATTACTTTTATACCCTCATCTTCCTCCTTTCTCCTTCCTCCTCCCCATTTCCCTTTCTCTCTCTAACTCCTCTCTCTACCTTATTAGTTTCTCTCTCTACCTCATGCAAAATTGCATTATCCAAAATTGCATGGGTTTTAATTTCTTGTTAATTCAAATTGCATTATCCTCTTCAGCTTCACCAATTTAATACGTGAAACCTGATGCAAAATCCAAGTCCTGATTTCCTTTTCTTGAAATATATTTAATCTAATCTTTTTAATTTGCGTATGAATCATTGATCAATTATATAATATTATCATTGATCTCAGTTTTTCAGATCTGATCTCTGTTTTCTTCAATTTCTTTGAGTATCTTGTTCTATTAATGGCGGATCAGTTAGAGCAGATGGTGAAGAATATTCGCTTGTCTGTGGCGGAAGGTGATGTATTGGATCTTGATTCGGTTCAGGAGCAGCGATCGGAGGAGGCGACGAAGTTTGGGGTTATCGGTAAGGTTTTATCTCATAAACCAATTAATCTCAAAGGTATGGCTCAGGCCTTTCGTATTGGATGGATAATTAATTCTTTTGAGTTAAAGGAATTTGGTGATAGATTGTTTTTGTGTGAATTCCGGAATAAACGGGATAGGGATAGAGTGTTATTTGAGGGCCCTTGGCACTTTGAACGTCAACTTGTTATTTTTCAGGAGGTTGTGGGTCATGAACAACCTGGTGATATTTTTATGAATTCGTGTGACTTTTGGGTCCGGATTATTAATTTGCCTTTGAATAGAAGGGATTTGGGGTCAATTAAGGCTGTAGGGCAGCGCATTGGTAAGATTGTTGCTGTGGATGAAGAGGATGTGGGATCTTGGAGCAGTTGTGTGAGGATTAGGGTGGCTGTGGATATTAGTTTGCCGCTTACGAGAGGTGTTATGGTTAAAAATAGTAAAGGTGAGCGGGTATGGGTATCTTTTCGGTATGAAAGGCTTCCTAATTTCTGCTACTGGTGTGGTATTTTAGGACATGGTTATGAGGATTGTGTGGATGGTCCTGAAGAGTTTGTTGGGAGTGAATGGTCGTTTCCTCAAAATCTGCGTGCTTGTCCGCTTAAGGTTAGAGCTGTTAAAGTTTGTGTCTCTTCGGATAAGCCAATAATTGATAGGAATAGCGGTAGGAATAAGATTTCTCGTAAGTTGTTGGTTGAAAATATTGTGTTGGGGCCAAGTAATAAGGATGTGAATCAAGATGAGTCTCAAAGTTCAGGTTCTGTTGATTTAGTCCAGAGTAAACGTAGTAGTGTTGTTGGGAAGGAAAATATCTATCCAGTGCTACATACTACTGATGATTTGCCTGTTATTGGAGCTAAGGGTGCTCGTGCTTTGAATGATGTAACAAATGCTGGAAAAGGGGCTATTTCTATGTCAGGGGGTAAGGATCATGAGGGGTTTATAATAGGCAATAATGTTGTGGATTGTGTGGTTTCTGATAAAGCTTACATGGCTAGTGGAAATGGGAGAGTTAAATTGAAGAAGCTGGCTAGAGGTCGTCGAAGTCCTGCTAGAACTATGTCTATTGGGCCGGGTAATGTTGTGGCTTCGGATGGCGGTGGTGCTAAGAGGAAAATTTCTACTGAGGATATGGAGGGGTGGCTGGAGTTTGGGCGTGAGGGTTGTAATAAGAGGATTAGAAATGATGCTATGTGTGTGGATGTGGTTGATTTTCTGGCGGAGGCTGTTGAGCAGCCCCGCCCTTCATTATGAAAACATTAAGTTGGAACGTTCAGGGGCTGGGCAACCCTAGGACGGTCCATGCGCTTGCGCGACTGATTAGTCGCTTCTGCCCGGAGTTGGTGTTTTTGATGGAGACGAGGTTAGGTCAGAAGGAAGTATCTTTTCTGAAGCGTAGGTTTTCTACTTTTAACTTCTTTGCTGTTCCGGCTATTGGTAGATCTGGTGGTTTGATTTTGTGCTGGAATAAAGGTTTGGGTGTACAGATTTTGGGATATTCGGATCACTGCATTCATTTTGGGGTCATGAATGATCAGGGTGTGCTGAGCTGGAGAGGTACGGGTGTTTATGGGTGGCCTAAGGGGTCTAATAAATATCGTACTTGGGGTATGATGAGGGATTTATTTGCTAGGGAACAGCTTCCTTGGCTGTGTTTTGGAGATTTTAATGAAATTTTGTTTTCATTTGAGAAAGAGGGAGGGCGGTGTGATAATGTGCAAATGCAACAGGCTTTTCGTGATTGTATTGAGGAGTGCGAATTATTTGATTTGGGTTATAAGGGATCGACTTTTACATGGTCGAATGGAAGGAGAAATGAGGGTCGTATTAGAGAAAGACTTGATCGGTTTTTGAGATCGGTTGATTGGGATATTATGTTTCCAAATTCTTGTGTTTTTCATTTAGCCCGTGTGTGTTCTGACCATGCCCCTATTCTTATGGATTCGATAGGGAAGTTAAATTCGGGAAGGCGGATTTTTCGATTTGAGAAATTTTGGGTTAAAGAAGATGGGTGTAGATCTATTGTGGAAGAGGTTTGGAATGGGGTTGAGGTTAGTCAAGTTGGTGGTGTTATGGATAAAATTGATAAGTGTGGAAAGAAATTGAGTGTGTGGAATAGGGATGTAATTGGGTATTTGGGGAAACGGATTGTTAATCTGACTGAGCAGTTGAATTCGTTGCAAACCCGTAGAGGGTCAGTTGAAGTGGATGAGGAAATTAGGAGAGTCTCGGTTAAATTGGAGGGTTTATTAGATAAGGAAGAAGAGATGTGGAGACAAAGGTCAAGGGTTGAATGGCTTGCTGAAGGTGATCATAATACTCGTTTTTTTCATAATAAGGCTAATTCTAGGAGGAAAGTGAATTCGTTGCATAAGCTACAAAATGAAAATGGGGTTTGGTGTGAATCAGTTGAGGGGATTGAGGAGATTATTACTTCCTATTATCAAGAGTTGTTCTCTTCATCTAATCCTTGCTGTTCTGATTTTGTACGAAATGTTATTGAGCCTAGAGTTAGTCACGTTGATGCTGAGCTGCTGATTGCGCCTTTTTGTGCGGATGAAGTCAAGCTGGCACTTGATCAGATGCATCCGACGAAGGCTCCTGGTCCTAACGGAATGCCGGCTCTTTTCTATGTCACTTATTGGGATTTAATTGGTGATGAGGTGACTAGGACGGTACTGAATTGCCTTAACGGTATGGATTTTCCTTTGAATCTTAATCATACTTTTATTACGCTGATTCCTAAAGTGCATTCTCCTTCTACTATAAAAGATTTACGACCCATTAGTTTATGTAATGTGATTTACAAGTTGGTTTCTAAGGTGTTGGCAAATCGAATGAAGGGTTTTTTGGATATGATTATTAGTCCTACGCAATGTGCGTTTGTTCCGGGAAGGCTCATTACTGATAATGCACTTATTGCTTTTGAAATGTTTCATACTATGAAGTATAGGTGTCATGGTAGGAGGGGTTTTGTGCACTTAAGCTCGATATGAGCAAAGCATATGACCGGGTTCAGTGGTCTTTTGTGGATATGGTTATGAGAAGAATGGGTTTTCCTAGCCAGTTTGTTGATTTGGTGTTAAGATGTGTTTCTTCAGCTTCGTTCTCTTTTCTTATAAATGGGGTGCCTAAAGGTTTTGTTAAACCGAGTAGGGGTCTGCGTCAAGGGGATCCGATTTCACCCTATTTGTTTCTTATCTGTGCGGAGGGCTTTTCATCGTTGATTAAGAGGGTTGTAGTTGATAGATGTTTACATGGAATCATTCCTCGCAGTGGGGGTCCTATGATTTCTCATTTATTTTTTGCGGATGACTCTCTTATTTTTTTCAGGGCTTCGTTTGAGGAGATGGTTGTTATCAAAGATATTTTGGCTCAGTATGGGAGAGCTTCTGGACAATGTGTGAATTTTGATAAGTCGGAGATTAGCTTTAGTTCTAATCTTTCGGTTGATTTTAAGGAATGTCTTAGGGTTTTCATGAATGTCCGAGCTGTGAATGCTTTCCCCAAATATTTGGGGTTACCGACTATTCTTGGGAGGTCAAAGAAGCTTATTTTTAACTTTTTGAAGGATCGGCTTCGTAAACGTGTGGGTGGTTGGAATGAGAGGTTTTTGTCGAAATGGGGTAAAGAAGTTTTGATTAAAGCTGTTGCCTTTGCTATTCCTCAATACATAATGAGTTGTTTTTTGGTCCCTAAAACTCTTTGTGAGGAAATGCAAAGGATTATTGCAGGATATTGGTGGGGGGATTCAGAGGATAAGCGAACTATTCATTGGGCTCGTTGGAATTTGTTATGTGCTAACAAGGAAAATGGGGGTTTGGGGTTTAAACATTTGTTTTCGGTTAATCAAGCTTTACTTGTTAAACAATTGTGGCGAATTATTGATCAACCCCTGTCTTTGTGTGCGCAGGTATTTCAGAGTAAATATTTGAGATACTCTAATTGGTGGGATGTTTTTGGCAGAGCGTCTGATAGTTTTGTGTGGAGGAGTCTGATTAGTGTTCGATCGGTTCTGCTTCAGGGTGGCTCATGGAGGGTAAGTAATGGTTCTAATGTTAAAATCTTAGTTGATAGATGGGTTCCTTCTCTACCTTGTGGGCGTCCTCATGTGCTTAAATGTGAGCCGCCTACTGTGTATGTTAGTTCTCTTATCATTGCAGGTACGGGTTTATGGAATTCAGCTGTTGTTAAGGCTTGTTGCTTTGATGAGGATGCGGAGGCAATTCTGAACCTTCCTTTAAAAGCTTTTACGACGGATAGATTTTTTTTGGCCTTTATCACGGGATGGTCAGTATGAGGTTAAAACGGGTTATCTTATTGCGCTTGAGCAAAATGAGGTGGTGAATAATGTTCCGGAGGCTTCGGTTGGTCCAAGACGTTTTTGGAAACATTTGTGGAAGCTTAGGCTGCCCCCGAAAGTCTTACATTTCCTTTGGGCCTGTTGTAAGTCTTTTTTACCTTATGCTGATATTTTAAATCGTAGAAATATCCCGGCTGCTTTAATGTGTCCGTTTTGTGGTTGTGGCGGGATTTCTCTTATTCATTTGTTGAAATTTTATGCTCGGTCAAGGTTGAGATGGAAATGTGTTGGTTTGTCTGTTAAGGTGTATGATTTACCGGGATTTTGCTGTTTTGATTGGATTGAGGCGGTAATGGGGGCTGTTCCGATGGATGAATTTTTGGTTTTTTGTTCATGTTTATGGATGTTATGGTTCAATCATAATAGGGTGAATCATGGGGAGCGTTGTCTTGATGATAGGGAGTTTTGTACGGGTGTTTATAATGTGGTTAATAGGGCTGCTGTGCAGCCGAGACCTGCTGCTGGTATGTCTGCGGACTGCAGATGGGTGCCGCCTAATTCCGGGCTAGTGAAATTAAATTGTGATGCGTCTTTTAACGCGTCGAACTGTGTTGGTGCTGCGGGTTTTATTGCTCGTGATTCTAATGGTGAGGTTGTTATGAGTGGGGCGTGTCCGTTGGGTCGATGTTGGTCTGCTTTTCATGCGGAATTGTTGGCAATTCTGAATGGTTTGGTTTTTGCTAAACAGTATGGTGTGGAGAAGGTTGTGGTGTCATCGGATTGTAAATATGCTATTGAGGCAATTATTGCGGATAAGGATTTGAGCTATGTGGATGTTATAATCAAGTCAATTCGTGGGGCAGCCGGGTCTTTTGTTGATGCGTGCTTCGTCTATGAGGGACGTATGCGGAATGGAGCTGCTCATGAACTTGCTAAATTGGGTTCCAGTTTAATTGGTCCTCAAATTTTAGTTTCTGATTTTCCTTCTTTTCTGTCTTCTTGTATTGATTCTGATCGTATTCATTAATACAAGTTGATATATTTTCATCAAAAAAAAAATAACTGCCACTTTTACTACTTCAATGTTTATCAAATGCTTCTGTCAAATGCTTAAGACAGGAGGGATAAACACTGTTTTTTAATTTATTATATAAAGGAGCTAATTAAACCTGGGTATTACTTGTGAAAATCTTTCCGATATAAATATTAAACTAGCAGCATTTATTTGCCAAATTATAAAATTGAATTTTTTTTTGAACGGTAGAGAGAAATTAATGAGGTAGAGAGAGAGGAGTTAGAGAGAAATAAGGTAGAGAGAGAGGAGTTAGAGAGAGAAAGGGAAATGGGAAGGAGGAATATGAGAGTATAAAAGTAATGGTATATTAGGGGGTCAAATTTTGACTTTTTGACCGGTCAAACCGCTGACGTGGCGCGTTGATTTCGCATTGACCGGTCATTTTTACCTGCTATACACCAAAGTGGGAGGTCATCTATAAGTTCGTATATATTAGTGAGACAAATTGAAGATTGTACACCAAAGTGTGAAATAGGACAAAGGTTGTACACCATTGATGAAATTTACCCCACTTTCAATAATAAAAAGAAGCTGCAGTCAAGAGCCAAAGGCATCCCTTGAAGGATGTCAAACCTTCTGCAATTTCAACATTGGAAGACCTTTACAATCTCAAATAAGACAGATATAGAACTAATGAAAATTAAAATAGAAGATTTTATATTTTTTGTAAATTATGTATTGAATTAATGAAAATTAAGAAAGATTTTATTAATAATCTATAAATTAATTAAATAAAAAATTTAATATTTTATCTTCTCCAAAAAAATTTAGTATATTAATATTTTAAATAAAAAGTTAATATATATAAAAACAATAATTACAAGTATAAAAAACAAGAAAAAAATACAAAATAAAGAAGAAAAAACATAAAATTCAATCAGCGCATAGTGTGATTCTTCGACTAGCTTTTACAGTTTAAGTTCGTTAATATAATATTTATTAAAAAGTGATTGAAAAATAATAAGTTAATTTTGATATTATATTTATCTAATATATAGTAAAATAATATAACCCGTGCAATGCACGAGCTTAAATCTAGTTTATGTAAAATCTAAATTTTAGAGGGCACATTCTGCTACACAATTTCATTATTATTGCACGTGTCTTTATTTGAAACTTTTATTTTTTTTATTGTTTTTATAGGTTATTTTTGTCATACATTTTCTTCATTTCGCGTGTTCTTCATATTTTTTCTATATTGTTGCTTTCTCCCCTCGTGAATTCTACTTTAGGCAGGTCACCGATCGAAGGGCCACAGACCAAACTAATCTTTCTTTTAGCGGGGAAGATGAGCTCGAAGCAAAGCAAGTCCCAGAGAAGCTTCTCGAAGCAAAGCAAGTCCTAGAGAAGCTTTTCGAAGACGAAGAAGAGGGATATCACATATTGAATAAAGAATATATTTCATAAACATAAAATAGTCGAATTGGTCGTAGGGTTTTCATCTAGCATGGTGCTTTTTCTATGAAGTCCATTTTCACTAATAACCTCGATCTCATATGTGAAAACTGTCATCTAGCATAGTGCAAAACCTATGAAAATAGCCATTTTTTAAATCTTTTCATCGACTCTATTAAAGGTAATTCATTGTCATTTGTTATTGAATTTTGTAGGTCTTTGTTTTGTTGCTTATAAGTGTTTTGTTTCTTTTGTGTTCAATTAATTATTTTGTTCGATTTTTTTTGTTTTCTGCAATCCTTTATTTTGATCTGTTTGGATTTCGAGTTTTTATAAATGGCAAGGCGTAGTAAGAAAGTATGCTTCAGTCTTCCTTCTAATAAGGATGAAAATTCCACTTATCTAGTTCTGAGAGTTTGGATTGCAAGACTTTGGTTGATGTTATGGAGGATTTGAATATTCATTTTTTGTTCATGGTGATGGGAAGTGAAAAAATATTATTAAGAATGGTGGGTGATAAGAAAGTTAAGAAGTGTGTATAAGAAATAAGAAGCAAAGAAGTCACCTAAAAAGTTACTGATTAAGTATCCTTCTAAAGGTGGTAACAATGAAACTTTGCAAAGTCGGTAAGTTACAAGTATATTGTCTTTTATTTGGAATTGTTTTTTAAATTTTTATTGAAAGTTATTTTTTAATTTTTGTTATGCACATTGTTTAGTTTTGTTTTTATTATTTTTCTCTGACTTTGGCAATAGTTTTAAAGTGATTGAAATTAGATGGTTTTTATCTTAAAAAAAAAAGATGGTTTTTGGTGAAAGTGTTTTAAAGTTGTTCAGATTAATTGAACTTGGTTTATTGTTTTTGTAAAGTCGATTAGATTGTGTGATTTTGGATGAGATTGTATGAATTTGGTTGGATTTATTTGAAATAAAGTGTGTGAAAATGTCTATAATGTTGTGAAATAGATCAATTACGTTAAAGTCGATGAAATTGTGTTATTATTGTTTAAACTGTATGAAGTAAGTGGCTTAAAGTTTTTGAAATTGATTTAAAGTTAAATGAAATTATGTGTAATCGGTCTTTTAAGTTGATTAAATTGTTTGATATTGAATAAGATTGCAATTATGTGTATTTTTATTGGCATTATGTGTTGAAATTGAGTTTGCCCAATGTTTTTTTTTTTTTTTTTGCAATTGTACTATTTTTAAGGCGCCTTTATTTGGCTTAAATTATTTGAAAGTGGAATAAATTGTACTCTTACATTCCACTTTTAATGTTAAAACACAATAATTAAGAAATATAATTAATTTAAACTAAAAGATTTTGAAACCCTTTTATTAATTTCATCAACTAATAAACTTTTATCTATTCCTAAAATAAAAGGCAATTTAAATAAGGGTATATTTATTTTTAAAAACTCTCCGATATAGCTGCGATACCCTAAAGCGGCGGTGAGAGCGTCTCTTCTCCGGTGAGTGTAAGAGTACCGACAGCGCCTGCTTCCTATTGCAGCGGTCGACGTAATCTAGCGTTTTCTCGTGCGGTGGTTTTTTGCTTCACCGTTCCTTGTCTAGTCCGATTTCTAGGTCAGGTTTTCTTTACGAGTTTCAATTTTAGGAGATTGTTACATTTCTGGTGCGATTGAACTGATAATTCGTTTTTTCGTCTTACTGATATCGCATTGTATTTGTTGTGATTGTGTTTTCTTGGTGTTGAGTCTGATTCTTGCTGCTTTTGGTTCATGTCGTTATGTGGATTGTGTTTTGGGGGTGGGTTCGATTTCTCTGCGAGTTCATTCTTGGTGTGATTGTTGTTCCTCTGTTATAATAGAGAAAGAATTTGAGGGTATGGATCTTTATTGTGAAGAGGAAGACCATTTTGATTTCTCGATAGCGGGTCAGAAAGAGTCGGGTAGTGAGCAGGGCCTTATCATGGTAGGGAAGTTTTTGACTGAAAGGCCAGTGAATTTTAATGCCATGAAGACGAAATTAGATGACCTCTAGAGACCAGGACGAGGAATAGCTATTTCGGAAGCTCAGGCAAACCTGTTCCTGTATTAATTTTTCCATCCTGTGGATAAAGAACGCATTTTGGTAGGGGGTCGTGGGCCTTCGATAATAATATGCTTGTTCTTGCCGATTGGAAGCCGGAAGAGCGACTAGAACAACTGGCTTTGGATAAGGTTAACATTTCGGTGCAGATTCATGACTTACCGATTGGGTGTATGATAGAGGGGATTGGCAAACAGATAGGGGACTTCATTGGTAAGTTCTTAGAATATGATCTCAATAACAATTGTAGCTACCAGAGACAGTTTATGAGGATAAGGGTGGCAATTGACACGAATTTCCCTCTCAATAGATGAAAGAAGATTAAGAAATCGGCCAATGAATGGTCTCTAATCAAGTTTAAGTATGAAAGGCTGTGTAATTTTTGTTACATTTGTGGTCATCTCGGCCATACTGATCGATTTTGTGAACAACTCTTCCATTTAGCACCACATGAAATTAAACGTGATTGGGGAGATTGGCTTAGAGCTACCATGAGACGTGGTTCTGAGACCAGCGGATCGAGATGGTTGAGAGAGCCAAGTGGTACCTTTCTGCATGGAGGGACCGCTAGCCAGTCTGCCATTTGGGAGGGCCGGAGATATGGGCAAAGATGGGAAAAACCGTTGCAAAACAAGGCTGATGAAGAGAATGATAAAGCAAAAGAGGATGAGTCAGCTATGAATAAAGACGTGGAGATGGAATTGGTAGAAGCCCGAAAGAGGAGACGAGCGGGAAAGAGCCCGGAAGGGGTTGTGAGTGAAATCAACCCAAACATAATAGGTAACCAAGAGACTAATTCTTCTACACAACAGAACAGGTGGATAAATTGGTGTCTAATGTTACTGATTCGGCGAGGCCTGATGATCAAGTCCGTCGGGACCAATGAGTTGCTTAAGCTGGAACTGTTGGGGTCTGGGCAATCCCCGGGCAGTTCGGTCACTGGGTGAGTTGCTGAAAACTCATAGCCCAAAGTTGGTCTTTTTGATTGAAACACTTGTTAATAAAAAGAGAATGGAAGTTCTAAGAAGTAAGTTGGGTTATGCACGGTGCTTTGTAGTGGAAGCTAGAGGTCATAGTGGTGTTTTAGCGTTACTGTGGAAAATTGAGGATGAGGTGACAATTAAATCTTACTCGTACCATCATATTGAGGCAGTAGTGCAGGGTGGTGAGCAGGGTAATTAGAGAATGGTTGAATTCTATGGATATGCAGATATGAACAGACATCGAGATTCCTGGGAATTATTAAGGAGGCTTGCAAGCAATCTGGAGCTGCTATGGTTAGTTGTTAGGGATTTCAATTGTATACTGGATCAGAATGAGAAAGTCGGTGGCCCGGCGTACCCGTAGACTCTGATTAACCAGTTTCTGGGAGCGATTGCTTCAACGGACCTAACCGAATTAAGAATGAAAGGAAGTCTATTCACTTGGGAGCATGGGAAAGGGTCAAGTGCGTGGATTTGGGAGAAATTAGACAGATATTTTGGCTCATCTGAATGGTGTAATCGATTCTCTCAACATATATATTGTCACAAACTTGGTTGCTAGTTATTCAGACCATTCGCCTATCCTAGTGGTGCTAGGGGGTCGAGTGCGACAGAAACAGAAATGACACTTCATATTCGACCGTGTATGGATCAGAGAAGGTGATTTCCTCAGGTTAGTGTCGAACATTTGGAAGCAGAATCAGAGAGCTGATGTGCCTAATCGGTTAAGGCTGTGTTGTATTGCGATGGAGGAATGGGGTAGAAACTTTAAGGCACGCTTTGTAAGGAAAATCGAGAAGTGGAAAAGTGTCCTAGTAGAAACACGTGATAGTACTGATCTCGCCTATGTGGAAAAGTATTTGAAAGCCAAACAAAGCTTAAATATTTTACTAGAGCATGAAAAGAGCTATTGGTACCAAAGAGCAAAAGCTTTTTGGTTAGAAGAGGGGGATCTGAACTCCAAGTTTTTCCATGCTAGTGTAAAGGCCAGAAGACAGATTAATCAGATCATATGCTTAGAAAATGAGGAAGGGGAGGAAGTATCTGATCCATATGGTATGGGTACTGTGGTGAAATCTTATTTTGAAAAGGTCTATCAGACTAGTGAGGGAATCGATTTTGATGCTATTAACTTTCTGCCAATAAAGATCTCAAACGATATGAATATAGCTTTGACGGCCAATTTCACTCTGGAGGAGTTTACAGTAGCTATTAATCAAATGCACCCTGACAAATCTCCTAGGCCTGAACCCTGATCCCTAAGTGTGATAAGCCTCGCATAATGGTGGATTTGAGACCTATTTCTCTGTGTAATATGATGTATAAGTTAATTGCTAAGGTATTGGCAAACAGGCTAAAGATGATCCTCCCTTAGGTGATATCTGAGAGCCAATCGGCTTTTGTCCCTAGAAGGTCCTTAATTGATAATATGCAGGTAGCCTTTGAGATCTTACATTACATGAAGAGAAAGAATAGAGGGGCCAAAGGTGAAGTGGCCCTCAAGATTGATATTAGCAAGACATATGACAGAGTGGATTGGAATTTCCTGAGGGAAATCATGAGGAGATTGGGATTTTGTAACCAATGGGTTAATTGGATGATGCTCTATGTCAGCACAATTTCTTATTCGTTTGTAGTGAATTCTAAAATAGTGGGTCCAGTAAAGTCGGGGCGAGGCCTTAGACAGGGTGACCCTCTATCCCCCTATTTGTTCTTACTTTGTGCTGAAGTGTTGTCCCGGATGATCAGTAAAGCTAAAATCGATGGCAGAATCATGGGGTGTAGGATATGCTCGGGCGCTTCTAGCATTACACACCTCCTTTTTGCTGATAATAGCTTCCTATTCTTTAAAGCAACGGAAGAGGAGGGGAATAGAATGAAGGAACTCTTAACTAAATATGAAAGAATCTCAGGTCAAGCGGTGAACCTCAGCAAATCTGGGATTTTTTTCAGTTCAAATGTGAAGATGGATAAACGTTTGGTAATTAGCAACATCTTACAAATCCAGGCCCCTCTTGATACTGGGTGATATTTAGGCTTGCCATCACTCATAGGTAGGTCTAAATGATCCATCTTTAGGTTCTTAAAAGATAGGTTGTCAAAACGTCATAATAATTGGACCTTTTGATTCCTATCTGCTACAAGGAAGGAGGTACTACTTAAATTTGTAGCTCAGGCACTACCTACGTTCTGTATGAGTACCTTTTTGCTTCCTATAGCCACTTGTGATGAGCTGCAGAAAATGATGAATTCCTTCTGGTGGGGTATGAAGGAAGATGGAAGTAAGCGAATCCATTAGTTTGATTGGCAGCGGTTGTGTGGGAAGAAGGAGGGTGGAGGATTGGGTTTCCGTGATCTCAGGGAGTTTAATCTGGTACTCCTTGGGAAACAGGGATGGAAATTGATTGATGAGCCTGACACCTTGGTAAGTCAAATGTTCAAAGCCAAATATTACCCTAGAGATACTTTCCTTTCCTCCAAATTGGGCACTAATCCCAGTTTTGTTTGGAGGAGTGTTTGGAGTTCAATTGAGTTATTGAAAGGAGGTTTGAGGTGGTGTGTGGGTCGTGGTGATAAAGTGATTGCCCATCAGGATATGTGGATTTGGAATCCAGACAGGCTGTGTGTTGGGCCTGTGGAGAATTTGGGGGGCAGACCCATACGAATAGAGGAACTGTTTATTCAAGGTACAAGAGTGTGGAATAGGGGAAAATTAAGCTAGTTTTTTGATGAGGATATGGCTGAGATGATTAGAGTGATGGTTATACCGTTCTCAACTTGATCAGATAGGTTGATTTGGCATTATACAGCTAATGGTGTTTACTCTTCTAAATCATGCTACAATCTGCAAGCAGTAATTCGTGAGCGATATCCAGCAAGTGTTGGGTGGAAACGGCTCTAAGAACAAGATTTACCCCCCAAAAGTTAAGCTTTTTACTTGGAAGCTGTTGTCTGGTATACTACCTATGCGCACTAAGTTAGCTAGTAGAAGAGTGCCTATTCCAATTCACTGTCTCCTTTGTCCAAATGATGTGGAATATGGTTGACACCTATATTCAGGATGCCTTTATGCTCGTGAATGTTGGCAGGTAGTAAATCTAGTGCCCCCCTAGAGAGGAATAGGAGAATATTGAAGATTGGGTTTTACACTTGTGCTCAACATCATCTGCTAGCATGATGCGTAAGAGCATTACTGTCTTGTGGGCAATTTGGAATGCCAGAAATCTCTGTCTATGGGAACAATGCGAGTGCAGACCACGAGAGGTTATTGACTCAGCCGCACTATTCATTGAAGAGTGGGTTAGAACAGAAAATGCTCAGAATACTAATCATGAAGTTCAAGGTGGTGATATAAGGGGTGAGGAGAGGGTGAGAAACAGAGAAGGGTTGATTTCCCACTTGCAGACAACTACTGATAGGGGAATTAAGATAAGGGGAGTGAGCTTGCGTGAGTTGGACACAGACGAAAGAGAGAGAATAGCGAGAAGCGCTATGGCAAACATTGATGTTGATCGGATGGTGGAGGAAGAAGTGTTGAATCCCATTTCTGTGTTGTGTAGCAGACCTCTGAGTGCTGCGCCTAAGAGAGGCCAGTTCGTTTGTAGACAAGGGGATGAGTTACTGGATGGAGGAAGTGATGTTGTGGGAAGCCAAGATAGACCAATTTTTAGTACTAACCTTGTGTTTGCAGGTACCGAAGGCGAACCAGCAGCTCCATTTGCTGACACTCGATAGAACGAGGAATTGGAGCGGAACTTCAGTAGACTAGCGGATTCCAGTATTACACCTGCAGACGCCCTTCACACTTTCACTGCTATGAGAGGAAATGACGAACCAGACAACGAATTGCAAAGAACGATGTTGCTTTGTAGTAGCCAGAACCATCACTTCTGCAGCAGACGGGATAACATTGATCAGAACCAGCAGCAAATTTCAAGAGAGAGACACATTGCGATAGAAGTTGTAGGCACCGGGTCAGCGAACAAATGAGTAGATTCAGGCCCCATCAACAGTCAGCACGAAGGCAGCGACAACTTCAGGAGAGTCCAGATGAATGCGATTACGAGCTCAATGTCCAGAAATACGAGTACCGGACAATCCGGCAGATCAACAAGTGCTTTCCATTGGCAAAAACCTTCACAGGGCTCCCTGAAATGCAATGTGGACGCTGGCCTTTTCCACGATAAAGGAGCTTTTGGTGCGGGAGCAGTTATACGCGACTGGTATGGTAATTTTGTTCAAGGTTTCAGTATGCACTTAAGGGGAAATGTGTCAGTTAAATTGGTCGAGGCTCTTGCATTAAAGGAATCTATAGAATGGATGTACTCTCTAGCCTATAATTCTATTGCATTTGAGTCGGATGCCAAGATTGTTATTGATTCTTTATCGACGCGGAAGAAAGATCTTATTGAATTTGGTCAAGTTATCAGAGATATATCATCAATTCTTTATGTTCATCCTAGGTTTTCGGTGAGTTTTGTTTCAAGGTTAGCGGACTGTGCAACCCATATTCTGACACGAAATGGACGGTCTTATGCTAATTCTTTTATTCATTTGACTAGCCCTGTATTCATTAGAAGTTGTCTGATTTAGGACGCTTCTCCAATTAGCTAATAAAGTTCTCGATTTCATTAAAAAAAGATAAGGGTATATTTAGTAAAAAAATAATTAATATGCATAGATTGAATCAAAATGTTGTGTATTATGAAACAAAAAAAAAATCTCTAAAAAGATAACTATTGTGGAATGGAGAGAGTATAAGATTGGTGAAAATTATGTTAACTTGTAGGGTAAATTACACCCATGGCCACTGAATTTTGCTCGTTTTCACGGTATGGCTACTGAACTTTAAAATATAACATAAAAGCCACTGAACTTTACACTAAATTATATCTATGGCCACTATTACCGTTGACTATGGATTTTTGGATTATGTAGCGGCACCAATTAACGGTAAATGAATTAGGAGAATCATTGATTTTGCTTTGACCCAACCGTACATGAAATTATGTTTCAGATTTAAATGGAGCCAATCTATTGGTTATTTGATTCGGCATGATAATAACTAATAGTCAATGATGATTATTTTACATGTCATATTCATTTGTTCGTTTTGCATGTGACAATTCAAGAGTTCAAAAGAAAAAAAGCTAAAACATATCATTCTAATTAAAAGTATAGTTTTAATAAAATATTAATAGTATAAAGTGAATCATTTATTATATTTGATTATATCTTCAATATAAATGTTAAAAAATATTTCATTATTTATTCAATTTTGTATTTTTATTTGTTGAAGTTTTTATGGGTGATATCATGCAAAACTGACATCACACGGATGACATCAGCACCACCCTTTTGAAGATTAAAGATCACGTGCAAAGAAGTCAGCCCAATGGCGTCTTCAAAGTCTTCAGCTTCCTTCGATGGAGGAAGATTTGAGAATCCTACATGATAAAAGATTCCTTCTAAGATTTAGTTTCCTTGCGGGACATGAATATCCTCAATTCATAAGGATTCCTAATCAGAGAAGGACTTAACATAAAACCCCTATATATAAATAGGTATCAACACAATGATAACTATTATCTCACAACTAGTCTATACTCTTCAATCATCTGTAAATCAGAAAATGACTTAGGCATCAAAGTGTGTTCAGAGGATTGTTAATGCGATTTGGACACATAGACAAATTCAGATACACAGTTATCATTGGTGCGGTGAGCATGGACTGATAAATTAGATCATTCAGAGATGGCTGCATCCAATCGAGTTCAATCAGACATTCATCGGAATTAGGAGGAAGAAGTCAATCAAGAAGCAGATCGCCAAGCTCAGCTTGATCCTCAATACCAACTTCTGGCGGAAGAAGTTTCTCGAAGGTTTATCAAGAATCTATTAGTGATGCAGAATGATATAGACGATGTAAAAGGGACTTATGAAAACGATATGGTTGACCCCAAGCGTCAGTTGTGGAAGGCGAAGGAGGACTTTCAAAATAAGCTTGCTCATACTGCTGACTCCAGTCGGGAATCCACTAAAATCCCAAAATAGCGTTATCGAAGCCATTCTCCCACTAAAAGATATTCTCAATTGAGGACTCTCCCTCTATGTCTGGAAAAAATAAAAAATCCAAAGGAAAAATGGAGAAACCGATCCAAAGAGCGTAGCAAGAGTATGTAATGATCCCCCTCAAAACCCTTAGGCAACTGACATAAACATCCAAAGACAAGATACGATAAAGGCAGAGGACGAAACACCACTCAGCAAATAAGATATGCTCGAGCTTTTTAGAAAGGAGGCGTTAAGCAGACCAAACCCACATGATGGATATTCAGTCTTATATGAGACGTGTACACCTCTGTCTAAAAAAATCCAGCACCAGTCGATGCCTGGGGGATTTCAGATTCCTACTTTCAGCCAGTATGGCGGCACTGGAGATCTTCTTATGCACATCAAAAACCTCCAAAGAATCAAGGATTCCACCACAACAATATATGCAGTGCTTTACCGTCTTTTCCCAACAACCTTGAAGGAATCCGCGACCTTTTTTTATCACTTTGTTGTTGAGTTTTTCCATGCTAGTTGACATGTTTTGTCTTTGTATGATCCAGACATTTTTGTGTTATTGGAGACCCATTTGTTAATGACTCATGTTGTTAAACTCTATAGGAAATTAAAGTTCAAATGTTGAAATTGCTGAGGACGACAGGTTTAATGGTGGAATTTGGTTTTGGCATGACAGTAGTATCAACTTGACAGTGAAATTGACTAACAAAAAATTTCTTCATGCGCAAGTTTCTTGCATTGGAGGGGTTATGCATGGTACAAAATTTGAAATTTCATTTGTGTATGTTCGTCCTCAAATGGACTTTAAACGTGAGTTTAGGGATGATATTCTTAGCCTAAAGGATTGGTTTTTAAATCCTTGGCATGTGATTGAGGATTTTAATTGTATCAATTCCCTAAAAGAGAAGTAAGGTGGTTTTATGAGTGTTCTTGATAGATGCTCTCTCTTTGCTAATTGGATTAATCATATGGATTTTATGGATTTGGGATTCCAATAACCTAATTTTACTTGGTTTCTAGGGCCTCTCCTAGGAATAGGGGTTATTGTCGCTTCTGTTGGTGTGCCCTGTTCATAGACATTAATTCTTGTATTTTGTGTATATACACTATCTATGTCACATTAATAAAGGAATTAATCTAGTTCATTTATATATTGTGTTATAATATGATTAAAGAATCCATTGTTGTCAATTGTAAAACCATATCCCAAGTCTATTCTATCATGAGAATGATTAGAACCACAAACTTATATATTCGATGATTGTATGGTAGTAATTCGTACTAGCCATAGTACTTGTTAAGTCAATTGTGAATATAGGTACATGTTGCATACATGTGAGTGGATCGATCCGCCCAAGAAAACTACATGGTGGTTCTGTCATAAGTTTCTTTAAGTATGTCCCTAATTGGCTTCAGACTAGATTCCATTATAATATCAATATGGAATCCGGTTCACTTTGAAATATGTCTAACATGTTTGTAACAGGGTGCCAAATACGGGATTGGGTGAATATGTGAACACATTGGCATTGATAGTGAAGTGATGGAATTGCCACTAATGTAACAATGAGATGATATCAGAGGACACTTGATAAGTGAGATTGATAAGTGTATGGCCATACCCTAATGAGTAGTTTACTTATCTGATTCATCAATCTACTTGATTTCAAGGAATGTCATAAACATCAAAGAGGATGACAATCGACATGCCTCTTGTTTGTAATTTTATCAAATGGTACATGATGATAAGGGATATTTACAGGGTCTCTACATCTTTAGACTGCTGATACCCTGTCTTAGTTGGGGACTGTAATGGTTTGCTATAACCCACTTACAATTTGTGGGCTATAAGCCCACTGCTAATTAAGGAAAGTCCCATAAGATCGTACACATAGAACATCTGAGTTGGAACTTATAGAACGAGACATTGGAGAGATGAAATTAATTAATTGATTATTGCTTGAATTAATTGGTTAATTGTTACTTTATATCAAGGTAATCAATTAATGGATTTTTAGGGATTGAGTATTTAACTGATTAATTAGTTTGCAGAATGAAATTAATTAATTTACAAATTAATGGAATTGCATTCGGTGAATAATTAATTAAATTAATACGTCAATTTATTAATTAGCATGATTTATTTTATTGGAGAATTAAATTTAATCTAACTATAATTAATTGCATAGTATAAATACTTTTAGTATTTATTTATGTGATTAGATTAGGATTGCATTAAGTTTGTAATTAACCAATTTAACCTAATTCTATTAGGACTATAAATATGCCTATTGCATAAAACTCTAACGAAGCAAAACCCTATTTTATACGCTCTATTTTTCTTCTCCCTCGTATCGATTCGTTTTGTTCCATTCTTCGGCTAGCAGCGGTTCCAGCTCGATAGCTGTTCGTGCACCTGACTTTGGAGATCAACTACCTTGTGGATTCTTAAGCCATCTCTAGAAGAGACATAATGGGTAAGTTTTATTCTTAAATGGATTAAAACGGTTTTATTCAATCAATGGTTAACGAACAAAGATCAAACTAAAAGGATTCTAAATAAATTTTTAACCACAATTCCACTGCGTTATATTTGATTAACTAGCTAGAGTCCCTAACAGCCTCAATAGAGCTCTTTACAATCTAAGCTAGATGTACCTTTTCCCTGAAGCTATTGTTCATCATCTTCCCCAAAATTGGTCTGACCAGTCACTCATTTTATTGACTCTCAAAGGTTCTGATATTCCTTTTGTTCTCCGTCCTTTCACTTCTAGGCTACATGGTTACATCACGTAAATTTTTGATCCTTCTTAGATGAAGTTTGGTCTCCAACTGCAGGCATTAGGGATAACTTGGATTCTCTCACTCTTCAACTCCTAGAATGGAATAATTTGATCTTTGGCCATCTAAGATTCAAGAAGAAAGGTGTTTTCCATTGACCGAAAAAAGTGTAGAAAGCTCTTGCCATCCGAGTGACCAATGGCTTCTTATGGTTAGGAAACGTCTTTAATTAAGCTTGATAATATTTTGCATTAGAAGGAGATTTTCTGATTCTAAAAATCTCCACTTAACTGGTTGTACTTCAATGACCGAAACAAGTTATTTTTTCATTTCTTTAGGTTGATTAGGAGGAGGTGCAATAAGGTCGAATGGCTACATGATGGTCAAGGTATTTGGGCGTTAGGGGGGGAGGGGGGCAAATAGTGTTAAAGGAATGGTTTTCAAATGTTTTTAAGGGCATGTACATTAAGGAAATGGTTGTCCCAACCTATTTATAATAATTAATAACTTCCAAAGATTAGAGACCCAAGTTCTTAGAGTTTAGCCTCAGATTTTGTTAGCTCATAAGTAAGAAGGGCCTTGTTTGATACATCGCCTTTTAAAGCCCCAAAGCTAGACAATTACCAAGCTTTTTTCTATCAGCGGTTATGGTCCAAAGTGGGTACTTAAGTGTGTGACTTTGTTCTTAAAGCTCTAAATACATGTGTTTTTTTAGCGAGCTTGAATGAAACTTTCATTACTGTGATCCTTATCATTATGCTATTTTCCCTTTCACATGACACAAGATACATGACAGACATTTATTTTCGTGTCGTCTGAATATTTTTTGTGACAGTATTTTAACTATATGTCATCTGAAAGAGAAATAAAAAATGCGCTCGATTCTCAGATGACATTACGATTACATAATCCTGTCATCCAAAGAAAACGCGCGTTTTTGTTAAATTTCACTTACTCAACAGATGACACTTCTAATAAATGAATGTCATTGTTTGCCGAAAACAAAAAAGCGGCAAATGAAATTTCACTTACGCGGTCAATCCCCAAATTTTAGGCACTCTTGTTTTGACTGAAATATCAGCTGATATATAAACCCTCTCTCTAATCCCAAACCCCAGTTTAGGTTATGCAAGAGCTTCATCCCTCTCATCCCTCTCATCCCTCTCTATCGCCATGGCTGATTTGAACATGCAATCACTAGGTGAGCTATAAACACGGTACTGGTAAGTATGTATTGATTTTCATTGTTCCTTACTCTCTCTTTTCCTCATCCGATTTACTTTTGTGTATGACGATTTTCAGCAGCTGGAATAAGGATCTATTGATTTTCAGAGCTATGATTTAAAGGGTTAGATCTCTCGCTTAGATACTGATTTTATTGTATTCATTGTTAGATTCACCGCTGAAATTCTTGGGTCATTATCTTTTTTAACCTAGGGCAATACATTACCGGTTGCTGAAGATGTTCTGATTTCTTTTTATTTGAACATAATATTTGCAGGGATAGTAAAAATGCTACATGCGAAGGCTGACTGAAGAGATTGTCAATCGGTTCATGCCTTTAGCATATGGGAAGATTTCTTTAACTTACTGAATATATGTTAATGTTAAGCTGGTTTGAACTGATTGGTCATGCCTTTAGAAGTGCTTGTGTATGTTTGATGTACTGTTTTGGAACCTAGAACTCATTGATTTAGGAAACTAGCCTGATTTAGTATATATTGTTATGTGGGTTTGAACTGGAGGATTACATATATGTATGATGTTTTAGGTGATGATGAAATGATTGGTATGAACTGATTGGTTAGATATAACTGTTTAGGAAGCTAAGACTCATAGACTTTATGTATGAATGATCATTAAGCATGTGGCTGAATAGGCATACTCTAAAGCTTTGAATGTTCATTGAGATTGGCACTACTCTTACACCTATGAGTTATACTGCAAGAAGTGATTGAGTATGTGTATGTGTATGAAACATGTTTATGTATGATGTTCTGTTGATGTTTATGTTTGAGGTTCTGTATGAGTATGTGTACGATTGTTCATTTGGGCATGTAGCTTATGAATCATGCATCAAGTATTAGAGGAACATTGTAAAAGGGTCATTGAGCATGTATGAAGCATGTATTAAAAGGTAAATTTAGGCTAATTGCATGTACTGATATGGCTTGCAAATGATAAGATATCACCATACTCTTTTTTATTTGAACATGACCTATGATGATAAGTAAGGAATAAGTTGTCTTGAATAAGTAAGGAATAGACATGCACGAATAAGTTGTCTACTTGTTATAGCATGTTCACTTCATGAATATACATGTCTACTTGAATAAGTTGTCTACTTGTTATAGCATGTTCACTTGAATATACATGTCTACTTGAATAAGTTGTCTACTTGTTATAGCATGTTAGGCATACTCTTAAAGCTGAAAATGTTATGAACTCAACTGGCTCATTTTTATTTGAAATGATAAGTAAGGATTCTGAATGCAATTCGTTTATGAAGCATGATGATAAGTAAGGAATAAGTTGTATGCTTGTTATAGCATGTTCAATTGAATATACATGTCTGCTTGAATAAGTTGTCTACTTGTTATAGCATGTTAGGCATACTCCTAAATCTCCATTACTATGTATCATGTCACTTGGCTTGTTATGCTTATGGAAATGTGTTTAACATGGTGATGAAGTTGTATGATTCTAACAACACAAGTTTATGACTAAGCTTGTGGTGACAGTATCATACACTTCATCACCATGCTAACTTCATCATGAACTGTACAATCCAAGTGGCAGGTACATAGTGGTGGCTTTATGATGCTATGAGAACAAGTTTTAGACATGCACGAATAAGTTGTCTATTTGTTATAACATGTTAGGCATACTCTTAAAGCTGAAAATGTTATGAAACCATTCAGGATGGTGATGAGATAAGTTTACAATATACCTTCCACTTGGCTTGTTATCTGATTGAAACCATTCAGGATGTTGATGGGTTTTCGATGCTATCAGCATAAGTTATGAACTTGATACTATTTTAACATGAGTTATGCTGATGAGACATATGTTTCATGTAAATTTAGCATGTTATGTGTTATGTGTCTATGCATGAAGCATGTTGGCTTGTTTTATGTTCTGTTTATGAAGTAACTGATTCAGGAATAGACATATGTTTCATATCAATTTAACATGTTATGTGTTAGGAAGTATAACTGATTCAATTTAATAGACATAAACGAATAAGTTGACTACTTAGCATGTTATGATCCACTTGAATATACATATATATGTCTACTTGAATAAGTTGTCTACTTTGTATTGCCTATAAAAAAAAGATAGCGTGCAAGGGGGGCATTATGATGTGACGTGCGAATAGCGTACAAGGGGGCATGATGCGCGATTAGAAAGGAGATTTTGATGCTAAAGAAACACTTGAGCTGGATGGATGGAGTGGAGTACTGGAGGGGCATGGAGCCAACATTGAAGATCAGATTGATTACCAAGTACATTTGTAATCAGTAATCATTCTATTCTTCAAGAATGGCTCTATGCCCATCCAGTAGTCCACACTATCCAGCTCAGTGTTTCTTTGGCATCCAAATCTCCTTTCTTCAAGAATGTGCAGATGGTAAACAAGGATATCGGGATGATGGGGAACCATTAGAGTTAAATGGCGTCGAATACTGGAGGGGCATAGAGCCAACATTGAAGATCAGATTGATTACCAAGTACATTTGTAATCAGTAATCATTCTGTTCTTCAAGATTGGCTCTATGCCCATCCAGTAGTCCACACCATCTAACTCAAGGGTTGCCCAGCATCCAAATTTCCTTGCTATTTCGCATATCACGCCCCCCATTGTACGCTATTCGCAGGTCACATCATAATGCCCCCCTTGCTTGCTATTTGCACATCATATATCCACTGCATGCTCTTCAGTCCATCTCTTGGCAGTTGCTACGTAACCTACCCTGTTGCTGATGTATCGTTCAGCAATTCGCTCTCGGCCAGGAAATGGCCCCTCAATGAAGGGCTCTACCAGCAGTCCATAAATATTCCACAGCAGCTATAAAATGCATAGATAAATTAAATTAGACCCCAAACATGAGTAGATAAACTAGACCCCAAACATGAATAGATAAATTTATGGGTAAAAAATACATAGATTTACATCTTACCGTGGCAATACTATGGGCAGGGCGATCAAGTAGCTGGGGCATAGAAACATGCCCCAAGGGACCGATATTAGGATGGTAAATTTTGGTCCTGAATATGACCTGCGAACAATAGTAATATCATGAGTGTATTTACAAAGATATGAACTGATTTATGTGTGTTAACAAGTTTATGCATGTTCTTACAACTGGAGGTGTGGAGGGGAAATCGACAAGGAAGTCCATTTGGACTATGAATACACCTCCTTCATAAGGGGTGTTTGGAGGGCCATTCATCACGGCAGTCCATTGCTGCCGGTCAGGACCATGTATATTGACAAGCCACCTAGGTGCCTCATATCGGAGTTGGTCAATCTGAAACTCAATATTACGATAGAGGTTCCTTCTATCCATGCTCGAAATAACAAACTGTAAGTATAGTGTTAGGTTGCCCTGTGTGACTATTGAGAATTGGTAAACGCTTCCTATTTATAATGTGGGTGGGTAAGTGAAGGGTCTCAGAATGGAGAAAGGGTAAAAGGAGATTAATTAGGTCTATTTGTATACGGTATGTAATTAATGAGCATCATCAATTGGTTTTGCAGATATCAAGACTTTGGGGATTCTAGGAGATGATGCCTTAGATATGCTTCAGTTCAAGTTGGATTTGGCTTTCCAATCAACACCACCACGCCTCTGACTATATATACAGATTTGGAGATGTACATTAATTGCTTATTTTTTTTACCCTACATTCATTCAGTTATTTGTGTAGTTCAAATGTAAACAGATTATGAGCATTAGTCTCCAGTAAAATTAAAATCACTGATATACAGAAATTCTTGTTCATTTGATAATTATTGTTCATTTCCAGAATCATTCGAAGAAGAAGGCAAGGAGTGACATTTACGGTTAAAAAAATATCATCTAAACAACAATAAAAAGACATTAAATTAAAAGAATATGTCATCTAACACAAATCTATTGACATGATTGATTAAGACCTATGTTATCTGATACAAGTTACTACGACAGAAATTATTATAAAAACTGTCACCGCGAATACCAATATGCCAATTTCCCATATAGCGACTTGACATTTTTAATTATTAGTATGTCATGTGATGACATTAAAAGTGACGTTAATAAATAAAAAGATGCATCGTAACAATGTTCATATGACAGTACGAAACTAGGCTGATGTCATGTATAATATCTTCAAATGACAGAACCTAACCGTCGTCTGAAGGTGCAATAGACGGCAGCGAGCCCTGTGACAGATTTATATCTCGTGGGACGATGGTTTTTAAAAGGTGTTGACCAAGTGTATTGTCAATCGTTTGAAGCTGTTTTTTAGAAATTTCATCAGTCCAGCTCAAAGCAATTTTATTCCTAGGAGGCATATATTAGATAATGTTATTTTGGTTCAAGAGGTTGTTCACATGTTGCGACATAAAAATGGGAGGAAAGGTGGTATGATTTTGAAGTTCGGTCTTGAAAAGGCGTACGACAGAATCAGTTGGAAATTTTTGAACATACCTTATAGTTGTTAGATTTTGATCTGTGGTTGGTTAACCTCAGAATGAACTGTGTTGCTTCTTCTTATATGTAGGTGCTTTGGGACAGTGAAAAGTTTCATGGTTTCACCCATTCTAGAGGGCTCCGCCATGGGGATCCTTTGTCGCCTTATTTATCCGCCCTTTATCTAGAAAGGCTAAGTCACATGATTGAGGATGCCATTAATTGTCAGGTGTGGAGACCTATGGTTCTGTCAAAAAATGGTCAGTTATTGTCTTATATCTTCTTTGTGGATGATATTGTCTTGCATGTAGAGGCCAGTATTGACCAAGCTATGGCCATTAAGAGCATTATATGTAGATTTCTTCTATGAATGTTCTAGGAAACGTCTTAGTCTTGCTAAATTTTGTGTTTTCTTCTCCTGAAATGTTTCTAATATATGGTGAGTAGAGGCATTTGTGGCAATTTTAGCTTTGAAAGGACATGGAGTTTATTTGGGTATGTCGCTGGTTCATGACCACGTTAATAAGGATACCTTTAAGCATGTTGTGGATAAAGTTAATGCTTAGATGTTGGGTCGGAAAGCTAGTTGTTTATCATTGTCCAGTCAGATTATTTTGATTAACTCAGTGGCCGCTATTATCCCTTCATACTCTATGCAAACAATTACTTTTTCAGTTAGTATTTGCAACCAATTAGATGCATGTAATACAAGCTTTATTTGGGGATCTTCTCCAATGCAAAGCAAAATTCACCTTGTTAATTGGTGCATCATTAGTGATGCTAAACAGATAAGAGGGCTTGGTATTAGATGCACAAGAGATTTTAAGGCATGTTGGCTAAGTTAACTTGGAAGATGTTAACAGCTCCAAATATTTGTTGGCTCAAACTTTGAAAGCTAAGTATTATGCGGGGAGGAATGGTTTTGACATGTTTAAAGTAAGAGGTTCTCAATCTTTAACTTGGAATGGTATTGTTCTTAGGGCTACTCTCATCGAGAAGAGAATAGAGTGAGTTATGCATGGTAATTCAACTAATTTTTGGAAGGATGATATGGCATCTTGTTATCCCGGAAAGAATTCAATATTTCTTGTGGCTCGTTCATCACGATAGTTTGCTATGTAATGTGAATCGTGAGAGGAGGAAGTTCACAAATGATGCTCAATGTGTTTTATATGGCGAACAAAAGACTCAAATCCATGTTTTACATGATTGTGATAAAGCTAATGAAGTTTGTCATACTTTGATTCCTCAATATGTGCATAACTATTTCTTTTCTCTCTTGTGATAATTGTTGAAACACCTTTCCACATAATTTTGATTTGACAAAATTGTTTAAATACAATATTCTAAACACACTAAGTTTAAATGCTTTGATTTATTCTACTAATGTGTTTGTTCAATGTTGAGTTAAAAATTGCTTATAAGACATAAGGATTAAAAGGCCTAAGCCCAATACAAGAGTCAAAGCCCAAATCAAACGATTCAAGACAACTCGGCCCGCGAATGTCAAAACGTTGTCGTTATGGACAAAACGCAACTCAGCGGAAGAAGGATCTAGAAGACCTTCAGGGAACAACTTCGGAATGAAGCTGCTGAGTTGATTCGACAAAGCATACAAGACAGCAGCTGGCTAAGGAAAACTTCCAGACAAAGTGTTTCCACTTTGGGTAAAGTTCAGACGACACAGTATGCTGTCCAGTTGACTTTACCATAAAAGGAGAGACATTCTGCCGAGCTGACCAAAAGCTGACCGAGGACAGAAGATACTCAAATCTGATTGGCCGAGAGCTCTGAGCAAGTCAGGATGACAACGATAGGAAGCCGTTTCCCTCCAACGGTTATTTCGAAATTCGAAATGACCGATGCCTCAAGATGTCTCTATAAATAGTGCCATCAGTTGCTTCATTCCACACAGAACTTGATCAAGCCATTACGCTGACCAAATTTCTACGGAAGTTCTGCAAGCAAGAAGCAAAGCAATCTTACACTAAATTTCATATCTTTTATGTAAAAGTCTAGAGTGATTATTCAATCATCTAAGGTGTCTTAGCAATCATTGTTTAGGACAAACACTTATCATTTCTAGAGATTAGAAATGAGAGGCTGAGTACTCGGTTATAGTACTCAGCGAGAGATTAGGATTGAGTAGAGGTATAGAGGAAGGTACTCTTGTTATACTCAGTTGCTAAGATTGTAAAAGGTTTGAGGCTCTACCTTTAAAGAGCTCAGTAGAGGATTCGAAAGCTCGGAACGTGTTCCGGGGACAGGACGTAGGCTTAGAAGCCGAACCTGGATAAATCTGCTGAGTAACGCATTTCTTACCTTAAACTCCTTATATATATTGCTTGCTTAAATAACCAAAAACTAACCAAGTAAAGAGGTCAAACTGAGTTGTGCGCGTCGAACATCTGAGCTCAGGAATAGACTCTAAGTGCTATATCCTGACTCAAGTTAAGAAACTGACCTAGTCACCAGTTGACTAAGCCAGTATCTTGCTGCTTACTCAGCGCCGCTGTTAAAACCTTTTCTCTTAAGAAAAGAAGTCTTCCCTAAACTGTAAAAAAAGTTTAAATAGTTCCTAACCCCCCCTTGGAACTATACTTGTAACGTTATAAGGGACCAACAAGTGGTATTAGAGCCTCAAAAGCTCACTGTAAAAGGTTTAACCACCTTGAGCTGATCCCCACTATGGGCGAAAACAGCACTCGGTTTCTCCCAGGAAACCAAACAACTCAGATCTTACCTAAGGGGCTGTCCATTACTCGGCCTCCCCTATTCTTCGGGTCTAACTATACCTTCTGGAAGAATAGGATGAAAAATTTCATTCAGGCTACAAACATGAGTGCCTGGCTATCCATAGTCCAAGGCCCATTTGTACCTGTCGAAGTTGTGGCTGGCCAAACAGTTGTAAAAGCTGAGGCCAAATGGACAGAGGATGATCTCAAGAAGCTACAAAATCATGCTTCGGCTATAAATATGCTTCACTATGTGCTCGATGCTGCAGAATATAATAAAATCTCAGGTTGTGAGTCGGCGCAAGAGATCTGGAAGAAGCTGGAGGTCACCTACGAAGGAACCAATAAAGTAAAGGAGTCCAAGGTGAACCAGCAGATGAGACTGTACGAGCTGTTCGAGATGAACAATGATGAGGGCATATCTGACATGAATGCAAGGTTTACCAACATCATCAATGAGCTCAAAAGACTTGGGAAGATCTTCACTGAGGAAGAACAAGTCAAAAAGATACTCAGGAGTCTTCCTAAAGACTGGCAAGCAAAGAAGACCGCTGTTGAGGAAGCTCAGGACTTAACCACCTACAAATATGATGAACTCATCGGCTCGTTGCTGGCCCATGAGATATCAATGAAAAACTTCGAGGTGAAGGAAAAGTCTGAAGACAAGAAGCAGAAATCTCTTGTCATGAAAGCTGACTCCACTGATGGGAGCTCAACAGATGATGAAGAGATGGCTATGTTCACAAGGAAAATGAAAAGGCTGTTCAGGAAAAATGACAAATATTCTAAAAAGCCTTACATAAAGTTTGATAAGTATAAAGCTGAGTCCAGCGACAACAAATACAAGAAAGACAACTCAAAGCCCATTACATGCTTTGAATGTCATCAAACTGGCCATATAAAGTCAAGCTGCCCCACGCTGAGGAAAGATAAGAAGAACGGCAAAAAGGCAATGGTGGCTACATGGAGCGACAGTGATGAGTCTTCATCAACAGAAGCTGAGGCCACCGAGTCAGCAAAGATATGCTTCATGGCTGACGAACTTGCTGAGCCGTGCGTCTCTGAGCATGCTGATCCCTCCGTTGCATCTGACGATGAGGAGCAATCAAATGAGGTAATATCACTTTCCCAGCTCAAGAACGAAATGGGTAATGCCCTGAGTGATCTATATACACTTGTCAAAAAGTGTAATAAGAAAATTAGAGCACTCAGCAGGCGCTGTGACGAGGTTGAAGAGGTCAAGCTGAGTGACCTCAGATACCTTCTTTAGGACAACTCAACTTTGCATGATAACATGAAGATCATACATGAGTCTGTCTCTGAAGTCCAATCAGTTTCAAAGAAACTGAGAAAGGACGTCACAACTATCCAGAACCAATTAAAGGTTCCAAATAAAAGAAACATTCCTCTGAGAACTCAGTACCAATGTACTCAGCAGAGATGGAATCCCCAGCGGAATGTCCAGTGTGACTTCTGTGGGAAGAAAGGTCACACCACAAAGGTGTGCTGGCAGGCTCAGCACTGGGGTGCTGACCAGTCAGTGAGACAACCTAAACAGAAGGTCAGCTGTGACTTCTGTGGAAAGAATGGCCATACTGTCAAAGTATGCCGCCATAAAATAAAATATGATGCTTTACTTGTTAAATCTAACAAGCTAGGACCCAAAAAGAATTGGGTACCTAAAAGCAACTAGTTACAATGCAGGTAAGCCTGAGGTGTGCTGAGAAGTCAAAGATGTGGTATATTGACAGCGCATGCTCGAGGCATATGACTGGTGATGAAACTCAATTCATCATGTTTGAGCGTAAACGAGGAGGAAGCGTAAGTTTTGGAGACAACAAGAAGGGTAAGATAGTAGGGTCAGGAACCATTGGAGGTAATCCTACTATTGAATCTGTCTCCCTAGTTAGCAGACTCAAATATAACTTACTCAGCGTAGCTCAGCTATGTGACAATGGGAGAAAAGTTATATTTGATGCTACTGGATGTAAAATATACGAGGGTAAATCAAATGAGTTAATTTTAACTGCCTCTCGCATAGATAATGTCTTTATGCTAGACTTAGAGAAAAAGTTTTCAAAAACTATATGCTTAGTATCAAAGGAACAAAATTCCTGGCTATGGCACAGGAGACTTGGTCATGTAAGCATGGACCTCCTGGCCAAATTAGCAAGAAAGCAATTGGTTGAGGGACTGCCTGAACTTAAATTTGAAAAAGATCAATTATGCCACGCTTGCCAAGCTGGAAAACAAACCAAACAATCTTTTCACAGCAAAAACATTGTCTCAACTAAGCGTCCGTTAGAGTTACTACACTTGGATCTCTTCGGTCCAGTCCAGCCGCTGAGTCTGGGTGGAAGAAGATTTTCCTTGGTCATTGTAGATGACTTCTCTCGGTACACTTGGGTCATCTTACTGAGTAGCAAGGATGAGACCTTTGAGACATTTTCAAATTTGGTTAGAAAAATTGAAAATGATAAAGACCTAAAATTAGCTCACATCCGAAGTGATAATGGTGGAGAATTCAAAAACCAAAAGTTTGTTGAATTCTGTGAAGCCAGCGACATTGACCACAATTTCTCTGCTCCTAGAACACCTCAACAAAATGGGGTTGTTGAAAGGAAGAACAGAACTCTGGTTGAAATAGCCAGGACAATGCTGGATGAGCATAGGCTTCCAAAGTATTTTTGGGGAGAGGCTGTTAACACAGCGTGCTATATTCTTAATAGGGCTCTAGTTAGACCTATATTAAAGAAAACCCCCTATGAACTTTGGAAAGGACGAAAGCCTGACATTGGATACTTTCGTGCCTTTGGCTGTAAATGTTTTATTTTGAATACCAAAGATAGCTTAGCAAAGTTTGACTCAAAAGCTGATGAGGCTATCTTTTTAGGCTACTCAACAAACAGCAAAGCATACAGAGTTTTCAATAAACGAACTCAAGTTTTAGAAGAGTCAGTACATGTTGAGTTCGACGAGACTAACCCTGCAGGTAGATACCAGCCACTGACCGAGGATGATCCACACTCAGCAACCGCTGACCAAGAACCAGCTGCTGAGTCATTCACTAAAAGGCTGACCAAGAGTAAGAGTGAACCTAAGATTGTTTTCACTGACCAGTCTACTTCTGCAGAGATTGTTGAAACACAGACAGCACAAGACATCAATCTACCTAAAGAGATAAGGATTCCAAGAGGGCACTCAGAGAGTGCAATCCTTGATTCTGCTGGGAATACCCTGATGACGAGAAATCAACTCAGGAGGTACCTCAGCAATGTAGCCTTCGTCTCAGTTCAGGAACCTAAGAACTTCGCTGATGCTGAGGAAGATGAATTCTGGATGAGCGCAATACAAGAGGAACTCGACCAATTCAGAAGAAATGATGTATGGGAGCTAGTGCCACATCCAAGGAGTCGGAAGACCATTGGAACAAGATGGGTCCTCCGCAACAAACTGGATGAGCAAGGAAATGTAGTCAGAAACAAAGCAAGACTTGTAGCTCAGGGCTACAGTCAGCAAGAAGGTATTGACTACGATGAGACCTTTACCCTAGTGGCAAGGCTAGAGGCAATTAGAATTTTATGTGCATATGCGTCTTACAGGAACTTTAAATTATTCCAAATGGATGTCAAGAGTGCATTTCTAAATGGAGTTATAAATGAGGAAGTTTATGTTAATCAACCTCTAGGGTTTGAGGATTCTAAATTCCCAAACCACGTTTATAAGCTCAAAAAGGCTCTGTACGGTCTCAAGCAAGCACCACGTGCTTGGTATGAGAGGCTGACCAGTTTCCTGCTGACCAGAAACTATGTCAGGGGCAAAGCTGATACAACCTTATTCATTAAGAGAAAGGGTAAAGATACCCTGTTGGCTCAAATTTATGTTGATGATATAATATTTGGTGCAACTAACGAATCAATGTGCAAGGAATTTAGCAAACAAATGCAGACTGAGTTTGAAATGTCGATGATGGGAGAACTCAACTTCTTCCTCGGACTTCAAATAAAACAAGGAAAGAATGGCATCTTCATCAGCCAAACTAAATATGCCAAGGAGATATTAAAGAAATATGACTTGGAAAATTGCAAGCCAATATCCACTCCTATGGGCACTGACACTGTCCTCTGCGCTGATGAGAATGGTAAGTCAGTAGACAGCAAATTGTATCGAGGTATGATAGGCTCTCTACTTTACTTAACAGCTAGTAGACCGGACATTCAGTTCTCAGTATGCTACTGTGCTAGATATCAATCTAACCCTAAGGAATCTCATTACATAGCTGTAAAAAGAATCCTTAGATACTTGCAAAGCTCAGTGAACGCAGGTTTATGGTATCCCAACACTCATGGCTTTACACTCGTTGGATACACTGACGCTGACTATGGTCGAGACAAGCTATAATGAAAAAGCACCTCTGGAGGATGTCATTTCTTAGGAAGCTGTCTTGTATCTTGGTTCAGCAAAAAGCAGGCGTCAGTAGTCTTGTCTACCACTGAAGCTGAGTACATTGCTGCTGGTCATTGTGTTTTTCAAGTCCTATGGATTAAGCAACAGCTTGAAGACTATGATGTTCAAACAAAGACAATTGAGGTCAAATGCGACAACAAAAGTGTAATTGATCTATCAAAGAACCCAATTCAACACAGCAGAATGAAGCATGTCAGCATAAGGCATCACTTCATTAGAGACCATGTACTCAAAGGTGAGATAAAGCTGACTTACGTCCCAACGGATGAGCAGCTTGCGGATATCTTCACAAAGCCACTAGCTCATGAACAGTTCAGCATACTGAGAGAATCCATTGGTATGTTTAATCCTCTTTAGTAAATTCCTATTCTAAAATGTAAATTTATGCTGAGTGAATTACTATGCTGAATGATTTATGCAAATGCATGCTGAGTGATTGTTATGCTGAGTACTTAACAAAAAAAAATATATCAATACAGAGTCAATATGCACAACGAGTAGTAATCTTAAACTGAGAAATCATCCTTTCATATGCTACTGACCACTCAGAATCCAAAACGCTTAGTATTCTAAACGCTAAGTGTTAGATCCGTTGCATTAAATGCAAAAGCACGCGTATAGCCACCTAGGATGACGCATGCGCCGAATGTGTCATAAAAGCCAGGATCTTTGTCGGTTGACAATCCCAAGGCAAAACTGACACATGGATTCGATAAGATCCACTCTTCACCGTTATAAATAATGGGTAAATCCCCATTCTTTATTTTCTTTACACCTACCAAATTCTAAGGCAAAGCTTTCTCTCTAAAAACTCTCAAAGCTTCCCAAACTTGTTCTGAAACTATGACTAAAGTTTCCGTCAACATCTCCGGTGCCGGTCACCCTAAGACCAGTTCTGATGAACCCTCCAGGCAAACTTCTGTGCCTGAAACTGCCAAGGTCACTACGCCGAGCAAAGGCAAAGCTGGGCAAGCTGCCTCCTCCAAAGGAAAACCGACCAAGGCCAGAACCTATACCAAGGTTTTTGATAACATTAGCGAATGGAAAGTGGACTTCTCACGATGGGTTTCTGAGAACTTCGTGACATCCGAACAACCCTTCTACGAATGGATATCGAAGAATGGGTGGACAGAACTGTTCTCCATTAGAGATCATACCTATCCTGACCTAGTAAGGGAGTTCTACCACAATCTCCGAGTTGCTGATGATAACCAGGACTATCTGGCAACTGTGGTAAGAGAAAAGACCATTTTCATAAACCCTAACTATCTGGCAAACTTGCTGAAGTTAAAAAATGAGGGAGCAAAGCTGAGAAGATCTGGAGATCATGAAGGTACTGGGTACGAAGTCACCTTCTGTAAACCTGAAGGCCACTCAGGAGAAGTCTCCAGTTCCTCTATGGGTCAGCACCAAAAGATGGCTCACTATCTGCTGACCTACTTCATTTATCCTAAGATCAACTGCACCACCTCAGTAACAAATTTTGAGCAATACTTCATATGGCATATGCTGACATACAAGCCGATCAACATGCCAGTATTCCTAATTGCTGGGTTCCTGAGGAACACTAGAACTCTCAGGCTGGGCTCGCTCATCACCAGGATCCTCATTGATCATCAAATAGACCTGACTGATGAAGTTAAAGCTAGAGGATCTAAGATCACAGCTGCTTCGCTGAGGGCGTTAAAGTTCAATCAGCCCCTAAAGAAAGCAAAAGCCGCTGCTGCTGGTGAACAACAAGCTGAGGGAACAGCTCCCCAGCAAAGAAGAAGGACAAAGGCTCCAGCTGCCCGTAAGAGAAAAGCTGTTGAGACTCCTTCAAAGAAGGCTGAGCCTAAGGCAAAGAAGCCTAAGTCAGCTGAGAAAAGAAGCAGGCAAGATGAGCCTGAAACTGAGGAAAGAACAGATGCTGATGTGCAGCCTCAAAAGAAGCAGAAGTCTTCTACACTGACTCCCATTGATGCTATCCCTACTGACGTTGTTGTGCCTGGTGATTCTCACTACACACAGTGTCTAGGAACTGTAGCTGAGCATCAAGAAGATGAGGTGCATCTGGACGATCAGTTCATTGCACAAGTTGAGGAAGAATTGGATGGGGAGGATGAAGAAGATGAGGAACAGGGAGAAGAAAATAGTGATGATTCTGACTCCGAGGAGACAGCTAGTGAGATTGAAGCTGAGCAAGCCAATACTGAGTTGGCTGCTGGAGAAGAACAAGAACATGACCAACACAATGTTGATCAAGTACAAAAACAAGCTGACCAGCTTAATGCTGATCAAGAAGCTGATCAAGAAGAAATTTCTCCATCTCACTTAGGAGAGTCTATTCAAGCTGACCCTCCTCCTCGCAGAAGAAGATTGGTTAAGGCAAGTCAGAAGACAGTCAGTGACATTCCTGTTCAACAACCAACCCTTCCTGACTTTGTTATTCAGAAGCCAACCAATGACCCTTCTGCACTTAAGCTGAAATTTTTCAGAAAGCAACCATCCTCTACTCCACCGGCCTCTCTAGAAAAGCAAGCCTCTGTTTCTTCACTAAAGGAACATGCCGACTTGAATGCTTCTGCAAATTCTACGAGTCAAGTGGAATCCATTCCCGTTGATGCTGTCAATCCAAGCATTGTGCTGACTCAGAACATTCCTGTCTCAGTTAGCACCGACAGCATCCGGATTACTTCCTCTCCACTCAACATCTCTGTCGATCAAACTCTTTCTCAATCTAACCAAGTGCAGATTAAAAACACAACTCCAGTCACTGACCAGGTCATCCCACTTAATCCTCTTCCAACCGGTCATACTGATGTCACTGGACAACTTAATGAAGGCGCTCAAAGCTACATAAATGTCACTGAGTCTGGTAAACGAATCATCGACTCAGTGCAGACATTGATCAAAGACCTTCAACAAACTACTCCTCCTCCTGCTGGGTCTTCTACTGTTGAGACTACTCAGCTCTGCCAAGTAACTCAGCTTCTCAACGAAGTTAGGGGATTCAAGGACTTGCTGAGTATCATCATTACCTTTCAAGCACAGCAAGCTAAGCAGGATTCCATCGCAAAGCTGGCTGAGATCCAGCTGACAACAGTTCAACATCTCAACGCTCTTCAAGAACAAGTTCAGACTTTGTCAGCTGCGAACACACGCTATGCTACTTCTGATGAAGTTAAAATGCTCTTTGCTCAGCTTCACACCGAGAAAATCAAAACCAACGAGCAAATGGTCTCCTATTCTCAGTGCTTAGTGGAGCAAATTGGTGAGGCCGTTCGATTGCTGAATCTGAACAAGCAAGAGATGGATACTGACGCTATGAAGCAAAATGAAATGATGTCTATCACCAGACAAACCTTCAACCATATACGTCACAGCAATATTCAGCGTCAATACTATGACACCTCCTTACTCAAGACATTCCATCAAGTCGTTGCTGGTCTGACTGATGCACTTACTTGGGTAGGTAAATCTCAAGCTTTCATAGTCAGCATGATCAGCGCTGCTGAGCTTAATATACCCTCCGAGGTCTCAGATAATGGAGTGGCTATCTTTGATGGTGTCAATGAAAGCGCCGATAGACTTAAAGCGCTGTCCACAGAACTGACCAGAGCCGTCTTAACCGACGCCTTTAGAATTCCTCCTCTCGATGCTGACAAAACGGGGGAGAAAGAAGTAGCGAGAACATAGCATGAGTCTAGTCAGTCCAAACAGAAAAGAAAGAAATAGATATAGGATAGCTCAGTATAGGCTAAGTATGTAGTCTCTATGCTTGTCTTGTTCTTTTGTTTGAAAATGCTGACTACCTATATCAATATCAATACTTGCATCTTTTATTCAAACCCTGAGTTATGAATTATTTTTATATACGATGTTGTGTATTAAGTCATTATGTATCTTCAATTGAATCAGCTATGTTTAAAGCTTATAAAATTTATTGATTGAACCAAATGTTGATAACATGTTTGACATTGACCTATATGTTTATAAAACATTGTCTTATAAAACTCATTGAACAACAAATTACTCAGCACTCTCTGAATGTTAAAACCTTCCGCTTAATACTGAGTAAAATAGAATATGTTCCATGAGAAGACCTATATCCGAAAACTGACCTTAGACTTACTCGATTAAACCTTTAAATGTTTAGAGTAAAACTAAGTCAGTAGCTCAACCCTTACGGGGGAGTTTGCTAAGAATATTAGGTCAACTATCATGGGGGAGCTCAATACTGAGTTCTTCGCTGAATAGTTTTGCCAACATCAAAATGGGGGAGTTTGTTGAAACACCTTTCCACATAATTTTGATTTGACAAAATTGTTTAAATACAATATTCTAAACACACTAAGTTTAAATGCTTTGATTTATTCTACTAATGTGTTTGTTCAATGTTGAGTTAAAAATTGCTTATAAGACATAAGGATTAAAAGGCCCAAGCCCAATACAAGAGTCAAAGCCCAAGTCAAACGATTCAAGACAACTCGGCCCGCGAATGTCAAAACGTTGTCGTTATGGACAAAACGCAACTCAGCGGAAGAAGGATCTAGAAGACCTTCAGGGAACAACTTCGGAACGAAGCTGCTGAGTTGATTCGACAAAGCATACAAGACAGCAGCTGGCTAAGGAAAACTTCCAGACAAAGTGTTTCCACTTTGGGTAAAGTTCAGACGACACAGTATGCTGTCCAGTTGACTTTACCATAAAAGGAGAGACATTCTGCCGAGCTGACCAAAAGCTGACCGAGGACAGAAGATACTCAAATCTGATTGGCCGAGAGCTCTGAGCAAGTCAGGATGACAACGACAGGAAGTTGTTTCCCTCCAACGGTTATTTCGAAATTCGAAATGACCAATGCCTCAAGACGTCTCTATAAATAGTGCCATCAGTTGCTTCATTCCACACAGAACTTGATCAAGCCATTACGCTGACCAAATTTCTACGGAAGTTCTGCAAGCAAGAAGCAAAGCAATCTTACACTAAATTTCATATCTTTTGTGTAAAAGTCTAGAGTGATTATTCAATCATCTAAGGTGTCTTAGCAATCATTGTTTAGGACAAACACTTATCATTTCTAGAGATTAGAAAGGAGAGGCTGAGTACTCGGTTATAGTACTCAGCGAGAGATTAGGATTGAATAGAGGTATAGAGGAAGGTACTCTTGTTATACTCAGTTGCTAAGATTGTAAAAGGTTTGAGGCTCTACCTTTAAAGAGCTCAGTAGAGGATTCGAAAGCTCGGAACGTGTTCCGGGGACAGGACGTAGGCTTAGAAGCCGAACCTGGATAAATCTGCTGAGTAACGCATTTCTTACCTTAAACTCCTTATATATATTGCTTGCTTAAATAACCAAAAACTGACCAAGTAAAGAGGTCAAGCTGAGTTATGCGCGTCGAACATCTGAGCTCAGGAATAGACTCTAAGTGCTATATCCTGACTCAAGTTAAGAAACTGACCTAGTCACCAGTTGACTAAGCCAGTATCTTGCTGCTTACTCAGCACCGCTATTAAAACCTTTTCTCTTAAGAAAAGAAGTCTGCCCTAAACTGTAAAAAAAGTTTAAATAGTTCCTAACCCCCCCCTTGGAACTATACTTGTAACGTTATAAGGGACCAACAATAATTGGTTGCATGAGAATTTCCATGCACATTTTGTTAGTAAGGACATATCTTGGTCTGTTATTTTTGTTTTTGGTGGATTTAGAAATGGAGGAACACTAAGATTTTTGAGGGAACTGATTTTAATGGCTTGAGAGCGGACTTCATTGTGGCTCGAGCAACTAAAATTGTTAATGCTAGTGTGTTGCTTGTGATGGTTCAAGGAATCAAAAGGAGAGTTAGTGGATTAGTTGGAATCCTCCTGATTTTCTTGGGTAAAAGTTAATATAGATGGGGCGAGTAAAGACAACCTTAGTTTTGCTTCAGCTGGAGGTTTAATTCAGAATCATAATGGTTGCTGACTTGGTGGGTTCGCGGTGAATTTGGGTATATATACAACTTTTTTAACTGAGTTTTGGGGCTTATTCTTTGGTCTTACCCTTGATTGGGGATAAAAGGTTATCAAAAGATTATTGTCGAAATAAATTCCCAATCTGTTTTAGGTTTCATGACACGTTAGTTTGGAGTTCATCATCCTCTAGCTTGGCTCATCTTGAAACGTCAAGAGCTTTGTAATCAAGGCCCTGTTTGTTTGGGGGAAAATATTCTGCAGGAAAATATTTTTCCAATTTTCCGGTGTTTGTTTGGGCAGGAAAATAATTCAAAAGAAAATAAGTGGCAAAGTCAATGGAAAATGAAGGAAGAAATAACGGAAAATTTTTTACTCTTTTCAAAAGGGTAAAACATTTTCCCCAAAACATACGCGTTTAGTGAAAAATAGGGAAAATGTTAAAAAAAAATATAAAAATACAAAAATATGAAACACGAAAAAACATGAATAACGTTTACAAAACACGAGATTATGAAAAAAAAAACCCCGCAGAAACATGAAAAACACAAAAACGCAAAAAAAAACACTTGAAAAAGCACAAAACATAAACAACGCGAAAAAGTGAGAAAACGCGAATTATATAAAAACGTGGAAAAACACGAAAACGCGAAAAATGCTAAAACAAAAAACGTGACAATAAGTAAAAAACGTGATAAACATGAAAAGACGAAAAATGCAAACAAAACACGAAAACGTGAAAAAGGAAAAAACCGAAAAACTAAACGTGAAAACACGAAAAAATGAAGAAAAACACAATAACGTTAATAACACGAGAAAACGTACAAAAAATGCCAAAAATGTGAAAAAACATTTTTCATGTTTTTAACATTAATTTTTTTCACATTTTTTCTGTTTTTCCACTTTTTTTCCATGTTTTTAACATTTTTTTTTACTTTTCGTGATTTTCGCATTTTTTCACTTTTATGGTTTTTAAAAAATTTTGACGTTTTTTGTGTGTTTTTTCACGTTTTTAGTGGTTGGAAAATATTTTCCAGTGTTGTAGCCAAACACCGAAAAATATTTTCCAGTATTGTTTCCAAACACAGAAAAATATTTTATTTCCCTGCATAAAATTTTCCAGAATACAATATTTCCCCCCAAACAAATGGGGCCCAAGATTGTGGGATTTGGATTTTGTTTTGTGCACGTTTATCTACTAACTAGATGATGAATTTCAGAGGTTCTCTCCCTGTGAAAAGAATGGTTCCTAACAATTTTTTTTTCTCCTTTATTGTTGCTTTCTTTTCATGCTTTTCAGACTCATGCCTTTTTTATAATAATAAAATCTTAATTTAAAATGAATAATTACATATTATTATTATTTTTTCAAAACAATTCAATAACTAATGATTAATGGATAACGAGACGGGGCGGGGAATGCATTTCCATCCCCATCCCCGTCCCGACGAGTTAAACGGAGATAGATTTATCCCCATCCCCGTCCTGACGGGGATCCTCATTCCCTATTTACAGATATCTCAAAGCCTATTTCTTTGTTCTCCATTCTCCATTTCCCGCAAGAAATCACCATTTATATTTTTTAAAAAATAATAAAGTCTAAAACTTTTAAGAAGTGGTAGCTTTAATGATACCAAGCATCAAGAATCATTTTCAAATTTTCCAAACCATAAAAAATTAAAAATTGAAAACAACCAATCATGTAATAAAATGTATTTAAATCCCTACCAAAAAATAAAAATAAAATGTACTTAAATCATAAAAAAATCAATTATCACAAGAAATAGCCGGGGATCCTCTATCGGAGATTAAGAGGGCGGGGACGGGGATACCCACGAGGCTGGTATATCTTTCCCCATCCCCGCTCCATCCCCACCACAGGGGACAAAACTATCACCATTCCTATTTCATGGGGATCCTTATCGGGGATTTCCCGTTCCCATCGGGGCGGGTCACCAATGGGGACAGGAAATTCCCATCTCATTTGCATCCCTAATAACAATAATAGATTAAATAGATGATTAACAAATTCTAATGTACTCTTTAATTGATTATGTTACTATGAGTGCCTATATTTTTTGTTCATGGACACATAGTTTGCGAAATTACGTTATCGATTCAACCTAATCTAAAGTGTATAAATAATACTTATTCTATTTCAAAATAATTGTTACATTTGATAGTGACAGGGTTTCTAAAGCTTCCTTTAAAGAGATTATTGACAAATCTAGTGGGAATTGTGCCATTTGGAAAGCTAATACTCTGTCTCTTGCTGGCCGTCTTACTTTGATTCAATCTGTCAATAGTGAGGCTCCCAATCATATTATGCAAGCTTGTAGATTGCCGGAGCCGGTCCTCAATGATCTTGATAAGATCAATCGGTGTTTCCTTTGGGGGAACTCGTTAGAGGGGAAAAAGATCCACCTCGTTCCTTAGAAGGAGGTTTGCCAGCCTAAGATCAGGGGAGGCCTTGGGATTAGACAAGCCAAGGATAATAACAAAGTTTTATTAATGAAGCTTTTGTGGAGAATGTGGCAATCCCCCTCTTCTCTTTGGGTTCGTCTCCTTTGTGGCAAATATAGAAAAGATAAGATTTTTGGGGGTCCCAAGGAGAGAGTGGTCAATTGTTCTTTTCTTTGGAAAGGCCTCAGTTCTGTGTTTTCAGAGTTCTGCTCTGGGATAGGTTGGGAGGTAGGGAATGGGAAGTCCATCAGCTTCTGGAATGATATCTGGATTGGAGGCAAATCCTTATTAGAGGTGTGTAGATCCCAGCCGCCTAGTAATATTCAAAATTGGAAGATCGCTGATGTGGTGGATTCTGAAGGGGATTGGATTTGGGCTAAATTTGATTCCTTTTTGAACCTGGATACTCTCCTAAGAATTAGAGGGGTTAAGACAAGTAATAGGGAGGAAGATAGGGATAGTCATTGCTGGGCTTTGTCAAACAATAGGGCGTATTCCTGCAAGTCTGCCTTTGAGGCTTTCAACCTTAATGGTCCGGATCCTCATTCTGAAGTTTGGAAAATCATTTGGGCTTTGAAAATTCCTTACCGTATTAGGAGCTTCCTGTGGCTTTCTGTTAAAAACAGGCTGCTCACTAACTCAGATAGAAATAGACGGCATCTGGTGGACTCAGGTGCTTGCAGCAGATGTAGAGGGCATGTGGAAACTATTTGCCATACTCTTAGGGACTGTGCTAGGAGTAAAGAGGTGTGGAGGAAAATTCTCCCTCACAACCTGCTTCCCACTTTCTTAGCTCGCTCCGATCAGGATTGGTTTATAGATGGAGTTAGTGGGAAGTTGTTGGGTATCCTTGAGCATGGTGATATTTTCTTTGCTATTGTTTGTTACCAGATTTGGAAGTGGAGGAATGAAGAAATCTTTGAGAAGAAAATTGTTTCTTTTCCTAACTTAATAGAGTTCTTCACGGGAAAAATGATCAATATTACTGATAGCTTCAATGGAGATTCTCTTGCAAGGTCTACCCAGAAGAAGACTGTTCATCTCCTTGGTTGGTGCAGGCCTAGGGAAGGAGTGGTGAAATTGAATACAAATGGATCTTGTCTGAAGGATGGTAAGATTGCTGCATGAGGTGTTATGATGGATGATGGGGGTGCCTGGATATCTGGGTTTACTCAGAATATTGGTTTAGGTTCTTCCTTTTTGGCGGAACTTTGGGGGATCTTTTCTGGCCTTAAACTCGCCTTAAATCTGGGTTTGAAAAATCTGATTGTTGAATCTGATAACCTTGAGGCTATCGAAATGATTTCCAGAAAAAATGCTATTTGTCTAAATAGCCATAACCTTATCAAAGGTATTAGTAGGTTTTGCTCTTCTTTTGACTTCATTGGCTTCAGTCATATCTTCAGAGAGCAGAACCGGGTTGCTGATCGTCTGGCGACTGCTGGGTATGATTGCATGATGGGCGTCACTACCATTTCTTATCCTCCTATTTATCTTAATTCTCTTCTTAGGGATGATGTCGTGGGGGTTAGCTTCCCTAAGCTAATCCCTAGCTAGGTTTTTGGACTCTTTGTTTTCTTTTCTTTCTCTTTCCCACCAAAAAAAAATTAACAAAGGGTTGATTTTTATTAAATTTATAAAAAATAAAGTAAAATACTCTTTAGTTTGTATGTCACTAATTAAAGTCAATTAGTTTTTATAAAATATAAAATGAAAATAAATAAATAAATTACATTAATATTAAATTTATTATTTTTTTTTATGAAAATGCATATAACTTCATTAGATTAAAACACAAGTACAATAAGAAAATAATAAAAAATCAATTCTTATCAGATCTACAAAGAGACTAAAACGATTACAGAGATAAAAAAAGGTCATAAAAGCATAAAAAAAACACAAAACAACCGTAAAACATATATTTATCGTAAATCGAAATCTGTAGAAAAGTAGATGCAATCAAATCTTCAGCATTTAGGCAATTCCGAACATTCGGATCTGAGTTATTTCATTTAATGCAACCACGTAAATATATTGATCCACGTACTAGATAAACCATTTCTATACTTACTAAATTCGAAAATAATATAAATAAAAAAATAATAAATAATCCGGTAGGGTAGGAAAAAGTAAGACAAACTTCTTTCCTTATTCCTATTTAAATTAGATTTTAAAAGTGGACAATTTGAAAAGGAGAAGAATGGAAAGGAAGATGCGGAGCATTTTATCTTTTCTGAGAAACTGCAAAATTCGCCGTTGGATGTATTAATATTAAATTTATTAATAAGAGCAAAATAGTGAAAAATTGAAAGGGAGGGAGTAATAAATGAAGACACTGAACTACTAATGTTTGACACAAGTCTGGTTCTATTCATTAAAACGGAGACTAGTTAGCAAAAGAGAAAGGGAATGGCGGCGACTGCTTCCTTTATACAAGAAGAACGACTCGATGTTCTTACTAAAACCGGTGAGAAAACCGGCGTTTCCAAGGCCAGGCAAGCTTTAATCTCCCTCATCTTTTTCTGTCAAAGTTCATTCTAAAACGATGGATTTTAAAACGGGATTTCGCATCATAATCAATCATTTCAGCTCCTCTTTTATTCCCGTTCTAGCGATCGATTTTTTTTTTCTTTTTGCCGCAATTCCGTTTATGCTGATTATAACGCTTTTGTTTTGATTGTTTACTATTTGTTTGGCCGCTCTTTGAGAAAGGAAAAGAAAAGGATGTTTCGTTGTCAATGTGTATTGACTAATTTTAAAACTGGCGTTTATCAATGATGATAAATTTGTTGTTCTAAGAGTTGTTATTGATGTCTGATATTACTATTAGAAAAACAATCAATCTCAGGGTAGATGTTGACAGATATATGGAATGTTTATCAGATTAGAGTAAATTGATTTTTTTTGCTGCGAACATAGGGGAAAGGTTCATCAAGATGGAGATTATCACAGAGCTGCTCATGTTTGGATTTATGCTGAGAGTACTGATGAGCTGCTTCTTCAACTGCGTGCTGATTCCAAGGATTCATGGCCGGGGCAGTGGGATATCTCCAGTGCTGGCCATATTTCTGCGGGTGATTCATCACTTGTAACTGCCAGGTGTGAGCGGAAACCAATTTTTGCTGATTCTAATTCTGCAGGACCTTCCTAAGCTGTCAGGAAAGTTGTTGTTGTAATGTAATGTGGGAATTAGTGATGTTATCAGCTGTAAATTATGAATAAGTTTCTTAATGTGTACATGGCTAGCTGTAGATTATATGTTTGAATTGAACGTAAACATACTAAGTTGTAATAGAAGAAAATAAGGAAGCAATCACAATAGCAAATTAGGGAGCAATTACAGCAGCAAATTAGGGAGTAAATAGGAGAAATATAAAGAGTTAGTCATATGCTCCTGTAATTCTTTTGAATCAATACATACAATTTAAAACGATAAACCTGACATTTAAAAAATAGCACATGGTTCTTGTTGAAACGTTTAGCTTGTATCCAGGAGAGAGCTGCATGAAGAGCTAGGCATTATCCTTCCACAGGATGCGTTTGAGCTGATTTTCGTTTTTCTTCAAGAGTGGTTAGTAAGTCAAATACTTTTTTTTTTCTCCCTTACAATGTGCTAAAATTTCCTTTGATGATTCTTGTCAATATTTGCTCTGAAAATTTATTACTTTTCCTGTACTTTCAGGTTTTCCGTTTATTTGTCCCTTTGATTTTTCAGACTCTGGTGCCACATTATTTTCTTACTACTTCCTCTCTTCCACGATATAGGCACAAATATGATTTCACACAAAACAAAGAAACCATTAAATATTAGTGCAATTTTTCCAACATAGCCTCTATTAATGAAGTGATTTAATGAATAAAAACATTTAGTTCATTCTAAACTTAGTATTTTCAAACCATAATAAACAGGGTTATAGTAGAAAATTAGTGGTGAATTGTAATTAAAAGAGGATTTGTGCCTGTTTTATGGGGTATCAAAAAGTATATTTGTGTCTATACGTGTGAGACAGAGGGAGTATTATTTTTCTTCCAATTAATGCCTGAACTTTACTTTAACAGTGCTGGCTGCCGATAAGTAGGTTCTTATCCATGCGGAGCCTGGTCCAAGTGCACGTATTTGACAACATAAACGTGACAATTGCAAATTTCCATGTTGTTGTCTATTAATAACTTATTTTTTTCTAACTTACATAAAATTGATCTTCTATGAGGCTGAGTCTGAAATTTTTGATTATAAGTTTTCTTTCTAGTTTATATGCAATTTTCTTTTGAAATATTCACCATCAAATATTTTTTCTACCTAATTTTTGGGCTTTGGTAACACACTATCATGGTTCCTAATATCATATTCATAAGTATATAGATAACGGCCATGTATTTTTAATTGGACAACAAATTCCATGCTCATTGAGATTTCTCCTTAAGGTTGTTGTTTTGGTTAATTTCATGTTTAATGACGTGAAATATGAAAATATTTTTTATTTTTGTGTGCGCGCTAATCAACTACTTTCTTAAATCTGACTCCATTGTTACCTTGTATTGATTGCTTTTAACTTTGTATTTCATGCAGCATAATAAATGATGGAAAATTTATCAATAATGAATATAATGATGTATATCTTGTAACAACTGTAGATCCAATTCCTCTGGAGGCATTTATTCTTCAGGTCAGTACCTGCACTTAATAATTCACTTTGTGTTTCAAATGCTCTAACATGTTGACAAGGCATCCTTGATGGAAATTCCGACATTACCATAATGCTGGGTGTTCCACAAGTCGCTGTAAATTTCTGGTGCTATGACCAGCTTTATTTGAACTATATCTTGGAAATTTAGAACACAATAATCTGCTTAATTATGTTTGCTAAATATCATTGAATTTTTAGCTTTAGTCTGCAACAGCTATTCAACTGTTTTCTTTCTTTATTTATTTTTGGTCTGATATTGGCAGATCTGAAAAATTCTTAAATGAATGTTTTCCACCTTTGAAGTGTAAAAAATTTCTGAATGCATGTTTATGCTTTATGTTATGATAGGCAACAGAGGTATCTGCTGTCAAATATATTTCTTGCGAGGAGTATAAAGGCTTACTTGCCAAAGATCATCCTGATTATGTCCCCTATGATGTAAATGGACAATACGGCCAGCTCTTTGACATAATTAAGCAAAGGTATGTTAGTAATTGTTTTGGTCAAATATAACATCTTTTATGAGTGGAGTAAAGAACTTTCTCTTGTCCACTTGAAAAGAATTTTCTTCTCTTAAGTCCTTCAAGGATTATTCTTTTGTAATTGTTTGGTGGCATTTGGTTACATCCTTAAGATGTATATTATGTGAAACATTACAAGATAAAATCAATGAATAAATGTTTCTGTTAGAAAAGGATACCTTGAAGTTACCCTCTTACCTCTTCAAAACTATGGTATGTCCTTGGGGTGCCATAGCCAAAATATCCATTTGTTGTTTTGCTTGCACACTTATTTTGAAATGTTTTAATCAAAACGAATATCAGTTGAACATTGCCATCTTGATGACATAGACATGTTAGTTTCTGATATTTTTTCCTGGTCTCTCTGATTTGGCATAGGTATAATGAGAACAAGGTAGCACGTAGTTTGACTCTACAAAAGCAGCTCAGTCGATACGCTCCCGTTTCTCTCAGTGCGGAGGTTGTGACCTTACCTTGCTGTTTACCCTGATCTCTTTGTCAGATATTAATATGAATTGAGTCTTAATTATTAGCTTAAGCTTTTAGTTCAGTTGGTTTCATGGCGTGTTAATTTCAACACATAGTATGATGGCGTGTATTGTACACGCTTCAACCCCAATGTGCATTCACGTGTGGGGATATGTTTAGCTTAAGCTTTTAGTTCAGTTGGTTTCATGACACTCTTAAATACATTAATTGCTACAATATGTATTTAGTTAATATTTAAAGATTTCAATGTCAGACATATGGGGTATAGCATCCGCTTACCAATCTCTTGACTACTTATAACCTATTATTTCTGGTTTGATTATTTTTATGGCGAGACTTGCTGAATATATGGTAACACGACTTTATATTTCTAACATGTTTGGTGGTGACATGTTTTTCATCATATTATCAACAAATGGAAGTCCAAGTGCTTAATTTGAAAAATGAGCGTTAGCATGTCCAATCAACAGAGAAAGAAAAAAAGTATCCAATTCTGTGAAGCCATTGAATGGTGATGAGAAAAAAAGGAAAAAAAATATTGCTTATTTCTCATTTAATAGAAAGTCAGTTATTCATCACGAAATATGGTCAGACTTTCTGAACTTCTCATTTGGTGATATTATTAGAAAGATTAACCATTTGCAAGAGATTGCACTCATTTCTGTGCACCTGAAAGCTTTACTAATTATATGGTTTAGGAACTGGGGCTGATCTGATCAAGACTGAAATTGAATATGCAGCATTGCTATTTTCATAAGGTGTATCTAGAACAATGACATAATAATGTCAAGGCCCTTTGTTTTGATTTGTAACTAATTGCAGTGTAGTTGTACATAAGCATATGAGCATCAAGAGTAACTTATATTTTCCTTCTCCGATGTTAGTTCATTTCCCTTGTGTTTATCAGATTGTAATAAATGGTTTGAAGTGTTTTGGATAAAGATGAATATTCTGTTGAACCGCATTCTATCTAAATCACTTTCCTATTGTGTAATCATGCTACTGATTTAATTATTGTTGCTACGGCATTTCCTTCTCTTTTATTTTCTTTTGGTTGTAGGTGTCCATATACAAGTATTGTTTAAAAAAGTCTATCCTTTTATTTCTCCCTCCTGCAGTTGACAGGCCTATCTGATGGAGACATGAAAGCATTGGGTTTGCTTATTAAGGCTGCAAAACTTGTGGATGAAATCTTTTACCAGCAGGTATTTTAATCTCTGTGATTCTCGTTTGTTGATAGACATTTGCTTGGAAGTAGACTATAATTTTTTTTTTTTAATAAGCTTTTGCTATATCTCTGCATTTTAACCATTTGTGTGCTGGATTTGCACCTTGTGGTTGACTTAAAATTTTGAATATATTCTTGAATGGATCTGTTAATAAACAAATTTATCGTATTCTGATTAAAATAATTCTCAAAACCTTTAGTTAGCTCTATAATTTTTAAATACTAAATTTACATGTTTTTTCAGGGATGGAGCAGAGATGTGTTGTTTTGGTTGTGCTGGTTATTAGGAAAGACAACATGAGAAAGAAAAGGCCCTTAATTATTTAGGGTCTCTCATTAACCCATTGAAGAGGTCTGCATCGAAAATGTGATGTAGGATTATAATTTGGTTAATCATTTAATACATCTTAGAAAGTAATTACTGAACCATTCACACAGAAGGAACTTACCAGACAGAACCTTATCCATGCAAATATAGATTAACTGCAGTTGATCTTAGGAAAATACATATCTTATTGTCTTCTAACTTGCCAAATGATTTGCTGTTTATGATCTCTGGTTTTGTGTTGTTGACACTGTCACAATAACTGTTTTTATTGCCTATCAAAAATAGCTCTCCATTATGGTAGATTTGAAAAGTTTGATGTTTTGTATATGTATATATTTCTATTATTTAGGAATTTCAGTTTACTAATTTATTTTATTGTGTATATTACAGTGAGCCTTTTTTTTTTTTACTTCCGCCAGGGTGAAAAATATAATATGACGAGCCTTTCTTCTGCAACTGTTGTTAACAATGCTCACTAATTGCAACTGTTGGCTCTATTCATTCTTTTTCTTTTGATCAGGTTTGGTATAGCAATCCAGCTCTGAGGGACTGGTTGAAAGAGCATGCTTGTGCATCAGAATTAGACAAGCTCAAATGGATGTATTATTTGATAAATGGAAGTCCATGGTGCGTCTTTTTTGGCTTCATTTGTGAGCTTTCTGCATATGTATGTGTGCCTGTCCCTGTTGTCATGATTAAAAAACATCTTCAAAACCTTAATTGGCAACTCCATAATGCCTCATAAACAGCCTTAGCTGTTGGTGTTTCTTACCCTTACTAGTTTCAAGAGATGCTTAAAAAAACAATCTGTGGCATAGGTCACTATATGTTTGTTAACTCCCATAACATAAGAGGTCATTCTTTATTTTTAGTATTAAGAGAAGATTTTATAAAGGAAGAGATCACAATCGGAGAATATGACATCCCTTGAAGATGATATCATCTCCCCTAATTCCAAATCTCTGGAAAAATTCCCTAGGATTTGTGAATTTGTTTTCTTCTGAATTTCCTTTTTCTTTTTGACTTTCCTCTGGTGTCTTTAAACACTTAGCTTTTCTCAAGATACTTCCATAGTTCATTCCGAATGTGCTGAGGTTTTCAATATAGACAGATGAAAGGATGAAAATTGAAGCATAGCTATATGTATTTCGTTCATGCATTGAATTGCAATATGCAAGTATATGGAAATACTAGTATTATTGATATATGACTCAATATGAAGCAAGTGTTTCATTTTTTCTTTGAGAAGATATAGAGCCTCCAACTTTTTTTTCTTTCTCATGAATTCCCATAAGGTAGTGGTTTTGCTAAAGAGTATGACTTGCTAGACAGTTTTTCTATATAAATCTCATGTATCAACATGTAATAACAAGAGTTCAGAAACAAAGAGGACTATTGATAGAAAGGATGACTTATCTGGGAAAATCAAGCGCACATAAGCTTTGCGAGAAGAGTTAGATTTGATGACATTGTCATCATTCTTGCTTCATATTCTGGTGTTTCCCCTTCCCTTCCTCCCTCCCTCCCTCCCTCCCTCCCTCGTACTCATACCACATAATATTCTTCCATAAAGATGGAGTATTCTTTTTATGTCATCCTACTTCTTTTTTTATCCTTTGATCCAATACATCGTGTTCATGCAACCCCTTTCAAATAAATAAAATTTTGACCAATGAGATGTAAAAAGAATTGGATCAATGAGATCAGTAGCCTAGTAGTAAAGGTGAGGTCAATCAAAGAGATTTTGCTACTTTCAAGTGCCATCAATATCAAGATTCCTCCAATCTTAATAAAAAAAAAATTAAATTGAAAATGTAAAAGTAGGTAACATATTTCAAGCCCACTGTTTTCTACATTAACATTGCTATTCCTTTGGATGTTTCTGATCTTTTTTCATGTTGTTCTTGACTCAGTTTCCACTGAAGTATTGATGGAAAATGATTGGTTTATGACCAGAAATTGTTAAAATTCTGACTTATTGAACCAAGCATCCCAACTTAGTTGACAAATTTTACATCATGTCTGTGAATCTTATTATTTAGTGAACAGCCTAGAAACGTTTGTACTGAAATCTTTTGTTAATTGCAATTCATTCTCCAACAACAGGTCCTCCCTTGATGAAAATGAGGCATTTTTAACAACAACAGATTCAGCCATAAAGTTGCTTCCTGGAGCCACAAAGCCAGTTCATGGCTGGAAAGGTCTGGAATACAAAGTTGCGTTTCCTATGCCAAAACCTCCTGGAGCAAATTTTTATCCTCCAGACATGGATAAGACGGTATAGTAGGAAATGTTTATCATGCACTTCAACGAGTTACCATGCCACTGTTAGCATCTTGTTTGCTGCACTGGTTGTGAATCATGCTTTACAAACAGACTTTATATGTTTCTCCTGTTGCATAGGAATTCGAATTATGGAAAGACACTTTGACAGACAATCAACAGCAGGATGCAATGGGGTTTTTCACTGTTATTAGACGGCATAGTGAATTTGAAATGGACACTTCTCAATCGAATCATACAGCTGATGGTACAGATCAATTGATGGATATGCATGATCTCTTTATCATTCCCTATTCTAAAAAGTATGGTTCTTTCCTCAAAAGAGCTGCTGACTTATTGCATCAAGCTGGGGACTTTGCTACCTCACCTAGGTACATTGCTTAGAGTATTTTTGTTTTTAACAGATAATAAAAATTCAGTTCCATTCAGACTTTCTTTTCACTTTGTAGCTTAAAGAGGTTATTACATAGCAGAGCTGATGCGTTTCTTTCTAACAACTACTATGAGTCAGATATAGCATGGATGGAATTGGTCAGTATCCAGAGTTCTTCTTCTTCCTCTTGTTAATCTTCATGGTTATTTATAGTAATTAGTTAACTTATACATGGTGACATGCCTCCTCCACTATGAACTAGTCACCGTTTCTTTCTCCTGAAAATATTTATGGAGAAATTCTACACCTTTATCAGGATATATGATACAAAAAAAAAAAAAAAAGTAAAAAACTTATGCTACAATTTTGAGGTGAAGTTCTTTAATAGAAACCAATGAAACACAGACACACACAGCAGCCAATAGAACTATAGTTTTATTGATATGTAGAGAGAGGTTTGGAAATGGAAAACTACAAATAGAAAGTGAAAGAAACAAAGAAAGAATTGAGCCTAAAGCCCAAATCCCCTTGGGAATTCACAGTTCCCTCTCTACCCAACTGAGCAGAGCCTACTGGATTACTGCAGAACAAACAAACAAAATTCCAACTACCTCTCAAACGTGACCTACCTCTTCGAAATACCGACGTAATTCTACCTCTACTCCATAGGATCAGCTAACTGTCACACTGCCCAAATTTAGCCATAGTAAATCACAGGCCACTGATTTAGAGTTTCATATAATATAGCAGCAAAACAAAGTTAAGGTGGAAAAACTAGAAGCAGGCAGAGCAAAACGATCATGTTAATCCCTCACAGAAGAACTTGTAGAAACCAGAAACTGACCAGATAGAGAGAGCGGAAATGACAAAATGATGTTGGAGGAACTAATCAGAGGTCGAAAGGGCGGAAGATGCGCTGTCACATGCCGGCGCGTGGAGGAACGATGGTGACTGCTGGTGAACGTGAGCTCACTCGTGTGTCAAACGGTTGTCGGATTTGATGGAGACGCTGATGGGAGCAAGGGTGGTCGTCGGAGGTGGGTGGTGAGATTAAAATAGGCATGGAACTCTAGGTCCCCAAATGTCTTCTCACTGCGACAGACTGTTATCAACCAAAAAACAAAAATATCGAACCAAGGAGAAAGCTGCTCACAAGGGAAGCTACAATAATGCCCGTTTGTTCATTCAAACTAAGAATTCTATTGACACAACCATTGTTGGCTTGGTCAATCATTGTGAGTATGTCAAAGAACTGGTGGAATATTTGCAATTTTATATCATAGCAGCAATAGTGTGTCATGTATATTAATGTCTCTAAGTCTTTTTATCATGTTGACCGACATGGTCAATCTGTTAAGACTTATTTCATGCAACTTGAGCAATTTTTTGAAGAATTGAATGAATTGCTACTTTTGAGTAATGATATCAAAGTGCAACGTACTCAATAGGAACAAATGTTCGTAGTGAGTTTTTTAGTCCAGATAATTCTGAACTTCCTATTGCACTATGCAAAGGTAAGCCATCTTGTGCTTGTCCTGCTTTTGTTTCATGTTATAAATTGTCTTCTGCTTCAGGTTCTTTTGTTACTTCCCTTGACTCTCCTGCTCCTAAATCCGTCCCGTCTCGGAGGTCAATGATAAAAGAAATGAATGCTTTGAATGCTAATGGTACTGGGGATCTGATAAATTTGTTTGTTGGGAAGAAGTCTGTTGGATGCCAATGGGTGTATGCTGTTAAAGTTAGTTTTGATGGATTTGTGGCTCGTTTAAATGCTAGTCTTGTAGCAAAGGAGTATGCTCAGACCTATGGGATCGCTTATTTTGACACTTTATCTTCGGCAGCTAAGATGACTTCTGTTCGGCTCTTTATTTCAATGGCAACTTGTTTTAATTGGCCTTTGCATCAGTTGGATATAAAAAATGCATTACATGGGGATCTTCAAGAAGTTTACATGGAGCAACATCAGGTTTTGTGGCTCAGGTGGAGTATGGTAACATCTGCTGTCTCAACAAATATTTATATGGCTTGAAACAAAGTCCTCGAGCATAGTTTGAAAAATTTAGCCAAGCAGTTGAGAAGTTCGGGTATCATTTTCCTTTTAGTCTATGTGGACGATATTATTATATCATATGACATTTCAAGAATGTCATCTCTATTATCCTTTCTTCATTGTTATTTTCATACTAAAGACCTAGGACCCTAAAGTACTTCTTGGGAATTGAGTTGTCAAGAAGAAAGAAAGGAATCTTCGTGTCTCAAAGAAAACACGTTCTTGATTTGTTGTTAAAAACATGAAAATCAGATGCTAAGCCGTGCAGTGCGCCTATGACTCTGAATTTGCATCTCACCTCAGAAGGAGAGTTGTTTAAAGATCTTGGAAGATGTAGGCGTTTAGTAAGAAAACCTAACTATCTTACCGTAGTTAAGCGTGATATTCTGTCAGTGTTGTTAGCCAGTTTATGTCTTTCCCAACCATTGATCACCAGATTGCGCTTGAAAAGATCCTATGTTACTTAAAAGGAACCCCTGGATGAGATTGAATGTTTCTCCAGTGCAGATTTGGCAGGATTCAAGGATGATAGGAGATCTACTACTGGCTATTGTGTTTTTTGTTGGAGGAAATTTAGTTTCTTAGGAAAGCAAGAAGCAGTGTCTCAATGGTTTTGTAAGGTTATGTTGATTCGTCATCTCTTGTCTGAATTTGGATTTGAGATCATTACCGCCATAAAATTATGGTGTAACCAAGCAGCACTCCATATGCATCTAACCCTGTGTTTCATGAACGTACCAAGCATATTGAAATAGGTTGCCACTTAGTTTGTGGAAAGCTAGGACATAATATCATCTCTACAACATATGTTAGGAGTGATTAGCTGTTAGCATAGCTGTTACAGAACACAATTCTTAATACCTGTTATATTGTTATATTCTAAGATACTATACAAGATTCTTCTCAATCTTCCTATTTTTTCTACAATATAAATATAAAAAGATTAATTTTTATCAGCTGTTTAGAATTGAAATTTTGCTTATAAGTGATGATCTGAAATTGAAAATCTGCTTAATATGCTGTAGTAGTTTAACATTTTGAAATAAATATAATTCCTGGCTCATCAAGCTCTCTTTGCTTCATGAACTCATTTATCATATTCAGAAAAACAAATGAGTGGCTATATATGTAAACAATCACAGTTCGTAACCCTTTTGACAGTGTTCTTTACACTATTTGTCCAGTATCTTCTAGAATCAACCCAATGAGTGACTCAAGGTGTCAAATACAAGTGTTGCCTCTTTGCTTCCAACAATTTAATTCCCAATTTAAAGTTGGAGCCATTATCAGTTATTACGTGCACAACACTATCTTCCTCTATTTGCTCACCATGTTTTTGAAGCAATTCAAATACTTCCTCACCCATTTATATGAATCTAAGCGGACAACATTAAAAGGAATATCCACTTGGTAAACAAATCTACTGATATATTGGCATACTATGGCTCTTTAGAGGAGCATAAGGTAATTGCATTGACAATTTTATTTTCACTGCCCTCCGCTGTTAAACTAATCCAAATCAGGCTATAAACCACAAACATAAAGATCGGAAAAAAATCCAACAACAAAAATACCACAGGCAGTCCCTCAATACAATAGCAGTAGGAAAACAACTTAAATTTATTACAACCACAAAGCAGTGCACAGGAAATTGACAAAAGCAAGAACAGAATCAGAAAAAGGACTTTCCTGATAGTGCTGTGACAACAGAGGGGTTAGAAGAAGCTAGAGATCACTTGAAATGGAGACCGGAGGCAGAACGGCAGCACCACCTGCCAGTGTGTGGGAGGAGCGTCAGATAGAGGGGCGGCATTTGTGGTGTACTTGCAGAGAATCCGACAACCTGATTTTTGGGGGAGGCCGATCGGTACCTGTACAAACTATTTTGGGGGGTGGGGTTGGGGGGTGAGATAGGCAGTGTCTCCAAACAAAATTCACTAAAGAAACCCAAAGGTCTGTTCTTTAGGATAGAAAACAAACTTGGGAAACGTAACCCAGAAAAAACGGAGAAACTCAAAATTCTACTAGGCTCTGATACTCCACAAACACACCCATATTCAACTATTTACATTTTGTAACAGGTGGCACCAGGCCCCACAGGCAATTTGAGTTCTCATTTCTTTAAGAGTGCCTAGCGCTTTTAACAACATTGGCAATGGTGTCTGCATTGCATTCTAGTTACTAAGAAAAGTACTATCGCATTAGCAAATTACTCTAACTAACATTTAGCACTTAGGATGGTGAGTTGAGTGTGGCGAAGAAATAAATGAAGATTATAGTGATTGATAGGTTTTATACTTCCAGTGTTACTTTTGCCATGTTTTAGGTCAAGTTTAAGAATTATGGTATACTTATTGGGGTTTACTATTAAGATTTAGGCTGTTTGCTTGCTGCACCTACATTATTTTGGTTTTAATTTGAAATTTAGCTTACTTAAGACTTGTTATAGTTTGATATAACTTATTTGCTATTTTAGTTTGACATTAGAGTTATGTTGTTATTTTCTAGCAGTAATATTTTAGACAAAATTGCGTTTTGATTTGCTTGTGGCATAGACTTTTTTCCACCTTGCATTTGAGGCCGTACAAGGATGTATTGCTTCAGTTGTGTCTTACACTTTTAACTACATTTCTCCCTACCTTTCGAAGAGATAAGGGTGGCAATTCAAGTTGTCATGTCATAATACGATTATATATTATATTCAATACGATTATATATGATAGAAATGCGATAATATTGATGATCGCGTCAAACATGTATTGTCAATCAGTAAATCGTGTCAGAAATTGGAACTCCTACTTGGGGATATCCCCATAATCCCACCTAGGGCTGTAATCGAGCCGAGCCGAGCCGAGCTTTGGCCAGTTCAAGCTCGGCTCGCTATAAAATTAACGAGCTCGAGCCCGAGCCGAGCTTGCTATAAAATTAACGAGCCGAGCCCGAGCCGAGCTTTGGCTTGCTCAACGAGCTTAAGCCGAGCTTCGAGCTTGTTTCGAGCCCAAAATCCTCTTTTGGACTTGGTTCATTAAAAAAATTATCTAACCATGAATTGTTTGTGAGTAAATTGTTAATTATATTTGTGAAGTTTGCTCGCAAATAACTCTTTAATTATGTACATAAACAAGCTCACAAGCAAAGTTCGTGAATAAATAAACAAGATGCTTACAAATAGTTCATCTATTACTCATTTATTATGTTTGTGAACGAACTCATCTAATAGCAAATGAAATAATATTAAGTTTAGATATTTGTGAACTAACACAAAACTAAAATTTGTTCATAAATGTTCTAATCGAGCCAGCTCGCGAGCTTTCGAGCCGAGCTTTGGTCTGCTCAAGCTTGGCTCGTTTACGAACCGAGCCAGTAAATCGTGTTCACGAGCGGCTCGTTTACAAATCAAGCCGAGTTGAGCCGATCACCGAGCCGCTCATGAGCGGCTCTGTTCATTTACCGCCCTAATCCCACCTTTACCTCCAGCTCACAACCTTATCTGTTTGCTAGACTGCTAGGAAGAATTTACTTCCCTTCCATTTCTGGCGAGTTTCTGCATTCTTTATACTCTTCTTTCTTCTAGCATATACTCTACTCTTTTTTCTTCTAGCATAAACTTGCCAAATTCTCAGCCCGCTACTAGCTTTATCCAACAGTTGATCCTCGTCAGCTCATCCTCTATCACCCTTTGATGAAATATGCAGGCATAGAAGCATTGATAGATTTAGACGCAATCTATGGAATTTAGAGCTATACCATCAATTCTAGAGCAATTCATCTTTCTGCAATTGGATCCTTTACTATGAAATTCTAAAAACTACCTGATTATTGAAATTTCATTAAATTTGACTAGAAATCACTTGAAATAAGTCCTTATCATGCACTTATTCAACCGCTCTCATGTTGTAGGACTCTAAACTGGATGTTACTATTGGTCCATACGAGACATATGAAGATGCAATTTTTGGATACAAGGTAATGTGTAGCATATGTCTGTTCTCTTTCCTTTAAAGTTGTCAGAAATATCATTTCTGAGCCTGTTAATGAACTGGAATTATGGTACACTACACATAATATGTAATAATCTGGATCTTTCCTATTAGGGATATATGGTCCATTTATTTCACCGCATGAACGGATCTTTACTGTTAGCAAAGTCTTAAATTGGAAGGTTATTCTAAATTTGGGTTTTAGTAAAGACGAAAATTTATTCGTTTTTGTAGTGGGATGATATACTGAGAAAAGTCACTCTTCCTACATTTGGTATGACATAATGTTGAAGGATAAGAACAATGCCTGAATAATTGTCATCTGATAATTATTTGTTTGCGTTTTTAGTTTAGTATCATTCGTCATATTTTTAGTAACCATAATTGGAATATGCACAGTTTGACCTGCCTATTTGCATATAAAGGATAAGAAATGCATGTAAATTTTTTTTTTTTTTGTCTCACAAATGTCTGATTACGAATTTGTTTAGTAGCATTTTATATTTGTAAGCCCTGGCCTGCCTATTTTTATGTTGAATCATAACAAAAATGCACAACTTTTGTCATCTCTGAAATATTGATTTATTTATTCCTTATAATTTTGTAGAATCTTTCCTCTCTTTACTGATAAATATTTGTTTGCATAGTTTGGCCTACCTATATGGATAAATCGTCTATGGAGCTTGCTTCCGCGCTACTTTTCATTTTTCATCTTGCATCTGTCTTCATCTGAGTACTATATCTATAGTTTTTCATTGTTCAATTTAGAATGTATTTTAACTTTGCTGATTGTGAAAGTCATCAACGATACTTGCAGAAGGTACATGAGATAGCAAAACCTATTCATCCATCGTCTAACAATATGATAATATCTAAAATTTTGATTTTCCATCACTGCTCTAAAATTGCATAGAGTCAAGTTGGCCATGCAACATTCTAGAGCTGGGATTGAGCTTTTTTTTTAGTTGAACGGTTGTCGTCTTGTCTTTTTATTATTTAATGGTAGAGGAATTATGAACGCCTTTTTACACTTGTTTCTTCACATATTTGTATCAGAATTAGGCGTCTGTTCTAATTTGGCCCAAAATCTATATTTTTAAGCCCTAAGGGCAGTGGTTATTCTGACATTTTAGGCATGCAATGTCCTAAAAGGCTCCTTTTAAATCTGTTCAACTTGATTTTACTTTACAGTTCTCGATGGACATAGTGAATGTGTGTAAGCCTATGAAGCACCGATACGGGTACGCGAACTGGTAGGGAAAACGACATTTCTAAAAAATATGAGATACGGGTACGGCGGGGATACGGCAAATTTTATATAATTAAATAATATATATATATATATATATCATTTGTAATGAAAAATTTAAAAGATACATAAATATATAAACCACAAATCACATTCATAACACAAATAACATCTATAATATTAACTATTAAGTCGCATAATCCTTATATTTTTTATTTTTTTTAATTTGTTATTGGGTGGTGGGTTGATATTACTTTATTTAATTTGTTATATAATCCTTCTATTTTTAATTTTTTTTTTTTAAAAAAAAACCCCTACAATTTAACTAATTAATTATGAAAAGTATCCCCGCGTATCCCTTAATTAAAAAAAGAAAAACAAAAAAAAGGGATACTTCCTAGCCGTATCCCCGTCCTCAGAGTATCGGATACACGTACGTTGAGCTCTTAGAAGTATCGGTGCTCCATAGGTGTAAGCCCAGTCAAACATGAATGTTCTAGGCGGGGCGGGACACCCAATCCTATTCATGCGTACTGACCTATGTTACATGGACTTGGGAACTTGTATCCCATACTGGTACAGATCCTAGTATCCAGTACGGCAAGCTTGAAAATTTTGGATAGGCGATACCGTCCTAAATTTGGGCACGGATACTGGGATACTGGATTTTTTATTCTTGGTGAAGATTTTATACTGTAGGAGCAATTAGAGTTTAGGAGGGAAGAGAAAGAATTAGAGAATTAAAGAGACTTATTGTTTGTTTTTGATTCCCAAGGTACAAGACGCTTGAAATTCTTCAAAGTTACATGAGGCTTCAAATTCTTTAAAGAGAGTAACTGCTCTCATAAAAGAATAACTGCTCTGAAAAAAATAACCCTATCCTATGTTCTTCAACCGTGTCTGGCACGGATTTCATATCAGTGTCATATCATGTCGACACTGGTATGGCAGCCAAAATGAAGAGTCCGAGTATCATAGGTACTGACACAGATGGTGGAATTTTTTTTTCTGTTGTGAACTTGAGATATCACCAGAAATGAAGGGTTAAAAAATGCTATTCATTGATAGGAGGCAGGTTTACTCTACTATGAGCATGACTTGAAAGCCAGTGGCACTTTATTAGCAAAAAATGTTAAAACTATACATGTTTAGCCTTAAGCTTGATTAAAAGAAGCATACCATATTACTGATATGTGAAGGATGAGGAATCAGACCAGAGTACTGAAAGTGAGATGACCCTCTCCCCCCAACTCTTGCTTAAATATTGTTTATTTGCTGAGTATAAGAATCTTGACCTTTACTGAAGCATACCAGATCCTCGAAATATGAAGGATGTGGAGTAAAACCAGTGTACTGAAACCAAGGGTTCTTCTTTCTCCTTGCATGTTTTTTGTTTGCACTGTACAAGAATTCTTGTACTTAACTTTTTGTTTTTTTGACAATAATTGTACGTACTCTTGTACGCAATAATATATGTTTTCCCATTTTTCTCTGTTTTGTTCGCTTATGCATGGATGTCTACTTTAATTAGTAATCATATCTGATCATAACACATTTTATACATCTTCTCATAGTCAATCTTAGTCGCCTTGAATGCTCATGAGTTGCAATTATGTTGATCATAGGCTACATTTGAAGCGTTCATTGGAGTCCGGGATGACATAGCTACATCTCAACTTAAACTCTTTGGCGATAATCTGCAGGTGTTCAGAATTATCTATAGCCAAAGTTGTAGACCCCGTTCTTTTCTTTGTCTTTTGGAGGAAAGTTTTTAGCTTTTTCTTCTACCTAATTTATGTGTCCTGCTTTTTAGGTTTTGGAGCAAAATCTTCCAATGGACAATGCTTACAAATCAACTAGTGTTAGTGCTGCTCCTATTCGTGTGATCCAACTTATTTATAATTCAGGGGTGAGTGCCAAGAATTACGCACTAACTTTTTATATGCATCTTTCATTGAGTAAGAAACAGAGGTTAACATGTTCTCGTTTATGGTCAGGATGTCAAGGGTCCACAGACTGTTGCTTTCAATTTGCCCAATGATGAGCGTATAGTAAACGAAAGAGGAACTTCAATGGTCATGCTTAAGAACGTTTCGGAGGCCAAGTACAAGCTCTTTCCTGAATGTTCATATTGTCATTTTCTTCTTCAGAGTGATTTGTTACTTCCCAAAATTTTAACCTACTGGCATGGCTGTCATAACCAGATTCAAGCATATCCTGAAGCCTATAGCTGATGCATGTATTACTAAGGAACAAAAGGAACTTGTGGATTTTGATTCTTTCTTTACACATACCATCTGCCATGAATGCTGCCATGGTATTGGGCCACATACTATAATACTTCCAAACGGCCAAAAGTCTACAGTGAGAAAGGTTCATTGCTCGACTTTATGCTATCTCTCTATCATTTGTGGATTTCATAGGGTTTCAGGCCTTGGGATATTGTTACATGAAAAAACATGCAATTTCTTTATTTTCCATGCCTGACATCTTATTTGTATTGTTTCAAGTTAGTTACCTGTTAGTGATAGCACATGGAAATATTTTCAACTTTGCGAGTTGAAAAGTTGTTTGGGATTTTATTTACAGTCTGAAACTGAAATTATCTGCGTTTGCTGTTTCTTCTTGCTTATAATTTGATATAGGAGCTGCAAGAACTCCACTCATCTTTGGAAGAAGCAAAGGCTGATATAGTTGGTCTTTGGGCACTCAAGTTTTTAATTGACCAGGTTAGTAACTGAGTATGCATGAGCTACGTATAAAGCATATCTTCAAAGACTAAATTCACATTCATTCTGTTGTGAATGTGCATGAAGTAATCAAGTTTTAGGTCAACTTACCAAATAGCAAGGATGAAAACAATTAGTTTAGTTCACTATAATCTTTTCTTCCATATGTTATGAAAATAATGACATCCTATTTCTGTCAGGAAATCAGGAAATGAATCATGCAACTTCAACCAATTAAAGTTTGAAAAGAAAAAATGCACCAATATTCTATAAAAGTGTTAGTTTGCAACCAGCTGAGGTGGACTTTTTTCATCAAAGATTGTTATGCTTTCTGTCTGGTTCATTTTCTCGTTATCCATCGAGTTGGCCAAATTTACCTGGAGTTTTTTCGCCTCAAATTTAGTCACTGATAACATATTGGATTCAAGACAAATAATAATGACAATAATTTTTCACACTTCTTCCTATTGTTATCACTAAAAAAAAGGGCGGCCCGGTCGCACTACGCGTCCCCGCTGAGCGAGGGTAACTTAAAATGTTAATATCTTAAATATGATGTGTCATTTATTATTTTCCACTTCCAAACAGAAATGAAATATTAAGCACTGCCAGTAGCGTTCACTTGGACCCTGAATGACCAAATGAATTTGGTCATTCACCGTTAGATTTAGGCTCATTATAATCCTATGGTGCAAATCCAAAACATCTTAAGGTGCAGATTTAATGAGTCTAAATCTAACGGTGAATGACTAAATTCATTTGGTCATTCAGGGTCTAGGTGAACACTACTGACTGCACTAGTACTTTTTTTTTCTGTTTTGGAGGGAAATATGTAAAAAAAAAGATAAATAATAACAAATTACATATAAAATTGCATAGAAGTTCTAATGTTGAGAGAAGAAAATATGTAGAAGTTATAACACCATATAAAATTGCATTTGCTTGCAGTATAAGCTCTAATGGTTAAGACCATAAACTAAAATTACAACAATGAGTTTTTCGTTTTTCGCTTTGAATTTTATAATTTTGTTAAGTTTGGTTTTCAAAGCATAAATAATTACAGTTTTATACTTCTATTTCCTTATATATATTATCGAATAATTTATGTTTTGGTATTGTATTTATTTGTATATATCCTATAAAGGATATTAAATATTTAATATTTACATGAGATTCAAGATTGAAATGTCCATTTTTCACTTGAAAAAAAAATGACCTGTTTAGTTCTTTTGGATTGGGTCAGCCTAAATGGATTAAGTTTAACAGGTTACCAATTACTTGGTCTTTATATTTCGATTTTTGAGTTTTGAGTTAGTTTAGGTTCTTTTTCTGGTTCATGTGTGTCAAAGTATAATAAAAGCTATATTGGGCCTCAACTATCAACTTAAGCTTTTGGTTCAAATGGTTGCTTGATATGGTATCAAGCCCAGGTGGCATTCGTGTGTGGGGATGTGTCAGAGTATAATAAAAGCTATTTTTAGGCCTTAATTACCAGGTTAAGCTTTTGGTTCGAAATGGTTCCTTCACAAAGCAAGTATCACCCCTTCTCATGGTTAAACATGATTGTTTGTGTAATCTAGGAAATGCAGTATATCATAAGGACCTAGGGAGACTCTCTTTCCCTTGTATATTTTTTTAATGTATGGATATGCGTCTACGGAGTGCAGGGTTTGCTGCCTGAAAGTTTGGTGAAGTCTATGTATGTGTCTTTCCTTGCCGGATGCTTTCGCTCAGTTCGATTTGGTTTAGAGGAAGCTCATGGGTAAGCGAAATTTTTGATTTGCTTTAATGCAGTTGTATAGGCTTTACTGATCTTTCTATATTTTATTGAACAATTTTAGAAAAGGACAAGCAGTACAGTTTAACTGGTTATTCGAGAAAGAAGCCTTTGTTTTACATCCCGATGAGAAGTTTTCTGTTGATTTTGCTAAGGTATAATTGTTCCAACTTTTACAACTAATACTCTTTGATTGAACTACATCTAAATTTTGCTGTCATTTGAAAGGTTGAAGAGGCAGTTGAAAGCCTTAGTACAGAGATACTAACAATACAGGCAAAAGGAGACAAAGGGGCTGCAAGTATGCTGCTTGAGAAATATTGTAAAATGACAGAACCATTAAAACTTGCATTGCATAAATTAGAGACCATACAGGTATGAACTAAATCAATCACACGATAATGCATAATTAGTATTTATTTGATAATGCATAATGTAGCATGTTTGAAGTGACAATAGGATAGTTTTAAATTTATAATGTAGACATAGGTTGGAAATGATTCTATAGCAACAACATATTTGAATTATGCTAGTTTTCCATGATCTATTTCATTTTTGTGTTGTGTTTTTCAGGTGCCTGTGGATATAGTTCCCACATTTCCTGTAGCGGATGAGATGGTCTAATGGAAGTGTATGGATCTCCCTTGTCCTGCTGGTTTCTGCTTGCCCTTGCCAATTCTCATTAATTAGTGGAAAGATTTGATGAGACACCATGTAAGAATCAATACAACATCATTTTTGTACCATAAGGAAACATGTATCTAACATCATTTACTAAAATTAAATTCTAGTGAATACTGATACCAATCCATCAATAAATGAATTGGGATTGGGATGTGATCCAAAGGATGCCTCGACATGTCCTTCCCCGATGAATTAGTTTTCCTATTTACCTTTTTTTTTGTGCTTTCCTATTTACCTTTTTTTTTGGTGCGCGTAAAGATGCAATTACTTGAGCTTGTCTACTGATTTTAGCTTTACAACTAATGGTACGGTGCTTCAGCATTAAAAGGGAAATAAGGTGTGAAACTCATCATTTCTCAACTTCTTAAATTGGAGTATTCGAAAGGGTACTGTTTTATTTGAATAAAGTCACCCTACCCTCTCTTATACCATGTGGTTACAAGCTTTGGCAGATCGGTTTTTGTGGTTTTTTTTGTTGTTATAAATTAAACCCTATGGTTTGCATTTGTGTTTGCGCTGTTGGAAGAAGAAAGAAAATGAGAAATGAGAGGAAATTGCCTTCGCGTCTCTACTTTTCCTTTTTGCAATCGATCAAAGTAGCATATCTAGTAAGGATGTAAAATTTTGAAAGTTATTGAACAATAAAAATGTAAGCTATATAATCTAAATATTAATCTTCTGAAACATATATCATGTTCTATAGCATATGTTTTTAACCCTATATACTAATAACATGTTCTAAAACTTGTACATTCTAATATGTGTGGATACTTACCAATAAAACATGCACTGGACCAGTGAAATAAAATAATCCATCCTTCCATTCTTACTTATTCTTTCAAATGTGTGTAAGCAAATCCACACCGGTTCAACTTGCTAATTTGGAAAGAAGAAAAACCTTTAAAAATGGTGGGAATATGCAGTAGAAGGAATACAACCAAAATTATTGTTTACAAGGATGAAGTGACTAGATAACTTTCAAGTCCTTGAGCCAGGCTGTATGAAGAGGACAAGGATCAGGTTTCCCTTGAGCGATTGCTTTCTGAGACAGAGAGTAGAACCACCCATTCCTCCATTTGAACTGCAACCATTTTTTACATTTTCATCAAATCAAATGACTTCATAACAAGGAAATGATAGAACACTAAACTTCACCTCTTTAACCGCTGTTGGGAAGTGCGCAACAGCTCTCGAGTAAGCACATAATCTTTCCTCCATTGCTTCTTCAAATACTACTCCTTTTTCTTCAGCTGATGCACACGCAAGTTCCGCAATAAGCCCCGACACCTGAAAACTAACAAAACTCAATATTGAATTGGTATGCACATTGAAACTGAACAAGGAAAACTCATCCACCACCAAATATAATGTGAGGATTGTGTAAAGAAACTTTATTGAGTAAAGATGAAATGCAATATACAAAAGTTGATGCATGATATTACCTCGGAGCGGTAATCCTTCTCCACAACACCAACAGTTGCTCCTGGATGACGAGCACCAACAAGCATGAATGCTGAAATCCATATCAGCTTCTCCAACATTTGCTTCTCAAAACCTTCTTTATCAAGTACCTATATTGAGAATAAAATCAACTAAGATATCAAAGGATCAGCTCAATTGTACAATGAATAGAAAAAGACCTTGCAAGAGAGGCCAGCAGAGTGTAATCTTGCAGCCACTGCGGAAGCCCATTTTCCATAGACAGCAGTCAAACCTTCAGGATTAGTATCAGTCTTTCCATCAATAGGAGCTTCTCCAAGCTTTGCAACAGCAAAATAAGCAAGCACTTGGTCTGCATCTCCAATACCTTTACTTTCAAGCCATGGCTCCAGCATCCCATTCTGGAAAAACACCAAATCTGCTACATTCTCAACACCAATTAATAATCTATCCATAAAATAATAAACAGGTAATTGTACCGTTCCATCTGGACTTAGGAGTAGCTTCAAGAACGGCCTCAAGATCATCATTTCTGGTACAAACAAGAATAGGACCCTCGAAATCAAGTGGAACAGGTTCCCCTCTCTTGACGAGCAAATCCTGACCGCTACCCATTTCTTGCAAGGCCTTTCCTACCCGTCCACCGCCGACAATCACAGCAGGGGCAACCTTGGCAGCAGTAGCAGTCGAACCAGGACGAGAAGCCATAGCCAAAACTGAAGTCTTTTGAGCTCTGGAAGTAAAAAAGGTCAATTTCGAAGTGGGTTTAATAAGAGAGGGAGAAGAGAGAATAAAAGTGGCCATGGATGATTATGAGGATGGGGAATGACATGGTACAACAACTGCGTCTGGGTATAATTTTAGAGACACAAGAGAAACAAAGAAAGAGGCGACAACGGCCACTCAATCCTCACCTATTTCTATGTAAATATCTTTAAAATGGTAAATAATTACTAGAGTAACATTTTACGAAAATATATTTACAATATCTAACGAAATAATATAACAAATATTTATTTATTTATTGAAAGTAAAGTAGATAAATCCATTTACATTATTGATAAAAGAAGGAAGACTACTCATAAACACGGTCAAAATTAGAGCAGGAAATCTAAACGAGATAAAAGACTATCCGATTCGCTGACCTTGAAAAGAAAGATACTTTAAAGTACAAAATAGTAATTAACATTGTCAAGTCCTCCATTAGAAACATACAGAAATACGTGAAAAACAGACACCAAGTATAAATATGAATCTACTAAAGTCATCCCTAAAAGTACATCCAATGGCGAAAACAAGATTGATGCAATTTTACACCTGCGTGTATAAAATTATTATTTTTTTCTAAGTTGAACTCACTCAATTTTTTTTTATTGTATATGCACATGTTATGATCTGAGTGGTCAAGAATTATTTTTTCCGTACCTTTGTAAAACTTCTCAAAATTAAGCTATATTTAAACTACAAAAGTAAGTTTGGGTGGTTTTGAACGAACTTAGGGAAATCAATCATCTATGATATATTAATCAAGTTGAATTTTGTAATTAAATACAAACTCAATGAACTAATCAATCACCTTCAACCTTAATTTATACAAAACAAGGGGTCGAAACCATTTATGGTAGGGGTGGTTATGGCGGTCGCAGGAGGGAGGGGGGTTGGGTGCCTCTAGACCCCTGTCTCCGCCCCTAAGTACACCCAAACCCAAAATTGAAAAGATCTGACAAAACATGAACCATTAGAATAACATTCCAGTCGAAAGTTGGTGGAGGCGACAAACCCGACCAAAATTGTATCTGTATGTTAAGTCTCTGAAGGATCCCCACTTCCATCGAAAATTCAACTTGAAAGCTATAACCTAGCTGATCCACAGGCAAAAAGATGAAGCACGAGGAAAAAAAAGGAAGAAAATGGATAAACCCCAGTTGAGAGAATCACTTCAAAAGAAAATGTTGAATTTGTGCTTTCGTGGTTATTGCAATATTTTTCTGATATGTTTAGAATATTTTATGTTATTTTCTTATGTTTGATTTAATCAATATTAGTTGTTGATTTGTAGAAAGTGGTTATTCAGCAGATAATGTTTGATTTAGTGCTATGTTTCTCTCTTTTTCTGTTACTATTCCTGTTGTATTTAAACTCATTATCAAATCAATAATATCGCAACCTTTTACAACAAATTATCTCCTTCATTCTCTTTTATTGAATATGAAATTCCAGCAAATTTGTATCAGATCTCTCTTCTTGAGGACATGTGACTTTAATTCTCTTCTTGTTTTATGGATTCATCAGAAACTCCATTTACTGCATTAGCATCACCTATTTTCGATGGTGAAGGCTATCATATTTGGGCAACAAGGATGTAGGCACATCTAGAGGCTAATGATCTCTGAAAAGCTGTGGAAAAGGACTACGAAGTTCCTCCATTATCCGAGAATCCAACTATGACAGAGATCAGAAATCACAAGGAGAAGAAATTAAGAAAGTCGTATGCAAGAGGTACATTATTTGCTGTAATCTTATTTAGTATCTTTATCAGAATCATGACAATGAAATCAGCTTTTGAAGTCTGGAATTTCTTGAAGACGGAATTTGAAGGCGATGAGAAGATCAAGGGAATGAAAGCTCTTAACTTGATCAAAGAATGTGAACTTCAAAATATGAAGGATTCGGAAACTATCAAAGAGTATTCAGACAAATTGCTTACCATTACTAACAAAGTAGGATTACTTGGTACTGAATTTTCCGATTCTAGATTAGTTCAAAAGCTTTTTGTGACTGTTCCTAAAAGGTTTGACGAAACCATTTCTTCTCTAGAAAACACTAAAGATCTGTCAAAAATTAGTTTGTCAGAGTTGTTGAATGCTTTGCAGGCATAAAAATAGACGAGACTTTTAAGGTTTGAGGGTTTTGTTGAAGGTGCATTATTTACAAAGGCCTAATTCAGTCAAGGAGGAAAAGGGAAGAAGTACAAGAAGAATAAGAAGAAAGTTTCAAATTCTTCTAACACCAATAGAGGAACTAAATCTGACCTTCCTCATTGTCATCATTGTGAGAAGAAAGGCCATCCACCTTTTAAATGTTGGAGAAGATCTCAACAATGTGAGAAGTGCCAAAAGATGGGACATCATCAAAAGATCTACAGAAGCAACACTCAATAAAAAGTCAGAAATCCATGTCAATGTGCAGAAGAAAATTGTTTCTCAAGTTGCCGATCAAGAAGAAGAGGAGCATCTTTTTGTGGCTTCACGATTTGCTGCTGGAAATTCAAGTGTTAATTGGCTTGTAGATAGCAGATGTACAAACCACATGATATCGAATCGCGGTTTGTTCAAAGAGCTAGATACATTGGCAATTTCCAAAGTGAAAATTGGAAATGGAGAATACATTCCAGCGAAGGGAAAAGGTACAATGGCTATTAAGAGCACATCAGGTACAAAAATAATAAATAAATGTATTATTTGTGCCTAACATAAGTCAGAATTTGTTGAGTGTTGGCCAATTTCTTGAGAAGAGTTTTCAAAGTTTTCTTTGAAATAAATCATTGCATCATAAAGGATTCAGCAGACAAAGATGTGTTCAAAGTGAAGATGAAGGGCAAGAGCTTTGCATTGAATCCATTAAAGGAGGAACAAATAGTGTTTACTGCAACACAAATTAATTAAGAAGTTTTGCACAAAAGACTTGGGCATTTCAATCATGTTGCTGTTGTGAATTTGCAAAGAAAAGAGATGGTTCGAGGATTACCACACCTTGAATATCAAATTCTAGATTGAAGAGCTTGTCATCAAGGGAATCAAACAAGAATTCCTTTCAAGCAATCAACTTGGAGAGTTGAAAAACAAAATGCAACTCATACACGCAAATGTAGCAGGACCTTATAGAACTCCTTCTCTCAATGGGAGTAGATAGTTTTTAATCTTTATTGATGATTTCTCTAGGATGTGCTGGATTTATTTTCTTAAATTCAAGTTAGAGGTTGTTAGTGTATTTTGGAAGTTCAAGCAATGGGTCGAAACTCAAAGTGGGTGCAAGATTCAAACTGTGATGGCTGATAATGGCAAAAAATACACTTCAAAGCAGTTTGATCATTTTTGTGAAGAATCGGGCATTGAACACCAACTTACAGCTTCGTACACTCCACAACAAAACTGAGTTAGTGAGCGTAAAAATTGCACAATAATGGATATGGCGATGTGCTTATTGTATGAGAATAACTTGCCAAAAGAGTATTGGGCTGAAGCTACACATACTGCAGTGTTTCTTTTTAACAAACTTCCAACAAAAGTAGTGGAAGGAAAGACTCCATTTCAAACCTGGAATGGGCATAAACCATCTATGAAAATTTTCAAGATTTTTGGTTGTTTGTGTTTTGTCTTTGTGCCACAGATTAAATGAGAAAAGCTTAACAACAAGGCAGAAGTTGGAATTTTTATGGGGTACAATACAATGTCCAAGGCTTATAGAGTTTTCCAACCACATTTAAAGAAAACTATAGTAAGTAGATATGTTTCCCATTTCTAAAGATCCGATAATGAATATCCAAAGTGTGAATATGGATATTTCGAGGCTTCCAAAACACCTATGTGCTTCCCCATCTATCAACTCAATGGGTACGAATGCAATCCAATCCTCTAAAACTATCAATGATCTTAACTGCAACATTGTCATTTACCTTAGTTTTCCTCCTAGTTTTAGCAGTCATCTAGGGGCCATAATCATTTAAAACTTCTGTTTTGGCTAGCTATTCTTCTAGGGGATGGACAATGTCCAAAATTGGGTCATCGTTAATATGATTACTTTTGGTAATATGGCAAAGTTCCTGAGTGTGTCTATAGAGTCCACAACCATTGCATATGTTATGAAATCCTTCATATTCGATATAATATGTTCCCCTTCTCAACCGATATTTAGAGAGAAAAAAGATGGATAGGTCCACCTCAACGCACACCCTGACGAATTTCCCTCTTTCCATAGACTTAGTATGCTTATCCATAGAGTGAACAGTTCCAGTCATTTGTCCCAATTTGGTCATAAAGCTTGAGTTGTAATACTCTATCAGAAGACAGGGGAAGCGTACCCACATGTCATGTTGTTATTGTAGGGTCAAAATTAGGTTTCCATGATTGGATAGCCAAGACGTGATCATCGATCATGTAAGGACCCCCAGAAAAGGCACGTTCATAAACCTCCACATTTGAAAATTGTGTGATATAGAAATCGTTTGCTAGATCTATAAGAGAGAGGACACCATGTCTAACCCAAAGAGAGGAGAGCCTTTGAAACATATACTTATAACCAACTTTTTTCCCTAAGACTTTGAATATTAGGAAAGTTCTCCAGGGATGCTAAATTTCGTTTTTCCCTCCACAGGATTCGAGGGAATCTAGGATCCTCTTCATCTTCATCCTCTATGTCAAAATCTACATGAAGATGGTTTTCTATGAAGAGGTCAATATCTGGAATGAAATTGGCATCCAAATCGTCGTGTCCAAGCAGTTCTTTTGTAAGAAGATTTTTTTCCTAGCCGGAGACCCAAACTCTCCAGAGCTGAAATTAGGGATAGAGTTGGGATGGCCACTGAGACCTTTGGATTTCTTAGTACTGTGTAATACATAGTCGGAGTCATCCTCATTGTCTTCTGTCATTGTATTCGTCGTGATCAGACACTGAGGTTTGTTGGTCGGAAGCATAGAGAACGTTTTTTCTCCGCAATATATATATGTACTTTGATAATTCATATTTAAATGGTGTGTTGCTAATTGACAAATATAACTTTGTGCAAATGGATAAAAATTTGTATTTATCAATACGATTACAAACAATTTTCTTGCAATAAATTAGTTTTTAATATGTCATATTCTTAATCACATCCGAAAAAACGTTATACACATATTATAGTTTCGGTCTTTATTAATACATAAAAATATTTTTATCAATACATTTAAAGAAAAAGTAGCGTTTTACCAGTCTATATTCAATTGATTAAAATAATATTTGAAAATTTAATAAAAGAAAAAATATAAAATATTATTGAATTGATATAGACTATTTGAATTAAATCACTAAAAAATGTTCAAAAACCTATTTTTCGGTGAATTCTACTTATTGCAATTTGTTTAATTTTTCAGATAATAATAACAATAATAATAAGCTCTCTCATATTTAATTTAATCAATAATTAAGAGTGATAATTAGGAATAAATAATATCTAATCTAATTTAACAAGTGATTAACTTGTATGTTCATGCATATTTACACCCTAAAATTTGACACGTTTTGTCTATTGGTACTTGGACTTTTAAAATAACCTATCACACATTTATAGTTGACTTAAAAAACCTATCACACATACCTATAGTTGGCTCATTCGGACATTTTACACACAAAATCGTTGATCTGTCATCCTTGGCGGTTGAGGTGACATTTGTGCTATAGAAAAAAAGAAAAACGTGTGAGTTCGTTCTGTATGCCACCTCATCTGTCAAAGATGACAAATCAATGATTTTGTGTGCAGGAGGTCCGAATGAACTAGCTTTAGGTTTGTGATAGATTTTTAAAACTAACTATAGCTATGTAATAGGTTTTTAAAGCCAAGTATATGTGTGTGATAGGTTATTTTAAAAGTTGAGGGTGCCATTAGGTAAAACTTGTCAAGTTTAAGAGTATAAATATGCATTAAACAAAAAAAGAACTTGTATAATATTTTTTTAGAGTGTTTAACAAATGATATCTAATCTAATTTATATTAGGCTTTATGCATATTTACACCCTTAAACTTTGTAAGTTTTGCCTATTGGCACCCTGAACTTTTTACCTAACAAATCACACACTTACAGTTTGTCATTAAAAACTTATCACACACTTATAGTTGGTTTTAAAAACCTATCACACAACTAAAGTTGGTTCATTCGGACATCTTGCACACAAAATCGTTGATCTGTCATCTTTGATAGACGAGGTCATTGTGCGTGCTATAGGAAAAAGAAAAACGTATTACTTCGTTCTGTATGTTACTTCATATGTCAAAGATGACAGATCAACAATTTTGTGTGCGTCGGAGGTCCGAATGAGCCAACTTTAGGTGTGTGATAGGTTTTCCAACTATAAGTGTGTGATATGTTATTTAAAAGGTTAATTACAAATAACTACCCTGTGGTTTGGCCGATTTGCGATGTGGTACCTGTGGTATTTTTTTTTTCAAACACAACCTCGAGGTTGTCACCGTTAGCAAATGTAAGAAAACGGCAAAAATTCTGTTAAATCAAAGGGGTATTTTCGGGAAAAAAAATTTGACTTGTTTTTTTACTTTTGTGGTTGACCTTCTATTAAGCCTTTATATTACATCATATTTTTTTTAATATTATTATGTTATGCATCAAATTTATCTTGTATAATTTTTTTGAGTGAAGATATATAAAGAATGTTTAACGTATGTCGAACTGAGTAATTAATTTTTATTGAAGATGATCTATTAAAAAGTATTTCACGAGTTAAAATATACACCTAAACGAGGTATTTATTAAAAATGATATAGGAGGTGGGATATGGATAAAAAACACGGGATAATTATCTCGTGTTTGTTTGAGAGATAGAAGAGTGAGATAAATGAGAGAGCCTCTTATCCCTCAAATCCTGTTCCCAAGAGGGGTGGTATAAGGAGGTGGGATAAACTCATGCGATTTTAATAAGATTGAAAAGTCATTCTTATTCCTCAAATTAATATTATGTAGTTTAAATAATGTTAAAATAGTAAAATGTATTATTTTATCCCTATCCTCATCCCACACAGGGCCGGCCCTGGGCATAGGCCCTGGGTGCGACGGCCTACTGCCCAGGGCTGGAGGGGGCCCCAAAATTTTTTTCTAACCTTATATGTGTTGGTCCCTTATAACGTAACGAATTAGTTCCAAGAGGGGGGATAGGAACTATTTTAAATTTTAGTACGTTAAGGCTGACTTCTTCTTCTCTAAAAAGGAATTACACAGCGTGCTGAGTGAAGTAAGACACTAGCTTAGTCAACTGGTGACTAAGTCAGCTTCTTTCTTTGAGTCAGGAGATAGCACTTGAGTCTATTCCTGAACTCAGATACTCAATGCACACAACTCAGCGTGACCTCTTTACTTGGTCAGTTTTGTTTAAGCAAGCAATATATATATTAAAAGAGTTTAAGGTTAGAACGATGTTACTCAGCAGATTTATCCAGGTTCGGCCTCTATGCCTACGTCTTATCCCCGGAACACGTTCCGAGCTTTCGATTTCTCTACTGAGCTCTTTAACGGTAGAGCCTCAAACCTTTTACAACAAGAAGCTGAGTATAACAAGAGTACCTTCCTCTATACCTCTACTCACTCCTATTCTATTGCTGAGTACTATAACCGAGTACTCAGCCTCTCCTTTCTAATTCTAGAAATGATAACAAGTTTGTCCTAAACAACAATCGCTAAGACACTTTAGATGATTGGATAATCACTCTAGACTTTTATACAGTAATATGGAAATTGGTGTAAGTATTTGCTTTGCTTTTTCACACAGATTCTTCGAATAGAAATTTGGTCAGCGTAATGGCTTGTTGAAGATCTGCATCGAATGAAGCAACTGAAAGGCCTATTTATAGTGACACTTGAGGTATCAGTTATTTCAAATTTCGAAATAACCGTTGGAGGGAAACGACTTGATGTCGTTGTCACTCAGTACACGCTCAGTGCCGTTGGCCAATCAGATTATTGTATCTTCTGTCTTCGGTCAGTGCTGAGCAGCTTTTAGACAGACGGACAGAATGTTTCGCCTTTTATGGCAAAGTCTTCCAGACAACTTTCTGTGTCTTCTGAACTTTACCCAAAGTAGAAATACTTTGTCTTGAAGTTGTTCCTTGCTCAGCTGCTGTCTTGTACTCTTTGTCGTCCAACTCAACAGCTTCGTTCCAAAGTAGATAAAGAAAGTCTTCCAGATCCTTCTTCATGCTGAGCTGCGTTTTGTTCACAACGACAACGTTTTGTTTATACGGGCCGAGTTGTCTTGGGCCTTTGACTTTCCTTTGGGCCTTTAGCCTTTTAGTCTTTATGTCTTATAAACAATTTAGCTCAACATTGAACAAACACATTAGTGTAATAAATCAAAGCATTTAAACTTAGTGTGTTTAGAATATTTTTTTAATCATATACTCAAATAATTTTGTCAAATCAAAATCATGTGGAAAGGTGTTTCAACAAACTCCCCCATTTTGATGTTAGCAAAACTATTCAGTGAAGAACTCAGTTTTGAGCTCCCCCATGATAGTTGACCTTTTATAACTTAATAAACTCCCCCGTAAGGGTTGAGCTACTGACTCAGTTTTACTCTAAACATTTTAAGGTTTAGTCGAGTAAGTCCTAGGTCAGTTTTCAAATAAAGGTCAGCTCATGAAACATATTCTATTAACTCAGTTTTAAGCGGAAGTTTTAACTATCAGAGAGCGCTGAGTATTTTGTTGTTCAATGAGACTTATAAGACAATGTTTTAATCATACAAGACAGTGTTAACATCATACAATCAGAAGTCATTAAGAATGATAAACACAATTGATGTAGGCAAAACATATATAATAGCTCAGCATCACATAAGATTTTAATCAAGTTGAAAAATTTGATGCAAGCATAGTATTAATAAGTAGTCAGCATTGTACAAAACAAATAGGGATACTTAAGACTTAGAAACTAGCTATCTTAACTAAAGCTATTTCTTCTTAAAGTTTAGTTTGCCCTTTCCCTTAAGCTGACTACTTCCAGCAGCCTCTTGCTGAGTTCTTCCTGTTTGTTTTTTCTCCCCCGTTTTAGCAGCATCGAGAGGAGGAGGAGGCCTGAAGGTGCTGTTTTGAGCAGCTTCAGATATTTGAGATGAGAATTCCTTAAGCTTGAAAGTGCTTTCATTTATGCCATCAAAGATAGCAACACCATCGTCGAATACCTCTTGAGGCACACCAATTTTAGCAGCGCTGAGGATGCTCAGTGCGTAGGCTTGAGATTTACCCATCCAAGTGAGTGTATCAGTCGCCGCAGCATAAGCTTGATGAAACATCTTGAGTAAAGATGAGTCATAGAACTGACGCTGAATGTTGGAATGACGGACATGGGTAAAGATTTGATGTGTATACTGAAGAATCTCATTCTGCTTCATCTGGTCAGTGTCCATCTCTGCCTTGTTTAGATTCAGAAGACGAACAGATTCGCCGATCTGTTCTACTGAGCATTGAGAGTAAGAGGAAAGCTGATGGTTTGTCTTCTCTTTCTCAGTTCGAAGCTGGGTGAATAGCTGATGAACTTCGGCAGAAGTTGCATACCCTGAGTTCGCAGCTAACAAGGCTTGAAATTGTCCCTGTAGGGAGTTGATATGTTGAACCATGGTCAACTGGAGTTCAACCAGCTTTGTTATGGACGCCTGCTTTGGTTGTTGGGCTTGGGTATTGATCATTACACTCAGCAAGTCTTTTAAACCTCGAACCTCGTTGAGAAGTTGAGTGAGTTGGGGAAGCTGAGTGGACTCATTATCGGAAGACCCAGCAGCAGTGTCAGAAGTTTGATGAAGGTCTTGGATCAAGGCCTGAGCCGAGTTAATTATCCTTCTACCAGACTCAGTGGCAGTGAGGTGATTGAATGAGTCTTCATTATTTTGACCAGCGGGTGGAGGAGTGAGATTCAATGCATCATTTGTAGTGCCAGTGGGGTCAGTGACTGGTCGTAGTGTTTCATCCTGCACTTATTCTGTAGAATGGAGAGGTGATTGAACAGCAACATTAGATGCAGGTTCAGAGTCAGGCTGAAGCTGACTTTCTGTTGAAGGTTGGATAGGTTCAGTGCTGACTGAAGCAGGAATTTCCTTAGCCGGCAGAGGGCTAGGTTCAGCATCTGCATTTAGAATTGGCTCGGTGTTGGTTGGGTTCACAGAAGCGTCTAAGTCGGCTTGTTCCTGTGGAAGAGAAACAGAGGCTTGCTTTTCAGTGTGCTCTGGCAGAGTAGTAGAAGATTTCTTGAAGAATTTTAGCTTTATAGTCGATGGATCGGTGGTTGGTCTTTTCTACGATAAGTCATCCATGACGTCAAGCACAGTTGTTGGGTGTGCCTTGACAAGTCTTCTTATTTTTTCCTGGGTCCTTGGAGGAGTGGGATCAGCGTGAATTGATTGAATTGAATGAGATGGAGAATTTACTCCTTGATCAGCATCCTGCTGTTCAGTTTGCTCAACTTCTTCTTCTGCAGTCAACTCAGTGTGAGTTGGCTCAGCATCTTCTTCACTTGCTGTCTCCTCAGTGTCATCTTGACCACTCTCTTCTCCTTCTCCTTCTTGCTCATCATCCTGATCTTCCTCATCTAATTCTTCTTCCACCTGTTCAATGAACTGATCATCCAGTTCAACTTCATCGTTCTGTTGCTCAGCGGCAATACCTTGACTCTGAGCATAGTGAGAGTCGTCGGGAACAAAGAAGCCAGCAGGAATGGCATCGAGTGGACTTAACTCCGAAGAGTTCTTCTGCTTCTTACTCAGAGGTTCTTCATCAACATGTTCCCTTTCATCTGCCTCAGGCTCATATTGCCTAGGTCTTTTCTCAGCTGACTTGGGCTCAGCTTGTGCAATCGTTCCTTTGGACACAATCTTTATCTTCTTAGGAGCGGGAACAGCTTCCTTAGAGGTGCCATGCACAGCTTTCCTCTTCCTGTCAGCAGGGGCCTTAGTTCTTTTGCCCTTTTTGATTACTGTCCCCTCAGCGTTTGGGTCAGTAGCAGCTTTTGGGTCAGGAGCACATTTTGCTTTCTTGATTGGCTGATCAAACTTTAGGGCGAACAGAGCAGCAGCAGTTATTTCTGATCCTCGTCCCTTAGTTTCCCCCGTGAGGTCTACTCGGTGGTCAAGGAGGATTTTGGTAATGAGTGAGCCCAGTCTTAGAGTTCCAGTGCTCCTTTGAAAACCGGCTATCAAGAATACTGGCATGTTGATGGGCTTGTAGGTCAGCATATGCCATATGAAGCATTGCTCGAAGTTTGTCACTGAGCTGGTGCAATTTATCTTAGGGTAGATGTAATTGGTCAGCAGGTACTGCGCCATCTTTTGGTGTTGCCCCATCGAAGTGCTAGAGATTTCACCAGCATGGCCAGTTGGTTTACAGAACGTAGTGGAGTACCTAGTAACGTCCTGATCTTCAGACTTTCTAAGAATGACTCCTTCATTCTTGAGTTTCAGAAGGTTGGCTAAGTATTTGGGATTTATGAAGATGGTTTTGTCCTTCACCTTGGTGGCTAAATAGTCCTGGTTATCATCAGCAACACGAAGGTTGTGGTAGAATTCCCTTACCAGGTCAGGGTAGGTATTGTAGCTGATCGAAAACAGCTCGGTCCACCCATTCTTAGAGATCCACTCACAGAATGGTTTTTCAGTTTCCACAAACTCTTTCGAGAACCACCTTGACTAGTCCATCTTGTACTCCCTGACGTTCTCATAGACCTTAGTGTAGGTTCGTTGCTTAGGTTGCTTCGCCTTGGAAGAGTTACCTTGCTTAGTTTGGGTTTTCTTGCTCGGTGTGGTAGCTTTGGTTTGATCATGCTGGGTAGGAGACTTAGGGTTTCCAGCAGTTTGGTGACCGGCATCAGAGATGTTTACAGAGTCGTTTGTCATTTTCGCAGAGAAGATTTGAAGGATTTGAAGATTTTGAGAGAGAAAATATTTATGCCAAAGAATTCTGTAAGCGTAAAGAGATAAAAATGGGGATTTGCCCATTATATATAGAGGTGAGAGGTGGATCTTATCGTATCCATGTGTCAGTTTGTCCTTGGGATTGTCAACCGATAAGGATACTGGCATTTATGACACATTCGGCGCATACGTCATCCTAGGTGGCTATTCGCGTGCTTTAGCATTAAGTGCAACGGATCGATTTACTCAGTGTGAGAGTCCTAAACGTTCTATATTCTGAGTAGTCAGTTTTATACAAACAGATGGTTTAAGTAGTTGGTTGCTCAGTTTGAGATAACTACTCAGTGCGCATATTTGCTCAGTATGTGATATTCATTCATTTAGCATTAAACACTCAACATACATCTATTCACTCAGCAAATAGTAGCATAAATCATTCAGCATGGTAATTTACTCAGCATGAATCTATATTTAGAACTGGAATTTACTGAAGAGGATTAAACATACCAATGACTTCTCTCAGTATGCTGAACTGCTCATGAGCCAGTGGCTTCGTTAAGATATCCGCAAGCTGCTCATCCATTGGGACATAGGTCAGCTTGATCTCACCTTTGAGTACATGGTCTCTAATGAAGTGATGTCTGATGCTGACATGCTTCATCCTGCTGTGCTGAATTGAGTTCTTTGATAGATCAATTGCACTTTTGCTGAACCAGGATACAAGACAGCTTCCTAGGAAGTGGCATCCTCCAGAGGTTCTTTTTCATTCAAGCTTGTCTCGTCCATAGTCAGCGTCAGTGTATCCAACGAGTGTAAAATCATGAGTGTTGGGATACCATAAACCTGCGTTCACTGAGCTTTGCAAATATTTAAGGATTCTTTTTACAACTATGTAATGAGATTCCTTAGGGTTAGATTGATATCTAGCACAGTAGCATACTGAGAACTGAATGTCCGGTCTACTCGCTGTTAAGTAAAGTAGAGAGCCTATCATACCTCGATACAATTTGCTGTCTACCGACTTACCATTCTCGTCAGCATAAAGGACAGTGTCAGTGCCCATAGAAGTAGATATTGGCTTGCAATTTTCAAGATCATATTTCTTCAATATCTCCTTGGCATATTTAGCTTGACTGATGAAGATGCCATTTTTCCCTTGTTTGATTTGAAGTCCAAGGAAGAAGTTGAGTTCTCCCATCATTGACATTTCAAACTCAGTCTGCATTTGCTTGCTAAATTCCTTGCACATTGACTCATTAGTAGCACCGAAAATAATATCATCAACATATATTTGAGCCAGCAGGGTGTCTTTACCCTTTCTCTTAATGAATAAGGTTGTATCAGCTTTGCCTCTGACATAATTTCTAGTCAGCAGGAAACTGGTTAGCCTCTCATACCAAGCACGTGGTGCTTGCTTGAGGCCGTACAGAGCCTTTTTGAGTTTATAAACGTGGTTTGGGAATTTAGGATCCTCAAACCCTGGAGGCTGATTAACATAAACTTCCTCGTTTATAACTCCATTAAGGAATGCACTCTTAACATCCATTTGAAACAGTTTAAAGTTCATATAACTTGCATAAGTGCATAAAATTCTAATAGCCTCTAGCCTTGCCACTGGGGTAAAGGTCTCACCGTAGTCAATACCTTCTTGCTGACTGTAGCCCTGAGCTACAAGTCTTGCTTTGTTCCTGACTGCATTTCCTTGTTCATCCAGCTTGTTGCGGAAGACCCATCTTGTTCCAATGGTCTTCTGACTCCTTGGATGTGGCACTAACTCCCATACATCGTTTCTTCTGAATTGATCAAGTTCCTCTTGCATTGCGCTCATCCAGAATTCATTGTGCTCAGCATCAGCGAAGTTCTTTGGTTCCTGAACTGAGACGAAGGCTACATTGCTGAGGTATCTCCTGAGTTGATTTCTCATCATCAGGGTATTCTCAGCAGCATCAAGAATAGTACTCTCTGAGTGTCCTCTTGGTATCCTTATCTCCTTTGGTAGATTGATGTCTTGTGCTGTCTGTGTTTCAACAATCTCTGCAGGTGTAGACTGGTCAGTGAAAACAATTTGAGGTTCACTTTTACCTTTGGTCAGCCCTTGAGGGAATGACTCAGCGGCTGTATCTTGATCAGCGGGTACTGAGTGTGGATCATCCTCGGTCAGCGGCAGATATCTTCCTGCAGGGTTAGTTTCATCGAACTCAACATGTACTGACTCCTTTAAAACTTGAGTTCGTTTATTGAAAACTCTGTATGCTTTGCTGTTTGTTGAGTAGCCTAAAAAGATAGCTTCATCAGCTTTTGAGTCAAACTTAGCTAAGCTATCTTTGGTATTTAAAATAAAACATTTACAGCCAAATGCACGAAAGTATCCAATATTGGGCTTTCGTCCTTTCCAAAGTTCATAGGGAGTTTTCTTTAGTATAGGTCTAACAAGAGCCCTGTTAAGAATATAGCACGCTGTGTTGACAGCTTCTCCCCAAAGGTACTTTGGAAGCCTATGCTCACTCAGTATTGTCCTGGCTATTTCAACCAAGGTTCTGTTCTTCCTTTCAACCACCCCATTTTGTTGAGGCGTTCTAGGAGCAGAAAAATTATGGTCAATGTCGTTGGTTTCACAGAATTCAACAAACTGTTGGTTCTTGAATTCTCCACCATTATCACTTCGGATGTGAGCCAGCTTTAGGTCTTTATCATTTTCAAGTTTTCTAACCAAATTTGAAAATGTCTCAACGGTCTCATCCTTGCTACTCAGCAGATGATCCAAGTGTACCGAGAAAAGTCATCTACAATGACCAAGGAAAATCTTCTTCCACCCAGACTCAGCGGCTTGACTGGACCAAAGAGATCCAAGTGTAGTAACTCTAACGGACGCTTAGTTGAGACAATATTTTTGCTATGAAAAGATTGTTTGGTTTGTTTTTCAGCTTGGCAAGCGTGGCATAGTTGATCTTTTTCAAATTTAAGTTCTGGCAGTCCCTCAACCAATTGCTTTCTTGCTAATTTGGCCAGGAGGTCCATGCTTACATGACCAAGTCTCCTGTGCCATAGCCAGGAATTTTCTTCCTTTGAAACTAAGCATACAGTTTTTGAAAACCTTTTCTCTAAGTTTAGCATGAAGACATTATCAATGCGAGGGGCAGTTAAAATTAACTCATTAGTTTTACCCTCAAATATTTTACATCCAGTGTCATCAAATATAACTTTTCTCCCATTGTCACATAGCTCAGCTACGCTGAGTAAGTTATATTTGAGTCCGCTGACTAGGGAGACAGACTCAGTAGTAGGATTACCTCCAATGGTTCCTGACCCTACTATCTTACCCTTTTTGTTGTCTCCAAAACTTACGCTTCCTCCTCGTTTACGCTCAAATATGATGAATTGATTTTCATCACCAGTCATATGCCTCGAGCATACGCTGTCAATATACCACATCTTTGACTTCTCAGCACACCTCAGGCTTACCTGCAATGTGACTAGTTACTTTTAGGTACCCAATTCTTTTTGGGTCCTTGCTTGTTAGGTTCAACAGGTAAAGCATCATATTTTATTTTATGGCGGCATACTTGGACAGTATGGCCATTCTTTCCACAGAAGTCACAGCTGACCTTCCGTTTAGGATGTCTTACTAACTGGTCAGCACCCCAATGCTGAGCGTGCCAGCACACCTTTGTGGTGTGTCCTTTCTTCCCACAGAAGTCACACTGGACATTCCGCTGAGGATTCCATCTCTGCTGACCAGTACTTCGGTACTGAGTATTCAGAGGAATATTTCTTTTGTTTGGAACTTTTAGTTGGTTCTGAATGGATGTGACGTTCTTTCTCAGTTTCTTAGAATCTGATTGGACCTTAGAGACAAACTTTTGCATAATTCCAATGTTACTATGCAAATCTGAGTTGTCCTGAAGAAGATATCGAAGGTCACTCAGTTTGACCTCCTCAACCTCGTCACATCGCCTGCTGAGTGCTCTAACCTTTTTATTACACTTTTTGATAAGTGTGTAAAGATTACTCAGGGCATTAACCATTTCATTTCTGAGCAAGGGTAGTGATATTACCTCAGTTGAATGTTCCTCATCATCAGATGCAATGGAGGGGTCAGCATGCTCAGAAGCACATGGCTCAGCAAGTTCGTCAGCCATGAAACAAATCTTTGCTGACTCAGTGGCATCAGCTTCAGATGATGATGAATCATCACTATCACTCCAGGTTGACACCATTGCCTTCTTGCCGTTCTTTCTTTCTTTCCTCAGCGAGGGACAACTTGACTTGATATGGCCAGTTTGATGACATTCAAAGCAAGTAATGAGCTTTGAGCTGTCCTTCTTGTACTTGCTGTCGCTGGAGTCAGCTTTGTACTTATCAAACTTTTTATAAGGCTTCTTAGAATATCTGTCATTGTTTTTTAACAGCCTTTTCATCTTTCTGGTAAACATAGCCATCTCTTCATCGTCTGTTGAGCTTCCATCAGTGGAGTCATCTTTCATGACAAGAGACTTTTGCTTCTTATCTTCAGACTTTTCCTTCACCTCGAAATTCTTCATCGAGATCTCATGGGTCAGCAGTGAGCCGATGAGTTCATCATACTTATAGGTGGTTAAGTCTTGAGCTTCCTCAACAGCGGTCTTCTTTGCTTGTCAGTTTTTAGGAAGACTCCTAAGAATCTTCTTGACTTGTTCTTCCTTAGTGAAGATCTTCCCAAGTCTCTTGAGCTCGTTGATGATGTTTGTAAACCTTGCATTCATGTCAGAGATTCCTTCATCATCGTTCATTTCGAACAGCTCGTATAGTCTCATCTGCTGGTTCACCTTGGACTCCTTCACTTTGTTGGTTCCTTCGTAGGTGACCTCCAGCTTCTTCCAGATCTCTTGCGCTGACTCACAACCTGAAATCTTGTTATATTCTGCAGCATTAAGCGCACAGTGAAGCATGTTTATAGCCGAAGCGTGGTTTTGTAGCTTCTTGAGATCATCTTCTGTCCATTTGGCCTCAGCTTTGACAACTGTTTGGCCAGTCACAACTTCAACAGGAACAAATGGGCCTTGGACTATTGAAAGCCATGCACTCATATTTGTTGCCTGAATAAAGTTTTTCATCCTATTCTTCCAGAAGGTGTAGTTAGATCCGAAGAATAGGGGAGGCCGAGTAATGGACAGCCCCTCAGGTAAGATCTGAGTTGTCTGGTTTCCTGGGAGAAACCGAGTGCTGTTTTCAGCCATAGTGGGGATCAGCTCAAGGTAGTTAAACCTTTCACAGTGAGCTTTTAAGCTCTGATACCACTTGTTGGTCCCTTATAACGTAACGAATTAGTTCCAAAGGGGGGGGGGATAGGAACTATTTTAAATTTTAGTACGTTAAGGCTGACTTCTTCTTCTCTAAAAAGGAATTACACAGCGTGCTGAGTGAAGTAAGACACTAGCTTAGTCAACTGGTGACTAAGTCAGCTTCTTTCTTTGAGTCAGGAGATAGCACTTGAGTCTATTCCCGAACTCAGATACTCAATGCACACAACTCAGCGTGACCTCTTTACTTGGTCAGTTTTGTTTAAGAAAGCAATATATATATTAAAGGAGTTTAAGGTTAGAACGATGTTACTCAGCAGATTTATCCAGGTTCGGCCTCTATGCCTACGTCCTGTCCCCGGAACACGTTCCGAGCTTTCGAATTCTCTACCGAGCTCTTTAACGGTAGAGCCTCAAACCTTTTACAACAAGAAGCTGAGTATAACAAGAGTACCTTCCTCTATACCTCTACTCACTCCTATTCTATTGCTGAGTACTATAACCGAGTACTCAGCCTCTCCTTTCTAATTCTAGAAATGATAATAAGTTTGTCCTAAACAACAATCGCTAAGACACTTTAGATGATTGGATAATCACTCTAGACTTTTACACAGTAATATGGAAATTGGTGTAAGTATTTGCTTTGCTTTTTCACACAGATTCTTCGAATAGAAATTTGGTCAGCGTAATGGCTTGTTGAAGATCTGCATCGAATGAAGCAACTGAAAGGCCTATTTATAGTGACACTTGAGGTATCGGTTATTTCAAATTTCGAAATAACCGTTGGAGGGAAATGGCTTGATGTCATTGTCACTCAGTACACGCTCAGTGCCGTTGGCCAATCAGATTATTGTATCTTCTGTCTTTGGTCAGTGCTGAGCAGCTTTTAGACAGACGGACAGAATGTTTCGCCTTTTATGGCAAAGTCTTCCAGACAACTTTCTGTGTCTTCTGAACTTTACCCAAAGTAGAAATACTTTGTCTTGAAGTTGTTCCTTGCTCAGCTGCTGTCTTGTACTATTTGTCGTCCAACTCAGCAGCTTCGTTCCGAAGTAGATAAAGAAAGTCTTCCAGATCCTTCTTCATGCTGAGCTGCGTTTTGTTCACAACGACAGCGTTTTGTTTACACGGACCGAGTTGTCTTGGGCCTTTGACTTTCCTCTGGGCCTTTAGCCTTTTAGTCTTTATGTCTTATAAACAATTTAGCTCAACATTGAACAAACACATTAGTGTAATAAATCAAAACATTTAAACTTAGTGTGTTTAGAATATTTTTTTAATCATATACTCAAATAATTTTGTCAAATCAAAATCATGTGGAAAGGTGTTTCAACAATATGTATATATGAAAATTAATTTTTTTATAATATAAATGGTGATAAAATAATATAGGAGGACATATTTATTTCTGAAAGTCCGTTGATAATTTTTTTTTTAAAAGATCTGTCCAACTTTTACACTTTAAGTGGTCCTTATTGCTTATTTTGTCTAGGATTCCTAAATTGTCAGGACCGGTCCTGATCCCATATACCAAACATTGAATAATATTCTCGACTATCATATTTTTATTCTTATCCCAACCATTTATCTTTATCCCTATTCCAACCTTTATTTTTATCTCTATCCAATAAGATACCAAATGCTCCAAAATAGTACTCGAGGACTTCTAACCGAACACTTGAATACGATTATATATAATGGGAAAATTACAAAACTGGGTCAAATAGGAGGCCCATTTACATATTTAACCCATGTACTAATCTTACTACATATCTAGACTGATTTTGTGTGACTTTCCCATAAGAGATGATTTTCCTTCCTGTATAGGGATGAACTTCCCCAAGACTGACACATTCACTCCTAAAGTGGTTGGTTAGGAGAGGTTTTGTCAATCTTGGGGTGCACCATGTGACACGTCCATCCCATGGTGCCAATCTTCAAAGTGGACCTAACTTAATCCAGACCTTTTGGGATGGATGTGTCTCACGGTACCCACCAAGATTACTCATCCATTTTAAGATTGGTACCAGATTAGTTAGGTTCACTTTGAAATGATTCGTTAGGAGAGTTCATTGTGGCAATCATGTTGTAAATTTTGATAATGTTATGATTTGGATGTTGTTATTGTGGCAATCTTGTTGTAAATTTTGATAATGTTATGATTTGAATGTTGTTATTGTGACAATCTTCTTATAAATTTTGATAATGTTATGATTTTAATGTTAGAATCCGTTGTTGTTTGCCATTTTTTGTTATATACCACTTCGCGAATTAGCTTCAAGTCATATCCAGCATTCGCATATGCGAACTAAATTCATCAAGCAAAACAAACTTCAGCTTTGCAAGCTTCGCATATGCGAACTAAATTCATTAAGTAAATCCAAACATCAGCTTCGCAGGCTTCGCATATGGTCGAATATGCGAAGTCAGACGGGATAGAGCGAGCCGCGCGTAAATATTGAGGGTATTATGGGAAAGTCACACAAAATCAGTCTAAATATGTAGTAAGATTAGTAAATGGGTTAAATATGTAAATGGGCCTGCCATTTGATCCAGTTTTGTAATTTTCCCTATATATATAAGAAATTATTCAAACCATATTCCCGCTCGTAATTGTAATCCGAGTAAAAAGCAACAGGATCATCACCACATTTCCATTAGTTACCGTTAACCCCATATACTAGAGACAAAAATAACACATTTTTCTAACACTTTCAAATTCAAATCTGCGGGACCCATCTCCACCATTTCCACTAATCTTTTATTCTTCCCCAAAACGTTCATTTATATCTCTATCCTGTTGATTTCGCCATTTTCAACGACGTGGCAAAATCAGAACTCTTTCTGTATTTGAGTTTGAGATCACCATGACTTCATCAAATTAGTTTTAATAGAGCTGCTTTCCCTTCCTTAAACTTCATTTCAAGCAAAACAAAAAAAGAATGTCCGGCTTCAAGAAATCAATGCCTCTAACCGAATCTTCTTACAATTCCGTCTATGTTAATCCGCTTACTGAATCCAAGCACCACCACTCCGGCAGCGACGGGGTTCTTATCGGAGCAGCTTTCTCTGAAAACAAAGAAAACAATCCAATCTTTGGAAATTATGACAAAGAAAACACTAAACCCACTGATATGCCCAACAACAGGTTTTCAAAAATGAAATCTTTGTCTACTAATACCGGTAGAGCCCTGAAGCCAACTTCGCTTCAGTGCTGTATGCAGATGGCTGAGCCTGAAAAGGGTTTCAAGTCTATATTATGGGATTTTGAGTCTGAAAACTCTACTTGTTCCTTGAAGATTTGGGATTATTCTGATTCTGAGGCTGCTCCTGCTGCTTCTTGGTCTACATTGCCTAACAGGTTCCTTTGCTTCATCCATATAAATTACCCTTCAATTATTTATTTATTATATGCTCACCAATTTTCTTTCTTTTCTTTTTCTTCTAGGACATTGTTATGCAGGCCCTTGCCATTGGATATAGGGAGATGTACTTGTATAATCGTTAAGGAAAAATCACCACAAGGATTAAAAGGAGGGGGTTCTATATACTCACTTTATACCAATGTAAGATCTCTGCAATATTTATGACATCCATTCTAGTTTCCTTGTGATTGCTTCTAACTTTATCTTCTTTTCAGTTTTCATTTCTAATTGGGGGAATTGATTTGTTAGACATGTTTAATTGATCATTGATCATTCTCAATATTATAGGAAGGACAGGGAAGACAGAATCGGAAACTAGCTATAGCTCATCATAAACGGAGAAAAGGGAAGTCAGTGTTTAGCATAGCCCAGAATTTGAAGGGAATTACATCTAATTCAGATGATAGTTTCGTTGGGAATGTAACAGCTAACTTCATGGGTTCCCAGTACCATATCTGGGATCAGGTAATCCTACACTTTCAGATGAATACAATACAATACTATGCTATTAAATACTATAGAAAATTATTAGAATTTCTCCTTTTAAATTTGATTACAGGTTGGGATGTCAAATTCTCCAACTAAGCAGCGTAATCCACTTCTGGCTGTTGTTACGTAAGGCAGAATTGATCTAATTCCTTCTTGCTTTTCTTTGACTGTGAATGTGAATGTGAATGTGTTCATTCTTATGAAACCCATTTTCTCCAGGTTTGTGCCTACCGTAGTCACCTGCACAGGCAGTTACAGAAGCATGAGGGTGTTCATACCCAAGCACCATTCTATGCAATTCAAAAACAATGCACAAGTAGAGCAACAACTCTATGTGATTTCATTCTAATTTATATTTGGACTTGTGTTGATTAATACCTTTCTGTTTTATGTTATGTGTATCAGATACAACACATTAATGGGCTGCCCAAGGATTGGATGGGAAAAATGGACAAAGTACATAAGTTATTTTCAAGAACTCCACATTACAATAATGTAAGATTTCTGATGATTTTTACAAGAGAACTAGTGAAATTCAGTTATTGTTTGTAAATTTCATGCATTGATTTATTTTGTGTTATCAAGATTTCAAGGCAATATGAACTAGACTACAGAGATAGAGATAGGGGCAGAGCTGGTCTTAAAATCGAAAGATCAGTGAAGAATTTCCAGCTGAAATTGGAGGTATATATAGAAATTGCAACACTTATAAAAGCAATAGGATGATCAGTTATGGTTGTTGATTAGTGTTTGTTGAGTAGGAAAATGGAAAGCAAACAATATTGCAGCTTGGAAAGGTTGGGAAATCAAAGTTTGTCATGGATTTCAGGTGTATATTATATTCTCTTTTCCTTTTATAAATGAAATATTTGCAAGTAGAAGTAAAAATGACACAATCTCTGTCTGTGTTAATTTGACAGATATCCACTGAGCGGTTATCAAGCATTTTGCATATGTTTGGCTTCAATTGATTCAAAACTTTGTTGCACAGTTTAGTTTAATGAGAAGCTGAGTTCAGTTCAATCTCTCTCTGAACACAATCTTGTTTATTTTGTATTCAATTGAAAGAAGATCAAATGATAGGAATCATATCATTTTGTAAACAAATCACATGCTCAATAGATGGATATGCAATATCACTTCAGTATTGTGGAACCTTCATTTTTCACATACATATAAGATTATCAATGGAATTGCTTTGCAACTAAAGATACCATTTTGTATATTCACGTTTTGTTCAACCCATTTGCAAATATAATTTTGATAAATTCTACTATATTCCCGATGTAATACACCTGACCAATTGAAGTGTGACACTTGTATGTGTTTATTTCTTAACACAAATCATCTCCCATGAATTGGTACCCATGAATTACACCCGGTGTATAGTGAAGTTCTCGATAATTTTACAGTTTAAAAAGCGAGGTTTGTAGTTTGCACAGTTTGTAAATTTAGTCATTCCGTCAAAAATCATTGTGGTGATTATTTATCCCAAATGTTTGAAGCAACTAAAAAAAGGCTTACTTTGAAAATTTAATCATTCCCTCAAAAAATTGTTGTGGTGACTGCTTAATATTGTTTGATCAAAAAATTAACTCACTCATCCTTTAACTTCAAACTTAACAAACCTCGTACCCGTGTTTCCAAACTATCAAACTATGAACTCGTCTTTGCAAATCGGCCAAATTAAATAGGATCATTCAATTAAACAATACAATAGAAATATAAAAGACGAATAAAATCACATACATATGCAGACTACAACTGCCGTGCAAAATCCATTAAAGGAACAATATATACTGTTAGAATAAATGGCTTTGGTGATTGAATAAAATGGATTTGAAGTGGGGGGTATATTTGTCTTTAAGGACTTTGCTTTCAAGAGCACTTTCACAATCCCACATAGGAAACTTACAAAGGTTTGAGTGGGTATATATAGAGTTGGACTTTAGTAGCCTTTAAATTGTGTTAAGTGGTTTTTAGCAAATATACCACACGCGCGCGCGCTCGTTCGCGCGACGCCGGCCCGATCGGACTGGGTCTGAATTTTATTTTTCTTTTTATCCGTTTTAACTTCTTTGAATTTTTCTTCAACTTTTTATTTAGTAAAAAACAGAACCTTATTTTTCTCCTGGTCTTACTCCACGTTCTAACGTGTATATGAACGTTCTAACGTTCATATTTCTGAAGGCTATAAATGCAACCAGTTTCCAGCTTTGGAAACACAGTTTCTGGGCAATTAAAATACTCTTTTGCTGTTCTACAATCTTCGACTTTGAGTGCACAGGTTCGAAGGTTTCTGTGTTAACCTTGGGGAGCGACCGGAGTTACAGATTGCACCTCGGTCTTCCGAAATCGCTTTTAAGGCAGTGGCCTCCGCCACGGCACAGTTCGATTTCCGTTCTTAATTTCAATTCGGTTTTTTCTGTAACCCTCGTTTGTTTCTTACATATACCACAAAAAGCAAGAAAATCTATAAAAGCATGGAGGACCAGTTTGTAATTTTCCAGACACTTCTAACCATCAGATAACCAAAAATTAGAATGGTCAGCATCATGAGAATCGCTGAAATAGAAGACTCTCTAGTCCAAAATTATCAAAAATTGGTGGTCACGCAAGAAAGGAAATTGAAAAGCACGCTTACGATTAGTGCGTGAGCTTCAATTTCTCAAGTTTGGATATATTAGAAATAGGTGAGATAGAATGGTTGAAAGGTGTATAAACCTCCAACCATTAGAGTTGCTTGCTCTGATAGCAAACCTTAAAAAATAAAACATATTGAATGAAATACCATACTTTTCAAATCAAGATCCATATAAAATATAGCTGCATTCTAAATTCATCGTTGAAACATTTGCAAGTAAACAAATATGTATTAATTATACTCAAATCACATAGATATAATAATATACTTTGCATAACCATGTGTTATCTAGATAAATCACTCGTGTTGAACTCGAAAAGAAATAAATGAAAAAATTATGGATGACATAATACAAATAAGTGGAAAAGAATTTCCACCTATAAAAATATAAATTCTAAACAAAGTAAAAATAAATGCTAATACGAAAGCACACTAAGAGCAAAATAATAGTTATCTTTTTTTGGTTAATTAATTTATTAGTCTCTATATTTTGACAAAACATACTGTTTAGTCCCTATATTTTCAAAAATACATGGTAAAGTCCCTAACGTTTTTCTCGGTGAACTATTTAGTCCCTAACGTTTTTCTCGGTGAACTGTTTAGTCCCTGCCGTTAGACTCTCATGAAGATTCTGTTAGTCAATTTGGATTTGCGTCCTTCTTTTCCTTTATTTTCCCTTCCTTTAAATTCTAATGCATCTGAAATCAACTTTGAGTGTTCTTCTTCTTGACTTTCTTCTTAATCGTTCAAATTCGTAAGCATTGGGTCTGTTCTTTTTGTTGTTCTTCATACAAATAACTTCTTCTTCTAAATTGGATTTCCTCTTCTGAAGTTTGAAGGTAAATAGTAAAGGGTAATTTAGTCATTTCCGAATATCATAAACGGTAAAAAATCTAACAAACAGACGGAAGGACTAAACAGTTCACTGAAAAAAAAGTTAGGGACCTTACCATGTGTTTTTGAAAAGACAGGGACTAAACAGTGTGTTTTGTCAAAATATAGGGACTAATAAATTAATTACCCTTTTTTTTCCTTCAACCAACCCAATTGTCTTTTCAAACCTGATTAGTGCGATTTTAGAAGGTCCCGCTATTGATGGGTGTGCGATTTTATCCCTGGTGTTAGGTTTCCCCTGCTCTCCTCTCCTTTGCCGGCGGCGCTGTGAATTTACGGTGGAAGGTACCGCTTCCCTCTGTGCCCTGTTGTTAGGGTGTTTGATTGTGCCTTCTTGTGTCTCCCCTGGTACGTCTCTGCCCCCTGTGTTTTCGAATGGAGCCTATTGCCGACCTAATTGCTAATTTCACACTGGACGATGAACACAATTCCGATCTCGTAGTCCCTCAGGCGGACATACCGGTTCCCGTCCGACCCCCTTCCTGGAGCCTAATCGGTAGGTTTTTGACAGACCGTGGCGTCAAGATTCCTATGATGAAGAATATGCTTGCGGACCTTTGGCGTCCTGCCCGGGGTCTCTGTATCATCGAATTAGGCCCAAACTTATTTCAGTTTGAGTTCTTCCACGCCCTGGAACGTGATCGGGTTGTTAAAGGTGGGCCCTGGACCTTCGAGCAACAGCTTCTCCTCACTGCCCCTCTCCAGGAGGGTCAGGACCCGACGGTCGTCACATTGAATTCAGCTGAGTTTTGGGTGCAGGTTGTGGACCTCCCGAGGGGTTTCATGTCGGAAAGATTAGCAGTTGGTATCGGTAATTTCTTAGGGGTGTATATCGAATCGGACCCAAATAACTTTAATGATATGAGCAGGTCCTATATGCGTATTCGGGTCTCTTTGAATATCACTCAGCCTCTGAAACGGAAGATGAAAATCAGCAAACAAGGGGGAGACTTCTCCTGGGACTTCTTCAGATATGAGCGTCTACCGACTTTTTGCTTCTTTTGTGGTAAGATTGGCCATTCTGATAAATTCTGTGAGGATCTGCTTGACATAGCCAATCCGGATAAAGCCGAGAGAGTCTACGGGATTGGATTGAGAGCACAGAACAGAAGAAACTCGATAGTTCCTCAATCTAAGTACCTCCTCTCTATGCCCCCGACAATGATACACGAGGTTACCGCTAAAGGCTCTGAACATGCTGAAACTAATGGGTCTCTCCTTGTACCTCCTGCCCCCAAGGCCACCGCGGTTCCGCCAGTAAATGCTTCGATACCAACTGTTGATAAGGTGGATGGAGGGCCATCACTAGTACGAACTTTCTCAGGGATTGATTTGCTTCAAGGGCCCAATATAGGGGATGAGGGTGTTGTGATCACGGAAATAAAGCGTCGGCGCCAGGACCTGAGTCAGATGACCCCTAAAGGAGTACATGAGAAGGAAAATATATGATGGAGTTGGAGTAGTTGGCTGCGGGTGCGACTATTTTACCACAAGCGGGTACTGGTCTCCAGGCCTGCCAGGGGTCATGAGCGTTCTCAGTTGGAACTGTCGGGGGATGGGCAACCCTCGAACGGTTCAGATGCTTTCTGCCTTGGTTTCTAAATTCTGCCCGGATATTGTGTTTCTAATGGAAGTTAAATGTCAGCGCAAACGTATTGAATTGCTTAAGAGGAAGCTTGGTTTCGCCAACTTGTTTTTTGTTGATCCTGTGAACTGTGGAGGGGGCTTGGCTCTGCTTTGGAAGGCTAGCAATTCTGTGAATCTAATTGGCTATTCTTGGAATTTTATTAACGCAAAAGTTAACATTTCAGGTTTGCCGGAGTATCGATTAACCAGTTTCTATGGGTTCCCCGAACGGTCAAGGCGCTCGGCATCATGGGATATGTTACAGGCTCTTCATAATGGTTCAACCCTCCCCTGGGTAACTATAGGTGATTTTAATGATATCCTCTCTCAAAATGAAAAGCGTGGAGGTCGTAGCCACCCCCCGGGTCTGGTATTGGGTTTTAACAGAGTGGTTCAACATTGTAGTCTGTTTGAAGTGCGCATGATAGGGCACGGCTTCACTTGGGAGAAAAGTAGAGGGACTGCCCAGTGTATTGAAGAAAAGTTGGATCGAGCATTAGCCAACTCAGCATGGCATGATCTATTCCCTCAAGCTAAAGTGATCAATGAAGAGGCACACTGCTCCGATCATTCGGCGCTATTTTTTTCCCTAGCCCAAGTTGGTTTTGCCTGGAAGCGTCGTTTTCGTTTTGAGAATGCCTGGTTAGGAGAGGCGGACTGTCGAGATAAAGTGAGGGAGGCTTGGGAAGCTCCGGCAGGGGTTGAGCTGGTTCAACGACAGAAAAGCTGCGGGCTAAAACTGTTTGAGTGGGGCGAGGAAATAAGGGGGCATTTTAGGAGGAATATCAGGTCGTGCGCAGGTCAACTGCATCGCCTAAAAGGCTTCTCGGACAATAGAGCACAGGCTCAGCTTCTAGAAGTACGAAAACAGATGGATTCTCTTTTACTACAGTAGGAACAGTATTGGCAACAACGTGCGAAGAAACTTTGGTTACAAGGTGGGGATCTAAATTCCCGCTTCTTTCATGCCGCGGCAAACAATAGGAGGAAGAAGAATAGCCTTGATCGACTGAAAAATAGCGCTGGAGATTGGGTCGATTGGAATTCGGGTCTGAGCCCACTGATTCAGGGATATTATCAAGATCTGTTCACTTCGCAGGGCTGTGAGGTTAACTCGATTCTATCAAATGTAGCTCCAAAAATTACCCCGACCCAGAATGAAGAGCTGCTAAAGGAGTTTAATATGGCTGAGGTCAAAGCGGCAGTCTTTGCTATGCATCCCAATAAAAGTCCGGGTCCGGACGGTTTTAATCCTGGTTTTTACCAAAGACACTGGGATATTGTGGGCTATCAGGTAGGGCAGGCATGCCTCAGCTGGCTAAATGGAGGTAATTTACCCGACAACATACATGATACAACATTGATTCTTATACCGAAGAAATCCCGCCCAGAGTTCGTTTCTGACATGCGTCCTATTGCGCTCTGCAATGTTGTTTATAAAATTGTTTCAAAAGTTCTGGCAAATCGGCTCAAACAGGTTCTGAACTCTATTATTTCTCCTTCACAAAGTGCTTTCATCCCAGGAAGATTAATTTCTGACAATGTGATGTTAGCATACGAAGTGAACCACTATATTCACAAGAAATCAAAGCGGAAGTCGGGTGTGGCGGCTTTGAAGTTAGACATGGCGAAGGGCTATGACCGGGTCGAATGGGATTTTCTCAAGGAGATGTTGTTACGACTAGGCTTTGATACTAAATGGGTTCAGTTGATAATGCAATGTGTTAGCAAGGTGAAATATAACATTGTGAGTGGTTGCCATAACATTGGCACAGTGATTCCCCAACGGGGTCTTAGACAAGGTGACCCTATCTCGCCATACCTCTTTATTATCTGTGCTGAAGGTCTCTCCCTGTATTTGTCTCAGCTAGAAACACAAGGCACTATTCACGGCTGTCAGGTCGCGCGTACTGCTCCCTCCATCTCACACTTATTTTTTTTGCAGATGACAGCTATTTATTCTTCAGGGCTAACCGACAGGAAGCAATTGCAATTAAACAGTGCCTAACCGATTATGAGAGAGCGTCGGGTCAACAGGTCAATTTTGCAAAATCATCTATCTCATTCAGCAAATTCTGCAGTGGTCAGGCTTGCTCCCTAACTGCTGCGATTCTTGGTGTAAACTCGGTAAGCCTACCTGCTAAGTATCTGGGTCTCCCCTCTGTCATTGGGCGTAACAAAACTGAAGTATTTAATTACCTTGAACAAATGATAATGACAAGGCTGCGGAGTTGGAAGGCCCGGTTTCTTTCACGAGCGGGTAAAGAAGTTATGATCAAAGCAGTCATTCAGGCCCTACCATCCTATGCGATGAGTCTCTTCCTGCTCCCTGAAACTCTATGTGCTGATCTGGAGAAACGTATGAATTCCTTTTGGTGGGGTTCAAATGGGAGTGACAGAAGCAGTATCCATTGGAAGTCTTGGGACAAACTATGTGCGCCTAAGAAATTTGGGGGCTTGGGATTCCGTCGACTACACCAATTCAACCTAGCTTTATTAGCTAAGCAGGGATGGCGCCTGCTATCTAATCCCTCATCACTGGTTGCCCGGGTGTACAAGGCCCGCTATTATCCGGATTGCTCATTTCTGGAGGCTCCTATCCAGGACAACCCCAACTTCATTTGGCGCAGTATCCATGCATCACAGCCTCTTCTTCAGGCCTCGGTTCGACGCTTGGTGGGTACGGGACAACAGATAAATATCTGGCATGACCCATGGCTCCCGGACAACTCTCACCCGTATGTGGAAAGTACAGAGCTGGCGGATATGGATATAAACCAGGTATCGGATTTAATTCTGGAGGATGGTTGCTCTTGGGATGTTAATTTGATCAAGGGCCTCTTTTCCCCCCGGGATCAGAACTTGATCCTTCAGATACCGCTCAGCCAAGAAGTGGTAGCAGATACGTGGTATTGGAGTAAAGAACGCTGCGGGTTATACTCGGTAAAGAGCGGCTATCGGTGGTTACAGAATTTCTCTGCGCAACTGGGCCCGGGACAACTCACTACTATGTGGTGAGCTACATAGAATATACAGGTACTGCCAAAAGTTTCTAATTTCCTGTGGAGAATTCTTGCAGGGTGCTTACCATCAAATCAGGCACTTGTCGATCGTCACGTCCCTATGTCGGACCTTTGTCCTCAATGCTCAAACTCCACGGAAGATGCGTATCATGCGATCGTCGGCTGTCGTATGGCGCGACGCGTCTGGCTTCTCTCCCCTCTAGGCGATATCAGCGCCAATTACACCTGCTTTGGGGATTTCTGGGCTTTTGTCCTTAGCCAGCAACAACACATCAGGGAATGTTCAGCCATGCTCTGCTGGCAGTTATGGTTGAATCGCAACGATAAGATTTGGAATAATCGCATCTCAGGGGCACAAACAATTATTGAGAGTGCGGGCTCTTTCTTCCGAAGTTGGCGGGATGCTCAATTGCATCGTGGTCCTGCTGATGCTCCTCATAATAGCAGCAGTCAGTCCTGGTCTCCTCCTCCCCTGGGGTTCCTGAAGCTCAACATCGACGCAGCTATCTTTGAGGGCATCCAGCTAATAGGATTTGGCCTCATCCTACGCGATGCCGCGGGTAAATTTGTGGCTGCCAAAGCGGGGGTATCCGATTGCCTGATGGAAGCTAATATGGCGGAAGCCCTGGCCCTTCAAGAAGCGTTGAGATGGGTTCGGCTCAATGGTTGGAATCATGTGCTGCTGGAAACAGATTCTCAGATTGTGGTACTATCGATAGCACCGACAACTGGTCTGTCATCTCCTTTCGAAATCCTTATAAATAACAGTATCTCACTGTTACATATTCTTGGTCATTGCTCTTTGAGTCATGTGCGGAGATCGGCCAATTCTTTGGCTCATTTCCTAACTAGATCAGTGTCTAATCCGTTATGTAGGGGGGAATGGTATCATTCTCCACCTCCATTTATTTGTAATTCATTGATTCATTCATTCTAATATAAGCAAGTATCTTTATCTCAAAAAAAAAAAAAACCAATTGTCTTTTCTATATTTCATTTTTAGGCATAAAGGGTTCTTGGCGTTTGCAGTATTCAAAATTTTGTTTGTCCCTTGTGGTAAATCATTTAATAACATTTGACTTTTGAGATATTCTAATATGTGATATTTAATTCGTTTTGGATGAAAAGTTAACCGAATTATTAATTCTTGCCATATGTCACAATTTTTGACACATGACATGCATATAAGATCGGTCCTGATAATTTAGGGGCCCTAAGCAAAATAAGCAATAAAGGTCTCTTTAATATAAAATTTACTAACTAAAGTATAAAGGTTTGATAGGCCTTTTAATTCTTTTTTATCAATAGACTTTCAGAAAAAATTAGCCCCATGTATGATTTTATTACTATCTATATAACTTTCATATAAACATATAACACAATTGATAACATTGAGATATTATCCCGAGGACCAAGAGGGATATTCACCTAAAGAACACCACGTATTGATCCTCCAAAGAGATCCGACTGGCGGATCACCGGATCACCAAGGTCCCATCAAAAGAGACCCGTCAGAGAACCTATGAGGCGAATCTCCTTGAACACTCATTCGCCATTAGAACGGCTGGGACGACCTGGCCATAAAGACCATTAATGAGCTATCAATTAGCTAACCGCCGGTTTAAAGGTAACTTGTAACCGCCATTAATGGAACATTAATGGAGACTTTCTAGTTACTGTAAGTTACAACTTTCTAGCTATATATAGCCTACGTCTCAGGCTATCAAGGTACACATTCACTTACCCTTTGTCAATTCAGTTTGCTCTCTTGTTCTTCCTTACTGACTTTGGCATCGGAGCTTCCCCCCGTCGAACCCAACGACGCCCCCACAGGGACGGAAGTTAATCAAAATTTCTCCACGTGTCATCAATTGGTGCGGTGAGCGTGGAATCCTTAAACAAATAAAGGGTTTCCATTCACGTTAAAAGGAATATGACAAATGGAGAACATAACCCCTCCTCAGGGGTTGAAACACCACTAATAACACCATCGAGTCAACCAATAACTAGTGTTGGCCGCACTGATCCAAATGCTCCCACAACACAAGCTGAAAGTAGTATGCCCCTGGACGCATTCATCAACATGTGTACATAAGCAATAGGGGAAAAGTTTGGCCCTGAAACAGGTGATCGCCTACGGTCGTTCATGACCATCCTCCGTTTTGGAGCTTAGCGCCTACATCTACGATATCTTTTTGGCCCCATATGACTCTAGGACCAAACGCCCACAATTCTTCATTTCTCTAAGCCCACAATACGGAATCCATGGTAACTACCACAGCGGCGTTGGGAGAACGACCGATCAATCGAGAGTTATTCTCTGCTGGCGCAGGAGGAAGTCAAAGGAACAATCAAACTCTTCCTGGCGGATCTGCAAACCATGGGATCAATCTAGGCGGATCAGATATCCCAAGGCGACCACGGTCGAATCTCTCCTTGGGTGGATCGGAAGGGCGAAAACACAAAAAGCGTAGAAAAGAGAAAAGTAGGCGGTCTGAATCACCTTCGCCCCGAAGACCGAGATCCTCCCGCAAAGGCAGATCACCCCCATCTACTGGACGTAGACGGAGCAAAAGGCCAGTAGAGACACCACATTCAAGTGGACCACCACCACCACCACCACACCAAGGGAATGATGGGCATACTCCTTCAAGAGGCTCTGGGGGGGTAGCGGTCAAGCTCCCCCGGGCGGAGGAGGTGGAGGTGGAGGTGGAGGAGGAGGCGGGCGTGGAAACGGAGGCGGACACGGAAGTGGAGGCGGACGATCACCCTCGGATCCGTCTTCGGGATCCAACTCATCATCTTCTCCAAGCAGATCTCCACGGAGGGGCCGCCCAAGGGCGGGTCCGGAGAATTTTGACGACAGAGTTCGAGCTGCGGTGCTCCGCATGAATGAGGAGAATGCAAGGCATAACCCGTTCGCCAATCGAGATTCGCCCTTCACGGCTTGGATCAAGGCAGAGGAAATGGATAGGCATTTTAAAATACCTAATCTCGCTATATACACGGGTGCTGACAATCCAGAGGCCCACGTCAGAAAATACCGAATACTGCTTCGCCTCAACCGTGCAACTAAACCCGTGCTCTGCAAAATGTTTGTCACCATGTTAGGAGGTCCCGCTTATGGCTGGTTCCAATCTCTACCTCCTGGCTCGATAGACAGTTGGGACCAACTAAGCAGAGAATTTTATGCTAAATTCGCCGGCTGTATCCCTCCAGTGGTCAAGTCAAGGAAGCTTTTTGAATTAAAACAGAAGGCGAACGAATCCCTTCGAGAGTATGTAAACTCTTTCAACAAATTGTGTATACAAATTGTTGATGTGGATATCTCCATGGGAGTAGAATCTCTGGTAAAGAACACCACTTGTAAGAGTTTATAGGAGGATCTAATTCGAAAGAAGCCCACCAACATGGCAGAACTGATGGAGCGCTGCAAAGACTTTATGGAGGTAGATGACATTTGCCGTGAATCACCATCTCCGCCTAGAAGAGACAAAAGCGAATCTCGCCATCAGGATAAAGAAAAGGACAAGCACCAGGATTCCTCCTCTAGAAGCCGGCGAAGGGGTTCTAAGAACAAATTGGCATTTGTCACCTCCTTCACACCTCTCAATGCTTCTAAAAGTGAAGTGCTTATGTGGATCGAGAACAGTCAACACAAACGGAGCATTTCATACCCCGAACCAAAAGGGGGGAGTACACCAATACTGGTAAAAATCCTAAAAATTATTGTAAATATCACAGGAAAAATGGTCACGACACAGATGCATGCTGGGAGTTAGCTTGAGAAATAGAGCGTCTCATTGAGAGGGGCAAATTGGATCGGTTCATCCAAAATGATGGCAAAAAGGGAGAGGGTGATAGATCCAGGGATGACCCAAAGAAGAAAGGAAAGGGGACTATCAATGTCATAGCAGGCAGACCTGGGTACCAACCAGTACTGAAAAAGGCAAAGACCACTGCTCTTGACAGGACATCGTTGAATCGCCCCTTTGCAGACGTAGGTCCAGAGATCTCTCCTCATGCAGATGCCTTGGTCATTACTATGATGGTAGAAGGCTAGGAGATGAAAAGAGTGATGATCGATACTGGGAGCTCGTGCAATGTCATCACAAGAGGAGCTTTCGCCAAACTCAGGGTTGATCCAGTCCAAGTAGAACCAACCGTAGTGGATATCCTAGGAGTGACAGGACATACCATCCAAACAAAAGGCCAGGTAACGTTGGATTGTGAGTTAACAGATGAGGATCAGGTATGGAAAGGCGATCTGGAATTTTCTATCTTGGATGGTCAGTTGGCCTACAATATTATCCTCGGACGGCCCTTTATCTCCGAAGCAGCAGCCCTTATCTCCATACGCCACTTAACTCTTTACATCCCCACGGCCAAGGGAGGTGTAATGATCAGAGGGAGCCAAAAGGTGGCTCAAGAGACGTATTCGGCATCACTAATGATTCGCCCTCAATCTAAAGACGAAGATGAAGAGGAACTCGTCACAATGGCCTTGGGCGAGACAGAAATGTACCTCATGGCGGATGAAAAGCAGGTGCGAATGGCTAAAGGGCTCAAAAGTGAAGTTAAGGAAGCAATCACCAAGGTTCTCCATGAAGCAGAAGACGTCTTTGCATGGAAGGATGAGATCCTCCCAGGGATCAGTCCAGACGTGATCACTCACAAACTTAACATCGACAAAGATGCAGTTCCTGTAGCTCAGAAACGGAGAAACCATGGCCTTGAAAGGCAGAAGGTGATAGAGGAAGAGATCACCAAGCTCCAACGGGCGGATGCCATTGAAGAGGTGTTTTATACGCAATGGTTGGCGAATGTCGTTTTGGTGAAGAAGGCAGGTGGATCCTACCGCATGTGCATTGACTTTACGGATCTCAACAAAGCTTGTCCCAAAGATAACTATCCTTTGCCGTGTATTGACATACTCGTAGATGGAACCGCTGGACATGCTATGTACTCCTTTACAGACGTAAAATCGAGTTATCATCAAATCCCCATGGAGCCTTCAGATAGAATCAAGACCTCGTTCGTGACTCACCAAGCCACTTATTACTTCAAAGTCATGCCCTTTGGGCTTAAGAACCCAGGTGCCACCTATCAGCGGATGATGAACAAAATATTCGCAGAGAACAAAGGTGATAACTACTCTGTCTATGTAGATGACATGATCATCAAAAGCACCACTGTGGAGAAGCATGCAGATGATGTAAGGGAGGTACTGGCCGTACTCCGACGCCACAATATTAAGCTAAATCCGGAAAAATGTACCTTTGGTGCGACATATGGAAAGTTCTTGGGATTCATGATTAGTGAAAAAGGAGTGAGCCCAAATCCCGACAAGCTTAAGGCTGTTCTGGAAATGCAGGCACCACGGAACATCAGGGAAGTGCAACGCCTCAACGGGCGGATCATGGCCTTGGGCAGGTTTATCTCCTATTCAGCTCGTAGATGTCAACCCTTTTATGAGGTCATCAAGAAGCAAAAGGAATTCGAGTGGAATGAGGATTGTGAAAAGGCTTTCGAGGGGATCAAACGGTTTCTTACAGAACCGCCCATGATGAGTGATAGGGGTCAAAAACCCCTATCTTTGGGTACGGTTTTAGGATGGGTTTTAGCATTATTTAGTTAATAAGCGAGCATTTCTCGCATTTAAATGCTTTTGTGTGAGTTAGTTAGGAATTGGAAACGTTTTATTTATTTTTCGTTGTTTAGCCTCGTTTTATGACCAATTTAGGCAATTACGGCCAAAATAGCATGCATAGTATAATTCCGTTATCTTTTGAAGCTAATTGGTCCGTCAAAAGTCGCACCAAACGAAGCGTTTGCTCAAAATAAGTGATTGGCGGGTCAATTTAGCCTTTGGACTAATGTTATCTGGAGTTTCTGTACATGTGTAGGTATAAGTTCGGATGAAAAAGGCATCGACAGCAGTCGGCAAGCACGCGGGGGCATACTAGGCAAGAATGCTCGACGAGCGGGACTCCATAGGCCATGCCTGCTCGCCGAGCAGGCCCTTGGAGGCCTGCTCGCCGAGCAGGGCGCTGCTCGCCGCGAGCAGCGCCTGCTCGCCGAGCAGCTCGCCCTGCTCGGCGTGCAGACCTGCGGGAATTGGTCAAAAAGACCAATTCCGCCCCCACGATGCCACGACGGACCCCACGAATTCCTACCTGCATAAGGACACGAAAATAGGTCAAAAAGAGGGCCGAGCCACGCCTATAAATAGAGTTTTTCCAATGTAAATTAGTATCTTTTATCTTTGTAATTTTCTTAGCTTTTCATCTTGAGAAATCCTCTCCACCTCCTCCATATCCTTCAAACCTCCATTGAAGACACCTCCGAAGCTCCGTTCACCGAGGATTGCTCAAGCCCCATCCTTAAGTCCTAGGAAGACGCCTGCATTGGTAGACAGGTTCCCTGAAAGGGATTTTTCTTCTTTTATATTCTGTCTAGCCTCTGATACATGTTATGAATCCTAGGCTCATTGTAACTTCGTGACAATACTTTCATCTTTGATATATATTATAGTTCTTGTTCATTCAATTGTTTTAATGCTTTAATCTTTGTCTTACGCTTTGTCTGATTAGTTTAACTCATTCGATAATCCCAAAATCAAGTTGGCACATATTGCGAGCTGAATCTGACCTAGTCAATGCCTATAGGATTGACGACCCTATAGAAGATTAAGCCCAAATTACTGAGCCTTAGAGCTAGTTTCGGCCTTACAAGGGAATCACGAACTAGGGACTTTAGGAGGATAGGTCGGGTTAATCGCCTCGGACACAAGTGACTTAAGTTTTAATTCAATTGCTTAAACAATCTATTTTCATTATCATCGTATCCCTTCATGTTCCTTCGGATAATTGCATTGGTAAAAGATCACTTAGGAGTAGTTTAACTTAATTAGGGGTAGAGTAACTTAATTAGGCATAGAATAACTTAGTTAGAATCAGATAACTTAGCTAGGAATAGTATAATTCAACCTAGGAGTAGATTAACTTAGAAAAACCAACTCAAAACCCCTTAAGCCTAGATAACACCTGAAACCAAGTAACTCGATACTTGCAGAAATAAATCCTGTGGACGATAACCTGGACTAAACCAGAAATTTATTACTTGATAACGACGGGGTACACTTATCCCTAAGATCGGCCTCGCTCCACAACCGCGCGAGGCCGCGTCAAGTTTTTGGCGCCGTTGCCGGGGATTTATTTCTTCTGCAATATCGAACCAAAGGTCGATTTGTTAGTTTAGGCATTCTTTGTGAATATATCTTTGTTTATATCATTCATACTTGCCTATAGCATATACTTGTCAATAATAACTATACTTATTCATACTTATACTTGTTCATATCATTGTCTGTTTATATACTTGTTTATAATCATGATACTTGTTTATACGTATCTATATCGTTTATACTTGTTTTCATATACTTGTTCATATATACTTGTTTATAATAGTCATACTTGTTTATACTTACGCTTGTTTATATTCGTTTGTACGAACGTGTATTTATACTTGACAACTTCATCTATACGTGTCTATATGTGTTTGTTTATACCGTTTTTATACTAGTACACTCTTACATTTATATTTGTTCATATGCATACTTGTTTATCTCTAATAAACTATGCCATGTACATCAACCCATATTTGTCAATATCAATATAAACCAATACTTGTACAAAACTGTGCAACCTTGTATGATGTGTATGATTTTCCTTCCGCTTTCATTTATTTCTTGTATTTATCTCTTCTCAGCGTATGCCTACGAGATCAGCGAAAATACCGTGTGTCCCTCTTAACCTTGAACTTGAACGTACTCTTCGCAGGAGCAAACAAATCGGAAAGCTGAAGCAAGACGAGATCATCGAGCCTATTAAGATGACTGACAATGAACGGAATACTGAGAACACCGGGCCAGAAAATGACACTCGTCTGATGAGTGAGATCCTGGCACCACACCAGCACCAGCATTTGTTTGGCATTGCCGCTCCAAATATTCCGGCTAATACATACGAAATCAAGTCCGGTATAATTCACTTGATCTAACAGACCGGACTGTTTGGAGGAGAAGCACATGAGAGCCCGAATGATCATCTGGATCGCTTCCTAATGTGCGCAGACACCGCAAGAACAAATGGGGTTCCCCAAGATGCTGCTAGGCTGAAATTGTTCCCGTTTTCTCTGAATGGGCAAGCTTTGGAATGGCTGAGAACACTGGAGCCCGGATCAATCACGACTTGGGCAGGGTTGGAGAAGGAATTCTTGTCCTACTACTTTCCTCCCTCAAAGACAGCAATGCTCAGGGGTGAGATCACATCCTTCCACCAACCCGAGCACGAAGCGCTCCACACATCTTGGACCCGATTCAGAAAAATGCTGCGCATGTGCCCTCATCATGATATACCCAAGCATCAATTGGTAAGCGTCTTCTATCACGGACTGACACCCACCAACAGAGCTATTATAGACTCCGCAGCGGGTGGAGATTTATTTAGGAAGACAGCAACAGAGGCATATGACATGATTAATGAGCTGGCCAGAAAGAGTGTGCAGTGGCAAGAACAGAAGCTCGCTGGCCCCACAAGGCAGCGTGTATTTGCTGTGGAAGAACAAGAACAAAATTCGAGTGTTGCGGATATAAGTAGGAAGATGGACGTCCTGTTGGCTCAATTCAGCCAACCTCCCACCTGTGTGCACTGTGGCGGCGACCACCATGGAAAGGAATGTCAAGCAGGTAGCCCTTTCGCTGGAGACGGGATGGAGATGGTCAATTACGTTGGGGGACAGCCGAGGTACAACCAGAACTATAACAACTACAACCCCAACAACTACAACTCCTACAACAACAGCAACAACTACAGGAGGCCTCAGCACCCGAACTTATCTTACGGGAATTCAAATCAGAATGTGCTTCGACCCCCTAGCGGTTTTGTTCAGGAGCATAGAGATCAGGGGCTTGGCATGCCCCCATATCAACAGCAGAATCAAGGGCCAATGCAAGCTCCTAAGGAATCTGACGAGGTGGTCACTCTTTTGAAGGAGATCTCGGCTAGGCTTGCCAACGATGAAGCCTTCTGCAAAGATTTGAGCAATCAGGTAGCTCAGATCAATAGGGACAGGCAGGAAAGGCCACAGGGTTCTCTCCCAAGCACAACGGAGAAGAATCCAAAGATCCTGAGAAAGGATTGAGTAAGGGGGAGAAATCGAGTTCTCCTCGGTTTAAATTCAAAGCTTGAACAATTTACTTCTACATTTCCTTTCCTTTTATTTTTTGTTGATTTTGGTTGTTGATTTTGGTCAAAAACCCCTATCTTTGGGTACGGTTTTAGGACGGGTTTTAGCATTATTTAGTTAATAAGCGAGCATTTCTCGCATTTAAATGCTTTTGTGTGAGTTAGTTAGGAATTGGAAACGTTTTATTTATTTTTCGTTGTTTAGGCTCGTTTTATGACCAATTTAGGCAATTACGGCCAAAATAGCATGCATAGTATAATTCTGTTATCTTTTGAAGCTAATTGGTCCGTCAAAAGTCGCACCAAACGAAGCGTTTACTCAAAATAAGCGATTGGCGGGTCAATTTAGCCTTTGGACTAATGTTATCTGGAGTTTCTGTACATGCGCAGGTATAAGTTCGGACGAAAAAGGCATCGACGGCAGTCGGCAAGCACGCGGGGGCATACCGGGCAAGAATGCTCGACGAGCGGGCCTCCGTAGGCCATGCCTGCTCGCCGAGAAGGCCCCTGGAGGCCTACTCGCCAAGCAGGCCAGCAGAGGCCTGCTCGGGCGAGCAGGCCGCCAGAGGCCTGCTCGCCGAGCAAGGCGCTGCTCGCCCGAGCAGGGCGCTGCTCGCCGCGAGCAGCGCCTGCTCGCCGAGCAGCTCGCCCTGCTCGGCGAGCAGACCTGCGGGAATTGGTAAAAAAGACCAATTCCGCCCCCAAGATGCCACGACGGACCCCACGACTTCCTACCTGCATAAGGACACGAAAATAGGTCAAAAAGAGGGCCGAGCCACGCCTATAAATAGAGTTTTTCCAATGTAAATTAGTATCTTTTATCTTTGTAATTTTCTTAGCTTTTCATCTTGAGAAATCCTCTCCACCTCCTCCATATCCTTCAAACCTCCATTGAAGACACCTCCGAAGCTCCGTTCACCGAGGATTGCTCAAGCCCCATCCTTAAGTCCTAGGAAGACGCCTGCATTGGTAGACAGGTTCCCTGAAAGGGATTTTTCTTCTTTTATATTCTATCTAGCCTCTGATACATGTTATGAATCCTAGGCTCATTGTAACTTCGTGACAATACTTTCATCTTTGATATATATTATAGTTCTTGTTCATTCAATTGTTTTAATGCTTTAATCTTTGTCTTACGTTTTGTCTGATTGGTTTAACTCATTCGATAATCCCAAAATCAAGTTGGCACATATTGCGAGCTGAATCTGACCTAGTCAGTGCCTATAGGATTGACGACCCTATAGAAGATTAAGCCCAAATTGCTGAGCCTTAGAGCTAGTTTCGGCCTTACAAGGGAATCACGAACTAGGGACTTTAGGAGGATAGGTCGGGTTAATCGCCTCGGACACAAGTGACTTAGGTTTTAATTCAATTGCTTAAACAATCTATTTTCATTATCATCGTATCCCTTCATGTTCCTTCGGATAATTGCATTGGTAAAAGATCACTTAGGAGTAGTTTAACTTAATTAGGGGTAGAGTAACTTAATTAGGCATAGAATAACTTAGTTAGAATCAGATAACTTAGCTAGGAATAGTATAATTCAACCTAGGAGTAGATTAACTTAGAAAAACCAACTCAAAACCCCCTAAGCCTCGATAACACCTGAAACCAAGTAACTCGATACTTGCAGAAATAAATCCGGTGGACGATAACCTGGACTAAACCAGAAATTTATTACTTGATAACGACGGGGTACACTTATCCCTAAGATCGGCCTCGCTCCACAACCGCGTGAGGCCGCGTCAATGAGCCGACCCCTAAAAGGTGAGAATCTCTACATGTATGTCTCGGTTACAGATAAAGCTGTGTGCACAGTCATGATAAGAGAAGAGGATGGCCAGCAGTATCCAATCTATTACGTGAGCAAAGTATTGAAGGATGCTGAAACCAGGTATTCTAAACTTGATAAAATGGCTCTGGCCGTTGTCACCACGACAGTCCACCTTAGGCCATACTTCCAAGCCCACACTGTCATAGTTCGCATGAATATACCCATGAGAAAGGTATTGCAAAAGCCGGACACTTCAGGGAGATTGATGGAATGGGCAATTCGTCTCGGAGAGTTTGATGTGCGATATGAGAGCAGGACCGCCTTGAAGAGTCAGGTCTTGGCAGACTTTGTGAATGAATTCACAGAAGAAGGGGTGAATCTCCCTAAATCTCAAGTAGAGGAGTGGACGATGTACACGGATGGAGCTTCCTCTGCAGATGGAGCTGGTATAGGTATCGTGATCAATGGCCCCCAGTACATAAAATTACGGTACGCAGCAAAGTTGGATTTCCATGCCACCAACAATGCCGATGAATATGAGGCTCTAATATTAGGGTTGCGCCTGCTTAAAGAAATCACTCCCGAGCGGATCATGATCTATAGTGACTCCAAGTTGATGGTCAATCCAGTGATAAAAAATTACGAGGTAAAGGATGATGTTTTGGCCAAATACGTAGCCGAGGTCAAAAAATTGCTGGATCACCTCGAAGCTAAAGAAACTAAATAGGAATTGATCCATGTGCCCCGAGGATCAAACATCGAAGCAGATCACCTAGCGAAAATGGCTTCCAGTGAAGAGAGCTGGACAGATCCGCAATGTCCCTTCGAGGTTAAAGCTGCTCCAGCCTTCGCCTCCGAAGAAGTATCCTTACTCACAACAGTAGAGGATGATTGGCGGACAGCCATTCGCCAGTATTTGTCAGATGGAGCACTACCTATCGATAAAGAGGAGGCTCAGTGGATCGTCAGGAAAGCGGCCTATTTCTCCATAATCAACGATTGCCTCTATAGAAAGTCATTTAGCCATCCTTGGTTAAAATGTATTCTGCCAAAAGAGGGACAACAAGTCCTCAAGGAGCTGCACGAGGGATCATGTGGGGCCCATGAGGCATCCGCCTCCATCTTGAAGAAATCCAGGTTAGCAGGATTTTATTGGCCCACTGTCGAGCTTGATGCACAAAAATTGGTGGAATCTTGCCATAGTTGTCAGATTCATGCGAATGAATCACACACTACCAAACATCTCCAGAGGCCCATCATTGAAGGGCGACCCTTTGCCATCTGGGGAATTGACATCGTTGGACCGTTTCCTCCTACTCGTAGACAGAGGAAATATGTGGTAGTGGCAGTAGATCACTTCACCAAGTGGGTAGAAGCCGAAGCTGTCTCCTTCATCACTGCTGAACGAATGGTGGAATTTGTTAAAGACAATATCGTGGGAAGATATGGCGTACCCCACACCATCATCACTGATAATGGAACACAGTTCAACTTTGACGAGTTCAAAACTTTCTATGAGAAATTAGGCATTTTGAACAGATTCGCCTCCGTTTATTATCCTCAATCCAACGGTATGACTGAAGTTACGAATCGGACGATCGTAAAAGGAATCAAGAAGAGATTGGGGGAGCATGATAAGGAGTGGGCGGATCAGTTGACAAGCGTCTTATGGGCGTATCGCACCACTCCTAGAACAGCCACAGGAGAAACACCATTCGCCCTCTCTCATGGTGTAGAAGCTATAATCCCAGTTGAAATACTGGTCCCAAGTGATAGAGTTGCATTCTATTGCGAGGAGGACAATAGCCACAGACTAAAAGAGAGTCTTGATCAAGTGGAAGATCGAAGAGACAAGGCTTATGTACGTATGGCGGCATACAAGCAGCGGATCGCCGCTTACCATGATAAAAATGCCAAACTTGTAGACCTGAATGTGGGAGACCTCGTGCTCCGCAAAGCCGACAAAATCCAGTCTCAAGAAGGGAAGGGCAAGCTGGGGCTCACCTGGACGGGTCCATATCAAATAGTGGACAAGATTGGGTCCGCCACATTTAAGATTCAAGACATGGAGGGGAACACATTACCACGCACGTGGAACCTCCAAAATCTCCGCAAATACTTTGTCAGAAAATAAAGTGTACATACGGTTGTAGACACCGAGTCGGAGGACCTGTGACGAAAACCTGAAAACAAGACGGTCGAAGCAATTGATTCCGGAAGTTTTGAAAAATATATAAAGAATAATAAGCGGAGGAAAATTAACGGCACGGCGCGGGCGCGCAACGGCATCCCGCACGCGGACGACGATGGTCGAACGCCCGCTCGACGGCTCGAGACGTGCGCGCGGCGTCCGTCGGACGCACCGCGAGTGGTACGCTCTCGACGTCCGAGCAATGCCTGGGGCCGCTGGCGGTGCACGCCCTTGTGGGCCGTTGAGCGCACGTGCCTGACAGCGCGAGGCGCGCGTTCGGCGGCCGCGACGTGCGAGCGTCTGGCTGCGCGGAACGCGCGCTCGGCGGCCACGGAGTGCACGCGTCCGACGGCGCGTGGCATGCCCCGAGGGTCGCCGGGCGGGCGCCCAAGCACGTCGGGCGAACGCCCAACGCGTCGGGCGGACGCCTGACGAGGATTGGGCGCGGGCGCCCAACCTCGCGTTGGGCGCCCAAGCTCGCGTTGGGCGCTCGCCCAACGCCGTTGGGCGGTAGCCCAACACTAGGTTGGGCGGCCGCCCAACCACAATGGGCGACGCCCAAATTTTTTTGGGCGTCGCCCATTGTTCCGGGATCCGTTTCCCTATATAAGGGCACGGATCCCAAGGTGAAGAGGGGGGCTTTTGGAGGAGCTTTTTGGGAGAGGGGACTTTTGGGATAAACTTTCTCACTCTAAACATTTTTAGAGAGAGAGAGTGAATTTTTTTGAGAAAAATATTTTTTTTCTCAAAAATTCCACATTTCCTAAGTTCAATTTTTTTACTAAATTTTCATTAAAAACGGGAGCTCGCGGTTCGTGGAATCAATCGGCTTCGACTGTCAGATACCGAATTAAAGGTATTATCCGAGGACTTGACTCTTTATTTTATTTAATTTATTCTCTCCTTCTATTTATTTTTTTATGCTATAGTTCTTATTCCTTTAGTTATTTATTTATTTTGTCATGTTTTATTTAGTTAGCGTATTTATTTAATCTTCGTTTCGTGTTAAATAAAATTCGGTTTTGTTTTAAAATAAAAACCTCGTTTTGGATATCCCAATACGAACCGTGATCCGATAAAAAGGTAGTTCGGGTATCGAAAATGTTGTAATTATAAGTTTTTTAATTTAAAAGAGGTTTCCAAATAACGTTTTAAAATGAAAACATCGTTTTAGGAACTTCCGTTTTCGACTATGATCCATCTTTGGTAGTTCGGAAGTCCAAAACGATTGAATTAGATTTAATTTAAAGCTTTTGAATAAATCTGGAAAATATTGGAGTGCTGCTGTAATTTGTGAATTCTGTCACTAAATGCTGTTTACCGACGGATTTTCCGTCGGTAAATCTGCCAAAATGTAAAAAATGTCATTTCGGTCCCTTTTTCTTAACTTTTAGACTTTTAATCCTTAGTATATATATATTTAATTATGTAATACATGTTTTTCAAATTATTTTAGAATTTTAGTATATATATATTTATTTTAGAATATTTGCATATTGTTTTGTATTCCAACAATATTCCATTTTTCAATATAAGTATAAGTATATATATATATTATTTTTTTGTATTAATTTGAGTTATGTTTTAAATATTGGTTATTTAGTATCTTGGGAAATAATTAATACATATTAGCATATGGTATTTTTGGGTGGTTAAAGCTATATTAGTTATGTATATATATAGTTTTGGGAATATTTGGGTTATTTTAATGATTATTGAATTAAATTATTTTTAGATAAGTATTACTTTCTTAGTTATAGGATTACTTATTATTTTCACATTTCAAAGTATAAGATATATTGCTCTTATTATCTTCATATACATATAATGATTTTTGGTTAAATCTTATTTTCTTACCTTTCTTTTTGATTTAAATGTATACATATATATATATATATATGGTCTAAAACCATTTTCTTTATTCTTTGGGCCCATTCATGGGTCCATGTTCCAAAAGGACTTTAGTTGAGTGTGAATATTAGTTTAAATAAGTTTATTGTTGTAAGTATAACAATTAGAGAGTCCATTAAGTAAGTGGGGAAAATAAATCACCAAAAAGAGAGTTTTTAATTAAATTATTTAAGCTAATGAGCTTTCTTAGATCTCTAATGTAGATAAATAGAGTCATTTTTGTTGATATTTCAAATCGTCTTCAAAACACCACGTTTTAAAACCTTAGTCCGTTCCAACGACGGATTAAGCGAACATTGTAATCAAAATCGTGTTCTTTGTTAACAATGGAGATTTTGAATCGCTTCCTTAATGAATTTGTACAAAATAAAATTGACTTGTATGTCTAACCACGTTTTCTTATTAAAAGGCTTTTACTTTGATGTTTTCAATTACTCGAGTCGTTCCAACGGCGATTCGGGTAAGCTTCATCAAACGGGGTTTTAAAACGCACCTAAATCGTTCCAATGGCGATTAAGGTGCGAACCATGCAAATAAACTCGTTTTGGGGAAATAAGTTAGCGTAGAATAAACACACAACATAATATTTGGATACGGTTGTAAATAAATCACTTCTTTTTCCCTCCCCTCTCTGTGTATGTATAAACATAAATGAGTGATTCTTTACTGATGTGGCTTTTCAATAATATATGCTCAAAATGGTTTCTAAAATGAGAAAGAAAAGGGTTTCAAATGAATTTTAAACTTAAAGAAGTATATGATTAGTCCGTTATCGCCTAACATGCTGAGTAGGAGGCCGGTGGTTCATAACCGGGCGATGTCGGGGTGCCTAGTAGCCTTTCTCCGGAAAGGAGCTAGCCTTCTCGGCTCGTACCTAAGTTTCCCGAACCCACACCGGTCTCCCGCAAGGGATCGGTGTTCATTTTCCCATTCGTGGGTGGCGACTCTTCCATATCTCCGAGCTCCGGTCCTGCCGAGCAGCTTGATTCCACGATTGGTTGCTTTCGGCGCCAATCACCGCTTACGTCGCCATGAGGTTGTCCACCCCCCGGTCCGCCCGGGAGATTAGGCCGCGGCACCTCGTCTAACAAGTGGCGACTCTGCTGGGGAAGCGAGAAATTTGATTCCGGAAGGCGTGTATTAAGCCCTTAACGGGGACGGATCGTTTTACTTCTTTTCGTATGCATACATGTGCATTATTGCAAACCCTTTGGGTAATTTCCGCGAAACCTCTAGCGAGAGTCCATTCGTCGTTCGAAAGAGGCTAGCGTAAGTTCCCCCTTACAGTAAGGCGCCAGAGGGTCCCCATCCATTCGTTAGGGGCGAATCTGTGCGGTCCTGTGAGGTCCCGCGGTCAGCCGTGTCAGTATATAGTAGCTTTAGAAGTTTCCATAGGATTACCCGTTACTATTTTTGATGTGATAAATGAATCGGTTCGTGTTTTCAAACCGCCATGATACGTGTCTAATCCTAAGTTATGTAAAGAAAATGAGATGATGCGTTAATATATACTCATGAATCGACATACTAATTACCCTAAAACATCGAAACGATTTGAATTAAAGACGACTTAGTCATCTCATATGAATGAACATGTGCGACCCGCCTTGTCCCTTTCGGTGTCCCGATGAAGGCACATGTTCAGGAAATACGTTATGACGTAAGCACGTATTAGTATGAATCGGTTCGGTGTTAAGGATAGTTATATTTCGATACAAAAGACTATATTAACGGTAGCCGTTATTCACATTTTTTAGATAAATTGGGATAAAACGAGATCACGACGAAATGAAAACGAAGAACATTTCTGTTTCGAACGACCTTGTTGTAACGTGAAAAGTTTCGCACAAGTAGCCCGTCCCTTCCGAATAAAAGACGAGCTTTTACGTTATGCCTTGTGTCATTCTTAAGAGAAATGGACGTGTCCGCAAAAGGTGACTAAGAAAATAAAAAGACAAAAATGAACTAAACGACCAAAATCATTCCAAATCTACGATATATGTTAATCCCGTGAGTAGTTAAAGAAAATAAACCAATGTCGTTGAATACGTGCCTCGAACGAGAGTATACCCCGTTTAAAATCTCGAAGCCGAATTAAGCCAAACCATATAATTGCGCCATATGGACGAGACTGCGGGTTTTGACTAACGACTCGATCATTTCGACCGTTACCAAAACTGCAAGAAATATGGCCCGATATACGTGTTTGCTTAAATTCGTGCCTAAAGGAAAGAAAACGGTGATATTCTCGCTTCGAACAAACACACGATTCAACGAAACGTTGATTTTCTATAACCACACTGAGATGATATATCCCGTGGATTGGGAGGAACAAAGAGTTGTAATTAGTCGAAAGATTATCGTGCGCTCAAAATAAGACTCGCCATCTTTTCACGTAGCAAAATGAGCAAACGAATCCTCGACGCTAAGAACAAACACGTTACGCGATGAGTCCGTTCCCTTAAATAAAATCCAAAAGTGATTCCATCACTAAATAAACACGTGGTTACGTCTCTCGATAGACCCAAAAGATCCCGTTGTAATCCAAAAATCGAGACACGAACCCACGCGAACAAAAGGGAACGAGTCATTGACAATAACGAACGATTGGACTAGAAGAATAACTCGTACCACGTCTAAAAACTGAGATGCGCTCAAAGGGAGTCAAAACCCGAACTAATGCGTCTCATGAAAGGACGAAAGACGAATTATTCTAAAAGAACAATCCAACTTGGTCGATTTCTTAGTCACTGAACGTTGATACGTCAAAACAAACTGTATTGTCTGATGAATGATTTACTTTCCCGCAATAATCGACGGCATCACGCGTCCCCTGGACCGTAATGTGAGCCCAAAACCAAAATCCTAGGAAAGAGACCTGGACCAACGAGTGTGTGGAGGAATAAGGGTGGAAGAGAGATGTTGTGATACATGTCATTAGAACTAACGTTTGTTCTTCTTATCTTATAATCGTAAATAAATAAACGCACACACCACGAATCATGCATATAAAACCATGCATACATACTAATGGATACCGTTCGCGCAGACGTCATCATTAACCGGTTGTGGTTTCGCGAGAGTGATCGGCTTGTCAGACAGTTTGATCAGTTGCGAGTAGACAGTCCTGAATCAGTAGTTGTGGCTTCTGAATCGTCTTCATCCGAGTATACTCAGTCTTCCGTCAGTATGTCTGCAACTGACGAGAAGGTGGCTGAATTGGAGAATTCTGTGAATAATATCAACGACCAGCTGGCCGCGATCTTGGCCCAGCTATCTGAGCTAGCACTAAAGGACAACAAAAGTGGAAGTAAGCGTGCTGAGAATGAGGTGAACGATGGCCCTCGCTTTGGGAATGAGGAGGATTATCAGGATTATATCCGAAAACAGCTGGAAAAGGAGAAAGCTAAGGAAGAGGAATGGAAGCAACACATCACACAGGTAGTGCAGGACTTGCGCGGAGGAAGTTCCGGGAGTCAGGACTTTTATAACTTGAAGAATTGTTTGGCGGCAATAGCTCTGCCTCTGAAATTTCGTCTCCCCGACATGAAAAAGTTCGATGGAACTGGAAATCCCACCGCTCACATGAATCAGTATGTTGCGGTAATGAAGCACACGATCCTGACTGAGGATCAAGTCCTGGGGCTGTTTAACACCTACCTAGAGGGGGCTGCCCTCACATGGTTCCATGCATTGCCTATGGTGACAAAGAAGGATTGGAAGGAATTAGCAAAGTCGTTCATCGCTCAGTATAGCTTTAACACCATGCTGGAGGTCACTTTGAAAGAATTAGAGAGTACTAAGCAGCAGGCTGGGGAATCCTTTTCCGATTTTGTGAAAAGATGGAGGGCTAAGGCCGCGGTCATGAAACAGAAACCGCTTGAGCAGGATCAGATCCGAATGGTGGTTGGCAACACGTTGCCGTATATTAAGAATGAGTTGAGATATATGCCGTTCACAGATTTCAATCAGATGTATAGTTGTGCCTTGACTGTCGAAGGAGATGGGGAGCCGAAGAAAGCTTATACTAAGTGGACGAAGTTTGGATATAGTGCCGGAGGGCCTAGCGTGAGTACAGAATCTGCGGCAGTGAAAGTGGTTGAACTTAATGCCATCGAAAAGAGGCGGTTCGCCAAGTTCGATCAGACCTATGCGAAAGTTTTTGAACGTCTGCAGAAGAAGGGATTGTTAAAAGCCCTTACCCCGTATAACAAAGCTCAACCTACTCCGCAGATTCAGGCTAGAGGGTATTGTGAGTTCCACAGCAGTTATGGACATACGATTGAGAATTGTGAGAGGCTGAAACACGAAATCTAAGATTTGATTGAGGAGAAGAAGATAGCTGATCCTTCGTCAGCAAACCCTTCCGTTAGGCGCAATCCATTGCCTAATCATAGGGTAAGCGTGATCGGAGCTGGTTTGACGGAAACTGTGGTGATGGAATCTTTTGAGGAAGATGTAGAGGAGTTGTTGGACTCCGTCGAAAGAAGTAATGTGGGAAATGATCTGTATGTGTCTTTCTTGGGGGAGGAACAAGAGGATGAACCAATGGAGGAAGGATCAGATGGTGGAGCACCATATGACGAGGATAGCGCCGAAGAGACCGGTGAAGGGTCGTCTCGGACTATCGTGCCAAATTTGGGTTTGTTTAGTGGAGGAAGGGATCCTGAAGTGCACTTGCATGAGTATATGCACGACATGTTCATTGAATCCTTCGGAGTAGATGAGATTGCTCAGTGGTTCCACCATTCGCTGGTAGGTGAGCCTTTGGAATGGTTCCATTCATTACCCGACTCTTGCAATCACGATTGGGATCGGTTGTCGGATTTGTTTCTAGAAAAGTATCAGAGAGCTGAAGATAAAACTGCGGAGCGCTTTGCGATGCAGATTGGACGCATCAAGCGTCCATTGCCGAGGGTGAGCAAATATAACGGCAATAAGGACCCTATGGAGCACCTCCACTTCTACCTATCGGCTATAACAGCTTTGAGTTTTAAAGAAGAAGAGATCACTAGCTTGTTTTGTAATTCACTGATGGGTGAACCGCTGATGTGGTACATGTCGCTGCCGATGTATGTTAAGACCGATTGGGCAGCTATGACGAAGAGATTTATCAAGGAATATACGGTATGGATGCTAGCAGAGCAAACTCCTGATTCCCCGTCTTACCAAACACCTGATGCGGTGTTAGCAATGCCTAGGTATGGTGGATACCGGGATCCTGTAGAGCATGCGAGGATATTCCGCGATCATATGTATAACGCTGGATTCCCACAGTGTGAGTTGCATGAACATTTTCCAGAAACCTTGATGGGTGAAGCCTTATTGTGGCATCAGGGGCTATCAGAGGAGGAGATGGGTCATTGGATACCGCTCCGAAATGCCTTTGTGGCGAGATATGAAATGTACATTCCATGGACGGGATCCCTGGATGATCTGGACAGGATTAGGCAATTCCCCGAGGAACATTTTGTGGATTATGCTAGAAGGTGGAGGCACCGTTATGAGCAGTGTAATGAGACGATGAGCGATAAGGTGCAGCTTATGTGCATACAACGAGGTGCTATTCCGTTGGCCGCAAGGAGGATGAGCCGGGTGTCCCTCCGTGACTATGATGAGTTGATAGGTTGGGCTTTGTACGGATCAGCGGATCCCTTTTTCCTGAATCCGAGTGTTCCTCACGTCATGGATTTAATGGTCGTGGACATTTGGGAGAGTTCCTCGGACGAGGAGGATGCCAATCGAAGGGTTCCTATTAACATTTGGGACGAATCGGATGATGAGCCGAAAATTGTGGTAATGACGAGATCAGGTCGTGTGGCCGAGGGAAAGGCACCAATGGTAGAGACTGAGATTGGAGAAGGGTCGGCTCCTAAGCCCGATGACCAAGTTCTTGAGCAGTTGAAGAAGACGCAAGCTAAGTCTACGGTCTGGGAAGTTTTATGCCATTCTAAGTACCATCGTGAGAACCTGATGAAGGAGTTGCAGAATTTGGTTATTTCCACCGATACTGAGCCGGCAGCGCTAGTAGGGGCAATTATGGCCAGAAAGAAGACTGAGATCACATTTACTGACGAAGATCTTCCAGAAGAGGGGAAGGCTCATAATAAGCCATTGTATATCCGAGCGGAAATTAACGGGAAGAAGACTAGCTGTGTGATGGTCGATGATGGATCGGCCATTAATGTTTGCCCATTGAAACTCTTGTCGAAGTTGGGAGTGGAGAGAGGAGACCTGACAGCCTCTGAAACTGTGATTAGAGCATATGACGACAGCCGTAGGCACATTGAAGGAGTCTTCAAGGCCAAGTTGAAAGTGGGGCCGCACGAGGAAGAAACTGAGTTCACGGTGCTGGATATCCCGGTAACCTTTGCTGTATTGTTGGGACGCCCATGGTTCCACAAGTTGGGAGGTGTGCCCTCCACGCTCCATCAGATGATCAAGTTCCCCTTCGGGGAGGAGATAGTGACAATTAGAGCTGAGAAACTGAGCTCGGTGGCAGCATTGGGAATTGAGCCTCAACTTTTCTCCGGATTCCAAGTCTCCGGGATTTACGAGTCGAGCATGACCACCGATGTGGTGAAAATGATGAAGGGAAGTTTCATCCCGGGAATGGGTTTAGGAGCATACCATCAGGGGCTGCCAGAGTTTTCGGACTTTAAGAGTCAGAAAACCCGGAGAGGTTTGGGATATGAGCAGGGGAGTCCGTCCAATGCGAGTGCTGAAGGAAAAGTAGGCTTGAGGAAGTATTTTGTGAGTGAGGGGCATGGGAAGGCATATTCAGGGACCCCCGAGGCATGGACTATCACGGAAGGGAAGATTCTGCCAGGGTTCGAAATCTTCAATGATGTTGCCGACTGGGGCAAAGGAAAGGCGAGCTGCTTTGTCGAGGAGATCATGATGCTGGATTTAAATGCCGAGGAGCAGGTCATCACCATCGAAGCGACTGCGGGAGTGGTGGACGAGCCTGGTACCTCCAAAATTCATGAGAAGTCCGAAGACCCTGATGATGAAAGTTGTATTACTGCTTTGTTTGAATCTAATGATGTAATCACCCATGCTATCAATGAAAGGAATTCTGATTTTGCTTACTTTCTTGATGTCGATCATGATCATTCCATGCATTCTCATTCATATAACATGCCTACATTTGAAATCAATGCAATAGAAATGTCAACTTTCAATCTTGGTACGGATGAAAATCCTAAACTTATACAAATTGCTCAAGAATTAACTATTGAAGAGAGAAAAGAATTTGAGAGAATAATTAAAAAATATGAAATTGTATTCGCTTGGACATACGAAGACATGCCTGGAATTGATCAATCAATCGTAACTCACCGTATTCCAACATATCCCGAGGCGAGGCCCGTAAAGCAGAATCTCCGACGTATGAGACCCGAATGGGCAGATAAGATCAGAGAGGAGGTGAAGAAGCAGTTAGAAGCAGGATTCATCGAAGTGATCGACTATCCCCCTTGGGTCGCAAATGTAGTGCCCATCGCAAAGAAGGACGGCAAAGTGAGGATGTGCGTTGATTACAGAGATCTTAACAAGGCATGCCCCAAGGATGAGTTCACATTGCCTCATATCGATGTATTGATCGACAGTGCAGCGTTAAGCGTCTTACACACGAATGTGGACGGTTTCATGGGCTACATGCAAGTTCAGATGGCCGAAAAGCACAAAGCGAAAACCTCGTTCACAACTGAGTGGGGGACATACTGCTACAGGGTAATGCCGTTTGGTTTGAAGAATGCCGGGGCAACTTACCAGCGAATGGCTACAGCACTGTTCCATGATATGATACACAAGGAGGTGGAAGTTTATGTGGATGACATGATGGTCAAATCAGAGACAAGAGAAGGGCATTTTGCCGCGCTCGAGAAGTTTTTGGCCCGAATTGCAGAATTCAAGCTGAGGTTAAACCCGAAGAAGTGCTTTTTCGGCGTTTCATCGGGAAAAATCTTAAGCTATGTAATCGGAAATAAGGGAATTGAGGTAGATCCTGATAAAGTAAAGGCTATACAAGAGATGCCGGCGCCGAGAAATGAGAAGGAAGTGAGAGGGTTTCTAGGGCAGGTTCAGTATATCAGTCGGTTCATAGCGAGACTCACCGCAATCTGCGAGCCAATCTTTAAGTTGCTAAGGAAAGACCAACCCGCTGTTTGGAATGATAAGTGTCAGCAAGCTTTGGAGAGCGTCCGGAGCTATTTGTCTAATCCGCCAGTGCTGAGACCGCCTAAACTGGGAAAGCCGCTTCTCCTCTATGTAGCGATTGAGGAGCGATCTATTGGGGCAATGTTGGCTCAAGAGGGAGACACCGGTGTGGAGCACGCGGTGTATTATTTGAGTAAGAAGTTCCTGGAGTACGAGCTCAAGTACAACATGATCGAAAAGACATGTGTGGCAGTGGTGTGGTTGACAAAGAAACTGCGGCACTATTTCCAATCGTATAAAGTGATAATTATTTCTCGGATGGACCCCGTGAAGTATCTGTACCGAACTCCATCCTTAACGGGGAAGTTAGCCAGATGGTTGTTGCTCTTATCCGAGTTTGACATTGAATATGTGATGAAGAAGGTTATCAAAGGAAGGGCCGTGGCAGAGTTTCTGGCTAACCAACCCCTGAATGCAGAAGAGGAAGAAGTAAGCTATGATTTCCCCGATGAGCACTTGAACGCAATCGAAGTTATACCGTGGAAAATGTTCTTCGACGGAGCAGTTAATTCGAATGGAGCCGGAGTAGGAGTACTACTTACCTCGCCGGAAGGAGAAAGGATCCCGATGGCCAAGAAGTTATCCTTCCCTCTCACTAATAATATGGCCGAATATGAAGCGTGCATTTATGGTTTAGAGTCATTAGCGGCACTGGGAGCATCATATGTCGAAATTTGGGATGACTCAAAGTTGATCATCGAACAGGCACAAGGAAACTGGGAGGTAAGAGAAGAAAGACTACGTCCGTACCTCGATCAGCTAGAAGGGTTGGCACAAAGATTCAAGGAATGTCGTTTCTATCATATTCCTCGAGCACAGAACCAGGCGGCGGATGCCTTGGCTACTTTGGTGTCAGTTTGGGACAACCCCCGGAACTTTGCTTCGAAGCCGTTGGTATTGAGAAGATCTCACAAACCATGTTACGAGGACGTAATGCTGTTAGGGACAGATGAAAAACCATGGTATTTCGATATCGTGAACTTCATGAAAGATGGGACATATCCGGCAGAGTCAGAACCTAGGGATCAAGCTGTGATTAGAAGGCTAGCTCGTCAGTTCGTCATCCACAACGACTTGCTTTACAAAAGGCACGTTGATGGATTACAACTCAGATGCTTGGATGCGGGAGAAGCCCGCGAGGCAATGGAATCAGTACATTCGGGAATTTGTGGAGCCCATATGGGAGGAGCAGTACTAGCTAAGAAAATTATCAGACAAGGCTTCTATTGGCTCACCATGGAAAAAGATTGTAACGAGTATGCAAAGAAATGTCACGATTGTCAAATCCACGGCGATTGCAGTCATCTTCCGGCCATGGAACTACATGTGCTAGCACCTATTTGGCCATTCGCTGCCTGGGGCATTGACATCATCGGCGAAGTAAGGCCTAATGCTTCAAATGGACATAAGTTTATTGCAGTCGCCATCGATTATTTCACCAAATGGGTAGAAGCAGAGTCGTTTAGCAAACTGGGATCCAAGCAGATGAGAAAGTTCATTGAAAAACACTTGATCACCAGGTTCGGAGTGCCTCATCACATGATCACGGATAACGGAGTCCAGTTTCAGGGGGAAGTAAGGAATCTTTTCCGAAAATATGGCATTGAACATCACAGGTCTTCTCCGTACCGTCCACAGACTAATGGGGCAGTAGAAGCAGCTAACAAGAACCTTAAAAGGATCCTCGTAAAGACGGTGGAATCACATCGGAACTAGCATGAGCACCTCCCACTCGCGTTGTGGGCTTATCGCACGACAGTCAGAACCTCGACTGGGGCAACGCCATTCTCCTTGGTATACGGAACAGAAGCAGTCCTGCCGATTGAGATCGAAAAGCGATCGTTGAGAATCGCAGTGGAAGCAGAAATTCCCGAAACGGAATGGGTGAAGAGGCGATGTGAGCAGTTGGCTTTAGTTGATGAGAAAAGGATGGAAGCCCTTTACCATGTACAGTTATATCAAAGAAGGATGGCTCGGGCTTTCAATAAAAAAGTCAAGACCAATCCTATCAAAGAAGGAGATTTGGTGCTGAAACAGATTCGTGTGACGCACACCGACCCGAGGGGGAAGTTCAGGCCTAACTAGGAAGGACCATTCGTCGTAAAAAAGATACTAAGCAAAGGAGCGGTGAAGTTAACCACAATGGACGGCATGGAATTCTCCGAACCTACCAATCTGGATAGGCTTAAGAAATACTTTTCGTAAAAAAAAAGAAAAATAAAGAAAAATTCCCGATAGGTTGAAAACCCGCAAAGGGCGACCTATGCAACAATAAGGGAAATCCCAATGGGTGAAAACCCGAAAGGGCACTCATTTAAAAATTCCGGGATAGTAAAAGGAGAGGAGAAAAATCGCCGGGATCCGAAAACCGAAAGGCGGGTCCTGGTAACAATAGTTATAACTTGAGCAGTTACAAAAACAATGTATAAGAGACTAAGTATTTCTGTTGTTTGTAAATAAATAAAGGCATGAATATATTTGACGAGAATGATTGGAATCATTATAATCTACCGAATGCATGGTAATATGAATCACGGGTTATACATTTCCTATCCTACTTTTCACAAAAAGCCTACCTACTATCCACCCCACTCCCTATACATCAGCTATACATCGGGGAAACTCTAATAAAAGCTACAAAGCAATAATGAAAGCTACAAAGCAATACATAACGAGCCTAATACGGAGGGAAGTCCCAATAGTTCTCAAAATCTCTCAGGTGAGATGCCCGCTCCGCAGATAGTGCCTCCTCGGCAGCACGCGCTCTCTCATCAGAAACTCGCGCTCTCTCATCAGAAACTCGTACTCTCTCGTCAGCAGCTCGTGCTCTCTCCTCTGCAGCAAGGCGTCTGATCGATTCATCACGCGCCCTCTCCTCGACGGTAAGGCGACCCTCAGTCTCCCGTCGCATCATCCCCGACCAGTGGTCGTTCCTCTCTTGATACACATGACCAACTCGGGCATCAGCTTCCCGCACTAGCTCGCTCTGTCTCCGCTCATGGGCATGCAGATCACTCTACAAAAAAAAAACAGATAAAAGGCAGCATAGGCAAAAACATAAATCATACATACATGCATACATTTCACTACAGTAAAGTACAGTAATGATACATACCAGGTGATCGGTGCAGCGCAAGCTGAGGCGGTCTCGGAAATAACCAGATAGCCCCACGTAATCCGTACAAGTCTCTCTCGTGGTCAGAGAAGCATCCGAGGGATCAAACGGGACCCTCGAGGAGAAGATAGGAGGGACCGCCTCAAATCCCGCGTAAGGTGCCCCGGACTCGTCATAGCAGATCGTAGGATAATCTCTCCCATAGTCGGGTATAGGCACGCCTATGGACGACCTCTCCGGTCGAGCTGCACTAGAGGACTCACCGACAAAATAGGGTTGCTCGCACACCGGTGTTTGAGCCCGAGTACCGTCGAAAAAATCAGATAGGTGGGCACTCCGCCAGGATCCCTCCTGTAAAAAAAGCGAAAAAAACACACGATAAAACCTCCGAGCATATCATGAATAAAATGAAAAGAGGGCGGAATCACTTACCGGAACCTCCGCCTGACCTAAGACGGCCTCGACCGCCTCTCTCGAAAACACGTCCGCCACCGGATCTACCTCCATCGCTGCCGTCGGGGCATCCCTCGCGCTCAGTAAAGTGGACAAATAAGGCTCGCGGCCCCCGGCGTGAATCCAGACCACTCTACCGACAAAATGACGGGTCAGATCTCGACGAATGGTCGATAAGGGCAGAGTCCGCACAGCAAACATAGAAACGGGAATCTCCCCCGGCGTCCAGTGAACATCACTCACTCCGGTGATGCCTCGATCTCCCAAATACCACGCCCGCACGCAAGGGCCGGTGAGCACGCACTGCTGCTCCTGGATCATCGATGTGTATGAATACTCGGGACCAAAGTCAAGATCGTCCCACCTGAACTTAATCTAAAAAAATATGCACAAAGAAAAGGGTCAGAAAGACTCAAGCCAAAGTCTAGCGAGACTAAGCGAAATCTACCTGTGTGAGGACTAATGAGTCAATCCGATCTAGGAGCCATGGCATTGTCCGCCTCCTCTCAGCGCTCAGATCAAAATCTCTCCATCGAACCATAAAAGGCGGCCTCTGTGCTCTCAATCGAGGTCGAGACCGACTGGGAAGGATGCGTCTCTCGTACGCCCACACCTGTGGTGTAAACAAGGACTAGGAGTGTGAGAAAGGAAAAAAGCAAAGACCGACGAATCAAGAAGGCGTCACGTACCAGCAGAGCAAAGGTGTAACCACCGAAATCCTTGCGCTTCCGGCAAGTCAGGTCTAGAAACTTGTAGAGAAAAGCTAAGCCTGCCCCCGCCCAATCGTAGGAAGCTGCGGCATCTAAATCACTAAGGGCCTGGATGAGACCCGCATGTACCTTTCCGCCCTTCGTGCGGAAAATCGTCTCGCTAAGAGCATATACAAGGAAGCTACGAACCGCCAGATCAGTAGCATCAGTCTCACAGAAGTCCCATCTACTCAAGAGGCTAGCAGTCGAAATAAACTTCACCGGGGTAGATTTGGCGCATAGAGGAACTCCTGGTCCTATCAAGCCGGCAAGCCTGGCAGGGTCGACCCGCGGTCGCATCATGCCATAATGGAAAGGGACGGGAGTGTTGCTCCCTCGTAATCCGGTCAATAATGAAAAATCTCGGGGTGAGATGGTCATCTCCCTGAAGGAAAGGTGGAAGGTGTGGGTCGAGTCAACCCACCGCTCACACAGGGCCCGTAGGCCAAAGGGATCACACACCCCGTTGGTGCGGGGCAGCGCTGCAATGAAGGGTCCGAAGCCCAACTCCTGCACGCGGGCTCTCGTCGCGGCGCTCAGCCTATCATACCACGAAAGAACCTCGGCAGTGGTCCCAGAAATCTCGATGAGCTAAAGAGGAACAAGATAAGAAAGTTCAAATACAACTCCTAAGGCAAGCGAGTGATAAGAACGCGTTAAAACTAGGTATTCGTTCATCCGGTCAATTAGGGCCAATTTTCTGTAAAAATCTCTCCCGTAGGATCATTTATGTAAGGTTTAGTCAATTCTTTTATCCACACTCGTCTACAGGTGACGAGGAGCGTAGATTAGGTTTTACTATTCACATACGTTCACGTGTATTAGTTAAGTTTTTACTATTCACGTGCACTGTTCACCTTTTCACTATTCACGTGCACTATTCACGTTTTTACTATTCACGTGCACTATTCACGTTTTTACTATTCACGTGCACTATTCACGTTTTTACTATTCACGTGCACTATTCACGTTTTTACTATTCACATCGTTTTTACTGTTAGCATGCATAAATTCGTAGTGTCACTATTCACATGCATATAACGCGCATTCTCACAAAAATAAACAGGTGTTACGTGTAAATAAAGGAATTCACGTTTTCTAGCGAAAGTCCTCTAAGGCAGCCTAAGAGTTAGCATGCAAATCATGTTCGTATAGGAGTGCTAAAGCCTAGAGTTCAAATCAAATAAAAGTGAGAAACCACTTACCTCGTTGCAGCGTGTCCTGCTCAAGTGTGTCGTAGGGTCGTGGAAGGTATCCACTCTATCCAGGTTTACGTAAACCTCGTCCATGCCTCTGGTGCCATCCCATTCATCTAACTCCATCCCGAGAATAATCCAAATTGAAATCTAGTGAGAGAAAGAGGAGAGAGAAGGTGTGAGGTTGAAATGAAACCCCACCACCTTATATAGGAAAAGGGAATGGCATTCCCGTAAATAGTGAAAAAAGTACGATTTGACATAAAGGTAAAAAGTAAATAATTAATTACCAGGTGCACAGGTCTCCGATTTGCAGTCCGTTTCAGCCTGCGTTTCTCCCAGACAGTGACCAACATTGTCAAAACATCAACTCCAGACAATAGTCAATTTTTACAGAACAGTGACACCAGTCAAAATACAGACGACAGTCAACAGAAAAACAATCATTAGTCTATATCATTTCCGACTAAGACATGTGCCCATCGAATCTTCAAGATAATAACTCCAGTGAGAAAATACAGACGACAGTGTGATAAGAAAATCCAGAAGCAGCCCCCGCTTTTTAGCCATTTGACTCACGGTTGCAGACCGGAGTTGCTTTTTAGCCATTTGACTCACGGTCGCAGACCGGAGTTGCTCTTTAGCCATTTGACTCTCGGTCGTGGACCGAAGTTGCTTTTGAGCCATTTGACTCTCGGTCGCAGACCGAAGTTGCTTTTTAGCCATTTGACTCTCGGTCGCAGACCGAAGTTGCTTTTGAGCCATTTGACTCTCGGTCGCAGACCGAAGTTGCTTTTTAGCCATTTGACTCTCGGTCGCAGACCGAAGTTGCTTTTGAGCCATTTGACTCTCGGTCGCAGACCGAAGTTGCTTTTTAGCCATTTGACTCTCGGTCGCAGACCGAAGTTGCTTTTGAGCCATTTGACTCTTGGTCGCAGACCGGAGTTGCTTTTTAGCCATCTTCACCACAGTCGCAAATCAGGGTAGCTATTTAGCCATTATCCCCGTGATCTTGAAATAGGGTAGCTGTTTAGCCATTATCCCCGCAATCTTAAAATAGGGTAGCTGTTTAGCCATTATCCCCGCAATCTTGAAATAGGGTAGCTGTTTAGCCATTATCCCCGCAATCTTGAAATAGGGTAGCTGTTTAGCCATTATCCCCGCAATCTTGAAATAGGGTAGCTGTTTAGCCATTATCCCCGCAATCTTGAAATGGGGTAGCTGTTTAGCCATTATCCCCGCAATCTTGAAATAGGGTAGCTGTTTAGCCATTATCCCCGTGATCTTGAAATAGGGTAGCTGTTTAGCCATTATCCCCGTGATCTTGAAATAGGGTAGCTGTTTAGCCATTATCCCCGCAATCTTGAAATAGGGTAGCTGTTTAGCCATTATCCCTGCAATCTTGAAATAGGGTAGCTGTTTAGCCATTATCCCCGCAATCTTGAAATAGGGTAGCTGTTTAGCCATTATCCCCACAGTCACAAATAGGGTAGCTGTTTAGCCATTATCCCCGCAGTCGTGAATTAGGGTGCAGCCCGAAGCAGAGTCTAAAGAGGTCAGAGAACAACGTCGGAGCGCGCAGCGCAAAGGTCAGGTATGTTCCCTCCTACTCGTTACGTGTCTTTTACTTTTATATGTTTTACATTGCATGTGTACGTTAGCAAAAAATGTTTTCGAAACACACACATCACTGTCAAAATAGAAAAGTATGGGCAACTATAGACACCGAGTCGGAGGACCTGTGATGAAAACCTGAAAACAAGACGGTCGAAGCGATTGATTCCGGAAGTTTTGCAAAATATATAAAGAATAATAAGCGGAGGAAAATAACGGCACGGCGCGGGCGCGCAATGGCATCCCGCACGCGGACGACGATGGTCGAACGCCCGCTCGACGGCTCGAGACGTGCGCGCGGCATCCGTCGGACGCACCGCGAGTGGCACGCTCTCGACGTACGAGCAATGCCTGGGGCCGCTTGCGGTACGCGCCCTTGTGGGCCGTTGAGCGCACGTGCCTGGCAGCGCGAGACGCGCGTTCGGCGGTCGCGACGTGCGAGCGTCTGGCTGCGCGGAATGCGCGCTCGGCGGCCACGGAGTGCACGCGTCCGACGGCGCGGGGCACGCCCCGAGGGTCACCGGGCGGGCGCCCAACCACGTCGGGCGAACGCCTAACGCGTCGGGCGAACGCCCAACGCGTCGGGCGGACGCCCGATAAGGATTGGGCGCGGGCGCCCAACCTCGCGTTGGGCGCTCGCCCAACGCCGTTGGGCGATCGCCCAACATTGTTGGGCGGCCGCCCAACAAGGTTGGGCGGTAGCCCAACACTAGGTTGGGCGGCCGCCCAACCACAATGGGCGACGCCCATTGTTCCGGGATCCGTTTCCCTATATAAGGGCACGGATCCCAAGGTGAAGAGGGGGGCTTTTGGAGGAGCTTTTTGGGAGAGGGGACTTTTGGGATAAACTTTCTCACTCTAAACATTTTTAGAGAGAGAGTGAATTTTTTTTAGAAAAATATTTTTTTTCTCAAAAATTCCACATTTCCTAAGTTCAATTTTTTTACTAAATTTTCATTAAAAACGGGAGCTCGCGATTCGTGGAATCAATCGGCTTCGACTGTCAGATACCGAATTAAAGGTATTATCTGAGGACTAGACTCTTTATTTTATTTAATTTATTCTCTCCTTCTATTTATATTTTTTATGCTATAGTTCTTATTCCTTTAGTTATTTATTTATTTTGTCACGTTTTATTTAGTTAGCGTATTTATTTAATCTTCGTTTCGTGTTAAATAAAATTCGGTTTTGTTTTAAAATAAAAACCTCGTTTTGGATATCCCAATACGAACCGTGATCCGATAAAAAGGTAGTTCGGGTATCGAAAATGTTGTAATTATAAGTTTTTTAATTTAAAAGAGGTTTCCAAATAACGTTTTAAAATGAAAACATCGTTTTAGGAACTTTCGTTTTCGACTATGATCCATCTTTGGTAGTTCGGAAGTCCAAAACGATTGAATTAGATTTAATTTAAAGCTTTTGAATAAATCTGGAAAATATTGGAGTGCTGCTGTAATTTGTCAATTCTGTCACTAAATGCTGTTTACCGACGGATTTTCCGTCGGTAAATCTGCCAAAATGTAAAAAATGTCATTTCGGTCCCTTTTTCTTAACTTTTAGACTTTTAATCCTTAGTATATATATATATATAATTATGTAATACATGTTTTTCAAATTATTTTAGAATTTTAGTATATATATATTTATTTTAGAATATTTGCATATTGTTTTGTATTCCATTTTTCAATATAAGTATAAGTATATGTATATATTATTTTTTTGTATTAATTTGAGTTATGTTTTAAATATTGGTTATTTAGTATCTTGGGAAATAATTAATACATATTAGCATATGGTATTTTTGGGTGGTTAAAGCTATATTAGTTATGTATATATATAGTTTTGGGAATATTTGGGTTATTTTAATGATTATTGAATTAAATTATTTTTAGATAAGTATTACTTTCTTAGTTATAGGATTACTTATTATTTTCACATTTCAAAGTATAAGATATATTGCTCTTATTATCTTCATATACATATAATGATTTTTGGTTAAATCTTATTTTCTTACCTTTCTTTTTGATTTAAATGTATACATATATATATATATATATATGGTCTAAAACCATTTTCTTTATTCTTTGGGCCCATTCATGGGTCCATGTTCCAAAAGGACTTTAGTTGAGTGTGAATATTAGTTTAAATAAGTTTATTGTTGTAAGTATAACAATTAGAGAGTCCATTAAGTAAGTGAGGAAAATAAATCACCAAAAAGAGAGTTTTTAATTAAATTATTTAAGCTAATGAGCTTTCTTAGATCTCTAATGTAGATAAATAGAGTCATTTTTGTTGATATTTCAAATCGTCTTCAAAACACCACGTTTTAAAACCTTAGTCCGTTCCAACGACGGATTAAGCGAACATTGTAATCAAAATCGTGTTCTTTGTTAACAATGGAGATTTTGAATCGCTTTCTTAATGAATTTGTACAAAATAAAATTGACTTGTATGTCTAACCACGTTTTCTTATTAAAAGGCTTTTACTTTGACGTTTTCAATTACTCGAGTCGTTCCAACGGCGATTCGGGTAAGCTTCATCAAACGGGGTTTTAAAACGCACCTAAATCGTTCCAACGGCGATTAAGGTGCGAACCATGCAAATAAACTCGTTTTGGGGAAATAAGTTAGCGTAGAATAAACACACAACATAACATTTGGATACAGTTGTAAATAAATCACTTCTTTTTCCCTCCCCTCTCTGTGTATGTATAAACATAAATGGGTGATTCTTTACTGATGTGGCTTTTCAATAATATATGCTCAAAATGGTTTCTAAAATGAGAAAGAAAAGGGTTTCAAATGAATTTTAAACTTAAAGAAGTATACGATTAGTCCGTTATCGCCTAACATGTTGAGTAGGAGGCCGGTGGTTCATAACCGGGCGATGTCGGGGTGCCTAGTAGCCTTTCTCCGGAAAGGAGCTAGCCTTCTCGGCTCGTACCTAAGTTTCCCGAACCCACACCGGTCTCCCGCAAGGGATCGGTGTTCATTTTCCCATTCGTGGGTGGCGACTCTTCCATATCTCCGAGCTCCGGTCCTGCCGAGCAGCTTGATTCCACGATTGGTTGCTTTCGGCGCCAATCACCGCTTACGTCACCATGAGGTTGTCCACCCCCCGGTCCGCCCGGGAGATTAGGCCGCGGCACCTCGTCTAACAACGGTCTTGAGTACTCTTTTTCCTTTAGTAAGCTTTTTTCCCTTGTGGTTTTTCTTATTAAAGGTTTTAACGAGGCTCACATGTAAGACCTGCTTGCTGTAGTAAAGCATTTCTCCTATCAATAAACATCAATTGTTCTATTATCTATGTTCTTTTTAAAAGTTTTTATTGCAGCAATATAAATATTCCAGTCTTAAAAAGAAGGGGGGCATCCAACGCTCTCCACATTAAGAAAGTACTGCTATCTCATAGCTACTTTTTCTCCTCAAAGATAGGAGAACAAGTCTCATGGGCGGATCCATCTCTAGAGGATCCCCATTAGAGATAGAGTTAAAACGATCATTGGACGCAAGGTCTTTACACTCTCTTACTCCCTTTCTAAAGAAGGGTCTACAAAGTCCTCTAGGCGAATCACTTCACCTCAAAGATAGGTTGCAAGATGATCCCTGAAGGCAGCTTTACTTCCTCTAAGGGAATAAAACATCTTCAAACCTTCACAAAGGTTCGCACAATGGAGTATGGCTGGCCACCTACTCTAAAATAAATCCTAGACGCTTATATATTTACTTATGCAAACGTAAAGGTAAAATAAATAGCTACTATAAAGGATTAAACAAATTGTACTTAAAAAGTTTTACAAACAAAATAAAACATTAAGTAACCACAAGAGCATCCTCCTTAACATTCTTCTCGCCAGAAGCACCTGCTTGAGAAGCTTCCTTCTCAACAGCCTCGGATATGCCCGCCAAGGAGACTTCCTTTTCTACGGAAGGTGTTTCCCCAGGAAGAAAGGTGCCATCGGTTATCAGCTCCTCACCAGATTTCGGAGGCACTTCCTCAAGATCCACGAGTTGGACGTTGGTGGCAGGTTTGCTTTCTTCAACAGGTCCCTTCATCCACTCCCGAACACGATCCCGAATGTAGTCCTTGACATTTGGAGTTTTGCGATATTTGACAACCACATTCGGATCGGGAACGGCGAATTCTGGATCCGTAAAATCGATCTCAGGATATTCCAATTGGAAGTACGCCATAAGCCATTCACCATAGAAGAAGGCTTGCTCTCCAGCCATAAATTCGGCATCCGCCAAGGCTTCTTCATGCTCCTTAGCATCCGCTTCAATCTTCTCCTTCAACTGTCGAATCTCAGCATCCTTACGGGAGGATTCAACATCTTTAAGAGCAAGAGCCGATTCGGCATTCGCCTTCACAACCGCAACTTCTTTTTCCAATCTTTCTATGGTGGCCTTATTCGCCACCCCTTGAAGAAGCTCAGCCTCTGCAACTTGAAGGCGAGTATACGCCTACAAAAACAAACAAAAACTTAGTTGATATTTATCTCCAAAAGAAATTGTCTAGAAATCAAACGTATGGTTGAGAAAGCATTTACGGACAAAAGCTCCTTTTTCCCGAGTTGGATGTTGGAAGCTCCTGAGATTAGAGTTTGACTCTCTCGAACTTTGCCTAATTGCCCAAGAGCTTCATCCAAATCATTGATTACCGACTCATTCTCCAGGGATCTGTCATCTCCATATTTAGCAGCCCAATAACCGCCGCTAATTGAGTCTCATAGTTATTGATCCATGGGAAGCGAATCGCCAGATCCGCGGCATTCATGCAAGACGAAGTGGACTCCGCTCGAGGATTATTTTTCTAGGTTGGGCAGAGGAAGAGGCCATTGTCCCCAAAAAAACGCTTAAAATCTACGGCCGACGCAATAGAAAGAATTTGATTCCTAGTGGAACGGGTTCGATAATGATTACACGCCGAGTTACGCAACTCAGCTAAATCGGAGCTAGCTGTGTCCTCGGAGGAAGATGAATTTCCCGATGACGAAGTAGTCCAACTAAAACTAACTACAATTTCGGGAGGAGGGGTCAAATTAAAGAGCTCAGAGGTTGATCTAGAGGATGACGAAGAACTCCTAAACATTCAGAAAACATAGAATGAGAAAAGATGAACTTACATGTAAGCGAAAGCTTTGAAGGAACTCTGAAACTCCCAGGAAAAGCTTCGAGCAATGAAAAGGAAAATGAAAGCGAAATGGGGAAGAGAGAGAAAGAGAAGGAAGAAGAAGGCGTCTTCTCTTTCCTTGGATAGTACGCCCGTTACACGTGTCACTCTGCGATTGGCATCGAACAGAGTGCTCATTAATGCAGGTAATCATGACGGCGCGCGGAAGCTCAAAAGCCCTAAAGGACTTTAAGGGAACTTTGGGGGGGGGGGGGCTTCTGATAACATTGAGATATTATCTCGAGGACCAAGAGGGATATTCACCTAAAGAACGCCACGTATTGATCCTCCAAAGAGATCCGACTGGCGGATCACCGGATCACCAAGGTCCCATCAAAAGAGACCCGCTAGAGAACCTATGAGGCGAATCTCCTTGAACACTCATTCGCCATTAGAACGGCTGGGACGACCTGGCCATAAAGACCATTAATGAGCTATCAATTAGCTAACCGCCGGTTTAAAGGTAGCTTGTAACCGCCATTAATGGAACATTAATGGAGACTTTCTAGTTACTGTAAGTTACAACTTTCTAGCTATATATAGCCTACGTCTCAGGCTATCAAGGTACACATTCACTTACCCTTTATCAATTCAGTTTGCTCTCTTGTTCTTCCTTACTGACTTTGGCATCGGAGCTTCCCCCCGTCGAACCCAACGACGCCCCCACAGGGACGGAAGTTAATCAAAATTTCTCCACGTGTCATCAACAATTTTCTTTTTACCCCTTCAATCGTGGGCCCTAGGCCCAGGGCCAGCCCTACATATATACATGACAATTACTTTAATTATTTTTTAAGAAAAAAAATCAATTCCTTATTTATCTACATATTAAATCTATATGGAAAAAAATAAAATAATTGTCACGTATACATGTCACATGTTAAAACTCGTGCATGTGGAAAATTAACAGAGTAACTAATTTTTCATTTGAAATGGGTTAAATTTCATCTATTAGAATACACCAAATGAGTAAATGTTATCAAAATAATATCACAGAATACATGATAATTTTTTTTTAATATCACAAGAGCGAAATAGGACCTTAATCATTTTCTTTAGTACAGTTGCTATTTTCTTCTCTCATTTTCCATTTTTTCCCGTTTTCTTCTCCTATTTTTACATATTTTTTTCATCCATCTTATAAAATGATTATAAACTTTGAAAATAATTGTATTTTACAATATGGCTACATTTGAGTTGAGCCAAACTTTGACTTGCTCATATTCGGCTCAGCAGAAAATAGATAAGCTTGAGCTTGGTTTATTAAAAAAATTATATGATCATGAGCTCTCACGAGCAACTCATTTATGAAATTTCTTCACAGTCAACTCATTAATTATGTTCATAAGTTACTTAGTTTTGAAACCAACTGTAGAAAATTTGGCGTAAGCCAAATAATCAGTGCATAACGGAAATAGGTCAGATATGGTTAGAATGGGTTATTAGGTTAACCCTAATGAAGTTAACTATATAAGCTTAGTTATAACCCAATCTTAACCTTAGTCTTTTACACATTAGAGACTTGTCAAGAAAGAAAAATTGTTACCCGTGTAAGGCGGAGCGAATCCAAACCGCTTTCTCTCTTTCTATATCGGATTTCCCGCTTTCAAGCATATCTACTAGTTTTAGCTTATGGAGGTACGTAGTAGCTTTAGCGAAGCTTAAGGCTCAATGTAGGCATATAACTTTTTTCATCCATCCTAGCACGCTATATATAATCCCTTTCCATGCCCGTGCTTTGACCTTAAATAAGAACTAATATCATTATTTAGCGGGGATTCGGCGTGGCGTAAAGTGAAGATTGAGGGAAGTAGAAGAAAAATTCTCTCATTTCTAAAGTCATAAGGCGGCCCCCAAGAACAAAGCCCCCCTCCCTTCTTTCTTCGCACTCCCTCCCTCTCTCCCTAGCTGGCACCATCTGCCCCATTCTCTTTCCTCTCAAACGTTTGTTCTTAGTTTGTGGATCATCGTGTCTTCTCCCAACTAATCTCGAGGTAGTTAATTCGTGATTGTTAATATGCAATCATGGTTTCGTTCTTTCGCTGCAATCAATCCAAATGATTTATGAGCTTGTTCATTAGCATTATAATCGAGCCTCTTCATGAACCTATAATTGAGACTGCTTGCGAGCTTTCGAGACAAGTTTTGTCATGCTCAAGCTTAGTTCTTTCACAAATCGAGTCTCAAAATCGCGCTCAAGCTTAACTCGTTTATAAATCGAGTCGAACACAATGAATCTTTTATCAAGCCAAACATCGAGTTGCTCATGGACGACTCGACTCATTTACAATCCTATTTTAAACTTGACTAGCGCAATTAGATTTTATGGTTACTTTGTTTTTTATAAAGTAGCCATTAATTTGTGTAGTTTTACCATTGGATGATTGATATGAAATTAATTAAATGGTGATAACACAAAATATAAACAAAGTATAAAACAAAGTCACTACAGAAAGCATCTTAATCTAAAGAAAGTATATAACCATATCGTTTTTTACGATATTTTTTATTTAAGATGCCCCTATTTGTTTTTTTTGTTGACCAAACTGTTGAAACACCTTTCCACAAGATTTTGATTTGACAAAATCATTTAAGTTTAATCCATGATTAAGAGACAATTAAATTTAAGTGCTTTGATTTAATTGTACTAATCCGTTTGTTCAATATTGAGTATAAATGCAAAAGGAAATAAAAATTAAGACAGGACAAAGTCAGCATGAGAACACAACACAAGCTGAGTGAAGAGCAACTCAGCACAAGAGAAGATAAGTCATCTTCGAAACAACAGCTTTAGAATAAAGCTGATCAAAGAAGCTGAGTGGAACGAAGCTCAGTATAAAAGAAGTCTGCTTCAGAACTAGATCTTGCAGAACGAAGCTGACAATGGAAGCTGAGTGAAAAAGAACTCAGTATGAGAATTGGTGACAATAGAAGACAATGACTAGCAAAGTAAAGCTGAGTGATCTTCAGGACAGCATGAATGATCCGTTGGCTAAAAGACAAATCCGACAACTGTCTGCACCAATAATTGAAGCCTTGGAATTACGCAAAAGCCAAATTCCGAGATGCATGGGTCAACTGTTCATTGCTATAAGACAAACTGCCGCAAGAAGACAAAGCCTGTAGGAAGAAGACAAGCCTGACATCAGAAGAAATCAGAAAACAAGATTGGCCTGCACATCTGAAGCTGACCAGAAGTTTTTCCCCCAAAAGAGCCGTTTTGGATTCAACGGACAAATCAAATTCAAATCATTTTGATCCTCAAAGTTCAACTATAAAAGGACAAGCAATCCTCTTGGATCATTGCCGATTTTACAGAAGATACAAGAGAGAAAAATACAAGTTCAAAGCACTCAAAAACAAGAAAGAAATCTTACACCAACTTTCTATCCCTGTGTAAATGCTAGATTGATTGCTTTGTAATTATCTAAAGTGTTCTTTATCTAAAAAAGAGCAAATTGTATCAATCGTAAATTGAGAGAGTTGTGCTGAGTGTTTGGTTGTAAATACTCAGTGGTAGAGAAATCTAGGTGCTGGGTTGTAGCACTTAGTAGGAGTTGGGTAGACGAATAGAGGAAGGTACTCTTGTATATTCAACTGCCTTGTAACGGTTTGTGCTCTACCTTTAAAGAGCTCAGTATTGGATTCTAAAAGCCCGGAGAAGTCTGGGGACTGGACGTAGGTGGAGAGGCCGAACCAGGATAAGTGATACTGAGTAATCTCTAACTCTCTTAAAATATATATATGTGCATGTGTTGCTTGTTATATTTACTCAGCATATAAACTGTTTAAAGCTGACACTAAGTAAATTAAACTGTTGAGTTGGAAGCTGATCACTAAAGTGTCAATTCCCAACTCACAAGTGAAACAGTCTTAGTCAACATCTGACTAAAGCTGTATTACACTAAGATCGGCCAAGCTGACCAAAGCTGAGTTAATAAACTCACCAAAATAATCAAGTCATCAAGATTAATCAGGAAAATGTTACATTAGTTCCTAACCCCCCCTTGGAACTAATCACACGAGACCAACAAGTGGTATCAGAGCCTAAGCTCACTACTCAAAGATATAACTATCTTGAGCTGATCCCGATAAATGGATGAGAACAACACTCGTTTCCTTCCCGAGAACCAAACAACACAGATACTCCCTGAGGGATTATCAATTAGTCGGCCTCCCCTATTCTTTGGATCCAACTATACATTCTGAAAGAATAGGATGAAGAACTTTATTCAAGCCACAAACATGAGTGCATGGCTTGCAATAGTTCAAGGCCCATACGTGCCATATAAAACTGTTAACAATGAGAAAGTTGTTAAGAGTGAAACTGAGTGGTCAGAAGATGACCTTAGAAAACTTCAAAACAATGCTTCGGCTATCAATATGCTTCACTGTGATTTAGATGCTGCAGAATACAATAAGATTTCAGGGTATGAGTCAGCACAGGAGATTTGGAAAAAGCTTGAAGTGACCTACAAAGGCACAAGCAAGGTCAAGGAATCAAAAGTAAATCAGCATATGAGATTATACGAGTTGTTCGAGATGAATGATAATGAGGATATCTCGGGAATGAACGCTAGATTTACCAACATCATAAATGAGCTGAAAAGACTTGGAAAGAACTTCACCGAAGAAGAACATGTGAAGAAGATCTTGAGAAGTCTTCCCAAAAGCTGGCAGGCCAAAAAGACTGCAGTGGAGGAAGCTCAGGACCTGACTACGTATAAGTACGATGAGCTGATCGGATCGCTGCTGACTCATGAGATATCAATGAAAAACTTTGAAGAAAAAGAGAAGTCAGAAGATAAGAAACAAAAATCGCTTGTCATGAAAGCTGACTCCACCGAAGCTGACTCATCTGATGATGAGGAAATGGCAATGTTCACCAGGAAAATGAAGAAGCTGTTCAGGAAGAATGATAGGAACAGCAAAAGGTCATTCAGAAAAAATGACAAATACAAAGCTAAGCCCAGTGACAACAAATATAAGAAGGACAGCTCAAAGCCTGTCACATGCTTCGAGTGCCACCAAACTGGGCACATCAAGTCAAGATGTCCCATGCTGAAGAAAGACAAGAAGGGCAGCAGAAAGGCTATGGTAGCCACATGGAGTGATAGTGATGAGTCAACCTCATCAGAAGCTGATGCAAATGAAATAGCAAATATATGCTTCATGGCTGATGATGCTGACCACACTTATTCTGAGCAAGCTGACCTCTCTGATGAAACTAACCAGGAGGAACACAATAATGAGGTAACATCCTTACTTTTGCTTAGAAATGAGATGATAAACGCCCTGAGTGATTTATATGCGCTAACTAAAAAGTGCAATAAGAAAGTAAATGCACTCAGTAGGCGGTGTGATGAGATTAAAGAGGTCAAGCTGAGTGACCTCCGATATCTTCTCCAAGCCAACTCAACTTTGCATAGTAACATAGAACTTATGCATAAGTTTATCTCAGAGGTCCAATCAGATTCAAAGAAACTGAAAAAGGATGTCACTACCCTATAGAGCTAAATAAGAGGCTCAAATAAAAATAAATCCCATATTGAGTACTCAAGTACTAGTCAGCATAAACAGTTCACTCAGTGTGACTGTTGTGGGAAAAAGGGGCACACAAGAGAAGTGTGTTGGTACAATAAGCGGATTGTCCAATGTGACTTCTGCGGAAAGAAAGGACATACCACTAAGGTATGTTGGCATGCTCAGCACAATAATGCTGACCACACTCAACATCATCCTCAAAGGGAAATTCACTGTGACTTCTGTGGCAAAAGTGGCCACACTATAAAAGTATGTCGTCATAAATTAAAATATGACTTTGCACCTGTTTATGCTAACAAACGAGGACCCAAAAAGAATTGGGTACCTAAAGATGAATAGTCTAAAATGCAAGTGAGCCTGAGATGCGTGGAGAAATCAAAACTGTGGTATATAGACAGCGCATGCTCGAGGCACATGACTGGTGATGAAACTCAGTTCATCATATTAGAGCTTAAACAAGGTGGAAGTGTAAGCTTTGGAGACAATAAGAAGGGTAAGATAGTCAGCTCAGGTACTATCGGAGGTAACCCAACTATTGAGTCAGTCTCCTTAGTTAAAGGTCTCAAATACAATCTGCTGAGTGTAGCTCAGCTTTGCAAGAGCGGCAGAAAGGTTGTATTTGATGATACTCAGTGTCAAATACTCGAGGGAAAAACAAACGAATTGATTTTAACTGCCCCTCGTGTAGACAATGTATACATGTTGAGTTTAGAAAAACAGGATAACTCCTGGCTATGGCATAGAAGACTTCGTCATGTAAGCATGGACCTTCTTGCCAAATTATCTAGAAAGCAACTAGTTGAGGGATTGCCCAAACTTAAATTTGAAAAAGATCAATTGTGTAATGCTTGTCAGCAAGGTAAACAAACTAAGAAGTCATTTCAAAGTAAAAATATTGTCTCAACCAAGAGACCATTGGAATTACTATACTTGGATCTTTTCGGACCTGTCCAGCCACTCAGCTTGGGAGGTAAGAAATTTTTCTTAGTCATTGTAGACGATTTCTCTCGGTACACTTGGATCATCTTGCTGAGTAGCAAAGATGAAACATTTGAGATGTTCACAACATTGATTAAGAAACTTGAAAATGACAAAGACCTAAAAGTAGCTCATATTAGAAGTGACAATGGTGGAGAATTAAAAAACCAACAGTTTGATGAATTTTATGAAGCTAGTGGTATTGACCACAATTTCTCTGCTCCTAGAACACCTCAACAGAATGGGGTTGTTGAAAGGAAGAACATAACAATCGTCGAAATATCTAGGACAATGCTGAGTGAAAATAGGCTTCCAAAGTATTTCTGGGGTGAAGCTGTCCACACGGCATGCTACATTCTCAATAGGGCTTTAGTTAGACCTATTCTTAAGAAAACCCCATATGAACTCTGGAAAGGAAGAAAGCCCAACATTGGCTACTTTCGTGCCTTTGGGTGTAAATGTTTTTTACTCAACACAAAAGATAATCTTGCAAAATTTGATGCCAAAGCTGATGAAGCGATCTTTTTAGGGTACTCAACTAACAGCAAAGCATATAGGGTGTATAATAAACGAACTCAGGTTGTAGAAGAGTCTGTCCATGTTGAGTTCGATGAAGCTGACCCTGCAGGAAAGTCAACTCAGCTCGATGAAGATGAACCAAGCTCAGCTTCCGCTGATCAAAATGGAGCCTCTGTGTCATCAATACAAGGGTTGACCAAAGGTAAGCAAGAAATTAAAATAACCTTTGCTGACCAATCTATTCCTGCAGAGATTGTAGAAACACCTGTTCCAAACAACTCAACATTGCCCAAAGAAATAAAAATTCCAAGAGGACATTCGGAGAAGTCCATTCTTGATGCTGCTGACAATAAGCTGATGACAAGAGATCAGCTTAGGAAGTATCTCAGCAATGTTGCCTTTATCTCAATGTATGAGCCAAATAATTTTGCTGATGCTGAGCACGATGAATATTGGATCAACGCTATGCAAGAAGAGCTTGATCAATTCACAAGAAATGAGGTATGGGATTTAGTACCTAAACCTAAGAATCAAAAGACCATAGGAACTAAGTGGGTCTTTAGAAATAAATTAGATGAGCAAGGCAACATAGTCAGAAATAAAGCCCGACTTGTATCCCAAGGCTATAGTCAGCAAGAGGGCATTGACTACGGTGAAACCTTTGCACCCGTTGCTAGGTTAGAAGCTATACGAATACTGTGTGCCTATGCCAGTTTTATGAACTTTAAATTATATCAAATGGATGTTAAGAGTGAATTTCTTAATGGCTTTATAAACGAAGAGGTATATGTTAGTCAGCCTCTAGGGTTTGAAGATCCAAAATTTCCAAACCACGTTTATAAACTAAAAAAGGCCCTATATGGCCTAAAGCAAGCTCCAAGAGCTTGGTATGAGAGGTTGACCAACTTCCTGCTGACCAGGAATTATATCAGAGGCAAAGCTGACACAACCTTGTTCATTAAGAAAAATGGCAAAAATACCCTACTTGCACAAATTTACGTAGATGACATAATTTTTGGTGCTACTGACGATTCAATGTGCAAAGAGTTCAGTAAACAGATGCAAACTGAGTTCGAAATGTCTATGATGGGCGAACTCAACTTCTTCCTTGGACTTCAAATCAAGCAAGGTAAGAATGGCATCTTCATTAGTCAGTCTAAGTACACCAAAGAAATGCTAAAGAAGTTCGATATGGAAGAATGTAAACCCATATCTGTTGAAACACCTTTCCACAAGATTTTGATTTGACAAAATCATCCATGATTAAGAAACAATTAAATTTAAGTGCTTTGATTTAATTGTACTAATCTGTTTGTTCAATGTTGAGTATAAACTTAAATACAAAAAGATATAAAAAGTAAGACAGGACGAAGTCAGCATGAGATCAAAGAACAAGCTGAGTAGAATCAAACTCAGTATCAAAGAATAGAAGTCTGAAGTTCAACAAAGTTAAGTGGAATGGAACTCATCATTAAAAGCCCTCTCAAAAGTTGTCTTGCAAAACAGAACTCAGCATAGAAGTTAACAACAAACGAAGACAACGAATAAAGTAGAAGCTGAGTAAATCTTCAGGACAGCATGAGAGATCCGTTCACTAGAAGACAAGTTTTGCAAACCTTCTGCACCAATAATTGAATCCTCGGAATTACGCAAAAGACACATTCCGAGATGCATGGGTAAATAGATTATTGCTAAAAGACAAATGGCACAAAAAGACAACGTTTGTAGGAAGCAGACAAGTCTGGCGTCTGAAGAAATCAGAGGATAGGATTGGCCTGCAAAACCTGAAGCTGACCAGAAGCTGTCTCCTAAAAGAGCCATTTTGGACTTAACGGCTAAATCATTTCAAATGATCCACCTCCAGGTCTTCATCTATATAAAGACAATCAAAATCCTTGGATCATTGCCGAATCACAACAAGAAAAATACAAGAGAGAAAAATACAAGTTCAAAGCACTCAAAAACAAGAAAGAGATCTTACACCCATTTTCTATTCCTGTGTAAATGCTAGATTGATTGTTTGTACTGGTAGAGAAATCTAAGTACTAGGTTGTGGTGCTTAGTAGGAGTTGAGTAGAAGAATAGAGGACGGTACTCTTGCATATTCAACTGCCTTGTAAACGGTTTGTGCTCTACCTTTAAAGAGCTCAGTATTGGATTCTAAAAGCCCGGAGGACTCTGGGGACTGGACGTAGGCGGAGAGGCCGAACCAGGATAAGTCGTACTGAGTAATTTCTAACTCTCTCAATATATATATATGTGCATGTGTTGTCCGTTGAATTTACTAAGCATATAAATCATTTAAGCTGATACTAAGTAAATTAGAGTGCTGAGTTGGAAGCTGACCACAAAAAGTGTCAATTCCCAACTCACAAGTAAAACAGCCTTAGTCAACATCTGACCAAAGCTGTCTTATATCAAGATCGACCGTGCTGACCAAAAGCTGAGTTAACAAACTCATCAAAATTATCAAGTCAGTAAAATTAAATTAGCGAAAAAGTTACATTAGTTCCTAACCCCCCCTTGGAACTAATCACACGGGACCAATAAGTGGTATCAGAGCCTAAGCTCACTACTCTAAGATATAACTATCTTGAGCAGATCCTCATAAATGGCTGAGAACAGCACTCGTTTCCTTCCAGGGAACCAAACAACACAGATACTCCCTGAGGGATTATCTATTAGTCGGCCTCCCCTATTCTTTGGATCCAACTATACATTCTGAAAGAATAGGATGAAGAACTTTATTCAAGCCACAAACATGAGTGCATGGCTTGCAATAGTTCAAGGCCCATACGTGCCATATAAAACTGTTAACAATGAGAAAGTTGTTAAGAGTGAAACTGAGTGGTCAGAAGATGACCTTAGAAAACTACAAAATAATGCTTCGGCTATCAATATGCTCCAATGTGCTTTAGATGCTGCAGAATACAATAAAATATCAGGTTGTGAGTTAGCACAGGAGATATGGAAAAAGCTCGAGGTGACCTACGAAGGTACAAGCAAGGTAAAAGAGTCAAAGGTGAATCAACACATGAGATTGTATGAGCTGTTCGAAATGAACGACAACAAAGATATCTCCAGCATGAATGCTAGATTCACAAATATCATAAATGAACTAAAAAGACTCGGCAAGAACTTCACCGAAGAAGAACAAGTGAAGAAAATCTTAAGAAGCTTACCCAAGAGCTGGCAAGCTAAGAAAACTGCAGTAGAAGAAGCTCAAGACCTGACTACATACAAGTATGACGAGCTAATTGGGTCTCTGCTGACTCATGAGATCTCAATGCAAAACTTTGAAGCTAAAGAAAAAGAAAAGTTAGAAGACAAGAAACAAAAGTCACTTGTCATGAAGGCTGACTCGACCGAAGTTGACTCATCAGACGATGAGGAAATGGCCATGTTTACACGAAAAATGAAGAAGCTGTTTAGGAAGAATGAAAAGAACAGCAGAAGGCCATTCAGAAAAAATGACAGATACAAAGCTGAGTCCAGTGACAAATATAAGAAGGACAGCTCCAAGTCTGTCACATGTTTTGAGTGTCACCAAACTGGGCACATCAAGTCAAGCTGCCCAAACCTCAAAAGAGATAAGAAGGGAAACAAGAAAGCAATGGTAGCAACATGGAGTGACAGTGATGAGTCAACATCATCCGAAGCTGATGCAAATGAAACGGCAAACATATGCTTCATGGCCGATGATGCTGACCATTCTCAATCTGAGCAAGCTGACCTCTCCGATGAAACTGACCAGGAGGAACACAACAATGAGGTAACATCTTTACTCTTGCTTAGAAATGAGATGGTAAATTCCCTGAGTGATTTATACACACTAACCAAGAAATGTAACAAGAAAATAAAATCACTCAGCAGGCGATGTGACGAGATTAAAGAGGTCAAGCTGAGTGACCTCCGATATCTCCTCCAAGACAATTCAGATTTACATAGCAACATGCAAATAATGCATAAGTTTGTCATGGAGGTCCAATTTGAGTCAAAGAAACTAAGAAAGGACGTTACAACCTTACAGAGTCAAGTAAAAGGCTCAAATAGAAATAAACCCCATGCTGAGTACGCAAGTACTAATCAGCATAAACAGTTCACTCAGTGTGACTGTTGCGGGAAAAGAGGACACACGAAAGATGTGTGTTGGTTCAACAAGTGGATTGTCCAATGTGACTTCTGCAGAAGAAAAGGACATACCACTAAGGTATGTTGGCATGCTCAGCACAACAATGCTGACCACACTCAGCATTACCCTCAAGGGGTAATATATTGTGACTTCTGTGGTAAAAATGGTCACACTATAAAAGTATGCCGTCACAAACTAAAATATGACTTTGCACCTATTTATACTAACAAGAAAGGACCCACAAAGAATTGGGTACCTAAAGATGAATAGTTTAAAATGCAGATCAGCTTGACATGCGTGGAGAAGTCAAAACTTTGGTACATAGACAGCGCATGCTCAAGGCACATGACAGGTGATGAAACACAATTCATCACACTAGAGCTTAAACGAGGTGGTAGTGTAAGCTTTGGGGACAATAAGAAGGGTAAGATGAGATCAATGCTGAGCTTAGAGACAACTCCTCTTCTGACTCAAGTGAGGATATTCAAGCTGACCCTTCACCTCCTCAAGCTAAGACATTCAAAAGACTAAAGAAGAAAGCCTACAAAGCACATGTTATTGATCTGTTAGGTGATTTTCCACTTCGGGACCCAATTACTGATCTATCTGACATCCAGTTCAGATACTTTTCTAGTAATACTGAGTCTTCTCCTAAGGAACCTGCGTAAAATCAAGCCTCTGTTACTCATACTGAGGAACAAGCCAAGACTCTGGAAAATCCAAATTCTGCCGAGCAAGAGCTCGAAGTCCAAGATGCTCAAGATGGGGGCAAACTATGGAACACTTGCTCAAACTCCACATCATATTGAGCAGGTCAACATCACTGGAAGTCCTTCACCGCAAACTCAGAATACACAGAATGATGAGCACTCAGCTCCACATACTGAGCTGCCATAAGGCCCAACCATTGACCAACCAAACCAATCTGATAAGCAGCCAACTCCACCACCATCAAGTTTAACTTCAATTCCTACCTCTGAGTCAAATCCTGCTGGTACCTTGGCCTATCTGAGTGCTACTGAGTCTGGGCGCAGAATCATTGCCTCTGCTCAGTCTCTTCTTCAGGATTTGAATCCTATTCATACAGATGCTGCTGGGTCTGCAAATCTTGAGTCCTCCCAAATTTCATCCATCACTCCACTTCTGAACGAAATTCGGAGCCTCAAAGATCTCATCAGTGTTATGACCACAGTCCAGACACAGCAACCCAAGCAAGACCAAATTGCCAAGATAACTGAACTATTGCTCATGATGGTCAACCACATGAATGCACTTAAAGGCAAAGTCTAGATTCTCTCTGACGTAAATCCGGGGTATGCTACTTCTACTGAGCTCAAAGACTACTTTGCTAAGCTAACTACGGACCTGGCCAACATTGGATCTACGGTTCATCCTGAATATGCCACTTCTGCTGAGTTGAACCAACACTTCTCAAAGTTGACCTTTGATCTGAACTGCACACGTGAATTGATTTCCTCCACTTCTCAGTGTACCATTGATCAACTGAGTGAAGATGTGTGTCTACTCAATGTAAATAAGGAAAAGATGGATGTTGACCCCGTTAATACTGATGCACTTCTGAGCTTTTCGCAAGCCATCCTTCAATCAGTACATGATCAATGCCAATTCTATGACTCAGCAGTGCTCAAAATGTACCACCAATCCTATGCCCAGCTCACTAAGTCCGTCTCCTAGATCAGCAAATCTCATGAGTATCTCATCAGTATACTGAGTAGCTCCTACGGGTTCCTAGATCTATTCAAGATGATGGTGTTCCCATTATTGATGGCCTGAGGGAGAGTACAAAGAGGTTGAAGCGTTATTCCAACGCCTTGTCTGCTGCTGCTAGAAATGATACTTTCATTCCTCCTCCACCCGATGATGGCAAAACGGGGGAGAAAAGACAAGATGGAACTCATCACGCAGGTGGTGCATCAGGCAGTAAAGAAAAAGGCAAAGACAAGTATCAAGCTGAGCATCAAGCTCAAGTTAACTTAAAGAAGAAAAAGTAGCTTAGTCGTACTTTAGGACTTAGCATGTACTTTGTGCTTAATATTTTGTGTGCTTGATATTTTGTGTGCTTAATAGGTTAATCTATGTTAAGAACTATTCTATCTGAATTATCTAAATACCATGCCTAATGTTATGTGCTAAAAGCTGATCGATCAAAATTGAACAAACAAGTAAAAGTAAACATACTCAGTATACGTTAAATACCAAAATAATCTGTGTATCAAACTGAGTATTTAACCATTTCTGAAAACTGACCTAGACTCATCTAAATTAGATCTTGGAAGGTCTAGAATTGAACTAAGTCAGTGTAAGCAATGTCTTAAGTTTATTCGATTAAATCTTGGAAGGTTTAGAATTAAGTTAGGACAATAGATGCAACCCTTACGGGGGAGTAATTTCAGAAATATGAAAAATAAATCAATCATGGGGAATTTCAAAACTGAGGTCCATAATTATGTATTTTTCCAACATCAAAATGGGGGAGTTTGTTGAAACACCTTTCTAAAAGATTTTGATTTGACAAAATCATCCATGATTAAGAAACAATTAAATTTAAGTGCTTTGATTTAATTGTACTAATCTGTTTGTTCAATTTTGAGTATAAACTTAAATACAAAAAGATATAAGAAGTAAGACAGGACGAAGTCAGCATGAGATCAAAGAACAAGCTGAGTAGAGAAATCTAAGTACTGGGTTGTGGTGCTTAGTAGAGAAATCTAAGTACTAGGTTGTGGTGCTTAGTAGGAGTTGAGTAGAAGAATAGAGGACGGTACTCTTGGGTAAAAGCCCTCTCAAAAGTTGTCTTGCAAAACAGAACTCAGCATAGAAGTTGACAACAAACGAAGACAACGAATAAAGTAGAAGCTGAGTAAATCTTCAGGACAGCATGAGAGATCCGTTCACTAGAAGACAAGTTTTGCAAACCTTCTGCACCAATAATTGAATCCTCGGAATTGCACAAAAGACACATTCCGAGATGCATGGGTAAACAGATTATTGCTAAAAGACAACTGGCACAAAAAGACAACGTCTGCAGGAAGTAGACAAGTCTGGCGTCTGAAGAAATCAGAGGATAGGATTGGCCTGCAAAACCTGAAGCTGACCAGAAGCTGTCTCCCAAAAGAGCCGTTTTGGACTTAACGGCTAAATCATTTCAAATGATCCACCTTCAGGTCTTCATCTATATAAAGACAATCAAAATCCTTGGATCATTGCTGAATCACAACAAGAAAAATACAAGAGAGAAAAATACAAGTTCAAAGCACTCAAAAACAAGAAAGAGATCTTACACCCATTTTCTATTCTTGTGTAAATGCTAGATTGATTGTTTGTAATCATCTAAAGTGTTCTTCATTTGAAAAATAACAACTTGTATCAATCATGATATTGAGAGTGTTGTGCTGAGTGTTTGGTTGTAAACATTCAGTGGTAGAGAAATCTAAGTATTGGGTTGTGGTGCTTAGTAGGAGTTGAGTAGAAGAATAGAGGACGGTACTGTTGCATATTCAACTGCCTTGTAAACGGTTTGTGCTCTACCTTTAAAGAGCTCAGTATTGGATTCTAAAAGCCCGGAGGACTCTGGGGACTGGACGTAGGCGGAGAGGCCGAACCAGGATAAGTCGTACTGAGTAATTTCTAACTCTCTCAATATATATATATATATATATATATATATATATATATATATATGTGCATGTGTTGTCTGTTGAATTTACTCAGCATATAAATCATTTAAACTGATACTAAGTAAATTAGAGTGCTGAGTTGGAAGCTGACCACAGAAAGTGTCAATTCCCAACTCACAAGTAAAACAGCCTTAGTCAACATCTGACCAAAGCTGTCTTATATCAAGATCGGTCGTGCTGACCAAAAGCTGAGTTAACAAACTCATCAAAATTATCAAGTCAGTAAAATTAAATTAGCGAAAAAGTTACATTAGTTCATAACCCCCCTTGGAACTAATCACACGGGACCAACAATATCAACCCCAATGGGTATTGACACAGTTCTTTGTGCTGACGAGAAAGGTAAGTCAGTAGACAGCAAGTTATATCGAGGTATGATAGGCTCTCTACTTTATCTTACTGCCAGTAGACCTGATATTCAGTACTCAGTATGTTATTGCGCAAGATATCAAGCTGACCCCAGGGAATCTCACTTAATAGTTGTAAAAAGAATTTTCATATATTTGTAGAGCTCAGTTAATGCAGGTTTATGGTATCCAAATACAAGTGATTTCACACTGATTGGATATATTGATACTGACTATGGGCGAGATAAGCTAGAACGAAAAAGCACTTCAGGAGGATGTCATTTCCTAGGAAGCTGTTTGGTTTCGTGGTTTAGTAAGAAACAGTCATCAGTGGCCTTGTCAACAACTGAAGCTGAGTACATTGCTGCTGGAAGCTGTGTGGCCCAAGTCCTATGGACTAAGCAATAGCTTGAGGATTATGGTGTCAAAACAGAAACAATAAAAGTCAAATGTGACAACAAGAGTGCCATTGACTTATCTAAAAATCCAATCCAACACAGCAGGATGAAGCATGTCAGCATAAGACATCACTTCATCAGAGATATCTTTACGAAGCCCTTGGCTCGTGAGCAATTTAACATATTAAGGGAAGCTATCGGTATGTCTAATCCTCTTCAATAATTCTATGTGCTTAATTGAATGTTGAGTGATTACCATGCTGAGTGATTTGTGATAAATTAGTAACTGTTGCATGCTGAGTTAAAAATGACATGATATCACCATATGCCGAGTAGAGATACATGCTGAGTGATTATCCTAAGCTGAGTTACTAAGCCCACAAACAACTATCCTACGTAAAACTGACTACTCAGAATCTCAAACGTTTGATATCCTTAATGCTGAGTAAAACCCATTTAAAACATTAAATGCTAACACACATATTAATAGCCACCTAGGATAACGTAAGCAATAATGAGAAAACACATGCACCGAACGTGTCATAAATGCCAGAATCTCTGTCGGTTGATCATCTCGAGGTTAAACGGCTAGTTCAACGAATAAGATCAATTCGCACCTCTATAAATAGTGGAAGTATCCTCACTTATCACTCTTTACATTCAAAATCCTTGGCATTCAAATCCCTCTCTCTCTGAATCCCAAAATCCTCTCAAAGAATTCGTAATCATGACGAAATCCCAAAATCTTTCCGGTGGCGGTGATAGGGGTCAAAAACCCCTATCTTTGGGTACGGTTTTAGGACGGTTTTTAGTGTTATTTCATGAATAAGCGAGCAATTCTCGCATTTATATGCCTTTGTGTGAGTTAGTTAGGAATTGGAAATGTTTTATTAACTTTTTGTTGTTTAGGCTCGTTTTCTGATCATTTTAGGCAAATAAGGCCAAAATGGCATGTATGTTATAATTCCGTTATCTTTTATAGCTAATTGATCCGCCAAAAGTCGCACCAAACAGAGCGTTTGCTTAAAATGAGCGATTGGCGAGTCAATTTAGCCTCGAGACTAATGTTATTTGGAGTTTTCGTGCATGCGCAGGGATAAATTCGGGCGAAAATTACATCGTGGAACATCGAGCAACCGTGCGGAAGCGTGCAGGGCAAAACGGCTCGTCGAACTGGCCTTTTTAGGCCAGCTCGCCCGAGTTGGCCTTTGGGCCAGCTCGCGATGAGTTGGCCATTATAGGCTAGCTCGGGTGAGCTGGCCAGGCCAGCTCACCGAGCAGGCCTCCAGGGGCCTGCTCGGGCGAGCTGGCCTGCAAGGGCCAGCTCGCCGAGCAGCGCGCCCTGCTCGGAGAGCTGACCTGCGGGAATTGGTCAAAATAAGCAGTTTTGACCCCACGACTCCACGACCGGTCCCACAACTTCCCACCTGCATAAGGACACGAAATAGGTCAAAAAGAGGGCCCGAGCTACAACTATAAATAGAACTTTTCCATTGTAAATTAGACATCTTTTATTATTGTAATTTACTTTAGCTTTCTCCTTGAAATTCCTCTCCATCTCCTCCATCTTCTTCAACCTCCATTGAAGCTCCTTCAAAGCTGTTCTCCGAGGAATATTCAAGGTCTGTCCTTAAGACCTAGGAAGCCGGCTGTAGAGTAGACAGGTTCCCTGAAAGGGATTTTCGTATCTCCTTTTATCTTTCCTTGTTTGTACTCTTTGATACAGTCTATGAATCCTAGGCTAATTGTATCCTGTGACATTGTTCTTCGCCTTTAATAATATTTTAGCTCTTGTTTTGTTCTATGATTATTTGTTTAATCTTTGTCTTACGCTTTATTCAATTGGTTTAACTCATTCAAAAGCCCCAAAATCGAGTAGGCACATATTGTGAGCTGAATCTGACCTAGTCAGAGCCTAGGAGATTGACGACCTCTTAGTTGATTAAGCCCAAATTGCTGAGCCTTAGACCTAGTTTCGGCCTTACAAGGGAATCACGCACTAGGAACTTCATGAGGCGCATCAAGTTTTTGGCGCCGTTGCTGGGGATTTATTTCTTCTGCAATATCGAACCAAAGGTCGATTTGTTAGTTTAGGCATTCCTTTGTGAATATCCTTTGTTTATATCGTTTATACCTGTTTATGTATAATTCTTGAAGACTTCTATACTTGTTCATATCTTTTGTATTTGTTCATAACTGTATACTTTTACTTATCAACTTTTGTGCTAGAACTTCACTTTCTCAGCATTCTCTGATCAATGAATTGGCAAGAAAGAGTCGAGTGGCAAGCTCAAAAGTTTACTATCCCATCAAGACAATACATTCATGCCCTGGAGAATGAGGCTCCCAATCCCTCCATGGCCGACTTAAATAAGAAAATGGATATCTTGATGGCGAAACTGAGCCTCAACACCAATGAAAGTGTAAGTTTTATGGGTAATCACCAAAGGTATAATTCTAACCCCGATTCTTACAGCTTTTATGATAGTGATTGGAGGAGACCTCAACACTCAAATCTGTCCTATGGGAACCCCAACATGTTGAGGCCTCCAAATAGGTTTGTTAATGAGCACAGGGAAAATGAATTGGGGATGTTTCCTTATGAACAAGCAAGTCAAGTTCCTCCACAACCCTCTAACTCACAAGATGAGGTGCTGTCCCTTTTGAAAGAAATATCAGCCCGACTTACAATTAATGAGGAGGTTTGCAAGGACTTGAGCAACCAATTGGCTCAAATAAACCATGAGATGCAAGAGCAATCCCGAGATGCTCTCCCAGGCATAAAGGAAAACATAGAAAACCCACAAAGGGAATCAGCTCAAGCCATCTCCTTGAGGAATGACAAAAAGGTAGAACCAAGTCCACTATCACATGCATCACTCGAGGTAAGTGAGGAACCGGAAGCGGTAAGCAACCCTGGTTCAAAATCTGAAATTCTAAATCATGTGATAGAGATAAAAGATCAAATCAAAACTTGTGTATCTCAACTACCTTTTCCTCAAAAATTAGAAAAGTTTAGGTTTGCTTCATGCTCAGAAGTTTTCATTCTCTTCGACCTACCAAGAGAATCCAAAAGGGAGCAAACCAAACTTTTTCATAATATGTTTAAATTCGACCTCCTGCTTTCATTAAACCTATTCGAGGCTCTTAATCCGTTTTGTAGGTACGGGTTATTTCTCAAGGAGTTCGAGTTCCTAACGCGAGTAGAAGCTTACACCTAGGAAGGAACTCCATGTCGAGCTAACCGAATATAAAGTAGCGCTTCTTGGGAGGCAACCCAAGTTTGGATTAAACTTTTTCTAGGTTTGTTTTTCTTTTTTAATTCAATTATAGATTTCTGTTTTTAACTTTGGTTAGTAAGTTGTCTTCTCCACCCTAACTTTTTGCACTCGTACTTTATGGTTTGGGATGCAATGTTGGAACTTATTGCACATTTTTAGTGTGAGGAGGAGGGGTAGACAAACTTACAAAAATTGTATAATTTTTAAAATTTTTGTTGCGTTGTGTCTAGTTTAGTTTAGCGTTTTCGGGTTTTATTTATGTTTTTGCATGTTTAGGACCTAAAACGGTGAACCTCCTTCGAATCTAAACTTCGTTATTTGTCCTTGAGGGCTGAGAACCGAATCTAAGATTGCATGACAACTAGTTTAGGTGTAGGACACAATCCTTGTATATGTAAAAGCATGAGCTAAAGTTTGCATTTAGACCCTACTTTTGAAGAAATGCTAAAATCATTACTTAGGTAGATAACTTAAGAATTGAAGGCATGTGATATTAAACTTGAGTTTGGGGAGAACTAGTAAGCACAAAATTGAAACCCAAGAACTGTGAGTTGAATTTGAGCCCAAGAGCGAACATCAAAAAGCTCTTTTTCTTGACATTTTTGTGTGAATGCTTTGACTTGTGGAAAGATTACAAATTTTGCACCTAATACTGAGTTGAACCTACATGCAATGATTTGAGATGGTAAACGATGAATCAGCCTCACTAGAATTAACCATTTTCTTTACCTTATTTTCTCTTTTTCATCCACTCTAGGAAGCCCCTTTGAGCCTATATTTTTGTAGTTTGTAGATTTTTCTTTCGTCCTAACCCAATTTTTGCAAACCATCACTTGGTTTGTTACTTAACCCGATTTTTTGCAAAGCTCGCATTGAGCCTTTGTTTTCTTCTAGCGTTTTATCTTTGTTTATGGCATCATAGTAGCAAGCCAAAAGGCTAAGAAGTGAATGAGCATCACTAACCAAAAAGAAAAAAAAGAAAAACAGAAAAAGAAAAGAGACGAACAAAAGAAGGAGAACTCTATCTCCCAGTTCTTAAAATTAGAACGTCTCAGAAAAGAAAAAATATATATGTAAATAAAAAGCTCAATCACTTCACAATTTGCTAAAGCCATCTTTAAACTTTGTTTTTCTAGCACTAGAACTCCTAACCCTTGTTGTACCTTTAACCCTCTAACCACATTACAACCCCAATTCGAGGCTGTTTTTGATATCATCGGAGTCATGTAGCATAGTAGAGAAACTCGGATGAACGTGCAAAATCAACGTAATCCTAAGCAAGAACATAAGCCGAGAGTAAACACTTTAGCCACCAAAATTGTGTGAATTGAGTGAACTACCTATGGTGAGGTGTTTTATTTAGCTATCCCCTTAAGCTCGTTTAATTGAACATGTGTCCTTTTTCTTAAAACATATGACCTATGATAATTGAAATGCAGCTTTTGGATATCGTGTCTCTACTTTGTATTTGCGAATGCATGTAATTACAGATACTCGGAATTGTGTCAAGCACCTAGTCAAACCGGGAGGTTTGATAGGGGTCAAAAACCCCTATCTTTGGGTACGGTTTTAGGACGGTTTTTAGTGTTATTTCATGAATAAGCGAGCAATTCTCGCATTTATATGCCTTTGTGTGAGTTAGTTAGGAATTGGAAATGTTTTATTAACTTTTTGTTGTTTAGGCTCGTTTTCTGATCATTTTAGGCAAATAAGGACAAAATGGCATGTATGTTATAATTCCGTTATCTTTTATAGCTAATTGATCCGCCAAAAGTCGCACCAAACGGAGCGTTTGCTTAAAATGAGCGATTGGCGGGTCAATTTAGCCTCGAGACTAATGTTATTTGAAGTTTTCGTGCATGCGCAGGGATAAATTCGGGTGAAAATTACATCGTGGAACATCGAGCAACCGTGCGCAAGCGTGCAGGGCAAAACGGCTCGTCGAACTGGCCTTTTTAGGCCAGCTCACCGAGCAGGCCTCCGGGGGCCTGCTCGGGCAAGCTGGGGGCCTGCTCGGCGCGAGCTGGCCTGCAAGGGCCAGCTCGCCGAGCAGCGCGCCCTGCTCGGCGAGCTGACCTGCGGGAATTGGTCAAAATAAGCAGTTTTGACCCCACGACTCCACGACCGGTCCCACGACTTCCCACCTACATAAGGACACGAAATAGGTCAAAAAGAGGGCCCGAGCTACAACTATAAATAGAACTTTTCCATTGTAAATTAGACATCTTTCATTATTGTAATTTACTTTAGCTTTCCCCTTGAAATTCCTCTCCATCTCCTCCATCTTCTTCAACCTCCATTGAAGCTCCTTCAAAGCTGTTCTCTGAGGAATATTCAAGGTCCGTCCTTAAGACCTAGGAAGCCGGCTGCAGAGTAGACAGGTTCCCTGAAAGGGATTTTCGTATCTCCTTTTATCTTTCCTTGTTTGTACTCTTTGATACAGTCTATGAATCCTAGGCTAATTGTATCCTGTGACATTGTTCTTCGCCTTTAATAATATTTTAGCTCTTGTTTTGTTCTGTGATTATTTGTTTAATCTTTGTCTTACGCTTTATTCAATTGGTTTAACTCATTCAAAAGCCCCAAAATCGAGTAGGCACATATTGTGAGCTGTATCTGACCTAGTCAGAGCCTAGGAGATTGACGACCTCTTAGTTGATTAAGCCCAAATTGCTGAGCCTTAGACCTAGTTTCAGCCTTACAAGGGAATCACGCACTAGGAACTTCAGGAGGGTAAGTAGGGTTAATCGCCTTAAATACAAGTGACTTAGATTAGGTTTTTAATCAACAGACCTAATAACCTAACTTCATTATTATCGTTCATACCATGTTCCTTCGGGTAATGGCATTAGTGAAAGATCACCTAGGAGTAGTATAACTTAATTAGGAGTAGTTTAACTTAATTAGGCGTAGAACAACTTAGTTAGACTTAGATAACTTAGCTAGGAGTAGTATAATTCAACCTAGGAGTAGATTAACTTAAGCAAAACCAAACTCAAAACCCCCAAAGCCTAGATAACACCTGAGACCAAGTATCTCGATACTTGTGGTAAATAAGTCTTGTGGATTCGATACCTGGACTTTCCAGATTTATTACTTGATAACGATGGGGTACACTTATCCCTTAGTGAGCCTTGCGGTACCGAACGTCGTGAGGCGCATCAGGCGGTCACAACGACGAACACACCGACGAAAATCCTAAGTCTCTTCCTCAACAAGGTCAGCATGACCTAACTCCAAACAAGAACCCTAAAACTGACCTTGCAACCTCTTCAAAGAAGAAGAAGAAGTACAAGTAGCCGAATGAGAAATTCTTCGTTAAAGTGTACCCGAGCGTAAAGAATCATGAGGTTCTTAGATGTCGATGGTTCTCTCCGAGCTTCATAACAGATGAGCAACCGTTCTGTGAATGGATTGAGAAGAATGAATGGGCTGGACTCTTTTCACTTGCTGGTAGAACCTACCCTAGGTTAGTACGGGAATTTTACTCCAACCTCTGTGTTGATGGAAGTGATGTTGACCATCTGGTAACCCACGTTAAAGGTAAGAAGCTAACGAGTACCCCATCCTATCTCGCAACCTTACTTAATCTGCCAAACACCAGAACTGAATTCAGGACTACTAAGGAAAAGCTTGACCACACTGCAACGTTCTGTAAACCAGCGAAACACAAAGGAGAAATACCCAGTACATGCATGGGTCAAAATCAAAAGATGGCTCACTATCTCCTCACTAACTTCATCTTCCCAAAAATCAACTCAGCATCATCAGCTTCAAATTTCGAGCAGTGCTTCATTTGGCACATGCTGACCTACAGCCCTCTCAACATGCCCGTATTTCTGGTAGGAGCACTCCAATGGAGTACTATCAAGCTCAGACTGGGTTCCCTTATAACCAGAATCCTCGAAGATCATCAAATCGACTTGATTAATGAAACAGAAACTGTGGGAACTGAAATCACAACTGCCTTGTTGTTTGGGTTAGTATATGACCAACCCATCAAGCCCAAGAAGGGAAAAGGGGTCATCGAGGAAGCTCAGGAGGAAGCTCAAGAGGAAGCTGATGATGAGCAACCTCAGGAAGAGAACATCGTTGTAGCTGAAACTGCTAACCCTACCAAGCGAGAAAAGAAACGCAAAGCAATCCAAACTAGCTCAAAAGATGTTGATGCTGTCCCCAAGAAAATCTAGGTTGTCTCAAAGGGGAAGAAAGTTGATTCTGATCAGTGTAAGTCAGTAGAGAAAAGAAAGAGGCAAGATGAGCCTGATGAACTGGAAAGTGAGGAAACCCCTCTGAAGAAGAAGAAGAGAACTTCTGATCTGAGTCCAGTTGAAGCTGTCCCTCTTGGCTTTGCAGTACCTGATGATTCTCACTTCATTAGAAGCCAGGAGATTGACCTTGAGCAAATTCCTGCTGATGAAGAAGCAGAAGAACTAAGCAACAATGAAGGTCAGCATAATACTGATGAGGATGTTGAGCAACATCAAGAAGCTCATGCTGAGCAAGAACAAACAGGGAATGTTGAGCAAGTTGAAAATCCAGCTGTACAGAACGAGACAGTTGATGCTGAGCTCACAGAGCAAGAAATGGTGATGGAAGGCCTCAACACTGATCTCGGGGTAGAATCATCTCTTGATTCCATTCCTGTTGAACCTTCTCCCCCAAAGACCAAAAAGTTGAAAAGGCTTAAGAAGAAGGCATACAGATCTCCAGTCATTAACCTCTTGGATGATTCGCCTCTGAGGGATCAAATCACAGACCTCACGGATACTCAATTTAAGTTCTTCTCAACGCATCCTGAGCCCTCCACACAGGAAAAACAAGCCTCTGTTACTCATACTGAGCAACACGCCAAGACTCCAGAAAATCCAAACCAAGCCGAGCAAGAGCTCGAAGTCCTAGCTGCTCAAGGAGACAAGCAAGCTAAGGAAAATCCTGCTCAACCTGAGGTGCCTCTTCCTGCACCAACTCAAGTCCATGATGAGCAGGTCAATATCTCTGCAAATCCACCCCCTTCCCATCACATTTCGCAGAATATTGAGTAGTCAGTTCCTGCTGCTAATCAAAATCAAAGTCCAGCTGTTGACCATACTGGCACTTCCACTCAAGGACAACACCAAACACCTCCTCAATCAGGTGCTACTAGAATCCCGGCCACTGAGCTAAATCCTGAGGCACAATTTGCCTATCTTCATGCAACTGAGTCTAGACGTCGTATCATTAACTCGGCTCAACATCTTCTCCAGGATTTAAACACTTCTCATGCCGATGCTGCTGGGTCCGCAAATGCTGAATCACAAGAATTTTTGTCTGTCACTCAACTTCTCAATGAGATCAAGAATCTCAAAGATTTAGTAAGTGTCATGACCTCGGCCCAAACACAGCAACCCAAGCAAGAATCATTTGTCAAGCTGACCGAGCTAATATTGATGATGGTGAATCACATGAATTCACTTCAGGGGCAAATCAACGCTCTACCTACCGTCAACATGTGCTATGCTACCTTTGCTGAGTTACGTCATTATTTTAATAAGTTGTCTTCTGAGCTGACTGGTACTCGTGAACTTCTCTCCTCATCTTCCCAATGTTCGATGGATGAAATTAGCGAAGCTGTCCGTCTTCTAAACCTGAGTAAAGAGGAAATGGAAACTGACTTGGTGAAAACTAATACTATCCTCCAGACTACTCAGAGCTTATTTAGACATGTGCGTCACATAAATGCTCAGCGTGATATCTACGACAAGGCTGTACTTCGAATGTGCCATCAATCTTATGCTCAGCTAACTGACGCAATATCTTGGCTAACTAAGTCACAGGAATACATACTCAGCATGATCAGCGCATCTATTCGCATCCCTGGTTCAGTTCTGGATGATGGAGTCCCAATGCTTAATGGGTTATTTGAAAGCACGAAACGTCTCAAGGCATATTCGGTCAAGCTAACTCGTGCTGCTCTCAATGATACCTTCATCCCTCCTCCGCCTGATGGTGGCAAAACGGGGGAGAAAGCACAAGCTGATGGAACTCAGCCAACGGCAGGAGAAACTTCAGGAAATCAGCAAAAGAGGAAAGCCAAAGACAAAGGCAAAGGGATAGCTCAAGTCAATAGAAACTAGATTAGCCTTTAGCTTTAAAGATTGACTTGTGTATTTTGTGCTGACCATTTATATCAACTTAAGCATCTTTTCATTCATACTGTTTTGTTGATAAGTGATGCTTACTATTATAATATATGTTGAACTGTCTAAAATTGAACAAACAAATAAATTAAAATTAAAAACATACTCAGTACACATAAACTCTGATACCAAAACTATTCATGTATCAAACTGAGTAAACATTGAACTCTTCTGAAAATTGACCTAGGTTCATCTAAATTAGCTCTTAGAAAATCTAGGATTGAACTAAGTCAGTATAAACATGTCTTCCCTAATTACTCAATTAAATCTTAGAAGGTTTAGAGTTAAGTTAAGACAATATACACAACCCTTACGGGGGAGTAATTTCAGAAGAATAAAATGTAATTCAATCATGGGGAATTTCAATACTGAGTTCCATAAATTAAATATTTTGCCAACATCAAAATGGGGGAGTTTGTTGAAACACCTTTCCACAAGATTTTGATTTGACAAAATCATTTAAGTTTAATCCATGATTAAGAGACAACTAAATTTAAGTGCTTTGATTTAATTGTACTAATCCGTTTGTTCAATATTGAGTATAAATGCAAAAGGAAATAAAAATTAAGACAGGACAAAGTCAGCATGAGAACACAACACAAGCTGAGTGAAGAGCAACTCAGCACAAGAGAAGATAAGTCATATTCGAAACAACAGCTTTAGAATGAAGCTGATCAAAGAAGCTGAGTGGAACGAAGCTCAACATAAAAGAAGTCTGCTTCAGAACTAGATCTTGCAGAACGAAGCTGACCATGGAAGCTGAGTGAAAAAGAACTCAGTATGAGAATTGGTGACAATCGAAGACAATGACTAGCAAAGTAAAGCTGAGTGATCTTCAGGACAGCATGAATGATCCATTGGCTAAAAGACAAATCCGACAACTGTCTGCACCAATAATTGAAGCCTTGGAATTACGTAAAAGCCAAATTCCGAGATGCATGGGTCAACTGTTCTTTGCTATAAGACAAACTGCCGCAAGAAGACAAAGCCTGTAGGAAGAAGACAAGCCTGACATCTGAAGAAATCAGAAAACAAGATTGGCCTGCACATCTGAAGCTGACTAGAAGGTTGTCCCCCAAAAGAGTCGTTTTGGATTCAACGGACAAATCAAATTCAAATCATTTTGATCCTCAAAGTTCAACTATAAAAGGACAAGCAATCCTCTTGGATCATTGTCGATTTTACAGAAGATACAAGAGAGAAAAATACAAGTTCAAAGCACTCAAAAACAAGAAAGAAATCTTACACCAACTTTCTATCCCTGTGTAAATGCTAGATTGATTGCTTTGTAATCATCTAAAATGTTCTTTATCTGAAAAAGAGCAAATTGTATCAATCGTAAATTGAGAGAGTTGTGCTAAGTGTTTAGTTGTAAATACTCAGTGGTAGAGAAATCTAGGTGCTGGGTTGTAGCACTTAGTAGGAGTTGGGTAGACGAATAGAGGAAGGTACTCTTGCATATTCAACGGTTTGTGCTCTACCTTTAAAGAGCTCAGTATTGGATTCTAAAAGCCCGGAGAAGTCTGGGGACTAGACGTAGGCGGAGTGGCCGAACCAGGATAAGTGATACTGAGTAATCTCTAACTCTCTTAAAATATATATATGTGCATGTGTTGCTTGTTATATTTACTCAGCATATAAACTGTTTAAAGCTGACACTGAGTAAATTAAAGTGCTGAGTTGGAAGCTGACCACTAAAGTGTCAATTCCCAACTCACAAGTGAAACAGTCTTAGTCAACATCTGACTAAAGCTGTATTACACTAAGATCGGCCAAGCTGACCAAAGCTGAGTTAATAAACTCACCAAAATAATCAAGTCAGCAAGATTAATCAGGAAAAAGTTACATTAGTTCCTAACCCCCCCCCTTGGAACTAATCACACGGGACCAACACAAACTTTTTTCTTTATTTATTTAAATAATATTTTACCCTTTTTAAAATAGCAGATTTTAGGTTTTCATGAGCTAGTTTATTTTATGTGTCTGCATTTTTTTAAGATTTTGAATTTGTTTTAATTTTTCTCTCCGTGTTTATTTGTTTTTGGGTTGTATTTTAATACCTTCACTTTGTTTTTGTGTTTTTTTTAATAAAGGCATGAAGCTAGCTAAAGAACAGAGACATGACATTCCAACCAGGTTGGTATTCCCCACAAACTGAAACAAAGTTATACCAAAAATATTATTAAAAAGGAAAAGAAAACAACTAGACAAATCTAAACTACTCTAAGTGACAGAAGTTATTACCGAAAGAAGTAACGAGTTCCACCAAAAAATATCATTGGCAGAAACACCAAATCTAGTTAAAGTATCTGCAACTTGATTCTCCTCACGATAGATGTGCGAGACAACCACATGCATGATAGATAAAGTTATATATAGCATGTTCTGCACGGATCATTGGAATTTGAGTGCATGGGGGATCATGAATATTATCCGCAACATGTGTCTTTTTATGCTAATCGGCTGGTGTTTTCGGGGGGGGGGGGGGGGGATAGACGAGCCTCAATCCATTTATTTTTCGGAGCATGGCGATTTCAATAGTTTTTCTTTTGACAAGGATTCTGTCACTTGAGTACAGTGAAGTATAGTCATATGGTCATCAAAATCTCCATCATTATGTATCATGTCACTTGGCTTGGTATGCTTATGGAAAAGCATTCAACATGGTGATAAAGTTATATGGTTCTAACACCACAAGTTTATGACTAAGCTTGTGGTGTTAGAACCATACACTTCATCATCGTGCTCACTTTTCATAGAATGTACAATCCAAGTGGCAGGTACATAGTAAAAGAGATTCGATGATGAAGTGGCAGGTACATACTAGATCTGGTTTTCTGTACTTTGTTACCTTCACAGATGACTATAGCCGATACGGGTATGTGTATCTGATGAAACATAAATCTGAAACTCTTTTGAGATTCAAAGATTTTAAAAATGAAGTAGAAAATCAACTTGGCAAGAAAGTAAAAGTGCTCTGATCTGATAGAGGGGGCGAATACTTGAGCCAAGAGTTTGCCTCATCCTTGAGAGAGTGTGGGATTGTTTCCCAACTCACTCCTCCCGGTACACCCCAATGGAATGGAGTGTCAGAAAGGAGGAATAGGACCCTGCTCGACATGGTCCGCTCAATGATGAGTCAAGCTTCTCTCCCTATCTCCTTTTGGGGATTTGCTTTGGAAACTGCTGCTCATATAATTAACAATACACCGAGCAAGGCAGTTGAAGGAACACCATATGAATTATGGACGGGCCGAAAGCCCAACGTTTCCTTCATGAAGATTTGGGGCTGTGATGCACATGTCAAGAAATTGATATGTGGCAAACTAGAGTCTAGATCTGTTAAATGCCAGTTCGTGGGTTACCCTAAAGAAACTAAAGGTTATTACTTCTACAACCCAGCCGAGAATAAAACATTCGTGGCTAGGTTTGCAGTCTTTTTGGAAAAGGAATTCCTTTCCAAAGTAGACAGTGAGAGCAATATTGATCTCGCTGAGATTCAAGACTCACCGACTCCTGCAGCAAATGCTGAGGATGCTCAGGTAACTGATTTAGGTCCTCAAGAAATTGAAGAGGCTGAACCAGTTACACAGGAACCTAGAAGGTCTGATAGGACACATCATCAGCCCGAGAGGTACGGCTTTGTCGTGACTGATGATGGGGACATAATGGTCGATGACCAGGATGAGCCCAAGACTTATCAAGAGGCTATTGAAAGCCCACAATCAGATCAATGGCGTAAAGCCATGGAGGCTGAAATGCAGTCTATGCGTGATAACCAAGTGTGGAACTTGGTGGACCCACCTCCGGGTGTTAAAACGATTGGCTGCAAGTGGTGTTTCAAATTAAAAGCCGATAACACCTTCAAGGGGCGACTGGTGGCAAAAGGTTATAGACAAATCCAAGGAATTGACTATGATGAAACCTTTTCACCAGTTGCTATGTTCAAATCCATTAGGATAGTACTGGCCATAGCTGCATGGTATAACTATGAGATATGGCAGATGGATGTTAAAACCGCTTTCCCGAACGGGAAGTTACTGGAGGATGTCTACATGACACAACCAGAGGGTTTTATCGATCTGAAGTATCCTAACCGAGTATGTAAGCTTCAAAGATCCATTTATGGATTGAAGCAAGCATCTAGGTCTTGGAATCAGAGATTCAATGAAGCCATAACTGAATATGGTTTCGTGCAGAATCCTGATGAACCCTGTGTGTATATGAAATTCAGTGGGAGCATATCCACTTTCCTGATATTGTATGTCGATGACATACTACTCATTGGAGGCGATATACCAACACTGCAAGGCGTGAAGCAGTGGTTGAGTAAATGCTTCGCAATGAAAGACTTAGGAGAAGCTGAAACGATCTTAGGGATCAGGATCTATAGAGATAGATCCAACAGACTTCTAGGCTTGAGTCAGGCAACGTACATAGACAAAGTTCTTAGAAGATTCAGCATGGACCAGGCTAAGAAAGGATTCATGCCTATGCGCCATGGGTTGAAACTTGGTAAGAAAGATTGTCCTCGGACAAAGCACGACAGAGAGAACATGGAAAAGGTCCCATATGCATCAGCTATAGGATTTATCATGTACTCTATGTTATGTACAAGGCCAGATGTTGCATTTGCACTTAGCATGACTAGCCGGTACCAGTCAGATCCCGGCGAGGAGCACTGGAAGGCAGTTAAGGCTATCCTAAAGTACCTTAAGCGTACCAAGGATCTCTTTTTAGTTTTTGGTGGGCAAGAGTAATGGCAGTATCAGGTTACACTAACCAAGGTTTTAAGGATGATAACTAGTCACATACTGGTTATGGATTTCTCCTGAATGGCGATGCCATTAGTTGGAGATCCTTAAAGTAGCCAACCATTGCCGATTCTATGATGGAAGCTAAGTACATCGTTGCATGTGATACTGTAGAGGAAGCAGTTTGGATCAAGAAGTTCATAACTGATTTAGGAGTAGGTCAAACTCTCCTAAGATCAGTTGATGTTTTCCTGTGACGATAATTGGGCCATAGCACAAGCACTGGAGCCCATGTCACACAAGAGATCCAAACGCGTACTTAGATAGTAACACCTTACCCGGTGACATTACATTGTGGAGGGTTGACACTGAGAACAATGTTGCTGATCAGTTTGCCAAGGCACTTGGTAGTACTAGATCTATAGTGTTTAGGGCAATACCTGCTTGGAACTAGTTCAAGTGGGAGACTGTTGGTGTGCCCTAGTTCATAGGCATTGGTTCTTATAAAATGTATTTGTGTCACATTAATAAAGGCATTAATCTAGTTCATTTATATCTTGTGCTATAATATGAATAGAGTATCCATTGATTGATAATCATAAAACCATATCCCAAGTCTATTCTATCATGGGAATGATTAGGACCACAGGCTTGTATATTCGACGACTGTATGGTAGTAGTTGATACTAGCCATAGCACTTGATAAGTCAGTTGTGAATATGGGTACATGTTATATACATGTGACTGGATCGATCCGCCCGAGAAAACTACATGGTGGTTGTGTCATTAATTTTCTCAAGTAGGTCTCTAACTGTCTTCAGACCAGATTTCATTATAATATCAATGTTGGATCCAGTTCACTTTGACATACGCCTAACAGGTCTGTAACAGGATGCCAAATACGGGTATGATTGGGTGAACAGGTGAACACATTAGTATTGATAGTGAAGTGATGGAATTACCACTCACATAACAGTGAGATGATATCACAGGCCACTTGATAAGTGAGATTGATAAGTGTGTGGCCACACCCTGATAAGTAGTTTACTTATCTGATTCATTAATCTACTTAAGATCAAGAAATATCATAAACATCAGAGAGGATGACAGCCGCCATGCCTCTAGTTTATAATATCGATATCAAATGGTAAAAGAAGTTAAGAGATAACTACAGGGTCTCTGCATCTTTAGACTGCTGAAATAGCTGTATTGGTTAGGGGCAGTAATGGTTTGCTAGAACCCACTTACTGTTTGTGGGCCGTGAGCCCACTGCTAGCTAAGGACAGTCCCATAGGATCGTGCACATTGAACATCTGAGTTAGAACTTATAGAACGGTACACTGGAGGGATGAGATTAATTAATTGGTTGATAGTAAAATGTCAAGGCAATTAATTGGTGGTTAATTAATTGATTAATTGATACTTTGTATCAATGTAATTGATTAATAGATTTAGGCGTTGAGTATTTAATTGGTTAATTAGTTTACGGGATGCAATTAATTAATTTGTAAATTAATGAAATTGCATTCGTGAATAATTAATCAAACTAATACGTCAATTTATTAATTAGTGTTGTTTATGTAATTGGGGTAATTGAATTTAATCTAATAATAACTAATTGCATAGAATAAATACTATTAGTATTTATTTAAGTGATTATGTTAGAATTAGATTAGTTTTATAATTAACCAATTAACCCTAAACCAATTAGGTTTAGAAATAACTACACTATATATAATAAAAGCCTAAAACCTAATCTAAGCGAATTAACTACTATTGAGATCGGCGGCCACAGAGGAAGAAAAAATCAATTTGATTTTTTTTCGACAGAACCACCAAAACAAAAGTGGGATTTGTTTGGCTAATTACCTAATCTCTCCAGTTCTTCATCCGTTCTTCGGCTAGCACCGGTTCTGGCTCAATAGCTGTTCGTGCACCTGACTACGGAGATCTTACTACCTTGTGGATTCTTCAGCCGTCTCTAGATGAGACATTCCGGGTATGTTTATATCCCTAAACGGATCAAAAGGTTTTATTCAATCAATGGTTAACGGACAAAGATCAAATTAAAGGGATTAGAAATAAATTTTAAACCGCAATTCCGCTGCGCTACAGTTGATTAACTGGCAATAATCCCTAACAGTGGTATCAGAGCAATGGTTTAGTCCGTTTTGATTGATTGAAAAATTAATATGATTTGGTTTTATTATTTTTCCAAATCAAGTTTTGAAATTTCCTATTAATTCCTCGTGTAGAAATTGTTCTAGGAAGTTTTCAATTTTATTTATGTCTATATTTTTTGTTGTGTTTGGTTCTGAAATTAATTTTAGAATAATAAATTAAAAAATATACAGCAGCAATTTATTTAAACAAAAAAAAAAATAGTTTCGGACACGAAATAGCGGTCGCGGGACTGCTGTCCGCGAACAGCAGCCCCGCGGCTGCTGTTGGGCGGACAGCAGCACTGTTGCTGTCCGCCAGACAGTAGCCACGGGGCTGCTGTCCATGGACAGCAGCCCCGTCGCTGTTCCGGGTCCGTTAAAAAATTCAGAATTTGTTTAATTTTGGATTTGACGGGACTGATTTTAATCTTTAAATTTTTCTCGGGTAATTTTAATAAAATCAGGGTCCTAATACCGTTTAATTTATTAAACATGCTTTAAATAAAAATTAATTGGTATTAAAACGTTTTTGATTGGCATGCATATTTAATTTTTTATCGAATTGATAATTTGTATAAAATTGAATATGGTTAATTCGTGAAATTGGCCCAATAGATCGTGACACCGGTTTAAATTGGGAGGGCTAAATTTTAGATATGTGACGACCCTAAAAATTCAGTGGGAGCGAAATTGTAATTTTGCATTCAAATGGATATTAACCGTTCGGGCCTTTATGGGCCTTAGTCACATATGGTAAAATTGGCGATTTCACCCTAAGTAACTCGGCTTAACTTTATTAGATGATTTTGGAATGCCATGATCATGCATTATATTTGTATGTCTTACCGTGCAGCAACATGTTATAGAATTCTATGGGCCCTAAATTAAAGTCGGTTTGTAATTTAATTATTTTGGAAAATATGGCCTACGTGCCATTCTTTTATTAATGTAATTTTAGAGTAGATTCTATTTATAAAATTGTAATTGGTCGTGAAGAAGCCCAGATGGTCCAAACCCATGGTGGGAGTCCAAGGAGACTTAAAGCAAGCCCGTGAAGATTAGATAGTATATCTAGTTTCACTAGGATGTATTATAAGGCCCATAGAGTCTCTATGTTTATTTTGATTATACAATTGCTTAGTATAACATGAAATATAAGTAGCAACGATCACCAGATCATCAACCCGCGATAATTATATGTTAAAGCCGTATCACTTAATTAATCCGGATAATGAAATATTGAGTCGCTTAAAAGTGCTTTCCAGATTCACACCTCTTCCTCCCAGGTAGTGCTACAGTGTATGACGTGCCCTAGCAGGTATGCTATAGTAATTAGTGGGCCGTCGAGGGTTAGGATACTTCGGTATGGCTAACGCGTGTATGGTGGTTGGACTCAACGTGGGTAGCATTAGCTCAGAGCGGGCCCTAAGCACAGATGGGCTAAGTGTCACAAAGCCCATCAAACCAAGAGTCCTTGCGGAGGATTGGATAGTTTATCCTACCAAATCGTCAATGGTCGACGGCGGAGCCCTAGCTCGGTCTATTATTGATGGATTGTGGATCTTGGTCAAGACAGCCAAATAAATATCACCAATAACAAATTAAAATGGATTATTAATTTGATCTTTGGCTTAAGACCTTTATTCTAACTCTAATGTAATTTTTCCACGTAGATAAAAATCACCAAGTTTCATAAAAAGAAATAATGACTGCAACAAGCAACAACTCACTCAGACCACTCTTGGAAAAGGAAAAACTTTCAGGGACTGATTTCCTTGACTGTCCTATAAACTCACAAAAGGTTTGTAGACACGAGTGGAAGGAATCTGTACTGACTGCTACCTTACCAGCCAATAAAGGGAACATACATAAGGGAAAGGCCAAGTCCAAGTCCAAGGCGAACGCCCAAAAGGCCAAGTCAAAGACAAGGAAGGTGGCATCTCCTAAAGGTAGGTTGGCCTCGACAGATGATATCTGTCACGAGTGTAATGAGAAGGGACACTGGAAGAACGTGTGTCCAAAGCTAAGGGAGAAACAGAAGGCTAAAGCTTCTGGTTCTAGCATTTATGTTGTTGAGATAAATCTGTCTATTTCTACATCTTGGGTTTTAGACACTGGACGTGGTACTCACATTTGCTCAAATGTGCAGGGACTGAGAAATAGGAGGTTGTTAGGATCTGGTGAAGTGGATCTTCGAGTCGGCAATGGTGCTCGTGTAGAGGCCTTGGAGATCGGAGATTACACTTTAGAGATGCATACTGGTTTAGTTTTAGAACTCAGAGATTGTTGTTTTGTACCTGCAATGCGCAGGAACATTATCTCAGTTTCTATGTTGGATGTTTCCGGTTTTAATTTTAATATTGGACGTGGTAGGATTTCTATACATCGTGGAAATATTGTTTATGGAACCGCATTTCTAGAAAATGGTTTGTATATCCTTGATCTAAAACGTAGTGAATCAATCTATAACAAAAATGCTAAAAGGATTAAGACTAATGAACTGAATCCTACATATATCTGGCACTGTCGTCTTGGCCACATAAATGAGAAACGCATAACTAGGCTTCACTCTAGTGGAGCGCTAGGGTCATTTGACATGCAGTCTTATGACACGTGTGAATCTTGTTTAAAAGGGAAGATGACAAAGGCGCCTTTCACCAAAACTGGTGTAAGGGCCACAGAGCTATTGGAGCTGATACACTCAGATGTATGCGGTCCAATGAGCACCAGTGCTAGATCTGGTTTTCTGTACTTTGTTACCTTCACAGATGACTATAGCCGATACGGGTATGTGTATCTGATGAAACATAAATCTGAAACTCTTTTGAGATTCAAAGATTTTAAAAATGAAGTAGAAAATCAACTTGGCAAGAAAGTAAAAGTGCTCCAGTCTGATAGAGGGGGCGAATACTTGAGCCAAGAGTTTGCCTCATTCTTGAGAGAGTGTGGGATTGTTTCCCAACTCACTCCTCCTGGTACACCCCAATGGAATGGAGTGTCAGAAAGGAGGAATAGGACCCTGCTCGACATGGTCCGCTCAATGATGAGTCAAGCTTCTCTCCCTATCTCCTTTTGGGGATTTGCTTTGGAAACTGCTGCTCATATAATTAACAATACACCGAGCAAGGCAGTTGAAGGAACACCATATGAATTATGGACGGGCCGAAAGCCCAACGTTTCCTTCATGAAGATTTGGGGCTGTGATGCACATGTCAAGAAATTGATATGTGGCAAACTAGAGTCTAGATCTGTTAAATGCCAGTTCGTGGGTTACCCTAAGGAAACTAAGGGTTATTACTTCTACAACCCAGCCGAGAATAAAACATTCGTGGCTAGGTTTGCAGTCTTTTTGGAAAAGGAATTCCTTTCCAAAGTAGACAGTGAGAGCAATATTGATCTCGCTGAGATTCAAGACTCACCGACTCCTGCAGCAGATGCTGAGGATGCTCAGGTAACTGATTTAGGTCCTCAAGAAATTGAAGAGGCTGAACCAGTTACACAGGAACCTAGAAGGTCTGATAGGACACGTCATCAGCCCGAGAGGTACGGCTTTGTCGTGACTGATGATGGGGACATAATGGTCGATGACCAGGATGAGCCCAAGACTTATCAAGAGGCTATTGAAAGCCCACAATCAGATCAATGGCGTAAAGCCATGGAGGCTGAAATGCAGTCTATGCGTGATAACCAAGTGTGGAACTTGGTGGACCCACCTCCGGGTGTTAAAACGATTGGCTGCAAGTGGTGTTTCAAATTAAAAGCCGATAACACCTTCAAGGGGCGACTGGTGGCAAAAGGTTATAGACAAATCCAAGGAATTGACTATGATGAAACCTTTTCACCAGTTGCTATGTTCAAATCCATTAGGATAGTACTGGCCATAGCTGCATGGTATAACTATGAGATATGGCAGATGGATGTTAAAACCGCTTTCCCGAACGGGAAGTTACTGGAGGATGTCTACATGACACAACCAGAGGGTTTTATCGATCTGAAGTATCCTAACCGAGTATGTAAGCTTCAAAGATCCATTTATGGATTGAAGCAAGCATCTAGGTCTTGGAATCAGAGATTCAATGAAGCCATAACTGAATATGGTTTCGTGCAGAATCCTGATGAACCCTGTGTGTATATGAAATTCAGTGGGAGCATATCCACTTTCCTGATATTGTATGTCGATGACATACTACTCATTGGAGGCGATATACCAACACTGCAAGGCGTGAAGCAGTGGTTGAGTAAATGCTTCGCAATGAAAGACTTAGGAGAAGCTGAAACGATCTTAGGGATCAGGATCTATAGAGATAGATCCAACAGACTTCTAGGCTTGAGTCAGGCAACGTACATAGACAAAGTTCTTAGAAGATTCAGCATGGACCAAGCTAAGAAAGGATTCATGCCTATGCGCCATGGGTTGAAACTTGGTAAGAAAGATTGTCCTCGGACAAAGCACGACAGAGAGAACATGGAAAAGGTCCCATATGCATCAGCTATAGGATTTATCATGTACTCTATGTTATGTACAAGGCCAGATGTTGCATTTGCACTTAGCATGACTAGCCGGTACCAGTCAGATCCCGGCGAGGAGCACTGGAAGGCAGTTAAGGCTATCCTAAAGTACCTTAAGCGTACCAAGGATCTCTTTTTAGTTTTTGGTGGGCAAGAGTAATGGCAGTATCAGGTTACACTAACCAAGGTTTTAAGGATGATAACTAGTCACATACTGGTTATGGATTTCTCCTGAATGGCGATGCCATTAGTTGGAGATCCTTAAAGTAGCCAACCATTGCCGATTCTATGATGGAAGCTAAGTACATCGTTGCATGTGATACTGTAGAGGAAGTAGTTTGGATCAAGAAGTTCATAACTGATTTAGGAGTAGGTCAAACTCTCCTAAGATCAGTTGATGTTTTCCTGTGACGATAATTGGGCCATAGCACAAGCACTGGAGCCCATGTCACACAAGAGATCCAAACGCGTACTTAGATAGTAACACCTTACCCGGTGACATTACATTGTGGAGGGTTGACACTGAGAACAATGTTGCTGATCAGTTTGCCAAGGCACTTGGTAGTACTAGATCTATAGTGTTTAGGGCAATACCTGCTTGGAACTAGTTCAAGTGGGAGACTGTTGGTGTGCCCTAGTTCATAGGCATTGGTTCTTATAAAATGTATTTGTGTCACATTAATAAAGGCATTAATCTAGTTCATTTATATCTTGTGCTATAATATGAATAGAGTATCCATTGATTGATAATCATAAAACCATATCCCAAGTCTATTCTATCATGGGAATGATTAGGACCACAGGCTTGTATATTCGACGACTGTATGGTAGTAGTTGATACTAGCCATAGCACTTGATAAGTCAGTTGTGAATATGGGTACATGTTATATACATGTGACTGGATCGATCCGCCCGAGAAAACTACATGGTGGTTGTGTCATTAATTTTCTCAAGTAGGTCTCTAACTGTCTTCAGACCAGATTTCATTATAATATCAATGTTGGATCCAGTTCACTTTGACATACGCCTAACAGGTCTGTAACAGGATGCCAAATACGGGTATGATTGGGTGAACAGGTGAACACATTAGTATTGATAGTGAAGTGATGGAATTACCACTCACATAACAGTGAGATGATATCACAGGCCACTTGATAAGTGAGATTGATAAGTGTGTGGCCACACCCTGATAAGTAGTTTACTTATCTGATTCATTAATCTACTTAAGATCAAGAAATATCATAAACATCAGAGAGGATGACAGCCGCCATGCCTCTAGTTTATAATATCGATATCAAATGGTAAAAGAAGTTAAGAGATAACTACAGGGTCTCTGCATCTTTAGACTGCTGAAATAGCTGTATTGGTTAGGGGCAGTAATGGTTTGCTAGAACCCACTTACTGTTTGTGGGCCGTGAGCCCACTGCTAGCTAAGGACAGTCCCATAGGATCGTGCACATTGAACATCTGAGTTAGAACTTATAGAACGGTACACTGGAGGGATGAGATTAATTAATTGGTTGATAGTAAAATGTCAAGGCAATTAATTGGTGGTTAATTAATTGATTAATTGATACTTTGTATCAATGTAATTGATTAATAGATTTAGGCGTTGAGTATTTAATTGGTTAATTAGTTTACGGGATGCAATTAATTAATTTGTAAATTAATGAAATTGCATTCGTGAATAATTAATCAAACTAATACGTCAATTTATTAATTAGTGTTGTTTATGTAATTGGGGTAATTGAATTTAATCTAATAATAACTAATTGCATAGAATAAATACTATTGGTATTTATTTAAGTGATTATGTTAGAATTAGATTAGTTTTATAATTAACCAATTAACCCTAAACCAATTAGGTTTAGAAATAACTACACTATATATAATAAAAGCCTAAAACCTAATCTAAGCGAATTAACTACTATTGAGATCGGCGGCCACAGAGGAAGAAAAAATCAATTTGATTTTTTTTCGACAGAACCACCAAAACAAAAGTGGGATTTGTTTGGCTAATTACCTAATCTCTCCAGTTCTTCATCCGTTCTTCGGCTAGCACCGGTTCTGGCTCAATAGCTGTTCGTGCACCTGACTACGGAGATCTTACTACCTTGTGGATTCTTCAGCCGTCTCTAGATGAGACATTCCGGGTATGTTTATATCCCTAAACGGATCAAAAGGTTTTATTCAATCAATGGTTAACGGACAAAGATCAAATTAAAGGGATTAGAAATAAATTTTAAACCGCAATTCCGCTGCGCTACAGTTGATTAACTGGCAATAATCCCTAACAGTGGTATCAGAGCAATGGTTTAGTCCGTTTTGATTGATTGAAAAATTAATATGATTTGGTTTTATTATTTTTCCAAATCAAGTTTTGAAATTTCCTATTAATTCCTCGTGTAGAAATTGTTCTAGGAAGTTTTCAATTTTATTTATGTCTATATTTTTTGTTGTGTTTGGTTCTGAAATTAATTTTAGAATAATAAATTAAAAAATATACAGCAGCAATTTATTTAAACAAAAAAAAAAATAGTTTCGGACACGAAATAGCGGTCGCGGGACTGCTGTCCGCGAACAGCAGCCCCGCGGCTGCTGTTGGGCGGACAGCAGCACTGTTGCTGTCCGCCAGACAGTAGCCACGGGGCTGCTGTCCATGGACAGCAGCCCCGTCGCTGTTCCGGGTCCGTTAAAAAATTCAGAATTTGTTTAATTTTGGATTTGACGGGACTGATTTTAATCTTTAAATTTTTCTCGGGTAATTTTAATAAAATCAGGGTCCTAATACCGTTTAATTTATTAAACATGCTTTAAATAAAAATTAATTGGTATTAAAACGTTTTTGATTGGCATGCATATTTAATTTTTTATCGAATTGATAATTTGTATAAAATTGAATATGGTTAATTCGTGAAATTGGCCCAATAGATCGTGACACCGGTTTAAATTGGGAGGGCTAAATTTTAGATATGTGACGACCCTAAAAATTCAGTGGGAGCGAAATTGTAATTTTGCATTCAAATGGATATTAACCGTTCGGGCCTTTATGGGCCTTAGTCACATATGGTAAAATTGGCGATTTCACCCTAAGTAACTCGGCTTAACTTTATTAGATGATTTTGGAATGCCATGATCATGCATTATATTTGTATGTCTTACCGTGCAGCAACATGTTATAGAATTCTATGGGCCCTAAATTAAAGTCGGTTTGTAATTTAATTATTTTGGAAAATATGGCCTACGTGCCATTCTTTTATTAATGTAATTTTAGAGTAGATTCTATTTATAAAATTGTAATTGGTCGTGAAGAAGCCCAGATGGTCCAAACCCATGGTGGGAGTCCAAGGAGACTTAAAGCAAGCCCGTGAAGATTAGATAGTATATCTAGTTTCACTAGGATGTATTATAAGGCCCATAGAGTCTCTATGTTTATTTTGATTATACAATTGCTTAGTATAACATGAAATATAAGTAGCAACGATCACCAGATCATCAACCCGCGATAATTATATGTTAAAGCCGTATCACTTAATTAATCCGGATAATGAAATATTGAGTCGCTTAAAAGTGCTTTCCAGATTCACACCTCTTCCTCCCAGGTAGTGCTACAGTGTATGACGTGCCCTAGCAGGTATGCTATAGTAATTAGTGGGCCGTCGAGGGTTAGGATACTTCGGTATGGCTAACGCGTGTATGGTGGTTGGACTCAACGTGGGTAGCATTAGCTCAGAGCGGGCCCTAAGCACAGATGGGCTAAGTGTCACAAAGCCCATCAAACCAAGAGTCCTTGCGGAGGATTGGATAGTTTATCCTACCAAATCGTCAATGGTCGACGGCGGAGCCCTAGCTCGGTCTATTATTGATGGATTGTGGATCTTGGTCAAGACAGCCAAATAAATATCACCAATAACAAATTAAAATGGATTATTAATTTGATCTTTGGCTTAAGACCTTTATTCTAACTCTAATGTAATTTTTCCACGTAGATAAAAATCACCAAGTTTCATAAAAAGAAATAATGACTGCAACAAGCAACAACTCACTCAGACCACTCTTGGAAAAGGAAAAACTTTCAGGGACTGATTTCCTTGACTGTCCTATAAACTCACAAAAGGTTTGTAGACACGAGTGGAAGGAATCTGTACTGACTGCTACCTTACCAGCCAATAAAGGGAACATACATAAGGGAAAGGCCAAGTCCAAGTCCAAGGCGAACGCCCAAAAGGCCAAGTCAAAGACAAGGAAGGTGGCATCTCCTAAAGGTAGGTTGGCCTCGACAGATGATATCTGTCACGAGTGTAATGAGAAGGGACACTGGAAGAACGTGTGTCCAAAGCTAAGGGAGAAACAGAAGGCTAAAGCTTCTGGTTCTAGCATTTATGTTGTTGAGATAAATCTGTCTATTTCTACATCTTGGGTTTTAGACACTGGACGTGGTACTCACATTTGCTCAAATGTGCAGGGACTGAGAAATAGGAGGTTGTTAGGATCTGGTGAAGTGGATCTTCGAGTCGGCAATGGTGCTCGTGTAGAGGCCTTGGAGATCGGAGATTACACTTTAGAGATGCATACTGGTTTAGTTTTAGAACTCAGAGATTGTTGTTTTGTACCTGCAATGCGCAGGAACATTATCTCAGTTTCTATGTTGGATGTTTCCGGTTTTAATTTTAATATTGGACGTGGTAGGATTTCTATACATCGTGGAAATATTGTTTATGGAACCGCATTTCTAGAAAATGGTTTGTATATCCTTGATCTAAAACGTAGTGAATCAATCTATAACAAAAATGCTAAAAGGATTAAGACTAATGAACTGAATCCTACATATATCTGGCACTGTCGTCTTGGCCACATAAATGAGAAACGCATAACTAGGCTTCACTCTAGTGGAGCGCTAGGGTCATTTGACATGCAGTCTTATGACACGTGTGAATCTTGTTTAAAAGGGAAGATGACAAAGGCGCCTTTCACCAAAACTGGTGTAAGGGCCACAGAGCTATTGGAGCTGATACACTCAGATGTATGCGGTCCAATGAGCACCAGTGCTAGATCTGGTTTTCTGTACTTTGTTACCTTCACAGATGACTATAGCCGATACGGGTATGTGTATCTGATGAAACATAAATCTGAAACTCTTTTGAGATTCAAAGATTTTAAAAATGAAGTAGAAAATCAACTTGGCAAGAAAGTAAAAGTGCTCCAGTCTGATAGAGGGGGCGAATACTTGAGCCAAGAGTTTGCCTCATTCTTGAGAGAGTGTGGGATTGTTTCCCAACTCACTCCTCCTGGTACACCCCAATGGAATGGAGTGTCAGAAAGGAGGAATAGGACCCTGCTCGACATGGTCCGCTCAATGATGAGTCAAGCTTCTCTCCCTATCTCCTTTTGGGGATTTGCTTTGGAAACTGCTGCTCATATAATTAACAATACACCGAGCAAGGCAGTTGAAGGAACACCATATGAATTATGGACGGGCCGAAAGCCCAACGTTTCCTTCATGAAGATTTGGGGCTGTGATGCACATGTCAAGAAATTGATATGTGGCAAACTAGAGTCTAGATCTGTTAAATGCCAGTTCGTGGGTTACCCTAAGGAAACTAAGGGTTATTACTTCTACAACCCAGCCGAGAATAAAACATTCGTGGCTAGGTTTGCAGTCTTTTTGGAAAAGGAATTCCTTTCCAAAGTAGACAGTGAGAGCAATATTGATCTCGCTGAGATTCAAGACTCACCGACTCCTGCAGCAGATGCTGAGGATGCTCAGGTAACTGATTTAGGTCCTCAAGAAATTGAAGAGGCTGAACCAGTTACACAGGAACCTAGAAGGTCTGATAGGACACGTCATCAGCCCGAGAGGTACGGCTTTGTCGTGACTGATGATGGGGACATAATGGTCGATGACCAGGATGAGCCCAAGACTTATCAAGAGGCTATTGAAAGCCCACAATCAGATCAATGGCGTAAAGCCATGGAGGCTGAAATGCAGTCTATGCGTGATAACCAAGTGTGGAACTTGGTGGACCCACCTCCGGGTGTTAAAACGATTGGCTGCAAGTGGTGTTTCAAATTAAAAGCCGATAACACCTTCAAGGGGCGACTGGTGGCAAAAGGTTATAGACAAATCCAAGGAATTGACTATGATGAAACCTTTTCACCAGTTGCTATGTTCAAATCCATTAGGATAGTACTGGCCATAGCTGCATGGTATAACTATGAGATATGGCAGATGGATGTTAAAACCGCTTTCCCGAACGGGAAGTTACTGGAGGATGTCTACATGACACAACCAGAGGGTTTTATCGATCTGAAGTATCCTAACCGAGTATGTAAGCTTCAAAGATCCATTTATGGATTGAAGCAAGCATCTAGGTCTTGGAATCAGAGATTCAATGAAGCCATAACTGAATATGGTTTCGTGCAGAATCCTGATGAACCCTGTGTGTATATGAAATTCAGTGGGAGCATATCCACTTTCCTGATATTGTATGTCGATGACATACTACTCATTGGAGGCGATATACCAACACTGCAAGGCGTGAAGCAGTGGTTGAGTAAATGCTTCGCAATGAAAGACTTAGGAGAAGCTGAAACGATCTTAGGGATCAGGATCTATAGAGATAGATCCAACAGACTTCTAGGCTTGAGTCAGGCAACGTACATAGACAAAGTTCTTAGAAGATTCAGCATGGACCAAGCTAAGAAAGGATTCATGCCTATGCGCCATGGGTTGAAACTTGGTAAGAAAGATTGTCCTCGGACAAAGCACGACAGAGAGAACATGGAAAAGGTCCCATATGCATCAGCTATAGGATTTATCATGTACTCTATGTTATGTACAAGGCCAGATGTTGCATTTGCACTTAGCATGACTAGCCGGTACCAGTCAGATCCCGGCGAGGAGCACTGGAAGGCAGTTAAGGCTATCCTAAAGTACCTTAAGCGTACCAAGGATCTCTTTTTAGTTTTTGGTGGGCAAGAGTAATGGCAGTATCAGGTTACACTAACCAAGGTTTTAAGGATGATAACTAGTCACATACTGGTTATGGATTTCTCCTGAATGGCGATGCCATTAGTTGGAGATCCTTAAAGTAGCCAACCATTGCCGATTCTATGATGGAAGCTAAGTACATCGTTGCATGTGATACTGTAGAGGAAGCAGTTTGGATCAAGAAGTTCATAACTGATTTAGGAGTAGGTCAAACTCTCCTAAGATCAGTTGATGTTTTCCTGTGACGATAATTGGGCCATAGCACAAGCACTGGAGCCCATGTCACACAAGAGATCCAAACGCGTACTTAGATAGTAACACCTTACCCGGTGACATTACATTGTGGAGGGTTGACACTGAGAACAATGTTGCTGATCAGTTTGCCAAGGCACTTGGTAGTACTAGATCTATAGTGTTTAGGGCAATACCTGCTTGGAACTAGTTCAAGTGGGAGACTGTTGGTGTGCCCTAGTTCATAGGCATTGGTTCTTATAAAATGTATTTGTGTCACATTAATAAAGGCATTAATCTAGTTCATTTATATCTTGTGCTATAATATGAATAGAGTATCCATTGATTGATAATCATAAAACCATATCCCAAGTCTATTCTATCATGGGAATGATTAGGACCACAGGCTTGTATATTCGACGACTGTATGGTAGTAGTTGATACTAGCCATAGCACTTGATAAGTCAGTTGTGAATATGGGTACATGTTATATACATGTGACTGGATCGATCCGCCCGAGAAAACTACATGGTGGTTGTGTCATTAATTTTCTCAAGTAGGTCTCTAACTGTCTTCAGACCAGATTTCATTATAATATCAATGTTGGATCCAGTTCACTTTGACATACGCCTAACAGGTCTGTAACAGGATGCCAAATACGGGTATGATTGGGTGAACAGGTGAACACATTAGTATTGATAGTGAAGTGATGGAATTACCACTCACATAACAGTGAGATGATATCACAGGCCACTTGATAAGTGAGATTGATAAGTGTGTGGCCACACCCTGATAAGTAGTTTACTTATCTGATTCATTAATCTACTTAAGATCAAGAAATATCATAAACATCAGAGAGGATGACAGCCGCCATGCCTCTAGTTTATAATATCGATATCAAATGGTAAAAGAAGTTAAGAGATAACTACAGGGTCTCTGCATCTTTAGACTGCTGAAATAGCTGTATTGGTTAGGGGCAGTAATGGTTTGCTAGAACCCACTTACTGTTTGTGGGCCGTGAGCCCACTGCTAGCTAAGGACAGTCCCATAGGATCGTGCACATTGAACATCTGAGTTAGAACTTATAGAACGGTACACTGGAGGGATGAGATTAATTAATTGGTTGATAGTAAAATGTCAAGGCAATTAATTGGTGGTTAATTAATTGATTAATTGATACTTTGTATCAATGTAATTGATTAATAGATTTAGGCGTTGAGTATTTAATTGGTTAATTAGTTTACGGGATGCAATTAATTAATTTGTAAATTAATGAAATTGCATTCGTGAATAATTAATCAAACTAATACGTCAATTTATTAATTAGTGTTGTTTATGTAATTGGGGTAATTGAATTTAATCTAATAATAACTAATTGCATAGAATAAATACTATTGGTATTTATTTAAGTGATTATGTTAGAATTAGATTAGTTTTATAATTAACCAATTAACCCTAAACCAATTAGGTTTAGAAATAACTACACTATATATAATAAAAGCCTAAAACCTAATCTAAGCGAATTAACTACTATTGAGATCGGCGGCCACAGAGGAAGAAAAAATCAATTTGATTTTTTTTCGACAGAACCACCAAAACAAAAGTGGGATTTGTTTGGCTAATTACCTAATCTCTCCAGTTCTTCATCCGTTCTTCGGCTAGCACCGGTTCTGGCTCAATAGCTGTTCGTGCACCTGACTACGGAGATCTTACTACCTTGTGGATTCTTCAGTCGTCTCTAGAAGAGACATTCCGGGTATGTTTATATCCCTAAACGGATCAAAAGGTTTTATTCAATCAATGGTTAACGGACAAAGATCAAATTAAAGGGATTAGAAATAAATTTTAAACCGCAATTCCGCTGCGCTACAGTTGATTAACTGGCAATAATCCCTAACAAAAACAACACTAGAGCTGGATGGAGTGGAATACTAGAGGGGCATGGAGCCAACATTGAAGATCAGATTGATTACCAAGTAGATTTGTAATCAGTAATCATTCTGTTCTTTTCTATGCCGATCCAGTATTCCACACCATCCAGCTCAGTGTTTGTTTAGCATCCAAATCTCCTTGCTATTCGCACATCACGCCCCCCCTTTACGCTATTCACACATCACATCATCATGCCCCCATTGCTTGCTATTCGCACATAATCATGCCCCCCTGCATGCCCTTGAGTCCATCTCCTGGCAGTTGCTACATAACCTGTCCTGTTGCTGATGTATTGCTCAGCAATTCGCTCTCGGCCAGGAAATGGCCCCTCAATGAAGGGCTCTATCAGCATTCCATAAATATGCCACAGCAGCTAGAAAATGCATAGATAAATTAGACCCCAAACATGAATAGATAAAGTATACCCCAAAAATAGGCAAATGCATAGATTTATAGCATCATCTTACCGTGGCAATAGGATAGGAAGGGCGATCAACTAGCTGGGGCATAGATATATGTCCCAAAAGACTGATATTAGGATGATAAATTTTGGTCTTGAATATAAACTGCGAATAATAGTAATGTCATGAGTGTATATGTATATATATGAACCGATTACTATGTGTTAATAAGTTAATATTCTTACAACTGGAGGTGTGGAGGGGAAATCGACAGGGAAGTCCATACTGACTATGAATACACCTCCTTCATAAGGGGTGTTTGGAGGGCCCTTCATCACATACCATTGCCGATGGTGACGACATGCATATATAGCAGCAAGCATACATGAGTTAGCAGAAATAGAGAAGGAAGAACAATGCACAACTAGGTGAGTAAGATACAAATACTTATAATATTGAGAAGCCACCTGGGTGACTCATGCCGGAGTAGGGAAATCTGCGACTCAACACGTAAATGGAGGTCCCTCGTACGTTTATCCATGATCGATATAATTAGAGTAAGTATAGTGTTGGGTTGTGGAATCTTGAGAATTGGTAAAAGCTTCATATTTATACTGTGGGTGGGTAAGTGAAAGGTCTAGGAAGGGAAAAGGGTAAATAAGAGTTATTAGGTCTCTCTGTATACGGTACGTAATTAATGAGCATCATTTGGTTTTGCAGATATCAAGACTTGAGGATTCTAGACCTAATAATGACTTAGATATGCAGATCAAGTTGGATTTTGCTTCCAACACCACGCCTTTTGAAAGATTGACAGATTTGGAGATGTATTACTTGTTGTTTTTACTTTATATTAATTACATTCAGAAATTTGTCTAGTTCAAATGTAAACAGATTATGAGCATTATTCTCCAATAAATTTAAAATAATTGATATACAGAAATTCTTGTTCATTTGATTATGTTTCATTACCAGATTCATTCGAAGAAGAATGCAAAGCGTGACATTTACGTTTAAAAAAATGTCATCTAAACAACAATAAAAAGATATTAAAATAAATGTATTTGTCATCTGAAAATAAATTCATTGACATGATTGATTAAGACCTATGTCATCTGAAACAAGCTACAACGATATAAATTATTATAAAAACTGTCATCGCAAATACCAATATGCCAATTTTCCATATATCTACTTGACCTTTTTAATTATTAGTATGTCATGTGATGACATTAAAGACGACGTTAATAATAAAAAAAACTGCATCGTAACAAGATTAATATGACAGTACGCAACTAGGATAATGTCATGTGTCGTATCTTCACATGACAGAACTTAACCGTCGTCTGAAGGTGCAGCAGACGGCAGCGAGCCCTGTGACAGATTTATATCTCGTGGGACGACGGTTTTCATCTGAAGGGATTTTTGGCAGAGTACATTTTCATCTATCGAGAATACTATTTTAACCATAACCAAATTTTCTATACAGATAGATAGAGGAGCATCAAGTATTATTAATGTTTCATTATACAGTAAAACCTATATATAGGAATACACTTGGGACCGGACTATTTGTATAACAATTAGGAGATTATTACTAAATAGAGTTTGGTATAATAAAATTTTCCAACACATAAAATTTTAAATTTTTAACAATAACAATAACTCTCTAATTATTATTATTCAGAAAATATTTATGTAAAGTTGTTTGACACATTGATTTAGTTTTTATATTTGCTACTAAATTTTTGAATTTGCGAGTACTTAGTAACTCACTTGCATGAACACTTTCTTGTTGAATCCAAAATGTTTCTAACCTTTCAAGAATATTGAAAGCTTCTTGACATGTAGCATTTTCTATTTCTATACTATCATCATCTGCAGGATTATTTTCTTGCTCATTTAGAGTTTAGGTTTTACATATATAGATAATTGGAAGAGTTTTATTGGGAAAATGTAAACATCAATAATTATAGTTTCAAGGTGTAGTTTGTGTTTCCGACTCATAGATAATTTCAATAGTTTTTTTTTTTATATTTTATAATTTAGTTTGAATTCTTAATATATATATATATATATATATATATATATATATATATATATATACATTGTTACAAAATATATATATATATATATATATATACACATATAAATATATAATTATTACTATATAGAGGCATAGTTTCTAAAGGTGAGACTTGAAAAATGTATAACAAATAACGTTTGAGAGGTTATTCCTATTTATAACTAGCTCAAATTGGGACCGAATTCTTTTACAACAAAATAGAAGTTATTTCTATGTACGGGGTGTTTGTTAGAAGAGATATGGATAAAAAAACATAAGATAAGTTATCCCGTGTTTGTTTGAGAGATAGAAGAGTGAAACGGATGAGGGATAAGCTTCTTATCCCTCAAATCCTATACCCAGGAGGGGGGTGGTATAAGGAGGTGGGATAAGCTCCTGCGATTTTAATAGGATGGAAAAGTCCATCTTATCCCTCAAATTAATGTTATGTAGTTTAAATAGGGTTAAAATAGTAAAATGTATTATTTTATCTCTATTCCTATCCCACGTACCAAACATTGAATAATAATTCTCGACTATCATATTTTAATCCCTATCCCAACCATTTATCCTTATCACTATCCCAACCTTTATCCCTATCTCTATCCTAATAGAATACCAAACGCCCCGATAGTGTATTCTTATATAGAGGTTTTACTGTAGTCACACAAACAAAATGATATTGGCAGTTTTCATTAATTTCAATATTTAAATGCTGACTATGATCACTAGAGCAATCAACTTAATACTTGTCAAACGTGTAAGTCATATTTCTTACGCATAACATAAAATTAGAATTAAAAAACATTAATTTTGATACTCTAATAACAAAATGAATCGCGTTTCCCTTTCTCCTTTTTCTTTCCCTGCCCAGAACATCGCCGCCACCACCGTATATTAACCCCTGCCGCCTCGCCGCCGCGAGTCCGGTTGTCCCTCCTTCGCCGCTGGCGCTGTGAGAGTTGGTCCTGCCGTCGTGCTTCCCCGGTATCCTGTCGATCCTCTCCCTCGACCTTTTCGGCTTTTGAGACTTCTTTGTCGCGCGTTCCTAATCTGAGGCTCGGGCAACCGTTGTCGCACCTTGCTCCGCCGCCTCCGGAAGAGAGTCTCCGGCTTCTGATCTCCCGTCCGTTTCCTTCTGCGTTTCACCTTTTAGGGTGACCCAGGTGTGTTCTCTGCCCTTTATCTGTGGAATTGACTGTGGTTTGGATTGGCTTGGTTTTGATTCTCCATCGTCGAGTAGTATCTGTGGTTTGTGTTTTGTGTTCCAAGATTGAGTTTGCTGTTTGTGTTGTGGTTGTTGGCTTTCTTGAAATTCAAAGAAGTGCAGGGTCTGTGAGTTTCTAAGTTGTTGGGTTTGAGTTGTGGCTTGGTATTCTCTGCTTTGCTGCTTGGTTTCCTGTTCTTATAGGCTGGTATTCGTCCTGTGTTGTGCTTGGTCCTCACTGTTTTGCTGTTTGGCTTCTGCTTTCATTGTCTGGAATTCGTCCAGTGTTATGGCTGGGGTGGAGAAAGAGATAAACAATCTGTCCCTTTCTGACGGGGAGGAGGAGGAAATTGACCTCTCTGGTCCCTCTTCCAATCCTATTGCTAAAAATAGTGGATTAACCCTTGTTGGTCGCTTCATGTCGGACCGATCAATAAACACTGCAGCCATGAAGGCGAGGATGGCAACTATTTGGAGACCTGGGAGGGGTGTAGCAATTTCTGAACTAGCAGCAAATAAGTATGTGTTTGAATTCTACCATGCGGTAGATTTGGCTCGTGTTCTGGAGGGAGGTCCATGGTCCTTTGATAATCACATATTGGTCCTTGCTGTATGGAAGGACGAGCCATCCCCTGAATTGGTTGAGTTGAACTTTGCAGATTTTTGGGTCCAAATATATGACTTGCCGATAGGCTCTATGTCTGAAGGAGTAGGCAGACAGATTGGGGACTTCATCGGTAAGTATCGGGAGTATGATCCGAATAACAATGCCGCGCTGAGAAGGCAGTTTATGCGCCTTAGAGTATCTATTGATATGAGAAAATCTCTGAAGAGAAGGAAGAAGATCAGGAAGGGTAAGGAGGAATGGGCCTATATATCCTTCAAGTATGAAAGACTGGGTAATTTCTGTTACATCTGTGGGCTGTTGGGACACACTGACAGATACTGTGAGAAAATTTTTACATTGAAGCCTGAGGAGATTACACGGGAGTGGGGCGACTGGCTGAAGGCCCCATCTCGTAGGGTTGGTGAGGTATTGAATGTGAAGTGGTTAAGGGAGCCAGGGGGGCAGGCCATAGTGCCAACACTAGACAGGCATCATAATGAGACCACGGTACCAAAACACTCTATGAATGGGAAGGTCACTCAAGAGAAGGAGGCAGGTAAGGAAAACATACATGCGGGCCAATTAAGCGAGAAGCAGAAGGGTAAGAAGGTTGTGGGGAGTGGGAGTGCGAGCCTGCTGAGTACTCAGGTGGGGATGGTTGATAACATGGCAGTGGACAATGATGAGGAAGGGTTAGAGCTGGCAGATGATCGTAAACGTAGACGAGCGGGCCCGGATTCAATCTCCGTCCAAGTAATAGTGAGTAAATTACAGGGTAACGGAGCTGAAGTAAGTTTGAAAAGCCCAGTGGTGACAGTTTCTTCCTCTCCGGTTGATTCTTCCACCCCTATTGATACAGAAACGGCGCGACCTGGGGAGCAGGTCCGCCGAGGATTATGAATTGCCTAAGCTGGAACTGTCGGGGGTTGGGGAACTCTCGGGCAGTTCATTCTTTCGATGAGCTTGTTAAGACAAGTAAGCCGGATTTGGTCTTCCTGATTGAAACTTTGGTTACTAATTCCTCTATTGATGGGTTAAGGAGGAAGTTTGGCTTTGAAGGTTCTTTTGCAGTCGATTGTAGGGGTAGGAGTGGGGGTATTGCCCTATTTTGGAGGAAGTCTGACATGGCTTCTGTGGTTTCGTTCTCGGATCATCATATTGAAGTTCAGATGCATGGTGCTGAGAAGGGGGATTGGAGGTTGGTAGGTTTCTATGGTCATTCTAACCGAGCGAATCATGTGTGGTCCTGGAGTCTCCTGACTCAACTGTGCTCTTGTTCGATTCTCCCTTTGCTGGTTATTGGGGATTTTAACTGCATTCTATCTGATTCAGAGAAGGTTGGGGGTCCAGGCTACCCTCAGGGGCTGATGCGCCGGTTCCAGGAGGCGGTGGAAGAGAATCTTTTGATTGATCTCCCTACACAGGGCAGTCAATTTACGTGGGAAAGGAGTCGGGGTTCTAGATTGTGGGTCAGGGAGAGGTTGGATAGGGCTATGGTCACTAGTGCCTGGGCAGACAGATTCCCATCACATCGGCTTCGGACTCTAATCTCAGCTTATTCAGACCACGCTCCCATTTTTTTAGAGTTCGATAATCCGGTTAGTAATGTGAGGCGTAACCACTTTCGTTTTGAACAAGAGTGGCTTTTAGATCCTGAGTTCAAGGCTTTGGTGAGGTCTTACTGGCTAAGCAGCAACTGTCATAACCTTGTTGCAAAGCTGGCTGCCTGTTCCAGCAGCATGGAACAATGGGGAAAGAAGTATCAGCTGAGGTTTAGAAAGCAAATTGAGGGATGCAAGAAGAAGTTGGATAGACTTGTGGATAGCAATGTTCCGGCTGATGTGGTCAGTTTTCTTCAGGCCAAGAGTGAGTTGAATTCCCTTCTTGATTGTGAAGCTAGATATTGGCAACAAAGGGCCAAGAATTTCTGGCTACAGGAGGGGGACCAAAATACTAAGTTTTTCCATGCCTGTGTCAAAGCTAGAAAGCAGAGGAACACCATTCGCCACCTTAAGGATATGAACGGCCAGGTAGTAGAAGGAGTTTATGATATGGGGATTATTGCCAAAGCTTATTTCTCTGATCTATTTGCTGGTCCTATTAGCCCTTATTATGATGCCGTGGATACCCTCGTCCCTCTTGTTACGCCTGAAATGCAGGCTGATCTGTGCTCCCCTTTTACTTCTGAAGAATTCAAGATTGCCATATTTCAAATGCACCCTGATAAATCCCCTGGTCCTGATGGGCTAAATCCGGGCTTCTTTCAACATTTTTGGGACCTCATCGGCCCCGAGATTGTTAATGCATGCAAGGGCTATATGGCCCGAAAGGAATTTCCCCCACATCTAAATGACACAATAATTGTTCTTATCCCTAAAATTGATAGGCCTGATTGTATGAAGGATTTTTGCCCTATTTCCCTGTGCAATGTGCTTTATAAATTGATAGCCAAGGTCCTGGCCAATAGGCTCAAGATTGTCTTACCTTTCCTGGTGTCTGAGTCTCAATCAGCTTTTGTCCCTGGCAGGTCTATCTCTGACAGCATTATGATGGCCTTTGAGTCTTTACATTTTATGAAGAGAAAGAATAGAGGTAGAATTGGTGAGGTGGCCCTAAAATTGGATATTAGCAAGGCCTATGATAGGGTTGATTGGACCTTCCTGAGACTTGTTATGCAGAAATTAGGCTTTCCTGGGCAGTGGATTGATTGGATCATGTTATGCATTTCTACTGTGGAGTACTCTGTGTCGATTAATGGTACATTTGTAGGCCCGATTAACCCTGGTAGGGGTCTGAGATAAGGCGATCCTCTATCGCCGTACCTATTTATACTGTGTGCTGAAGTCTTATCTAACCTGATTACAAGGGCTGCGAATGAGGGCTCCCTCCATGGGTGCCTCATTGCTAGGGGTGCGCCAACTATTACACACTTGTTCTTTGCAGATGACAGCTTCCTATTCTTCAGGGCTTCTATGGAAGAATGTAACAAAATTGGGATGATTTTAGCCGAGTATGAGGATGCTTCTGGTCAGGCTATCAACCTGCAAAAATCTGGAATCTTCTTTAGCCCGAATGTTGGCCTGGATCTGCGAAATGAGGTATGTAACTCTCTTCAGGTCTTTCATCCTCTGGATACTGGTCGCTATTTGGGTCTCCCTTCACTTATTGGAAAGTCCAAAGTTGCAATTTTTAGTTTCCTTAAAGATAGACTCAGGAAGAGGTTAAGTGCGTGGTCTTTTAGATTCCTTTCTGCAGCGGGTAAGGAAGTGCTAATTAAGGCGGTTGCTCAGGCTCTGCCAACTTTTTGTATGAGTGTGTTTAAATTACCTAAATCCCTCTGCCTGGATTTGGAGAAGATAATGAATTCCTTTTGGTGGGGTATGAAACCGGGGGGTAGGAGATCGATTCATTGGCAAAGTTGGGATAGGCTTAGCAGGGACAAGAAAGAGGGGGGTTTGGGTTTTAGGAACCTCCAAAAATTCAATCTAGCCTTATTAGGTAAACAGGCCTGGAAGTTGTTGGTTACTCCAAATTCTTTAGTGGGTAGAATGTTCAAAGCTAAATATTTCCCTAGAGACCCTTTTCTTTCCTCCAAATTGGGCAATAATCCTAGTTTTGTTTGGGGGAGTGTTTGGAGAGCCATTGAGGTTCTGAGACTGGGAGTTAGATGGAGAATTGGGGATGGTAAGTCAATATATGTATGGAAAGACCCATGGGTGAATACTGTGGCACCTTTTAGGATCCAGGGGGATGTTGTTATGGAGCAGGATGATACAAAAGTGGCTGACCTGTTTATCCAAGGTAGGAAAATCTGGGATAGAGGGAAGGTGGAAGAGTTGTTGAACGAGGCAGATGCCAAAATTGTGTGCAGGATGGTCTTACCAACCAGAGAAGTAGAAGATGGACCATTGTGGAATTTCACCAAAAATGGCATGTACACAAGTAAATCTGGGTATAGAGCGCTTTGTGATGGATATGGTGATGTGAATCAGGATGATGGGTGGAGTAGAATTTGGAAGATGCATGTTCCCCCAAAAGTTAGAATGTTTGTGTGGAAGTTGGCCTCGGGCTGTGTGGCCACTAGACATAGATTGGCAGGGAGGGGGTTGTCAATCCCAACGCAGTGCCCCTTCTGTCACTCTGATACTGAGCATGACCATCATCTCTTTATGGAGTGTGTATACGCCCAAGAATGTTGGAACCTATCCGGGATCAATACGGATGTATTCCAACCTGATTATCTAACGGGTTCTATTTTGCAGGTACTCTTGTCCAATGATCAGGAAACCATAACCAAGATGGCAATGACGCTTTGGGTCATTTGGAATCAAAGGAATCGGATAGTCTGGGAGAGCAAAATCCAACTACCTGAAACGGCTATCTCTCTTACGGATAACTACCTTGCTGCCTGGCGCCAGTCCCAGATGAAGAACCCCCCTGTTGCTGCCCGTCACTGGCCCACGCCCTCACTGGCCCAATCCGATGTCAGCATCGCACAGAATCGCCCAACTCTAGATCCTCAGGCGGGCCAACCAGTCAACGCCCGCCCTGCTGCGCAACGAAGGTGGCCCACTTCCATCATCATCGAAGCCAACGTCAATGCTAACACTGGTGCCCATCGGCTTGAGCATACGGCGCGGACGACAATGCCACAGGTACGACATATTAGCTGGTCTCGCCCCCCTTTAGGCTACGTTAAATGCAATTGTGATGCGGCTACCTTTAAAGCTGAATCTCAAAGTGGGGTGGGAGCTTTACTTAGATCTTTTGATGGATCCTTCATGGCTTGTCGTAGTCGCATAATCCCTATTGTTGATGATATTAGGGAAGCTGAAGCATTAGCTCTACGTGAGGCTTTGCATTGGTGTGTCTATCTTAATTGTACTAATGTCTTGTTTGAAAGTGACTCTTTGATTGTGGTTAATAGTGTCAACTCGGTTGATCCAGGATTGTCTGTTTATGGGTCAATTATTCAGGACTGTAAGGTTTTATTAAATAGTCGACACGATTTTAAGTGTCTTTCTCTCCACGCCTAGCGAACAGGGGCGCTCATGTTGTTGCACGACATGCCCTGTCCAATGCTAGCGAGTTTGTTTCTTTTTCTGCTCCAGCTTGGCTGCAGGAAACTATTGTTGCTGATTCGATTTAAGGAATGAATTTCGTTTTGTTTCAAAAAAAAAAAAAAAAAACATAAAATTAGTTGGTTTAGTTAATGTAGTCGGGATATAACTCTCATTTGTAATCGAACATGAAGTTTTCATAAGTCAACTACTACCCAACAACTTATTATTGCTAATTAACCTACCCATACAATCTCTCAACTAATTTTGGGAACCCATTGGCTGCCAAATTAATTCTCATTAATTCAAATTACATAACAGATAGTACTTGGTTTCAAAATAGTTGATGTTTTAGATATGGCTTAATATATTATTTGCTCCATGAACTTTTAAAATATCTCGATAGACCCTTCAACTTACATAAAATATTTAATTAGTCTTTTAAACTTACGTAAAATATAATCAATTGATCATTCGGTTACAAAAAGTAAATTAAATGGGTCTTTTGGAAGTTATAGAAGCTGAAATTATAGGATAAGGGAGGTTTTATCTCGGCTAAAAGATCTTAGCTATAATTTGGTATAGTAGGATCTGACTTCAAATTCTCTGTGAATGGTGTAATTTCCTTTTTGGGTAATTTCTCTGAGTTTGGTTATGTCGTGTCTCAATGTAATGTAAATTGCTGTTAGAAAACAATTGTAATTTTAATGTTTGTTTTGCTAGGATACAAGCTAACTCCGTCAGTGGCGAATACAGGATTAGTCGGTTGGGAGACCGATTTTACATGTGCATTCGGGATTTTTTTTTTTTTTTGTTAAATCGAGCTTGCTTAATTTTTTTTTTGTATATATGCATGTTATAATTTGAATGGTAAGAACCAATTTTAAGGAACTAAGAGGCCAAAAAAATTAGAATTTTGGATTTATGGAGGCCTAAAAGGCCAAAGAAATTAGAAATTTGGATTTAGAAAGGCCTAACAAGCCAAAAAATTATTAGAAATTTGGATTTATAGAGACCTAACAAACAAACAAAAAATAGAAATTTGATTTTATGTGGTACCTAAATAGGTCCAAAATATTGAAATTTTGAATTTTGGACAAGTCTAACACATAATGTGATATATTTAATTTTTTTATTAGTTCAATACTAGTTTCTAAAAAAATTATAACATTTTTTTATTTTTTTTATTTTTAGTTTTAAAATTTTAAAATTTAATTTAGAAATTAAGTTGTTTGAGTTTCAAAAATAAGAAATTAATTTTTTTAATGAAAAATACATAATAAAAATGAGTTCAAAAGTGTTATGAAAATAAATAAATAAATTAATAATGGTAACATAGTTTATAATTATTGAAAAATAAAATTTAAATAAATAAACACTTTCTAAAATAAATTGAGGTTAGAGGGAATTGAATCTAGAACCTTTTAAAAAGAAGCAAGTATTTTAACCATCTCATCTACATTTAAACAATGAAATATTACTACATAGAATTTATATACACTAATATTTGGGGGGCAAAACTACTCGTAACCATGGTGGTTCTGGTGGCCGGAGGGGCCCGGGCCCCCTGTATACGCCCCTGAACTCGATTGCTCATTCTTTTGCTCGAGTTTCCAAATTCTATTATAGTCTCACTATATGACAAGAGTTACATTTGATTGTAGCTTCTCTTGTCCAGTCTGATTGTATTCATTCTGTTCTGTTTCAATACATTAGTTAACATTCTTTTCCTTAGGCTTTTTAACGAGGCTAATTTTTTAAAAGGCAATTGAGAAAAATGTAAAACCACTCTAATTCCTAATCAAGTGGCAAAAATACTTTCATGCCCCTTCCGCAAGTCAAATCAACTTGCAATATATATGATATCTACTCATATATTAATATGTCATATCGTTATATTAACACGCTATACATGTTATTAAATATATATAGTATTTTTTTTATTTGAAAAAGAAAAAATATATAGTATTCACTATGCATTTTTTCAAACAACCAAAATTATACAAGTTTTTCATATATTGAACAATCGTTCTGGATCTGCCAGTGTATAAAATTACATAGTATATAATTTCATGTGACATTCCCAAAACTAAAAATAATATAAATATCATATATATATATATATATATATAAAAAGTCAAATGATAACTCTATTAAAAATCAATTCATTTAAAATTGATGAAATTTTAGGATGAATCGAGACATGTGAAGCCTAATATTTATTCAAGTGGGACTACAATTTGCATTTTATATAACTATATACATTTGTCAACTCGATCTAATTTTTCTTGTAAAATGATGTATTCTTGAAGTCATAAACCTATCTTGACTGATTTAAATAAACATGTGACTAAGCAGATACCATATATATAATTTCAAACATCATTATTGTACTCACTAATGTAGAAAAAGGAAAACAACAGAATCAAATAAAATGTTGCACTTAATTATCGTTTATCTTTACTAAATTATAAGAGAAATAATTGATAAATGAATTAATGTGTATCTTTCTCTGCCCAATATCTACATCTAATTATAAAATAATAATACAAATTAAAAAGACATCTCTTCTTCCCACATTTCTATTAGGAAAAACGAGAAACATGTCTCAAAATTGTTTTTAACAAAGAATTCATATTCTATATTATCGTATCATCTGTTTAATCACAAATGAAAAAAAAAAAAAAAAGTAAACCCCACATTTGTATATATATTTATTTTGTTGAATATTTCTTCTAATTTAACCATCAAATTCACAGTGAAAAATCGGTGAAGCAAATGTATTTGGATCTCCAAAAATAATATCATCACCTCCTACAAAGCTACCGGAATCTGCGCAATCGAAGAAGGTCTGAATGTCATCCGGGAAGCTTCGGCGCGGGGGTTCACACTCCGGTGGAGTTAAGGGGCAATCATTAGCTGAAGTTCTCTCTAGCATTTCCTTGAACTTTGAGGATTGCAAGAGTAGCCCTAATGCAGAAGGTGAGGCGGAAGGGGAGTCATGGGGTGGGGCCGGAGGCGGAGTGGTTGTGTCGGATGAGCTTGAGGTTTGGTGGTGGGCGGAAGTGCAAGTTGATCCAGGTTGTTGATCAATATTAGGGGTTGGAATGGTATGATCAGTATTAGGGTTTTGTGGACGTAACCATTTTATATAACGGCTAAGGTCAAAATTAGTAACAGCATTTAGTCCACGATACTCAATAGCTGCCATGTCATAAGCTGTAGCTGCCTCTTCTTGAGTGGCTGCAATGAGAATATGTCACATTGTAAAGGGTAGTGTGGGAATAAAAATAAAAAATAAAAAAATGCTTGAGAATTTAATTTGCATGCAGATTTTGGTGGTGAGTTAGAAATTATAAATGGATTTTAGTAAGCAGTTGAGGTTTGGTGATCTATATCCCAACCAACCCCATTTCGATTGCATACTATACACCTCCCCTATCTCTATCCTATTCTTTTTGACTTAAATGCCATCTCTTTTTTATGGACAATTTTATTCGTATTATTAAAACCTATATTAATATAATTAACATTAATTGCTCGATAAATCAACACATTTACTTACAGTTTTCAGAAAACAAAATCAGGAATTTTTCAACTTATTTAAAAAAAAAATGATTGCGGAGTCTTCTATTAACTTTCTGAACTTATTTAAATTGATATAATTAACTTTTTAAGTTTAGCACAGTAAAACATAAAAAGATTTAGATAAATTAAAATTTATCTATCTAAACAAATTAAAAGGGCTGATAGGTAAATGTGAATAAGTTAATGCACTTTAGATAAGTTTAGACCTAAGATATAGTGTAAATTCAAAGAAACAATCCAGCTTTTGAGAGGGAACCATTAATCTATCAAGCTCCTCTTATGTGTTGAACACACATGTACCACAATAATACACTTAATTTATCAATTTAATTTTTAATATCATTAAGTAGTATGTATATATATATTTCTTTTAATTAATCATCCTAATTTGGTTTTCTTTGTTAAAAATAAGTTATAATGACTATGAATTTTCTAAAGTAGGAAAAGAGGCTGAAGGCAGGGATTAAATAATTATAGAATGTGATTATTGAGTAAAAAAAGATACCATATGTTCCAAGATAGAGATATTTGTTGCCAAAAACTCTACCAATTCTTGCCTCCCATCTTCCATTATGATGGTGCCTGAATATAAAGAAAGAAATAAAATGAAGGTCTTGTCCAAGTAAGCGGCTCATAAATTGTTGCCAAATGTTGATCAACAACTTCACGTCGCAAATTAAATTAAATTATTATGATTTTGACGTTTCTAACTAAACCATCACGGTTACCTTGCAACACCTCTATATTTTGAGACCCCACGAGAAAATCCACTGCTCTTCCTGCAAATAATTCATCTTCATTTTAATAAACTTTAATTTATAAATTCTATTTGAAAATTGTATTAGTTACCTCCTCAAGGATCCAATATACTCTTCTTTTGATTGACCCTCCATTTCTTTAAGCTCTTCTTCATAACTTGACCACTGAAATTCAAATCAACATATAATATTCAACTTCAACTTCAACTTTCACATATATATAAGGTTCTCCCAAGAAATGATATGAAATAGAAAATGTACTGGGAAGTTAAGGATGGTTTCTGGTCCCCAGTATTTCAATGCAGCCAAGTCATAAGCATGTGCAGCAGCTTCTTCATCATCATATGCCCCTATAAGGAACCCATTTTCAATTTACCACTAATTTCTAAATCAATCAAAACTAAATTAAACTTTACAAATACGAAATACTTACCCAGATAAACTGTCCCAGCACAGCACATATATATATAATGATCATCACAAAAGAAAAAAGTTAATAATTAATGAAAAGAAGATAATAAAAAAGAAGGAAAATTATTAGAGATATAAAGAAAAACCTTGTCTGCCTTTCTTGTTCTGGGATTGGTTCCAGCAGTTTTTATCCCACAAATGAGCCTCGTAACGTCCAGTCCATCGATGCCTAAATCCATTCTAATTCATATAACAAAACAGAAATGAAAAATAAATAAATAAAGAACATGGACTAAAATGAAATTTACCTGGTAACTCCACGGTAGATGGAGCTTCGCCGGGGAGGAGAGTCTCTGGGGACAGTTTTTCTAGTCCGTTTGGTCTTTGTCGTCGGATTTGCAGTTGTGGTATTTTTGTGCCCTTTTTGCTGAGAGATTTTCGCCATTAAACTGCTATACCAATATAGAAAATTTTGAAGAAGCAGTTTTAATTTAATGGAGATAGGATACAATAAGAAGAGTTAAAACGAAAAGACGGATATTTTCCCCATAAAAATGGAGATCGGATCGGAGGAGAGCCGGCTGTCTTTTAATGGCCGTCTCAACACTTTTTTCCTTTGTCTTCTTCACTTATAGGCCTTGCCTTGTGTTTTGTGTTGTTTTCTTTTTCATCTTTTGTATAATTACTTTTATTCATTTTTTAATCTCCTCTCGTGTTTTCGAATTAATTTTGTACCATGGCCCCATCCGACGTAATATACGATATTGACTTTTTTTTCTTTTTTCTTTTGAAAAAAAATACGATACTGACTATGCAACATTTTTGTAATTAAAAAGAAAATATATATTATAACTTTTTCTTTTCTTTTTTTCTTTCTATAATATTCAAAATAGTGTAAAAAATGATTTTACACGTAGGGACATGCATATTTATAATAAACTATAATTTAGGATTTCATATTGTTTAGTTGGTGCCTTCTACGATTACTTTGTTTTTGACAAAGTATCATTACTTGATGTATTTTCACCATTGGATGATGGAGCATAAAATTAATCCAATGGTGAAAACACTTACAAAGTAAAACAAAGTAAGCATAACATTTACATGTTTAGTGAATCATATCAATGTATAATATGTATATGTGTCATCATTTTAGACTAACATGAACGTTCGGTTTAATAAGAGCAGTCTGGTTGAACTAAACATGAATAAAACCCCTCATTAGAAACGTGGACCAATTAGAAGGCATCTAAATCTATTTTGGATTAGAATCTGTCAATCTCGCATAAGATTAAGAAATCCAAATAAAGTATAATGCAAACTACCTAAAATGCGTCCATCATCTAGTTGTCTTTCGAGGAATCTAAGGAGAACATTGACTAACAGATGTATCCTTCAGCATCCTATAAATATGAGATAACATCATAGTCAAAGTACATACACACATCTATCACAATTACCCCTAATTTCTTAGTATTCTATCTAAAACTTTGCTAACTTAGGCATTAAAATGGGGTCCCCGATTACCGGTTTAACTTCGACCATCTTTCTATCTTATCTTAGGCACAAAAAATATCTCTTCAGATGATGGAGTACTATCTCACGTATTCTCTCGTATCAAATTGATGCGGTGAACGTGGATCGAACCAATCAAGCCACCATGACTCATCAAGAAAATACTGCTAACCTAGCACTCTCCCAACAACCTAATACCCCTCGGGATGCCAGCAGGAACCCAATAGTTTTTCTTCAATACGTCGACCGATATATTGGGGAATGTTTAGGATCCCTTGAACCAGCATGCATGTAATTCATGGACTGCATCACTAAATAACTCTTTTATACAATAAGCACCATTCAACAACCCATTAATAAGCATGAAGCTATGATGTCCGAATTGTAAGAAAAACCGACCGCAACTGAAGATGCCATTAGGTTACCAAAAAAAATAAAGATTTCACCGCCTGTTCCACCAAGCAACATACGGTCCACATCTTCCCGTGAAGGGGGAACATATATCATGAATACCATAAAAAGGGTGATCGAGGAAGGAACTGTAACAAGTAGTAAACCCCTCACAGGGACCAAAGCAATATATTCTTGTCACTTTCCTGTTCCCGCAGCAAGAGTAGTTGGAAAGATACATTTGGGGAAGATTATTCCCCTCATCGTCTACCATGGAAAGGTAAGGAAAAGGCTAAGTCCTTATCACATAGAAAAGGTATGAAACATCTTCAAGCCTTTCAAGATCATTGGCTCTCAAACACAAACACCAAGAATCCCCAAGCGAATCTAAGTCTCCACGCAGTAGAAGCAAGGCAATAAAGAGCTCTGTCAGATCCAGCTCTAGGGAGTGGAGTCACCGAGGAAATGAACGACTATACCGATATTGTGCAAGGATCAATAGAAAAAACACAAAAGCACGTCCTTGGACAATATAGATAGCCATAAGCTCAAAGGGAATAATGAATGGCAAAGCTCATCCACAAGGAATTGAAAAATGTGTTTGGGAGTTCAGGTTTAGATGTCCTATATTGGTCTCTTCTGAGATTAGATTAGTTCCAATAGGGGGGTGAATGGAACTATTGGTTAATTTTAACCTTTTATAAATTTCTCACTTAGCGTTTAATGGCTAGCATAGAGGCAAGCTTCAAAGTCAGAGACAAGTTCAGTTTACTGAGTGAATTAGTCTACTGGGCTTGATTTCGCTTCTGATGAGTGCGCTCAGAGGACAGTTCATTTGAGTTACAGCTTCTAACTTCTCAAGATCAATAGTTCAGTTGACTCACAATATTTGGAGCTTATGAGTGAGATAAATAAGTTAGAGCAAGCAATATAATCAGAGGTGATAAAGGTAGAGTTAAGCAATATGTTACTCAACTGATTTATATTGGTTTGGACTCTCACCTACGTCTAGTCCTCATAATTTCTTCTTTTGAGCTTTAATCCACTAAAGCACTCTTTTACCTTCTTTTGAGCTTTAATCCATTAAACACTCTCTGATGGGTAGAGCATAAACCTTTATACAATAGACAGAGCTTCTGTAAAGTACATTCCTTTACACTCACACTCAGCTATCTATCTCTCTAGTTATTTGCCTATAACCGAAGCCAACAACAGAGCTTCTGATTTACAAATAGAAAATGGGTTCTAATATATAACACATTTGAAGTACTCTCTCTATGGGATTTACACAAATATTAAAATGAATGTGTATTACAAATATTGCTCTAGCTTTTCACTTGAAGGTTTTTCTTTTTTCAGCATTTATGTTCATCATTTGTGAAATGAGCTTGGCCTTAGCTTTTATAGTAGAAGCTTTAAGGAAGATCAGTTTGAAATTCAAACCAGTCGTTTGGAGGGAAATAGCTTATGTCGCTATCTGCTTCTGACTTCTATGTCAGTTATCCAAAAGGTTACCATTGTCACAGTCTGTCTTCTATTTCTTGAGTCGCACATTCTTCTAACTTTGGTGTTGTAGGCGTGCAGTCTGCATTCTTTTCATTTTTGGATAATAAAAAGAGACATTGGGGGATAAGGCTTCTATAGCTTGTCCTTTTTGCCAATTTGGGAACTGTGTGATCTCACTCTTTGTCAACGCCTTATTTGTTCTACTTTTGGCTTCTGGGTTTCCGGATTTTAGGCTTACGAATTCTGGGCCAAAATCAAGGCTTGGGCCTTTAATATTTCTAAGGCCTTTTTAGTTTGTCTTTGATTTAATGTTTAAGATGTAATCAACATTCAACAAACTTATTAGCATAAATCAAACTTAATTTAATTCTGAAATTAAATATTTTGGAGATCTAATTTCCTTAGTAATTATTTTTGTCATGATAAAAAACTTATGAAAATTGTGTTTCAACAATCTCCCAATTTTGTAAGGTGACGAAAAATTTCAGAGAAGGAATAGATTTCACTTACTCTCCCTAAAATCATTGAACTTACTCTTGCTTCTGGATACTTTACTACCAAATTCTGAAGAACTGGATGAAGTTTGTGTTGCTTGTTTGAACTCATTGATGATAGCAAGGAATAGCTTGAAGATTTGAAGGAGAGTTTAGAGAGAGGAAGAGCTTAAGGAAGAAGATGATAGTAATGTAAACCTTATATGTAGAATTTAGAGGCCTATTTATAAGCGGCGGTAGAAGTGGAAGAGGTCTGGAATCCCAAATGTTCTGAATGGATGCACTTATGACTTAGGTTCTAGTGTAAGTGTTAAGGCGCTATAATTATGACTTAAATGTAATGATGATCTAGTCGTTTTAATTGGCTTCTAGGTACTAATGTGCATGCTAAACCTAGATTCATGGCATTCATTCAAGCATACACGTATCAATATAAGTTTAAAAGTTCTAAACGTGTGTAGAATGCATACATGGCAGTCAGAGTTACTGAAGGGGATTAAACATACCTATTGATTCTCTCAGAGAGCTAAATTGTTCTCTTGCTAGAGGCTTGGTGAAGATGTCAACAAGCTGTGCCTCTTAGGATACATAGATCATCTTGATTTCTCCTTTAAAGATGTGGTCTCTGATGAAGTGATGTCTTATGCTGAAATGCTTCATCTTGCTGTGCTGGATTGGATTTTTGGAGAGGTCAATTTCGCTTTTGTTATCACACATGACATCGATTGTTTGAGATTTGACTCCAAAATCTTCGAGATATTGTTTGATCCATAGGACTTGGGCAACACAACTTCCAACAGCAATGTACTCTGCTTATATGATTGACAAAACCATTGAGGACTGCTTCTTACTGAACCAAGATACTAAGCTTATATATCCACAGTAATTAAGTCGAAACCATCCAGCTTTTGACTTTCCACAAAAGGGTTAGTTGTATCTAGAAGCCAGGGATCTTCCCATAATTTATAAATTTTTTTCATCACCAACAATTCTACAGGTGCTAGACATAACCAGTGATTTAGATTCCATTATGTTGCACCAAATGAAGCTAGGATTGTTATTGACATCCACCTTAGAGAAAGACAAATTCGGATAGTATCGAGCTTTGTAAACACGGGAAACAAGCGAATTCGGGCAAGTTAGCAGACGCCACCCTTGTTTAGCAAGCAGAGCCAAATTAAAATGGTGCAAATTACGGAAGCCTATACCACCGTGTTTCTTAGGCAAACACAACTTCTCTCACGACTTCCAGTGTAGCCTTTTCCTATCATCCCCATCTGAACTCCACCGAAATGAGTTCATCATTTTCTTTAAATCAGAACAAAACACATTAGGAAAAAGGAATAATCTCATAACATAAGATGACAAAGATTGAATAACCAACTTAATTAACACCTCCTTACTCGCATGAGAGAGAAACTTAGATTTCCAGCTTTTCAATCTAGACCGAACCATATGCTAAACAAAATTAAACACTTGGACTTGACTTCGGCTGACCATAGAGGCAGGCCCAAATAATTGTCGGGGCAATTGCCTTGAGATACATCGAGAATCATACTCAAAGAACAGTTGGCCTGAACATGGCGATTTCGGCTAAAAGAGATTGAAGACTTGGTGAATTTACCTTCTAACTCTAAGCTTTCTCATACCGAAGTAGACAATTCTTAACTGTAAAACACTCATCTCTATTAGCTCTAAAGAATAAATGGCTATTATCAACAAAGTAAGTGGGAAATTGACGGGGCCTTCTAACAATATGGAAACCATGAATTCTATGTGCTAAACTGATAATCATTTTTTCTAAATTTCAATCGATTAATTTGACAATAAATTTATGAAACTATGCTCTAGATTAATATTTTTAGGATAAATAATTATAAAATCCATGTGTTTTACTTAACTCACTAGTAGGTCTACCATGTTGGTTCAAAAAAAAACTAGTAGGTCCATCATGTTATTATAAGGTCATTAGATTTTACCTTAATCAACTCTTTAGTCTCTTTATTTATTTGTATATATGAAAGTACAAAATTACCCGTAATTATACAAATAAAATAATTTATCTTCTAGTTTTCAAATTTAATCAAAATAGTTTTCATGAGGTTTGTGTAGTATATATACCCCGAAAGTCTTATACTTTGTGTATATTAATTATAAAAAAATTATATTTCTTATCTCTTAAAAATCACTTTTATAATTTTATATTGTTCTGCTCCAATTTTAATAATTTTTACAATATTTATGATTCATTTTTTTAATGAATAAGTTCTATACTACTAAATTAAAATTTATAATTATATGAAATTAATGAAACAATTAACTAATATTGGAGATATTATTATTATGAAGGGAATAAACATAAAATAGAAAAAATGGATATTTTATTATTAAAAAAATAGTAATTTTGGTATTTTAAATTTTTTGTAGTTCAATTTCACCGTTCACTCAAATATTAGAACTAAAGAGTTGATGAAGATAAAAACTGAAGGACTATATAATCATTTTTAAAAACAGAAAGATTAAGTTTTTTTTTGTAGGAACAGGAAAGAAAAAACAAAAAACCAAAAAGATTAACCTGGGATTAGCCTAGGGAAGCTAACCCCCACAATATCTTCCAAAAGAAGAGAAGATAAATAATCAGGAGGATAAGATAAAGTTGTGACGCCTAACATCCGCTCATGCCCATCAGCCGTCAAATGATCCGCAACACGGTTTTGCTCTCTGAAGATATGGCTGAAGCTGATGAAGTCAAAGGAAGAACAAAGCATTCTAATACCTTTGATTAAGTTTTGGCTATTTAAACAAATAGCTTTCTTATCGGAGATCATTTTGATGGCCTCGAGGTTGTTAGATGCTACAAGCAACTTTTTCAACCCCAGACTCTTGGCCAGTCTTAGGCCAGAAAAAATCCCCCAAAGTTCAGCCGAAAAGGATGAACCCATGCCCAGATTATGAACGAACCCAGACAGCCAAGCACCCCCAGCATCCCTTAGAACACCTCCTGCAGAAATTTTACCGTTACTAAGGCAAGAACCATCCGTGTTCAATTTAACCACCCCTTCCATAGGCCTACACCAGCCAAGGAGGTGAAAAATCTTCTTTTGGGTAGAACTATCGAGTGCATCTCCTTTGAAGCTATCAATAATATTAGATAATTTTCCCGAGAAGAACTCTCTCAAATTAGGAAGAATAATACTTTTCCTTTCAAAAATCTCCTCGTTCCTCCAATACCAAATCTGGTGACAGATAATAGCAAAGAAAATATCACCATGCTCAAGGTCAGTCAACAACTTCCCACTAACACCATCTGCAAACCAGTCCAGATTAGAGTGGGCCAAGAAAGTCGAAAGCAAGTGGTGAGGGAGAACTTTCATCCACACCTCCTTACTCCTAGTACAATCCCTAAGAGCATGGCAAATTGTTTCCACGTGCCCTCTGCATCTGCTACAAGCCCTAGAATCCGTCAGATGTCGTCTATATCTATCAGAATTAGTGAGCAACCTATCCTTGACACCAAGCCATAGAAAGCTCCTGATACGGTAGGGAATCTTTAGAGCTCAAATAAGCTTCCAGACTTCAGAGTTGGAACCCGCCCCATTTTGGTTGAAGGCCTCAAAAGCAAATTTACAGGTATATGTCCTATTATTTGTCAACGCCCAGAAATGACTATCCTTATCTTCCTCCTTATTACTTATCTTAACCCCTCTAATCCTTAGGAGCATATCCAGATTGAAAAAGGAGTCAAATTTAGACCAAACCCAATCCCCCTCAGAATCCACCACATCCGCAATCCTCCAATTGCGGATATTATCAGGCGGCAGGGAAGTACACACCTCTAAAAGGGAATTATCACCAATCCAAACATCATTCCAGAAACTGATAGACTTCCCATTTCCTACCTCCCAGCCAATCCCAGAGCAAAACTCTGAAAAGACAGAACTGAGGCCTTTCCAAAGAAAATAACAGTTGACAACTCTCTCATTGGGCCCCCCAAAAATCCTATCTTTTCTATACTTCCCACAAAGAAAACGAACCCAAAGAGAAGAGGGGAGTTGCCACATTCTCCATAGCAGCTTCATTAATAACACTTTGTTATTGTCCTTAGCTTGTCTTATCCCCAGGCCTCCCATGTTCTTAGGCTGACAAACCTCTTTCCAATGAATAAGGTGGATCTTCTTCCCCTCCGTGGAGTCCCCCCAAAGGAAACGCTGGTTGATTTTATCTAGATCATTAAGAACAGGCTCCGACAACCTACACGCTTGCATAATATGATTAGGAGCCGCACAATTGACAGACTGAATCAAAGTAAGACGGCCCGCAAGAGAAAGAGTTTTAGCTTTCCAAATGGCACATTTACCACTGGTTTTGTCTATAGTCTCTTTAAAGGAGGCTTTGGAGACTCTGTCACTATGGAGAGGAACCCCCAGATACTTACCTAAAGAATTAGTCAAAGGAATACCAGAGATTTCACTTAGCCTTTTGCAGACACTCTTACTCATGTTTTTAGAACACAACATCCTGGACTTTTGGATATTGAGCTTTTGGCCTGAAGCAGTGCAGAAACAGTTAAGGATGTCCATAACCACACCAATTTGCTCCTCATTCCCTTCTACAAAGATCATAACATCATCTGCGAAGAGCAAATGGGTAATCGAAGGACAGAATCTGTTGATGGAAACAGGGTGGAAAACTCCATTACCCACATCCTCTTGGATAAGGTGAGACAACCTTTCCATAGCAATAACAAATAAGAAAGGGCTCAGAGGATCTCCTTGACAGATGCCCCGGGAAGGAGTAAACTCCTCAGACATATCTCCATTGATCAGAACCTGAAAAACAGGAGAAGAAATGCATACCTCAATCAAACTCCTCCAGTTATCCGGGATGCCAGCTCTCTTTAGACTATCCAGAAGAAAATTCCAGTTTAAGCGGTCATAAGCTTTCTCTAGATCCAACTTAAGAGCCACAATACCTTTCCTTCCCTTTTTAATTTTCATGGAGTGAATCATCTCCTGGGCAATAACGACATTGTCCATCATCTGTCTGCCTGGAACATAACTGCCTTGATTCTGGCTGATAATATCCGGAAGAATACATCGAAGCCTATTAGCCACAATTTTTGTAATTGCTTTGTACAACACATTACATAGACTAATCGGCCTCATTTGTAAAAAGGAGGAAGGTTTCTCAACTTTCGGTATCAGGACCAGAAGAGTTTTATTCACCAGCTTAATATCTTCAGTACCACTAAACACTCCTTTAATAAAACTATAAATATCTTCCTTCACGGTATCCCAATGTTTGTGATAAAAACAGACAGGAATACCATCAATCCCAGGAGATTTAGTGGCACCAATACTTGAGAATGCCATATCAATCTCTTTCTGGTCAATAGGATGGAAAGCTTCCCAAACCTTTCCCTCTTCCAATCTAGGAAACGAAGTCCTAGAAAGAGCTTTGTCCAGATCCACACTCTCCTCTTTGAATAAATCTTTGTAAAAATTAAGGGCCAGGCGACGAATGTCCTCCTCCTCATATAAGAGACTTTATAATTATTTACTCTATTTTTTTTAACTATATATAAGAATCAAATTAAGTTTGGTCCATTTTTTTTAGTCCAAATTAATATTTAATCAATAATAAGAGCAATAAAGTAGGTTGTTACTAGTTAGAGAAAGTAGGAGTATTTACACTTTTCAAACCAACAACTAATATTTATTTATTTTTATGAATAGATCAACTAATATTACTTTCCAGATCGATGTGTTAATTTTATTTGTGACCTCCTTAGTTTTTTTTTTTTTTTTTTGAAGAAAAACGCATTCATTAAACCAAATCAGAAGAAATAATGTCCTGCAACCAGACCGGAGCAGAAAAAGAAACAGACTCGCTAGCATTGGACAGGGCATACCGTGCAACGGCATGGGCTCCCCTGTTTGCTAGGCGCGGAGAAAAAGACACTGTGTAATCGTGTCGGGTACCTAAAAGAAACTTACAGTCCTGGATAATTGAACCAAAGACTGAATAGTCTAAATCAACAGAACTAACACTATTAACGACAATCAAAGAATCACTTTCAAAACAGACATTAATACAGTTCAAATGAAGACACCATAATATGGCTTCGCGTAAGGCCAATGCCTCACTTTCTCTAATTCCATCAATTAATGGGAGGCGGCGGCTACGGCATGCCATGAATGAGCCATCGGAGGAGCGGAGTAAAGCACTGACCCCACTCCGAGCCTCGGGACTGAAGAGAGCGGCATCGCAATTATATTTTACTGCGCCAGACGGGGGTCGAATCCACCTTCTTCCTTGCATTCCCGCAACCGCAACAGATCTCGTGCTGGAAAGGACAGTAGCGGTGGGAGTAGTCTGCCGGGCCCGCCTACTGCTACTCGCTACACCCGCAGTAGGGGGTTGCTGATTGACGTCGCCTCGCATCGCAGGCCAACGAGGCTGGCGCGCCACGCCCGGATGAGTGAGGGCAGGGGGCAGCAGCGTTGGTGAAGGCAGAACGGCGTGAGGCTGCTGCGTCATCGCTGTCGCCGCGATAGGGGGTGCTTCGTGGTGTGAATTGGCCAGCGGCATGTTGTCAGGGTGGCTTTGATTGTTGCTGCAGCTCGGCTCCCTAATTTGGGATTGACGCCATGCTGCAAGGTAATTAATCGAGAGCGGGATCGCCATCTCCGGGAGCTGAATTTTGCTTTCCCAAACTAATTGGTTCCTTTGATTCCATATTACCCACAAGGTCATTGCCACCTTTGTCAGGAACACATCATCATTGGACACCAGGACCTGCAAAATAGAGCAGTTAGCAAATCAAGTTGGAATACATCCGTATTGATCCCGGATAGGTTCCAACATTCCTGGGCATAGAGACATTCCACAAAGAGGTGATAATCATGTTCGACGTTGGTATGACAAAACGGACACTGGGTTGGAATGGTCATTCCTCGTCCTGCCAACCTATGCCGTGTAGCCAAACAGCCCGAGGCCAGTTTCCAGACGAACATTTTAACTTTCGGTGGGATATTCAACTTCCAGATTCTACTCCATCCCCCATCAGGAACAGTTCCACTATATCCACCACACTGCACTCTATAGCCTGATTTACTCGAGTACAAGCCGTCTTTGGTAAAGCTCCACATAAAGCCATCCTCCACGTCTCTGATCGGTAAAATCATTCTGTTGACCAAACAGGCATCAGCATCAGTAAGCATAGATCCGACCTTGCCTCTGTCCCAGATCTTCCTACCTTGGACAAAAAGGTCGGCCACCTTTACCTCCCTCTACTGAACCCCAGCAGTCCCCTAAACCATAAACGGAGCAACAGTATTCAACCACGGATCCTTCCACACAGAGATGGATTTACCATTCCCAATTACACCACTCTTTAAGACATCAATGGCTCTCCAAACACTCCCCCAAACAAAACTAGGATTATTGCCCAATTTAGAGGATAGGAAGGGATCTCTAAGAAAATATCTAGCTTTAAACAACTTCCCTACCAAGGAGTTTGGAGTAACCAACAACTTCCAAGCCTGTTTACCTAGCAATGCTAGATTGAATTTCTAGAGGCTCCTAAAACCCATACCTCCCTCACTCTTACTCCTACACAAACGGTCCCAACTCTGCCAATGGATCGATCTCCTACCTTCCGGTTTCATACCCCACCAAAACGAATTCATAATTCTCTCAAGTTCCAAGCAAAGTGACTTAGGCAGTTTAAATATACTCATGCAGAAAGTGGGCAAAGCCTGTGCTACAGATTTAATCAGAACCTCCTTACCTGCTGCAGACAGAAACCTGAAAGTCCAATTGCTCAGCCTTTTCCGCAGCCTATCTTTGAGAAAACTGAAAATTGCCACTTTATACTTCCCTATTAGCGAAGGGAGACCCAAGTATCGACCCGTATCCAAAGGATTAGAGACCTGAAGTGATGTGCAGACATCCCTGCGCAGTCCAGGCTCAACATTTGGGCTAAAGAAAATCCCAGATTTCTGCAAGTTAACAGCCTGACCCGAAGCTGCCTCATATTCAGACAAAATTGCTCCAATCTTTGTGCATTCATTCATGTCCGTCCTGAAAAACAGAAAGCTATCATCTGCAAAAAAAAAAACAAGTGGGTGATGATGGGTGCACCCCTAGCAATTTGGCAACCATGGATGTAACCCTCACCAGCCCCTTTATTAATTAGTTTAGATAAGACGTCAGCGCACAGAATAAAAAGGTATGGGGATAGAGGGTCACCCTGCCTCAGACCCATGTTAGGCTTAATTGGACCCACAAACTGTCCATTTAGCGAAACCGAATACTCCACAGAGGAAATACACAGCATAATCCACTCAACCCATGTCTCAGGGAACCCCAATTTCAGCATAACCAACTTCAGGAAGGTCCAGTCAACCCTATCATAGGCCTTGCTAATATCAAGCTTCAAAGCAACCTCTCCCACTCTGCCCATATTCTTCCTTTTCATAAAGTGTAGAGACTCAAAGGCCACCATGATGCTGTCAGAGATAGACCTCCTTAGTTAAGTAATCCAACTCCCACATTTTAATTTTACATTTTCTTCTATAAAAATAAATTACATTCTAAAATATTTATTCTATTGAAATATGAAATGTAATTTTTTTATATAAATATTATTGAAAAACTAATTCGAATAAGTTTGTTTTTTTCCTTTCTAATTTATTAAATTTGTGTTTCTTTATAATGTAGTTCCATTATCCTGTAAAATGTACTCAAATACTAATAATTCAATACAAATTAAAAATAATTTGAATTTAATTCTGATAAAAAGTGATGATTTGTTGGCTAAAATTGATGGTGATGCTTTTTACTTGGGTTAATGTGTAAATGTAAGATGGTCTATTTGCAAGATGTATATGAATTATTGCTTTTATGGCTGATCAGTTGGCCATATCATATCATTTTTTTTTTAATTATGTCTCTGCATTTATATTCCATGATTACATGTAGGAAGCTACTTTTTCTAGAGAAATAATAATAAAAAGAAATCCATCTAAAAAATAAACATGGTTCATTTAAATGAGCTTGGAGGTATTGCTTTACAATGATCATACACATTTTAAAAAATATTTAAATTATTTAACAACATTGTTTACTGATTGTAAAGTTCTTATGTTAACTTACCTTTCTCTAATAATGTAAGTAGGCCTAATACGTAAATTGATTTCTAATAATAAAAAATGTAAATATATATATATCAATTCCATTAAAAACATACAATCCTAAAATAAGAATTTTTTTTTTTAATAATGTTTAAACTTATAATAATTGGAAATATTTTATCGGGTCTTAAAAGGACTAGGCCATATATTTTGTAAAACAGGATATTCAAAGTGTGTTTCTAGAAACATGTTTTCTAAGGCATTGTACTCCTATTTTGGAGGAATTTGATTCTCTTTAGGATTCCACAAGGAGAAAGTATACAAATAAATACTGTGTTTTTTTGGTTATTTTCAAATATAAAGTATGTGGTTTAAGAGTTGGCAAACATGTACATTGAGGTAAATTCCATTAGTAAACATAGTCCAAATTGACTAACGATGTTAAAAAAAAAATCAAAAGTCAAAGAAAAAAGAGTTAATTTTATCATTATATTTATTTATTTTATAAATTAATCCTCTTATTATCTAATTATCACAAACAAGCCTCAAAATAAAAAATAAAAATCAAACACACTATAAAAAATAAAAATCAAATACACTATCTTCTCTCTCTCTCTTTAATTTCTTATTTTTTTTCTTCTTTCTCTCTCTTCTCTTTGTTAATTTCTCTCTAAAATCTATTGAATTAAAGATTATATACATTTTAAACGAACCCAATATTCAAAATGGGTAAGAAAATCCGCAGAGTAATCTACAATTTACCATAAAACAAAGAACAATGAAGGAAGGGAGAAGATGGATTAGAATTCGAATTCAATTTGAAATTGAAAATAAAAGAGAAGAAAAATAAGAAAAAGAAATTACAGTAAGAGGACGAAAGGAGAATCCTTTACTGAGGGTGAGGCCAGTGCGAGACAATCCCAAGTCTAGTCCTAGACTGAACCCTCCTCTCCATTGCGGTCAGACTTCCGACGAAGGGCGTTGGGTGGAATTTTGGTAATGGACAAAACCGCCCTTAACCAAAGACTATGATGATATGACAGAAGAATAGGAAGTCAAAAATAAGTCGGGGTATTACTGACCACTAAAAGAGGAATGCTACTGGTAGAGAACCACTGAGAACACATTTTACACTTGAATTGATGATCGGACAAGCTGTTCGACATATCTAGTGGCAGTGAGTGTTTCTCAATACCAATTCCGCCCTTAGATTTTACCCGGAGATGAAGCAAAAAGATTGCAAATCTTACAAACCGTATCGAAGAGGAGCATCCAAATTATACAGATGTGAGAATCAATCGGAGTGGGAATCATTGTCATCGCGGTGATCTCGATGGAAATCGAAAGCATAGAGATTGGAGGGGTCATTTAACATGTATAATCTTTAATTCAATAGATTTTAGATAGAAATTAACAAAGAGGAGAGAGAGAATGGAGAGAAAGAAGAAAAAAAGAAATTAAAGAGAGATGGAGAAGATGTAGTATTTGATTTTTATGTTTTATTTTGGGGTTTGTTTGTGATAATTAGATAATAAGATGGTTAATTTATAAAATAAATAAAGATAAGGGCAAAATTAATTTTTTTTCCTTTGACTTTTGACTTTTTTTTACCACCGTTAGTCAATTTGGACTATGTTTGCTAACAGAATTAACCTCAAGATATCTGTTTGTCAACTTTTAAACCACATAGTTTATATTTAAAAATGGTCCAACCCACATGGTTTATTTTAGTACTTTCCCCTAAGTAGAAGAAATGGAAAGTACAAATCATATTCTCATTAGGACTCTTAAGTCCTATATAAAGGCTCTTAAGCTCTAAGGTAAGTTACATTTTACACAATAGCTCATACTATTATTGCTTTATCGATTGAGAATCCTTTTGAAGCATAAACTGGCTTAAGGATGGAAGAATCCTCAGTTAAATTTTAGCTCATCTTTGTTTTGCAGAAACATAAACAATATTTTTTTAAGACTGTTGGAATCCACTGGGTGATATTTTTCACCAACATTACATTGGTGCAGTGAGCATGGATCTAAGAAGTCCTCATGAGTTCGTTAGGATTTTGATTCTAGGGTAATCGAAGTTGTTATCAATGCAGAAACATCAAATTTTCCACAAACTATCATAGGAACATCCAACGTTCCTCTGCCTAACGAGTGAGACAATCAGTTATTAAATAAGATCGCCACCACCTTGAATTATGAGGACTCCATTGCCTTTGAAAACATCTTCGTGAGGATATCTATCTCAATTGAACAAAATTGGGAGCACCTCCTAAACTGTTACCCCCAACAACCATGGTGGGGATAACATTGAGCCTCTTTTAGAGCCCAATTAGTGGAACAGACATCAGCCAAACTTTAGAGTTTAAGATGGAACATGGAACTCTTTCCTTTTATTCCTCATACTACGTACTCTAGAGGAGGGAGTTATTTTTCCTACATCCTTACGGATGCATCATGTTTCCTTTGGCTTAGGGATTGAAAACATGACCCAAATTAATACAAGCATAGAGGTTCCCCTCCCCATTTTCACTAGTGTTATTCAAGGTACTATTTAGAAATGTATGCCTTTAGAGTTTGAGTATTAGGATCCACAATATTCTTCGGGAGTGGCATTCATGGGAGGTCCTTCACCTTAACGAGGAGTCAGAGCACAATTTTAGGGGGCCATAATTCGAACAAAAATATATACACTATGAGTATGGTGTCTGAACACACCCGTCCATACTGGAGATAGTGGATTCTCCTTTTTCTCAACACATCCTCAGACAACATGTGTTTTGCCTTTTTTGAATTGGATTGTGAGCGTGCCAATCATTTTGTAGAAAAATTACAAAAGTGTGAAATCTAAAATCTGACTTCTAATCAATGGTTGTGAAAATCTTAAAGGACGGAAAAGCTTAAATGTTCGAAATTAAAATCGTAAAGAAGAAAGGCTTAATTAGTATGAACAATGCTGAAATTGAGAATAAAAATGCTTGAAATTGAGATTGAAATTGAATGATTACAAATATAGGAATTGAAAATGTGGAACTAAGAATTGAAAAAGAAAGATTGTAGAACTAAGTATAGAAAATTGAAAGAATTTGACAATTTGAGTCTGAGTGTTGTTGAGATTTTTTTTTTTGAGATTGTTGAGAGAATTTTTTCTGAGATTGTTGAGTGCCTTTTCTGTTGCAAAAATCTGTATTTATGCTATAAAAAACTGTAGGTAACTGCCCAGCAAGAAAGTTTCATGTTTCAGCAAGAAAGTTTTAAGTTTCAGCAAGTAAGTTTTGTTACTGCTCTCATCTACTAACTATTTTCTGCTACTGAATTATGTATTTCTGTTGTAAAATTATATAAGAAACTGCCCAGCAAGAAAGTTCCACGTTTCAGCAATAAAGCTTCACGTTTCAATAAGGAAGTTCTATAACTGTAAAGCAATGTTGCTCCTGCCCAGTAACCATGTCCATGCCCACTATCTCCATCCAACTTCCACGAGTAATGCTGCTGTATTTGTGTAATTACTATGGAAAATTACACATTTCAGCCAGAATAATTGGTAAATTATCAAATCGGCCTGAAACTTCATATTTTACACAATTTTTTTACGGAAAAAGTAATTAATAAAATAATTACAACCAAGCGAGAATAATTGGTAAACTTACCCAATCGGCTCGAATCCCATCAACTTACATAATTTGGCCGAATTGAGTAATTAATTATGAAATCGGCCCAAATTAAAATACGAGTGAAACAACATGTAGACAAGAAGTTCAACCAACCCAATGTAACAATTTATAAAGGGGATTTAGACTTCTCCATCCATGTACGAAATTATAGGGACATAATGGAGATATTTAGGGGTAATATTGATGATGTCCTCTATTGGATGTTTTCAACAACCGTGATTAGTCTAGCCTCATACTGGTTCAAAAATTTGGAAGCATGATCCATTCATAGCTACAAGAAGTTGAGGCAAGAATTATATACTAAATTCCTACCACCGACAACAACACTGTGAACACTTTACACCCTGAAATAGAACATAGGCGAAACTCTTAAAGCATATATGGATAGGTTTCACTATTAGAAAATTGCAGAACTGTGATAGAATATTGTGATGAAATTATTTCCGTCACAAATTTCAAACGGAATTTCGTCACTAACTGTTACGTCAAAGCTTAAGACGGAAATTTGAGATGGAATGAAATTTTTCGTCACAACGAATTGGCGGGAGAATTCCCGCGGTCATGCGTGACAGAATATGAGAAGAAAATTATTCTGTCACAACATTGTGACGTTTTTAGAGACGCTTTTATCCATTCCGTCAGAATGAAAAAATGGTTTTACAATTTTACTTTATCTTCAATATTAAATAAAACTGATTTAAAAAAAATAAAAATAAAACCAAACATATATATATGTAGGGTTTTATAAAATAAATATAAGAAATTTAATTTTTTAACACGAACATTATTTGTAAAAATTCTTTAAAAAACATTATCTATAAAAAAACATTAATATTTATTATATTATGTGCATAGTGGATTAACCAGTCCATTAAGGTTAATTCGGTCAGTTAACTATTTAATCGGTTTTTTTAAAATACTAATCATACATTATTACATTAAATTTGATTAACCACTAATTAGTTAACCAATTATTTTGGTTTCTTTTTTTTGGTAGGAAAGGGAAAGAAAAAACAACAAAAACCAACACCTAACCCGGGATTAGCCTAGGGAAGCTAACCCCCACCCGATCATCAGACAGAAACGAACAAAGGAAGTTCGGAGGAGAAGAGAAGGTTGAAATTCCCGGCATCCTTTCATGGCCCTCCGCAGCAAGGTGATCTGCCACCCTATTCTGCTCCCTATACACATGACAAAAGGAGATGGTATCGAATGAAGAACACAATCTTCTGATCTCTTTAACAAGGTTTTGGCTACTCAAGCACAAAGCCTTGTTGTTAGCAATCATATTAACTACTTCAAGGTTGTCAGAATCCACGAGCAGCCTTTTTAGCCCCAGGTCAATGGCCAATCTAAGTCCAGAGAAGATACCCTAGAGCTCAGCAGAAAAAAAAGAGCTCATCCCCAGATTCTGAGTAAATCCAGACACCCAATTGCCCGCAGCATCTCTCAGAACCCCTCCAACCGCAATTCTGCCGTCCACAAGACACGAGCCATCGGTATTTAATTTCACAATCCCTTCCACCGGTCTACTCCAACCCAAAAGATGCTCAATAAATCTCTGGCTAGTACTGGCTAAATAATCCCCATTGAAGCTATTGATAATAGTGTTAATTTTCTTGGAGAAATAATCAGGTAGATTAGGAATCATTATAGCTTTTTCTCCAAACACCTCAGTATTCCTCCACTGCCAAAGCTGGTGACAGACAATGGCAAAGAGGATAGCACCATGCTCCATCTGAGGCAATAACACACCATTAACACCATTTAACAACCAATCGTTTTCAGAGTGGGCAAAGAAGTTAGGTAGCAACTGTTGGGGTTTAGTGTCCTATAGACAATTGTTCTAGGATATGAACTAAATATAAATGAAGTGTTCTTTATGTCATTTGTTTTAATAAGATATGGTTTCATAACTGTATAAAGGCAACCTCTTTTAAAGAACTAAATAAGTCTGATAAAAGGAAATCCCTAAGTTTGTTTAAAGTGATTATAAAGTGTTCATACAAGCATGAAGTGAGACGAAACTTTATAATAAACTAATAAACTTAAAACTACCCCAAGTCAAGTAATATGTTTAGGATTGACATATCACTGTTGAGACTTGCAGGTAACAATGTCTTCTGTCAAGACAGAGAGCTGATCTCACAAGCTTCAGATATACAGATAATCTGGACAGTTGCATGGATTCAATGAAAGGGAGTTTATTAGGATTGGGGACCCGACTTAAGATAACAGGATGGGTAGACCAGAAAGTAATTGCAGGATAGTTATACATTGGATTGAGCATTTGTCACTCTCGATAAATGGGAGATACGTCCAAGGATCGCTTATGGAAGACTTGACTCTAAATCCTTGCAAGGTGATAGCTTAAGACTTGAAATACAGATTTCACTTAACCTATCTAATTGGAGTTAACTCGGCCTGTACAAGTAAAACGAATGTCTCGCTATATGTGACTTGACATTATCCATAGTCATAAGATTCAGTTCAAGGATGTAGTTGATAAAAGATCAAATTATACTGTAACTAATACGGAAAGGTCAACGACAGAATCAACATGTCTTCTTATAGCTATGGGGGAATGTTTCGGATTTGCTAATCACATTTCGCGCACTCATTCCGTTATGCAAAGATTAAAAATAATTCTGAGAAAATTAATTTAATAGTTGCATACGGCTAGAAGCAATAAGAACCTAATGGGTCACACATAAGGCTTGGAGCCCAAAAGAGAAACAAATGTTAATTAATTAATGAAAGCCCAACTGAGTCCACTAAGGCCTAGTAAATGAGGGGGGCGAATTTTATGTATGAAATTACATGAATAATTAATTTGATTCTTAAACAATTTTAATTAGATTATAATTGTGAATTAAATTAATTATAGGATAATTCAATTAGGAGGTTTATTTTGATTATATTACTTCTAATTATTATCCTACTAAATAAGTTATTATTATCTTTATATTTAGATATAATTATAGATAATAATAAGAAGAGTACTATTCCGAATAAAACTCTTATTAAGTAACCTAATTCTATCTGACTAGGGTTTAGATACAAGAGGTTATTTATACCCCCTACTAAGTGAATTTCGGTAAAAAAAAAACCTTGTGCAACTGAAGAGAGAGAATTTTGAACCCCTTAGTCGAGGACGAAATAATCCACCGCTTCCTACCGATTCAATTGATTTCATCTCTTTCTCTTTATCCTTGATCTTGTGTTGATTAATTAGAGACAATCTACTTTGGTTGTTTTATACGGTTGAGTTCTAATTTGATTTTGAATTGTGTTTTTGTTTTGTGCTCGGGAACTCGAAGTAAGAGTTGTGGGCACTTCGATTGCAACGGTAGATAGAACTCCAAAAGGTATTTCCTTCTATCCCTCTTTATATGAAATAACGATTAACGGATCTTGGGTTAATGGAAATAGGTTAAAAATTTTATATTTCCGCTGCCAAACGTTTGCCTATTTTCCTTCAGCAACTGGCTCGGAATCACTTTCTTCCACACATTCTTACTCTTCACACAATCCCTAAGAACATGACAGATGGTTTCTGCCTGAACTTTGCACCTACAACAAGTATCTGCCTCAACTAAATGGCGGCTCTTCCTTTCCACATTAGTAAGCAGCCTATTCTTTGCGCTAAGCCATAGGAAGCTCCTAATGTGGTAAGGAACTTTTAAGGCCCAAATATTCTTCCAAGAGATTTAAGGAGGGGTATCCAAGTTAAGACTGAAAGCTTCAAATGCATATTTGCAGGAATAAGTACCATTGTTTATAAAGGACCAACAGTGACTATCCCCATCCTCCTCTTTACTACTAACTTTAACTCCACGAAATTTCAGAAGTGTTTCCAGATTAAGGTAAGATTCGAATCTCGACTAAACCCAATCTCCCTCCGAATCCACCACATCAGCGATACTTCAGTTACGGATCTCTAGAGGCAAAGGAGAATTACACACTTCTGATAAAGGTATCTTATCAAGCCAGGTATCATTCCAGATACTAATTGATCTACCATTTCCCACCGACCAACCAATCCCAGAGCAGAACTCCGAAAACACAGCGTTAACCCCTTTCCATAAGAAAGAACAATTGGGTACTCTCTCTTTCGGGCCCCCAAAAATCTTATGCTTTCTGTACTTCCCGCACAATAACCGAACCCAAAGAGCGTCCGGATTCTGCCACATCCTCCAAAGAAGATTCATTAAAAGCCTTTATTATTATCCTTGGCTTGTCTGATCCCTAACCCACCCCTATTCTTAGATTGGCACACCTCTTTCCAGGGAACCAGATGAATATTTTTCCCCTCTTCCGAATCCCCCCATAGGAACCAACGATTGATCTTATCAAGGCCATTAAGAACTGGCTCAGGCAGCCTACAAGCTTGCATTAAATGATTCGGGGCAGCACCATTCACAGACTGGATCAAAGTAAGGCGTCCCGCAAGGGAAAGGGTCTTAGCTTTCCAATTAGCACCATTCTTATTAGTCCTATCGAAGATTTCTTTAAAAGAAGCTTTTGACACTCTGTCACTATGGAGAGGAACCCCCAGATAGTTACCAAGAGACTTGGTTAGAGGAATACTAGAAATCTCACTCAACTTTTTACCAACCCTTGGGTCCATATTCTTAGAGCATAACATTCTAGATTTTTGGATATTAAGCTTTTGGCCTGAAGCAGAACAAAAGTTGGTCAGGATATCCATTATCACACCAATTTGCTCCTCATTTCCTTCCACAAAGATCATAACATCATCAGCAAAGAATAAATGGGTGATCGGGGGACAGAATCTATTAATGGTAACCGGATGAAGCCTTCCAGTGTTCACAGCATCTTGGATGAGATGAGATAACCTCTCCATAGCTATAACAAATAAAAACGGGCTCATAGGGTCCCCTTGATGGATGCCCCGGGATGGAATTAATTAAAACTTGGAAAACAGGAGAAGAAATACAAACCTCAATCAAACTCCTCCAGGTATCCGGAATCCCAGCTTTTTCCAAACTATCCAAAAGAAAACTCTAGTTTAGCCGATCATAAGCTTTCTCCAGATCCAGTTTCAGGGCCACAATGCCACGCTTACCCTTTTTTATCTTCATTGAATGAACCATCTCCTGAGTGATAACAATATTGTCCATCATCTGTCTCCCCGGGACAAAGCTGCCTTGATTTTGGCTAATAATACCAGGAAGGATACATCGAAGTCTATTGGCCACAATTTTGGTAATCACCTTATAAAGCACATTACACAGACTAATAGGCCTCATTTGCAAGAAAGAAGACGCCTTATCCACTTTAGGAATCAGGACCAGAAGAGTTTTATTTACTAGCCTAATATCCTCCGACCCATTAAAAAAACCCCTTGACGAAACCATAAATTCCATCTTTTACAGTTTCCCAGTGCTTATGGTAAAACCCGGCCGGAAGCCCATCAACCCCCGGAGCTTTAGTAGCTCCAATGCTAAACACCGCCTGACTAATCTCTTTCTGATCAATAGGGTGAAAAGCATCAATAATCTTATCCTCACCAACCGTCGGAAATGTAGTCCTAGTTAGAGCTTTATCCAACTCCACCGGATCCTCTTTAAATAAATCTTTATAGAAATTGATTGCCAATAGATGGATTTCATCATCCTCATAACCCTAATTCCCATTAGGATCCTTGATAGCATCAATTCGATTCCTCTATTTTCTGATAACAGTAGAAAGATGGAAATACCTTGTATTCTGATCTCCATCCTTAATCCAAGCTTTCCTCGATTTCTGAAATCAAAGCAACTCTTCTTGCCTCAGCACCTCTTCCAACTCATTCTGGAGGGATCTAAGAAGACAACTCAAACTATGGTCAAATCTGGTCTTCAAGATACGTTGAATGCCTTCCATCCTGCTCAGAATTTTGTGTTTCCTTCTAATAATGTGGCCAAAAGTGTTTCTATTCCATCCCACCACGTTCCTTCTAAATTCCTCCGTAGCCATAAGCATATTGGATTGGGGTTTCCAATTATCAGAAACAAAATTCTTGAACTCGGGATGAGATTCCCAAGCCACCAGATACCTAAAAGGTCTTATCCCTTTAGAACGAGGAGCTCTCACCAACCTGACTAATATCGGACAATGATCAGAATGACGAAAGGGAAGATTCTGTTGGAAATTAGGCTAAGGTATAGCAGCGGAAATATAAAATTTTTAACCTATTTCCATTTAACCACAAGATTCGTTAACCGTTATTTCATATAAAGAAGGATAAGAAGAAACACCTTTTAGAAGTTCTATCTACCGTTGCAAACGAAGTGCCCACAACTTCAAAAGAGATAGAAACTGTCTACCAATCTGCCCCTATCCGAAACAGACCTTTCAGACCTCCGCACGACAATCCCTTCGGTGGAAACGTAGAAGAATATGTCTAGAAGCTCCTGTCCAAAAATCGCGATGATCCGACGGTTCAATCTCCGGAAATCCGCGAAATCGTGAACTGACCTGATGTAGGAGTAGTAAAACGAATTTCTCCCTTTTGTTTGTTTTTCATCTTCGAGTTCCCAAACATGAAATAAAACACGGGAAGATTAATTTGGAATCAACCGTTGAATAGAAACCAAAGTAGATTGCCTCTAACTAATCAACACAAGATCAAGGATAAAAGAAATAGATGAAAATTAATTGATCAAACGAAGCCGTAGAGAAATCTCATCCTCGAACTAGGGGTGTCGAATTTTCTCTCTCTTGGACTAGGTGAATTTCGAAAATCACAAATAGGGTATGGCTTGCTTGGATTTCGAAAATCTCAAGGGAAGGGGTATTTATAATCTCTTGTATCTAATCCCTAGTTAGATAGAATTAGGTTACTGAATAGGAATTCCATTCGGAATAGAATTCCTAATTATTATCTCACTATATATCTAATATATTAAGGATAATAATAATAACCTTATTGGATAATAATAGGAGTATATTAATCTAATTAAAACTCCTAACTTAATTATCTCTTAATTAATTTAATTCATATTCCTAATCTAATTAGGATTAACAAAATCAAATTAATTATTCATGTATATCACTACATGAATTTCGACCCCCTTATGTCCATGGGCCTTATTGGGCTCAATTTGGCTTCTATCAATTAATTAACATCTATCTCTCTTTTAGGTTCCAAGTCTTATGTGTGATCCATTAGGTTCTTATTGCTTCTAGCCGTATGCAACGTTATTAAATTAATTTTCAAAGAATTATATTTAATCTTTGCATAACGGAATGATGTACAGAGTATGTGATTAGCAAGTCCGTAATCATTCCCCCAGAGCTATAAGAAGACAGGTTGATTCTGTCGTTAACCTTTCCGTATTAGTTACAGTATAATTCGATCCTTTATCAACTACATCCTTGAACTGAATCTTATGACTATGGGTGATGTCAAGTCACATATAGCGAGACGTTCATTTTACTTGTACAGGCCGAGTCAACTCAAAAAGATAGGTTAAGTGAAATCTGTATTTCTTACTCTTAAGCTATCACCTTGCAAGGATTTAGAGTCGAGTCTTCCACAAGCGATCCATGGATGTATCTCCCATTTATCGGGAGTGATAAATGCTCAATCCAATATATAACGACTCCGCAATTACTTCCTGTGATACCCAACGTCTACTGTTCACACCCTAGAGTCATCTCTGTTAAGGATCGTGTTACACCAGAATCAAAGCATCATATTCCGTAATCCAGGATACCAATTAATATTCCTTTGAGTCTGAGGATTAGTTATACCTATTAATACCAATGAGATGAACAGGTGACAAGGATGAATCTACCCATCCTGTTATCTCAAATCGGATCCCCAATCCTAATGAACAACGTTTCATCGGATCTATGTAACTGTCCAGATATATGTATATATGAAGCTTGTGAGATCAGCTTTCTGTCGGACAGAAGACATTGTTACATACAAGTCTCAACAGTGATATGTCAATCCCAAACATATCACTTGACTTGGGGTGGTTTTAAGTTTATCAGTTTACTATAAAGTTTTGTCTCACTTCATGCTTGTATGAACACTTTATAATCACTTTAAATAAACTTACAGATTTCCTTTTATTAGACCTTATTTAGTGCTTAAAAGGGATTGCCTTTATATAGTTATAAAACATATATCTCATTAAAACAAATGATATAAAGAACAATTCATTTACATTAAGTTTGTATCCTAGAACAATTGCCGATAGGACAGTAAACCCCAACATACTCCCACTTGGACTAAAGCCAATTGTTTCTAAAACTTATCCCAGTAGAATTTAAATGACGATCATGTATTCTCTGGGTTAAAGGCTTTATCAACGGATCTGCAACGTTGTCCTCTGTAGGTACTCTTTCTATTCTCACATCTCCTCTCGCCACAATCTCTCTAATGATGTGGTATCGCTTAAGGTAATGCTTGGATGCATTATGAGACCGTGGTTCCTTTGCTTGCGCAATGGCTCCATTGTTATCACAGTACAGTGTAATGGGATTGACAATGTCAGGCACCACACCTAGTTCTGTAATGAACTTTCTAATCCAAACCGCTTCCTTTGCTGCTTCCGCAGCTGCGATATACTCTGACTCGGTCGTAGAGAAAGCTACGCTTCCCTGCTTGGAACTCTTCCAACTGACCGCGCCCCCATTCAAGATAAACAGGTATCCTGATTGGGATTTATAATCATTCTCATCTGTGAGATGACTTGCGTCTGTAAATCCTTCTATTTTCATATCACCTTCTCCGTACACTAGGAATGTTCTTGACGGCAATCCAATGCTCTTGACGGCAATCCAATGCTCGTCTCCTGGATTCCCTTGGTAACGATTCGTTACAGATAACGCGAACGCTACGTCAGGTCTAGTGCATAGCATAGCATACATAATCGAACCGATTGCGCTGGCGTACGGGACTACAGCCATGCGTCGTTTATCATCATCGGGTTTAGGACATTGATGATTGTTTAACTTTACTCCATGTAACATGGGTAAGTTACCTCGTTTCGATTCAAGCATGCTAAACCGATTTAGGACCTTTTCAATGTATGTAGCCTGTGAAAGACCAAGCAGTCTTCTCGATCTATCTCTATAGATCTTTATACCAAGTATATAAGCTGCTTCACCAAGGTCTTTCATTGAGAAGTTACCAGATAACCATACTTTCACTGATTGTAAGAGAGCAACGTCATTTCCCATTAATAATATATCGTCCACATATAGTATGAGAAATGCTATAGAGCTCTCACTTGCTTTCTTGTAAATGCAAGCTTCTTCGCAATTTTGTTCAAAACCAAATTGTTTTATGGTTTCGTCAAAACGCTTATTCCAGCTTCTAGATGCTTGCTTGAGTCCATAAATGGATCTCTGAAGTTTGCAAACTTTATTTGCATCCTTCGATATGAAACCTTCAGGCTGCATCATATATACATCTTCAAGCAGGTTTCCGTTTAGGAAAGCTGTTTTCACATCCATTTGCCAAATCTCATAATCGTAGTGAGCGGAAATTGCAAGCATGATTCTGATTGATTTGGACATAGCCACAGGAGAGAAAGTTTCGTCATAATCAATTCCTTGCTTTTGACGATATCCCTTCGCTACTAACCTAGCTTTGTAGGTGCTAACCTTTCCATCCATGTCTGTCTTCTTTTTGAAGATCCACCTGCACCCAATGGGTATTATCCCTTCGGGTGGATCAACCAAAGTCCACACTTGGTTAGTATACATGGAATCCATTTCAGAATCCATGGCCTCAAGCCATGCTTTAGAATCTGGACTAGTAAGAGCCTATTCGTAGTTTTCGGGTTCGTCGTCTAACACGGGAACCTCATTATCATCTCCCACTAGAAAACCATATCTAACTGGGATTTCACGAACTCTTTGTGATCTACGAATAGGTGGCACTGGAGTCTCATCTAATGGGACTCCTTTGGGTACCTCAACCGCCTCTGTTGTTTCAGTCGGTGTTTCTTCTTCTTGAACTTCGTCAAGTTCAATCATGCTTCCCTTTTGTGTTTCTTCGAGAAACTCTTTCTCTAAGAAGGTTGCGTGCTTGGATAAGATTACTTTCTGATCATCTGGATGATAGAAGTAATATCCCATAGTTTCCTTAGGGTATCCAATGAAGAAACATTTATCAGATTTCGAATCTAGTTTGTCGAACGCAATGCGTTTGACAAAGGCTGAACAACCCCATATTCTCATAAATGAAAACACGGGTTTCCTACCAATGAACAATTCATATGGTGTGGAACTAGCGGATTTAGTTGGTACTCGATTTAGGGTGAAGAGGGCAGTTTCTAAGGCATAGCCCCAGAACGTCTTTGGAAGTAAGGCCATGCTCATCATGGATCGTACCATATCTAATAGGGTATGGTTTCTCCTCTCGGACACACCATTGTGTTGTGGTGTATAGGGAGGTGTCCATTGTGAGCATATCCCACATTCAGTTAGATAATTCAGAAAATCATCTGAAAGATATTCGCCACCTCGATCAGATCGAAGCGTCTTTATTTTCTTTCCTAATTGATTTTCTACTTCATTCTTGAAGCATTTGAATTTCTCAAAAGCTTCTGACTTGTGCTTCATCAAGTAGATGTAACCATATCGGGTATGGTCATCTATGAAGCTTATAAAGAATCTGAATCCTCCTCTTGCTTGGACTGACATAGGACCACATACATCTGAATGAATGAGTCCTAGAGTGTCTGATACACGCTCACCTTTATTGCTAAAGGGTGTCTTTGTCATTTTACCTTTTAAACATGATTCGCATATTTCCAATGATTCGGGATCGATTGGATCTATAAGCCCATCTGAATGTAGCTTTAGCATGCGTCTCTTGTTTATGTGGCCTAAACGACAATGCCACAAGTAAGTTGAATTATCTAGCTTATGTCTTTTGGTATCAATTGCAAAAGCAGGAATTTTGTTATCTAACACATAAATCCCATTTTGTGAAACTCCTTAAAAATAAAAGATCGAATCTTTATAAAAATTGCAACTCTTGTCTTTTATTGAAATATGAAAACTGTCGTCAACAAGACGGCTAATAGAAATAATGTTGCGAGACATTTGAGGAACGTATAAACAATTCCTTAATTCTATTACAAGCCCAGAGGGCAAATTTAAAACATAATCTCCAATTGCGAGGGCGGCAACTCTTGCTCCATTTCCTACTCGCAAGCTTATGCTTTCTTTCTTTAGTTCCCTAGTCTGATTTAGCTCCTGCATATTTGTACAAATATGAGATCCACATCCGGTATCTAATACCCAAGATTCAGACAGTGAAACTGTATTTATTTCAATATAAAACATACCAGATGTTGAAGCACCGCCATTTCCCTTCTTGAGGGAGGCTAGGTACTCCTTGCAGTTCCTCTTCCAATGCCCGTCTTTACCACAGAAGTGGCAGTCTCCTTTGGGCTTCTTCACTTCCTTTCCCTTAGCTTTGTAGGGCACGGCTTTCTTACCTTTCTTGGGATAATTAGGATTGGGATAGCTCCCTTTCCTTTTCTTTGATCCCTCAATGACAAGAGCCGGTATGGCTTTGTCTTTCTTCATATTGGGCTCAACTGACTTGAGCATATTTGCAAGCTCTTCAAGAGAGGTTTGCAAGTCATTCATCTGATAGTTCATAATGAACTGTGAATAACTTTCTGGGAGGGATTGAAGAATTAAGTCTATACTTAATTCGTTATCCATCGCAAATCCAATACTAGAAAGTTTGGCAATGTAGCCAATCATCTTGACACAATGTGTCATGACAGATGTGCCCTCTTGCATCCTACTACGATATAGCAACTTGGATATCTCGTAGCGTTCGCACCTGGTTTGTTTCCCAAACAATTCCTTTAGGTGCATGATGATGGAATAGGCATCCATTTCCTCATGTTGCCTTTGTAATTCCGGTGTCATCGATGCAAGTATGATGCATCCGGCATGATCATCATCAGCCATATGCTTCTGGTAAGCATCAATTTCCTCAATGGGAGCATGATCAGCATGGAGAGGGGGTATCGTTGTATCAAGTACATACCCTATTTTATCGAACTTCAAAACAATTTTGAGGTTGCGAAACCAGTCGGTGAAGTTTGAACCATTCAATTTGTTATCGGTAAGAATGTTTTGCAGATTGGTTTTAGTCATGATTATAAGAGTGGGTTTAATTAAACCTGAGAGTGAGAAAGAGTAAACGTATGTCATTCATTTGCTTAAAGTATATCAATATAAAATTATAGGCCTTTTAGTTTATTTTAGATTGCTCCCACTATTTTGCCAAATTAATAGCCCTCCATATTAATTCGAAGAATTTCACAAATCCTTTAGTGAGCTAGGATCCTAACTCCTGAGATTTCGCCTTGAGTTTACTCAATAAGCTAGTCTCATTCATTAGGTAGATTCATGTAATCAATCACATCTTTAATGTGATTCCTAGGTTATTGGGTTACTAATCACATTAGTAACTAATATGCTATTCATATTAATCCCAACCGTCTTGCCCATTAGTTTATGACAACATGAGTTTACTCATCCAATTATCATAATCTAATTTAAGTATTACCCCATATTCATGAAAAATGATTTTCGATAATTCAGGTGTTACCGAAAGGACCCCGAGCTTGAGTTTACTCAACAACCCAAAGGCCTTCAGCACTGCCGGCTGAATTATAATATTAGGGAGGGGCAACCGATTTTAATAACTTGTTTATTTACTTAACTTTTAATGAGGGATTTTATTTTAGGTCTCATAATCTAACTTAGTCTTGATTTGCTTTAGCATGCACCAGACACATACATTCACATACATTGGCGTTATGGACATATCATCTAAATTATTCCGTCGAGCCAGAGACGGAATAAAAGGGCAAACCTAAGGAAATACTAACTATTACATATTTCTCTTTAGGTCCTCCGTCTTCTCCATGGCGCCTTGAAATTACATATTAATTTCTATACTACTAAAGAAAACTTCAATTGAATTGAAGGGAATCAGATGAGAGGAGAAATTACAATAGATAGTAGAAAGGCAGGACTCGTAGGCCCTATTTCAAAAATACCAAAAGACTAAAGAGGGTCCAAATATGTCCATAACTCCAAACATGCACAGACTCAATTAAATAAATTTAATTGGTTGATTACATAACTATCTTATGTAATATTTATGTTAATCACATTAACTTATCAATTAACTTTCATCCAATTTTACTTCTAATAGTTTCGTATCTTTTATATTAATCTTTAGATTAATATAACTATACAAAACTTTAATTATGCACGTCCCAATTATTTTGATTTTAATTCATTTAACATTTTGATTTACAAATTGCTAAAACAAACTTTTAAACAAATTAGGAATATACGCATAATATGTTTTAATTAATAATTAATTAAAACTTATTTATCTTTAGAATTAATTAATCAAAACAATTTGTTAATTAATCCTAACTATAAATATTTATTCAATCCTATTGAAAACTTCTAAATTTTCATATATGAAATAACGGATTTAACCATGGCTCTGATACCACTGTTGGAAATTAGGCTAAGGTATAGCAGCGGAAATATAAAAATTTTAACCTATTTCCATTTAACCACAAGATCCGTTAACCGTTATTTCATATAAAGAAGGATAAGAAGAAATACCTTTTAGAAGTTCTATCTACCGTTGCAAACGAAGTGCCCACAACTTCAAAAGAGATAGAAACTGTCTACCAATCTGCCCCTATCCGAAACAGACCTTCCAGACCTTCGAACGACAATCCCTTCGGTGGAAACGTGGAAGAATATGTCTAGAAGCTCCTGTCCAAAACTCGCGACGATCCGACGGTTCAATCTCCGGAAATCCGCGAAATCGTAAACTGACCTGATATAGAAGTAGTAAAACGAATTTCTCCCTTTTGTTTGTTTTTATTCTTCGAGTTCCCAAACACGAAATAAAACACGGGAAGATTAATTTGGAATCAACTGTTGAATAGCAACCAAAGTAGATTGCCTCTAACTAATCAACACAAGATCAAGGATAAAAGAAATAGATGAAAATTAATTGATCAAACGAAGCCGTAGAGAAATCTCGTCCTCGAACTAGGGGTGTCGAATTTTCTCTCTCTTGGACTAGGTGAATTTCGAAAATCACAAGTAGGGTATGGCTTGCTTGGATTTCGAAAATCTCAAGGGAAGGGGTATTTATAATCTCTTGTATCTAATCCCTAGTTAGATAGAATTAGGTTACTGAATAGGAATTTCATTCGGAATAGAATTCCTAATTATTATCTCACTATATATCTAATATATTAAGGATAATAATAATAACCTTATTGGATAATAATAGGAATATATTAATCTAATTAAAACTCCTAACTTAATTATCTCTTAATTAATTTAATTCATATTCCTAATCTAATTAGGATTAACAAAATCAAATTAATTATTCATGTATATCACTACATGAATTTCGACCCCCTTATGTCCATGGGCCTTATTGGGCTCAATTTGGCTTCTATCAATTAATTAACATCTATCTCTCTTTTAGGTTCCAAGTCTTATGTGTGATCCATTAGGTTCTTATTGCTTCTAGCCGTATGCAACGTTATTAAATTAATTTTCAAAGAATTATATTTAATCTTTGCATAATGGAATGATGTATAGAGTATGTGATTAGCAATTCCGTAATCATTCCCCCAGAGCTATAAGAAGACAGGTTGATTCTGTCGTTAACCTTTCCGCATTAGTTACAGTATAATTCGATCCTTTATCAACTACATCCTTGAACTGAATCTTATGACTATGGGTGATGTCAAGTCACATATAGCGAGACGTTCGTTTTACTTATACAGGCCGAGTCAACTCAAAAAGATAGGTTAAGTGAAATCTGTATTTCTTACTCTTAAGCTATCACCTTGCAAGGATTTAGAGTCGAGTCTTCCACAAGCGATCCATGGATGTATCTCCCATTTATCGGGAGTGATAAATGCTCAATCCAATATATAACGACTCCGCAATTACTTCCTGTGATACCCAACGTCTACTGTTCACACCCCAGAGTCATCTCTGTTAAGGATCGTGTTACACCAGAGTCAAAGCATCACATTCCGTAATCCAGAATACCAATTAATATTCCTTTGAGTCTGAGGATTAGTTATACCTATTAATACCAATGAGATGAACAGGTGACAAGAATGAATCTACCCATCCTGTTATCTCAAATCGGATCCCCAATCCTAATGAACAATGTTTCATCGGATCTATGTAACTGTCCAGATATCTGTATATATGAAGCTTGTGAGATCAGCTTTCTGTCGGACAGAAGACATTGTTACATATAAGTCTCAACAGTGATATGTCAATCCCAAACATATCACTTGACTTGGGGTGGCTTTAAGTTTATCAGTTTACTATAAAGTTTTGTCTCACCTCATGCTTGTATGAACACTTTATAATCACTTTAAATAAACTTACGGATTTCCTTTTATTAGACTTTATTTAGTGTTTAAAAGGGATTGCCTTTTTATAGTTATAAAACATATATCTCATTAAACAAATGATATAAAGAACAATTCATTTACATTAAGTTTGTATCCTAGAACAATTGTCTATAGGACACTAAACCCCAACAGATTCAACACAGCAGCTTCAGGAAACCTACTCTGGGCCACAATGTTAGCATAAACTTTGTCCAAACGAACAAAGGTACTATTACGTTTCCAAGTAAACTTATGACCAGCTGCACCAAGATCTGACAGACCACAAAAATCCATATTTTGTTTATGATTGAGACACCGATTAATATAATGATTTCCTCCCCCTCTTTGATCACTCATAATAGCAATATCATTAAAATCTCCAGCAATGAACTAGGCATCCACCATACACGTACTTAAAGAAAACAAAGCCTCCCACAGACGTTTACGATTAGCAAGGATAGGATCAGCATACACAACAATGATAAAAAAAAGGGTTTATTACCAGGATAAGTAACTTTATTGTGAATAAATTGCTTATCCATCAGCACTATATCAAAAAGGACAAGATCTGGCTTCCAGAAAAGCCAAATCCCACCAGCCCGGCCCGTGGCCTCCGACCTGACAAACTTCCAACTTTTAAATAAACTAACCACCTCATCAACTTTAGCTCCACTGACTTTGGTTTCTAATAAAGCAAAACAAGAAGGGTTAAATTGCTTAATTAAATCCTTTACATGGATGCGGGTCACCTTGCTTGCCGCTCCTCTAACATTCCAAACAAACAGATCCATCAAGAGAGGACAGCAAACCCAGGCCCGCCAAACTAAGCCAGATATTTATTCGGGGCTCCTAAGAGCCTAGTGGAGGTACCTGTCGCCCCCCTTTTCTCCAAGGTACTAAAAGAATTTTGGAAATTCTTTTGACTACCCTTAAGTTTTTTCATATTCATTTTATTAACCCCCATTGTTTTCCCATTTCTAGTCTCAATGCTGAGTTTAGAAAGACTAACCTCATTATTCCTCTCAGAAACTTGAGAAATATGAGCCTGAGAATAATCCTAAGGAGCTTCTTTGGATTCAAACAAAGGGTTGACCGTCTCCACATTGTTATCAACAGGATCACCAGGCTCTAAGTCTGGCATTCCCAACTCTGCTTGCTCATTAATAGGACCAGTGTTTTGATCATCTTCCACTAGAAGAACCCCAAACCTTGAACCAGAACAAACCTCCAAAGGATTGCCAAGGGCAGTGATAGGGGTCAAAACCCCCTATCTTTGGGTACGGTTTTTAGCGTTATTTTATGAATAAGCGAGCAATTCTCGCATTTATATGCTTTTGTGTAAGTTAGTTAGAAATTGTATATGTTCTATTTACTTTTCGTTGTTTAGGCTCGTTTTCTGATTATTTTAGGCAAATATGGCCAAATTGGCATGTACGTTAAATTTCCATTACCTTTTATAGCTAATTGATCCGCCAAAAGTCACACCAAACGGAGTGTTTACTCAAAATGAGCGATTAGCGGGTCAATTTAGCCTCAGAACTAATGTTATTTGGAGTTTACGTGCATGTGCAGGTTAAAATAGGAACGCGTTTGGGTGAAAGTTGCGTTTCAGGACATCCAGCAGTCGCCCAAGGCATTCTGGGCATTCTCGCTCGTTGAAATGGCTTTTTTAGGGCTAGATTGGCGAGCTGGCACTGCCAGCCCGTCGAGTAGGCCCTTAAGGGGCCAGCTCACCGAGCTGGCCTTCAGGGGCCTGCTCGGGCGAGCTGGCCATGCCAGCTCACGTCAAGCTGGCCTCTATAGGCCAGCTCGGCGAGTTGCCCTGCGAGAATCAGTCAAAAGACTAATTCCCGGTCCCACGATGCCACGATCAACCCCACGTCTTCCCACCTGCAAAAGGATACGAATTAGGTCAGAAAGAGGGCCCGAACCGCGTCTATAAATAGGATTTCGCAATTGTAAAATAGATATCTTTTATCTTTGTAATTTCCTTAGCTTCCACCTTGAGAAATCCTCTCTACCTCCTCCATCTCCTTCAAACCTCCATTGAAGACACCTCTGAAGCTCCGTTCACCGAGGATTGATCAAGTTACATCCTTAAGTCCTAGGAAGACGCCTGCATTGGTAGACAGGTTCCCTGAAAGGGATTTTTCTTCTTTTATATTCTGTCTAGCCTCTGATCCATGTTATGAATCCTAGGCTCATTGTATCTTCGTGACAATACTTTTCATCTTTAATATATATTATAGTTTTGTTTGTTCAATTGTTTTATTGCTTGATTCTTTGTCTTACGCTTTGTCTGATTGGTTTAACTCATTCGATAATCCCAAAATTAAGTTGACACATATTGCGAGCTGAATCTGACCTAGTTAGTGCCTATAGGATTGACGACCCTATAGAAGATTAAGCCCAAATTGCTGAGCCTTAGATCTAGTTTCGGCCTTACAAGGGAATCACGAACTAGGTACCTTAGGAGGATAGGTAGGGTTAATCGCCTCGGACACAAGTGACTTAGATTAGGTTCTAATTCCGTTGTCTAAATAATCTATTTTTATTATTATCGTATCACCTCATGTCCCTTTGGGTAATTACATTGGTAAAAGATCACCTAGGAGTAGAATAACTTAGATAGGAGTAGAATAACTTAATTAGGCGTAGAATAACTTAGCTAGGAGTAGAGCAATTCAACTAGGAGTAGATTAACTTAATCAAAACAAATTCAAAACCCCCCCATGGCCTAGATAACACCTGAGACCAAGTAGCTCGATACTTGCAGGAATAAATCCTGTGGATTCGATACCTGGACTTGTCTAGATTTTATTACTTGATAATGACGGGGTACACTTATCCCATAGTGAGCCTTGCAGTGCGATTGCCGTGAGGCACATCAAGTTTTTGGCACCGTTGCCGGGGATTTATTTCTTCTGCAATATCGAACCAAAGGTCGATTTGTTAGTTTAGGCATTCTTTTGTGAATATCCTTTTTTTATATTGCTTATACTTGTTTATATATAATTCTTTATACTCTTTTATACTTGTTAAAATTTTGTATTCATAGTTGTAAAATATTGCTTATCAACTTTTGTGCTAGAACTTCACTTTTTCTCAGCATTCTCTTATCAATGAATTGGCAAGGAAGAGTCGAGTGGCAAGCTCAAAAGTTTACTATACCATCAAGACAATACATTCATGCCCTAGAGAATGAGGCTCCCAAACCCTCCATGGCCGAGTTAAATAAGAAATTGGATATCTTGATGGCGAAACTGAGCCTCAACACCAATGAAAGTGTAAGTTTTGTGGGTAATCACCAAAGGTACAATTCTAACCCCAATTCTTACAGCTTTTATGATAGTGACTAGAGGAGACCTCAACACTCAAATCTGTCCTACGGGAACCCTAACATGTTGAGGCCTCCAAATAGGTTTGTTAATGAGCATAGGGAAAACGAAGTGGGAATGTTCCCTTACAAACAAGCAAGCCAAGTTCCCCGCAACCCTCTAGCTCATAAGATGAAGTGTTGTCCCTTTTGAAAGAGATATCAGCCTGACTTACAATCAACGAGGAGGTTTGCAAGGACTTGAACAACCAATTGGCTCAAATAAACCATGAGATGCAAGAGCAATCCCGAGATGCTCTCCCAGGCATAAAGGAAAACATAGAAATCCCACAAAGCACTACGCCAAAACCCTCTTCAAACGAAGGTTAAAAACCGTCGTCCCGCGAGATATAAATCTGTCACGGGGCTCGCTACCGTCTATTGCACCTTTAGACGACGGTTAGGTTATGTCATGTTTCGTCATCACACATGACATTAGCCTATTTTCTTATTGTCATTTTACCCTTGTTACGATGCAGCTTATTTATTACTGATGTCACCTTTAATGTCATCAAATGACATTTTTACAATTGAAACCGTCAGGTTAGCGTGTGGAAAATTGGCATATTTAATTTGAGATGACAGTTCGTATAATAATTTCTGCCGTTATAGCCTGTTTAGATGGCACACGTCTTAATCAATCATGTCAAAGGATTTTTTTTCATGTGACAAAAACATTAATTTTAATATCTTTTTATTGCTGTTTAGATGACATTTTTAAAAATTAAAATGTCACTTTATGCCTTCTTCTTCGTTTGAATTTATGGTTTTTATACCTGAATACAGAAACATTCTAAAATATGAAGATTAAATTCTGTATATCAATGGTTTTAATTTTATTGGAGACCAATACTCATAATATGTTTACATTTGTGCCCAACGTCAATCCATATCTTGAATAACCAATACATTTCTGAATTAAAACACAAAAAATAACCAATCTTCCATAAGTCAATCCATATCTTGGAGTAATAATTAGGCCTATAATCCCAAAGGTCTTGGTATCTGCAAAAGCCAAACAGGTCATTAATATTACACACAACCCTAAACTCATTAGTAATTACGTGACCCTTCCCCTTTCACGGCCTTTCACTTACCACAATCATATCACTATAAATATATGCATCATAATTCAGAATCATACCTTCAACAACCAGAAAACTTACCAACAATGGATCCCCTTGTTGAAACTCCAGGAGACATAATTGCTGACTTGAATAAGTTGTACATGGAGAACCCAGAGTGGCTTCTGGACATCAATGGTACGTATGTCAATCCATAGTTGTTTTGTAACCCTTCCTGGTTTCTTCTGTGTATTTCTAATGATTCTTCTTAGATGATAACATACAGGTCCTCTCGATGGTAACTTCTTCAAATGGTCGATCAGGATGAAAGGCCCCCAATACACCCCATATGAAAGGGGTGTATTTGAAATCAGAATCAGCTACCATCCGGATTTCCCAAACAGACTTGCAAGAGTAATATTAACTCAGATCAGTAAGATATAATCACCTATATGAAACATACACTAATAAATCTCTCCTCTTATTCTTAGTTTTGGTTCCGGAATAGGATATATCATCCTAACGTGGCTCCTTAAGGGTCGATTCATCTTCCCCGTATCCTTAATAACCATCGCTTTTCCACTGCCACGATATAATGCAACCATTTATCTATTTCATTTGATAAACATACAACATCATATTTTTGTTCTAATTATTCTATGCATTTTGTAGTGTCTGTGGCACATATATGATCTACTTCTACAGCCCCATAGTGAGGAGCCACATCCTGGGCAAGAAGCAGTTGTTGAGCAATACCGCAGCAACAGGGAAGAGTATGAGGGGATCGCCCGGATATGGACTGCGGAGTATGCAAAGCTGGTATGATGGTGTCCAAATCTCCTAAACTATCTTGGCTAAGAGAAAGGAGAATCGGAAGGCAATGTGAGCTCCAAATGTGGTTCTCATTCCAATTACAAATTTCCTTTCTTCAGTCAAAATAGTTAAGGAGCTTTGGACCTTTAATTCCCCCCCTTTTGTAATATATAACGTAGAGCTTTGTGCTCCTAAACTGACCCTTTTATAATGCTCCTTTCACTTGGTAATGAGGGTTATGATGCTGTCACCATAAGGGACTCTGTTTGTGCTGAATATGAAGGGTGTTCAAATCTCCTAAGCTTTCTTGGCTAAGTGAAAGGAGAATTGAAAGGCAATGTGATATCCAAATGTGGTTCTCATTCCAATTCCAAATTTCCTTTCACTAGTCAAAACAGTTAAGGAACTTTGGACTGTCAATTACAACCGAAAGGCAACACTCATCCCCCCTTTTGTAATATAACGTAGAGCTTTGCTATTCAGTTTGTATGTATGTGCAAGTAGACTAAACTGACCCTTTTACAATGCTCCTTCCACTTGGGTTGTACTCGTGGTACTCTAAACTTGGTAATGAGGTTTATGATGCTGTCAAAACAAGGGACTCTGTTTGTGCTGAATGCATCATAAACCTATCACCATGTTTAATGTTGTTGTTACGATATCAAACCGAGTGGAAAGGAACATAGTAAGAGTATGGCCAATGCACATACATAACCCTTTATGTAGAGCTTGTTAATTCAGTTCGTATGTATATGTATATTCTTTCTAATCAAAATATATCTTATCATTTGCAAGCCATATCAGTACATGCAATTAGCCTAAATTTACCCTTTAATACATGCTTCATACATGCTTCATAAACGAATTGCATTCAGAATCCTTACTTATCCTTTCAAATAAAAATGAGCCAGTTGAGTTCATAACATTTTCAGCTTTAAGAGTATGCCTAACATGCTATAACAAGTAGGCAACTTATTCAAGTAGACATGTACATTCAAGTGAACATGCTATAACAAGTAGACAACTTATTCAAGTAGACATGTATATTCAAGAGAACATGCTATAACAAGTAGACAACTTATTCGTGCATGTCTATTCCTTACTTATCATCATAGGTCATGTTCAAATAAAAAAGAGTATGGTGATATCTTATCATTTGCAAGCCATATCAGTACATGCAATTAGCCTAAATTTACATTTTAATACATGCTTCATACATGCTCAATGACCCTTTTACAATGTTCCTCTAATACTTGATGCATGATTAATAAGCTACATGCCCAAATGAACAATTGTACACATACTCATACAGAACCTCAAACATAAACATCAATAGAACATCATACATAAACATGTTTCATACACATACACATACTCAATCACTTCTAGCAGTATAACTCATAGGTGTAAGAGTAGTGCCAATCTTAATGAACATTCAAAGCTTTAGAGTATGCCTAATCAGCCACATGCTTAATGACCCTTTTACAATGTTCCTCTAATACTTGATGCATGATTAATAAGCTACATGCCCAAATGAACAATCATACACATACTCATACAGAACCTCAAACATAAACATCAACAGAACATCATACATAAACATGTTTCATACACATACACATACTCAATCACTTCTAGCAGTATAACTCATAGGTGTAAGAGTAGTGCCAATCTCAATGAACATTCAAAGCTTTAGAGTATGCCTAATCAGCCACATGCTTAATGACCCTTTTACAATGTTCCTCTAATACTTGATGCATGATTAATAAGCTACATGCCCAAATGAACAATCGTACACATACTCATACAGAACCTCAAACATAAACATCAACAGAACATCATACATAAACATGTTTCATACACATACACATACTCAATCACTTCTAGCAGTATAACTCATAGGTGTAAGAGTAGTGCCAATCTTAATGAACATTCAAAGCTTTAGAGTATGCCTAATCAGCCACATGCTTAATGATCATTCATACATAAACTCTATGAGTCCTAGCTTCCTAAACAGTTATATCTAACCAATCAGTTCATACCAATCATTTCATCATCACCCAAAACTTCATACATATATGTAATCGTTCAGTTCAAACCCACATAACAATATATATACTAAATTAGGCTAGTTTCCTAAATCAATGAGTTCTAGGTTCCAAAATAGTACATCAAACATAGACAATCACTTCTAAAGGCATGACCAATCAGTTCAAACCAACATAACATTAATATATATTCAGTAAGTTAAAGAAATCTTCCTATATGCTAAAGGCATGAACCGATTGACAATCTCTTCAGTCAGCCTTGCCATGTACTGAAGCATTCTTACTATCCCTGCAAATAGTGTTCAAATAAAAAGGAATCAGATGAGTTCATACCATCTACTGTATCAGGCACTATCTTGCCCTAGATTAAAAAAGATAAAAACCCAAGCTTTACAGCAGTGAATCTAAATACAATAAAATCAGTGTAGCTAAGCGAGAGATCTAAACCTTTCAACGATAGGTCTAAAAATCACAAAATCATTATACCAGCTGCTGAAATCGATATACACCAAAGTAAATCGAATGAGGAAAAGATAGAGTAAGGAACAATGATACTCTAATACAGCTAGGAACGAAGAAAATATGGCTTACCAGTCCCATGTTTCGAGCTCACCCAGTGAATATTGCATGTTCAAATTGAAGGAAAATAGTCAAACGTTTGGCAGCGGAAATATAAAAATTTTAACTTTTTTCCATTAACCCAAGATCCGTTAATTGTTATTTCATATAAAGAGGGATAGAAGGAAATACCTTTCGATGTTCTATCTACTATTGCAATCGAAGTGCCCACAACTCTTACTTCGAGTTCCCGAGCACAAGACAAAAACACAATCCAAAATCAAGTTAGATATCAACCGTATAAAACAATCAAGAATAGATTGTCTCTAATAAATCAACACAAGATCAAGGAATAAGAGAAAGAGATGAAAATCAATTGAACGGAAGGAAGCGGTGGATAATCTCGTCCTCTAGTGTGGGTCGAAATTCTCTCTCCCGGGTTGAGTATGTGTGTTTCGAAAATCACATATAAGGGGGGTATTTATATTCTCTTGTATCTAAACCCTAGTTAGATAGAATTAGGTTACTGAATAAGAATTTAATTCGGAATATAATTCTTATTTATTATTTACAATTATATCTTAAATATAAAGATAATAATAATAACCTTATAGGATAATAATAGGAGCAATTTAATCTCATTAAAACTCCTAACTTATTTATCCTTTAATTAATTTAATTCACAATTATAATCTAATTAGAATTGTTAAAATCAAATTAAATATTTATGTATTTATCATACATAAAAATCGCCCCACCCCTATCTACTGGGCCTTAGTGGACTCAGTTGGGCTTCCATCAATTAATTAACATGTGTTTCTCTTTTGGGCTCCAAGTCTTATGTGTGACCCATTAGGTTCTTATTGCTTCTAGCCATATGCAACTATTAAATTAATTTTCACAGAATTATATTTAATCTTTGCATAACGGAATGAGTACGCGAAATGTGATTAGAAAATCCGAAACATTCCCCCAGAGCTATAAGAAGACAGGTTGATTCTGTCGTTGACCTTTCCGTATTAGTTACAATATAATTCGATCATTTATCAACTACATCCTTGAACCGAATCTTATGACTATGGATAATGTCAAGTCACATATAGCGATACGTTCGTTTTATTGTATAGGCCGAGTCAACTCCAATTAGATAGGTTAAGTGAAATCTGTATTTCAAGTCTTAAGCTATCACCTTGCAAGGATTTAGAGTCAAGTCTTCCACAAGCGATCCTTGGACGTATCTCCCATTTATCGGGAGTGACAAATGCCTCTGTTGTTTCAGTCGGTGTTTCTTGTTCTTGAACTTCATCAAGTTCAATCATGCTTCCCTTTTCTGTTTCTTCGAGAAAATCTTTCTCCAAGAAGGTTGTGTGCTTAGATACTATTACTTTCTGATCATCTAGATGATAGAAGTAATACCCCACAGTTTCCTTAGGGTATCTAATGAAGAAACACTTATCAGATTTAGAATCTAGTTTGTCTGAGGCTATGCGTTTAACAAATGTTGAACAACCCTATACTCTCATGAATGAGAATGTGGGTTTCCTACCAACGAACAATTCATATGGTGTGGAACTAGCAGATTTAGTTGGTACTCGATTTAGGGTGAAGAGGGCAGTTTATAAGGCATAGCCCCAGAATGTCTTTGGAAGCAACGATATGCTCATCATAGATCGTACCATATCTAGTAAGGTACGGTTCCTCCTTTTGGATACACCATTGTGTTGTGGTGTATATGGAGGTGTCCATTGTGAGCATATTCCACATTCAGTTAGATAATTTAGAAAATCATCTGAAAGATATTCGCCACCTCGATCGGATCGAAGTATCTTTATTTTCTTTCCTAATTGATTTTCTACTTCATTCTTGAAGCATTTGAATTTCTCAAAAGCTTCGGACTTGTGCTTCATTAACTAAACATAACCATATCTGGAATGGTCGTCTATGAAGCTTATGAAGTATCTGAATCCTCCTCTTGCTTGGACTGACATAGGACCGCATACATCTGAATGTATTAATCCTAGAGTGTCTGATACACGCTCACCTTTATTACTAAAGGGTGTCTTTGTCATTTTACCTTTTAAACATGCTTCGCATGTTTCCAATGATTCAGAATCAATTGAATCTATAAGCCCATCTTGGTGTAGCTTAAGCATGCGTCTTTTGTTTATATGGCCTAAACGACAATGCCACAAGTAAGTCGAATTATCTAGCTTATGTCTTTTGGTATCAATTGCGAAAATAGAAATTTTGTCATCTAGCACATAAATCCCATTTTGTGATATTCCTGAAAAATAGAAAATCCCATCTCTGTAAAATTCGCAATGTTTATCTTTTATTGAAATATGAAAACCGTCGTCAACAAGACGGCTAATAGAAATAATGTTTCTGGACATTTCAGGAACATACAAACAGTTCCCTAATTCTATTACAAGCCCAGAGGGCAAACTTAAAGCATAATCTCCAACAGCGAGGGCGGCAACTCTTGCTCCATTTCCTACTCGTAAGTTTATGCTTCCTTTCTTCAATTCCTTAGTCCGATTTAGTTCCTGCATATTTGTACAAATATGAGATCCGCATCCGGTATCAAGTACCCAAGATTCAGACTGTGAAATTGTATTTATTTCAATATAAAACATACCAGATGTTGAAGCACCGTCCTTTCCCTTCTTGAGGGAGGCTAGGTACTCCTTGCAGTTCTTTCTCTAATGCCCGTATTTACCACAGAAGTGGCACTCTCCCTTGGGCTTCTTCACTTCCTTTCCCTTAGCTCTAGTGGGCATGGCCCTCTTGCCTTTCTTGGGATATTTAGGATTGGGAAAATTCCCCTTCCTCTTCTTTGATCCCTCTATGACAAGAGCCGGTATTGCCTTGTCTTTCTTCATATTGGGCTCAACTGACTTGAGCATATTTGCTAGCTCTTCAAGAGAGGTTTGCAAGTCATTCATCTGGTAGTTCATGATGAACTGTGAATAACTCTCTGGGAGGGATTGAAGAATTAAGTCTATGCTTAGTTCATTATCCATCGCGAATCCAATACTAGAAAGCTTGGTAATATAGCCAATCATCTTGACACAATGTGTCATCACAGATGTGCCCCCTTGCATCCTGCAACGATATAGCAATTTTGATATCTCGTAGCGTTCGCACCTAGTTTGTTTCCCAAATAATTCCTTTAGGTGCATGATGATGGAATAGGCATCCATTTCCTCATGTTGCCTTTGCAATTCCGGTGTCATCGATGCAAGTATGATGCATCCCGCATGATCGTCATCAGCTTTGTGCTTTTGGTAAGCATCAATCTCTTCGATGGGAGCATCATCAGCTGGGATAGGGGGTATCGTTGTATCAAGTACATACCCTATCTTATCGAACTTCAAAACGATTTTGAGGTTACGAAACCAGTCGGTGAAGTTTGAACCGTTCAACTTGTTATCGGTAAGTATATTTTGCAGATTGATTTTAGTCATGATTTTAGGAGTGTTTTAATTTAAACTTGAGAGTGAGAAAGAGTAAACTTACGTTATTCATTTGCTTTAAAATACATCAATCTAAAATTATAGGCCTTTTGTTCATTTTAGATTGCTCCCACTATTTTGCCAAATTAATAGCCGTCCATATTAATTCGAAGAATTTCGCAAATCCTTTAGTGAGCTAGGATCCTAACTCCTGAGATTTCACCTTGAGTTTGCTCAACAAGCTAGTCTCATTTGTTAGGTAGATTCATGTAATCAATCACATCTTTGATGTGATTCCTAGGTTATTGGGTTACTAACCACATTAGTAACTAATATGCTATTCACATTACTCCCAACCATATTGCCCATTAGTTTATGACAACATGAGTTTGCTCATCCAATTATCATAATCTAATTTAAGTATTACCCCATATTCATGAAAAGATGATTTTTCAATAATTCAGGTGTTACCATAAGACCCCGAGCTTGAGTTTGCTCAACAACCCAAAGGCCCCCAGTACTGCCGGCTGAATTATAATATTAGGGAGGGGCAACCGATTTTAATAACTTGCTTATTTACTTAACTTTTAATTAGTGATGGATTTTTATTTTAAGTCTCATAATCTAACTTAGTCTTGCTTTGCTTTAGCATACATCAGACACATACATTGGCGTTATGGACATATCATCTAAATTATTCCGTCGAGCCAGAGACGGAATAAAAGGCCAAACCTAGGGAAATACTAGCTATTACATATTTCTCTTTAGGTCCTCGTCTTCTCCATGGCGCCTTGAAATTACATATTAATTTCTATTCTACTAAAGAAAACTTCAATTAACTTGAAGGGAATTAGATGAGAGGAGAAATTACAATAGATAGTAGAAAGACAGGACTCGCAGGCCCTATTTCAAACATACCAAAAGACTAAAAAGAGGGTCCAAATATGTTCATAACTCCAAACATGCATAGACTCAATTAAATAAATTTAATTGGTTGATTACATAAAATATGTTATGTAATATTTAGGTTAATCACATTAACTCATCAAATTAACTTTCATCCAATTTTAATTCTAATAGTTTCGTATCTTCTATATTAACCTTTTAGATTAATACAACTATACAAAACTTTAATTTATGCATGTCCCAATTATTTTGATTTCAATTCATTTAATACTTTTGATTTACAAATAGGTAAAACAAACTTTTAAATAAATTCATTCATTCGATACTCAAAACAGAAAACTATTAATTTCTGAAACATATATATATATAAATATATTTAAAAACTATTTTAAAACGATTTTAAAATACGTGGGTTTCGGGACGTGTCCGAGGACGCGGCTGCTGCCGTTTGGCAGCAGCCCTGTCGCGCCTGCCACTTGCCGCTGCCTTGCGGCAGCGATGGCCAGCCGATGCGCGGTTGCTGCCGGCAGCCGCGGGACAGCGGCCGGGTTGCGCCGTGAGGCGCAACCCGAGCTGCTGTCCATTTATATATATATATATATATATATATCAGTTTTAAAACGGTTTTAAAACGATTTTCAGAAAATAAGAAAACCTATTATAGATTTTCCGTTTTATCTTTAGAATCAATAAAATTAACTTTTATCAATCTAACTATAAAACTAATAGATTTTGTTATAATGATCATCAACCGAAATAATTAGGAACATATGCATAAACTATTTTTAATTAACAATTAATTAAAACTTATTTATCTTTAGAACTAATTAATCAAAATACTTTGGTTAATTAACCTAACTATAAATATTTATTCAATCTGATAGAAAAACTTCTAAATTTTCATATATGAAATAACGGATTTAACGCAGGCTCTGATACCACTGAAGGAAAATAGGCAAACGTTTGGCAGCGGAAATATAAAAAATTTAACCTTTTTCCATTAACCCAAGATCCGTTAATCGTTATTTCATATAAAGAGGGATAGAAGGAAATACCTTTCGATGTTCTATCTACTGTTGCAATCGAAGTGCCCACAACTCTTACTTCGAGTTCCCGAGCACAAGACAAAAACACAATCCAAAATCAAGTTAGATATCAACCGTATAAAACAATCAAGAATAGATTGTCTCTAATAAATCAACACAAGATCAAGGAATAAGAGAAAGAGATGAAAATCAATTAAACGGAAGGAAGCGGTGGATAATCTCGTCCTCTAGTGTGGGTCGAAATTCTCTCTCCCGGGTTGAGTATGTGTGTTTCGAAAATCACATATAAGGGGGGTATTTATATTCTCTTGTATCTAAACCCTAGTTAGATAGAATTAGGTTACTGAATAAGAATTTAATTCGGAATATAATTCTTATTTATTATTTACAATTATATCTTAAATATAAAGATAATAATAATAACCTTATAGGATAATAATAGGAGCAATTTAATCTCATTAAAACTCCTAACTTATTTATCCTTTAATTAATTTAATTCACAATTATAATCTAATTAGAATTGTTAAAATCAAATTAAATATTTATGTATTTATCATACATAAAAATCGCCCCACCCCTATCTACTGGGCCTTAGTGGACTCAGTTGAGCTTCCATCAATTAATTAACATGTGTTTCTCTTTTGGGCTCCAAGTCTTATGTGTGACCCATTAGGTTCTTATTACTTCTAGCCATATGCAACTATTAAATTAATTTTCACAGAATTATATTTAATCTTTGCATAACGGAATGAGTACGCGAAATGTGATTAGAAAATCCGAAACATTCCCCCAGAGCTATAAGAAGACAGGTTGATTCTGTCGTTGACCTTTCCGTATTAGTTACAATATAATTCGATCCTTTATCAACTACATCCTTGAACCGAATCTTATGACTATGGATAATGTCAAGTCACATATAGCGATACGTTCGTTTTATTGTATAGGCCGAGTCAACTCCAATTAGATAGGTTAAGTGAAATCTGTATTTCAAGTCTTAAGCTATCACCTTGCAAGGATTTAGAGTCAAGTCTTCCACAAACGATCCTTGGACGTATCTCCCATTTATCGGGAGTGACAAATGCTCAATCCAATGTATAATTATCCTGCAATTACTTCCTGTGATACCCAACGTCTGCCGTTCACACCCCAGAATCATCTATGTTATGGATGGTGTTACAACAGGATCAAAGCATCACATTCCATAATCCAGAATCACCAACTAACATTCCTTTGAGTCTGATGATTACTTATACCTATTAATACCAATGAGATGAACAAGTGACAAGGATGAATCTACCCATCCTGTTATCTCAAGTCGGGTCCCCAATCCTAATGAACTCCCTTTCATTGGATCCATGCAACTGTCCAGATTATCTGTATATCTGAAGCTTGTGAGATCAGCTTTATGTCTTGACAGAAGACATTGTTACATGCAAGTCTCAATAGTGATATATCAATCCTAAACATATTACTTGACTTGAGGTGGTTTTAAGTTTATTAGTTTATTATAAAGTTTCGTCTCACTTCATGCTTGTATGAACACTTTATAATCACTTTAAACAAACTTAAGGATTTCCTTTTGTTAGACTTATTTAGTTCTTTAAAAGGGGTTGCCTTTATATAGTTACGAAACCATATCTTATTAAAACAAATGATATAAAGAACACTTCATTCATATTTAGTTTATATCCTAGAACAATTGTCTATAGGACACTAAACCCCAACACAAATCAACCATGGAGATAGAGCGAGATGAGAGGGATGAAGCTTGCGTAACCTAAACTGGGGTTTGGGATTGAGAGAGGGTTTATATATCAGCTGAAATTTCAGTCAAATGATATAGAGCGCCTAAAATTTGGTATGGCCGCGTAAGTGAAATTTCATTTGTCGCTTTTTTTGTTTTCGGCATACAATGACATTCATTTATTAGAAGTGTCATCTGTTGAGCGCATCAAATTTAATGAAAACGCGCGTTTTCTTTGGATGACAGGATTCTATAATCGTAATGTCATCTGAGAATTGAGCGCATTTTTTATTTTGCCTTCAGATGACATACATTTAAAATACTGTCACGAAAAATATTCAGACGACACGAAAACAAATGTTTGTCATGTATCTTGTGTCATGTGAAAGGGAAAATGACATAGTGAAGGAAATCAGCTCAAGCCATCTCTTTGAGGAATGACAAAAAGGTAGAACCAAGTCCACTGTCACATGCATCACTCAAGGTTTGTGAGGAACCGAAAGCGGTAAGCAACCCCGGTTCAAAATCTGAAATTCTAAATCATGTGATAGAGATAAAAGATCCAATCAAAACTTGTGTATCTCAACTACCTTTTCCTCGAAAGTTAGAAAAGTTTAGGTTTGCTTCATGCTCAGAAGTTTTCACTCTCTTCGACCTACCAAGAGAATCCAAAAGGGAGCAAACCAAACTTTTTCATAATATGTTTAAATTTGGCCGCTTATTTTCATTAAACTTATTTGAGGCCCCTAATCCGTTTTGTAGGTACGGATTGTTTGTTAAGGAATTCGAGTTCCTAACACGGATAGAAGCCTATACTTAGGAAGGAACTCCATGTCGAGCTAACCGACTATAAAAGTAGCGCTTCTTGGGAGGCAACCCAAGTTTGGATTAAACTTTTTCTAGGTTTATTTTTCTTTTTAATTCAATTATAGATTTCTGTTTTTAACTTTGGTTAGTAAGTTGTCTTCTCCACCCTAACTTCTTTCACATGTGTTTTATTGTTTTATATGCAATATTGGAACTTATTGCATGATTTAAGTGTTTTATATGCAATGTGATTTTACAAATTTTTAACTTTTTGTTGCGTCGTGTCTAGTTTAGTTCAGCGTTTTTGGGTTTTATTTATGCTTTGTTTATGTTTTTGCATGTTTAGGATCTAAAACCGTAAACTTCCTTTGAATCTAAACTTCGTTATTTGTTTCTGAGGACTGAAAACCGAATCTAAAATTGCATGACAACTAGTTTAGGTGTAGGACATAATCCTTGTATCTGTAAAAGCATGAGCTAAAGATTGCATTTAGACCCTACTTTTGAAGAAATGCTAAAATAAGTACTTAGGTAGATAACTTAAGAATTGAAGGCATGTGATATTGAATTTGAGCTTGGGGAGAACTAATAAGCACAAAATTGAAACCCAAGAATTGTGAGTTGAATTTGAGCCCAAGAGCGAACATCAAAAAGCTCTTTTTCTTGACATTTTTGTGTGAATGCTTTGACTTGTGGAAAGATTATAGATTTTGCACCTAATACTGAGTTGAACCTGCATGCAATGATTTGAGATGATAAACGATGAATCAGCCTCATTAGAACTAACCTTTTTCTTTACCTTATTTTTTCTTTTTCATCCACTCTAGGAAGCCCCTTTGAGCTTGTATTTTGTAACTTGTAGTTTTTCTTTCCTTCTAACCCTATTTTTGCAAACTATCACTTAGTTTGTTACCTAACCCGAGTTTTTGCAAAGCTCACATTGAGTCTTTGTTTTCTTCTAGCGCTTTCTCTTTGTTTATGGTATTATAGTAGCAAGACAAAAAGCTAAGAAGTGAATGAGCATTACTATCCAAAAGAAAAAGAAAAACAGAAAAGGAAAAGAAAAACAGAAAAGAAAAAAAAAGAAAAAGAGACGAACAAAAAGGGGAGAACTTCATTCCCCAGTTCTTAAATTTAGAACGTCTCAGAAAAAATATATATAAAGAAATAAAAAGCTCAATCACTTCATATTTGTTAAAGCCACTTTAAACTTTGTTTTTCTAGCGCTAGAACTCCTAACCGTTGTTGTAACTTTAACCCTCTAACAACATTACAACCCCAATTTGAGGCTGTTTTTGATATCATCGGAGTCATGTAGTATATAGTAGAGGAACTCGGATGAACATGTAAAGTCAACGTAATCCTAAGCAAGAACATAAGCCGAGAGTAAACACTTTAGCCACTAAAATTGTGTGAATTGAGTGAACTACCTGTGGTGAGGTATTTTACTTAGCTATCCCCTTAAGCTCGTTTACTTGAACATGTGTCCTTTTTCTTAAACATATGACCTGTGATAATTGAAATGCGGCTTTTGGATATCGTGTCTCTACTTTGTAATTCCGAATGCATGTAACTACAGATGCTCGAAATTGTGTCAAGCACCTAGTAAAACCAGGAGGTTTCCTAGCTTGCTTGTGATTGCGGGTTTAGTTTTTTAGTTTACTTGGGGACAAGTAAAGTTTTAAGTGCGAGGTTTGATAGGGGTCAAAAACCCCTATCAAAAACCCCTATCATTAATAATTTTAATGATAAAATAATAAATACAGAGTGAATATATAAGTGTTGTTGGAGATAATATGTCTTAATCACTCTTAGATCACTAAAAGTTAATTATTTATATTATTTTTAGAGCGCATACTAAAACTCTCTTCGGAATGCTCTAAGTTATCACAAGTTTGATGTGGCTCGTGTAGATATCCGTACTATCTTATTTGATAATTCTAGTGATTTAGTTATTAGTAGGATTCTTAACATGTAATTTCTTACTTGTTTTTTCCTTATTTTGTTTTGTTTGGCATTTATCTTTCTTTATGGTGTATTAAAAAAGAAAAGATAAAGATGAAATTTACCTTAAATTTAATCCTAATGTTAAAAAAAAGATCAATTTTAGTTTCATGATATCGAAAATTTGAAAAAGTTGATTTGCCTGTTATTTAGCTATCACATCGAACCTTCCAAATATCAATTATGTATAAAATATTTAAAGTACTATTAACAAAGCTAACAAAAAAAATATATTACAATGCTAAAACTAAATCTGTCATATATCAGTTAATAAATTTTTTTATAAAATTATCTAATATATTTATTTTGTTACTGATATAGTTATAAATAACAAAAAAAAAAATGTATGAAATTGTTTCAATTTATCTATAAATTTGTTTGGAAAATGTGAAACGATAGTTAAATAACAATAAAATTAACTTTTCGAAAGGTAAAATTGATTTTATTTAAAAATATTAAAATTAAATTTGTATCCTCACATACATTAGTTCTAAATCTATATATAATTTTTTTAGACTCAGCAAAAAAAAAACATGTGAATAAAGGTCTTAGGTCCTCAAATTTGAGAAATTCAGTGGGACAAAAAGTAAAAACTTACAAGTTCAGTGATACGCCTAAACATTTGTCAATAATTTATTGATTATTATTATTTTTATTTGTTTGGTTTAAGAGAGATGGTGAGGAACATGGAGGAAAGAGGAAAGACTGGATTTGTTTAGACTGAGCAGTCAACGTTATATGCATCATCACTTGTTTTTCTATTCAAGTTTGGATCCAAAACGATCAAAGTCTCATTCCTACAATCGAATTTTGGGCAAGTATAATAAAAAGTGATGGAGGAATCCCAGATAGAAAAAAGGGCGAATAAGGGAGTGGGATTCATGGAATTTGTAACAAGGCCTCTTCAATGGTTCAAAATGTTAGGTGAAGAGCTGCATTGGAGCTTCGTTTTGGGAGTTGTAATAGTGTACGGAATCAGTCAGGGGCTGGGCGTGGGGTTGAGCAAAGTTACTACTCAATACTATATGAAGGATGATCAGAAGTTACAGCCCTCTCAAGCACAGCTCTACTTGGGCTTGCTTCAAATCCCTTGGATTGTTAAGCCTCTTTGGGGTCTTCTCACTGATACCCTTCCTATTCTTGGATACCGCAGGCGTCCCTATTTCGTTTTTGCAGGTACAATTTCTTCCAATAGAATGCTTTATTTTTCATGCCAATGGTGCTCTTGTTGTTTTGCGGGTCCTTTTTTGCAGGAGCATTTCTTGCTCCATCAACTCTGTGTTTTTTCATACACATAATTTAAGTAATTGAAAGTTTTACTGTGAAAGATCTGTGAATAAAATGCTTTGGCTTTTTGTTGGGATTGCAAATTACAATTAGGTTATTGTTTTAATTGTTGGATTGCAGAATCTCTGAGATTTTTATAATTGAGGCTAAGATAAAATGAAGTAGATGTCATAGGCTATTATAATTGAATGAATGAAATCTTTATCACTTTAATATCATACTAGGAAGTAGCAAAACAGATCAGACAGGCCAACTGCCTTCATATATTATTCTTTTATAACATGTGATGTGAAGGGTGAATTATGAGTTTTTTTTTTTTTTTGTTGTTGTTTTCCCTTTGTAACACTAGAAAAGGGACTGGGAATAGAGAGAAAAGAAAAAGGTTGTACATAATCTCTCTCTCATTCCGATGCTCTTGCCACTGATGTTACTGAACATATCACAAATCTTCCATGGAAGTATATACCCAATTATCAGTTATAAGATGTGAAAAGTTTTGTCAAAATCTAACATTTCGAAGGTTCAAATAGATAAAAAAAAATCATGCTTTTATTGTGGAAACCAAAGAAATGTTAGAAGTTTCTCTGCGAACTAAAGTGGATCACATGATCCCTAAGAGAGAGAGAGTATCTGTAAATTCTGTGAGCTTGAACCACATTCATTCCTTTATCTGAAATTATGTAAATAAGAATGGTACAAGTTAGGCAAAAGATGGCAGTATTGCAATTGATTTGTGCTAAAGGGTGGTTTCTTACGAAAAGATGAAAATCTTTTAGTTTCTCATGACCAAAATTTAGCTTTTAAATATTTAAACCTTACTTTTTCTTTTTCATACTAACCTGTAATAATTACATATGATATAGTATCAAAACATTAAGAGGTGTTCATCTTCAGTTAATATCATATAAGTGAATACAAATATGAAGCATTTGAAAGTTTCACATTTTATGTGTAGTAATTTGATATATACTTTGTATATTCTTCATATTAGTTAAAAAAAATATGTTCATATTTATGTGATACTAATTATTTTTATGCTGTCTATAGTGTGCATGAATATTAAATGAAAAATTAATGGCTTGATAGCATATAAAATCAAATATAAATTTTCCTAATCAATTATTTTATCTTTATGTATAATGTTCAATTGCCAAGTTCCCAACAATGTTACATTAGTTGTCCGCTATCTTCGATCATTGAACTAAAACAGCTCCTAACACTTCTTTTTAGATTAACTAATTCCACCTTGATAGTGGTATCATTCTTATTTACATAAGAATAATCAAGCGTCTTCGCAATGATGCATTAATTTTCTGCTTCCCTTGTCTAGGAGTACTGAAACTTGACCTAGTATGGCTCCACCTGCTTACTTGCAGGTTTTCTTAGCATCACTTCAATGCTTGTCCTATCACTGAAAAAGAACTTGCAACTTGGCTTGGCTTTGCTATCTCTAATAGCAGGAAGTGCTGGTATAGCTATAGCAGATGTAACTATTGATGCGTGTGTGACACATAACAGCATAAGTCATCCTTCTCTAGCTGGTGACATGCAAAGTCTTTGTGGCATCAGTTCTTCCATTGGTGCACTTGTGGGGTTCTCAATCAGTGGCTTTTTGGTACACATTGTTGGCCCTAAGGTTAGCTCTTGTGCATATTTTATGACTCTGTATATCCCATAACCAGCATAATCCATTTACTTTGCCTTCTGCACCTGTTAATATCCAGTTCTCATAGCCAGATTTGTTGAGAGTCTATGTAGTACTGTCCAGTCAGTTCATTGGTCATTTTAATTTTTAGCTCCAGCACTTGAGTTCAGGACTGGAAAGAAAGAATCACATGTGCTGGTTGTATGCAGTCTGAAGAAATTTCTGGTCGTAATAATGATAATTACATGAAAGACATTTGTGTATGCATATTTTTAGATAAAGCATTTTACAACATTTTCAAAAATATTAACTGTAATAAACTCAACCAGAGCAACAGGACAAATGAATATACTCAGCTGTTTTATGGTTTTATGGTTTCATGTTCCGCCAAATGCCATGGTGGTGAGACTGGGGATGTTAGAATTTAGACTTGGATAAGTAAAGGTTTCAAATTTCTGTAATTAGACAAAATTGCATATTGATGTTTCTATCGCTGGATTTTAATTATTAGTTCTCTGGACTCTTCCGACTGCAGCTGTTTAGCAATCATATGATTCACTGGTTTCAGTTTATTTGTGCTAATCATTTGGGAAGTTGGAAAGCATGTTAATTTTTAGGTTTTGTGGCAAATAATGGCTGGTTGTTCTGAAAAGTTAGCAGTTAAAATATTAAAGAAATAAATTAAATATTATGATTGTTCAAAGATGCATACGGAAGTAAAAAGAGGAACAGAGAAATATTACGCTGGGCATGCATATATCAAAATGAAAGTCAATTATATAAATTCTTTCCAGAAAAAGAGGATAAAATAAAATAAGAAGGGCACAAGGAAAATTTTAATGAGAACCTACCACATTTTACCCTTTATTGACCTGTTAAAATTCTGCTATTACCTGGCAGGGTGTCTTTGGGTTGCTTAGTATACCAGCTGGCCTAGTCATTTCGGTCGGAATAATGCTGAGAGAACCACGGGGACATAGATTTTCATATAAAGGAGTAAGGTTAATGTTATTCGACTTGAAACATTTATCCTTTATCTTTCTTCTATGTTCACATAAAGCTTTTGAAATTAGGTTAATGAGAAGTTTCTGGATGCTGCAAAGGCTATGTGGACAACTCTAAAATGTCGTGATGTATGGAGGCCATGTTTGTACATGTACATATCTCTTGCTGTGAGCTTGCATATTCATGAAGGAATGTTTTATTGGTATACAGATGCAAAGGGAGGTCCATCTTTCTCAAAGGTACCTTTTATATTACCTGTTGTTCTTATTAATTCGACTCTGGGGTTGGACTTTTCGATTTTCTTAGGTTTTCCCTCTTATATGAAGTGTCCTAACTGACCATCCATATGGATATTTATTCTTAATATTGAGTTAATCTCTCATAAATCATTCCTATTCAATGTTTAGAAGTTTTTATTTATAACATGAAGCACCTTGTATGAACTTCTGATTTTTTACTATTATTATTCTTTTTTTTATATACAGGAGGTTGTTGGTTCCATATTTTCAGTGGGCGCACTTGGGTCCCTCTCTGGTGTGCTTATCTACCAAAGTTTATTAAAGAACCATCCTTTTCGAGATATACTTTTCTGGTCTCAGTTGTTGTACGCTGCATCAGGATTGCTAGATTTGATACTGGTGCTGCGTATCAACTTGCAAATTGGTTTACCTGATTATTTCTTTGTAGTGATTGATGAAGCCATCCATAAAATGATTGGGCGCATTAAATGGATGCCTCTTCTTGTGCTTAGTTCGAAGCTTTGCCCTGCTGGAATAGAGGGTACTTTCTTTGCTCTGCTCATGTCAATTGATCATGTTGGTATGCTTTCATCCACTTGGGCAGGGAGTCTCATACTCCACATCTTGAACGTAACACGAACAGAATTTGACAACCTGTGGATGGCCATTTTGATCCGTAGCATTTTGAGAATGGTTCCAATTGGCCTGCTGTTTCTGATACCTAGAACTGATCCCAACTCGACCATCCTTCCAGCAGAGATGTTGAAGACCAAAAAAGGTGAAACTGAAATCCTTGAAATGCAATCGTTGGTTGATAGTTCCTTGGACGAATGAAGGAAAAATGACGTCTAGGAAATTGCTAGTTTCTGCTTGATGACTAATTAAAATCCCCCAGTCATCATTAGTTGATGCAGTGGCTTGAGATTGGCAGGAGCTCTAAGCTAGAGCTGATAAGGGGTAATTATACAAAAGGACACAACATACTTTAACCTTGTAAGCACTTAGTTTAGCTCAACAACATAGAATACAAGAAGACATTTCTTTCAATCTGAACATGAACCAGACAGGTTTGTGCGTATGACATGAATATTTCTGGTGGGAAGTATAGATATTTTCGGATATTGTACAAAAGATAGAGCCCAAAGCATAATTTCTAGGGGACCAATTTATGTTTGTATGGATAATTTTTAGAATGCATATACACCACTTCTATTTCCCTTTTATTTTCAAAGCTATTTATTTTGCTTGGTCTTTAATTTATCTTGAATGCAGTTGAATACTTGTGCTTATCATCTTCATGATATATAAATGATAATTTTGTTTTCATTTCATGTTATAAAGTTGGAATAATGAAATTTCCTGTTCTCGATTAGATAGGCTTCAGAAAGTTATGATGTAATTTTAAGAGAAGACTGTAGTAATGGAAGTTAACCCAATATTTTGATATTTAATCAATCAGCAATTACAGGTCTATATACTTTACCAACACAAAAATAAAATCAGCAAGACATTATCAAAGAAACTATTCACAACCACATTTAACAATTTTGGAATCAATTAAAACTGCAAGCTTCTGCTGCAAATCCCAGCATGGATGCTTTAGTGTCATATATTACCCTTTGGTTTCTCTGCTGATAATTTGCTAGTATAGGAATCTCATCTTCGAATGAGAGGCTTGCAAGAGCCAAACAAACCTGAGATGCATCAGTTTTAACAAAATAGAAAATCCCAGTTACATCTACATTGAGCTCAGCTTCTCCCTCAAAATGCATACTGATTGTTGGAATATCAACTTCTTGATATCCACTAAGGTTAAAGCAAGTATCCAAGATCGAAAAAGGCGGTGCAGAAGGATACCCTGAAAATTGTTTCAGAAACTCTCTTCTCAATACTCTGTACAGTGAAGGAGGAAGCCTGGTGATTACTGTCCCTGAATCAATCAATATTCCTCCTTGTCCGGTGCCCGGACCTTGCAAAGCCACCCCGCCTATACTAACACTGGTGAGGTTGAGAAAGTAGAAGGTCGGAAGCTGGGGATTCGGAACCATTCTTGTATAAGAAACAGGGGTGCTATTCCTGTAAACTGAAGAATTACCACCCAGAACTAAAGAACCTGAAGCATCAGCTGCTGTATTTGGTAAACAGTAAGAAAAAACTCCTCCAAAGATTGCAGAAGTTTGGGAAACCAGTGACAGTTCACTCTTTCCTAATCCGACAAGACCTGAAGCTCCTCCAAATAGACCCCTATTATTCCTGCCACACCCGAAAATAAAATTTCCGACAGGATTAGCTCCGAAATTAAGCTTCTCTTTTCCTAACTCCCCTCGGGTATAAGAACCGTCCCCATAGTTAACAGCATAGTTACAGGTTGGTGGATTAGTCCCACAGATGCCTGAATTCCCGGTAGCATACTGGAGAGATTGGCAAGTTGTTGAATTGCATAAAATAGTCTGGTATGAAGGAGATATTGAAGGGTTGAAAATAGGATCCTTTTGATTGTAACACAGTTTGCAGGGCTGGCATTGAACCCATGTTAAATCACTTCCGGTATCTACAATCACTGTCAGATTTCGACCGCCTAATTCAACAGTAACTATGTAGTTTAATGTTTCAAGTCTTATTCCAGAAACTAAAGGGATTTGAGCATCTAAATTGTTTCCAGAATTAATCTTTTTGACTCGAGATTGCAGTGAGCGGACATGAAGATTGTCGAGAATCAAGATTTTCTGTAACTTGTTGTTCCAGTCAGTTATCTGTTCTGAGCAGGAATCCCTGTTCTTCATTTCCAGTACGGCTGCACCTTTCTCCCATCCTAAATTTCCAAACATATCTGAAACTATTAGTAACAATTAGAGAATACAAAAGGAGGTGCATGCAAGTTCAAAAATGCATATCTGAGACTATTTAAGTACATGCCACATTCTCTGAACAAAAAGCAGGAAAGTTAATGAAATGAAGTAGTTGAAAGTTAGTGAAGTACAAAATCGGATAATAGTCCAAATATTAGCATGGAAAATAACTTAGTAAGGTACAATGAATTAATGCAGTTAGAGATCCTAGATCCCAATATGTATGGAGAATAAGAAAGAGAAGAAACTTGGTAATGACACATATATTTTTATTTTATATGTTTTTGGTAGGACTCACTTGATTTATGGGAAAGACTTAGACAGGTAGTTGAATTGTTGATAGTCTTGTGTGTGGATTGAAATTGATGGATGCTGAGAAGTTTCTTATTGTGTGGAAAACATTGAACCCCAGTAGTAGTAGTAGTAGTATCAGTAAGAAGAAATACAAGAAGAGAAAGAAGAAGTTGAAGAAGAAAAGAGTGTTTCGGTTCCACCATTGTTGTAAATGAAAATGAAGAAAGAAAAGTGGGGAAGAGAAAGAGAGGGAGATTCTTAAGAATTGGAGTTAGGCAACAAAACAAAACAGGAAGGGCTGTCCTTAGGACCCACTGGTGCATGATCAAATTATTGGGGATTCACGTGCATTTACTTGAGGACTATAACCACATTACACTCCTATAGTTATTAGGAATGTTTGTGTTACAACCTTGCTCACTCGGTTTTAAGAGATGGTGATAAGGGAAAGAATGAACTGGATCTCGTGTCTGATAATTACTTATTAGTAAAGCAGGTGTTAGGCATTCTAATCTTATATCAGTAATAGGCATAGGCAGAGAGTTACATTATTAAATAGGAATAGTGTAAGTATGGGTTGAATTGATATAGATAGAATTAAGGTAAAACAGAAGAGAAGGCTATATATAGAATAGTGTGGAGAGTTGAGGAAGAAGTAAAAAAAGAGGTTTGGAGAAATAGAATGATTTCATTGGTTTGGTGAGGTTTCATAAGATAAGGACTTCACCTATATATCAAAAAGAATCAACTCTCACCGCTTTATATATATTAGTATTATATAGTTAGAGAAATGATGGCAGCTGCCACCATTTTATAATGTTGTCTTTGATCATTGATGTTGTCCCACACATTCTTCTATCTTCCCACTATACTATCAATTACCCTTTCTTCTAATTAAGACTTGTTTTACCCATTCTTCAATACATATGCCGTTGATGTTAATGCCTATACTTAATTCAATTTTCAACTTATACCTAAAAAATAACACTTAATTGGGGATATTTTTGAAGTTAATTCCCAACCTATATAAGTATCCTTTTACTATCTAATAGATCATACTAGAATCAAAATTTCATGTAGCTTTGCATTTGTAAATAATAAAGGAATGCATATTTTAATATAATATTGATAAGAAATCACCTTCAGGAAAATTGAAAAAATAAATCGAGTTAAAAGTGGTGCAAAACGAAGCAATAAATAAACATCGGAGACTACAATGAGGAAATTAATTGATGGAACAATGGTTAAATGAACAATCACAAGTGAAAAAAAAGTATATTCAACAAGTCCAGAATTGCAGTATAGAGAATTAGAGAAAAAAAGAGCAAGGGAGGATGGGAATTTCCCTTAGAAATTAATACATTTTGATTAATAAACAATAATTGTTACTAAGCCATATATTCTTGTATGTTTGAATGACCTATAAAAGATCCCTAGGATATAAACTGATAACGTGGCAGGAAAGTCCGCTTGTTTTAAGGATTCATATATTAGCCTCTAAGAATCTGAATGTTTGTGTTCTTGATTGATGTAAGGAAGCGATCGTCGAGGCTTCGTCTAATATGATGTATACCTTGTAAGAAAAAAGAATACTTGGTTGGATCCCTGACGAGGGATTCTTTGACACTCAAGTTGCGTCTTATCCAGAGAGAGAAAGCAAGAAAGCTTAAAAAGAGATCAAATAGTCATGATCGATTATAAACAGCATGGATAGGTGAGATTTCATTTCACCGTTATCACAATTTGATTTATATTCTCTGCAATTTCGAGTTCATAAACCTTCTTCATCTTTTGCGAACCAATAAGTGTTATTGAGTTCTCATAGGATCGATGAGTTCTCTGTTAAGGCCAAGAACAAGACTCTAGGATCGATGAGACAGTCTTAAAGATTAGCAATGTAAATGAAATCTTAGAACAAAAGGCAACCTCCTTCAGGATATCATTGAAATCACCTGTAAGGACCTAGGGTCCGTGAGTATGGTTAGATAAGTTCAACAAATCGTCCCAAAGAAATTTCCTCCTAACTGGGTTAGGACTATCGTAAACTGTAGTAAAGAAACTAACCTCTTGACTCTTGCATATTGACGAACTGCCAACTGTTAGGCAAAATCCGTAAGTGCACGGTTCCGCTTATAGTAATAAATAGATTATCGTTCCCATAGAGAACGCTGATTAACTATTATAACGGATTTAATTTATAATTTCGTTTTCTCTTGGTTATAGAGAATAAATAATTTGATTTGTGAAATACTTTTGTTTAGAAAGAATGATAATAATACTTAAATTATATTTACTAAGTTTCTATTCCGTGCATAGCTCGGGATACATATAGTTTTTTATAAGTTTAAACCTGAAAACACTTTCCAAACTTACTGCAGTTGTATCAGATAGAAATATGTAATCCAATCTTTCGATCCAGGATTAAATAACTTGGATATTTTTAGATAGATGATCCTAATTTCTCGACCTATCGTAGTGAATTAGAATTAAAAATTAAAAAGGAAGCAAGTGGAATATATGATACAATTATCCTTTTATAAACTGAATCTCTTCTAACTTCATAAAATGATAACTATTCCTATGTCTTGCTTAAATGGATTTCCCTAGAATATTCATAAAAGCAATGATAGAATCTAATGATGAACAAAGAATAATTTGTATTAGATTGAATTTTGATTTTGATAAACAAGTGTTTGACAGAGTTAATGATTTTTCAAAAGTAAAGAATACATAGAATAAAGACTACAACAGATGAGAGTATAGGGGTTGTGAATCCTTTTACTGTCACTATAAGGTTTGTCAGGCCTCTAGGCGTCTTCTTCTTTTGTATCTTGTATCTTATATCTCGAGGAAGTGTATCTCTCGATCTTCCTTCTTTCAATGGTGGAAATAGAAGCTTAGAAACTGTAGAATCTTCCTTGCTATAGTGTACTTTCTGTAACTTTTCTGTATTATTTTTCTTTCTTTATGTATATTGAATGGAGAAAGGAATATCCTTCTTATAGTGGGTGAAGAATCATGTCTCTTCAAGATGATAACTCTTCAAGTGTTGTTATGGAGAGTCATAGACCATGGTGAAGAAGAATGATGGTTCAGGATGAAAGAGACACAAATGTACTGAAGAATCATGGCTTTTTGCAGTGAAGATGTCGATCACGAACGAGCCAGTAGTGTCACGTTCGTGACTTTGCTTTGCCATGCAAAGTTGATGGAACTGTCTGTCACGATCGCGACAGATGGTTTTATGTCTTTGGTTGATTTTGGGTATGATCACGAACGGGACTAGGGTGTCACGATCGTGGTAGATGTTTTTGCCCTAATTTGGCTCTTTTCTTCTGTCTTTGATCTGTTCCTTGTTGATATTCATTCGTATTGAGCTTTTAATTATTTCAAACCTATCTCTGGAGAAATCATGAATAAACAAGTGAAATCTTTCAAAAACCTATCCTAAACTAAGCTAAATGCATTAATATAAATATGAATATGCATGCATAAATACGTAAATTAAGGACTTATCACCAACTATTGGCTAAGATAGTAACATTAATTGGATTGTTCCACATGGTTTTGATTGTTGGGGTTTAGTGTCCTATAGACAATTGTTCTAAGATATAAACTTAATGTAAATGAAGTGTTCTTTACATCATTTGTTTTTAATAAGATATGGTTTCATAACTATATAAAGGCAACCTCTTTTAAGAACTAAAAAAGTCTAATAAAAGGAAATCCCTAAGTTTGTTTAAAGTGATTATAAAGTGTTCATACAAGCATGAAGTGAGACGAAACTTTATAATAAACTAATTAACTTAAAACTACTCCAAGTCAAGTAATATGTTTAGAAATAGGATTGACATATCACTGTTGAGACTTGTATGTAACAATATCTTCTGTCGAGACAGAGAGCTGATCTCACAAGTTTCAGATATGCAGATATTTGGACAGTTACATGGATCCAATGAAAGGGAGTTCATTAGGATTGGGGACCTGACTTGAGATAACAGGATGGGTAGATTTATCCTTGTCAACTGTTCATCTCATTGGTATTAATAGGTATAAGTAATCCTCAGACTCAAAGGAATGTTAATTAGTGATTCTGGATTATGGAATGTGATGCTTTGATCCCGTTGTAACACGATCCATAACAGAGATGACTCTGGGGTGTGAATGGCAGACGTTGGGTATCACAGGAAATAATTGCAGGATAGTTATACATTGGATTGAGCATTTGTCACTCCCGATAAATGGGAGATACGTCCAAGGATCACTTGTGGAAGACTTGACTCTAAATCCTTACAAGGTGATAGCTTAAGACTTGAAATACAGATTTCACTTAACCTATCTAATTGGAGTTAACTCGGCCTGTACAAGTAAAACGAACGTCTCGCTATATGTGACTTAACATTATCCATAGTCATAAGATTCAGTTTAAGGATGTAGTTGATAAAGGATCAAATTATACTGTAACTAATACGGAAAGGTCAACGACAGAATCAACATGTCTTCTTATAGCTCTAGGGGAATGTTTCGGATTTGCTAATCACATTTCGCGTACTCATTCCGTTATGCAAAGATTAAATATAATTCTGAGAAAATTAATTTAATAGTTGCATACGGCTAGAAGCAATAAGAACCTAATGGGTCACACATAAGACTTGGAGCCCAAAAGAGAAACAGATGTTAATTAATTGATGGAAGCCCAACTGAGTCCACTAAGGCCCAGTAAGTAAGGAGGGGCGATTTTATGTATAAAATACATAAAGAAATTAATTTGATTTTAAGCAATCCTAATTAGATTATGATTGTGAATTAAATTAATTAAAGGATAAATAAGTTAGGAGGTTTAATCAGATTAAATTGCTCCTATTATTATCCTAAAAGGTTATTATTATTATCTTTATATTTAGATATAATTATAGATAATAAATAAGAATTAAATTCTGAATTAAATTCTTATTTAGTAATCTAATTCTATCTAACTAGGGTTTAGATACAAGAGAGTATATATACCCCCTATATATGTAAATTTCGGCCAAGCTCTAGTCTACCGAAGAGAAGAATTTTCGACCCCCTTGTTGAGGACGAGATTATTCACCGCTTCCTTCCGTTTCAATTGATTCTTAATCTCTTTCTCTATTCCTTGATCTTGTGTTGATTAATTAGAGGCAATCTATTCTTGATTGTTTTCATACGGTTGAATTCTAACTTGGTTTTGAATTGTGTTTTTGTCTTGTGCTCGGGAACTCGAAGTAAGAGTTGTGGGCACTTCGATTGCAACGGTAGATAGAACATCAAAATGTATTTCTTTCTATCCCTCTTTATATGAAATAACGATTAACGGATCTTGGGTTAATGGAAAAAAGTTAAAATTTTTATATTTCCGCTGCCAAACGTTTGCCTATTTTCCCTTCAGTGGTATCAGAGCCTGCGTTAAATCCGTTATTTCATATATGAAAATTAAGAAGTTTTTCAATCAGATTGAATGAATATTTATAGTTAGGTTAATTAACGAAACTGTTTTGATTAATTAATTCTAAAGATAAATAAGTTTTAATTAATTGTTAATTAAAATAGATTATGCATATGTTCCTAATTATTTTGGTTGATAATCATTATAAAAAAATCTATTAGTTTTATAGTTAGATTGATAAAAGTTAGTTTTATTATTCTAAAGATAAAACGGAAAATCTTTAATAGGTTTTTCTTATTTTCTGAAAATCGTTTTAAAACCGTTTTAAAACTTATATATATATATATATATATATATATATATATATATATATATATATATATAATTTAAAAAAAAAATTTGACAGCAGCTCGGGTTGCGCCTCACGGCGCAACCCGACCGTTGTCCTGCGGTTGCTGCCTCGCGGCAGCAACCGCACAGCGGCTGGCCGCCGTTGCCGCAAGGCAGCGACGGACCAGACGCAGTGGCTGCTGCCAAACGGCAGCAGCCATGTGTTCGGGCCCGGCCTGAAACCTACATATTTTAAAATCTTTTTAAAATAGTTTTAAATATATTTATATATATATATATATATATATATATATATATATATGTTTCAGAAATTAATAGTTTTCTATTTTTGATTATCGGATAAAAGAATTTATTTAAAAGTTTGTTTTACCTATTTGTAAATCAAAAGTATTAAATGAATTAAAATCAAAATAATTGGGATATGCATAAATAAAGTTTTGTATAGTTGTATTAATCTAATAGGTTAATATAGAAGATACGAAACTGTTAGAATTAAAATTGGATGAAAGTTAATTTGATGAGTTAATGTGATTAACCTAAATATTACATAAGTATTTTATGTAATCAACCAATTAAATTTATTTAATTGAGTCTATGTATGTTTGGAGTTATGGACATATTTGGACCCTCTATTTAGTCTTTTGGTATTTTTGAAATAGGGCATGCGAGTCCTGCCTATCTACTATCTATTGTAATTTCTCCTCTCATCTAATTCCCTTCAAGTTAATTGAAGTTTTCTTTAGTAGTATAGAAATTAATATGTAATTTCAATGCGCCATGGAGAAGACGGAGGACCTAAAGAAAAATATGTAATAGTTAGTATTTCCCTAGGTTTGGCCTTTTATTCCGTCTCTAGCTCGACGGAATAATTTAGATAATATGTCCATAACACCAATGTATGTGTCTGATGTATGCTAAAGAAAATCAAGACTAAGTTAGATTATGAGACTTAAAATAAAAATCTCTCACTAATTAAAAGTTAAGTAAATAAGCAAGTTATTAAAATCGGTTGCCCCTCCCTAATATTATAATTCAGCCGGCAGTACTGGGGGCCTTTGGGTTGTTGAGCAAACTCAAGCTCGGGGTCTTATGGTAACACCTTAATTATCGAAAATCGTTCTTTCATGAATATGGGGTAATACTTAAATTAGATTGTGATAATTGGATGAGCAAACTCATGTTATCATAAACTAATGGGCAATATGGTTGGGATTAATATGAATAGCATATTAGTTACTAATGTGGTTAGTAACCCAATAACCTAGGAATCACATTAAAGATGTGATTGATTACATGAATCTACCTAACAAATGAGACTAGCTTGTTGAGCAAACTCAAGGTGAAATCTCAGGAGTTAAGATCCTAGCTCACTAAAGGATTTGTGAAATGCTTCGAATTAATATGGATGATTATTAATTTGGCAAAATAGTGGGAACAATTTAAAATGAATTAAAAGACTTATAATTTTAGATTGATAGATTTTGAAGCAAATGAATAAACGTACGTTTACTCTTTCTCACTCTCAGGTTAAATTAAAACACTCCTAAAATCATGACTAAACCCAATCTGCAAAATATACTTACCGATAACAAGTTGAATGGTTCAAACTTCACCGACTGGTTTCGTAACCCCAAAATCGTTTTGAAGTTCGATAAGATAGGGTATGTACTTGATACATCGATACCCCCTATCCCAGCTGATGATGCTCCCATCGAAGAGATCGATGCTTACCAGAAGCATAAGGCTGATGACAATCATGCGGGATGCATCATACTTGCATCGATGACACCGGAATTGCAGAGGCAACATGAGGAAATGGATGCCTATTCCATCATCGTGCACCTAAAAGAGTTGTTTAGGAAACAAACTCGGTGCGAACGCTACGAGATATCAAAATTGCTATATCGTTGCAGGATGCAAGAGGGCACATCTGTAATGACACATTGTGTCAAGATGATTGGCTATATTACCAAGCTTTCTAGTATTGGATTCACGATGGATAACGAACTAAGTGTAGACTTAATTCTTCAATCCCTCCCAGAGAGTTATTCACAGTTCATCATGAACTACCAGATGAATGACTTGCAAACCTCTCTTGAAGAGCTTGCAAACATGCTCAAGACAGTTGAGCCCAATATTAAGAAAGACAAGGCAATACCGGCTCTTGTCATAGAGGGATCAAAGAAGAGGAAAGGGAATTTTCCCAATCCTAAACATCCCAAGAAAGGCAAGAGGGCCATGCCCACTAGAGCTAAGGGGAAGGAAGTGAAGAAGCCCAAAGGAGAGTGCCACTTTTGTGGTGAAGACGGGCATTGGAAAAGAAACTATTTGGTGTACCTAGCTACCCTCAAGAAGGGAAAAGTCGGGACTTCAACATCTGGTATGTTTTATATTGAAATAAATACAATTTCACAGTCTGAATCTTGGGTATTAGATACAGGATGTGGATCTCATATTTGTATGAACATTCATGGACTCAGACGGACTAAGAAATTGAAGAAATGAAGCATAAACTTGAGAGTAGAAAATGGAGCAAGAGTTGCCGCCCTCGCTATTGGAGATTATGCTTTGAGTTTGCCCTCTGGGCTTGTAATAGAATTAGGGAACTGCCAGAAATATCCAGAAACATTATTTCTATTAGCCGTCTTGTTGACGACGGTTTTCATATTTCAATAAAAGACAAACATTGCGAGTTTTATAGAGATGGGATTTTCTATTTTTCAGGAATATCACAAAATGGGATTTATGTGCTAGATGATAAAATTTCTGTATTCGCAATTGATACCAAAAGACATAAGCTAGATAATTCGACTTACTTGTGGCATTGTCGTTTATGCCATATAAACAAAAGACGCATGCTTAAGCTACATCAAGATGGGCTTATAGATTCAATTGATTCTGAATCATTGGAAACATGCGAAGCATGTTTAAAAGGTAAAATGACAAAGACACCCTTTAACAATAAAGGTGAGCGTGTATCAGACACTCTAGGATTAATACATTCAGATGTATGCGGTCCTATGTCAGTCCAAGCAAGAGGAGGATTCAGATACTTCATAAGCTTCATAGACGACCATACCAGATATGGTTATGTTTACTTGTTGAAGCACAAGTCCGAGGCTTTTGAGAAATTCAAATGCTTCAAGAATGAAGTAGAAAATCAATTAGGAAAGAAAATAAAGATACTTCGATCCGATCGAGGTGGCGAATATCTTTCAGATGATTTTCTGAATTATCTAACTGAATGTGGGATATGCTCACAATGGACACCTCCCTATACACCACAACACAATAGTGTATCCGAAAGGAGGAACCGTACCTTACTAGATATGGTACGATCTATGATGAGCATAACATTACTTCCAAAGACATTCTAGGGATATGCCTTAGAAACTGCTCTCTTCACCCTAAATCGAGTACCAACTAAATCCGCTAGTTCCACACCATATGAATTGTTCATTGGTAGGAAACCCACATTCTCATTCATGAGAGTATGGGGTTGTTCAGCTTTTATCAAACGTGTAGCGTCAGACAAGCTAGATTCTAAATCTGATAAATGTTTCTTCATTGGATATCCTTAGGAAACTGTAGGGTATTACTTCTATCATCCAGATGATCAGAAAGTAATAGTATCCAAGCACGCAACCTTCTTGGAGAAAGAGTTTCTCGAAGAAACAGAAAAGGGAAGCATGATTGAACTTGATGAAGTTCAAGAAGAAGAAACACTGACTGAAACAACAGAGGCGGTTGAGGAACCCGAAGCAGTCCCATTGGATGAGACTCAAGTGCCACCCATTTGTAGATCACAAAGAGTTCGTGAACTCCCAATTAGATATTGTTTTCTAGTGGGAGATGATGATGAGGTTCCCGTGTTAGACAACGAACCCGAAAACTACGAAGAGGCTCTTACCAGTCCAGATTCTAAAGCATGGCTCGAGGCCATGGATTCTGAAATGGATTCCATGTACACCAACCAAGTGTGGACTTTGGTTGATCCACCCGAAGGGATAAAACCCATTGGGTGCAGGTGGATCAGGAAAGGTTAGCACCTACAAAGCTAGGTTAGTAGCGAAAGGATATCGTCAAAAACAAGGAATTGATTATGACGAAACTTTCTCTCCTGTGGCTATGTCCAAATCAATCAGAATAATGCTCGCTATTGCCACTCACTACGATTACGAGATTTGGCAAATGGATGTGAAAACAGCTTTCCTAAGTGGAAACCTGCTTGAGGATGTATATATGATGCAGCCTAAAAGTTTCATATCAAAGGATGCAAACAAGGTTTGCAAACTACAGAGATCCATTTATGGACTCAAGCAAGCATCTAGAAGCTGGAACAAGCGTTTTGACGAAACCATAAAACAATTTGGTTTCGAACAAAATTGCGAAGAAGCTTGCATTTACAAGAAAGCAAGTGGGAGCTCAGTTGCATTTCTAATATTATATGTGGACGATATATTATTAATGGGAAATGATATAGCTCTGCTACAGTCGGTAAAAGTTTGGTTATCAGGTAACTTCTCCATGAAAGACTTTGGTGAAGCAGCTTATATACTTGGTATAAAGATCTACAGAGATAGATCAAGAAGACTGATTGGTCTTTCACAGGCTACATACATTGAAAGGGTGCTAAAGCGGTTTAGCATGCTTGAATCGAAACGAGGCAACTTACCCATGGTACATGGAGTAAAGTTAAGCAATCATCAATGTCCTAAAACCGAAGATGATAAGAAACGCATGGCTGTAATCTCGTATGCCAGCACAATCGGTTCGATTATATATGTTATGCTATGCACTAGACCTGATGTAGCGTTCACGTTAAGTATAACAAGTCGTTATCAAGGTAATCCGAGAGACGAGTATTGGAATGCCGTCAAGAACATTCTTAAGTACTTGAGAAGGACTAAAGACATGTTCATAGTATACGGAGAAGGGGATCTGAAAATAGAGGGATTTTCAGATGCCAGTCATCTCACAGATGAGAACGATTTTAGATCCCAATCAGGATACCTGTTTATCTTGAATGGGGGCGCGGTCAGTTGGAAGAGTTCCAAGCAGGGAAACGTAGCTTTCTCTACGACCGAGTCAGAGTACATCGCTGCTGCGGAAGCAGCAAAGGAAGCGATTTGGATTAAGAAGTTCATTACTGGACTTGGTGTGGTGCCTGACATTGTAAATCGCATTACACTATACTGTGATAACAATGGAGCCATTGCACAAGCAAAGGAACCACGGTCTCATAATGCATCCAAGCATTACCTGAAGCGATACCACATTGTAAGAGAGATTGTGGCAAGAGGAGATGTGAGGATAGAAAGAGTGCCTACTGAGGACAACGTTGCAGATCCGTTGACAAAGCCCTTAGCCCAGAAAGTACATGATCGTCATCTAAGTTCTACTAGGATAAGTTGTAGAAACAATTGGCTTTAGTCCAAGTGGGAGTATGTTGGGGTTTAGTGTCCTATAGACAATTGTTCTAGGATATAAACTTAATGTAAATGAAGTGTTCTTTACATCATTTGTTTTTAATAAGATATGGTTTCATAACTATATAAAGGCAACCTCTTTTAAGAACTAAATAAGTCTAATAAAAGGAAATTCCTAAGTTTGTTTAAAGTGATTATAAAGTGTTCATACAAGCATGAAGTGAGACAAAACTTTATAATAAACTAATAAACTTAAAACCACCCCAAGTCAAGTAATATGTTTAGAAATAGGATTGACATATCACTGTTGAGACTTGCATGTAACAATGTCTTCTGTCGAGACAGAGAGCTGATCTCACAAGTTTCAGATATGCAGATATCTGGACAGTTACAGGGATCCAATGAAAGGGAGTTCATTAGGATTGGGGACCCGACTTGAGATAACAGGATGGGTAGATTTATCCTTGTCACATGTTCATCTCATTGGTATTAATAGGTATAAGTAATCCTCAGACTCAAAGGAATGTTAATTAGTGATTCTGGATTATGGAATATGATGCTTTGATCCTGTTGTAACACGATCCATCACAGAGATGACTCTGGGGTGTGAACGGCAGACGTTGGGTATCACAGGAAGTAATTGCAGGATAGTTATACATTGGATTGAGCATTTGTCACTCCCGATAAATGGGAGATACGTCCAAGGATCGCTTGTGGAAGACTTGACTCTAAATCCTTGCAAGGTGATATCTTAAGACTTGAAATACAGATTTCACTTAACCTATCTAATTGGAGTTAACTCGGCCTGTACAAGTAAAACGAACGTCTCGCTATATGTGACTTGACATTATCCATAGTCATAAGATTCAGTTCAAGGATGTAGTTGATAAAGGATCGAATTATACTGTAACTAATACGGAAAGGTCAACGACAGAATCAACCTGTCTTCTTATAGCTCTGGGGGAATGTTTCGGATTTGCTAATCACATTTCGCGTACTCATTCCGTTATGCAAAGATTAAATATAATTCTGAGAAAATTAATTTAATAGTTGCATACGGCTAGAAGCAATAAGAACCTAATGGGTCACACATAAGACTTGGAGCCCAAAAGAGAAACAGATGTTAATTAATTGATGGAAGTCCAACTGAGTTCACTAAGGCACAGTAAGTAAGGAGGGGCGATTTTATGTATAAAATACATAAAGAAATTAATTTGATTTTAAGCAATCCTAATTAGATTATGATTGTGAATTAAATTAATTAAAGGATAATTTAATTCACAATCATAATATAATAGTTAGGAGGTTTAATGAGATTAAATTGCTCCTATTATTATCCTAAAAGGTTATTATTATTATCTTTATATTTAGATATAATTATAGATAATAAATAAGAATTATATTCCGAATTAAATTCTCATTCAGTAACCTAATTCTATCTAACTATGGTTTAGATACAAGAGAGTATATATACCCCCTATATATGTAAATTTCGGCCAAGCTCTAGTCTACCGAAGAGAAGAATTTTCGACCCCCTTGTTGAGGACGAGATTATTCACCGCTTCCTTCCGTTTCAATTGATTCTTAATCTCTTTCTCTATTTTTTGATCTTGTGTTGATTAATTAGAGGCAATTTATTCTTGATTGTTTTCATACGGTTGAATTCTAACTTGGTTTTGAATTGTGTTTTTGTCTTGTGCTCGGGAACTCGAATTGTGGGCACTTCGATTGCAACGGTAGATAGAACACCAAAAGGTATTTCTTTCTATCCCTCTGTATATGAAATAACGATTAACGGATTTTGGGTTAATGGAAAAAGGTTAAAATTTTTATATTTCCAGTGCCAAACGTTTGCCTATTTTCCCTTCATTGATCACATGGACCTTAATGACCATGCAATATTTGGTCATTCACCATTAGATCTAGGGTTATTAGAATCCTAAGGTGAAGATTCAAAGCATCATGCGGCTTAGATTTAATAAGCCTAGATCTAACGGTGAATGACCAAATTCACTTGGTCATTAAAGTCCATGTGAATATTCATGTTGTTCCACAATACCCATATACCCCTAGAAAAACCTCTGGCTTCAACTTTGTGAGAAAAATCAAACCCAATCTTTTTTATCATTCTATCCACCACGAGCCCGCTCGTCTAAGTCACTGTGAGCACAAAGATATAAGGCTGATGGTTTTGCACAAATAACTTGAGGCCTTGATGAAAACACCCGCTAACAGCCACTTGGGTATTCCAAATGAAAGTTTTAAAATCCATGAGAAAGAAAGAAGAGGGTACACGAACATGTGGGAGATCCCTTACTCAAGAATTCCTTCCATAATGTCACAATTACCAACCAAATTTTGGGGACTTGTAGTAGAGTAGTTGGAGGGCGCTATAATATTTAGCGAGTCTAGAACGACCTTTTTAACCTGTTCGGACTGAGATAATAGTGAGTTTGGTCTGGGCCTCTTAACTTTGAAAATCTTATGAAGGTTTGTGGAAAGGCTAATCCCCTTTGCATGATTTTTATCCGGCCCATTGGGGTGGGCCAAGTAATTCTCCTTGTTAGGAGCATCCACACTGGTCATTCTTAACAAAAGACGCTAAATTCTTAGCGGGGTCAAGAATACTTCTAGTTGAGCAGATAGGAGCAAGGGGGGCTCTAATAACAAGCTTATTAGGGACAACTTTAACCGAGAGGGTCCATATGGGTAGACTTAGCCTTTGTTTGGGAGTTTGGAGTTTAATGGAGGTGAGAGTTAAAGGAGGTAATGGAAAGGGAAGGAAAGTGATGGAATGGAAAGTTAAAAGTTAACCTTGTTTGGGAGTTTATAGGATGTAAATGAGGTTAAATATTTAACCTTGTTTGGGAGTTTAAATATGGAGGGGAAGGAAGGTTAAATTTACACTGCAGAGGCAAGAAATTTTAAAAAAGTTTACGTTACTCCCATTAACCCCCAATTTGGAGGTTAGAGTTTGGAGGTTAGAGGAAGTAAATATTTAACCCCATTAACCTCCATTTACTCTCAAAAAATAACTTCCAAACAAGGTTAACTTAATACTTAACCTTCCATTACTCCCATTTACTCCCATTAACCTCCTCCCAAACAAGGGCTTAAGTACAAAACGAAGGTTAACTTTCTTTTTACCTTTCTTCTCATTAATGCACGATGGCTTCTCTACTCCTTCACAAGCATATGTGTCAAAACCCTACTATAACTAGAAGGATCGCCTTCTTTAAAGCTCTCATAATAGGTTAGTGTCAAATCTGGAGCCCTTATTACGATGAGCATTCCTGAGAATTTTGCTCTGGTTCGAAGGCAGGGGTGGTTTTCTTACATCATAAGGCTTTCTACCCCTTTTTGCAACATGCATCCATGGGCCAAAGTCAGAGTCATCATTGGTAGCTGTGCTTCCCATTAAAGCACTGGACGATCCAACGCGGTCTAGAAGAGATAAGTTCAGACATGTGTCAACTAGCATTAGATCCTTGATGAGGGCTTCCGATGGAATGTCAACACTAACAGTAGATGGATGGTTAGGTCAAAGAGCCACTGAATAAGATGTCTAAGCATGCCCATAATTCCCATATCTGTAGCAAATCAAAGGGAGCCCTTTATATTCAACCTGTTGTTTCTTCCCTAAATTTCAATATAAGGTAGAAGGGGTTTAGTAAGATTCAACCCTGCCGTAAATTGAGCATACCTCCATCGCTTAATGGAGGAGGTATGTTGGTCCACATTGTAAACCTTCCTGATAGTTTCAGCAATGGCCTTAAGAATCCTAGAGTGATAAAGGTGGATGGGAAGGTTAGGGACTCTGATCCAAGCCACAATCAAAGATATAGAGCTTAATTACAGAGAAAATTTAGGGTACCACGACTGCATATAGAGATAAAATCCAAAAAGCATCATAGGCCCCTTTGTAAGGGCTTTGAGATAGTCATCAAGGGGTCCCAAGCGAATCATGAAGTAGTTATTCCCCAACTCGATCGTGTGAAAAATGCCTTCCGGTTTCCATAGACACATAATTTGAAATTGTAAGGTATAGTAGCTTATGTTCCTACTCATAAGACGCAAAATAATAGTAGTTTTCATGTTACATGTAAGGAGATTATGAGCCCTCAGCGAATGAAATCCGTTTGGGACCTTTCCAAACTTATCAATAATGAAATCTCCTTCCTCTAATTCCCTATTCCACTACTTCCTCAGTATCAATTCCCAACTCCCTATAGCTTTTGTTTATTAATTTGTCCTTAAAGGTGGATGGATGTTGACCGAAAGTTACAGTCTTCGCTACTACTGGTTGAGGAGGAGGGCCCTGGACTCCCACCTTCCCCATCATCAGTACATCAGTCACAATATACTGTGGGTCATCCCCGGAGTCCAAAGATGAAAGGGGAAGGCCCAAACTGGGACTTTTGGGAGTCGAGAGCATAGCTTAGTAAACGATGACCCCTGCTTGCTCTTTTCTAGGCAAAAAAACAAAGACAAGGAAAGATAATAACGATGAAAAAGAGAAGAGAGTGACCTGACTTGCAATGGACGAAGTCCAATGGCTATCTTCTTCTCTAACTCACTGTCTCAAACGAAACGCAAAATCACCTCCCACTCAATGCTTCACTAATTGCAAACCCACTCGAAGCAGAAACCAAATCGGAAAGGTAGGGCTGTTGATTTTGGAGTATTGCAATTTGTGAACGGTTGAGAAAAACAAAGGGTGCTAATCGGACTGAAAATCATCGCCAAAACCATTGTTTGCCTCTCCTGGTCTCTTCCACTTCAAACTTTCTTCTCTCTTCTGGTTCTACTTTAAGGAGAAAGAAGGAAGTTTCTTCTTCCTCGTACCGGGTTAGATTTTTGATTTTTTTTGTTCTTATTTTCTTTTAGTTGGTGTTTATATATCTTTTGGGATTTCTTTATCCATCTGAATTGTATTTGCTCCCGATAATTCTTTTATTTATACCTTTTTCGGATTTAGTAAGAGCGTAAACGATTTATTTTATGCGTAGATCAATATATCTATGTGGTTGTAACAAAAGAAAGGACTCACGTCCAAATGTTCGGAAGAGCTTAAAGGATGAACATTGGAATGCAGACACTCTTTTGCAGATTTGGATTTCCAGGAAATATATGATTTACTGTTTTCTTTGTGTTCTTTTTACCTTTAATGGTTTGTTTTGCTCATTGTAGTCTTTTTTATTCCTTCGTGGATCTTGTGAGGTGTTATTCCTTACCGTTTTATTGTACTTGTTCTTCTTTTTCTATCTAATGAAAGTATAAGCATTTCCATCCAAAAAAAAAAATTGTTTACAAGGTATATACATCGGGTGTCAACTCGATAGTATAATAAAAAAAATTCTAAATTTTATAAGTAACTTGTTTATAATGATTGCAATTGTTCTTTTGCAAATATTTTTTTGGGTAAATTTCATCAATGGTGTACAATCTTTACACCATTTCACATTTTGGTGTATAACCTTCATTTTGTCTTAGTAATATGTACGACCTTATGGGTGGCCTTCCAATATGGTATACAACAGGTAAAAATGACATGTCAACATAAAGTCAATGTGTCACATCAGCAATTTGACCGTTCAAAAAGTAAAAAAATGGCCTTTAATATGAAATTACTTTTATACCCTTCCTCCTTCATCCTTTCTCCTTCCTTTAACTCTAGCTTTCTCTCTCTCTAAAATACAAACTATACAGGCTCTCTCCATAACACCTTTCTCTTATCTGCCCATCCGTATTCAAACACTAACCGATGGGAAAACCATGCTCTTGCATTTTTTTGTTAAGGAAATCATCAAATGTGAAGGTTCTCAACTTTTAGGCTCAAATCAGAAAGAAGAAGGATCCTTCATCATTGGATTTTGAAATAATTTAGGGGAAGATTTTATGGTTCATACGATGTTCTCTACTTCTTTGTTCTTTAGTAGTCTTGCTCGCTTTATTTTTTTCCATTCTCTAGGGACTAATGGAGAAGATTTGGAATTGGAGAAGTTGGTTTGGTTGTGCGGTAGATTCTATGGAACTCAACATCATCTTGGAAAGTGGAAGCTGTTTGATTCTTGGGCTTCTTTTAGATTGGGATGTGTAGAGGAAGTAGCAGAGAAGCGGTCGGAAATGGAACATGTTGCTGTTACCATGTCGAAATTGTATTTGGATTCTAAGAATTAGGCTGACAAATTTGAACTGCCAACTGATTTCTCAATTTCTATGGTTCCTCGATGATTATCTATAGTAATGATTTGGAAACTGTTGCTAATTGATTTGTTTTTCTACATTTGGAGGTGCAGATATTATATATATATATTTGTTTTTCTACATTCAAAACCTTAGGCGAATCTATTTTTCAATTGATAACTCAAGTAATACGGGATTTGCAACTACAGATTTTGGCTGCAAACGTTTCAGATTTTTTCATGGATCTGCAACTTTGTTCTAATTGAAAATGGTAAGATTGGAGAGAGTTAAAGGGAGAAAATTAGAGAGAGAAAGGAGAAGTTGTAGAGTTAGAGAGAGAGAGAGAGAAATCTAGAGTATGATGAAGGAGATGATATGATGGTAATTGAATATAAGGTGAGTTCCATTTTTTTAAAAGAATGAGTTGAAAAAAAAGTGACATGACAAGTTTGACTGGTTATTTTTACACCAAATTGGAAGGTTACTCATAAGATTGTATATATAAGTGAGACAAAATGAAGTTTGTATGTCAAAGTATAAAATTGTACAAATGTTGCACACCATTGATAAAATTTACTCCATTTTTTTTTTCTGTAGGTGTAACGGCAGAAAAGTAAGGAGTGGAGGAGAGAGATGAGCAATAAGGAGAGAGGTAAAGTGAGAGTAAGGTGTCAATGAGAGAGAAGAGAAAAATTAGTTTTTTACTATTTCATTAAATTTGTCAATTTTGTTTGGTAACGATATTCATTTGTCAACTTTTAAATTATGAGACTCTGTTTGCAGATCGAGTAAACTATAAAGTATTATACTAACTCTTATTAATTACTTTAATTAATATTAATAACAATTAAAATAAAATAAAAATGGATGTGTTACTGGAGGTAAATTCTATGGTTACTATGTTGAAAAAAAAGTAATCATACTTTGTTTTAGTATCCAATAGTAATTGGAGATGTGTTAATAAAAATAAGGTTAATTAAAATTAATAAAAAAGGTAACCTGTTATAGCAGGTAATATTTAATTATGGAAATTTTAAAGATTATTAATTACAAGATAAATAATATATGAGTCCCTATATTTTAATCTAATTATTATTTAGTCATTATATATTAATAATACACTATTCAGTCCTTAATTTTAGCTCAATTCAACAGTTTAATCTCTTGTAGAGGGATTAATCTATTCAATAATTTAAAAATTTAAGTGACAAAACTGTCGATCAAAATAAAAAATAAGAAGTAAACAATATATTATTAAAATATGAGAACTAAACAATATGTTAGATATTTAACATAAGGACTAATAAAATAAAAAATTTACATAAACCTCTATTTTCACAAGGTTTGTGAATTTGTTTCTCATAAAATAAAAAGTTAACTAAATTTAGCAAAACTATACGTAAATTATATCTAAAAAAAATATTTAGGTAAAGTTCAAAGATTTTACGTAAAACTCTAATTTTCATAAGATTTGTGGATTTTTTCTTCTAAAATAACAAGGTTACGTAAATTTAGTTAAACCTTACGTAAATTATGTCTAAAAATAAAAGATTTACGTAAAATTCATAGGTTTTACGTAAAACTCTATTTTCACAATGTTTGTGAATTTTTTTATCCTAAAATAAAAAGGTTACGTAAATTAAGTCAAACTATATGTAAATTATATCTAAAAATAAAATCTTTACGTAAAGTTCAAAGGTTTTACGTAAAACTCTAATTTTCACAATGTTTATGGATTTTTCTCCTAAAATAAAAGGGTTACGTAAATTTAGTCAAACCTTACGTAAATTATGTCTAAAAATAAAAGATTTACGTAAAATTCATAGGTTTTACGTAAAACTCTATTGTTACAAGGTTTGTGAATTTTTTTCTCCTAAAATAAAAAGGTTACTTAAGTTTAGTCAAACTATACGTAAATTATATCTAAAAATAAACTATTTACGTAAAGTTCAAAGGTTTTACGTAAAACTCTAATTTTCACAAGGTTTGTGGATTTTTTCTCCTAAAATAACAAGGTTACATAAATTTAGTCAAACCTTAAGAAAATTATGTCTAAAAATAAAAGATTTACGTAAAATTCAGAGGTTTTACGTAAAAATCTATTTTCACAAGGTTTGTGAATTTTTTTCTCCTAAAATAAAAAGGTTACGTAAGTTTAGTCAAACTATACGTAAATTACATCTAAAAATAAAATATTTAGGTAAAGTTCAAAGGTTTTATGTAAAACTCTAATTAACATAATGTTTGTGGATTTTTCTCCTAAAGTAAAAGGGTTGCGTAAATTTAGTTAAACCTTACGTAAATTATGTCTAAAAATAATATATTTAGATAAAATTCATATGTTTTACGTAAAACTCTATTTTCACAAGATTTGTGAATTTTTTTCTCCTAAAATAAAAAGGTTATCTAAATTTAGTCAAACTATACGTAAATTATGTCTAAAACTAAAATATTTACGTAAAGTTCAAAGGTTTTACGTAAAACTCTAATTTTTACAAGGTTTGTGGATTTTTTCTCATAAAATGACAAGGTTACGTAAATTTAGTCAAACCTTACGTAAATTATGTCTAAAAATAAAAGATTTACGTAAAATTCATAGGTTTTACGTAAAACTCTATTTTCACAAGGTTTGTGAATTTTTTTCATCTAAAATAAAAAGGTTACGTAAATTTAGTCAAACTATATGTAAATTATATCTAAAAATAAAAGATTTACGTAAATTTCAAAGGTTTTACATAAAACTGTAATTTTCACAAAGTTTGTGGATTTTTTCTACTAAAATGATAAGGTTACGTAAATTTAGTCAAACCTTATGAAAATTATGTCTAAAAATAAAAGATTTACGTAAAATTAATAGGTTTTATGTAAAACTCTATTTTCACAAGGTTTGTGAAATTTTTTTTCCTAAAATAAAAAGGTTACATAAATTTAGTCAAACTATACGTAAATTATATCTAAAAATAAAATATTTAAGTAAAGTTCAAATGTTTTACGTAAAACTATAATTTTCACAAGGTTTGTGGATTTTTCTTCTAAAATAACAAGGTTACGTAAATTTAGTCAAACCTTACTAAAATTATGACTAAAAATAAAAGATTTACGTAAAATTCATAGGTTTTTTGTAAAACTCTATTTTCACAAGGTTTGTGAATTTTTTTCTCCTAAAATAAAAAGGTTACGTAAATTTAGTCAAACTATACGTAAATTATATCTAAAAATAAAATATTTACGTAAAGTTAAAAGGTTTTACGTAAAACTCTAATTTTCACAATGTTTGTGGATTTTTCTCCTAAAGTAAAAGGGTTCTGTAAATTTAGTCAAACCTTACGTAAATTATGTCTAAAAATAAGATATTTACATAAAATTCATAGGTTTTACGTAAAACTCTATTTTCACAAGGTTTGTGAATTTTTTTCTCATAAAATAAAAAGGCTACGTAAATTTAGTCAAACTATATGTAAATTATATCTAAAAATAAAATATTTACGTAATGTTCAAATGTTTTATGTAAAACTCTAATTTTCACAATGTTTATGGATTTTTGTCCTAAAGTAAAAGGGTTACGTAAATTTAGTCAAATCTTACGTAAATTATGTCTAAAAATAAGAGATTTACGTAAAATTCATAGGTTTTACGTAAAACTCTATTTTCACTAGCTTTGTGAATTTTTTTCTCCTAAAATAAAAAGGTTTCGTAAATTTGGTCAAACTATACATAAATTATATCTAAAAATAAAATATTTACGTAAAGTTTCAAGGTTTTACGTAAAACTCTATTTTTCATGAGGTTTGGTGGATTTTTGTCCTAATGTAAAAGAGTTACGTAAATTTAGTCAAATCTTACGTAAATTATGTCTAGAAATAAGAGATTTACGTAAAATTCATAGGTTTTACGTAAAACTCTATTTTCACAAGGTTTGTGAATTTTTTTCTCCTAAAATAAAAAGGTTACGTAAATTTAGTTAAACTATACGTAAATTATATCTAAAAATAAAATATTTATGTAAAGTTCAAAGGTTTTACGTAAAACTCTAATTTTCACAATGTTTGTGGATTTTTCTCCTAAAGTAAAAGGGTTACGTAAATTTAGTCAAATCTTACGTAAATTATGTCTAAAAATAAGAGATTTACGTAAAATTCATAGGTTTTACGTAAAACTCTATTTTCACAAGCTTTGTGAATTTTTTTTCTTCTAAAATAAAAAGGTTACCTAAATTTAGTCAAACTATACGTAAATTATGTTTAAAAATAAAATATTTACGTAAAGTTCAAAGGTTTTACGTAAAACTCTAATTTTCACAATGTTTGTGGATTTTTCTCCTAAAGTAAAAGGGTTACGTAAATTTAGTCAAATCTTACGTAAATTATGTCTAAAAATAAGAGATTTACGTAAAATTCATAGGTTTTACGTAAAACTCTATTTTCACAAGCTTTGTGAATTTTTTTCTCTTAAAATAAAAAGGTTACCTAAATTTAGTCAAACTATACGTAAATTATGTTTAAAAATAAAATATTTACGTAAAGTTCAAAGGTTTTACGTAAAACTCTAATTTTCACAAGGTTTGTGGATTTTTTCTCATAAAATGACAAGGTTACGTAAATTTAGTCAAACCTTACGTAAATTATGTCTAAAAATAAAAAGATTTACGTAAAATTCATACGTTTTATGTAAAACTCTATTTTCACAAGGTTTGTGAATTTTTTTCTCCTAAAATAAAAAGGTTACGTAAATTTAGTCAAACTTTACGTAAATTATGTCTAAAAAGAAAAGATTTACGTAAAGTTCAAAATTTTTACGTAAAATTCTATTTTTCACAAGTTTTGTGATTTAGTTCTCCTAAAATACCTAGGTTGCTTAAGTTTAGTCTAAATTTACGTAAATTATGTCTAAAGTTCAAAGATTTACTAAACTACAAAGGTTTTACGTAAAACTCTATTTTTCATTGTTTATGAATTTTTTCTCATAAAATAACAAGGTTACATAAATTTAGTCTAACTTTACGTAAATTATGTCAAAAAATAAAAAATTTACGTAAAGTTCAAAGGTTTTATGTAATGCTTTATTTTCCACAAGTTTTGTGGATTTTATCTCCTAAAATAACAAGGTTACGTAAATTTAGTCCAACTTTACATAAATTGTGTCAAAAAAATAAAAGATTTATGTAAAGTTCAAAGGTTTTATGTAAAACTTTATTTTCCACAAGGTTTGTGGATTTTATCTCCTAAAATAACAAGGTTACGTAAATTTAGTCAAACTTTACGTAAATTATGTCTAAAAATAAAAGATTTACGTAAAATTCAAAGGTTTTACGTAAAACTCTATTTTTCACAAGGTTTATGAATTTTTTTCTCCTCAAATAACACGGTTACGTAAATTTAGTCCAAATCTTACGTAAATTATGTCTAATAATTAAAGATTTACGTAAAATTCAAAGGTTTTACATAAAACTCCATTTTTCACAAGGTTTCTGGATTTTTTCTCCTAAAATAATATGGTTACGTGAAATTAGTCTAAATTTACGCAAATTATGTCTAAAGTTCAAAGGTTTATGTTAAATTTAAAGGTTTTACGTAAAACTCTATTTTTCACAAGGGTTGTGAATTTTTCTCCTAAAATAACAAGATTATGTAAATTTAGTCCAACTTTACGTAAATTATGTCAAAAAAAAAAGATTTACATAAAGTTCAAAGGTTTTACGTAATGCTCTATTTTCCAAAAGGTTTGTGGATTTTATCTCCTAAAATAACAAGGTTACGTAAATTTAGTCAAACTGTACATAAATTATGTCTAAAAATAAAAAGTTTTACGTAAAATTCAAAGGTTTTACGTAAAACTCTATTTTCCACAAGGTTTGTGGATTATTTCTCCTAAAATACCAATGTTATGTAAATTTACGTAAATTATGTTTAAAGTTCAAAGATTTACGTAAAATTCGAAGGTTTTACGTAAAACTTTATTTTTCACAAGGTTTATGAATTTTTTCTCCTAAAATAACAATGTTACGTAAATTTAGTCCAGCTTTACATAAATTATGTCAAAAATAAAAGATTTACGTAAAGTTCAAAGGTTTTATGTAATGCTCAATTTTCCACAAGATTTGTGGATTTTACCTCCTAAAATAACAACGTTACGTAAATTTAGTCAAATTTTATGTAAATTATGTACAAAAATAAAATATTTACGTAAAGTTCAAAGGTTTTACATAAATCTCCATTTTTCACAAGGTTTCTGGATTTTTTTCTCCAAAAATAACAATGTTACGTAAATTTAGTCTAAATTTAGGTAAATTATGTCTAAAGTTCAAAGATTTACCTTAAATTCAAAGGTTTTACGTAAAACTCTATTTTTTACAAGGTTTGTGGATTTTTTCTCTTAAAATAACAAGATTACATAAATTTAGTCCAATTTCAAATAATTTATGTTTAAAAATAAAGGACTTATGTAAAGTTCAAAGGTTTTACGCAAACCTTGTTTTTTGCAAAGTTGATTTTCTTTTTATAAAAATACAACTTTATGTAAATGTAGTCTAACTTTACGTAAATTTTATGTCTAAATATAAAAGTTTTACGTAAAGTTAAAAGGTTTTACGTAAAACTTTGTTTCTGGAGTTTTTCTTATAAAATAACAAGTTTACGTAAATTTTGGTCCAGCTTTACGTAAATTATGTCAAAAAATAATAGATTTACGTAAAGTTCAAAAGTTTTATGTAAAACACTATTTTTCACAAAACTTGCGGAATTTTTCTTATAAAATAACTAGTTTACGTAAATTTAGTCGAGCTTTACGTAAATTTAATCAAACTTTTATGTCAATTATGTCTAAAAATAAAAGATTTATATAAAGATCAAAGGTTTTACGTAAAATTCCTTTTCTACAAAGTTATTGAATTTATTTGTTAAAATACAACTTTACATAAATTTAATCAAAATTTATGTAAATTATGCCTAAAAATAAAGACTTACTTAAAGTTTAAAGATTATACATAAATTTCTATTTTCACAAAGTTTGTGGATTTTACGCAAATCTCATTTTTTTAGTCAAGTTAGAGATTTTTTTTAATAAAATAACTTTAGGTAAATTAAGTCTAAGAGGGTGTTTGTTTACGTACTTTTCACCTCCTGTTTGCCTTTTCATTTTAAAAGGCAGAATTTTAGGTGTTTGGTTAGGCTCCTCCTGTTTGCCTTTTCCAGTTGAAAAACATCATTAAGTGTTTGGTTAGTGACCTCCTATTTGCCTTTTACACCTGAAAAGCAGCGTTTTACAAAAGCAGAGAATCTCTACTTTTTGGAAAAGCAGCTTTTTCCAACGGCAAATAGCAAACAGCAAACAGCAAACCGTAACAGCAAACAACAACAAACAGTAGGTAAAACAAACGGGCCCTAACTCTACGTAAATTATGTCTACAATTCTTTCCTTATTTAATGGGTAATTAATTTCAATAAAACAATAAAGGGTTAAGGTGCAAAAATACCCTTAACGTTTTGGGTCAGGAGCAATTTTACCCCTAACATCTAAAATGGTGCAATTTTACCCCTAATGTTTGTAGCCAAGAGCAATTTTACCCCTAACGTTGATAAATTGGGTCAATTTCAGAAATAATTCATCAAACTGTCTTCTCGATCATGAATCTTATCATCTACACTTCACATGTACGTCATTTTATCAGTAACAGATCATAAACATATATTGGTATGTGAAAAAAATAAAAAAAATAAAAAAATATACTGTCTTTTGTACGAATTAGATAAAAAAATTCAAAAAATTCACCGAATTTATAAATATTAATCTCCAATTCTATTATTAAATTACAAAAAACATGAAATCTTTTTTTAGAATGAATTGATATACAATTAGTGCAAAATAATGAACAAAGATATGTGTATTTTATAATAGTGTCTGAAATTGACCCAAATTACCAACGTTATGGGTAAAATTGCTCTTGGCTATAAACGTTAGGGGAAAAATTGCACAATTTTAAACGTTAGGGGTAAAATTGCTCCCGACCCAAAACCTTAGGGGTATTTTTGCACCTTAACCCAACAATAAATAAAATTTGGATGGAAGAGAGTTCTATCTCATTTGACAAAATACCTACAACATTAATTTCCAATGCAGAACGACTAAAACATTGAATATGTAAAAAATTATAAAATAATAAGTGTTAAAATCTTTCTCCATAGTAAATATTCAAGAACAAATACATACATGTGACAGAACTGATGCAAACTTTTGAAGTCCAAAAGAATAGTATATTCTATATCAAATTTAGTAATGAGAAATGCAGAAACAATAAGATCTAGATATTCTACTCATGCACCTAAAAACCAAATAATCTCTTGTTCTATGCATTACAGCAAATGATATTGAAAACCATGTCCAATATAAATGTGAATTCACTACTTCTGTAAGTCTATCTTATGGGAAGATCACAATAGCTCTCAATTTCGACTTGCAACCTCCTCTCGGTGAAAACAAAGCTTTGCTATGACTGCATCTCTTACACTTTCTTTTTTCTCCCTTTTTCCTTTATTCTGCTGGTATAAAATAATCTGACTTTGAATTGACCAGTGATCAATTGAGGTCTACCTTCCCAGCTTTGAGGGCTTCAACTGCCTCCTCGGCAGTAGCGGGGCAAACCATCTTCAGTTTGTTTTCAATGTCATGATCACATTTCTCCAAACTCCAAGCCATTTTCTTTCCAAACGCAATTACCAATTTCCTTTTTTGGGTTAGCAGTGGCAGAAACCAAATCCTGGAAGCCCCTACAATTTATCAACAGAAAACAACAACACATAAGTTGTTAAATCTAAACTATTGAACAAGAAAAAAAAATCTTCCTTGCCTACATCAAATGCAATGGCCAGATTGAATACATGAAATGACAAATCAAAGCAAGCATAAGGCACTTCTAATAGACAAGGCAATCACATTTTTAAAATCTCAAGCGCCTACTTCTTGCTAGAAACTTAGAAGTACCCGATTCATATCCATTCTTTCCTCTACTAATGAACTATTGAATGTGAGTTGTTGTTTCTTATGTTTGTTTCTTATGCATTGGTTTCTCCAAGACCACGAGACGACTAGCATATATTGGTTTCCTTCAGCATAGCATTTCAATAACAGCAGGTAAAATAGAAAACTTCCTAGTAAGGAAGCCTAGATGTTGCCATCAAACTGGACAAAAATGCTGACAGCGCCAGAAATATCTTCCACTTCAATTGAAAGAACACTACAAAAGGAAATAAAAATTTATTTAACAGGGTCTGCGACTTTGAACAATCATTAAATTTAAACATAAATTGGTGAACTGTAAGAACGAAGTTAGACTGCTATTTTGCTCGACCAATAGTATAACTATTGCTCGCAATATTTTATGAAGAAACAATAGATTCCAAAAGAAGATTTTCCAGACCAAGCATTTCTGAAACTATCATAATTTTTCCCTTGTATTGTTGAATGAGGTTACAATAACAAAGAGACATCCGGAAATTAAATAAACAACATGGAAGAAATAATAATGCACAATCGCTTCTATTAGGATTTAGGAGGAACCCTACCTTCTTGAAGATACATTTTTCACTCATAAATGTATCCCATTATATAGTTTATGTAGCATCAGAATGAAGGTATATCATTTGAAGTCTTGAAGAATTACGACCTGCAAGAAAATAGAATTAAGTCGACATTGTAGGCATGTGATTATGCTAAGTGACAATAAGAACAGATGAACACTTCACCTCCAAGTTTCCACTACAAGGACACATTTGGAGTGATTTTCATACCTTGTTCAAAGTATTTTGCATTTCCAATGCCATGAGCTGTCAGTAAGTGGTAAGTATGCTAGAAGGAAAGATCAACATACTAGATGTGATCCCTGAAGAAAGTAGTCATAATGAAGATTTGAGGTTCAAGGTCATAAGAGATCATCTTAAAACAGTGAAAAGGGACAACTATGGAAGAGGCCAGGATCATAACCCAAAATCATCCAGGTCTAGTTATGGTTCCTCCTCTACATCTACTAGTGATTCATAAGGCATACTACCAGATGTAACAATTATATCCCAACCCAGGTTTCCATGCACATAATTAAGTATACTGAATTAAAGCCTGATCCTTCATATATGCTCAGGATCTATTAATAATTGTTGAAAGCCAAAGTTTCACTGGTTCTGAAGTGAGTGATAATAGACACACAAGAGGAAAGAGTAAGAATGTTAATTTCATTGAAGACTTGTATAAAGGCATATATTATAGAGGCAAATACATAACAAAATACGAAAAAATCAGGCACTACAAGCAAATGAAAATTGTTGAGCCAAGTCTCATCATGAAACTTCACTTTAAAACTTCCAAGCAAAGTCTAGTTAGCTAATTATATAAGGAATTCTTACAAATTGACAAAGGGGGATAAACAAGTGAGGTTATTAGGAGCAATGAACAAAGACAAAGGGAAAGAGCAACAAAAAGAGGATCAAAGACAGGGGCTGGAACATGGAATTTTAGAAATTAACATAACCCAGAAATTAACAAAATTAAAGTGATGACAACTGGAGTTGGTGTGATGGTTGACGTCTAGAGGAGATGACCGTAGAGAAGTGGTTAATATTCAGATAATCAGATCATCCCGTGTGTTCGATACTGCAGCTCATAAGTGAAAATGAGAGAGAGTGAGAACTAACCTGATTGTGAAAGATGGCCATGTTTCCATGTGGGGATTATAGCGCTTAAGGCATTAATCGATCAATTAGGCGTCTGTAGCGCGACCAACACGGTGATCGAAGATGAAGGGAATCAGGAGATTTCTGGAGGCGAAAGGTAGAGAGTGTCGATTGGATTGAGAATAACATAGTTCATGGCCCAATTTTGTTATTCCTTAATTGAGAAGAATGGAGCAAGGCGTTGCGAAGACGTGGAGGAATGAGGGAGAAAGAGAAGAAAGAGAGAAGGAACTGGGATAGTAAGTAGCCTGTTAAAATTAGGATTAATCAGATTTCATATCTACGGTGTAGATAACAAAGTGAGTATACTTTGTTTATGAACGAAGTAAGGATAGCCCGCACCGTTGCTGGAATATGCAATTGGATTATTGTGGTATAGTTGGTTTTATAAATAACTTATTTAAGAGATAGGATAATGCAGTTTCCGAAACTATAATTCCAAAGAGTTGGTTTTTATATATTTGAGTTCATGTTGTAATGGCATGATAATGAAGAGATTACAAAATTGCAATTGAAATTTGTTTGCGGAAAGCAAGCTAAATGGGTCGGCAGTCATGGGCCAGAGGAGCGGCCCGCTGCTGCAGTTACCAAACCAAACATATGGACAGATCGAAATTATAAATTTCAGAATTTAAATTATATAATTTTTTCAAATTAAAATAATTCACATGAATCATTATAAACATCCTGAAAACATGCAATCCATGAATTAAATTAGATATGTTTATATATAAACTAATTAAATACCCTTTATGTTTATTTACATTTGATATGTATATATATTATATGTATGGTTGGTGATTATGGAGATTATAAAATCAAATTATATATGTGATATATATTTTGATTCTTGAATTTATTCACGGATTGGAAGAAGAACATGCAAGTGGAAGTGGCACAACAAGAAACTGTAAAAGTGAAATGGGGGTGTTTGGTTGCTCCATTTTTACTTTAAAATAGAGAAATTTAGATATTTGGTTACACATCTTCTTTTTATCTTTCATATTACCTTTTTATGTTTTGAAAAAACAATTTTTTTTCAAACAGTACAATGTGGGGATGTTTGGTTACCTACTTTTCACCTCATGTTTGTATTTTCCTTTTAAAATGCAAAGTTTTGGTGTTTGGTTACACGCCTCCTATTTTCCTTTTACAGCTGAAAAGTAGCTTCTTAGAAAAGCAGAGAATCCCTACTTTTTGAAAAAACAGCTTTTTCCAAAGGTAAATAGCAAACTGTAACAGCAACCAGCAAACAGAAACATCAAACAACAAGTAGGCAAACGGATTATATAACAGTAAACAGCAACAGCAAATCGCAGCAACCAAACAAGCCCAAAGAAAGAAAGGAGAAATCGGTGTGAGAGAATTTTGATATTTTAGGAATGTTGGCATGGATCAAAATAATAATAAAAAATTAAATGAAAAAAGAATAAAATGAATTTTTTGAAATACCAAACGAACGAAATAAAAATAAAAAAGAATAAAATGAATTTTTTGAAATACCAAATGATGAAATTTTAGAACGACGGTAAGGAATTTTGAAACTAGACATTTTCAAGAATCTAGTAATTACTCATAAAGCTCAAATGAATTTGTATTGAGGAAAATATGAATTGTCGAAATTGGAGCAGAAAACACAAAACGTCTTATTCATGGACACCTATTTTAATAGCATTTGTTATGCCATTTTTTTTCAACTTTTAGTCATAATTTCCATCTTGAATCTGCAATTGAAATAGCGGGACAGAAGATGAGTGAAAATATGAGTTAATAAGGTTAATGGATGTCTAAAAACTCTAGAGCTTGAATGCTTCATTTTCAAACACGAATAAATTAACAACAAAAGACAAACACCAACAAAAAAATCAAAAACACCCAACTTCAACACATTTTTTCCACGGAAAAATTATAAAAATGGATCAAATAGAAGACCCATTTACATATTTAAACCATTTAATCAAACCTTTACCTATCTAAATATATTATTGTGACTTTCCGTACTGAAATGAGACCCTTTAAACCGGTCCACTTTTGCTAAAAATTATATATACTTATTCTTATTATATATGCATATATTTACTAGCTTAGTATAGAGATATATATTCAAATGTTGTACTTTACTTATTTCGCGATTTAATTTCCTGCATTTGTTTCTTCGTACATACCGAGTCATTTAACTAAAAATGGGTGATTCTTCTAACTTTAATGGCTTCAAATGCTTAAAACGATTGCCAAAACGAGAAAGAAAAGGTTGTCAAACGAATTTGAAACTTAAAGGAATGTGCGATTAGGCCGTTAGCGCTTAGTAGTGTTAAGTAGGAGGTCGATGGTTCAAACTACCGATTTCGAGGTGCCTAGTAGCCTTTCTCCGGAAAGAAGCTAGCTTTCTCGACTCGTACCCAATTTTCCGAACCCAACCGGTCTCTCGCAAGAAATCCAGTATTCATTTCCCATTCGTGGGTGGCGACTCTTCTAATTCCGAGCTCCGGTCCTGCCGAGTAGCTTGATTCCCAGATTGGTTGCTTTCAGCTCTAATCACATTGTTGTCGTCAATGGTATCATCCCTTCGGGTTCACCGTTGTCTCTTTCCTTCCTATATTATGGTTCTTCTCCTCTGAGTTTTATACAACTATTCTTAGTTCGTGGATCATCGCTTCCCCTCTCGATTAACTTCAGCGTCGTTGATGTGTGACCAGTAATATGAAGATCATGGTTTTCATTCATCCACTGGTATCAACTCAATGGTTTCTACGCTACAATAGGTACTCGATAATCCATTTTTATATTCGTATCTGTATATGTGCATACCGAAATTTCCCTTCATTGTATTAGAGCTAGATTTCTCGTGTTTTATCATTTTGATCCATGTATATGAAGCAATACGTGGTTTTTGTAGGCTATTAATTAGGATAAATTACACCAATAGTACCTGAACTTTACCTATTTCACACTTTGGTACCTAGATTATATTTTGTCCAAAAATATACTCGAAGTAACAATGACCGGACAATTTAGTAAATTTTACCGGTAAATGACCGGTCAATGCAAGTTTTTCTGAGTAAATTATATCAATGGTACCTGAACTTTTTCTAATTCACACTTTGGTACCTGGATTTTTTTTATCCTAAAAATATAACTCAACTGAAGGTGACCGGATAATTTAGTACATCTGATCGGTTAGTGACCAATCAACGAGAGTTTGACCATTTTGAATTAAAAATTAGGACCTACAATACATCCAATTAACATAAAATTATAATACTATCCTTTAATATATATGTAGAGCTAAAAAGTAGTATTGTATATGTTAATTGAGTATATGATGGGTCTAAATTTCTAATTTAAAATGGTCAAACTCATGTTGACTGGTCAAATATACTAAATTATCGATTCATCTTTACTTGAAGTGTATTTTTTGGACAAAATAAAATTTAGATACCAAAGTATGAATTAAGATAAAGTTTAGGTACCATTAGTGTAATTTACTCACCAAACCCGTATTGACCGGTAAAATGTACTAAATTGTCCGGTTATCGTTAGTTCAGGTATATTTTTGGGAAAAAATATAATCTAGGTACCTAAGTGTGAATTAGGGTAAAGTTCATGTACTATTAGTATAATTTACTCCTATTAATTAATATATGTTAGACGTATGATTATTGGTGTGTAAAATGTAGTTTTTTGGGACTATTTTTCGCAAAGATGACACTAGATCACCAAAACAGACTGGATTTTTTGGTACTAGACTACGCCGCAATAATCCTACTTCGTCCAGCTAGGATCCAATAGTCCATTCTTGCGAAGATGACACTAGATCACCAAGTGCGAAGATGACACTAGACTACACCTCAATAATCCTACTTTGTCCAACCAAGATCCAACAGTCCATTCTTGCGACCCTACACCTCAACTCGATTTCCGTAATTTTTCATTCCGACAATCCACTTACGGACTCTCCCCACTTAAAGTGATAGAATCTCATAGAATTTCATTGCCCACAACTGATGGGAGTAAGCATTTGCTTTCAAGCCATCTCAGTTCCATTTTGTTAATTCTGCACTCCCACACCCTAGGTAAAAGTCTCGCCACAATGGTCCTAGTGAACCACGAGCTTCACATTAATCCCAAAAGCATCACAAAATAATTTTGGTAAAAGCATCGTAAAAAATTTGTCCGTCAATTCATTAGGAAAATTTTGATATCGCCCGCCCACCTTGCAAAGAACTCGCTTAGTTAAAGCACTACTCGCTCACATCACGAAGGCATCGGTTTGTCAAAGCTTGCATGCTCACACCGCAAAAAACTCGCTTAGTATGATCGATCGCCCGCCTCACAAAGAGCTTGCTTAGTCAAGTCCCGAAGGCCCACTTTGCCAAGCCTTTGCTCGGTTTAGGCTCTAATACCACTTGTCACGGGGCCAGGTCAGAACCCGAGCCAAAGCCCCATGTGGTGCCGAGATTTCCCCGAGTCTTGGCCAACCAACACCATCCGAATGGGTCTATCCACTTTTAACATGAGGCATCCCGTTAATTCGTATATCCATAATCTGTCCCGGAGGGGTTTCCCATGGTTAAATCTCGGCTTACAAAGAACCCGCTCTATAGACCCACCCAAAGCGTCCGTTAGGATTCCACCTGACGGAGACATCCGCCTCGCTTCCCGAAGGCTGGATGTTTGACTCTCCTAGTCCCTAGTAGACTAGAGTGGATCACTTAAACTAGTCCCGACAACTGGCCCAAGGGTTGGCAGAGATTCGACGCTAGAGACTATGTCCCTCCTATAGTGTTTCTTATGTCGAGTCCAAGCCCACAGCTAGTGGACATTCATATGTTCCATTCACCACTAGCCCTCCAAGGGGCCCAATCCTCATTGCCACTGCCTCAACTCTCGTCGATGACTTGGCCTGACATAGGACTTGCTTTGATTCTGCCGCAAACCATCCCTGATGCTTTACAATGCTTGGGGATGGCTTGGCCCAGGCCATAAGCTGAGATTTGCCTATGGCCAGACGTTTTTGCCTATGGCCAAATCTCCGCCCGTGACACAGTCCCCCACTTAGATGATCGATGTCCTCGTTGATCAAGCTGGCTTCCCATGAGCGATAACCAAGGTTTAGGGAGCCAAAAAGCAAGGCAGTAGATAAGATAGAAAAATGGGCCAGGCTCTCGGTAGAGCAGAGGAGATAGTTAGGATAACGAAGTTGAAACACGGAGCCCAAATGGTCAGTGAGCTAGTGGTTAGTGGCTAACAGCGCCCTAGTTGATGCCATTCCTCTCTATGGCTGGAACTCGAGGAACCACGGGGCACTCCATACAAAGCAAGTCTTACGGATGAGATGTCCGCGCAAGGACCTCAATTCTCATTAGGAGGTTGAACCAAGGACCTATGGAAGTCGGGGCTACCCTACCCCCACGGGGAATGCAACAGTGTCCTAATGGAGGAATTCATAAGCTTTATAGTAGCATGGAATTTTTTTCTAGGTCATACGAAGGGGGTCAGTCCAAGATCGTACTGTTTCTCTACAAAGACAACAGACGTTCTCAACGGCTAGATGCCACTTTCTTTCTGAGTTATTTCAGCTTCTTCATGATTTCGTGTCGCATTGAATAAAAAAAAGAGGGTCGTCTCAATGGAAGGAGAAGGACCTGCAATGGAAAAAACTAAAAAGACTAATAAAGCTGATTCTTAATTTTAAGGGGAAAATTATAAAATTAGGTCAAATGGGAGACCTATTTACATATTTAGACCAATTACCCATGTCATTACCTATCTAGACTATATATTTATGACTTTCCCAAAATGCACCAAACCTTTCATCTTCCCCCTTCTTTTCTATCGGTTTCTTCGTTCCATCCCCCCCTTCCTATGTATCGTTTCATCTTCCCCCTTATTTTATATTTTGCGAATCACCTCCACTGTTTCATCATTTGTCTCTTCTTCCTCGATTTGTCTCTCTGTTTTTGTGAAGACATGGTTCTTCATCTTCCTGTTTCTTCTTCGTCTCTATGTTTCTTTCTTCTTATGCAAATCAAATTCATCATTATTCGGTGTTCTTCTACGTTTATCATATGTTTATTGTCGATTTCAATGGCAAAAAGAGGAAATAAGGTAAGTATCTACTGTTTCATCTTCCTTTTTTTTTCCAGAAAATGGCTTCGCAAAATGAGTTTGCGTCACATTTTGCAAAGTCTACGAAGATAAATTCACCTGAAAAGGGATGGTTTTGCTTCACAAAAAGCGAATATGCGAAGCAAAATCATCCTTTTTTAGCTTGTTTGTTCTCTTCGCAAATTCCCTTTTTTGTGAAGCAAAATCATACTTTTTCAGGTGAATTTATCTCTACAGATTCGTTTTCTGCGAAGTAAAAATCATCCTTTTTCAGTGCATTTTTCTACGCAGATTCGCTCTGTGCGAAGCGTTTCTTTCATTATTTTTCTAAAATACTTAATTTTTATGAAGGTTGAATACAAAAGCATCAATCACAATGATTCGTTTATCTTGAATACAAAGCGTCAATCAAAGTGGGGGGTGATTGGAATGTGATGAAGATGGTGAAGACCAAATGTTCTAGTTCTTTCTGCTTCTAAACTTCTTAGCAAATGCTCTAGAAGAACACTCTCTCACAAATCTCCTAGAAGCACACTAGGCAGAAAGTGTCCTTCCATAACATTTTGCTAATCATTCTGTTCTGGAAGCACATCTTGTTGTAAATTTTGATAATGTTCATTTTGCTTCTGAACTTCCTCCTAAAGGCCATTAATTTTGTATGACGCTGCCGATTTTGATGAAGATTGTGAAGACCAAATGTTCTAGTTCCTTTTGCTTCTGAACTTCACCAAATGTTCTAGTTCATTCTGCTTCTGAATTTCCTTTTGCTTCTGAACTTCTTAGCAAAATGTTCTGGAAGCATACTCTCACCCAAATGTCATGAGAAGCACACTAGGGAGAGAGTGTGCTTCCAGAATATTTTGCTAATCATTTTATTATGGAAGCACATTCCTGGGGTTTAGGGTTTATGATTTGTTGTAAATTTTGATAATGTGATGATTTTAATGTTATAATTACTGTTGCAATCTTGTTATGATTTTAATGTTATATACCACTTCGCATTTTTCGCAAACTACGAAGATAATACTACTTAATTACATGACTTTTTGCTTCGCAGTTTGCGAAAACTGCGAAGAAAAAGTCATTCTGCGAAGTAGTATTGTCTTCGTTGACTTCACAGTTTGCGAAAAATGTGAACAAAAAGTCATGTACTTAAGTAGTATTATCTTCGCAGTTTGCGAAACTGCAAAGTAAAATCATGTACTGAAAGTATTATTCTGGGAACAACGTACAAAATAATAAAAAATGGAGTGTCAAGTTCGCAAGAAGAAAGATTTTACGTATATATGAATCGATGATTAAAAACGGAGTGCCAAATTCGCAAACTAAGAGAGAAACGGGAGACAAAAAGAAAAATGAGTAAGAAATTTCTAAGTGGTTATATGTATATGAAGGGTATTTTGGGAAAATTATAAATATATAGTTTAGATAGGTAATAGCTTGAGGGGTAAATTACACTCATGGCAACCCAACTTTACATATTTTAACATTGCGGCCACTGAACTTCAATTCTTAATGGTATGGTCACTGAACTTTACACTTTTTAACACCGGTGCCCACTCAATTTTAACTAACTCCTAAAAATGACCGTTAACGACCTCAAAATGAAAATATTCAAGAATTAAAATTGTTCAGAACGACATTTACTATGAAACCATATTTTTTATTTTCCAAAATCATATTTTTTGGAGTTTTCTCTCTCTAAAAATTTACTCACTTTCTCATAACAAAACAACAGCTAAATGACCTCAAAACAAAAATTTTCAAGAATTAAAGTTCCTTAGAGTATCGTTACGCTTTGGATTTTTTATTTTTAGGCCGTCAACGATCGTTTTGAGACGTTGAGTGACCACCGATATTAAAAAGTGTAAAATTTATTGATCATACTGTTAAGAATTGAAGTTCAATGATCATAATGTTAAATGAGTAAAGTTCAGTGATCATAGATGCAATTTACCTATAGCTTAGTAATTAGTCTAAATATATAAATATATCTCGTATTTGAACAAATTTTGTAAATTTTCCTAATTTAAAGTCTCTTGATGAATTGTTGATTTTGAGTGTGCAAACAGAAGTAGACAGTTGAGGGGTTTGTTTTTGAAAAGGAATAGTCCACTCGTGCTATTGTTTTCGTTAGATAGAAGCCAAATAAGACAAAAATGGACTTAATAGTCTTGGTATTTGTTTTTCTACATATACCCTAATCTCATTAATGGACTTCTACTTCAATCAATTGCTAATAATATATAATAGTTACGTGGAGTATCTCAATCCTATATTATTGAATTGAACTGAATTCTTGTGTTATGTTAAATTATTTGCAATCTCATCAAAAACTTGTTCATCCTGAAATAAGGTCTTCTTACTTAGAACTAATAAACTAAAATTCATATTTAATTAAAATAAAAGAAGACGAGAAATTCTGCTTGAAAATTAAAAAAAAAAGTAGCAAGTGCGGCTTTTGACGGTCAACAAAAGCAGAACAAAGCCAAGTTGGTAACATTATCCAAAACGGCATCTTAATAAAAAAGAAAATATGCATACGTGTCCCCTTCACTCCACCTGATTCTTCCACGTTTTCATCTCCCTCCAATCACAGCCGCTTCCTTTCCGATGCTTCCATCTCCTCATGCCGAAGCTTCAAGAATTGGGTCCCACACTTTATCCAAATATCTGTACCCCGCCACGTGCCTCTCCTTTTATTTGGCACGTGACTTCAAATGACTTAAATGCCACTCTTGGCTTTTCTGTTTCTCCATGGGTATTTTGGTACTATAGTACTCGCTGGCTGAGGCAACCAACATGTGGCGATCCCGTCCAGTCATGTGACAGCCGCCTCTGCTATAGTAAGAAAGAAGAGGCCACTCAGATTACGCACAGTGGAGGAGAGGAGGTGCCATATATATGATATCATATATTTATCAGGGATTCTCGAATCGGTGATTTTTTACTCAGTTTAACTCACATACAGCCAAGTTATCAATGGTTCAGTTAATGAACACCAAGAAACCTTTCATCAAGCTTGAAGTTGAGGATTCCTTCGAGAATCACCTTCGTCCTCTTCACAAACGCTGCAAACTCGATTCCTCTTTACCTGTATGATTCTCTCACTGATCAAATGAAATCTCACCTTCTTTGATTGGAACCATCACTTGTTTTTTACCTTTGATTTATCTCTTTTACAGATGACACCTTCCGTTTCTACGCTTTGTAATCCGCTTGATGAGCCCAGCCCACTCGGTTTGCGTCTCAAGAAGAGCCCCTCGTTTTTGGATTTAATACAAATGAAGCTTTCTCAAGGAAACAATATGAAGAAGAACCATAGGCCAGCTTGTGTTGATGTTGCTGCTGTTACTCCTGCTGATAAGCTCAAGGCATCCAATTTTCCTGCTTCGCATCTGAAAATTGGAAACTGGGAGGTATGTGCACAATAAGCCTAAAATTCTCTCTCTATTTGTATTTCCTTTATATAATTCTTTTAACTTTGGGTTTGCAGTATAAATCGAGATATGAGGGGGATTTGGTAGGAAAATGTTATTTTGCAAAGCATAAGCTTGTTTGGGAGGTGCTTGATGGTGGTCTTAAGAATAAGATAGAAATTCAGTGGTCGGATATTGTAGCTATCAAGGCCAATTTCCCGGATGATGGACCTGAAACCTTGGACGTTGTGGTACTTTTGCTTCTGTTCTGCCAATACTTTCCTCTTCTAATTTATCTGCCTATATTGATTTTTGTGATCATTGAAGGGTTTATGTGTTTCATGCAGCTAGCTAGACAGCCCCTTTTCTTTAGGGAAACCAATCCACAACCTAGAAAGCATACTCTATGGCAAGCAACTTCTGATTTTACTGGTGGAGAAGCCAGCATACACAGGTATTTCTACTCTTTATTAAGATATTATAGATGGTTCTGTTTTCAACTTCTCCTCCCTTTCTCTTTTCGGTGTTGCAAATTGGGCAATTAAGTAACTTGCTAAGAGAACATTCAGTGTTCTTTTGGATTAACCATGTGCAATTTTTAAGTTTCCTATTGTCGTTTCCTTATTTGGTTTGCTTCAAAGTAAATTAATCTGCAATGACACTGTTGGAATACAGCCGGGAAAATTCATGATAAATTCCATATCTGACTAGTAACTAATGTCACTAAGTGGTGGATAAGTTTTAGAGGACATGGCCAAGGATGCATCCTGTAGCTATATGCTTTACCGTATGAATTGAATACTGTGCTGAATACTGATGGTGTTACTTTTGTCATAGGCGGCATTTTCTGCAGTGCCAACAAGGCTTCTTGGGCAAGCATTTTGAGAAACTTATACAATGCGATCCTCGTTTGAACTTTCTTAGTAGACAGCCAGAAAATGTGATGGAATCCCCATGTTTTGAGCAAAGACTTAATCAATTTGGTGCCTTGAATGAATCATGTGAGATGCCTCTTTCCAAGGGTGAGGAAAGAACTGCTTTCTTTACTTTAAAGGAGGCAGCATCACCGCATGGGGTTCTTTCATCTTCCATGAATGGTGAACATCAAGCTTTTGTTGGGAGGACTCCTGAAAGTATTTCTCAGGAAACTCCTTCATCTAGCTCAGGTAAAATTTGATCCTAACAATGAAAACATGGTTGGTGGTGATTTATAGTAATTCTGAATTAGTTTCTTCATTTTATCCATAACTGACTCCTCCCTGAATTGAAAATAGCATGAATAGGATATTCCTTTCAGTGTAAGATTTTAGTCATTCGGGTATTTGGATATTTGGCTATCAAAGTCAGAGTTTGAGTTTATTGGTTAGTATGTGTATTGTCGCTGGCTCTTAATTTCAGTTTGTTATTGCAAGTGAGAAGCAGTTACTATTTCATGGCTATAATAACAGGAGATGCTATCTTTGACGACATAGTGAAGCTTTAAGTGTTTTTTCCTGCAATAATAGCATGGTTTTTTCTTCAATTTAGTTACTCAGGGCGGAGCTTCTTGTTTCCTTGTGAAAGATTTCTATGTGGTAAATGCTTCCTTTACTGTTATTGACATATTTCTCATTTGTTTTGATAGATACCTATGGAATTGAAGAAGTTAGAAGTCTAAGAGCAGGTGGGCGGAAGATGCCAAGCCATTGGGATCAACTTAAAGTTCCTGGAATTCGGCCTTCCATGTCAATGAGTGACCTAGTGAACCACATTGGACAACGCATTTCAGAACAGATGACCACTGGAAATTCTATTGTTTCCGGTTGCACCCCAAAGAACAGTTACATTCTGGAAGAGATTACTCAGTACTTGCTTAGCGACTCTCAACTTACATTGGCGTCAGACGAGCAGTCTGTCATGTCAAGGGTCAATTCTCTTTACTGCTTACTACAGAAGGACCCTGGATCAGTAAGAAACCTGCGATCTATGAGCGGCATTGATCTTGAATTAGATGGCGATAGGAGAATATGTGAAACTAAGTTCTCAAATGCAGCAGATGCCTGCCAGAGTCTTGTTGGAGAAGGTATTCGAGAGACAGAGGATCGGTCCAATAATGGTTCCAGCTGCAATCAGGCACCAGGTATGTCAAGGATGGATTCAGCTGGGGAGCTACTGCTAAATCTTCCAAGAATTGCCTCTCTCCCTCAGTTTTTGTAAATGAAAAGAAAGAATGTACTCTGCTGGTTTCAGCTTACATGTTGATTGGAAGTCTTTTACCTGATATGTAAATATTGTGACTGACTTTCCAGTTGAGTTTTGTATTAGTAGTTGAAGCTTTGGGGGTTTAGGAATTCTTGAAAACCTGTTTGACGTTTTTAGAGTAGCATCTATACATGGAGCAGAATTAAGTGTATCAATATTTAGGACATGGAAACGATAGAAAATCGAAGGGTAAATGTTCAAATATTGTTAGCCAAAAGGCATTAACAGATGAACAAATTATGAAATTATTCTCTCCCGCCCCAAAAAGAAGAGAAGAAAAAATACAATAAAAGTATATACGCTCGATAAGACACCAAGCATACACAAAGTACTACCACTTCAAACAGACTACATTATATTATGTATGATTTTCTTTTTCTAACTTATAAAACAATCCTATGGACAATAATTTATGGTTGATCAGGGTCTTCATCCGCAGCCCCTTCGTCACCCAGTTGTTCATTTTCCTGTAGCATGTTCATCAACATGGACACTTGATCTTGCAGCACAGCATTTTCCCTTTCTACCTCTGCTCTTTTGCTGCGTTCTTGCAGAAGTTGGACTTGCAGGTGTTCTAAACACCTTGCATCCTCTTCTAACTGCTCATTTAGGCCATCGATTTCACGGTCCTGTAAGAAAGATGGTTCATTCAATTCAATGTGTAACCATGCACAGAATGGAAAATTCATGTTCAACAGATTGATACCTTTCTGTTCATTTCCTGGACAGCAATTCTCCGCATGCTTTCAACGACATCTACATTAACAAGCTTGCGCTTCTTTCCTATCAGCCAACCTTTGGGATAGGTTGCTTCATCGAAGTCTGGCGGAGGGAGTAAAGATTCTGCGAATGGTCTGCGTCCATTGATATTTTTGACAGGTTCTAAAGGTTCAAAGAGAGCCTTTCGGCGCTCAGAAAGCTCCAGAGTTGCATCAGACTCCTCCATCTTGTCGTCATTGTCGTTGGGAGATTCTTCCTGTTTCGTTGGTGTTTGATTAGCGGTTTGGTTTGTTACCTTGTCTAAATTCCTCCCGCTAGCTGTTGGAAAGAAGTTACTACGTATATTCAAAAACATATCTTTCCAACTAAAAGCAAAATTTATAATGTTAGTTGACTGTCGCAGAGCGAAATATTACTATGTCAAAGGTCAATATTTTGAATGGATTGAAGGCAATCATTTTGAATATGTTGGGAGTTAACAGCGTTTTGACCCAAAAATAAAATAAAATAAAACAAAACAATCTTTTGTTTTCCCCATGAAGGTGAATGAGGAAGCCTACCTAATGTCAGGAAAACCAGTAGTAGATATTTTGGTGTATTATTGTGACAACAAATCTCAATAATAGCAAGCAAAATACTATTAAATTCATAAAAGAAGATCAAATAATTGTAATAATTAATACTAACAAGAAAGAGAGAGCAACGGTAACGGGTAAGGTAGCCTAACCACAAAATTAACGTAATCATGCTAACGGCAGGTCATCACACTATTATTGGCTAACGGCGACTCATAAGCTATAATCCTATATCACTAGTCTAGTATTTTTTTCCTTAAAGTTTATTCATCATCCTCTTCCACATTTTCCTCATTATCATTTTTTTATATAATAATTTAATTTAAAAACTTATCAAATGATTTCTTATTTTTAAAATATACTTATTATATTCACCCTCTTATATAAATCACCAATAAAAAATTTCAAAGAAAACCACAAAACTAAATATGGTAAACATACTATATATATATACATAGACTAAATTGCATTGATTATGACGAGTAGAGTAAAAATATTTATTTGAAAACTATTTAAAAAAAATATTATATATGTATTGATTTGACTGGTATTTGATTATTAATCATATAAATTTCCTTAGATATATATGTTAAATAGTTTAAAAATAACGACATTATATATATATATTGATTTGATTGGTATTTGACTATTAGTTACTTACAATTATATGGAATTTCGTAAATTTGTCCAAATTTCGAAAACCTTCGCCCAATTTAAACCACTTTAGACCACTTTCAAAGGTTAAATTTCAGTCAATTAATCCAGTTTCAGTCAATTTAATCTTATTTCTGGCAATTTCAGAAATTTTTACTGGAAGTTAAATTGGATGGAATTAGTATTAAACTGTATTTAAAATATTTATTATACTTTTTATAAAATACTGAAGCTAATATTTTAGAATAATTTTAATAATTTTAAATTTTTCAGCATTGTTGTTTTTTTACACTTTTTCTTCATTTTTTATTTATATCAAATTGCTCCTACATTGAGCCTTGTTTTTCGTTTTTTTTTTTATTTTTATTATTTCATCCAATTTTAGTAAATTTCATCTAATTTCACATAAGGTGAAATTAGATGAAATTAGTATGAAGCTGCCTTTAAACATGTGGAAATGTAATTTTATGAAATATTAAAGCTAATATTTCTGAATAATTTCAATTAGTTTCACTTTCTTCACCGTTGCTACTATTTTCTACCCTTTTTCTTCATTTTTTGTATTTCTTGTTTTTATTCATTTAATTATATATTTTTTGAAGCATATTCATTTAATTATATTAAATTGGTCCTAAACTACTAATTCAACCATTTTGTTATTTCTCCAAATTTCAGTCAAATTCTCCCAAAGTTAAGTAAATTTCATTCAATTATAATCACTTTACGTTTTATATTCTATTGGTTAGACTTCACCTAATTTCATATCCTATTATTAACCAATTCTCTAAAAAAAAAAAAAAAAAAAAAATTAATTGAATAACCATTGAACTAAGCTTGTCTAATGACACAAGAGTTAGTAGCCCACCTCTGATGACAAAAAAGAATAGATTTGCGGATGAAAGTGTGATGATATTAGTAATTAGAAGTATGAAACAGCTTATCCTTACAACTTGAAATGTACGCCAAACATATATAAAAAAAAAAAAATTGAATTGTAGAAACAAAGACATAATAAAGAAAAAAAAAAAGGAAATTGTTAATTGACACTAAACAAGAAACGCGTAGCGTAGAAGAAGAAAAAATAAATAAAAGGAAAGCTAGTATTTTAACAATTTAAATTCTGTAAAAATAGTGTTTTAGTATTTTAGGAATATTGAAAAAAAATGATATGAAATTCTGTAAAATGTTATTTTGAGGTCTCTTTTTCTGTTCAGTGAAATGAAGGAAAAGAAAGAAGATATTGAGGAATTCCTTGTGAAATGAGTACGTACGTACCTGATCTCCGGCGAGAGTTCCAGAAGATCTTGGGTGTAGAGACCGGAGAGAAACCATCAAAACTTTGATCTGGTTTCTTTACTTTTTCCATTAATTGAATATCATCAACTTTAGAAAAAAAGAGAGAAAGATGAGTGTTTATATTTTCTTTTGTTTGGATGAGAGAGAGAGAGAGGTGGATTTTGTTTGTTGGTTTTGGGGTCTTATTACAAACTCATGACGGGACAATCAAGGTTCTCTTTGATCTCAACGGTTACGATTTTGTCTTACAATTCTGCCTTTCCTAATTCTAACACGCGCCCGCCCAACAAAAAAAAAGGGGTGTTTTTGGGTATTAATACCAAAACGGATATGTTTGTTTAGTACTAGCTTTTTAGTATAAGGTAATAAGAAATTATGTGAAATAATTTCCTTCTTCCATTACATAGAAGTTCACGTGAGAGAGAGAATTCACATTTGATTCTCAAGTATGCGGAAGCTCAGATTGGAGATTCTTCACAAGAAGAGGAAAAATCACCCGGAATTTACAAACATCAAATTACGAGCTGACGATTCACAAAGCGGAGTAAATCAAACACATGAATTGTTTCATTCAGTGCGTCATTCCCATAATCCAAGTTCTATTCTAGTTAATACGCCTCTAACTACTAGTAATTTCATTTCCTGACGTGTTAATTGCTTTCCGTGTTAAAAAACGTACAAACTTAGGTCTTGTTTGGATGGTGTGTAATTAAAGTAAGATAATATAAAGTGAAGCAAATTAGAGGTATGAAATACCTTGTTGTGTTTTTTTTTTGATAGAATGTAAGGTAATTGATGATTTAATAATGTAATTATATATAAAATTACAATTATATCTTTTTATTTGTATAAATAAATAAATACAAAGATCAATGTTAATTTTGGAAGAAAAAAATATGTCCCATGATTCCCCTCCAATTTGGGGTGTAAGGAAAACTACTAAAAATTCACCATCTCCTACCCTCACTTACTATACTCTTCAATTACGCCTCAAAACAAACAAGGTAACCTAATTACACTTACCCCCACCTACCTTAAAATACTATCATCCAAACAATCTCTTAAGGATGGGGAATACCAACTTATGATTCAGTAGAATATGAGAGTTGGCTACTGATAGACAATTTAGTGTTCTCTCGGATAATCAATACCATGTCTAAGGAAGTAGCTGAGACATTTCTCTTTGCACCAACTGCTCGTGCTTTCTAGAAAGAGCTTGAACACATATATGGAGAAAATGACAGTCACATGTATTCCATCAGTGCAAGGAATTGAACGGAGCGATTCAAAGACAATTATGACATCGTTCTTTGATAAGCTGAAGTGATTGTGGAATGAAATCTTGGTTTTAAGGCATGTTATAAACTGCACATGAGGTGAATCGCGTAACCTGATTCAAAGCATATGTGACAAGGACAAACTAACATAGTTGTTATGCGGTTTAAATCCAGAATATAAACACGTTCGCAACCAAATACTTTTGATGGATCCATTACCTAGAATCAATCACGATTGTTCTATGTTAATTCGTATACGAAAACAGAAATATTCCACACCAGATACACATCTAGAGTTTGCTAATCTTGCAAGTTCTACTAAAACGACAATTACAGTTCATAAAGTCAAATCCAATACTAATTATAGAGCATCAAAGTCTTGAAGAGTCGGAGAACACAAAAGTCATCTCTATTGTGACTATTATAAGCAAAAGAAACATGATTAGAGTACTTTTTTTTTTGCATCTATGGCTATCTAGAGTGGTGGACTAGACTAAAGAAAATTGGATCAGCTGGAGCTCCAACCAAGGCTTTATTTTCTCATGAAGCACAAACTCCTTTTGATGATGTTGATTCTAGTTCTGATGATGAACAAGATATGCAAAGGATCATACAACATGGAATACATAAACATATGAAAAATAAGAAAGCCAATAGACAAAAGTCAACTGAATTTACAATATTTGCTCGGACCCAAGATATGGCAGATAATGCTACTTTTGCATCTACTTCAAGCATCCCTACAACTTACTTGTTATCTGTGAAGGCTAATTACAAAGCACATTCAGCTGATGGATATTAGACTCTAGAGCTGCATATCACATGGGTAGTTCCATATAAAACTTTTGTGGTATCAGAAGATTACATAAGCCAAGAAAAGTATATTTACCTAATGGCTCAGTAAAATTGGTTGAGAAGATTGGGGCAGTAGCTAAAATTTCAGCTATCATTTTGAACAATGTCTTGTTGATTGATAGTTTTGAATACAATCTTCTCTCGATTGCTCAACTACTTCAACATAGTAATGTGCAAGAAATATTTACAACTAATAAAAGACTAGGGCAAGTAATATTTATTGTAGGACCCTACTTCTAAGCAGATCCTTACTGAAGGCATTCAACATGACAATTTATAAATTTTATATCATTTAAATACATCTTCTTTTCATGATGTTTTAGTTGATAATCATCATCTTAACATTGCTTTAAATATAAATAGTTCTAGTTCTCAAGCCTTGTTATGGCATAAAAGACTAGGGCATGTATCTACTCATAAGCAGAAAAACATTTCAATTTTTTATGATTTAGATGTAATTATTGATTGTGATATTTGTTTAATATCAAAGCGACATAAAATACCTTTTCCATATAGTGTTACTACTTCTTCTAGACCCTTTGAACTTGTCCATGTAGCTTGTTGAGGCATTTTCACGTAACATCTATCATAAGGGACATATACCTACTAACCTTAGTAGATGATTACTCTAGGGCAACATGGACAATGTTGTTTAAAAACAAAACTCAAGTTCCAATATTATTGGATGTTTTCATTAAACTCATTTGCATACAGTTTGAAATATGTATCAAATGTGTCCATACTAACAATGGCACTGAGTCTGTAAGTGTTTTTTAGAAATATGGTGTGATACAGCAATGCACATGTGCCTGCAATAAAAGGGCGTATTATAGCGTAAGATCAAGCATTTGGTGGAAACAAGATATGCCTTGCTCTACCAAGCTGGTTTGCCCCTTAAACTGTGGGGAGAAGCCCTTCTACATGCCACTTCACTTATTAATTTGATGCCAACTAAAGTCTTGCAATGGCTGAGTCCATATGAGAAACTCTATGACAATAAACCCCTTTATGAGAAAATAAAAGTGTTTGATTGTTCTTGATATATTACCAACACTGATCCCAACAAGACCAAGTTTGATAATAGGGCCTTTCTAGACATTTAAGTGGGGCATGCTCAATATAAGATAGGGTACAAAGCATTCAATTTTCTTAGTAATAAAATAGTGATATTTAGGCATTCATAATCCCTTTCAACATGATCTCATATCTCTTGCAGATATACAAAATACCCCTTCAACATCATCACACACAACATATTTACCTTCAAGTGTTGATGTATCACCATCAAATTCCAAACTAATGTTTAGACAATCTGCTAGAGTTCCTAAGCTTCTTAACAATTAGAATGATTTCTTTTTGAATCATGTGATGACAGACTCAGTCTCTAATTTTTCTTCCTCAACCTCTCATAGAAACATTTCTTGCAAACATTACCAAAATACATGAACTCAAATCCTATAACGAGGCTAAATCTCATCCTAAGTGGCAAGAAGCAATGTCCAAAGAGCTTGTTTCCTTAGAAAACAACTTATTTCTTTTAAATGGATTTTCAAAGTGAAATATCATCCTGATGGATTTTTTGAGTGTTACAAAGCTCGATTAGTGGCTATAGGGTATAACATAGAAGCCATGGATAGGCTACCATGATTGTTTCTCCCTTGCAACTACTACAGTTTGTCTATTTTTTGCAATAACAAACTGTAAGGGATGGCCATAAATAATGCATTTCTGCATATTCATATTGATGTGGAATTATACATTGAACTACATACATGGTATATTCATTCGTAGCCATGGTATGTTTGCAAATTATCAAAATCATTGCACGACTTGAAACAAGCAAGGCGTTAATGGAATTTGGAATTCATTCATAAGTTGTTGAGTGTGGGATTTGTGAAAAGTATACATGTTTACTATTTATTTAGTTGGCATAACGGAGATGATTGCATTGCTATAATAGTGTATGTTGATGGTTTTCTCATCACTGGCACATCTGAACAGATGATTTAAGAGGTAAAAGCTGAATTAAATAAGATTTTCACTGTCAATGGGCTTGCACAATATGTTTTAGGGATTGAATTAGCAAGGTCAGAATCTTAGATTATACTATAACAGCAAAAGTATATCACAACTATATTGAATGATGCTCGTATGGCTGATGCCAAAATTGCAAACAGTTCATTCCCATCTGGGTCAGTTCAATGATCATTTAGAACCTTATGGAGAACCAAAACAATATAGGAGATTGGTCGGCAGGCTCCTCTACTTGGGGTTCACTTGTCCTAATATTGCATATGTCACAAAGTAGCTTAGCTGGCGCGTCAATGCTCCTTCAACTATGCAAATTTCTTAACACATTTTACTCAGTGAATAATGAGTTACAACTTAATGCTTATTGTGATTTAGACTGAGGTAGATATAAAATTACTCATCGTTCAGTTAATGGTTACTGTATTATGTAGGTGGTTATTTGATTAGCTGGAAATCAAAGAAACATGCGACTGTTACCAAGTCATTAATAGAGGTAGAGTATTGCTCAATGGCTACAACAGACTCTGAGATTAAATGGCTGACATATTTACTGTCATAATTTAAAGCACCAATATCATTACATATTCCTTTGTATTGCGACAATCAGTCTACTATTTACATAGCTTCAAATTCACGAACAGAGGAAGAACATTGCAATAGGTTGTCATATTGTGAAGGAATATTTGGAATCCAAGTTTATATCTACACTACACATTTCATCTCAATCTCAACTTGTTCACATATTGAGAAAACTTTGAGTACAAATCAAGTGTAGCGTAGTAAACCAAGTTGGGTTTGGTTCATCTAGCATCTCCAACTTTAGAGGGAGTGTTAGAATTGATGCTTTTCTAATTGTAACAAAAAAAAGGTAAGTTTTGGGTATTAATATCAAAACAGTATGTTTAGCAGTGTTTAGTATAACTGTAGTCTTTTTTTTTGAAGTATAAATAGCATTGAGTTTTGTATTGCTTTGATAAGTAAAATAAGAAAATATATTTCTCCTTCTATCTCTTTCCCCCCATTAGATAGAATTTCACATTTTGCATTTACAAGTCCACCACTTCTCTACGTGACTCCTTTCACCTTTGTTTTCTAGACAATGTTTTAAAAATTAGATGGAAAGTCAAATCAGATTGACAATTAGATCAGCAGTCAATAAATTCAACCGATTAACTTGAATTGGTTAAAGCAGATGACGTCATAAATAAATCATATATATATAATAAAATTCTCTTCAAATAAACATAAAAATATACATGCAAAAATAATACAATAGTAGGATATATTTTATATAATTTATTTTAAATTATGAAATTGATTAGACTTTTAAATTTTATTTTGTGTATACTTAGAATTTAAATACTAAGTAAACCTTATTAATATCGTAAAGATAAATTAACTTTTTGATGATGAAGTTTGAATCCACTCATCTACATATTCCATGCTTTTAAATTAAATATGAGTGAAAAGCTAACATGATCAAATTGCTAAACCGAACCGGTCTGCGGTTAAACTGACTGGTTCAAGTGATTCAGTCTGATTTAATAGATATATAACAATTCAGCATCAACCATATCAGATGATGGTCCATTCATGATCTAACCGGCCGGTCCTGTTTGGTTTTCAAAACACTATTTTTAGGAATAAGGTCTAACTTGACCACAACCGTTGTTAGGAAGCGTAAATTCATTCCTAATGTAGTACGATTTTACTACCAACGTTGTTAAGGAAAATCAATTCTATCCATATCTAACAGAAAATTTGAATACCTTGATTTGACAGTTATACTGCGACATCGTATCTTCCAAATAAATTTGTCAATACACTAATACAGTTTTGTGTATTTTGGCAAATTGTTTATAACTGTTTTAATAACTTAGAATATTTCGGACAATTTTTGTGATCAACTTGTAGGGTTGGACACAGTTCGATCCAGTTCGGAGATTCAAGAATCTCCAGGATTGGATTGAAAATTTCGGTTCGGTCCAATTCGGAGATTCGAGGATTCAGTTCCGGTCTAATCCAGTACAATTATTTGACGAGTCAAATAATAAAATACCTACACTTCTACCAAAAATAAATTAAAAATATAATTTACAAGATAATAAATATATAAAATTCTTAATCAAAATAAATAACATGTGTTTACAATACCAAAGATTAATTTCAACCTAAATAAAGTAATTGGTGAACCGAATTGCTAAAGAACAAAGTTTAAAATCAGTTGACTTGAGCTCTAAAACCATTTGCTTCCTCCAAATGTTGATTTACATTAAAAATAACTCAACAATCCAATTGGAATATGGATACAAGAGATGATGCAACTTCTGGACCTGAACTAATTTCTACAAAATGAAATAACAATTATTTAGTTAACATGTTATAAAAAAACTTGATCAGATTCTAACAAGTTAAAATTCAATAACAAAAATCAAAATTTGACTAAAGCCGAACACCAAATTAATTGATCTCTTTTGATTGTCATATGTACATAAATTTTAAGATTTAACCAACAATAAAAAGAAATAGTACGAAAAACAATAACTGAAATTGAAATTGCAAACAATTATATTTCACTTTAGAGAGAAAATTGAGGAGATTATATCAGAACTAGGATTCTGATGAACTAGAATTTTAGAATAGGAATAAAAAAGAATGGGAACGGAGAGAATAGAGAGAAGAATATAGATGAAAGAAAGAAAGGTTTCATTAACCAATTGCATAATCAATTAGTACAAGTTGATTCTCTTAAATAGGAAACGGTCCAATCCAATCTAATTCGGTTATCGGTTCAGTTCTGGATAATTTCGGTCCAGTTCTTTGACAAAATGTCAACAGTCTAGTTCGGTCCAGTTCTTTGAAAAAAGTCAACAGTTCGGTCCAATTCTGAAACATATTGTTTGTAACTATGTTGGTAATACTATAAAAATTTTGATATAATTTTTGTTTGAATGATTTAATGTAAGAGTTAAATAATAAATCAAATAAGAGTAAATTAATCTGTTTAAATTTTCTATTAAATACAAAAACGTTGATGATAAAATGTATCATTTGTATGTTAAAAGTAAATGTCAACAAGATCAAATTTATACTATCTTTATACTATTACTATTATTTATGCATAAAATTATTTTTTCTACATTCATGCATTTTTTATTATTAATTTTCAATATTAGTTATCCTCTTTAATAATTTTCAGGAAAAATTACAAAATTTGATCAAATGGGAGATCCATTTACATATTTAACTCATTTACTCAACCTACTACATATCTAGACTATGTTTGTGTGACTTTTCTAAAATGCCTTTAGCCTTACATCTTCTCCCTTCCCATTTCTCTTGCATGCGCACGACTGTTTCTCTTCCCTATGAGATTCTCAGACCTTTGATCTTCCTCTCTTCCTTTATATTTCGTGAAATTTGCACAATTTCTCTACATCACCATGTATTTCTCTTCTTACTCTTTTCATCTCCTGATTCTTCATCTTCCTATTGCTAGAAAACGAAGTCATCTTCATGTTTCTGCTCGTCTCTTGGTTTCTTTCTTTTTGTGCGAATCGAAGAAATCGTAATTCTATGATATTTTCATCGTTTTTTCTAGTTTATCATATGGTCATTGACTATTTTAATGGTGAAAGGCTAGAAAAATGTAAGTATCTACTATTCTCTCTTCGTTTTTTTTTCAGAAAATCACTTCGCGTAATCCGGTTTCGCGAAGGTCTGTGAGGAGAAAGAGCCTGAAACATGACGATATGACTTCGCAAAAATGGATTGCGTGAAGTCTGCGAAGAGAAAAGTTCATGATTTTTCCCTCGCAGACTTCACGTAATCCGTTTTCCCGAAGTCAAATCGTCACGTTTCTCCTCGCAGACTTCACGAAATCATCGTTTCGCGAAGTAAAATCATCATATTCCTTGCACATTTCTATTCGCATACTTCGTGAATCCTCTTTTCGTGAAGCCAAATCGTTCTTTTTTCTGCCTAACATGATTAAATTTTTCAGAAGGTGGTTGAATACATGACATCTCTTTCAGGAAGGCGGTGTACTGGGATGTAGAGGAGATGACTTTCCTTCTGATACAGGGAGAAATTCCATCAAGATTTGTCACACCCGACCCTAGATGACCTCAATCGGCATCGGGCATGAAATAGAAAGATCATAATCAATACTTAGGAGTCTCCCATTTAACCCAAATATCATTATATTACAATTGACCTACCAAAGTTCGAACCATAATTCTCACAATAAGCAGCCAACTTCCAAACCCCGCCTAAACGGGTCGGTAACCTTCTCAATATCCTGTACTTTCTCACCTAAAAACATTAAAACATTTGAAAAGGGTGAGACAAAAATCTCAGTAAGAAACTACCAGCTATAAAAACTAACTTTATTTAACATAGCTACATATATACCTTTATAAAGGGATTTAATCAAAACCTTATAAAATATACGCAAAACTTAAGTTCATATAACTTTATATATATAATGCATTTTATCAAAACAAATAAATGTTTATTCAAACCAACTTGTAATCAAGTAAATGTTTTATCAAACCAACTCGTAATCAATCAAACGTAAAACCTTATATCAAAATCAATCATAACTGAAAATATAATCCAAATGAACTTAAAACATTGTATCCATCCTCGAGTTTCTCCCCTTAAGTATCAATCCATAACCACATATATAGTCGAGACGTCTCTTAACATTGCCTATCCCATATGGTCTTACCCAACACTTCGCTGCCATACCCAATAGGTCTTAAGACTGTGTACACAGGCCATGTCCATCACTGAACATGGTCTTCAAATATAAAACCACCGATCCGGATAACTCTCGATGGATATAAAATCATAAAATCATAACGTGCTCAAATATCCTTTCACAATCAAATTCCAAACTATTTAATAACCAAAAATCATTTGGCTTCAATTAGCCATTTTGTATCATAAAAATCATATTTGGACTTCAATCCAAAATAATAACAACAATAACCGCAACAGATTTCTCAATCCAAAAACAATTCGTAAGAAATCATCAAATTCATTTTGTTCAATATAGATATATATTGAAACCAAAAACATATATGTATATGTAAATCAACCAAATTAAGCCTTAAATCAACATAATCAAGTAAAATCTGAAATTCACATAGAAGCATAATCAATAGCTTCATTTGAAGCTTAATTTCACAATAAAAAGCAAAATCATGAAAAATTCCAATTTTACAAAATTCATGCATAACCTTAAAATATCAATTTCTGAAAAAGCTTTCATATGTATTTATCTATATACATAAAACTCAAAATATAGTTGATAGTTACTTACCTTGGCTAAAATACACCCGTTCAATTCTCGTCTAAATCCTGTCTAAGATGTTTCGCTCCAAACATTGCCGAAACTCAAAAACTCTTCGGTTAGGACTTAGATCTATGCATAAGGATACTATGTTTTAAATTTCAAGTGATTCGGACGGTCGAATCTCTGTAAATCAAAGAAACGGTGGAGAAACGGTTCAGAGAAAACTGATGAATTTAACAGGAATTGAAAAAGAAAAGAAAAAGGAAGATAACGATGATCTTCTCTGGAAGAGTTTGGAAATATATATCCAAATTTGATAAATATCATATTTGATCCTTCATCTTTTTATAATCTTTTAAAAATTATCCTAACTTTTAATTTACACATAAAACATCAAATTAACTCCAAACTTTTCCCATAACACTGAATAAAAATCATACACCCAATAATTATAAGATATATTAACACCAAGATATAAATTCTAGAAATTTAGACACGGACGTGATAATTCTCCCCGTCTTAAGAAATTTCGTCCTCGAAATTCACGTTCTCTAATCTAAATTTTCTTCCTCAAATAATCTCCAAGATCACAAAATGATTTCAAATTATCAAGATCCTCATAATCATCATAAGACCACAAATTTTAATGCTTCCTTCCATTAACGTCATCATTTATCAATATCGACATCTTTGTAACAATCATTTAAGTATACTCTTAGTAGCTCTAAACTTCAACGTAGTCATTTCCATCATCAATAAATCCACAATAAAACTTCAAATATCATATAGTCAAGATACACTTTATATAATATGATATACTTTATATTCATATCTTCCTAACATACACCAAATCTCACTTTAATAAATTGAAATCACAATTGATTCCATCAATTGCATATATATCAAATATATTTCACCTATCTCCAAGTTCTACAGACTTCAAAAATATCACTTTTGAACCGCTAATATGTACGATATTATATTTTCCTTAACCTTTAAATAATCTGAATCAATGATTTGCATCAACATATAATCTTACTTCATCATAATAATAATACGTATATCTATAATTTTTCACTCCAATCATGATGAATACGAACTCCAAGTCATCATCATCAATCAAATATAAATCTTATATCGATAACATATTTCCTCTATGAATATCATATTGACTTATTTATTTTCGTAAAACCTCTATAATCAAATCCTTACCATAAGAAAAATCAATATAGATCATTCTTATACCCATCATCCTACATCTCATTAATAACTCCAAATAAATTTAAGTTTCTCATCAAACTATATGGATAACAAATACGATTTACTTAAATCGCAATGTGAAAGTTTTTTTTTTTATTTTTGAAATCTCCAAGCAATATCCCCAAACACAATAAAAGCCTAAAATTTTTATAATGTCATTGAATTTCTTTATGTAAATTTAGACGACCGTCCGAATCACTTGAAATTTAAAACATAGTATCCTTATGCATAGATCTAAGTCCTAACCGAAGAGTTTTTGAGTTTCGGCAATGTTTGGAGCGAAACGTCTTAGACAGGATTTAGACGAGAATTGAACGGGTGTATTTTAGCCAAGGTAAGTAACTATCAACTATATTTTGAGTTTTATGTATATAGATAAATACATATGAAAGCTTTTTCAGAAATTGATATTTTAAGGTTATGCATGAATTTTATAAATTAGAATTTTTCATGATTTTGCTTTTTATTGTGAAATTAAGCTTCAAATGAAGCTATTGATTATGCTTCTATGTGAATTTCAGATTTTACTTGATTATGTTGATTTAAGGCTTAATTTGGTTGATTTACATATACATATATGTTTTTGGTTTCAATATATATCTATATTGAACAAAATGAATTTGATGATTTCTTACGAATTGTTTTTGGATTGAGAAATCTGTTGCGGTTATTGTTGTTATTATTTTGGATTGAAGTCCAAATATGATTTTTATGATACAAAATGGCTAATTGAAGCCAAATGATTTTTGGTTATTAAATAGTTTGGAATTTGATTGTGAAAGGATATTTGAGCACGTTATGATTTTATGATTTTATATCCATCGAGAGTTATCCGGATCGGTGGTTTTATATTTGAAGACCATGTTCAGTGAGGGACATGGCCTGTGTACACAGTTTTAAGACCTATTGGGTATTACAGCGAAGTGTTGGGTAAGACCATATGGGATAGGCAATGTTAAGAGAAAGAAACGGTGGAGAAACGGTTCAGAGAAAACTGATGAATTTAACAGGAATTGAAAAAGAAAAGAAAAAGGAAGATAACGATGATCTTCTCTGGAAGAGTTTGGAAATATATATCCAAATTTGATAAATATCATATTTGATCCTTCATCTTTTTATAATCTTTTAAAAATTATCCTAACTTTTAATTTACACATAAAAACATCAAATTAACTCCAAACTTGTCCCATAACACTAAATAAAAATCATACACCCAATAATTATAAGATATATTAATACCAAGATATAAATTCTAGAAATTTAGACACGGACGTGACAAGATTGGTCACATTGACTGTGAAGTGATTTGTTAGCAGTTTATTGTGGCAATTTTATTGTGGAACCTGTGAAACATCCATTCCAAAAGGTCTGGACTTCTATTTCTCATCCCAAAAGGCCTAGACTTTCAATACAAGGATAAATTTACATCAAGATTGGTCACATTGACCTTTGACCGAAATCCTTTTAGCATGCATAAGATTGACTTATAATATGATCGATTAAGGAATTCTTGTTTAATTTACTTAATAGTATGATTGTAAAATGTGTTCTTATTGAAATGCCATAACAATGAGTACATTTTATTATGTTTAAATAAAGCATAATAAATAAGGTACTTGCCAGATCCTCTAAGAGTAGTACTTTTAAGTTCTATTGACTTTTAAGTGTTATCACCTAGTAAGCTCTCTTCTTTTCAATGCTTGCCTTCTGCCCCTTCTTTTTTACCTCGAAGTGTATGTGCTAATATACTTGGTTTTTAAGAATGGGCTTTCCCTTTTTGAGTTCATGGAAGGTTTCAAAGCTTTATTTCCTCTGGAGTCCACTTCGTGGGTAGCATAGAGGGGGGGGGGTGATGATGGTGTTTCCCGTTGCCCTCTGAAGATCATAAGTCTTGATGGTCGGTGGTGGCATCCTCGCCTTTTTCGCCTTCTGGGAGCCAATCGCTTTTGTACAGTTCGCGACTTCCTTTATTCCTCTGAATGGAGGATATAACAGGGAAGTGAATCGAAGATCACTTTGCCGTTTATGGTAGTGTTTTTCTGATGGCAAGTAGTTACTTAGAGGGCCACCATTCGGCCCAAGTCTGCTAGGGAGCCGAGTTCCCATAGACATGGCCGGAACATGTGCGACTTTCGCTTCGCCCCAATTTTCCAAACATTTAAAGGTTGGCAGGAATTGTTGTTCATGTCCTTTATCTTTTGTATTGGTACTCCTTCTAGTGCCGAACAACGACTTTTTCCCCTTCCTTCCGATCGTGGAGTTTTCTTTGATTTCCTCGGTCTTTCTGAGGTTGGGGAAGTGCGCCTCATGTCTTCCTAGCCTGTTTGAGGATGGATCCCCATCGGCCTTGATCTTGACCTGATTAGGTTGGTGTTTTGCTTCCTCCAATGGGGTTGCCCAGTTTGGGGGTTGCGCCCATCTTTTCTCCAAGGTAAATGTCTTCGGTCCGTGAGCTGCTGCCTTTTATCATGTTTCTGATCCTTCGATATGCTGAGAGTAAAGCCTTGGCCTCATGTTTCACGCAACCCCAGGGGATCTTCTTCGCTTTTAGCCACGGGCTGATAAGGCCCCAACATTATTTGATTAATATCTGAAGGTCCTTTATCTTCAATATGGGCCATCCTTTGCTCCGAGGTGTGAATCTTTGGTTTTTGACTGGGCCTTCGTGGAAATTTGAACTTCCAATTTCCACAAATTTCCACGAAGGATTACCTTCGACCATTCTTCCAGTATTTGAGAGCCTTGTGGGCTCGGTTCGTATTCATTTCTCCTGACAATTGTTTACATCAGGTCTCTAACCTAATAGGGTCTGATGGATCCATTAGGTCCTCCATTGGCCACCCCAAGCGACCGACTTGCCCCTGCTCATGGGTATTCACTATGCTAGATACCTGATGGACAAGGTTCCTACCGATTTGGACATGAGCGGTCTTCCTACTATCATGTCGTACGAGAGTGCAACATCTACCATAAAAAAATTCCACTTTACTCCCCATCTAGGTCTTGAATCACCAATCTCCACTTCTGAGTAGATACTGTCTATCAAGGGGATTGTGCTGCCATTGACTCCCGTTAAAGGGGGCATACCTTGGATAGACCTCTTTCCTTTTACTTCCAGATCCTCAAACGCCCTTCGGGTTATGATATTGACAGAGCTACCAGTGTCAACGAAGGCTCTTTCAATTGTACAACCGTTAATCAACATCTTGATAACAAGTAGAGAAATTCTAATCAACTTTTGTCCCTGTGGGGGCGTCGTTGGGTTCGACGGGGGGAAGCTCCGATGCCAAAGTCAGTAAGATGATTCAAGGAAACAAACTGAATTGACAAAGGTTGTGAGAATGTGTACCTTGATAGCCTAGGAAATCAGGCTATATATAGCTGAGAAGTCGTAACCTTCAGGTAACTAGAAAGTCTCCATTAATGGCGGTTACGAGTTATCTCTAACCTGGCAGTTAGCTAATTGATAACTCATTAATGATCTTTATGGCCGAGTCGGCGGCCAGCCGTTATAATGGCGAATCAGGTGAATGAAGAGATTCGCCTCATAGGTCCGCCAGCGGATCTCTCAGAGCAGATCCGTGGAGATCCGCCTGCCAGCTCCCCTTTGGGGATCACTACGTGGCGTTCTTGAGGTGAATATCCCTTTTAGTCCTCGGGTTAATATCTCGATGTTATCAGAAGCCCCCCCAAAATGCCCTTAAAGTCCTTTAGGGCTTTTGAGCTTCCGCGCGCCGTCATAAACACCTGCATTAATGAGCACACTGTTCAAGGCCAATGGATGAATGACACGTGTATTGGACGCACTGTTCCAGGAAGGAGAAAACTTTCTTCTTCCTCTTTTGCTTTCTCTTTCTTCTTCACTTCTTCGTTTTTTCTCCATTGCTCGAAGCTTTTTCCGGGAATTTTTTCAGAGTTTCGCACCAAGCTTCCGATTTCCCATGTAAGTTCATTTTCTTTTGTTTAACTTTTCTCTGGATGTTTAGAAGTTCGTCTTCATCTTCTAGGTCAACTTCGGAACTTTTTAATTCAACCTCTCCTCCTGAAATAGAAGTCGATTTTAGTTGGACCACTTCGTCATCGGAGAATTCCTCTTCTTCCGAGGGCACGATTAACTCTGTTTTAGCTGGGTTTAGTGACTCGGCGCGTAATCATTATCAAACTCGTTCCACTAGGAACCCGACTCTTTTTACTTCTGTCTCTGGCGCCGCTCCGGCCGGTGCATCTAGGTGGTTTCCGGGGACAATGGCCTCTTCTTCGATTCCTCCTAGGAAAAAGAATCCCCGAACGGAGTCTACTCCGTCTCGTATGAGCGCCACGGATCTAGTGGATCTGGCGAATCGCTTTCCCTGGATCAAGAACTATGAGACCCAGCTTGCCGCATCTCATCAACGTCCTTCCTGTCTGCCTAGCGGTTTCCTTACAGTATACTGTAGTCACGTGGAGAGAGGGTCCGACTTCCTCTTCCGAAGATGATGGCGGACATCCTCTCCTATTTTGACATCACAGTTAGCCAGCTACATCCCAACTGCTGGTTGGATATCGCTTTAGACTGCTACCTCGCCTCAAATTTAGGAGTAGTATATACGAGTCGTATCTTTAGAGCTTTTCACAAACCATCAAAACGGAAGTCCGAATCCTATCTTACGTTCGCCAAATTCGGAGTGTATTCGCCCTTTAGTGACAAAATGTCCAATGTCCATTGCTGGGATGAGAGATTCTTCTACGTGAAGATAAAAGATGGCGAACCACTGGGTTTTCCTTCGTTTTGGAATCCCAGGCCGTTACATATGGCGGGCGATATGCGAATTTTAACGGATAGTGATGAGAAGGTGGCGGAGCTCATGAAGCAGATCAAGGCGGATGCATGGACATATGCGGATGCCTTAGCTTTCATGATGAGTGATATTCCATTGATTCGCCGGGAAGGGGATCAATTCATTTACTCAAAGATTACGCAATTTGACCAAGGTACCTTTCATTTCTTCATGAACTTTGATTACTTTAATGTTTTCTTTGGCAGGGGTTTATCTAAGGCCAATCACGCTCTTGCAGAGAAGCGTAGGAAGTTTCTGGAGGCTGAAGCACGCAAGAAAGATCAAGCGGCGAATCCTCAAGCGGATACTGGAAAACATCCTGCAGAAACAGTGGTTGAGCCGCCACTAAAGAGGAGGAAGCTTACCACCACTGGAGGCCCTAAGCTTATGGCGAATGCCATGAGGTCCTCCAGGCCTGCTGGGGAGATTGCACAGGTAGTTTACCTTTTATTTTTATTTGTTCATCAAGTTTTGGGCTTGAGTTCTGACCCCTGAACGTTTATGTAGATGGCGAAACCCGATATTGGTGGATACTGGTCCGCCAAATTTGGAGCCCAAGGTTCTTTCGAGAATGAATCCATCCTAAACGATTTGGATGAGGCCTTGGGTCAGGTGGGCGAAGTGCAGAGGAATCATAACCAGATTCCTGGTTCCATTCATGCGCAAAAGGGGAAAACGGAGCTCCTCATGGTGAGTTCCTTTAGCAAGGATTTCGTTTTGCAGAAAATACTGGTCCTTCATTCCCTTTTGCTTTTTGACTGAATTGTTTGTTTTTGACAGTTGTATTCTCGCATACGTACCATGGAAATAGAGCTCCTTCAAAATGTGGCGGATAAGGCAACCATCGAGAAGTTAGAGAAAGAGGTAGCGGAAGCCAATGCGAATATCGCTTTTGTTAATGCAAACCTCGCTTCTGCTAATGCAAACCTTGCTTCCGCCACAGCCGCCTTGGTTCTTAGGGACGCAAAAATTGAGAAGTTAAAGGCAAAGATCGTGTCTGATGCCAAAAACCACGAGGACGCCCTTGGAGAAGCAGAATATATGGCGGGTGAGCAAGCCTTTTATTACGGCGAAATGCTCATGGCGTACTTCTCACTGGCGCATCCTGAGAGTAATTTCACAGATCCGCAATTCGCCGTCCCCGAACCAGAGGATGTGGCAAAATTCAACAAAATGTTAGATGCTAAGGAGTACCTCCGTGATTATGTTCGGAGATGGATGAAGGGGCCTATGGAGGAAACCAAGTCGTCCACTACTGTCACGTTAGATGAGCTTGAGGAGGTGCCCCCTAAGGTGGGTGAAGAACCAATTCCTGACCAGACTCTTCCCCTTGATCCCACTTCCTCTGTGGATAAGGAGGTATCTCCAGCTGGCGTATCTGTGGATGTGGAGAAGGAAGATCCCCTAGCAAGCGCCGTGAGCAAAGAAAGCGTAAAGGAGGATGCTCCCATTGTTACTTAGTTTGTTTTTATCTGTGATATTGTAAAAACGCCTTTAAGTACAATTTGTTTTAATCCTTCATGGAAGCTATGTTATTTTACCTTTACGTTTGCGTAAGGAAATATATAGGCATCTAGGATTTGTGTTGGAGTAGGTGGCCAGCCATACTCCATTGTATGAACCTTTGTGAAGGTTAGAAGCTGTTCTATTCCTTCTAGAGGAAGTAAAGCTGCCCAGGGGATCAATTTGCTACATATCTTTGAGGTGAAGTGATCCGCCCGTAGGACTTGTGAATCCTTCTCTGGGAAGGATAAGAGAGTGTAAAGACCTTGCGTCCAAGGATCGTTTTAACTCTATTGGAGATTGGGATCCGCTTAGAGACGGATCCGCCCATAAGGTTGATGCTCTTATGTCTATAAGGCGAAAAGAAAGTAGCTATAAGATAGCGATACGTTGTAAATGTGGAGAGCGTTGGATGCCCCCCTTCTTTTTAAGACTGGAATATTGATATTGCCACAATAAACTTTAAAAAGAACATAGATAATAGAACAAATGATGTTTATTAATGGGAGAAATGCTTTATTACAGCAAGTAGGTCTTATAGGTGAGCCTCGTTAAAACCTTTAATAAGAAAAACCACATGGGAAAAAGCTTATTAAAAGAAAAAGAGTACTCAAGACCGTGTGTACACTTCATTTTCTGACAAAATATTTGCGGAGATTTTGGAGGTTCCATGTGCGTGGCAGTGTGTTGCCCTCCATGTCTTGGATTTTAAATGTGGCGAATCCAATCTTGTCCACTATCTGATATGGACCCGTCCAGTTGAGCCCTAATTTGCCCTTGCCTTCTCGAGACTGGACTTTGTCAGCCTTTCGGAGCACAAGATCACCCACATTTAGATCCACAAGCTTGGCGTTTTTATCATGGTAAGCTGCGATCCGCTGTTTAAATTCCGCCATGCGCACATAGGATTGGTCTCTGCGATCTTCTATCTGATCTAGGTGCTCCCTTAGCCGTTTACCGTTGTCCTCTTCACAATAAAAGGCCACTCTGTCACTGGGGACCTGTATTTCGACTGGGATCACGGCTTCGACACCGTGAGAAATGGCGAATGGTGTTTCCCCTGTGGCCATCCTTGGGGTGGTGCGATAAGCCCATAGAACGCTTGTCAGCTGGTCCGCCCACTTCTTATCATGCTCTCCTAATCTCTTCTTTATCCCCTTTACGATCGTCCGATTTGTAACTTCAGTCATCCCATTGGACTGGGGATAATAAACGGAGGCAAATCTGTTCAGGATGCCCAACCCTTCACAGAAAGCTTTGAATTCGCTACAGTTAAACTGTGTTCCATTATCGGTGATGATGGTATGTGGAACACCATATCTTCCCACGATGTTGTCTCTGACGAATTCCACCATTCGTTCTGCAGTGATGGAGGAAACAACTTCGGCTTCTACCCACTTGGTGAAATGGTCCACTGCCACTACCACGTACCTCTTCTGTCGGCGAGTCGGAGGAAATGGGCCAACAATGTCTATTCCCCAGAGGGAGAATGGTCGTCCTTCTATGATGGGCCTCTGGATATGTTTGGCAGTTTGTGATTCATTCGCATGAATCTGGCAACTGTGACAAGATTCTACCAATTTTTGGGCATCCAATTCTGCCGTGGGCCAGTAGAAGCCCGCTAACCTGGATTTCTTCAAGATGGCGGCGGATGCTTCATGAGCCCCACATGATCCCTCATGTAGCTCTTTGAGGATTTGTTGTCCCTCTTCCGGCAGAATGCACTTCAACCAGGGATGGCTAAAGGATTTTCTGTAAAGGCCGTCATTGATCATGGAGAAATAAGCCGCTCTCCTAACTATCCGCCGTGCTTCTTCTTTGTCCTCAGGTAAGGTTCCATTTAGCAGATATTGGCGGATGACCGATCTCCAATCATCTTCTACCGTTGTGAGTAGGGATACTTCCTCTGAGGCGAAGACTGGAGCTATTTTAACTTCGAAGGGACAATCCGGATCTGTCCAGTTCCCCTCACAAGAGGCCATTTTGGCCAAATGATCCGCCTCTGTGTTGGACTCCCTTGGTACGTGAATCAGTTCCCATTTAGTTTCCTTAGTCTCAAGGTGATCCAGCAATTTTTTGACTTCTGCTACGTATTTGGCCAGAACCTCGTCTTTCACCTCGTAATTCTTGATTACTTGGTTGACCATTAGCTTAGAATCACTATAGATCACAATCCGCTTAGGAGTGATTTCTTTGAGTAGGCGTAATCCCAATATCAGAGCTTCATATTCAGCAGCATTATTAGTTGCATGGAAATTTAATTTTGCTGCGTACCGTAATTTTATGTATTGGGGACCCTTGATCACAACACCTACACCAGCTCCATCCACCGAGGAAGCGCCGTCGGTGTACATTGTCCATTCCTCTACTGGAGGCTTGGGATGATCCATCCCTTCATCAGTGAATTCATTCACAAAGTCTGCCAGGACCTGACTCTTTAAAGCTGACCTGCTTTCATATCTTACATCGAATTCGCCCAGGCGAATTGCCCATTCCATCAACCTTCCCGAAGTGTCTGGTTTCTTCAACACCTTTCTCATTGGTATATTTGTTCGAACCACTACAGTATGCGCCTGAAAATATGGCCTAAGGCGGATTGCCGTGGTGACAACAGCCAATGCCATTTTATCAAGTTTAGAATATCTGGTTTCGGCGTCTTTCAGAATCTTGCTCATATAATAAATTGGAAATTGCTGGCCATCCTCCTCTCGTATCATGACTGTGCATACGGCTTTATCTGTAACTGATACATACATGTAGAGGTCCTCTCCCTTCAAAGGTCGACTCATCATGGGTGGCTCCGTGAGGAACCGCTTGATTCCTTTGAAGGCTCTTTCACAATCCTCATTCCACTCGAATGCCTTTTGCTTCTTAATGACCTCGTAAAAGGGCTGACATCTGCGAGCTGAACAAGAGATAAACCTGCCTAAGGCTATGATATGCCCATTAAGGCGTTGTACTTCTCTGATATTCCGTGGTGCTTGCATTTCTAGGACAGCCTTAACCTTGTCAGGATTTGGGCTAACTCCTTTTTCACTGATCATGAACCCTAAGAATTTCCCATACGTCGCACCAAAAGTGCACTTCTCTGGATTCAGTTTAATGTTGTGGCGTCGGAGTACGTCCAGTACCTCCTTTATATCATCCGCATGCTTTTCTATAGTCGTACTTTTGATGATCATGTCATCTACATAGACAGAATAGTTGTCCCCTTTACTATCTGCGAATATCTTGTTCATCATCCTCTGATAAGTTGCACCCGCGTTCTTAAGCCCAAAGGGCATAACTTTGAAACAATAAGTGGCTTGGTGTGTTACGAACGAGGTCTTGATTCTATCTGAGGGCTCCATGGGGATCTGATGATAACTTGACTTCACATCAGTAAAGGAGTACATGGCGTGACCGGCGGTTCCGTCTACAAGCATGTCAATACATGGCAAAGGATAGTTGTCTTTGGGGCAAGCTTTGTTGAGATCCTTAAAGTCAATGCACATGCGGTAAGATCCGCCCGCTTTTTTCACCAAAACGACATTCGACAACCACTGTGTGTAAAGCACCTCCTCAATGGCGTCCGCCCGCTGGAGCTTGGTGATTTCTTCTTCTATCACCTTCTGCCTTTCCGGACCATGGTTTCTCCGCTTCTGAGCCACGGGAACTGCATCTTTATCAATGTTGAGCTTGTGAGTGATCACGTCTGGACTGATTCTGGGGAGAATTTCATCCTTCCATGCGAAGACATCCTCCGCCTCACAGAGTACCTTGGTGATTGCATTTTTAATCTCGCCATTGAGCCCTTTAGCCATTCGCACCTGCTTTTCATCCGCCATAAGGTACATTTCGGTCTCGCCCAAGGCCATTGTGACGCGCTCCTCTTCATCTTCCTCCTTAGATTGTGGGCGAATCATTAGTGATGCCGAATATTTCTCCTGGGCCACCTTTTGGCTACCTCTGATCATTACGCCTCCCTTGGCCGTGGGAATGTAAAGTGTTAAGTGGCGTATGGAGATAAGGGCTGCAACTTCGGAGATAAAGGGCCGTCCGAGGATGATATTGTAAGCTAACTGACCATCCAAGACAGAAAATTCCAGATCACCCTTCCAGACCTGATCATCGTCTGTAAGCTCACAATCCAGAGTGACTTGGCCTTTTATTTGGATAGTATGTCCCGTCACTCCCAAGATATCGACCACAGTTGGCTCTACTTGAACAGGATCAATCATGAGTTTGGCAAAAGCTCCTCTAGTGATGACATTGCATGAACTCCCAGTATCAATCATTACTCTTTTCATCTCCCAGCCTTCCACCATCATAGTGATGACCAGTGCATCCGTATGGGGAGATATTTCAGGACCTACATCGGAAAAGGAGCGATTTAACGACGTCCTGTCAAGGGCGGTAGTCCTTGCCTTTTTTAGCATTGGTTGGTATCCAGGTCCGTCTGCTATGACATTGATGGTACCCTTTCCTTTCTTCTTTGGGTCCTCCCTAGATCTATCACCATCTCCTCTCTTGCCTTCAGTTTGGATGAACCGATCCAATTTGCCCCTCTCTATGAGACGCTCGATTTCTCGAGCTAACTCCCAGCATGCGTCAGTGTCATGGCCATTTTTCCTGTGATATTTACAATAGTTTTTAGGATTTTTAACATTATTGGTGTACTCCCCTCCCTTCGGTTCGGGGTATGAAATGCTCCGTTTGTGTTGACTGTTCTCGATCCACATAAGGACTTCACTTTTAAAAGCATTGAGAGGTGTGAAAGAGGTGACAAACGTTGATTTGTTCTTAGAATCTCTCCGCCTGTTTCTAGAGGAAGAGTCCTGACGCTTGTCCCTGTCTCTATCTCGGGGACGAGATTCGCCCTTGTCCCTTTTCGGCGATGATGGTGAACCTCGGCGAATGTCATCTACCTCTATAAAATCTTTACAACGCTCCATCAACTCTGCCATGCTGGTGGGTTTCTTTCGAATGAGATCTTCCTGCAAACTCTTACAGGTGGTGTTTCTTACGAAACATTCCACAGCTACGGAGATATCCACATCAACGATTTGTATGCACAACTGGTTGAAAGTGTCTACATACTCCCGAAGGGATTCATTCGCCTTCTGTTTTAACTTAAAAAGCTTCCCAGATTTCACCACTGCAAGAATACAGCCGGCGAATTTAGCGCAAAATTCTCTGCTCAATTGATCAAAGCTGTTTATCGAACCTGGGTATATTGCAAGATTGGGAATTTTAAAAGCTCTATCTTTTTCCTCTGCCTCAATCCAAGCTGCGAAAGGCGAATCCCTATTAGCGAACGGGTTATGCCTAGCATTTTCTTCATTCATACGGAGCACCAGGGCCCTAACTTTATCATCAAAATTTTCCGGATCCACCCTGGGACGACCTCTTTGTGGCGATCTGCTTGGAGAAGAAGAAGAAGAACTTGAATCAGACGATGGATCTGATGGCGAACGCCCTCCTTCATTACCGCGTCCGCCTCCTCCTCCGCTTCCTCCTCCACCACCACCTCCTCCTCCATTCCCTCCACCTGGGGGAGCCGGCCCGTTACCTCCCCCTTGGCTTCCCGACGGGATGTGTCCAACAGTTCCTGGAGGTGGCGGCGGCGGCGGTCCACTTGAATAGGGTGTCTTTTCTGGCCTTTTACTCCGTCTACGACCGGTAGACGGGGGCGATCTGCCACGATGGGAGGATCTCACTCGTCGGGGCGAGGGTGACCTTGACCGCCTATTTTTCTCCTTTCTATGCTTCCTGTGTGTTCGCCCTTTAGATCCGCCAAGGGATGAATTCATCCGTGGATGCCTTGGTACATTGGACCCACCAAGATTTAACCCCGGACCCTTAGATCCGCCAGGAAGGGTCGAATCGTTTCTTTGACTTCCTTCTGCGCCACCAGGGAATAACTCCCGATTAATTGGTCGCTCGCCAATCGGTGCCGCGGTGGTTACCATAGAATCAGTGTTGTGAGCTTGGAGGAAAGAAGAACTTTGGGCGCCCGGTCCGAGGTCGAAGTTTAACAGAGGCCAAGATGAAACGGCCGATGTGGACGCCATGCTCCAATGCGGAGGAAGGGTCATAAATGATCGGAGGTGATTCCCTACCTCGGATCCATACCGCTCTCCAATATCTTGAGCACACATATTGATGAAAGCATCCGGGGGCATGCTACTGTCGACGTGCGTTATAGGAGCAGTTGAATCGGTGCGGCCAGCACTAGACGGTGTAACTAAAGGTGTTTCAATCCCTGAGGAGGGATTTTGATCTCCGTTTGTCATAGTTTTTTAGTGTGAACGAAAAACCCTTTGTTTGATTAAGGATTCCACGTTCACCGCACCAATTGATAACAAGTAGAGAAATTATGATCAACTTCCGTCCCTGTGGGGGCGTCGTTGGGTTCGACGGGGGGAAGCTCCGATGCCAAAGTCAGTAAGATGATTCAAGGAAACAAACTGAATTGACAAAGGTTGTGAGAATGTGTACCTTGATAGCCTAGGGAATCAGGCTATATATAGCTGAGAAGTCGTAACCTTCAGGTAACTAGAAAGTCTCCATTAATACTCCATTAATGGCGGTTACGAGTTATCTCTAACCTGGCAGTTAGCTAATTGATAACTCATTAATGATCTTTATGGTCGAGTCGGCGGCCAGTCGTTATAATGGCGAATCAGGTGAATGAAGAGATTCGCCTCATAGGTCCGCCAGCGGATCTCTCAGAGCAGATCCGTGGAGATCCGCCTGCCAGCTCCCCTTTGGGGATCACTACGCGGCGTTCTTGAGGTGAATATCCCTTTTAGTCCTCGGGTTAATATCTCGATATTATCACATCTTGATCACCAGCGCCTCATCGTATTCTTTAGATAGCTTTGAATGATGCTCCTTAGTTTTTACGATAGCATCGCCTACCTTGCTCTTTATGTTAAAGGACCTCTTCCCACCATGTTGATTACTCAACGAGAGGCTCGGCCTTCCTTCTTTTTCTCATATTCGCCTTCGTTAGCTCGGCCTTCCTTCTTTTTCTCATATTCGCCTTCGTTTTTAATTTTTTTAAGGAAGCGGTCTAGCTTTCCGCTCTCTGCCACTTTTTCCAATTCCATTTCTCGCTGCCTACATTCCTTTGTCTCGTGCCCTTCACTCTTGTGGAAGTGGCAATATTTTACGTTACTTTGGCCTGCCTTGAGTTTAGGCGGGTATTCGATTCGCATCTTATTGTCCTCCACTCAAAAGAGAATTTCTTTCCGGGGGCATTAAAGGAATCTTGTGGCTTATCCCTCTGCTCCGGTGGTGTGTCTATGCTTCACCTATTGCTCTCTTCCTTCCTGGGACGCTTATCATTGCTGAGGACCTGCTCTCTTCAAAGCAATGAGTTCGGTTTGTGCTCGTCCCAATGAGTGTAATCTTTGGCTCTCTTCATTAGTTCTTGGAAATCTTTTGGTCGAGCGGTGATGATGCTTTGCGGAAGCACCCGACTTTCAGCAATTGCTCGCCACGACATCAATAGTTCAGCCCATGTTAAATTCCTTGACCTGAATGGCCATGGACTGTAATTTCTCGATGAAATGGGTCAGAGTTTCTCCCTTATTCTGAACTACTCGATTAAGATCTAACATGGTCTTCCCCTCAAGTATTGATTTGATGAAATGGTTCATGAAGGACTCTGCCATCTGATTAAAGTTACGAGTCGAATCGGGTAGGAGCTGCCTATACCAAAAGGTCACTGATTCCTTCAGAGTAGTGGGGAAAATATGGTATAAGACAACATCGGTAGCCATGGTCTCTTCTATTATTCGTCGAATTTTTTTGACGTGGATAATAGGGTCTCCCACTCTATATTGTACAAAGATTGGGACCTAAAATCCTCGAGGTATGGGTTGTGTTGAATCTTTTTCAATAGAGATGTGTTGGTCTCTGCTAAGTCTGAATATCCATCTCGGGAACTGGATTTTCATGAAGAATTCTTCTCTGAGAGTTTCAATATATCTTCTTTGCTGAGGGGCGAACCCTCTTTAGCCCTTGTCTTTTCTGGTTCGGAGCTTTTGTGGTGGTTACTCCGGGGTTTTAAAGGGGAATGGTGTTTGCCTTGCTTGGGGGCTTTTCCTCGCCCTTTGGATCTTTTCGCCTTTTGTGGTGCCGAGGAGGGCTTATTGATATAGGATACCTTCGCTTGGGAGATAGGCTTTGGGAGTAGGCCCTAGGAGTCCTAGTGGACTCCCTACTTGACTCCTTGGCTCGTTCAGGTTTTTCTCGATCGCCCTCTTTTGCTTTCTGCAACTGCCGTCGAAGATCATCTCTAGATCATTTGTTGCTTTTGCATGATCCATCTCTTTCTGCATGGCTGTCAAGTTTTGAGCGAACCTTCGAGACACCTCCTCTACTAGGAGTTGGTACTGAGGGTATAACTAGGGTTGGGGCCCTGTTTGCTGATTAACCTCTTGATCGTTGTTCTGATGGATCTCCGAATGAACGCGACTAGATTGAGTCATTGCTCTAATATTCTGATAGACGATGGATAATCGAATTTCAGGCTCACCGCACCAATGATAACTTGAATATGAACTTGGTCACGTGCCCAAACTATGATGATGATCCGACGTTGTGTTTGTGTCTACAAAATAGTATGCAGGTCAAATGGGGCCGGAGTCCGGCAAACCCACTCTGATGCCGAAGTCAGTTTCTAATTTAGGACCGAATGGAATAGAATGGTTTAGAGATGGTAGTTAATGTATCGAACCTTGTGTTTATACATGTGTATTTATAGTGCATGATTAGGTTTAAGGTTGTCATCTTCTTTGGGAATCCTTACGGAGCTAGGATTCCTGATTCCTTATAGAGTTCAAACCCTGTGAGGAATCATTTGTCTCGTAGGATTCTAGAAGATCTTTTGACGTGCCGAGGTTAGAGGCTTGGGCGTTGTGATGGGCCGCCGCTCGTTGGGCTTGGGATTGATCGTTTCAGACTTGTTGAAGTGAGATTAGGGCCATCTTGGATGCCTTTGGACCTGGGCCGCAATGAGGATAGCGATGACGTCACGCACGAAATATCATTTAGTCTGATATCGCAAGGAATATAAAACTCAAAGTGATTCAGTAAACTTACTCATATAACTAAAGATTTCTAAATTAATTATGTACTGTGTATAATTATATATGTTATTTCATTGTGATATTAAAATGATTATATTTTTTTGATACTGTAATGTATATTTTATTTGAGTAAATAATACTTATCAGGAGTGTATACTGGGATGGGTCCGGAGGGTCCGGGCCTCTCCGGTCGTCGGAACCACCATGATCACAGGTAGTTTCGATCATCCTGTCTCCACAAAGTTTGAGGTTGTGGTGGTTCCAGCCTCATGTCTCTAAAAATTGGAACAAATTCGATTTAGCAAAAAAAAAAAAAATTACACATGCACGTGTAAAATCGGCCCCCCAATCGACCAATTCTGTATTCGCCACTGAATACTATAACATATAATTTTAATAATTTCGTTTTTGTCTTGAAGCAAAGGTATTTAGTTGTAATAAGAAATTTGTAAATTCATTTTTCTTAATCCAATGGTGTCACATGTTACAAATTTGTTCATGAAATAATTTGAATGGTGTCATTTAAGGTGGCACATCTTACAAAATTTATCATTTTTTTGGTCACATCTAAGATTCCTTACCTCTCTATGCAGATGTAAAAAAAAAACATGGCCCGGTCCCATTACACGTCCCCTTGCTCTCTAGGGGCAAGCCTTCCCTTGCCAATTTATTTAGGAAGAGGCCGCTCCTAAGACTCGAACCCGTGACCTCTTGATCACACGACAACAACATTTACCATTGCGCCAAGGCTCGCCCTCCTCTCTATGCAGATGTATTTGACGAAAATTGAATTTAAGATATTTCCTCACAATCTGTGTTAATAACTGAACTACAATCACTAGGCTACAAACTTGTTCATTTAACAATGTAAAAAATCACATTAGAGTGAGGAAAAAAATACTATTTTAGAAACACATTATATCAGAAATTTATTGCATATTATTTTAGTAATTGATAATTAGATTTGCAAAAAGGTTATATTAACAAAAATACTAAAATTTGCACTGGCAGTAGATATTTATTTAAAAATGATGGTTTAGGAGAAAACATAGGAATTGGGGAAAGAAGCTGGCAGCAGAATGAAGGCACAAAATCATATTACGACATCAAAATTATGTAGATAACAAGTTCATCATTAACCAGATTGACATGGAACCTTGTATCATCACATTCACAGCACCAGGTAGCTTCTTGCTAATGCTGGGTCAGTTTCAGAAAACAAAACAAATGAAAATGGCCTTTCCATAATATCATGATTGTACTGCAACATCTAATAATGGATCTGTGTAGGGATGGCTCCACTATTCTATTCTGTGATGTGATTCCACAATCAATCATCCAACATAATAAGAATAACAATTCTATGTCAAAATTCCTCCTTTGGTGCATCTATACTATAATAGAGGTTTGATTTTCATTTAGTTGTGCACTCCTAGCTAATGCTATATACACTTGAAGTATACAAAAACTTTCATTTGCCCTTTCTTTTGTATTATCAATCCAAGGCACAAGGGATACAAGGGGGATTTCCAGCTTGGTCAGCCGGAGTGATGCGAAGCAAGCAAGAAGAATGAAAGCAGTGACCACATGGCAATACAGAAGTAGGCAGTAGCTTATCTGGCTGATACATGGACCCTTCTGATGTATATGACAGGTCCCTCTTGCATATTGGACACTGATATCCACTTGGACTTTTCTTATCCTCCTCTGCAACACATAATATTTTCCATCACTAATAGCAATACGCGTTACAACTCCAAAATAATAATAAACATCATTAGGAAGCCCTTTAACTTTAAAGCAAGTTCTAGCAGGTGGTGGATTTTAGGCATTGAAAATATGTCGAAAACAATATTTGATCAGAGAAGCCTTTAGTTACCATGCCACTTTATGTGGTGAGTTGACTGAGTTCTCAACAAGGATGGAAGAAGAGCAGGATTCTGTAAAAGGTGGGACATGTGTGGCGTTAAAGACTTAATTGAAGCTGGAGGAATATGTTGTGCAATTTGGTGCAATGTTGGCGTAGACGGAACAGAAGGAATCATTGATCTTGTCTTTCTGCGCTGAGCTGCAGGAGCATTAGGTGACAATTTGGATGCACCCCTCTTAACAGATGCTCCAGAAAGAATAGTGGATGATTGAGGCACATTAACTTGTCGAATCTGTTGTTCTGTAGGAAAAATTACCATGGATTATTGAAAATAAAAATAAAAAAGAACTAGAACTTACATTTGTATTATTATAAGTACCAGAAATAAAAGCATGTGCATGTGTACTTTTCGAAGGGTTCAAAGCAACTGATGCTTGAGATTGATCACAAATACCTGCCATCAACAATACCACTGAAGTCAGACAATAAGCTTGACATTTCAATCCTTAAAGAGATTTAATAGGGTTTCTTAGTGTTATTCAATTCAATTATGTAGTTCGTTTAAGACTCCAGCACGCCAGTCATTATGATTGAGGTTTCAATTAAGAATGAAGATTCCAATTAGAAACATTTTTACAATATCAACTAAATATTCTCGCAGAGGTAACTTGAACCTAATCACATCAGAAAATAAGCTTTCTCATATACAGATATGAGAGCCATAAATGTGATGCAGGTGAGAGAGGGATACCCTTCCTATGTTGCTGAACTCTGACATTCTTGGAAAATGGACTGCTTTCAGTAGCTTCAGCGGCAGAAACTGTATTAGCTTTAAAAGGATGACCTGCTAAAGTAGATTTAGACACAACTCAATTAACAAGGAATTATCAAACAGTGAAATGAACTGGTTTAGATCTAACAGATGCTTCACAATGGCTCATATATCCTTTACAAAGAAAAAAGAAAGAATCACAGAAAATTAATACTGGCAATGCAATGGCGCACAAGGCTCAAGGCCGTGAAATGTTGCTCTGGTAACGCCAAGGCGCGCCTTTGTGCCCCTGGACAGGGTTATTATAGGCGCGCCTTTTGTGTCATAGGTTATTTTTTAGGCAAAAAGCATAATTAAGCCTTGAAATTTACCTGTTTTAAGGATCAAGCTCTGATCATTTATTTTTCCACATTGAGCCCTTGATCATGTTATAGATCAGGCCCTTATTTAACTTTTCCACCGAGATTGGGCTGCATACATACGTAAGGCGATTCAACCTGTTGACATGGACAAATAAAAACAAGAGTTTCTTGACTAGGAGAGATGAAAAATTAAAAAGTAAAAAGAAATTATAGAAATTAATTTCCAGTAGGTTCTTCCAAGCTCGATCTTCTCCTCTCCAATTTCGCGATTTCCATCATCAGAATCGCCAAATCGATCTTCTCCCCTAACACCAAAATTCATTTCCAGCATGTTCTTCCAACCTCCATTTCCAGCTTAGAAAAACCTACTCGAAATCGATTTTTGTAATTTCTTTTTACTTTTTACTCTCCCCCTAGTCAAGATTTTTTATTTTTATTTGTCACATGGAACTAAAAATGTCTACGTCAACAAGTTGAATCCCTTAACGACGCTTGTCGTCCAAAGTCGATGGAAAAGTTAAATAAGGGTTGAATCCATAACAAAATCAATGATCAAGGGCTCAATGTGGAAAAATAATTGATCAGGAGCTTGATCCTTAAAACAGTAAGTTCACGAGCTTAATTATGCTTTTTGCCTATTTTTTTATCGTTTCATAATATTTACCCACATGTTCAATCTCCACCGTTGGATTAGACATATCTAGTGTCCAAAATTAAACAAAAACGAAAGGAAAGCAGACTGGCTTTCAAATTGAACAATCGCTGAAAAGAGAGAGAGAGAAAGATGCATAATAGGCAACAAAGGGAAAGAAGAAGCAGAAAACAAGAGTAAAATACCAAAGAAAAAGAAGCAAACAAGGGCAGAACTTGAAGTTGGAGACCTTTGATAAGAAGTAGCTATTAGTCAACTTAGATTTACGGTTTAGTTGAACATTTTTAACTTTAGAATATGAGGTTTATTGCATGTTAGAATTTATGATAAAGAACATTGACATGATCGTATTTATTGCATTTTGATTTTAAAATTTACAATTTATTATATTTTAAATATTATCAGGCATGTTCTACTTCTAAACATAATCCATCACATTTACCATTACAAGTTCAATGAGACAGTGACATTCGTGCAGCCAAAAGAAACTCTTAGGTCCCGTTTGTTTGGTACGCTGTAATGCAATGTAATGTAATCAATGTTGTAACGTAATCAAAATTGTAATGTAATAGAATGTAATAGTGATTCCATTACAATGTTTGGTTGACAAATTTAAAAAAAAAAATGGTGAAATGTAATTACTATTACAATACTTATATTTGCTTCATTAAATGTAGTTAAAAATTTCAATTATTCTCAAATTTTCATATGCATGGGAACATCATCTATATAGATATATATATATGATGGTTAAGAACTTATTAGGTTTTGTTCCATTATGCCAAAAACAATATGACTAATCCAAACATGGTAATGAGCATCCATTGTAATGGGCATTCCATTATAACGTTCATTACAGCGTACCAAACGGGCCTCAATGTCAAAATTCTACAGGGTTTATAAGGAAAAAATGAATATCAACTTATAAAATTGATTTGGTATTAAAGCTGCATGCAATACACATAACATCTAAAGTGTAACAGTGGTCCATGTCTCACCTGACTGACCCTGCCAGGGCATGCTTCTCAAAACCCCAGGTGAAGGAGCCACAACAGGACCTGGTGAGAAATAATTTGGTTTAGAAGCTCCATGAAACAAACATTTACATCTCAACTGGAACAATGGGGGAGCCATTTCTCACCAGACTGACCATGCGATACCATGCCTCTTGGTACACCATTGCGAGGAACTGTAACAGGACCTACTGAAAAATGATTTGGTTTAGAAAGCTGAGCAAAATAAAAACATAAATCTCATGTGGAAGAGGAATGCTGAGATCCATATCTCACCTGACTGACCATGCCAGGCCATGCTTCCTGGAACTCCAATAAAGGGAGGAGCATTAGCAGGCCCTGGTGAGAAGTTCCTGACAGTTGTTAGAGGTGGATTCTGCAGTCGGTCAGAAGCAGGTTGAGTAAACCCAACTATAGAAGGTGATGATGGGATCATGGTCGCCCTAAGCCATGCAGCATTAAGCAATCCTACTACAACAAGGCATTGACAAGTCAGTTGACAAAACTTGAAAGATTGTGTAATGATCTGTATATACAAATCCTTATATTCCCTATCCTAAGTTCCAGCTGGTTGGAATATGATGATATTGTCGCTAATCAATGATAAGGTCCCACCGTTCACAATCCTAGATAGCTAGGCGAACTCACCATTACTCTCAGAAGATATATCTCTATTCGTTGCAGGTGCTTGATGTGAAAGCCTCCTCGCATTCAGCATTGGATTAAAAGAGCCCTCTACATTCTGCGTCGCCAATGGATTAGGAAGTTCATTAGCCCTCCATGCTTGATGAGGAAAACCACTTCCATTTTGACCAAGATTCTGTTTTCGGTACGGATCCTCATTTGTTAAGTTTCTATAACCACCAGCACAATTAAGGAAACTAGAAATACCATTGGCCATGGTAGAACTACAATTCAAAGAGCCTCTAGCAAAGTTTTGATCAGGGAAAGTATTGAACAAAGGAAGAAGAGCTCCTCCAGTGATCTGCTCACTGTCCGGGCAGTGGATACCGCATTTAGAATCAGTCTCTTCAAAAGTTCCACATCCAAGACTCAGGAAATTCCCATCAAGTACTCCAGGACGGTTAGGTTGAGCTGCACCTGTGGTGACAAAGTTACTCACTGCCAATTCTCCAATGGTTGGGTTATGGCCTGATGCTGATGCACTAGATGCCCCGATGAATTGATTTCGAGTTAGCCAAGGCCTAGGAGTATTATTATCATTTGTCTCTCCAACAGATGTGTCCATCAATAAGCTGTTTGGACTTAATTTCTTACTAATTGGATTATGAGCAGATAATGATATGCCACCATTACATTCTCCACCTGGCTTGCATGATTGTAGACCTCTGACTACAGAAGCCCCACTGACCATAACGTTTCTTCCAGTCTGAGAGCTTTCAAGATCATTAGAATGGATATTAGCCGAAACTACTGAATCCCCAAAAGCATGCTCAAGATCATTTTCCTTCACATTTCTCATTGAAACTGAATAATCTGAAACAGACTTATTTAAGTAATCCTGGCCAGGCTGGTGAAAGACAGAAACATCACCACTGAATGGCATTCCCTGTCCATAAGATTGAGGAACTAAATGCTCATTTGTAGTCAAACAATAACGAACTGATTCCACTTCTGTATTGGAAATACCAGCAAGATCGTCAGATCCATGCTGTAAATGAAAGGATGCAAGTTCTTCATTACTTTGCAGAGAGGAAACAGAAAGTTGGCGTTCACCTCCTTGTTCTCGATTTTCACTTGTCATTGCATAACTAGTTCTGGGGGAAAGTGAAAGAGTTAAACATGCATTCGAACATTTGATATAATACATCCCCACAAGGATACAAGAATCTGAAATCCAGTCAAGTCGAGACAAAGTGTTCCTGTCTCACTGATACACAACCAAATATGGAACTTTCTAAGACTGGCTTCTAAAACTATCGATAGTTTGAAGCAGCAAATATAGAATCCCTACCAGAACTCAATGGAATATATTCAAGCAACGCATAAAATAAACAAGAACCCAGAACACCGTGAAAAATTAATGAAGTTTCATAAATTAGCAAGGCACCTAACAGTAGTATCAATTTCTTATATCTTACATGCTTTTTAAGAGAAACAACTACTGTTAAGAGTTAAAGCAGAACAATGAGGATGAATAATCGCATAAAAACTGAAACTATACCCTGCAAATTGAAAAACCCATAACCAGTAGAAAAGCCAAGCGAAGAACCGAGAAAGAAAAATCAATTAAAATAGACAAAATAGAAAAGTTGAAAAGGAAAGAAATACAAGTTGAAATTCAGCTAACAGAAAAGAATTAGAAGGGAATACAGAAAAGGGGAAAGAGACGTCAAATTGATAATCGCAAATGAAAACCCATATAAATTGAAACATCAAAATACCTAATCATACAAAAGCAATACGTCAATGGCGAAATTCATCAAAACGAAAAGAAAAGGAAATAGAAATTGAAGTAAAAGGACACTTACCACCACCAGTGAGTGATTGCAGAGAGAGAGCAGAGACTGTGTTGGGTTGGGTTTAGGGCTCTATAGAAGTTTTTAAAGGATTCGGTGTGGGTCCCACTTCCTCTTACTACCATTTCAAAACGGATATATTGTGGGCCCGCCAACTCAACCTCTGTGATGACATGGCACATTTTGCATAGTGAGCGAGTGACATCTCAGATACCCATGTTAACGTGGCTGCGGTTTTTGTAGTTGCAGAGTTCCAACAGCATTAATAGTGCTAGTTAGGAAATTAAATTTGCCACTTAATAACATGTTATAACCCGCGTTAATAACAAGTCATTTTAATTTTAGTTTTAATGGTGTGTAACATTTTTTTTTTTTTTTTTGATAGTTTGTAGGTCATTCATCATCTTAAAATAATACTTTTTCTAAAGTAAAACACTAGTAATTATTTTTAACCAATTAATTAATACTCCCTCCATTCTCAAATAAGTGTCGTTTTAGAGTTTTTCACACAAATTAAGAAACACAATTAATATATACTTAAATTAATAAATTTACATGGATTAACTAAATAAAAATTCTCTCTCCTATAATAGTTAGAGAAAAAACTTTGAAAGCTTAAAAAACACATAAATCAAGATAAAATTTAAATGCTTAGACCAAAAAACTATACTAAATTTTATTGAAAAACGAAAACGACATTTAAAAAAGAACAAAAACAATTATCTAAAACGACATTTATTTGAGAATGGAGGGAGTAGTTTTTTTAAGGAAATTAATAAATTTGCCAACTAAAACATTTGTAGTCATAACCATCCATCAGTAACATATCATTTTAAATGGTGTTTAACATTTTTTTTTATAATTTATGATTCATTTATCATAGGAATAAAGTCAATTTGGACCCTCAAGTATAAAAATCAATTAGTACTCTATTTTACATAAATTAGCAGTCAGGATCTATAATTATTCAATTTTCATCAAATCGGTCCTTTATAAACTGGGTCAAGATCTGAAACTAAAATTAATGCAATTTTTAACCGAGTCAAAACTAAGATAATACGGTGGTATTTTTTGGGTCCATACAAATTTCTTACTATCCACAAAACCCTGCCTCATGGCAGATGCTCAATTGCTATTTTTTTATAATCCAAATTCAAAAGCAACAAAAACCCCTTTTTCTATGTTAAGGAATAGTTTTTTTTTTTGTTGCGAAAATTGAAAATTGCGGAAAGAAATCCAAAAGTAAATTGGGTTTTGGATTATTTCTTCAAACTGGTCCCGATTTTGGATTATCTTTTAGTTTTAACTCAGTTCAAATTGCACTGAGTTTAGCTTTAAATTTTGACTGAATTCGTGTAAGGGATTGATTTGATAAAAATTAAATAATTAAAGGGTTCGATTACTAATTTATGTAGAATAAGAGGGTGATTGACTTTCACAGTTACCTTAAATACTAATTTTTTCTAAGATAAAATATTAATATATTTATAACCAATTAATAGCTTTTTTTAATAAAATTAATAGTTTTGTACATAACAAACCAATTAAGTTAATATTTCTTCAAAAAAAAGTAAATATTTATTATAATTGATAAAAAAAAATTATTAATTTATAAATTATTATTTTATGAGTAAGAAGGCAAAAAGCCCAAGAATACAAGAAGGAAACTACAAACGGGTTAAGCGGTTGAGAGCCACTCCACTACGATCTTCAAATAAGATGTTCTGAATGCCTGCAGGAGGCACATCACACTCGTGATGACCCAAAGAAAATGATCATGCGAATTCCGCCATTTAGTCAGCAGCTCGATTGCCCTCCCGATATGTATGTCTAAATGAGATCTCCCAATCTCATGACCGGAAGTCAAGACATTGGTTGATTAGCCAAGAGAAAGGGTGATGGAGCTCAACACCCTTCTCTAGACTATCAATCACCGAGTTAGCGTCCATCTCAACTTTTAATTTCTTCACGCCCCTGCTCCATGCCAGTCGTAAGCCAAAATATAACTCCACATCGCAGCCATAAACACAGTGCAAATGCAAATATTAACCACATAACCTCCATGCCACAACCCCCGATGGTCACAAAATAAACCTCCTCATGCAGTGTATCCTGGATTTCCTTTGCACGAACCGTGAGTATTTAACTTCAGCTAGCCTTCTTCCGGCGGATCCCAGTTCACCCAAATTGTGGTGGGGATTCTGTCACTGTTTTTGATAAATTATTATTAAATAAATATTAATGGAATAAAAGTTATTACTTTAAAAATTAGAGAACAATTATTATTATTATTATATATATACTAAAAAGTTCACTAAAATCTTACCGTTGAATAAAGATTATTATTAAGTCTATTTATATAATTATTATTAAGACACTTTTCATTTTAAACTAATATATTCATCAAAAAGTGGTGAAGCTCTTAGCATAGTGGTTGAGAGTTTACCTATGACTAGGGAGGTCGTGGGTTCGAATCACAGCCGGGTGGGGTGGAAATTTTTCTTTCTTCTTAATGTAAGCGCATTGTGCGCAAAAAAATTTTAAAAAAAATATATATTCATTAAAAAAATTTTAAAAATAACTAAAGAATATGATAAAAACACTTTATCATACTTCAAAGTTACAATAAAAAAAATAGTTACATACTAGTTTTTGTGACAAATGTTTTTTTTTTTTGTAAGAATGATGGCTTCAAGCCCGAGGAGCAAAAATAAAAATCACAGGCGAGCCTACAGTCGGATTTCCCTGCTAAGAGAAATACTTAAACAATCCTGAAAAAGAATATCATGGATGCTTGCAGGGGCACACAAAACTCATAATGTACGAAAGCGAGAGAACCTGCGTAATCTGCCATCCAATCTTTTGCGCCTTACCTTCACGATAGGAATGAATAAACTGAATGTCCCACTGCCTATCCTGAAGCTCGTGACGAGGTTTGATAAGCCAATAATAAGGGTGATGATTAGCAATTAGATAAGTCAAAAGACCTAGAACTGTTTTAGAATTATGTTTAAGAATAACCTTCTAGAACCCCCATTTCCAATCTAAATCGGGACCATAAAAGCCCCCCCCCCCCCCCCCCCAAAGCTCTTCCAAAGTGATAGTGCAAATGCCGATGTTTAGAGCGAAACCCCCCAAGCCATTCCCCTTTGAACCCGCGAATCACTCCACCCGCTGAAGCGAATCATGGGTTCCCTTTGCAGGAACCATCGGTATTGACCTTGACCCAATCCCCCTCCGGTGGTAGCCAACTAATCCATATCAGTTGCTTCTGCAATTGATTCGTGTAGGCAACAACTTCAAATGCAAGTGATATCTCTTAGCTCGGCTAAGGATAAATTGCTTTAAATCCCCCTCGAATTTATGTTGCTCGAATGTCCATAAGTTCTGCCATTTCCAGATATACTAGATCCCCGTAACGAACTGAACCAGCCAACTTATATTATTTGGTGAGGCTGCATCGCTAAGATTAAAGTGCTTCCAATAAAAAAGAGAGCAAGAGAAAAAAACCTACTAAAAACCCGCAGGCACAAGGTGACACCATAGAGCCCGTATTCAATTACAATCATGGGCTAAATGAAGGTTTGTCTCCTTACATCCGCAGAACGGACATGCTGGAGAATCAGAAATATTACATTTATACCGCTGCGCATTCGTGAAGACTCGATTGCGGGTGAGCAACCATAAAAAGACCCGGATTCTTTCTGGGATTTTGCATCTCCAAAAACCAAAAACCACCGAGTACTGACCGTATGCAGCCTTTGTCCAGTACCATGTATCACTTTCACTGTCATCAAGGAATGTCATGGAAGAAGCAATTTGCAGCACTGAAGTATGAGATAAAAAAAGGGGTGATTTTTTTCCAGTCCCACCCCCTCCCACGATGTAGCCAGTGCCCGGCAACAAAACCAGAGATAGAAAGAGGGATAGTGTCACAATTTACCTTATTAGCTAGAATTTGAGAACAACACCAATGATCTTTCCAAAAGTGAGTCAGGAGCCCATTATGAACCAGACGCCCCAAGCCTAGCTATAAGACATTTGCAGTAGCTATAATGCCTTTCCAAATGGAGCATGCTCGACTTCGTATTTCAAGTATCTCGAGCCCCACTTGAGCATGACTGTACTTCGTCATACAAACGCTTACCCAAGGTCGAGATTTCTGATTTAAAAACTTCCAGCCCAACTTTTCCAGAAAGGCAAGGTTAAAATCCCTAGTCACCCACACTCTCAAGCCCCCATTCCCTTTCGGCTGATAGATTTTATTCCAACTGACATTATGAATTTTTCGTGTCTCTCCTGAGGATCCCCATAGGAAGGCACGATTGATGGAGTCAATCTTCCTACAGGTGCCTAAAAGAAGAAGAGAAGTTTACATCACATAACTAGGAACTGAAGTAGTGACTTCCTTGATCATGGTTATTCTACCCGCTATAGACAGACATTTTGATTTCCATCCTGAAACCCTATTCCAAACTCGGTCCACCACATACTGATACGTGTGCTTACTGACCCGTGAGTGAATCATCGGCATCCCTAGATATTTGCCCAGGTCCGTAGTCCAAGACACCCCAGGACATCATAAATACCTCGACTGGAAATATTAGAAACATTTTTAGAAAAGAACACCCTTTATTTTGACAAATTTACCTTTTTGTCTAGAGCAGTCGCAAAAGGTGTTGAGAATATCCCAGATCGTATCTGCTTGAGTGGAGGAGGCAACAACCATCAGAATGATGCCGTCTGCAAAAAAAGGTGTGTGAGAGGAGAGCCCCCCCCCCTGCGCCGAGATAAACGAATCGGATGCCAGTTCTTTGACTGGATGGCGTCCTTATTGAGATGACTAAATCTATCAAGACATAGTATAAATAAATATGGCAAAAGTGGACTGCCTTGTCTTAAACCCCGAGAGGGTACAAAACTCGACAGTTTCTTCCCATTCCAAAGAACACTCATAGGAGAGGCAGAAACGCAGCTCATTATCAGCTGGATCCAGTGGGGACTCAAACAAAGAAGGGCAAGGGTCTCATGGAGAAACTGCCAGCTAATGCGGTCATAGGCTTTCTCAAGATCAAGTTTCAGAATCATTTGCCCCTTTCTTCCTTGTTTAAACCGCATTGAATCGATGGCCTCTTGAATCAAAATGATATTGTTAGAAATTTGCCTACCTAGAATGAAACTGCACTGCACGGGACTGATAGTAGATTGCAGGTGAGGCTTCAATCTGTTCACAATGCACTTTGAATCTGTTCCCATCAAGCCACCGATACCGTTTGTTCTTGAGGGTAAAAATATTGCCAAAAATGAACCAATTCCAATCAGAAATCCGAGGGGCAAAAGAATGAAGGCTATCCACAATGCCACAGTTAGAGTCCTAGTTCCTGTCAAAAAAAATCCATGAATCGATCCTGCTGAAGCCAAGCCGCCTAAAAATGGAAAGGCTTACCCTCCCCGGAAAGTTGTTGACCCTGGAAATCAATGAGAATAGGGGCATGATCAGAATGGTTTCGAGGAAGGTTTCTAACATAAGCTTTCGGAAACTGATTTCTCCAGTCCAAAGAAGCAAGGGCTCGATCAAGCCTACACGCCACTCGGGTTCTAGCTGTAGACCCCATGAACCAAGTTTATCCTGGACCTACAAACCCTAAGTCCAGAAACTGCATGTTGTCAATCCAATCAGCAAAGAGATTACAATGATCAAGGACTGAAGGAAGACTTGAGAGAGCTCTAGATAGAAGAGGAGAAAGGTTTGGGGAGACCATTCGGGCAAAGAAAACGCCTTCTTAGGAGGCTGTATAGTGAACCTGAATCCTACAATAAAAACCAATTCAACCTGTGAAGAAGAGCATTCTTCATCACCTCAAATTACGAAGGCCCAAAGCCCCCTCATTTTTTGATGTACAACAAGTTATCCAAGAGGCACACATAAGCTTTTGCTTGGCCACATTGGATGTCCTGGGAAAATTATGCATCGTAGAGGTAAGTGTTTTAAGTAAAGCATTGGGCCTTTTGTACACCGAGAAACAATGAATTGGGGAGCTCGTAATGATCGAGTTTATTAGCATTAGCCGACCAGCCATTGATAGAGAAGCACCATTTCAAAAAGCGAGCTGTTATAAGATTTTATCAGCTGAGGCCTGTAAATAACGCCACCTAGGAGCACTAGCGAAGAGTGGTACACCTAGATAGACAAACAGGAAGGAACCCTAAGGCATACCTAACATGTGTTTAAATCTAGCAGCCCGCGAATGAGAGATAGAATTGCCCAGGTAAAATTTTGATATCTCCTTATTAATCTTCTGCCTAAACACATACCTATAAGCTTCAAAAAATACAATCAGCTCGTATATGTTTCAATGTGAAGCCTTTAGAAAAATTATAATGTCGTCCGCATAGAGGAAGTGAGATGGAAATGAAGCATTATGAACAAAATTGCAAGGAGATAGAGCCCCTGAAAGCACCTGTAGACACTGAGTCGGAGGACCTGTGACGAAAACCTGAAAACCAGACGGTTGAAATGATTGATTCCGGAAGTTTTGAAAAACAAAAAATATATAAAGAATAATAAGCGAAGGAAAATTAGCGGCACGGCGCGGGTGCTTAGCGGCATCCGGCACGCGGACGACAATGGTCGAACGCCCGCTCGGCGGCACGGGACGTGCGCTCGGCGTCCGTCGGACGCACCGCAAGTGGCACGCTCTCGACGTCCGAGCAATGCCCAGGTCCGATGGCACGGGGGGCGCTCTCGTGGGCCGCTGAGCGCACGTCCCGGTAGCGCGAAGTGCGCGTTCGGCGGCCGCGACGTGTGAGCGTCCGGCGACGTGGGACGCGCGCTCGGCGGCCGCGGGGTGCGCACGCCCGATGGCTCGAGGCACGCCCCGAGGGTCGTCGGGCGGGCGCCCAACCACGTCGGTCGAACGCCCGACGGAGGTTGGGCGCTCGCCCAACGCCGTTGGGCGATCGCCCAACGATTGTTGGGCGGCCGCCCAACAAGGTTGGGCGGTAGCCCAACACTAGGTTGGGCGGCCGCCCAACCCCAATGGGCGACGCCCAATTTCTGTTGGGCGTCGCCCATTGGTCCGGGGACCCGTTTGCCTATAAAAGGCACGGATCCCCATGCAAAAAAAAGGGGGAGGAAGGGAGAGCTTCTCACACTAGAATATTTTTTCTAGAGAGAAGAAGTTGATTTTTTTAGGAGAAAACATTTTTTTTCCTAAAAATTGAAAATCTCCAAATTCCCTAAGTTCAATTTTTACTAAATTTTTCATAAAAAAACGGAAACTCGCGGTTCGTGGAATCAATCGGCTTCGACTGTCAGATACCGAATTCAAGGTATTATCCGAGGACTATACTCTTTATTTTATTTAATTTATTCTCTTCTCCTATTTATTTTCTTTTTTTATATACTATAGTTTTTATTCATTTTGTCATTTATTTATTTTGTCACATTTTATTTAATTAGCGTATTTATTTAATTTTCGTTTCGTGTTAAATAAAATTCGGTTTGGTTTTAAAATAAAAAACCTCGTTTTGATATCCCAATACGAACCGTGATCCGATAAAAAGGTAGTTCGGGTATCAAAAACGTTGTAATTATAACATTTTAATTTAAAAGAAATTTCCAAATAATGTTTTAAAATAAAAACGTCGTTTTAGGAACTTCCGTTTTCGACTATGATCCATTTTTGGTAGTTCGGAAATCCAAAATGATTGAATTAGATTTAATTTAAAAGCTGTTGAATAAATCTGGAAATATTTAGAAGTGCTGCTGTAATTTACCAATTTTGTCACTAAATGCTGTTTACCAACGGATTTTCCGTCTGTAAATCTGCCAAAATGTAGAAAATGCCATTTCAGTCCCTTTTTCTTAACTTTTAAGCTTTTGAGCCTTAGTATATATATGTATAATTACGTAATATATGTTTTTTAAATTATTTTAGAACTTTAGCATATATATTTATTTTAGAATATTTGTATATCATTTTTATTCTATTTTACAATATGAGTATAAGTATATATATATATGTATTTCCTTTTTATTGATTTAGGCTATGTTTTGAATATTAGTTACTTGATATTTTGAGAAATAATGGATAAATATTAATATGTGTCATTTTTGATATTTGAAACTATATTAGTTATGTATACATATATATAGTTTTGGGATATTTGGGTTATCTTGATTATTGAATGAAATTATTTTTGGGTAAATGTTATTTTCTTAGTTATAGGATTTACTTACTATTTTCACATTTTCAAAGTATAGATATATTGTACCTATTATTTTTATATACATATAGTTCCTTTTGTATTAACTTTTATTTTCATATTCTATTTTTGATTTAAATATATATATATATATATGTTAGAATTGCTTTCTTTATTCTTTTGGGCTTAATCATGGGTCCATGTTTCAAGTGGACTTTGTTTGAGTATGGATGGTGGTTTAAATGGGTTATTATGGTAATTATAATTAGTAAAGAGTCCATTAAATAAGTGGGGAAAATAAATCATAAAAAGAGAGTTTTCAATTGAATTATTTAAACTAATGAGTTTTTAGATTTCTAATGTAAATAAATAGAGTCATTCTTGTTAATATTTCAAATCGTTTCCCAAAACATCACGTTTTAAAACCTTAATCCGTTCCAAAGGCGGATTAAATGATCATTGTAATTAAAATCATTTTCTTTGTGAATAATAGAGTTTTGAATCATTTTCTCAAAGAATTTGTACAAAATAAAATTGACTTGTATGTTTAAACCATGTTTTCTCATTAAAAGGTTTTTATCTCAAAAGTTTTCAAATACTCGAGTCGTTCCAACGGCGATTCGGGTAAATTTCATCAAACGGGGTTTTAAAACGCACCTAAATCGTTCCAACGGCGATTAAGGTGCGAACCATGTAAATGAACTCGTTTTGGGGGAAATAAGTTAATGTAGAACGAACACACAACATCACATTTAATACGGGTGTAAATAAATCACTTCTTTCTTCCCCCTCTCTGTGTATGTATAAACATAAATGGGTGATTCTTTACTGATGTGGCTTTTCAATAATATATGCTCAAAACGGTTTCTAAAAAGAGAAAGAAAGGGGTTTCAAATGAATTTTAAACTTAAAGAAGTATACGATTAGTCCGTTATCGCCTAACATGCTGAGTAGGAGGCCGGTGGTTCATAACCGGGCGATGTCGGGGTGCCTAGTAGCATTTCTCCGGAAAGGAGCTAGCCTTCTCGTCTCGTACCTAAGTTTCCCGAACCCACACCGGTCTCCCGCAAGGGATCGGTGTTCATTTTCCCATTCGTGGGTGGCGACTCTTCCATATCTCCGAGCTCCGGTCCTACCGAGCAGCTTGATTCCACGATTGGTTGCTTTCGGCGCCAATCACCGCTTACGTCGCCATGAGGTTGTCCACCCCCCGGTCCGCCCGGAAGATTAGGCCGCGACACCTCGTCTAACAAGTGGCGACTCTGCTGGGGAAGTGAGAAATTTGATTCCGGAAGGCGTGTATTAAGCCCTTAACGGGGACGGATCGTTTTACTTCTTTTCGTATGCATTCATGTGCATTATTGCAAACCCTTTGGGTAATTTCCGTGAAACCTCTAGCGAGAGTCCATTCGTCGCTCGAAAGAGGCTAGCGTAAGTTCCCCCTTACAGTAAGGCGCCAGAGGGTCCCCATCCATTCGTTAGGGGCGAATCTGTGCGGTCCTGTGAGGTCCCGCGGTCAGCCGTGTCAGCATATAGTAGCCTTAGAAGTTTTCATAGGATTACCCGTTACTATTTTTGATGTGATAAATGAATCAGTTCGTGTTTTCAAACCGCCATGATACGTATCTAATCCTAAAGTATGTAAAGAAAATGGGACGATGTGTTAATATATACTTATGAATCGACATACTAATTACCCTAAAAAAACATCGAAACGATTTGAACTAAAGACGACTTAGTTATCTCGTATGAATGAACATGTGCGACCCGCCTTGTCCCTTTCGGTGTCCCGACGAAGGCACGTGTTCAGGAAATGCGTTATGACGTAAGCACGTATTAGTATGAATCGGTTCGGTGTTAAGGATAGTTACATTTCGATACAAAAGACTATATTAACAGTAGCCGTTATTCACATTCTTTAAATAAATTAGGATAAAACGAGATCAAGACGAAACGAAAACGAAGAACATTTCTATCCTGAACGACCCTGTCATAACGTGAAAAGTTTCGCACAAGTAGCCTGTCCCTTCCGAATGAAAGACGAGCTTTTACGTTATGCCTCGTGTCGTTCTTAAGAGAAATGGATGTGTCCGTAAAGGTGACTAAGAAAATAAAAGAAAAGAAAAATGAACTAATCGACCAAAATCATTCTGAATCTACGATATATGTTAATCCCGCGAGTAGTTAAAGAAAATAAACCAATGCCGTTGAATACGTGCCTCGAACGAGTGTATACCCCGTTTAAAATCTCGAAGCCGAATTAAGCCAAACCATATAATTGCGCCATATGGACGAGACTGCGGGTTTTGACTAACGACTCGATCATTTCGACCGTTACCAAAACTGCAAGAAATATGGCCCGATATACGTGTTTGCTTAAATTCGCGCCTAAAGGAAAGAAAACGGTGATATCCTCGCTTCGAATAAGCACGCGATTCAACGAAACGTTGATTTTCTATAACCACACTAAGATGATATATCCCGTGGATTGGGAAGAACAACGAACTGTTGCTAGCCGAAAGGTTACCGTGCGCTCAAAATAAGACTCGCCGTCTTTTTCACGTAGCTAAAATGAGCAAACGGATCCTCGACGCTAAGAACAAACGCGTTACGCGATGAGTCCGTTCCCTAAAATAAAATCCAAAAGTGATTCCATCACTAAATAAACATGTGGTTACGTCTCTCGATAGATCCAAAAGATTCCGTTGTAATCCAAAATCGAGACACGAACCCACGCGAACAAAAAGGAACGAGTCATCGACAATAACGAACGATTGAACTAGAAGAATAACTCGAACCACGTCTAAAAACTGAGATGCGCTCAAAGGGAGTCAAAACCCGAATTAATGTGTCTCGCAAAAGGACAAAAGACGAGTTATTCTGAAAGGACAATCCAACTTGGTCAATTTCTTAGTCACCAGACGTGGATGCGTCAAAACGAACTGTGTTGTCTGATGAATGATTTACTTTTCCGCAATAATCGATGGCATCACGCGTCCCCTGGACCGCAAGGTGAGCCAAAAACCAAAATCCTAGGAAAGAGACCTGGACCAACGAGTGTGTGGAGGAATAAGGGTGGAAGAGAGATGTTGTGATACGTGTAAATAGAACTAACGTTTGTTCTTCTTATCTTATAATCGTAAATAAATAAACGCACACACCACGAATCATGCATATAATCATGCATACATACTAATGGATACCGTTCGCGCAGACGTCATCATTAAGAGATTGTGGTACCGAGATAGCAGTCGGCTAGTTAGGCAGTTTGATCAGTTACAGATTGACAGTTCTGAATCGGCAGTTGTGGCTTCAGAATCATCTTCGTCCGAGTATACTCAGTCTTCAGCCGGTATGTCTGCGACCGATGAAAAAGTAGCCAGATTGGAAAACTCTGTGAACAACATTAATGAGCAGTTAGCAGTGATAGCGGCCCAGTTAGCTAAGCTGGCCATGGGAGATGATAAAAATGGCAGTAAACACGCTGAGAATGAGGTGAACGATGGCCCTCGCTTTAGGAATGAGGAGGATTATCAGGATTATATCCGAAAACAGCTGGAAAAGGAGAAAGCTAAGGAAGAGGAGTGGAAGCAACACATCACACAGGAAGTGCAAGACTTGCGTGGAGGAAGTTCCGGAAATCAGGACTTCTATAACTTGAAGAATTGTTTGTCGGCAACAGCTTTGCCTCTGAAATTTTGTCTCCCCGACATGAGAAAGTTCGATGGAACCGGAGATCCCACCGCTCACATGAATCAGTATGTTGCGGTGATGAAGCACACGATCCTGACTGAGGATCAAGTCCTAGGGCTGTTTAACACCTACCTAGAGAGGGCTGCCCTCACATGGTTCCATGCATTACCGATGGTGACAAAGAGGGATTGGAAGGAGTTAGCGAAGTCATTCATCGCTCAGTATAGCTTTAACACCATGCTGGAGGTCACTTTGAAGGAGCTAGAGAGCACTAAGCAACAGGCTGGGGAATCCTTTTCCGATTTTGTGAAAAGATGGAGGGCTAAGGCCGCAGTGATAAAACAAAAGCCGCTCGAGCAGGATCAGATCCGAATGGTGGTTGGCAACACGTTGCCGTATATCAAGAATGAGTTACGGTATATGCCGTTTACGGATTTCAATCAGATGTATAGTTGTGCCTTGACTGTCGAAGATGATGGGGAGCCGAAGAAAGCTTATACCAAGTGGACGAAGTCTGGATATAGTGCCGGAGGGCCTAGCGCGAGTACGGAATCCGCAGCAGTGAAAGTGGTTGATCTTAATGCTATTGAAAAGAGGCGGTTCGCCAAGTTCGATCAGACCTATGCTAAAGTTTTCGAACGTCTGCAGAAAAGGGGATTGTTGAAAGCCCTTACCCCGTATAACAAAGCTCAACCTACTCCGCAGATTCAGGCTAGAGGGTACTGTGAGTTCCACAGCAGTTATGGACATACGATTGAGAATTGCGAGAGGCTGAAACACGAAATCCAAGATTTGATTGAGGAGAAGAAGATAGCTGATCCTTCGTCAGCAAACCCTTCCGTTAGGCGCAATCCATTGCCTAATCATAGGGTGAGCGTGATCGGAGCTGGTTTGACAGAAACTGTAGTGATGGAATCCTTTGAGGAAGATGTAGAGGAGTTGTTGGACTCCATCGAAAAAAGCAATGTGGGAAAAGGTCTGTATGTGTCCTTCTTGGGTGAGGAACGAGAGGATAAACCGATGGAAGAAGGGTCAGATGGTGGAGCACCGTATGATGAGGATAGTGCTGAAGAGACCGGAGAAGGGTCGTCTCGGACTATTGTGCCAGATTTGAGTTTGTTTAGTGGAGGAAGAGATCCCGAGGTGCACTTGCGTGAATATATGCACAATATGTTTATTGAATCCTTCGGAGTAGATGAGATTGCTCAGTGGTTTCATCATTCGCTGGTAGGCGAGCCTTTGGAATGGTTCCACTCATTACCCGACTCTTGCAAGCATGATTGGGATCAATTATCAGATTTATTCTTAGAAAAGTACCAAAGAGCCGAGGACAGGGCCGCAGAGCGCTTCGCAATGCAGATTGGACCTATCAAGCGTCCGCTACCGAGGGTTAGCAAGTATAATGGCAATAAGGATCCGATGGAACACCTTCATTTTTACTTGTCGGCTATGGCACCCTTGGGTTTTAAAGAAGAAGAGATCACTAACTTGTTTTGTAATTCGTTGATGGGTGAACCGTTAATGTGGTACATGTCGCTGCCGATGTATGTTAAGACCGATTGGGCAGCAATGACGAAAAGATTTATCAAGGAGTATACAGTATGGATGCTGGCAGAGCAAACCCCTGACTCCCGGTCTTACCAAACACCTGATGCAGTGTTAGCAATGCCTAGGTATGGTGGATACCAGGATCCTATGGAGCATGCGAGGATATTTCGCAATCATATGTATGACGCCGGATTTCCGCAGTGTGAGTTGCATGAACATTTTCCGGAAACCTTGATGGGTGAAGCCTTATTGTGGCATCAGGGTCTATCAGAGGAGGAGATGGGTCATTGGATACCGCTCCGAAGTGCCTTTGTGGCGAGATATGAAATGTACATTCCATGGACGGGATCCCTGGATGATCTGGACAGGATTAGGCAATTCCCCGAGGAACATTTTGTGGATTATGCTAGAAGGTGGAGGCACCGTTATGAGCAGTGTAATGAGACAATGAGCGATAAGGTGCAGCTTCTGTGCATACAACGAGGTACTATTCCGTTGGCCGCAAGGAGGATGAGCCGGGGGTCCCTCCGTGACTATGATGAGTTGATAGGTTGGGCTTTGTACGGATCGGCGGATCCCCTTTTCCTGAATCCGAGTGTTCCTCACGTCATGGATTTAATGGTCGTGGACATTTGGGAGAGTTCCTCGGACGAGGAGGATGCCAATCGAAGGGTTCCTATTAACATTTGGGACGAATCGGATGATGAGCCGGAAATTGCGATAATGACGAGATCAGGTCGTGTGGCCGAGGGAAAGGCACCAATAGTAGAGACTGAGATTGGAGAAGGGTCGGCTCCTAAGCCCGATGACCAAGTTCTCGAGCAGTTGAAGAAGACGCAAGCTAAGTCTACGGTCTGGGAAGTTTTATGCCATTCTAAGTACCATCGTGAGAACCTGATGAAGGAGTTGCAGAATTTGGTTATTTCCACCGATACTGAGCCGGCAGCGCTAGTAGGGGCAATTATGGCTCGAAAGAAGACTGAGATCACATTTACCGATGAGGATCTCCCAAAAGAGGGGAAGGCTCATAATAAGCCATTGTATATCCGAGCGGAAATTAACGGGAAGAAGACTAGCTGTGTGATGGTCGATGATGGATCGGCCATTAATGTTTGTCCGTTGAAACTCTTGTCGAAGTTGGGAGTGGAAAGAGGAGACTTGACGGCCTCTGAAACAGTGATTAGAGCATATGATGACAGCCGTAGGCGCATTGAAGGAGTCTTCAAGGCCAAGTTGAAAGTGGAGCCGCACGAGGAAGAAACTGAGTTCACGGTGTTGGATATCCCGGTAACTTTTGCTGTGCTGTTGGGACGCCCTTGGTTCCATAAGTTAGGAGGTGTGCCCTCCACGCTCCACCAAATGATTAAATTCCCCTTCGGGGATGAGATAGTAACAATTAGAGCTGAGAAATTGAGTTCGGTGGCAGTACTGGGAATTGAGCCTCAACTTTTCTCCGGATTCCAAGTCTCCGGGATTTACGAGTCGAGCATGACCACCGATGTGGTGAAAATGATGAAGGGAGGTTTCATCCCGGGAATGGGTTTAGGAGCACACCATCAGGGGTTGCCAGAGTTTTCGGACTTTAAGAGTCAGAAAACCCGGAGAGGTTTGGGATATGAGCAGGGGAGTCCGTCCAATGCGAGTGCTGAAGGAAAAGTAGGCTTGAGGAAGTATTTTGTGAGCGAGGGGCATGGGAAGGCATATTCAGGAACCCCCGAGGCATGGACTAGCACGGAAGGGAAGATTCTACCAGGGTTCGAAATCTTCAATGATGTTGCCGACTGGGGCAAAGGAAAGGCGAGCTGCTTTGTCGAGGAGATCATGATGCTGGATTTAAATGCCGAGGAGCAGGTCATCACCATCGAAGCGACTGCGGGAGCGGTGGACGAGCCCAGTACCTCCAAAATTCATGAGGAGCCCGAGAACCCTGATGATGAAAATTATATTACTGCTTTGTTTGAATCAGATGATGTAATCACCCATGCTATCAATGAAATGAATTCTGATTTTGCTTACTTGCTTGATGTTGATCATGATCATTCCATGCATTCTCATTCATATAACATGCCTACATTTGAAATCAATACGATTGAAATGTCAACTTTCAATCTTGGTACGGATGAAAATCCTAAACTTATACAAATTGCTCAAGCATTAACTATTGAAGAGAGAAAAGAATTTGAGAGAATAATTAAAAAATACGAAATTGTATTCGCTTGGACATACGAAGACATGCCTGGAATTGATCAATCAATCGTAACCCACCGCATTCCAACTTACCCCGAAGCGAAGCCCGTAAAGCAGAAGCTCCGACGTATGAGACCAGAATGGGCAGATAAGATCAGAGAGGAGGTGAAGAAACAGTTAGAAGCAGGATTCATCGAAGTAATCGACTATCCCCCTTGGGTCGCAAATGTGGTGCCCATCACAAAGAAGGACGGCAAAGTGAGAATGTGTGTTGATTACAGAGATCTTAACAAGGCATGCCCCAAGGATGAGTTCGCATTACCTCATATCGACGTATTGATCGACAGCGCAGCGTCAAGTGTATTGCACACGAATGTGGACGGTTTCATGGGCTACATGCAAGTTCAGATGGCCGAAAAGCACAAAGCGAAAACCTCGTTCACAACTGAGTGGGGGACATACTGTTACAGGGTAATGCCGTTTGGTTTGAAAAACGCCGGGGCAACTTACCAGAGAATGGCCACAGCACTGTTCCATGATATGATACACAAGGAGGTAGAAGTCTACGTGGATGATATGATGGTCAAATCAGAGACAAGAGAAGGGCATTTTGCCGCGCTCGAGAAGTTTTTGGCCCGAATCGCAGAATTCAAGCTAAGGCTAAACCCGAAGAAGTGCTTTTTCGACATTTCGTCGGGGAAAATCTTAGGCTATGTAATCGGAAATAAGGGAATCGAGGTGGATCCTGATAAAGTGAAGGCCATACAGGAGATGCCGGCGCCGAGAAATGAGAAGGAAGTGAGAGGGTTTCTGGGGCAGGTTCAGTATATCAGTCGGTTCATAGCAAGACTCACCGCAATCTGCGAGCCAATCTTTAAGTTTCTAAGGAAAGACCAACCCGCTGTTTGGAATGATAAGTGTCAGCAAGCTTTGGAGAGCGTCCGGAGCTATTTGTCTAATCCGCCAGTGCTGAGACCGCCTAAACTAGGAAAGCCGCTTCTCCTCTATGTAGCGATTGAGGAGCGATCTATTGGGGCAATGTTGGCTCAAGAGGGAGACACCGGTGTGGAGCACGCGGTGTATTATTTGAGTAAGAAGTTCCTGGAGTACGAGCTCAAGTACAACATGATCGAAAAGACATGTGTGGCAGTGGTGTGGTTGACAAAGAAACTGCGGCACTATTTCCAATCGTATAAAGTGATCATTATTTCTCGGATGGACCCCGTGAAGTATCTATACCGAACTCCATCCTTGACGGGGAAGTTAGCCAGATGGTTGTTGCTTTTATCCGAGTTTGACATTAAATATGTGACGAAGAAGGTTATCAAAGGAAGGGCCATGGCAGAGTTTCTGGCTAACCAGCCCCTGAATGCAGAGGAAGAGGAGATAAGTTATGATTTCCCCGATGAGCACTTGAACGCAATCGAAGTTATACCGTGGAAAATGTTCTTCGACGGAGCAGTTAATTCGAATGGAGCCGGAGTAGGAGTACTACTTACCTCACCGAAAGGAGAAAGGATCCCGATGGCCAAGAAGTTATCCTTCCCTCTCACCAATAATATGGCTGAGTATGAAGCGTGCATTTATGGCTTAGAGTCATTAGCGGCACTGGGAGCGTCATATGTCGAAATCTGGGGGGACTCAAAGTTGATCATTGAACAGGCACAAGGAAACTGGGAGGTAAGAGAAGAAAGACTACGTCCATATCTAGATCAGCTAGAAGGGTTGGCACAAAGATTCAAGGAATGTCGTTTCTATCATATTCCTCGAGCACAGAACCAGGCGGCGGATGCCTTAGCTACTTTGGTGTCAGTTTGGGACAACCCCCGGAACCTTGCTTCGAAGCCGTTGGTATTGAGAAGATCTCACAAACCATGTTACGAGGACGTAATGCTGTTAGGGACAGATGAAAAACCATGGTATTTCGATATCGTGAACTTCATGAAAGATGGGACATATCCGGCAGAGTCAGAACCTAGGGATCAAGCTGTGATTAGAAGGCTAGCTCGTCAGTTCGTCATCCACAATGACTTGCTTTACAAAAGGCACGTTGATGGATTACAACTCAGATGCTTGGATGCGGGAGAAGCCCGCGAGGCAATGGAATCAGTACATTCGGGAATTTGTGGAGCCCATATGGGAGGAGCAGTACTAGCTAAGAAAATTATCAGACAAGGCTTCTATTGGCTCACCATGGAAAGAGATTGTAACGAGTATGCAAAGAAATGTCACGATTGTCAAATTCACGGCGATTGTAGTCATCTTCCGGCCATGGAACTACATGTGCTAGCACCTATTTGGCCATTCGCTGCCTGGGGCATTGACATCATCGGCGAAGTAAGGCCTAATGCTTCAAATGGACATAAGTTTATTGCAGTCGCCATCGATTATTTCACCAAATGGGTAGAAGCGGAGTCGTTTAACAAACTGGGATCCAAGCAGATGAGAAAGTTCATTGAAAAACACTTGATCACCAGGTTCGGAGTGCCTCATCACATGATCACGGATAACAGAGTCCAGTTTCAGGGGGAAGTAAGGAATCTTTTCCGAGAATATGGCATTGAACATCACAGGTCTTCTCCGTACCGTCCACAGGCTAATGGGGCAGTAGAAGCAGCTAATAAGAACCTTAAAAGGATTCTCGTAAAGACGGTGGAATCACATCGGAACTGGCATGAGCACCTCCCACTCGCGTTGTGGGCTTATCGCACGACAATCAGAACCTCGACTGGGGCAATGCCATTCTCCTTGGTATACGGAACAGAAGCAGTCCTGCCGATTGAGATCGAAAAGCGATCGTTGAGAATCGCAGTGGAGGCAGAAATTCCCGAAACGGAATGGGTGAAGAGGCGATATGAGCAGTTGGCTTTAGTTGATGAGAAAAGGATGGAAGCCCTTTACCATGTACAGTTATATCAAAGAAGGATGGCTCGGGCTTTCAATAAAAAAGTCAAGACCAGCCCTATCAAAGAAGGAGATTTGGTGCTGAAACAGATCCGTGTGACGCACACCGACCCGAGGGGGAAGTTCAGGCCTAACTGGGAAGGACCATTCGTCGTAAAGAAGATACTTAGCAAAGGAGCGGTGAAGTTAACCACAATGGACGGCATGGAATTCTCCGAACCTACCAACCTGGATAGGCTTAAGAAATACTTTTCGTAAAAAAAAAATAATAATAATAAAGAAAAATTCCCGATGGGTTGAAAACCCGCAAAGGGCGACCTATGCAACAATAAGGGAAATCCCAATGGGTGAAAACCCGAAAGGGCACTCATTTAAAAATTCCGGGATAGTAAAAGGGGAGGAGAAAAATCGCCGGGATCCGAAAACCGAAAGGCGGGTCCTGGTAACAATAGTTATGACTTGAGCAATTACAAAAACAATGTATAAGAGACTAAGTATTTCTGTTGTTTGTAAATAAATAAAGGCATGAATATATTTGACGAGAATGATTGGAATCATCATAATCTACCGAATGCATGGTAATATGAATCACGGGTTATACATTTCTTGTCCTACTTTTCACAAAAAGCCTACCTACTATCCACCCCACTCCCTATACATCAGCTATACATCGGAGAAATCCTAATAAAAGCTACAAAGCAACAATGAAAGCTACAAAGCAATAATGAAAGCTACAAAGCAATACATAACGAGCCTAATACGGAGGAAAGTCCCAATAGTTCTCAAAATCTCTCAGGTGTGATGCCCGCTCCGCAGATAGTGCCTCCTCGGCAGCACGCGCTCTCTCATCAGAAACTCGCGCTCTCTCATCAGAAACTCGTGCTCTCTCATCAGCAGCTCGTGCTCTCTCCTCTGCAGCAAGGCGTCTGATCGACTCATCACGCGCCCTCTCCTCGACGGCAAGGCGACCCTCGGTATCCCGTCACATCATCCCCGACCAGTGGTCGTTCCTCTCTTGATACACATGACCAACTCGGGCATCAGCTTCCCGCACTAGCTCGCTCTGTCTCCGCTCGTGGGCATACAGATCACTCTACAGAAAAAGAAAAAAAAAGAACAGATAAAAGGCAGCATAGGCAAAAACATAAATCATACATACATGCATACATTTCACTACACTAAAGTACAGTAATGATACATACCAGGTGATCGGTGCAGCGCAAGCTGAGGCGGTCTCGGAGATAACCAGACAGCCCCACGTAATCCGTACAAGTCTCTCTCGTGGTCAGAGAAGCGTCCGAGGGATCAAACGGGACCCTCGAGGAGAAGATAGGAGGGGCCGCCTCAAATCCCGCGTAAGGTGCCCCGGACTCGTCATAGCAGATCGTAGCATAATCTCTCCCATAGTCTGGTATAGGCACGCCTAGGGAAGACCTCTCCGGTCGGGCAGCGCTGGAGGACTCGCCAACATAGTAGGGCTGCTCGTACACTGGCGTCTGAGCCCGAGTGCCGTCGAAGAAATCAGATAAGTGGGCACTCCTCCAGGATCCCTCCTGCAAACAAAACACACCATAAAACCTCTGAACATCTCATGAATAAAATGGGTAAAATAAAAAGGAAATAATTAATTACCAGGTGCACAGACCTCCGATTTGCAGTCCGTTTCAGCCTGCATTTCTCCCAGACAGCAACCAATACTGTCAAGATATGAACTCCAGACAACAGCCAATTTTTACAGAATAATAACACCAGTCAAAGTACAGACGACAGTCAACAGAAAAATAATCGTTAGTCTATATCATTCCAGACCAAAACACGTTCCCATTAAACCTCCGAGACACTAGCTCCAGACAATGGTGTTTTAAAAGAATCCAGAATCGTTAGAAAGAACTTTTCTGCTCTCTAGCCATCTTACCTACGGTTCACGACCGAGGTAGCTTTTTAGCCATCTTACCTACGGTTCACGACCGAGGTAGCTTTTTAGCCATCTTACCTACGGTTCACGATCGAGGTAGCTTTTTAGCCATCTTACCTACGGTTCACAACCGAGGTAGCTTTTTAACCATCTTACCTACGGTTCACGACCGAGGTAGCTTTTTAGCCATCTTACCTACGGTTCACGACCGAGGTAGCTTTTTAGCCATCTTACCTACGGTTCACGACCGAGGTAGCTTTTTAGCCATCTTACCTACGGTCCACGACCGAGGTTGCTTTCGAGTCATTCTTACCCATAGTCAACGTACGCTAGATTCCGAGAGAAAAACATCCACCGACGGCCGATTCAGAGGCGAGGATGGAAGGAATCAGAGAACGACACCAGAGCGCGCAGCGCGAAGGTCAGGTATGCTCCCTCTTACTCTTTACGTGTCTTTTACTTTTATATGTTTTACATTGCATGTGTTACGTTAGCAAAAAAACGTTTTCGAAACACACACATCACTGTCAAAATAGAAAAGTAGGGGCAACTGTAGACACTGAGTCGGAGGACCTGTGACGAAAACCTGAAAACCAGACGGTTGAAGTGATTGATTCCGGAAGTTTTGAAAAACAAAAAATATATAAAGAATAATAAGCGAAGGAAAATTAGCGGCACGGCGCGGGTGCTTAGCGGCATCCGGCACGCGGACGACAATGGTCGAACGCCCGCTCGGCGGCGCGGGACGTGCGCTCGGCGTCCGTCGGACGCACCGCAAGTGGCACGCTCTCGACGTCCGAGCAATACCCAGGTCCGGTGGCACGGGGCACGCTCTCGTGGGCCGCTGAGCGCACGTGCCCGGTAGCGCGAAGCGCGCGTTCGGCGGCCGTGACGTGTGAGCGTCCGGCGACGCGGGACGCGCGCTCGGCGGCCGCGGGGTGCGCACGCCCGATGGCTCGAGGCACGCCCCGAGGGTCGTCGGGCGGGCGCCCAACCACGTCGGGCGAACGCCCGACGGAGGTTGGGCGCGGGCGCCCAACCTAGAGTTGGGCGATCGCCCAACAAGGTTGGGCGGTAGCCCAACACTAGGTTGGGCGGCCGCCCAACCCCAATGGGCGACGCCCAATTTCTTTTGGGCGTCGCCCATTGGTCCGGGGACCCGTTTGCCAATAAAAGGCACGGATCCCCATGCAAAAAAAAGGGGGAAGGAAGGGAGAGCTTCTCACACTAGAATATTTTTTCTAGAGAGAAGAAGTTGATTTTTTTAGGAGAAAACATTTTTTTTCCTAAAAATTGAAAATCTCCAAATTCCCTAAGTTCAATTTTTACTAAATTTTTCATAAAAAAACGGAAACTCGCGGTTCGTGGAATCAATCGGCTTCGACTGTCAGATACCGAATTCAAGGTATTATCCGAGGACTAGACTCTTTATTTTATTTAATTTATTCTCTTCTCCTATTTATTTTCTTTTTTTATATACTATAGTTTTTATTCATTTCGTCATTTATTTATTTTGTCACATTTTATTTAATTAGCGTATTTATTTAATTTTCGTTTCGTGTTAAATAAAATTCGGTTTGGTTTTAAAATAAAAAACCTCGTTTTGATATCCCAATACGAACCGTGATCCGATAAAAAGGTAGTTCGGGTATCAAAAACGTTGTAATTATAACATTTTAATTTAAAAGAAATTTCCAAATAATGTTTTAAAATAAAAACGTCGTTTTAGGAACTTCCGTTTTCGACTATGATCCATTTTTGGTAGTTCGGAAATCCAAAATGATTGAATTAGATTTAATTTAAAAGCTGTTGAATAAATCTGGAAACATTTAGGAGTGCTGCTGTAATTTACCAATTTTGTCACTAAATGCTGTTTACCAACGGATTTTCCGTCGGTAAATCTGCCAAAATGTAGAAAATGTCATTTCAGTCCCTTTTTCTTAACTTTTAAGCTTTTGAGCCTTAGTATATATATGTATAATTACGTAATATATGTTTTTTAAATTATTTTAGAACTTTAGCATATATATTTATTTTAGAATATTTGTATATCATTTTTATTCTATTTTACAATATGAGTATAAGTATATATATATATGTATTTCCTTTTTATTGATTTAGGCTATGTTTTGAATATTAGTTACTTGATATTTTGAGAAATAATGGATAAATATTAATATGTGTCATTTTTTATATTTGAAACTATATTAGTTATGTATACATATATATAGTTTTGGGATATTTGGGTTATCTTGATTATTGAATGAAATTATTTTTGGGTAAATGTTATTTTCTTAGTTATAGGATTTACTTACTATTTTCACATTTTCAAAGTATAGATATATTGTACCTATTATTTTTATATACATATAGTTCCTTTTGTATTAACTTTTATTTTCATATTCTATTTTTGATTTAAATATATATATATATATATGTTAGAATTGCTTTCTTTATTCTTTTGGGCTTAATCATGGGTCCATGTTTCAAGTGGACTTTGTTTGAGTATGGATGGTGGTTTAAATGGGTTATTATGGTAATTATAATTAGTAAAGAGTCCATTAAATAAGTGGGGAAAATAAATCATAAAAAGAGAGTTTTCAATTGAATTATTTAAACTAATGAGTTTTTAGATTTCTAATGTAAATAAATAGAGTCATTCTTGTTAATATTTCAAATCGTTTCCCAAAACATCACGTTTTAAAATCTTAATCTGTTCCAAAGGCGGATTAAATGATCATTGTAATTAAAATCATTTTCTTTGTGAATAATAGAGTTTTGAATCATTTTCTCAAAGAATTTGTACAAAATAAAATTGACTTGTATGTTTAAACCATGTTTTCTCATTAAAAGGTTTTTATCTCAAAAGTTTTCAAATACTCGAGTCGTTCCAACGGCGATTCGGGTAAATTTCATCAAACGGGGTTTTAAAACGCACCTAAATCGTTCCAACGGCGATTAAGGTGCGAACCATGTAAATGAACTCGTTTTGGAGGAAATAAGTTAATGTAGAACGAACACACAACATCACATTTAATACGGGTGTAAATAAATCACTTCTTTCTTCCCCCTCTCTGTGTATGTATAAACATAAATGGGTGATTCTTTACTGATGTGGCTTTTCAATAATATATGCTCAAAACGGTTTCTAAAAAGAGAAAGAAAAGGGTTTCAAATGAATTTTAAACTTAAAGAAGTATACGATTAGTCTGTTATCGCCTAACATGTTGAGTAGGAGGCCGGTGCTTCATAACCAGACGATGTCGGGGTGCCTAGTAGCCTTTCTCCGGAAAGGAGCTAACCTTCTCGTCTCGTACCTAAGTTTCCCGAACCCACACCGGTCTCCCGCAAGGGATCGGTGTTCATTTTCCCATTCGTGGGTGGCGACTCTTCCATATCTCCGAGCTCCGGTCCTGCCGAGCAGCTTGATTCCACGATTGGTTGCTTTCGGCGCCAATCACCGCTTACGTCGCCATGAGGTTGTCCACCCCCCGGTCCGCCCGGGAGATTAGGCCGCGGCACCTCGTCTAACAGCACCCAATGTGAGATTAGACGACTTAGATAGTCCTTCACTAAACAAAAAAAACACAGGGGGGAGAGGGGGGGCCACCTTGACGAACCCCATGCGAATAAGAAAAGTAACCCCGATCTCACATATTCACTACAATAGGAAGTATAGCTGACTGGAACAAACTCATGATCCAATCACAGAAAGTTCCACAAAAACCAAATCCTCGAAGGACAGCTATTAAAAAAATCCCAACTCAAAGTATCAAAGGCTTTTCGAATGTCCACCTTGACAACCATATTTCCACCAAAACATTGTTTCCTAAGGATATTCACACCCTAAGAAGCCCATGTAATAAATTCAGAAATGCTACGCCCTTTAATAAAACCGTAATGTTGTTCAGACACAATGTTACTCCAATACCAAACAACTATGAAGCAAAAATCTTGGAGATGATCTTGAAGTAGAAATTACTCAGAACTATAGGGTGGAACTAATGAATGGAGACAGCCTCCGGAACTTTAGGAATTAAAACCATGAGGTTCGAGTTCTATCTTATTAACATGGCCACAGTTGTAAAAAAAAAATACATAACAACTTAGTAGACATCTCTGGAAATATCCCAAAAATCCTTATAGAAAGTACCTGAAAGCCATTTGGACCAGGAGCGTGCTGATCTTCCAAGCTAAAAATTGTTTGTCGCACCTACTCTATATCAAGAGCATTAATAAGTAAATCATTATCTGCGATAGTCAAGGGAAGCTCTAGGGGGAGGCCGCATAGGGGCTCCCGGTTAGGAGGACCTCCGATAAAAAAAATTAATTTTTTCTTTATGAAATTCAAAATTAATTTCAATTCTAATACAATAATACAATCTGTCTCCTTTTTTGTTAGTCATCATCTCTTAACAACAATAGCACAACAAGGATCTTCAAAATTTATTTTACAACTTTTCTTTTAACATTAATAGGGATGCATTACAAATTTAGTTATATGGTTATTGGGGAAATCAAATTCATCACCTGCTTACAAAATAGTATAATTTTAAAGTCAAGATTCACCAGACAATACTATCTCAATGTTATTAACAGATGATGAGTTTTTTTAGTAATAGAAAAGCCTTATTGGGTGGTCAGAATGCTCACATGAAACAAAAAATCATCTTTTATCAACAAGGCTTGAAATTAGATTGTTTTGTACATAAGGGTTAGATCAATTTTCACCTAATAACCATAGGAATAACTTTGTACATAATCTAACAATAATATATCAATTAATTTTCGTTCTTTGCAAATTGCTAAAAGAGTTTGATCTTCAATTGGTTCTTTTTGTTGAGTCAAAAATTAATTATATTTCATATATACTAGATTTAAATTTATAAAAAAAAAATGGAGTATGAGAGTTGCCAAGGGCCAGGACTGGCCCTGAGCATAGGTCATGAGTGCGACCGCCTAGGGCTTGAGCAAAAAGGGACCCAAATTTTTTTAGTGTATACATAGCATTTTTGTAATGTAGTTATAATACCCATTCATACTTATAAAATGATCAAATAATATGATATTTTAGATCAAAAATAGATCCAATTTTCTATCTTAAACTTTAAGTACAATTTTTTTTTATTAAGAGTTTACCTATGCCTTGGGAGGTCATGGGTTCGAATCACATCCGGGTCTGGTGGAGATTTTTCTTTCTTCTTTAATGTAAGCGCATTGCGCAAATTTTTTTTTTTAAAAAAAAGAGCTTCTTATCTTTTTTTTTTCGCCTAGACCCCTAAAATTATCAGGACTGGCCATGTTCAGGACCTCTAAAATACTAGAGCCGACCCTGACCATAATGACCGAATACTTACCTCAGAAATATTAAAAATATTGTGGTTGGTGCAAAATCCTCATAGTGAAATAACACAAAATAGTAAGAGATAATGTGATCAGAAATGACACCAACATCCCCCGTCAAGGTACCATGAACTAGAAGGTGCTTTATACTATGCTTGGATTTTTTACGAGCATATTTTTTTATGAAAGAAACTCATATTTCTATCCCCGAAAGTGATCCACTCTTTGTGGGATATCTCATTCTAGTGCAGTGCCAACTCAAGCTCCTCATAAGCTCTCAACTCGGCCGCTTGAAGCTCATGTGAATGACCCTCATACGAAATGTGAAGTTGCACATCCTGAAGAGCAAAGGGTTCCCAAGATATTGTATCATGAATACTGCTAAAAACAACATGGTTTCAAGCTCGAAGGGTGCCGCATAGCCGATGAAATTTGAAGCCAAGAAGTTACATTGGTGGAAGATCCGGGAAAGAACCCAGCTAAGAGGAGATAACCATATCCCGGAGAGAGGCATTAGAGATCCACATTTTTTAAAACCAGAATCGAGAAGGCCTATGAGCCGAAGACAAATAAGAAAGAAGCAAAGGAGAGTGATCAAACAAATGTCGGGGCAAAGCGAGGAAATTTATTGAATCCCAAAGCTGAAAAATGGAAGATTACCCACCGCTTTTTCAATTCGACATTCAACCCGGCTATGACCATGACGTTTACTCGACCAAGTAAAATCATTATAAGATGCATGTATAGGTGGGGAATCGGACTTTTCGTTTGTGTTTCCTTCAATTTGCTGAAGGATTATGCTTCTACTCACTTGGCGAAGTAATCAATTGCCACAACTATGTACATGTGTCCATTTGAAGCATTCGGTCTTATCTCTCAATGATATCGATGCTTTAAGTTGTTAAGGTTCAGGTTGATGCCAAGACTTTTAGAGCTTCAAGGTTGGAAAATGGCTAAGGTTGCCATGGATTTCTTAGCAAATTCATGACAATCATTTTCCATTGTGAGTCAGTAAAACATTTATCATAGGATTTTCATGCCAAGCCAATTCCTCCCCTATAAACTCCACATATTCCTGACTGTACTGATTCTAACACATCTCGTGCCTCTTCTTCACTGATGCACCTCAGATGAATCTCGTCGAATTATCTTTTGTGTAGAGTATCTCCGTACAGCACAAACTATCTTGCCAAACTTTTGGTCACAGTTTGGTCTTTCGTCTCAACATTTGGCGGGAATTAATCACTTCTCATGTAAGGCATGACATTGAAATACTATGGCTATTGTCAACTACCAAAGTCATCACAGTTTCATAAAAAGAACCATTTGTCCTTCCGAAAAATAATGGTTTCAAGACGAGGTTCATCGAGCTCTCCCAGACGGAGACCAATTTCATAAAAAGGACCATTTGTCCTTCCAAAAAATAATGGTTTCAAGACGAGGTTCATCGAGATCTCCCAGATAGAGACCAATTTCATAAAAAGGACCATTTGTCCTTCCAAAAAATAATGGTTTCAAAACGAGGTTCATCGAGCTCTCCAGATAAAGACCAATATGGCCAGCACATCTGCTTTCTGATTCTAAGCTCTCAAGACATGAAAACGACATTCTTGGAATCTCTGCCCCAAAACTCCCAAATGTTCGACTTGGAATCTCTGCCCCCAAACTCCCAGATGTTTGAAATATGGCATAACCTTTCTTCTCTTACTTTTTAGTGCCTTTTGTGCCTATTCTATTATCAGTTTTGAATCTCCTCGGATTTCCACATGTGATGTCCCAATATCAGTAGGGATTCAAGGCAAAGATACATGCTTATTCAGCCATATTGTTAGTTGAATTGAAACAAGAGTTCCCTTGCCATTAATCCTTTCTTCTTCTAATGCAACCATCACAACTCCAACTCATGCTCCTATAGTGTAATTGCCCTATCGAAATACATCTTCCATAGCAAGACCGCAATCGCATTTCAAATGTTCATCAAGAAACTCATCTTCCATGGCAAGACCCCAATCACATTTCAAATGTTCATAAAAAAAAAAACTCGTATCTCATAGTTTCTTTCTCCAAAGCTAATGGGCCAAGAATTGAACAATTGTCCTACCCTTGATTACTTTCTTAGCCCTATGTATTCGATATCAAATTCAGACAACCACCATCTAATTGCCCAAGGATATCAAATTCAGACGACAACAATAATAACAACAGCCATCTAGTCGATATCAAATTCAGACAACCACCATCTAATTGCCCAAGGATATCAAATTCAGACGACAACAATAATAACAACAGCCATCTAGTCATTTTCCCTATCAATGATATCAAATTCAAACAACAGCAGCCATCTAGCCATTTTCCCTATCAAGGATGGAGTTTGGCACAAGTACTTGATGAGATCTATCTAAGAGACTATTACTAAATAATCCTCCCTTTGGTTTTTAATAAGGTTTTCACGAAGATCAATAAAATATTAATTATGCTATTAAAATAGCTAATTTATCCTAATATTTCTCTCTTAAAACTACTTTTTATGTAAAATTTATATTTCTTCTTAACTATTATGGCTTAATTATAATTGTTTGCATTAATTACTAAATCTCTCTCTTAATAAATAAGGGTAAATTTGAGGAAAGCTTGTCAAAAGTGCATTGGTAATACAAAAAAAAACGACTTATAAAAATGACCAAATTGAAAATATTAAAACATCTAGAGGGAGTATAATTTTCAGTAACTGAGCAAGAAGTAAAATAACAAAAAGTATAAAACACGAGTTAAAAATCCAAAAACCTTGAAATAGAAAGAAATGTGAGAGGCGATTCCCATTTTTAAACAACTAACAAAAATCTTCACCACTTGTTGGTGTGCCTAGAGGTTAAAAAATCTCTAAGCTGTCCCAGTTTGCTTTGGTTTAGCAGATTCTCCCAACTTATTACTACAGGTAAGAGAAGTCAAAATATGCAAGGGACAAGTGAGATTCATCCCTCTCCAAAGATAGGCTTATGGTGCTGCAATACAATTCTCTATCACCTGGCTACCATCTCAAAGACTCAAATTCCAGCTAATAATACAACCCTAAACTAAGGAATAAGCACTTGTCTAAAAACAAATAACAATAATGATAAATCTGACCTGACCAAATCATAACTATTGAAAATTCAAATCCAAAAGAATCAACAAAACAGCAGCTATTTATCTAAAATTTAAAACTAAACTACAAAAATTATTTATTCAATAATCTCTCAAATAGAGTAGCTTGCTATAAATATCAACATATAATGTCTAGACTTATTACTCCCCTTTAAGATGACGTGGTACAGCTTGCACGAGTACAAAACCAAGAGACACAACTAATGCAACCACATAGCCAATTATTGCTCCGTAAGTCACACATATTGGCCATTCCTGCAAATAAGAAACATGACTTCTCACAAGAACAAATAGACATGGTTGATCAGAAAGAAAGAAAAAAAATGACAAAATTAGAGGGAAAATTACAGGTGCATTTTAGCTTGTTATAAACTGGAAAATTACATACTGTTAGGTTTTGGCTTATTCAGATACCTTAATGATCAACCACAGTTTCTATAAAGGTGTTAAAACAAAAATATCCCCAAAAACAGATTAAGCTTGCACATTAGTCTGCCCAATTTCATTATTCTCTACTACGTAACTCATAATTACTAATTCGGATATAAAGTTAAATAAATATGGACACATTGCACATCTTCTAGCAATGGTAAGGGAATGAAATTACTAGAAATGGCATTTATACACAACTCCAAATTTATTTTATATAGCATGTTTATGCTTGGATAACAATAAAAGGGCAGCCCGGTGCACTACGCGTCCCCGCTAAGTGAGGGTCCGGGGAGGGGTCCCACCGCAAGGTTTCCCCTGCCAATTTTATTTTGGCAAGAGGCCGCTCCTAAGACTCGAACCCGTAACCTCTCGGTCACACGACAACAACGTTTACCGTTGCGCCAAGACTCGCCCTCTATGCTTGGATAACAATAGAGAGAAAAAGAACTTTTCAACTGAGTTTGGAAATTAGTGTTAGATTATTTTAAATCATCTCAAAAAATGAACTTGGAATCTTACCTTAGATGACAAACATTGATTTCCATTTCAAAAACGAGCATATTGCGACTCCTTTCTAATTTATTTTATATGACTCGAGAATTCAGATTCATGTTAATCATATGATTATTCTGAAGTGCCTTTAAATGCATTAGTGTGTCAATTATTAGGTGCAATGTGAATGTAGGCAACAGAGCAACAATAATTCGGTGCATGAATGCAGCATCCAGGTTGTTTACTATTGTATGGTGTGTTGACTTTATGGATGACATAGGCTAGGCTACTGTTACCGTCTAAAGATAACTCCATTGACTATTTTGTCTTAATTGGGTCTCAACGCGGCCCAATCATTCTTGAATCTTCTAAACAAAGTAAAGTTTTTCTTTTTTTGGTTTCTGTTTCTAAAGCTAGCGTTAGGTTTCTCTTTTGTAGTTGAATGATATAACTACATAAGGATGTACTGAGGAACCAAAGTTTGATTGTAACTTATAAAGCATGCCCCAAACAAAAATATTGACTCTATCAGTTCAACAGCCAGCAGAGGTCGCTTGCAGCTACAAAGATCTTGCATAGAAAACACTGGCAGTCCAGTTGTCCTAGTGCTGGATTTTTGCTACCTTCAAGACTTGCTTCTTATTTTTCTTTCATACTATCACATTTTATACAAAATGGAGCTATGAGCTAGCCAGCTATGTTCCATGAAGAAACAGTGTCAATAGGTATAACTTATAAGAGAAGATCAGTTCATTCACAAAAGAATAATACATAACATAACTCATTATATATTATGGTTAAGAAATTTGAATTATTCTAAGGAGCATATGGTATTAAATATTGTCCACAAGGGCAGGGAAATGATAAGTGAACTCAAGATACAAAATGTCAATTGCAATCTCACTACAGGATCAATGTGTATTATCACATGCAACAAACTCAGCATACACATAAAACAAGTTCACAATGATTTAATCCATGAATGGACATATAAAGAGATAACAGCAAGGATGTTTTGTAGGAAATAGTCTACCAAAAGGATTAAAAAAAAATGAGTACCTGCCATGGTCTTTCCCAGTCAAGTGGCATGGGCCAAGCCCCAAACCAGGCTCCAAGTATAGCTCCGTGTGCTGGTATACAAATCATGTACTCTATAGATTCATTTGGCCTAGGATAAAACAAATTTATGTTCCATATCAGGACAATATAGATATTCCAGTGAAAATTCAACCAACTGCTTTATTACAATTGTAAGTTGCTATAGTTGTTATTATCAGCAGAGCAGAACAACTTAAGACTTAAATTTAAATTTATAGATTTCCTAGTACAAGGCAAGAACCCAAACTTGATATTTTCTCTGGATTGCATAATAACAACAATAATAACAATAATAGTACTAACAACAACAGGCTCAAAAGCCAAATTCTCCTATGATTCATAGCCATATGGCTAAACTTGAGGAAGAATACAAGCATGCATCTCTATTCATTCCTCTTCTATCTAATAAGTGCTTACATAATATTGGATAGCAAACATTGACAAAAGGGAAGTGTCCAAAGAGGAATGTATTTGGGCACCTAATAGATACTTTCTCAAGTTTTCATATATTCTTCCAATGATTTCAAACATTGTATCATACACAAGTTACCAATTGGCACCATCTTGAGTTTGAATGGTATGGCCTTCAATTACCCTTGATCCATTGGCAAATAAAATAAATGAATATACAAGTACCATAGTATGACAAGTATTTAAGGTTCAAGTGTATTCTCAAAGTAACTAAATATTCAGAAACCTTACTTCGTAAATGCAAAAAGGCGTTGCCAGTGAGACCATGATGAACCAAATATACAAGCTGCAGGCACAACCTGGCACAGTAAATGTTTGTTAAACGATATCACAAAGGCCTACCCTAGTGAGAAGGGAAACGTGATCAAAGAACTTGGATTGACCCGACAATTTGACTTATTTTACTTTCTAAGAAAAATCAACAAGTCTCAAGTAAAAGTATTTGTTTATGGTAGAAGAAATCAAACACAGAAATGACAATAGAGAAAGTGATATATTGATAGATCTCGGTATTAGCAACTTGCAATACACCAATTGATTGAAATAGAAAAGGAAAACAAAGATGAAGAGAAGATAAAATGAATTGGGACTAGGCTCAACCCCAACTCATCTTCCCTCTCTACAATGTAGAGCCTCTCTGCTAAAAGCAGCCACAAAAACCCAAACATTATTTCCCTCCTCAAACAAAATATCTCAAGCAGTGAGCACCATAATAATCATTACCGTGAATGATGACATAAGAAGAGACCAATTAATAGTCTTTGGTAAGTACCTGATAAAAAAACAAAAAAAAAAAAACCAAATCAGCATTTCTCAACAATTTGCAGCTCATATGTAATAATGAGAATGGATTAACAGATTAAGTTGTGTCCTATAAGAAATACAAAAGGTTTATATATATTCTTCACACACTATGTTTCTATCTTCGTAATTCTGAAACCAAAAATCATAGTTGAGGCTGGACAGGCACCACCATCACTGAAATTCAACACCGCAGCTGAGTTTTTTTAACCACAATCAACTTAATGTGACAATAAACAAAGCCCATAAAGATCTTTTTTAAATAAGCAGGGATTCAAATACCTGATAGTGATGGAAGTTTTCTTGGGGGTTATAAAATATGAACTCCTCCCTTCCAACCTCAACTCTAATTTTTGTTTTCAGAAATATTTAAACTTTAAAGAGCTATCAGCCATTATGCCACATACTGGATGCCAACAGGTGCTCCCAAAACAATAGCTCCAAAAGCATTCAATACAGCCCCTACAGAACGAAAGATAAAAAGAAGTAAAAAAAAACAAATTAAAAAATTATGGCAAGTAGGTGAATAAAAGAAGACCCATAAATTTTGTAAGGGATAAGAAAAAAGGGGGTTCATAGTAAAATTACAATAAACCCACTTAGCTTTGCATATGGAATGGAGTAATTTCTAACGTCTATATACAAGGCCGGAAAACACCTACCCAGGTCTCAATTACTACAAGGCTAATGAAGTCTAAAGAAAATTAATGGAAAAATTAATTCTCCACCTAGGAGATTGATCAAAGTCTAGCAATAGAGTAGTAGCACTGGGAGGACTAGCAATAATATCATATACGACAATGTCCAAAATCTAAAGGAAAAATATAATATCAAGCCACCAACTTAATTGTCTTATCAGATAATCTCTATCACTTAAGAAAGTGCCAAACTTATAAGATTGATACCAGTTTTGCACAGACAATCAAATACATCTATTAAATATCTGTATCTGGTTCTAAATACACTGTCTTTAATTTCTTTTTAACAAAACTTTCAATGATAAAAACAAATGTGAGTATTATTTTTACCATTTTCTAAAGCCTGAAAACTATCTTTATAAGAAAATATTTATTCCTTTGCAAGATAATTTTCAACTAACAATATATTTCATGGAAGCAAATGAAATTACAGAAACCATTCATCAGACTGTTAGGGAACCCTTGAATGTCCATATCTTCACTTCACATATACAAAACTCAAGAAGTTCACTCTAGCAGCAAGAAATCCATTTCAATAATGGTTAACCTCCATGGAGAATGTTATTGAAGAAACTAGCAGGTAACACTTGGTTAAATTAAGATTGCACATATACAAACATGGTAGCACTCGGTAAGTGTCGTACTGATAAACTATCATCAATTGCAGAATGCTAACGACCAAAATTCTTAATAAGCCTGTTTTAGGTTGATAGGTTTTCGAATCTTCCAACTGCAAATACAGACATGCTAAAAACATAGCCAACATAAAAGCTTGTCCAGATTTGTTCATTCTTATCAGTAGGAAACATTACCACTTAAAGAAACCCATAGTTTTTTGCTAACTAAATACAGCAACATCTATCACACAATTTATCCAAGCACATACACACTAACAGGAGACATATTAATAAAGAAGTATTGAATGTACAATTGTTCAAACTAACATAAACATATATAGCATTGTTTTGTTATGCGAGTCAATATGAATATAACAGAAAAAAGTAAAAGGTAAACACAAGTTCAAAACTAACCAATTGGAAGAGCCAATAAGCCTCGTCCAACAGCTTTCAAGTACTGTAACATCAAATTGAAGAGAGAAAGGAAAAGAAAAACATAAATTAGGATGATACTAGTCAAGGTGTGTTTAGTTGCCACCAAAATAGCACAAAATCTTCGGATGAGAAATAAATTTTAAATAATTGGAACAGTTTCTAACTCAAACTGAAATTTCTAGAGCTCTTTCCAATTAATTAACTGACGCAGTTTATGTTTCTATTTATCCCCTTTTTGTTTCATCATTCCTAGATTTTCCAAACAATCAAACAAGAATGCAACAAATAAAATAAAATAATAAGGGCACAGAGTAGGTCATACCGAGCATTGTTCAGGATTCAGTCGAAACCAACCGTAAAGAAGTACAACGATTATGCTATCAACAATCTAAAACAGAAAAAAGAACAAACAAATGTCAAGTAACCAATTGACCTAGAAGTTTAACAACAGAATTTGTCATCTCAAACACAACCCCGCAAGTAAATGCTCTTTGCTGTACTTGAAGCATTCACGACATAAACCCACCCTACTATGTGTTTTGAAATTTCAACGTTGGCAGAATTTGAACCCCTCGTCAATGTCTAGGAACCAATTTTCTAAAGGGTGAGGAACAGAAAGAAGCCATAAAAAAGATTTAATTCCAAAAATGTTAAATAAAAAATCATAAAGAGGAAAGAAGAGAAGGGATACCCAGAGCAAACGGAGGGTGCGATAAGGATCAGAGACTAGGTTGATGTAGTAGAAATTTCGGGTCACCCATAAAGCAATAGCTAAACCAAGTGCACAGAAAAAATGCACCAAAAATGCTTGAAGAGTTGATATGTATTGGGATGAATTCACTGCCGTGAACGTTTCTGCTCCACTGCAGTGCTTCTTCTTCCTCTGTTTCTCCATCTTTGCAATTCTGAGTTGCCCTTTTCTCCACTGCTGCAGAGCACATAAACATAAATAGACATTTGGAATGGGCGGAACCAGGGTTCACTTTTAGAGGGGTGCTCCATGTAGTCAGTAAATTTTGGATCGGACATTAGCCTAGAGGGATTTGGTATCAAATGAAAGAAATAAAAATACAAGGTTTATTATCACCACTCGGAAATGGTGATAATAAGTATAGGTTTCGCACCACGTCTAGATCGAATGTGACTTAGAATTTTCCTATTCTAAAAGTACAAGGTTTAATACTATGTATCAATTAGAAGTTTATTCCAAATAAGAATGCACAACCAGATTGGGTTTCTAAATTCTAACATAAAGTTTAGAGCCAAACTAAAATACTATTTTGATGAATGAGAAAAATAAATCTAAATTATGTGTATAGTGGTGAAACACCTTCCATCACAATTTTTTCTTGTATAAAATGTTCAATAATATCTAGTTAAGGATTATATGCATAGTGGTGAAATAATGAGCCTTTTACTCCTCTAACAAGTTATGTAAACTAAATACATATAAGCCATATGTTAAAGCCATCTGTTGAATTGAAACACTAAAGCCACCTTTAAAAGGATAGTCACTTTTATTCATCATGTCTTCAGAAGGACAAGATCTACTAAAGCCATCTGTTGGAACATTAAGTTTTATCAGTAATTGACAAAATTAGATGAGTGTTGTACTCTAAGCTCTTAATTCAAATTTTGAAGTTACGGTATAAATACTAGAAGTCTGAATCAATGTTATCAGAACAGGACCAGACATCAAACCGGATTTGTAACTGGGTCACGGGTCATTTGGTCGGATCGGATGGCTCGGATTGATGACGTAATAAATAAATAATATAATTATTAATTATATATATTATTTAAAAATTATATTTATATATATAATAACTATAATAAACCTGTTTCCAAAACTTTGATTTAAAAAAAACCTGTTAAAACCGAAATATATATACATTTAGCAAATTGTAATAAGAAGCAAAACGTAAAACCTGTGTTCTGGAAGTTGCTTAGACATCACCATTATTTAAACAATATGCACCTGTTAAGCATTTTGGCAGTAAATGAAAGGAATACATTTTGGGAGTAGATTAATCAAAGCATCAAATTTATGTATCAGTTAGTAATAACATCACCATATCAAAGCATTAAATCAATCAACAAGCATAAATCACCATATCAAAGCAGTAAGTAAATCAACAAGCATGGCTTTCAACTTTCAAAGAAATGAAGAAATCTAAAAGAAAAGTATCAGATAAATCACCATAAATCAAAGCAGTAAATCACCATATCATTTAATTAGGAATGAATTTCGACAAACCTGTGAAGTCGATGCAGTCGGAGGCGCTGAAGTGGCGGAGGCGGAGGCGGAGGCGGAGGCGGAGGCGGAGGCGGAGGCGGAGGCGGAGGCGCTGGGTGGGTGGGTGGGTGGGTGGGTGGGAAGGAAGGAGGCGGGATGCGATTGATTTTGGGGGAGAAAGAAAGAGACAGTAATACGGTAATACCAATTTAATTTTGGGGTAAATTACAAAAATGGGTCAAATGGGAGGCTTATTTACATATTTAACCCATTTACCCAAGGGTTAAAGATGCAAAAATACCCTTGGGTCAATTTGAGAAATAATTCATCAAACTGTCTTCTCGGTCATGAATCTTGTTATCTACACTTCATACGCGTGTCATTTTATCAGCAACAAATCACAAACATTCGTTGGGATATAAAAAAAATAAAAAAATATACTGTCTTTTCGTACGAATTAGACAAAAAAAATTCAAAAAATCCACCGAATTTATAAATATTAATCTCAAGTTCTATTATTAAATTATAAAAAATATGAAATCTTTTTTAGAACGAATTATTATGCAATTGGTGCAGAATAATGAACAAAAATATTTGTGTTTTATAACAGTATCTGAAATTGACCCAATTTATCAACGTTAGGGGTAAAATTACGCTTGACTTTCAACGTTAGGGGTAAAATTGCACCATTTTAGACGTTAAGGGTAAAACTGCTCCTGGTCCTAAACGTTAGGGGTATTTTTGCACCTTAACCCTTTACCCAATCTATTACATATCTAGACTCATTTTGTGTGACTTTCCCATAATACCCTCAATATTTACACGTGTCTGTCTGACTTCGCAGATTCGATCTTATGCGAAGCCTACGAAGTAGCATATGCGAAGCCTGCGAAACTAATGTTTGGTTTAGTTGATGAATTTAATTAGCATATGCGAAGCCTGGATGTGTTTTGAAGCTAATTCGCGAAGTGGTATATAACAAAAAATGTCAAACAACAACGGATTCTAACATTAAAATCATAACATTATCAAAATTTACAACAAGATTGCCACAATAAACTCCTAACAAATCACTTTATTATACATAGGCTCCTATTCAATATCGATGGATGGATGTTTCTCACGGTACAGAACAATATTGCCACAATAAACTCCTAATAAATCACTTCATTATACATAGACTCCTATTCACCACCGATGGATGGATGTCTCACGATACATAGGCTCTTATTCACCAGAGGGATGGATGTGTCCCACGGTGTAAGCTCTTATTCACGACCGATGGTTGGATGTCCAGGCCTTTTGAAATGCATGCCTCTCATGGCACCCTAACACGCCGGCTTCCAGGAATGAATATTATGTATTCAACCACATTCAGAAAAATTTAATCGTGTTAATCAGAAAAAAAATGAAGATATGCGAACATAAATGTGTAAGGAAGAGGGTGATTTTACTTAGCGAAACAATGATTTTGCGACGTCTGCGAGGAGGAATGTGACGTTATGACTTCGCAAAATGATGATTTTTGCGAAGTGAAATCAATAAATTTCTCCCTACAGACCTTGCGAAACCCGTATATGCTAAGTAGATTTATGGGGAAAATGCAGAAAAAACAGTACATACTTACATTTTTCGACAAAACCAATATGATAAACTGAGAAAAACGATGAAAATAACGTAGAATCACCATTTCTTCGAACGAGCAGGAAATGGAAGATGAAGAACCATGGCTTCGTTTTCTAGGATTAGGAAGTTGCAGAATCAAGAGATGAATAGAGGAAGAAGAAAAATACATTGTAATTTGGAGACATGGTGCAGATTTCGTGCAATTTAAAAGAATATATGAAGATCAAAAGTTTTGGAATCATTAATGGAGGAGCTGCCAACCGTTTTGCGCAACCAAGGAGAAGAGGGGAGAGATCGTTCGTGTTTGAGGAAGTGGGAAGGTTAGAGGTATTATAAGAAAGTCACGCAAAATCAGTCTAAATATGTAGTAACCCATATGTAAATTGGTCTCTTATTTGACCTAGTTTTGTAATTTTCCCTTGTGAATTATTTGCGTGAGCTGGATTAATTAGCGAATTTAAGACAAGTTTGAGACGAGTGATAGTAACAACAATAACATTGACACCGCAATGGAGTATGATTTTTATTTTGTTCTATAAATTTAATCGTGGGAATGGTAGTGTTATCATACTATTGGTTTATTTAGCTTCTCTTTAAGGTTATGGAAATGTGGTCCTAAATCTATATTCTTTTTAGGCAAAAACATATTTAAGCCCCTGAACTTTATCTGTTTTAAGGATCAAGTCCTTGATCAATTATTTTTCCATATTGAACCCCTGATCATTGATTTTGTTATGGATTTGACACTTATTTAACTTTTCTGTCGAGTTTGAACTGCATACATCGTTAGAGCGATTCGGCTTGTTGACATGGACAAATAAAAAAAAGATTTCTTTGACTAGGAGAGATAAAAAAATCAAAAATTAAAACGAAATTATAGAAATTAATTTTCAGTATATTCTTCCAAACTCGATTTTCTTCTCCCTCATTTTGTGATTTTCAACATTAGAATTGTCAAATCGATCTTCTCATCTCCTAAACTCGACAAAAAAGTTAAATAAGGGCTAAATCCATAACAAAATCAATGATCAAGGGTTCAATGTGAAAAAATAATTGATCAGAGGCTTGATCCTTAAAACAGGTAAAGTTCAGGGACTTAAATATGCTTTTTGCCTTCTTTTTATGCGGATGCAATCATACCATCACATACTATTAGATATGGATTTGGATTTTTTTATTACAAATCAACACTTCTAATTTTTTTTTTTTTTTGGTAGAAAAGGAAAAGAAAAACGAATAACAACAAACTACCCAGGAATTAGCCTAGGGAAGCTAACCCCAATCCTATCTTCTAAGAGAAGATGAGAGATGAAACTAGGGGAAATAGGAAGGGTAGTAACGCCTAACGTCCCTTCATGGCCCGCCGCCGCCAAGCGATCAGCAACACGATTCTGCTCTCTAAAAATGTGTCTGAACTCTACGAACTCAAAGGAGGAGCAAAGCCTTATAATAGCTTTGATGAGGTTGCGATTGTTAAGACCCATAGAATGATTCTCAGAAATCATTTTGATTGCTTCCAAATTATCAGACTCCACAGAGAGCCTCTTAACACCCAGCCTTTTAGCAAGATTGATTCCAGTAAGAATAGCCCAGAGCTCCGCAGAAAAGGAAGAACCCAACCCTAAATTCTGGGAGAACCCAGAAAGCCAGACGCCCCCTACATCTCTAAGCACACCTCCAGCCGCAATCTTACCGTTACTGAGGCAGGAACCATCAGTATTCAGCTTCACAACCCCCTCTCTTGACCTGCTCCATCCCACGAGATGGACATCACAACACTGAGAGGCTCTGGCAAGGGACTCTCCTTTGAAACTATCGATAATAGAGAAAAGTTTTTTCGAGAAGAAATCAGCTAAGTTTGTCATAAAAACAGTTTTATCTCCAAAAATCTCCTCGTTTCTCCATTTCCAAACTTGGTGACAGATAATAGCAAAGAAAATGTCACCATGCTCCATGTATGGAAGCAACTTTCCTCTAACACTTCTAATTTAATTATTCAATAAATGAATAATTAATTTTTTCTTTAATAAAAACAATTTAATTTTATTCGTTTTGTTTTATATTACATATATCTTTTAGAGATTTTTTTTATTTCATAATACATGTCATTTTAATATAATCAATACACATTAAATCACGTTTGTTCTACATTAAAATAATGGTTTATAAATATTAATTAGAATAATGGACATATTATAAAATAAATAAATAGTGGAATCAATAAATAAGAGACATCATGTAAGCCCTCATCGAGGTTTGTGGTTTGCCCTGACCTTGGGAGTGGGTAGATCTACCCTTACCTAAACTTTATTTCTACCAAAAAATAATAATAAATAAATAAGAGACATCAAAGTTTTTTTTCCGAATATTCTTAATTTTTATACAATTCTCTGGAAAGATATGTAATATGCAACAGATGAAGTAACTATTAATGAGTTATAATTGTAATTTTTTTTTTGTAAAAAGAATAATTGTTTTATTTATAGAAAAAATAATACATCTCGACATAAGTAATTAAAAAATTACAATCTAGAACTAGACCGGAGAAGTTTGAATATGCATCTTCAATATCATATATCGTTATGTTTGGTGCACCTCCTGCAGGTCTCCAAGAAACTCTTGCAACCGATTGCAGGGGTTCTGTTCTTAGCTGTTTAGTTCGTCTCTAAGCTTTTTGATTTCTCTTTCTTTCTTGTCCTCTTGGACTTTTAGCCTTCCTTTTTCTACCAAAACATATATCGTTATAGAATAATAGTAGTAGACAATGCTTGAAATTGTTTTTTACACAACGACGAGAAACAAACTCTATCCATAATTGATTTCATAGTCATTTCTCCTGTAATGACTTTATGATCTTTCAATTGGTCAAATCTATGTGATGATAAAAAAAATGATGACAATAATATAGGGAGATATGCCATAACTACCAATAAAAGAAGAAAAAAAACTATAAATAAAGAAGAAACTATTAAATCTACTATAGTATATTGATAAAAAAAAAATTTATTTAATAAAGAAAAAGCAAAACAAAACCAAAAGTTGACTTATCTTTTAGTTAAAAGTCAGAACAAAATTTCAAAATCTGTATAAGAAAGAAGAGAGTTTTTTAACCGCTAGATTTAGATATAAAATAAACTAGAATGGGAGCTGATAATAAAATAAATCATATATATCCTTTCAATTTCAATGTCTATTTGAGATTGATCAGGATTCAAATAGGGTAAATTACATCATAATTAATTATGATGGGTTAAACTATTTACAAATATTCCATATTCTAAAAAAATTCTTAAAATGTCAAATTCTAAAAATTGAAAACGATCATGATAAAAAAAAAACTGAAAAACAATAATTGTTATTTTACAAAAGTAAAAATAAAACAATGAAAGTTTGATAAAAAAAAATTAAAGAAAACAATCAGAATAAAGAATTCATGTAATTTCGATATAATTTCCTCGTTCAAAATAAAATTCAAAATTGATTATTAATGTAATTTCATTATTCAAATACGTATTAGCAAATGATCAGTACTTTATGGTCCATACAACGATTTCGATATAATGGATCGAAAAGATTTTTTTTGATAGTAATATTAATATTTCATTAAATCATAAAATTGTAAGTACATAATAAACCAGTAAGGAATAAAACCTTACAATATAGGCTAAGCCTAATACATAGTCCACGATGGTAAGAAAATGACTATTAAAAGCAAAAAAAAAAAGCCATTAAAGGTATATTAAACATAAACAACATTTGAACCATATATAGATCGTAACTCTAAATTCACCGCAAAACAACTGTAGTCCAATCTTCAGCCTTTGAACCATTCTGAACCTTCGGATCTAAGTCCTTTCTTTTGCAACCACGTAGTCTACGGATAAGATCTATCATTTCTGTCCTTGCTAAAACAGAAAATATTACAAAAACAAAGAGTTTAGCCAACAAACACAGTTCAAACGGATTCAGATGTACGATAAAATATATAGGATCCAACTAAAAAACTGACACAAACAAAAGGAAAGTAACTACGAAAATAGAAAAACAAAAACGGTAGGAGTTTCCTTCTTCCTCCTCAACGAGACAGCAACGGAGAGGAAGGCAGACGAGGAGAGACGACGGTTTAGGAGGGGTGGGGGAGAAGAAGAAGCAAAAGGCGGAGGAGATGGGAGGCGGAAGAGATCTGAACTCCTAGAGAGAACCTTCTCTCCGAAAAGATTAAAATCGTATGACTTTAATTTTTTTATCCCAATCATTTTTAATAAGGTAGTATGTATTTTATTTTTTTATTGGTCGGCTTATTGTGTTTGGTTCATAATAGAACTTTTTGTCATTAATATGTTGTCTCAATAATTTGATAACACGCTAGCCTAGAGTCCGGAGAAGGGGGAGTCTCTGCCCCTGCACGATGGCTCCAACACTGAGTAGCGGTAGTTCTTGATAGCTCCCGCTAATTTTGGTTATATTGGTGTATTTGTAGTATTATTTAAAATAGTTGAATTGAGTTAAGATTATATTTTAAGGGTCAAATACATGGATATCATAATTAAGTACAAAATTACAACTAAGTTATATCACCAAACTTGATTCTTAATAAGTTATTATTCTCTATATATTATGATTTTACACCATAATTTAAAAATTCAAGACTCCAATTCATAAATCATAAACCCTATAAAATATATTCTAGACTTCTAATATATAAACTCTAATCCTTAAAATATATTAAAAGTACTTATTTTACTAGTTTGACATAATCTAAAATTATAACTTGACATAGTTGTAAATAGTTTTTAAAATATGAATTTCTGTGTAATTTTTCCATGTTTTAATGTAAGAGGTTATAAGTTCAAATCTCATTATTATTTTTAGGGATAAGTATCAAATTTGACCCCTTACGTTTTTGAAAAAGTACAAATATAACCATAACGTATGAAATGATGCAAATTTAGCCCTAATGTTTCCAAACAAGATCAATGTTAGCCTTATATTACTGAAAATTTGAAAAAAAATGGTTTGACTGTTATTTAACTATTACATTTTTGGTTGGTGTGGCTGTGATTGGGAGGCCATTGGCATTCATCTTCCCTCAGCGGTGCTCCTACAGTTAGCCTCCATGGTCATTTTCCCTCGTAATTTTTCTGTTAAGACTGCTTATTTTCTGACTCAGTCTAATGGACCTGGAGCGATGAATTCTCCGGTTTGGGGGCTTGTGTGGAAGCTTCAAGTTCCAGAGAGATTGTGTTTCTTTGTCTGGCTTGTTTTGCATAATGGTGTGCTCTCTAATGAGAATCGCGTCCGGATCAGCTTTGTCTAGATAGTTCCTGCTCGGAGTGCGGAGAGTCAGAGTCTATCTTGCATATACTTCACGATTGTCGAGCCGCAAGGGAGGTATGGGCATTGTGGATACCTTTTGAGGAAAGGGATGAGTTTTTCAGTAGACCGCTCGCTGCATGGATGCAGAAGAATTGCTGGTAGCGTAATTCAGTCAGATATGGGTGGGAGGTTACTTTTGTTATGATTATTTGGTGGCTTTGGCGTTGGAGGTGTTTGCGTGTTTTTGAGCAGGAAGGTGTGGGTTGTCTGAATAAGGCTAAGTTTCTTCAGAGGAAAATTGCTGGGTTCAAGGAAGCTTTCGTCTTTGAAGAGCGCACGGGGGTTGGGGATCGATAGGTGGTTTTTATCCGCTAGCGATCGCCAGAAGCTGGATGGTTTAAATTAAACAGAGACAGAGCTATTGAGGGGAATCCCGGATTGGCGTCGGCTGGAGGAGTGTTGCGGGATGCTCATGCCTGCTGGGTTACGGGGTTTGCAGTGAATCTGGAGGTATGTTCGGTAGTCCTTGCTGAGTTGTGGGGCTTCTACTTCGGACTTCGGGTTGCTTGGGGATAAAGGGTGCAGAGGGGTGGTGGTTGAGTTAGATTCTAGAGTTGTGGTCCAGTTGGTTCAGGAAGGCACTGAGAACCGTCGTCGTTGTTACTAGCTTGTGAATGAGTGTCGAAGGTTGTGTGCAAATGATTGGGAGATTCGACTAGTGCATGTGTACCGAGAAGGTAATTGCGCTGCAGATTGGATGGCTAACTTCGTAGGACGTCTATCTTTGGGTTTTCACGAGTGTGAGGAGCTTCCTGCAGGCATCCAAGATGTTCTTTTTTCTGATTATTATAGGACTGATCGTTCCCGGATGATTCGGTCCTAGTTTTCTGTTTTCTGGGTTTATAGCCCTCCATTCGATCCCAAAAAAAAAGTAAACATTTTTGACACATTGACAAAAATAACTATGATTAACTTGTATCTGACGGACTCAATTGTTACCATTTTCATATATTTTTTTCTGTGACGTAATTGATGTTTGGAAGTTCCATTATGACAATTAAATAACAATCACACTAGTTTTTTCAAAATTTCAGCAATATAAAATTGATCTTGTTTAGAAACGTTAGAGCTTAATTTGGACTATTTCGTACGTTAGAACTAAATTTACACTTCACTGAACGTTAGGATGTTGAGCTTATCATTTTTTTTACAAATTTTTTATTTATTTGAATTTTATCTTCTAAATAACCATTTTATCATTATTAATAACTATATTACTCCATTTGTTTCATATTACATGTTTTTTTAAAGAGTTGTATAGAAATTAAGGATATTGGGTTAAATGAACAAACTGGACAACTTTAGGGGATTGTATGCATTTTTTTTACCGTTGGAGGCAAGAACAAAATCCTCCCACGCGCCTCCTGTGTTTGAGACACAAACGTTGACTAGGTCAATGCCACGTCAGATGATAGGGGGTTAAAAGTAGCGTTTTTTTGGAGTTTAGGGGGTTAAAAGGATGTCCCTTAAGTTGAAGGGGTTAAATGAATAAAATGGACAACTTTAGGGGGTTGGGTATGTATTAAGCCAATACGTAATTTAGGAAGAATATAGTAATGTAATAGTTGACAGAATTGTGTACCTTTCTTCTTGATTTTTGTGATAGGCATTTGTGTTTATTCCTTTGTATACGTGTCACTTCTTGATTGGTCCGAAAGCTATATTTCTGCAATAGAGTGACTTGATCATGTAATTTGGATCCGAAGCTCTTTTCTCATTGTTATTTCCGAAAAATCACTTTATAGTTAGATGGACTGGCCGGATATATGAAATAATGGGCCCGAGCTTGTATGTCTAAGCTCACTCTCATATTTCATACCATATCAAGAGCCCTCCTTAGATCTTTGATAACGTCCTTTAGGACTTTCTTGGACATTGAAATGTCATTATTATTATTTCTAATAATGATTAAGTCCATTCACTTGTCCCTTCACTTGACGCGCCGTTTTTCCTTCTTGAATCATTTATTATTTATTTTATTAGTGAATACTTTTTTTAAACCAAAGAAAACGCTTTACTCACCATCTTTTTCATAAACCAAAAGCGATTTCTACTCTTTTTCTCTCCTACCATTTTGTGGCAAGAAATCTGTAAGTTCCTCATAACTTTTACTTCTTCGTCTTCATCTTGAATTTTCTTTTCCTTATGGCTCCTAAAGCCACGATTAAGAAAATTCGTGAAGCTAAAGTTCAAAATCCTCATTTGGAAGATGAAGAGGCTGTTAAGAAACCATTCTCCTTAAGAATTTTGATTTTGATTTTATAGTATTTAACATATAAACAGCGTATTTGGCAATTTTAAAATAAAATGAGTTTTTTCTTCTTCTGATATTTAGATTAAATTCTCTAAAAAGAATATCACCAAATTGAATATTTTCATTGATAATATAAGTGCAAGGACAGATCTAGAGGGGGGCTTGAGCACCCATTGTAGCCGGAAAAACTCCATTAAAGGTTTATATGAAGTTTCAATTTTTAATATAAAAACACCAAAAATTATCAATGGATGATAAAAGACCAAACCATAAAACGAGACATACTTTAGGTGTTAAAGTTAGGTTTACAATAGATTCTGTATATTCTTTGATTTTAAGGAAGAAGATGACTCCCACTAACATCACTGTGAATTTGAAAAAACAAACAAGACACTTCAGGAACGCAACAAAAGAGAATAATGATATATTAAAAAAAATCAAAGAACAATTGACCATGAGAACAATAATTTATTTTTTGTTATAAAAACAACAATATATTAAAAAGTCTCAAATTTATTTATTCCATTTACTATTACTTAATTGATATAAATTTCAAATTATGTCAAAAATTCCAACCACCTCAAACTAGAAAAACCATGATTTAAGGATACATTTGGTAATCTGTATCTAAATCATTTGGTAATATTTTATTTTTAAAATATTTTGATAAGTGACATTTAATCCATTTTAATTGACCGATTTGTTAATTTTGTTTGTCACATTTTATAATTTTTTATACATGATATATACAAGTGACAATTGATTTAATTTTTTTCATATAGACTTATGATGTGGATAAATAAAGAATTACTTTTTTTTTCTTATTCATTACATATTAAGCCTATTAGAAAATAATAATAATAAAATTATTATATTTATATGGCACGTGTCGAAAATTGTGTCATGTGGCAAAAATTTAACAAGTTGGTTAATTTTTTTTATCTAAAATTGATTAAATGTCACGTATGAGAATATTCCATAGACAATTGTTATCAAATAATTACAAAATTTTGGATACCACATGGATCAAATATAGATTTAATCCATGATTTAAAAGATAAGCTAACATACTTTACAATGACTAGATAACTTACGATACACTACATTTTAGGATTTCGAATTTTATTTAAATAATTAATTAAAAAATATTTTATTGATTAACTATACGGTGATAATATTTTATTTGTCAGATATGATGTGGTATCAAATTATTAGCTCGACATATGAATAACGTGGTATATTGAATGTATATTAAAATTGTTCACTATATGGAGCAGCTCCTATCAATAAATCCTTGATCCGTCATTGCGTAAGTTTATTGATAATTGCTGTGGTGAGCAAATATGTACAATGTAAAGGAATTATAATATGCAAATATAAGAGGAAGAAGAATATGATTTCATTAATATCTCATCTAGCAACCAACAAACTCCTTACCTCATACACGTGGGTAGGAAAAACCCAAAAAAAAAAAAACGGATTTTAGTAAAAAGCAATGTTATCAGGTTCGGATCGGACCAGCTGGTCCGATCGGCGGGAAAGCCGGTCCGAGTTTGTCCGGTTATATCAAAGGTGAAATAACCGGAGGGACCCGGGGTTGGACCGGGACCCGGCGGTTGGCCTGTGAACCGGTGTGACCCCGGGTCCATAGAATACGTTGATATATTTCAATTTATTCTGAATTTAATTTATTCGTTATATATTTAAGGCTCAAATTAACAAAAAATAACAAACTAAAAGTTGCTTATAATTTATTTTGGATATATATAATGTATAAAAATATTTTAAATTAATTATATATATTTAATATATATAAAAATATTATTTATTTATTTATTACGTCATCCGGTTCGATCATTCCGATCCATCCGATCCGACTAAATTACCCGTGACCCAAATCTGGTTTGATATTCGATCTGATTCGGATAACATTTGTAAAAAGAGGAAGGTCATGTGCCTAACAAACTTAATATAAAAAAGTACTAAAATAACCACAATTGTAAAAAATATTATATGATATATATAATACAGGAGTGAGATTCATTCTATCATATGTGAACTTTTCCATATAAATGCATAACTAAAGTATGTCTATACGGTTAAAAAAATAGTTTTAAGGTTTCGAGAAGAGTTAATGTAGCTTCCATCTATAAAACATTACAATTTTAATCTTAACAATTATTAAAGGGTGTTGTTAAATATAGCCTCCATTTCTCACCTCTATCTCCATGAAAGGAAAAAATACCCTTTAAATTTTTGGGGTGGGAAATGAAGGACTTTTTCCTCTCTCGATATGCGGGCGTGAGGTAATCATGCCTCACCACAAGGTGAGGCGTGAGGCTATCACGCCTCACCACACGGTGCGGACGTGATAGCCTCACGCCTCACCTTATGGTGAGACGTGATTACCTCATGCCCGCGTGCCGGGTGAGGAAAAAATTGTGGAATTTAACTTGGATTAACCTTTTAGAAATAAAAATTACGGAATTTAACTTGGATTAACCTTTTACAAATAAAAATTAACAACATAAACATTAAAATAAATTAATAAACATAAAATAGTACATATAATATCAAAGTGTTAAAATGTAATAAGTTCTAGTAGATAAACTCATAAAAACATATATCGGTTCGCCCGACGTCACGCGTCCATAAACTCATCCATCTCGCTCCTAATAAGTGGAGCCTCCTCATCAATTCGGCCGGCAGCCGATCGCTGGGTGATACGCCACAACCAGCTAACCCACTGCAAAATAAATAAATAAATATTAAAAAACAAACACATGTAAACTAATATTAAATAATAATAAACTTACATATTCGCTGTTGGAGCGAGCAAGCTGGACCGGTCCATCCTGTCCGGCATGAAGGAGATGAGGATGTGAATATCGCATGTACCAGTCCATGTAAGCAACATCACAGGCAGTGGGATCGTATCCAACTGGCCGGCATCTCCTCCGATCAATGCCCCGAGCCGATGGAAATCTCCCTCAGGTATCGTCAACTGTGACAGAGGAATGCGTGAGCCTGTACGATAAAGACTTCCATGACCATATTGCTCTATCAGGTCTAATACGCTCAGCCGGGATAGACTGAGTATATCTGACCTGACGTATGGCTCGATCCGGCATATACGGCTCAACAATGTCTCTACACCGTATCCAACCGGCCTAGGACACTCGAAGCTGATCATCATCGGGGACATGACCATAAGGCAACCACGTCACCTGCAAAAAATAATACTCAATAATAAATAATATACTATAAATAATACTTAAATTAGAATTAAAATTAAAAATACTGTACTAAAATTATAAATAAAAATATACCAAAATTATAAAATTAAAATTAAAAATATAATTACAGTAAAACCTCTATATAGGAATACGTTTGGGACCGGACAATTTGTATAACAATTGGGAGGTTATTCTTATATAGAGTTTGGTACCAAAAAAAAAAATCAACACTTAAAGTTTATAAATTTAATGTTTAGCATATCAAGTCTACGAGTTTTATTTCCAATACCTAAAGAATTGGAAGAGTTTTGAGTTTAGTTTCCAATACATAAAGAAAAGAGTTTTATGGGAAAATGATAAGAATTTATAGTTAAAGTTGGAATTTGTGTGCCAACTCATATTTAATCTCAATAATTTTTAATTTTTTTAATAAATTTTGTTTAAATCCTTAATACATATATACATTATTTACATAATTATTCCTATATAGAGGTATAGTTTCTAAAGGTGGGACTTGGATTATGTATAACAGTTAACATTTGGGAGGTTATTCTTATTTATAACCGGCCCAAGTTGGGACCGAAATTTTTTATAACAAATTGGAGGTTATTCTTATATAGAGTATTCCTATATAGAGGTTTTACTGTAATACTAAAATTATAAATAAAACTATAATTAATACTAAAATTTTATTAAATAGCTCGGCTGCCGTCATGCAGTCCAGCTGTGCACGTATGGTCTCTAGTCGGGCGGCCGTCCTGCCTGGAACCCCGACCTCCCATCTGCATGCTCGAGGACGGTCAGCTGAGATCCTGAGTGGTAGTCTATGCGGCTGGAACACCGGAAAATACTCGTATATCCACGTCTGTAGTAGGGTCAAACATCCGCAAATACCAGAACAGTCTCCCCTGCTCGCTATCCCTAGCTGCCGATATAACGTAGCAAGTGTAGCAGACCCCCATGAAAGTCCAACTGCCCCTCTAACACCGCCGTGAACCTTAGCCAGATGGTACGACCTAATCCTATCACCACTATTGTCAACAAACAAGGTGGATCCGAGCATAAACCACATCCACGTCGTGGCTCGAGTCGCGTCATCCCTATCATCGCTGGTAAGTTTGTGTACAACATCAACAAATACACCTCCACCACTCCAGTATTTTCAGAGCGGCGACAACAACTCTTCCTGATCCACCCCGAACATCATCTTGGACATGGCATGCAGCCGCTCAGTACTGCATGACTCAGAGACCATCAGACCTTCGATCGGGATACGCAAAATCTGCCATACATCATGCAGTAGAATAGTCATCTTCCTGAACGGTTGTAAAATGACACATATACAATTGTTGATTTTTTTTTTTAGATTTAGGGTTAAAAATAATAATTAAAATAATTTTGACAAACTAAATTATTCTTACCTCAGGTGTTGCACCACTTAACCACACCCCCAAATTCTGACATGCTAATGATCTGTTGTAGCATGTCAGAAACGATCGAAGCTCCCCTCCCAGCATCCGTGAGGCAACATGTCTTAGAAAACTAGGAATCACGGAACCATCAATGGAGCCACCATCCACCTGCCTAGAAACAATCCAGCTGTGGTCCTCACTAGCTTTGGGACGTTTGCTGGTCCCTGAAATTTTAAATAATACTAAAATTATAAATACTATACTAAAAATTAAAAATACTATACTAAAATTAAAATATTATACTCAAATTTTACTATACTATACTAAAATTAAAAATACTATACTAAAATTATACTATACTATACTAAAATTATACTATACTATACTTACTAAAATTATAAAATTATAACTATACTATACTAAAATTATAAAATTATACTATACTAAAATTATACTATACTATACTAAAATTATAAAATTATACTATACTAAAATTATACTATACTATACTAAAATTATAAAATTATACTATACTATACTAAAATTATAAAATTATACTATACTATACTATACTAAAATTATACTATACTATACTATACTAAAATTTAAAATACTATACTCAAATTAAAAGTACCTGTACTCGCAAAGCGACCACCTCTGCGCTGTCTACCCTGGGTCGGCTGCTCATCGCCATAATAATCCGTCGCCGCCTCCGCTCCTCGAATCTCGGGCTGATTCAATACAACCTCCTCAATCGAAGCCCTCCGCACTTGCTGCATCGCAGCCCCTCTCCGTCTACGACCCGATACATCAATACCACGTTGTCTCGTATGCCGGTGTATCCTCTTCGTCCATATCTAGACGACGAGCTGATGACGGGATAGATTTCCCCATGATAGTAGACCGCTCTGTCTACAAAATTACATCAAAAATAAATATGATTTACAACAACTAAATTTACCTATACAATTTACAACCATTAAATTAGAAAAAAATATAATTTACAACCTAAACATTTAACTAAAATTATATCTACAACATAAACATTTAACATTTACAACAATATAATTTACAACAACAAGAACATAAACATTACAACAATATAATTTACAACATTTAACATATAAATTATAATCAAATTAATCTAAACAAATAACAAACAATTAAATTTAATTATATTTATTTAAAAAATAAAAAGCCCCAAATTGCATTCGGACGTATGAACATTACGCCCGCCCTATGGTGCGGGCGTTTCCGGCGATTTTTAAAAATCCCTCACATATTCAAAAACGAACAACAAATCAACAAAATAAAACCGTAAATCGTACCATTTTTGCTTTCCTTTACCGTACCTGTCACGATCCATGGTTTGGTTGAGAAATTAGTCCGGATTTGATCCAATAACGTTTAGCGTGTTTGAAAGGTTTTGGGATTTTGAAAATTTATTCTATAGAGATAGAAAATTGTGGCTTTGGTTTAGTAATTCAAAAATGCCATTAAAAGCTTCATCGTATAAGCCTTATATCAACAGTGAATCCTATTTGATAAAATAAAGCTTTTTTTTTTTTAAATGAAAAATAGTTATGAAATAGAAAATGGAATAGAATGGTTCAGCTATGATGGTCTCACCAACCTCAACTCACTAGTGAGGGAGAAAGTCCAAATTATTATACTTTGACCCCCTCGTCTTATTCCTTTGTGCCAAAGCTATATATATATATAGATAAAAAGAAAGAAAAAGAACGTGGCAAGGGGTGAATGGTCAATGAGAGTAGGCGATGTTAGGTGAGTGACAGATCGGATTTCTACATTACATTACCAATACCATCTTTCTTCCTTATAAAATAAGTGGCCTGCCCTTTGCATTCTAACCTCCCACTCACCAACTCCGTTTCTTATCTCCTTGTTCCATTTTCCTAAAATCAGGTATTTCTTTCCGATCATTTCACTTTCATATTCTGCTTTCTTATTATGCAAATAACTATATTCTTGTGTGCCGTAACCGGAACGAATCGTCATCGTTTTCTCCGTTTAAACTTCACCCACTCCTCTTCCATCAATGATTAATGTGGATCTTCTCGTTAAATTTTGCTTTTCTGGGTTACCACCATTGACCGATTCGATTGCTTCTAATTTCTTTTTTCACTGTTTTTACATACAAATAAAATTAAACTTCTGTTAACAGTTTTCCTACCATTTTTAGCCTTTTCCACGTTAGTTAGGAGTTAGGACAACCTTCAAATCCCGTATACAGTATGTATTTCTACTAATTCAGGTAAAACTTATAATCAAAAAACAGATTTGGGCAAAACTTTATTTTCCATCTTCATTATTATTGCTCAAGTACTATGTTACATGTCATAATCATTATTATTGATTTTTTTTAAATATATAATTCCCTAATTAACTCCATTCCCATGTAATTATGAATTATCATGCGATGCGATGCGATGCGTCAACTGCTAAAAAAGTCAAAGATATTGTGTCTGACCGCTGATCTGTTTGCTATGCAGAAACGGCAGTCAAATTAGCGTAGCAAAAAAAGCGCGTGGAAAAGAAAACGATGATCATCAACGTAAAAGAGTCGACGCTGGTCCAGCCCGCAGAGGAGACGCCGAGAGTTGGGCTGTGGAACTCCAATGTTGATCTAGTGGTCCCGAGGTTCCACACCCCGAGCGTCTACTTCTACAGGCCAACTGGTGCTCCTAATTTCTTCGATCCAGATGTCATCAAGACGGCCCTTAGTAAGGCACTTGTGCCTTTTTATCCCATGGCCGGACGCCTGCGAAGGGATGAGGATGGTCGAATTGAGATTAACTGCAATGCTCAAGGTGTATTACTTGTTCTCGCTGACACCACCTCCGTCGTTGACGACTTCGGCGATTTCGCTCCCACTTTGGAGCTCAAGAAGCTTATTCCTACCGTTGATTACTCCGGCGGGATTTCCACTTTTCCTCTCTTAGTTTTGCAGGTACGCTCTTTCAATTTTTTACTCTGCATTTCGGAAATTAAATTCCATATATTCCTTCATTAAATGATCCTAATTGGTAGTGGGACCTATACTGCAATTGTTGGTAGATTTGTCCATGAATACAGGTGAATTGGTTATGTTTTCAGATAGTGATATTTTGTTAACTAGGTACTTTAGCAACAGACACCAAAAAAATTGAATTCCACATGACATTTCTAACACTACGTACATAAATGCTCTTAGTTTGAAAATCGTTCCTATCATATATTGAAATTTTAACAGTTTTTATTTTCTACTCTCCACTACTTAATCTAAAGATATAATATCATAATTGTCAAAAAAAAAAAAAAAAAATATCATAGTAAATTACAACCAGCCAGTTAACTTCACTCCCAAATAACATTATAATCACTAAACTTCAATTAACATCTCAACAAAGAAATTTTTCAAAAATTTAAGTTGTTTTAAACTATATTTACCATGAAAACACCTCTTATTTTCCAAAATCACAATTTTTTAAACAGTTACTTTGTCTTTCTTAGCCAAACATTTAAATCTGAAACATTGAAACTGTTTAAAATAAAATTTCCATAAGTTTTATACTGAAGGATTACTTGCTATTAAAGTGGTATGTCACTAAGTGTAAAGTTGGGCAACTTTTATGTTAGGCTTTACAGTTAGTGACTATGAAAGTAATTTACCCTCTAATACCTTGTGATTAAACCAATTTACTTGATAGATAAAACCAAAAAATAGCATCTCTGACAATTACCTTGGATTTAATTAGGAGAGTATTTGTTGGGCAAGCTTTAACATAATAGAGAAGTATTTGGCGGCTGTGATCCGGTTATAAATAGAAGTTACTGTAAATGGAGATGACATTATCTTTAGCAACTGATATTCTTTATACCTTGAGAACTTTGTAAATTGCCAAGTTTCAAACTTTTGATGACAATGTACTGTTCCACTGGTGGTGTTATTAATAAGCATAATATTAAAACAAGTGTAGGGTCTGTTTTCTCAGATACGGGCTGATCAACATAACATTTACTTGTCTTAAAGCAATGCTTCATAATTTTATGCCCCACAACTAGAAGGTTTCTCACATCACATGGACTTGAGATAACTTCATTTTAGGTTTTAGGCCTTTTCACATGGAGCTGAGGGCCACAATGACTGTAAAACAAAAGATATTACTGAGCAGGACCACATCTGATTAGACATCATTGTCTTCTCACCTAAATTTGATAGTGATTGACTGGACTAGTAACTCATCTCTTAATCAAACTTGTTGGCTTTCATTGTTTACTTACTTTTTACTCTTCTTAATGAATACAGATCATTTGCTTTAGACTTGAGGATCCATCTAAGTCTGATAGTGATCGATCACTTACTATTTGTAATCATTATGACTTGATCATAATGTTAAACATGTCAGCGACTTCAGACGAATAAGGACTCAGAATTTATAAGTTTTTGAAATTAAAGATTTGATTATTTAAAGCTACGCCTTGAGGAGAAACTGAGATAAGCTTTCAACTGTTAGCGAGTGCAGTTTGTTAGGGCAAAGACATTTGTTTGCGACAAATTCTCAAACTTTTATTTGACAATCGTTATTAATTGAGGCTCACATTTTCTAAGAGCTAAAAACTTACTAGAAAGTGAATGGGATAGGATACTTAGGAAATCGACTCGCATACCCAAAAGTCGTCATTTAAATAGGCTGCATATCTAAATCTAATTGGATAGTAGATTTTCTCTACTTTCCACTCTGTTTGTTTTCTTCTTTGTTCATTGCACAAAGATGCTCTATTATATGACTACTATAGCATGCCACCTGGCAAGCCTTGTCTGAGCACACATATCATGTTATTATCAATTTGATGGAAACTCACCTTTGCCTAAGTGGTCTTGTTTCCTTATTGAAAGGAAACGGTTTTCTATGATATGGCTATTCAAGTCTTTTATAATTTTTCTGATGGGAGTATTATAACTAAAACTTTGGTTGCTTATACTTTAGCAGCTACGGTTAGTGATCATAAGTGCATATATATACTCCATGATTTTCTCACAGTTGATTAAGAGGCATAAAGAGAGTGATTTTCTGTGAAATTGAGCTTTTTTCTGCACTCATCATCTATAAAATGTAGAACAAGCAAGATGATTGAGCATATAAATAACCAACCAGGACTTAGTTTTTTTTTTTTTTTGTCATTTCGTGCATAAAAAAGAAAATACCCATATAGCCTCCAACTATTTATAGACTTCCAGTAACTACTTGGATGTTTTCTGTATGGTCCCCTACAGACTTGTTAGTTCAAATTCGAATTAATGCATGCTTGAATTTACTAATGGTTTTTGGTTTGATTATTTGCAGATAACACACTTCAAGTGCGGTGGAGTTTCGCTTGGTGTTGGTATGCAACACCATGTAGCTGATGGGTTTTCTGGTCTTCACTTTGTGAATACATGGTCAGATATGGCTCGTGGTCTGGACCTTACAGTTCCACCATTCATAGACCGCACCCTCCTCCGTGCCAGAGATCCACCTCAGCCTGCATTCCACCACGTTGAGTATCAACCTCCTCCATCCCTAAAGGCTTGTGCCGAAACCACCAAACCAGATAGCACGACGGTCTCAATTTTCAAGTTATCAAGAGAGCAGCTTAACGTCCTGAAATCTAAGGCAAAAGAAGATGGAAACACTACAAGTTACAGCTCGTATGAGATGTTGGCAGGTCATGTATGGCGATCTACTTGCAGGGCACGTGGACTTGGTGATGATCAAGAAACCAAACTATACATTGCAACTGATGGAAGGTCAAGGTTGCAGCCTCCACTTCCACCGGGTTACTTTGGCAATGTGATATTTACAGCAACACCAATTGCAGTAGGAGGTGATCTGATATCAAAGCCAACATGGTATGCTGCAGGAAGGATTCATGACGCATTGGTTCGCATGGACCATGATTACCTTAGGTCAGCCCTTGATTACCTTGAACTTCAGCCTGATTTGTCTGCGCTTGTTCGAGGGGCACATACTTTTAAGTGCCCAAATCTGGGGATTACTAGCTGGGTTAGGCTGCCAATCCATGATGCAGATTTTGGATGGGGCAGACCCATATTTATGGGGCCTGGTGGTATTGCATACGAGGGTTTATCGTTCATCTTGCCGAGCTCGACAAATGATGGAAGCTTATCAGTAGCAATTGCATTGCAATCAGAACACATGAAACTGTTTGAGAAGTTCATCCATGACATTTAAACAAGTGCTGGGGAATATGACATATACCAGAAATTCTTTGTTTCTTTGTTTCTTGTTGAAAAACTTAATCACCACAATATCTTTCCGTGTTTGTCTTAATTTCAGCAGAAATGAAATGTCCATTAAGGGGAAAGTCCTTGTTGTACACGCTATGCACATATCTCAACTATGGAGAAGAGAAAATTGTATGTGTAATTTAGTGCAACAATCAATTTGACCTTTTCTTCTATTGATTCTGAGCTGAACTCTTCTTTAATCCTACACTTAAAAAATTATGGTTTGATGGCAAGCTTCTGGGATATGTTCTTAAAGACCAATTGAGTGTAGTTCAATTGGTACATCTAATAAATTCATCCCACATCTCAAAAAAAGAAAAAAGAAAAAAGAAAAAAGTGAGTATGAAGATGAAGCATTTATTAAGCAAAAGCAAAATCAATTATTAAAGATAGTAGCATCTTTAAAAAAGAAAAGTTGATGGAATCGAAGATAAATAATCATAAACAGCAGAGCTTTAAGCAAGTAGCAGAAGAAGATAAGAAACTAATGGAAATAAAAGAAAAGGCAGAAAGCTAAAGATAGATAGGCAGGGTGTTGCAGAGTTACAGAAGCACTTTTAGGATTGGGGCGGCGAACAATATTAGAATTAGTCCCATGAGATCCAGTCGATCTCTTCATAGACTGGAAAAGCTGAGCCTTGTTGTGTCCATGGCTGTTTGAAACTGCAGGTTAAAAAAAGATAATTACATGTTTTGAGTTAGGAAGATGAAGCCAGAAGTAGAGTTGGTAGCGTACCATGGATAGTGAAGTCTCCTTCATGTTTTGCTTGAAAGGAAAGGTTTGGTAGGAGATGAGCAGATATGATCAAAAACCATACAACAAACACAAGCTTCATTTCCTTTCCTTTTCCTTGAAGTGGAGTCTCAAATCAAATCTGACAAACAGAAACCAACCAACCCTGCCGTGTGATGTTATTGATTGCTCAATAAGTTGTGATTTTATTAAAACAAGAAATTGAAAGTTTTGTCAATATAAAGTAAGTACTACTTAATTGAGTAACCGTGTGCATTTAATCATTTCCGGTTGTATTTATTTGTTGGACATTTTATAACCACACACTAGTTAGGAAATTATATAATTACAAAAGATAATTAACCAGGGGTAGCCTACTTCTAAAATAAAAAAAAGTATAAAATTCAGAATTCTTTCCAAATACTCATATACTCCTTTATTCTATTCAACCATTAATTAAATCTAGGAATAACTATTCCATAAACTAAAAGCTCAACTTAATTAAACTAAAAGCTTAATCCGATAGTTAAAGGTCCACTACATATTAATATCTGACAATGAAAAACGCAAAAAATGGTAAAAACGGAAAAAGGTGAAAAATGGTTAAAGAGAAAAAACACAAAAACAGTGAAAAATATGAAAAACGTGAAAATGGTAAAAACCGAAAAAACGGTAAAAAAGTGAAAATGCGAAAAAATGGTAAAAATATGAAATACACGAAAAATAGTAAAAACGAGAAACTTAATTTTAAAGCGTTTCACATTTCCATATTCGTTTCGTAATCCGAAACTCTTGAAAACTTGCACAAAATATTTCGGGGTCATGTTTTCATAATTTTAAAAAAAAACTTGTTTCTAGCATGTGTACATAGATAATGACTTGCAAAGATTAGGACATATTAGATTTTGAAGTATGCATTCGATGTGATAGAATTTGTAAAGTTTGTTATTTGATTGAGATTAAGATGGTTTTAATTATACTTAAGGTAAGTTTGTCTTCTGAACTACAAAATTGTTCCATGTTATCGCATTTATGAACCAAACATAAGAATAACTATTTCTAAGGAAAACTATGTTATTCTATTCTATTTTATTCCATATCATTTTTTTTTTTTTGATAACGTTGTTTTCCATTCTATTTCATTGAACCAGCCAACACCTTATCATTATATTGGGCATTTAGGAATACTCAAGCTTTACTTCAAAATGTCTGAACATATAAAACATCACATGAACGTTCATCAAAATTAGAAAAAACAGCAACAACTTTGCTTATCAAATCAGCAGCGATGAATATGGAATTCGATAATTAGAGAAACCAGCAACCAATTCGAAAATTAGATAAAGCGAACGACATTTAACAAATCAACTCTTGGCTCACCTTATCAAACATATTTAGCTTCTCAAATTGACTGATGAGTGCTACGCAGAGATCATTCGTGTTGCTTCTAGTGAATATCTCGAAATCGTGTTGAGGAAATAGTTTTTCTAATGGGTTGTTGAGTAAATATCTCGCAATCGTTCGAGAAATTTGAGTTTGAGAAGGAGAAATAACACCTAATGGGATGGCTTCTAGTGAATTGAGTTTTAATTGGGCTATGTGTACATTAAAGCCCATGTTGCGGTTTTCTAATTCTGCCACAACAAAAGGGCGGGCTAAAGCCCAAGAGGCAGTTAATAAATGGGCTGCTATAAAAAGGCCTCTAAAGGAGCAGTTTTTTGTAATGAACATATAATTTTGTGCAAGATTTTCAACTAAGCAAATGGAAAACTTGTTATCTACCAATATTACTTAAGTTGTGGCATTCCAACACTAATCCAAATTGCATTACCAAGTGAAAATACATAGCCATATTGCAATCATCAAAGCTTCCAATCCATTGTTGTATGAATAGCCAATCAACTCTTCCTTGAACCAAATAATAAAATCAATTGTCCCATTGCAAACCTTTAATTATTAGTGATTTGCAATTCTTCATTTTTTTTTGAGTAATTGCGATTCTTCATGATTCTACTCAATCTCCATACCTAGATAGTAGTGCATAAAGTGTTGGATTCTTCATTTTGACCTATGATACTATAAATGATGAGAAAGATGAATATAATGATGAGGAGAAGTTGAAGGTAAAAGAAAGTGTTCACGAAGAAAGAAGAATACGATGTTATTGATTTGGATAATAATGTTGCTATTAATGAACATGATGTTCCTTCTATTGATTCTAATTCATTAGATCCTCTTGAGACACTTTCTTTGATTTCTATCATCGGATGATGTTATTTTTGAAGATGATAGTAAAATGATAGGGAGTGTTCTTGAATCTTTGAAGTCTGATATTGATAGGAAAGATGATGAATAATCAAAAGAAGATAAGCCATCAAAGCTCTTGACAGTTTGAAGCTAAGATTATGGTTTTTATTTGTATTTCTATTATTTGTTTGTTTTTTTGGGTTATTGTCTTTTTATTTGTAATTTTTTTTTAGAAAAGTGATAGTATTAATAATAAAGGCGGTGTCATTGTTGCTGAGAATGAGGATTTTAGTAAAATTAAAAAGAGCAAAGTTGAAAGTTGTTTTGATTTTTTTTTGGAGAATTTTCCATTTGAAATTAGTTTGATGCATTTTGCAGTATGTTTCTTCATTAAAATAAGAAAGAGAATTATATGAGGTACTTATGCATTGAATGACCAACTAGGATAGTAGACTCATGAATGGATAAGCAAACATGTTATTAATTGGGTTAAGGTTGATTCTTTAAAGAAAAAGAACCAGTAGTTTGTTTCCTGATTGTTGTTTTTATTATTACATTTCCTCTGTTTTTTTTTATAAACCATTACAGGGTGTTTCATACAAATTAAGAAACATAATTAATTTAAAGTCAAATTAGTAATCCAACCTTAATTAATATATGTGAGCGCTCGCCTCCACACTTTTTTTTTATTTACGTGAAAAGCAATTTAATGCCATACAACGTCACTTACCATTATATTAGGATGCCACTGGGGAGTGTTACCAATTCCTCGGCTTTTTATTCTGAATGGAGCCAAGCTCAACTGGACAGGCGAGGCGTGATTTCTTCTGAGGCTCCTCCCCGCTAGACTCGTCCCCACGCAGGCATGACTAAGGTAAATTTTGACGCCTCTCTTTTCCCTCAGATAGGCCAGGCAGGATATGGGTTTGTTGCTCGCTCTTCAACTATGTTTCTGGCAGTAGGCAGCAGTTGCAGCGGTTTGATTTCGGATCCGTTTTTGGCGAAGGTCTTAGCATGCCGGGCAACGCTCCTCTGGCTGGTGGAGAAGGGGTGGAGTAATGCCTTGGTCGAGTCAGACTCACAACTCCTGGTAAGTGCCCTTCGTAGCGAAGCTGGGAGCTCCTCGAGTATTGACCTGTTATTAGGCGGCTGCCAATCTCTTTTACAGTGAATTGTCGGCTGTTCTGTTTGCTTTGTTAAGCGATCCACGAATCAGGTTGCCCATGCTTAGTGGTCTCAACGACTGATCGCGGGGTTTGGGTTAATGTCCCGCCCCATTTTTTGTGTAACGTTTTGTTGGCTGATTTGTAAAGGTTCTGTTTAAAAAAAAATATATATATATATAGAGGAATGAGCATCAAGGAAGAATTTTCAAACTTTGAACAGAATAGGATAGTACATAATAGTAGGCATATACATATGAATTTCACGTGGAAAGCATCACATTATGAAAGAATAAGAAAGAGAGGCCCATTACCATTAGTGAAAGACAGTGTAAAAAAGATTATTCCCACATTATTATTCATCTCACATTTTCAGTGTGCAATAACAATTTATAATTAAGATGTCAATCTTCACTTGGAAGCTCTAAACTTCTCTTTAAATGATTGTAACACAACAAGTTAAGTTAACTTCTTTGTTTATTGGATCATAGTCTTATTCCCTTCTGTTCGTATTTAGAATTTTGTCATTTTGTCCATGTAGTATTATTAGTAATGTTTGTTCATCAGGTATTCTCATTCTGGATACAAAATTATTTAGTTTGTTAAATTTTCCGTATGACATAATTTTTAACGTGTGGCATGCAGACATACCAATTGTTTTTTTCCGTATAGGCTTAATATGTTGATAAATGATGAATTATTTTTTTCTTATTTATCTATCTATACAACAACAACAAAGCCTTAGTCCCGAAATGATTCGGAGTCTGCTAACATGAACCATCATATAAAACCGTGAAATCAAGTCGTGTCAGCGACACAAATTCTCTCCCTCCACTCTTTCCTATCCACTACCATATTTTCCTCAATCCCCAATACACTCATATCACTCTCGATCACCCTCCTCCAAGTTTGCTTAGGTCTTCCCCTACCCCTCACCACTACATCCTTTTGCCACTCTTCAGTCCTCCTAACCGGCGCATCAAGCGCTCTTCGTCTTACATGGCCAAACCACCTTAGTCGGTTTCCCTCATTTTATTCTCAATAGATGTAATCCCTACTTTTGTCCTAATTATTTCATTACTCACCCGATCCTTTCTCGTATGACCACACATCCATCTCAACATACGCATCTCCGCCACCGACATCTTATGAGTGTGACAGTGTTTCACTGCTCAACACTCCGTACCATATAACAATGATGGTCTGATTGCCGTACGGTAGAATTTTCCCTTCAATCTATTTGGAATGCCGGGGTCACAAAGAAAACCCGTAGCACTCTTCCACTTCGCCCAACCAGATTTAATCCTATGAGCAACATCTCCATCTACTTCTCCACCCGTTTGGATAATAGATCCTAAATACCGAAAGCAATCCGATGCCTGAACAACTCTCCCATCTAGGGTGATTGTCCCTGCCTCCCTACTCATATCGCCGCTAAACTTACACTCCAAATATTCTGTCTTACTTCGGCTCAGCTTAAAGCCTCTAGATTCTAAAGTTTGTCTCCATAGTTCCAACTTCCTCTCCACGCCTTCTTTCGTCTCATCAACCAATACAATATCATCTGCAAACAACATGCACCATGGTATACCATCTTGAAGTGAACTCGTTAGTTCATCCATAACGATGACAAAAAGAAATGGGCTTAGTGCAGAACCTTGATGCACTCCAATCGTAATAGGGAACTCTTCAGTCTTCCCAACACTGGTGCGTACACTCGTGCATGCTCCCTCATACATGTCCTTTATGATGTCAACATATTTCCGCGAAATGCCTTTCCTTATTAGGGCCCACCAAAGTACTTCCCTTGGTACCTTATCATATGCCTTCTCCAAGTCAATGAAAACCATATGCAAGTCTTTCTTCTTATTTCGATAGTGCTCCATTAATTGTCTCATTAGGTGGATGGCTTCCATAGTTGATCTTCCCGGCATAAAGCCAAACTGGTTTTCCGAGATCTTCACCGTCCTCCTTAGCCTTTGTTCGATCACTCGCTCCCACAGTTTCATAGTGTGACTCATTAATTTGATTCCTCGATAGTTGGCACAGTCTTGGACATCGCCTTTGTTCTTATACAACGAGATTAGGATACTTTTCCTCCATTCGGATGACATTTTATTGTTTCTCCAAATTTTGTTGAAGAACGTCGTCAACCATTCGATTCCTCTATCTCCCAAACATCTCCAAATCTCAATAGGGATGCCATCAGGTCCTACTGCTTTTTTTCAATCTCATCTTATTTAATGCCATTTTGACTTCACCCTTTCGTAAAAAATAATAAAAAATTATTAAAATGGGAGTAAGACTATCATTGTAAAAAGTTTTTACAATTCTAATAAATTTTACGAATGAAGAAAAACAAATATATGATTTTTTTAAAAATTATAAAAAACTTATAATAATATTTAATTTTAGTTTAAAGATATAATATTAAAAAATAATTACAATTTAAGAAAATTAATGATACATTTTTTCAAGTATATTAATTTCGGTGTATATGTAGTTTAAAAACTTCATTAAAATTAATTAGATTAAATTTGAAAACTAAAAGATAATTTTTTTTTTTTGTATATAACTAGGGGCAATTTTGGACTTTCATTTACAAAAACAAATAAGAGGAATAAAGAATTGATTAAGATAAAACTTAAGAACTTTATAATAATATGATGGATTTACTAGCGTGTTAAGTAAAAACATAAGGACTTTATAATTATTTACCCTATATCATATTTTTACAATTGTTATGCACATGACCTTCCTCTTTTTACTGAGATTGGTTTATTTTATTTTATTTTTTGGTTTTTCCTACCTATGTGTATGAGGTAAGGAGTTTGTTGGTTGCTGGATGAGATATTAATAAAATCTTATTTTCTTCGTCTTATATTTGGTATTATAATTCCTCTCCATTGTGTTCTTATTTGCTCACCATAGCAGTTATCAATACACATACGCAGTGACGGATATTTATTGATAGAGATTGCTCCATATGGTAAACAATTTTAATATACATTTAATACACCACGCTATCCATGTGTCACGCTAATAATTTGATAACACATCATATCTGACAAATAAAATATTATCACTGTATAGTTAATCAATAAAATATTTTTTAATTAATTATTTAAATAAAATTCGAAATCCTAAAATGTAGTGTATTTAGTCATTGTAAATATATTAGCTTATCTTTTAAATCACGGATTAAATCCATATTTGATCTATGTGGTATCCAAATTTTATCATTATTTGATAACATTTGTCTATGGAACATTCTCATATGTGACATTTAATCAATTTTGGATAAAAAAAAATTAACCAATTTGTTAACTTTTTGTCACGTGACACAATTTTTGACACATGACATATAAAACCGAAAAAACGTAAAAATAGTTGTTGGGGGTAAATGTAATTTTTACATTTATTTATATTTTTACCATAGGTTATAATTATAACCTAAGTTTACTAATTTTTACATTTATTCGTATTCAAACCATATGTTATAATTATAACTTATAGTTTGTCATTTTTATCATTTTGATGTAAAAAATAAAGGAAATAAAAAAATATATAAAATAAAAAAAGAAATAGTCAAAAGAAGAGAAGAAAGTGGGTTAGTGGGTGACAAAGTAGTGGGTGACAAAGTGGAAAATGCCACTAAACTAACTTTCTTAATGCAGGAAATCCGAAATAGGCCACTGATCACTTTTGATTAATTTTTTCGACAAGCTAAACGTTCAAGAACTTCAGAAGTGAGCTTGGATCCAGAAAATAGACGTCCCCAGCTTTATGGATCCATCTTCAGCAGCACCATAGGACGAACACAGAGAGAGCAGGAATTTTACGAAGTCAGCTGCAGAAAAACAAGCAATTTCGGATCAACTTACACAAGCCAAATTGAGGCCTAAAAATAAGGAAGCACTACTCCATTTTGTGCTTAGTGGAGTCATGGTATGAGTAGTGGGTAAATGAGTGTTTAGTGGGTGCAAATTCATCCTATAAATAACCTTTCTTCTTCTTCATTCAACTCCCCCCCTATAATCAATACAAAACCAATATCAATACCAAAATAATCAATCCAATACAACAATACACAACACTTATCAATACAATTCTCAAAAATATATTCAGCCTATTCATATATTTCTAGCCAAATTCGGTCCCAATTCGTCCATATTCATCACTAAACACAATTCTCAAGCTTCCAAGCCAATTTCAATCATTAATCCTTGATTCTTATCATCAATTTTAGCTACAATCGCTATAATCTCAAGCTTTCGTTCATCAAACTGAACATCAATTTACATCAGCCCCCTTTGCCCGATTTGAGCCACTAAAATCATCCCTCTCGGTCCTTGATTCGGTATAATTTGCTCTTTTTCCGACCAAACACAAATCTGATTCGTTTTTCCTACTCAAATTCACATCCAAAAACTCAATTTCCTAGCCAAAATACCAATTTTATCACAGCAATCCTAATTTCCAAATATTCAAGCCCAATCAATTAAGCCCATTAAACACACGTTTTACTCACTTCAAGCATCGGTCTCGGGATAACGACCTCAGGCAGACACAACGTTTCAACGCGACGCTTCGACGCAACGGTTCACCGCTTCAGTTAATTTATTTCAATTGTTCATTTCAATCTCAATTATAATCATATTTATTGCTTTTGACATTGTGGATATTAAATTTGCTATTTGTCTTGGCTGTAATTATTCTCATTCGATTGATTGTAACCCAAAACTCTTAATTTAAAGTAAATATAAAGAAAAATTCCCAAATTCTTGCGTTTGCTTTATTATTACTACATTTTTAATTACTGAAAACTATTGGTCCAATTCTAGTTAAAGTTGTGCTGACGGCAACTAGGAACACAGGGAAACATTTTCACAATCCTTGCTTTTCCTGTACAATTGTTTGATTATTAGCCAGTTATTCATTAGACACAGGCGCATATCTATAAAAACCGTTTTCTTAAACGTAGGTTGAGAACCTAATTCTCTGGCACGCCCGCATTTTCCCACACAAATCAAGGTTGTAAAAGGAATATTTTTGTTACTCAAAAATATCGCCAACAATAGTGAAAATGCGAAAAATGGTAAACATATTAAAAATACGAAAAATAGTAAAAATGAGAAACTTAATTTTAAAGCGTTTCACATTTCATATTCGTTTCGTAATCCGAAACTCTTGAAAACTTGTACAAAATATTTCGGGGTCATGTTTTCATAATTTAAAAAAAAAAATTGAAACTTGTTTCTAGCATGTGTACATAGATAATGACTTGCAAAGATTAGGACATATTATATTTTGAAGTATGCATTCATGTGATAGAATTTGTAAAGTTTGTTATTTGATTGACATTAAGTTGGTTTCAATTATACTTAAGGTAAGTTTGTATTTTGAGCTACAACATTGTTCCATATCATCGCATTTTATGAACCAAACATAAGAATAACTATTTCTAAAGAATAGCTATACTATTCTATTCTATTTTATTCTATATCATTTTTTTTTTTTTTATAATGTTGTTTTCCATTCTATTTCATTGAACACCGTATCATCATATTAGACATTTAGGAATACTCAAGCTTTACTTCACAATGTCTCAACATATAAAACATCACATGAACATATAATTTTGTGCAAGATTTTCAGCTAAGAAAATGGAAAGCTTGTTATCTACCAATATTGATAGGAAAGCTGATGAATAATCAAAAGAAGATAAGTATAAAGCTCTTGACAGTTTGAAGGTAAGATTATGGTTTTTATTTGTATTTTTATTATTTGTTTGTTTTTTTTTGGGGTTATTGTCTTTTTATTTGTAATTTTTTCTTTAGAAAAGTAATAGTATTAATAATGAAGATGATGTTATTGTCGCTGCGAATGAGGATTTTAGTAAAATTAAAAAGAGCGAAGTTGAAAGTTGTTTTGAATTTTTTGGAGAATTTTCCTTTTGAAATCAGTTTGATGCATTTTGCAATATGTTTTCTTCATTAAAATAAGAGAGAGAATTATATGAGGTACTTATGCATTGAACGACCAACTAGGATAGTAGGCTGCATGTTATTAATTGGATTAAAGTTGATTCTTTAAAGAAAAAAAACTAGTAGTTTGTTTCCTGATTGTTGTTTTTATTATTATATTCCCTATGTTCCCTTTTATAAGTCATTATAGGTGTTCCATACAAATTAAGAAACATAATTAATTTAAAGTCAAATTAGTAATCCAATCTTAATTAATATCTGTGAGCGCTCGCCTCCACATTTCTTTTTACTTACGTGAAAAGCGGTTTAATGTCTTACACCGTCACTTACCGTTGTTTTAGGACGCCACTGGGGAGTGTTGCCAATTCCTCGGCTTTTTATTCTGAATGGAGCCAAGCTCAACTGGACAGGCGAGACTTGATTTCTTCTGAGGCTCCTCCCCGCTAGACTCGTCCCTAGGCAGGCATGACTAAGGTAAATTTTGACGCCTCTCTTTTGTTGGTCCTTTATAACGTTACAAGTATAGTTCCAAGGGGGGGTTAGGAACTATTTAAACTTTTTCTTAATTTAGGGCAGACTTCTTTTCTTAGGAGAAAAGGTTTTAACAGCGGCGCTAAGTAAACAGCAAGATACTGGCTTAGTCAACTGGTGACTAGGTCAGTTTCTTAACTTGAGTCAGGAGATAGCACTTAGAGTCTATTCCTGAGCTCAGATGTTTGATGCGCACAACTCAGCTTGACCTCTTTACTTGGTCAGTTTTTGGTTATTTAAGCAAGCAATACATATAAGGAGTTTAAGGTAAGAAATACGTTACTCAGCAGATTTATCCAGGTTCGACTTCTAAGCCTACGTCCTGTCCCCGGAACACGTTCCAAGCTTTCGAATCCTCTACTAAGCTCTTTAAAGGTAGAGCCTCAAACCTTTTACAATCTTAGCAACTGAGTATAACAAGAGTACCTTCCTCTATACCTCTACTCAATCCTAATCTCTCGCTGAGTACTATAACCGAGTACTCAGCCTCTCCTTTCTAATCTCTAGAAATGATAAGTGTTTGTCCTAAACAATGATTGCTAAGACACCTTGGATGATTGAATAATCACTCTAGACTTTTACACAAAAGATATGAAATTTAGTGTAAGATTGCTTTGCTTTTTTGCTTGCAGAACTTGCGTAGAAATTTGGTCAGCGTAATGGCTTGATCAAGTTCTGTGTTGAATGAAGCTTCTGATGGCACTATTTATAGAGACGTCTTGAGGCATCGGTCATTTTGAATTTCGAAATAACCATTGGAGGGAAACGACTTCCTGTCGTTGTCATCCTGACTTGCTCAGAGCTCTCGGCCAATCAGATTTGAGTATCTTCTGTCCTCGGTCAGCTTTTGGTCAGCTCGGCAGAATGTCTCTCCTTTTATGGTAAAGTCAACTGGACAGCATACTGTGTCGTCTGAACTTTACCCGAAGTGGAAACACTTTGTCTGGAAGTTTTCCTTAGCCAGCTGCTGTCTTGTACGCTTTGTCGAATCAACTCAGCAGCTTCGTTCCGAAGTTGTTCCCTGAAGGTCTTCTAGATCCTTCTTCCGCTGAGTTGCGTTTTGTCCATAACGACAACGTTTTGACATACGCGGGCCGAGTTATCTTGAACCGTTTGACTTGGGCTTTGACTCTTGTATTGGGCTTGGGCCTTTTAATCCTTATGTCTTATAAGCAATTTAACTCAATATTGAACAAACACATTAGTAGAATAAATCAAAGCATTTAAACTTAGTGTGTTTAGAATATGTTTTTAATTATACTTAAACAATTTTGTCAAATCAAAATTATGTGGAAAGGTATTTCAACAAACTCCCCCATTTTGATGTTGGCAAAACTATTCAGCGAGGAACTGAGTGTTGAGCTCCCCCATGATAGTTGACTTATTATAACTTAGCAAACTCCCCCGTAAGGGTTGAGCTACTGACTTAGTTTTACTCTAAACATTTAAAGGTTTTAATCGAGTAAGTCTAAGGTCAGTTTTCAGATATAGGTCAGCTCATGGATCATATTCTATCTTACTCAGTGTTTAAGCGGAAATTATAGCATTCAGAGAGCGCTGAGTAATTTGTTATTCAATGAGTTTTATAAGACGATGTTTTATAAACATTCAAGTCAATGTCAAACATGTTATCAGCATTGGGTTCAATCAATAACTTTTATAAGCCTTTAAACATAGCTGATTTAATTGAAGATACATAATGACATAATACACAACATCGTATAAAAATAATTCATAACTCAGAGTTTGAACAGAAGATGCAAGTATTGATATTTAATATAGGTACTCAGCGTTTACAAACAAAAGTTCAAGACAGGCATAGAGACTACATATTTAGCCTATACTGAGCTAGCCTATATCTATTTCTTTCTCTTCTGTTTGGACTGACTAGACTCATGCTGTGTTCTCACTTGTTCTTTCTCCCCCGTTTTGTCAACATCGGGAGGAGGAATCCTAAAGGTGTCGGTTAAGACGGCTCTGGTCAGTTCTGTGGACAGCGCTTTAAGTCTATCGACGCTTTCATTGACACCATCAAAGATAGCCACTCCATTATCTGAGACCTCGGAGGGTATATTAAGCTCAGCAGCGCTGATCATGCTGACTATAAAAGCTTAAGATTTACCTACCCAAGTAAGTGCATCAGTTAGACCAGCAAGGACTTGATGGAATGTCTTCAGTAAGGAGGTGTCATAGTATTGACGCTGAACATTGCTGTGACGTATATGGTTAAAGGTTTGTCTGGTGATGGATAGCATTTCATTTTGCTTCATAGCGTCAGTATCCATCTCTTGCTTGTTCAGATTCAGCAATCGAACGGCCTCACTAATTTGCTACACTGAGCACTGAGAATAGGAGACCATTTGCTCGTTGGTTTTGATTTGCTAGGTGTGAAGCTGAGCAAAGAGCATTTTAACTTCATCAGAAGTAGCATAGCGTGTGTTCGCAGCTGACAAAGTCTGAACTTGTTCTTGAAGAGCGTTGAGATGTTGAACTGTTGTCAGCTGGATCTCAGCCAGCTTTGCAATGGAATCCTGCTTAGCTTGCTGTGCTTGAAAGGTAATGATGACATTCAGCAAATCCTTGAATCCCTTAACTTCGTGGAGAAGCTGAGTGACTTGGGAAAGCTGAGTTGTCTTAATAGTGGAAGACCCAGCAGGAGGAGGAGTAGTTTGTTGAAGGTCTTTGATCAATGCTTGCACTGAGTCGATTATTCTTTTGCCAGACTTAGTGGCATTTATGTAACTTTGAGAGCCTTCATTAAGTTGTCTAGTGACATCAGTATGACCGGTTGGAAGAGGAGTCAAGGGAATGACGTGGTCAGTGACTGGAAGTGAGTTTCCAATCTGCACTTGTGTTTCAGGTAGAACTGATTGATCGATAGAGGTGTTGATTGGAGAAGAAGTAATCCGGATGCTGTTGGTGCTAATTGAGGCAGGAATGTTCTGAGTCAGCACAAGACTTGGATTGACAGCATCGATGGGAATTGATTCCACTTGACTCATAGAATTTGCAGAAGCATTCAAGTCGGCATGTTCCTTTAGTGAAGAAACAGAGGCTTGCTTTTCTAGAGAAGCTGGTGGAGTAGAGGATGGTTGCTTTCTGAAAATTTTTAGCTTAAGTGCAGAGGGGTCCTTGGTTGGCTTCTGAATAACAAAGTCATGAAGGGTTGGTTGTTAAATAGGAATGTCACTGACTGTCGTCTGACCTGCCTTAATCAATCTTTTTCTGCGAGGAGGAGGAGTGTCATCTTGGATAGACTCTCCTGAGTGAGATGGAGAAGTTTCTTCTTGATCAGCTTCTTGATTAGCATTAAGCTGGTCAGATTTTTCTTGTACTTGATCAACATTGTGTTGGTCATGTTCTTGTTCTTCTCCAGTAGCCAACTCAGTATTGGCTTGCTCAGCTTCAACCTCACTGGTTGTTTCCTCATTGTCCTCAGCGTCATCCTGACCGATGGCCTCTTCTTCTTCATCATCTTCTGAACTGTCACCATCTAGCTCTTCCTCAACTTGTGCAATGAACTGATCGTCCAAATGCACCTCATCTTCTTGATGCTCAGCTACAGTTCCTAGACACTGTGTGTAGTGAGAGTCACCAGGAACAATGACGTCAGTAGGGATAGCATCAATTGGAGTCAATGAAGAAGACTTCTGCTTCTTTTGAGGTTGCTCATCAGCATCTTGTCTTTCCTCAATTTCAGGCTCATCTTGCCTGCTCATTTTCTCAGCTAACTTAGGTCTCTCCTGACCTGGTTCAGCAACTGACTTAGGCTTCTTTGCCTTAGGCTCAGCCTTCTTTGAAGGGGTCTCAATAGCTTTCCTCTTGCGGGTAGCTGGAGCCTTAGTTCTTCTCCCTTTCTTCGGGACAGCTGTTTCCTCAGCTTGTTGTTCACCAGCAGCAGCAGTTTTTCCTTTCTTCAGCGGTTGATTGAACTTCAAAGCCCTCAGTGAAGGTGCTGTGATTTCAGATCCTCTAGCTTTAACTTCATCAGTTAGGTCTATTTGATGATCAATGAGGATCCTGGTGATGAGCGAGCCCAGCCTTAGAGTTCCAGTGCTTCGTAGGAACCCAGCAATCAGGAATACTGGCATGTTGATCGGTTTGTATTTCAGCATATGTCATATGAAGCATTGCTCAAAGTTCGTTGCTGAGGTGGTGCAGTTGATCTTAGGATAAATGAAGTAGGTCAGCAAATAGTGAGCCATCTTTTGGTGTTGTCCCATAGAGGAACTGGAGAATTCTCCTGAGTGGCCTTCAGGTTTACAGAAGGTGACTTCGTACCCAGTACCGTCATGATCTCCAGATCTTCTCAGCTTTGCTCCTTCATTTTTCAACTTCAGCAAATTCGCCAAATAGGTGGGATTGATGAAAATCGTTTTCCCCCTTACTACTGTTGCCAGATAGTCCTGGTTATCATCAGCGACTTGGAGGTTCTTGTAGAATTCCCTTACTAGGTCAGGATAGGTGTGATCCCTAATGGAGAACAGCTCGGTCCATCCATTTTGCGAGATCCATTCGCAGAAGGGTTGCTCGGAAGTCACGAAGTTCTCAGAGACCCATCGTGAGAAGTCCACCTTCCATTCGCTAATGTTATCAAAAACCTTGGTATAGGTTCTGATTTTGGTCGGTTTTCCTTTGGAGGAGGTAGCTTGTCCAATTTTTCCTTTACTCGGCGTGGTGACCTTGGTAGTTTCAGGCACAGAAGTTTGCCTGGAGGGTTCATCGGAGCTGGTCTTAGGGTGACCGGCACCGGAGATGTTGACGGAAAATTTAGTCATAGTTTCAGAACAAGTTTGGGAAGCTTTGAGAGTTTTTAGAGAGAAAGCTTTGCCTTAGAATTCGGTAGGTGTAAAGAAAATAAATAATGAGGATTTACCCATTATTTATAGCGGTGAAGAGTGGATCTTATCGAATCCATATGTCAGTTTTGTCTTGGGATTGTCAACCGGCAAAGATCCTGGCATTTATGACACATTCGGCGCGTACGTCATCCTAGGTGGCTGTTCGCGTGCTTAAGCATTAAGTGCAACAGATCTAACACTCAGCGTTTAGAATACTAAGCGTTTTGGATTCTGAGTGGTCAGTAGTATATGAAAGGATGATTTCTCAGTTTAAGATTACTACTCTGTGTGCATATTGACTCAGTATTGATGTGTATTTTGTGTTAAGTACTCAGCATAACAATCACTCAGCATGCATTTGCATAAATCATTCAGCATAGTAATTCACTCAGCATAAATTTACATTTTAGAACAGGAATTTACTGAAGAGGATTAAACATACCAATGGCTTCTCTCAGTATGCTGAACTGTTCACGAGCCAGTGGCTTTGTGAAGATATCCGCAAGCTGCTCATCCGTTGGGACGTAGGTCAGCTTTATCTCACCTTTGAGTACATGGTCTCTAATAAAGTGATGCCTTATGCTGACATGCTTCATTCTGCTGTGTTGAATTGGGTTCTTTGATAGATCAATTGCACTTTTGTTGTCGCATTTGACCTCAATTGTCTTTGTTTGAACACCATAGTCTTCAAGCTGTTGCTTAATCCATAGGACTTGAGCAACACAATGATCAGCAGCAATGTACTCAGCTTCAGTGGTAGACAAGGCTACTGACGCCTGCTTCTTGCTGAACCAAGATACAAGACAGCTTCCTAAGAAATGACATCCTCTAGAGGTGATTTTTCGTTCTAGCTTGTCTCGACCATAGTCAGCGTCAGTGTATCCAACGAGTGTAAAGCCATGTGTGTTGGGATACCATAAACCTGCGTTCACTGAGCTTTGCAAGTATCTAAGGATTCTTTTTACAGCTATGTAATGAGATTCCTTAGGGTTAGATTGATATCTAGCACAGTAGCATACTAAGAACTGAATGTCCGGTCTACTGGCTGTTAAGTAAAGTAGAGAGCATATCATACCTCGATACAATTTGCTGTCTAATGACTTACCATTCTCGTCAGCGCAGAGGACAGTGTCAGTGCCCATAGGAGTGGATATTGGCTTGCAATTTTCCAAGTCATATTTCTTTAATATCTCCTTGGCAAATTTAGCTTGACTGATGAAGATTCCATTCTTTCCTTGTTTTATTTGAAGTCCGAGGAAGAAGTTGAGTTCTCCCATCATCGACATTTCAAACTCAGTCTGCATTTGTTTGCTAAATTCCTTGCACATTGATTCGTTAGTTGCACCAAATATTATATCATCAACATAAATTTGAGCCACCAGGGTATCTTTACCCTTTCTCTTAATGAATAAGGTTGTATCAGCTTTGCCCTTGACATAATTTCTAGTCAGCAGGAAACTGGTCAGCCTCTCATACCAAGCACGTGGTGCTTGCTTGAGGCCGTACAGAGCTTTTTTGAGTTTATAAACGTGGTTTGGGAATTTTGGATCCTCAAACCCTGGAGGTTGATTAATATAAACTTCCTCGTTTATAACTCCATTAAGAAATGCACTCTTAACATCCATTTGGAATAATTTAAAGTTCATGTAAGATGCATATGCACATAAGATCCTAATAGCTTCTAGCCTTGCCACTGGGGCAAAGGTCTCACCGTAGTCAATACCTTCTTACTGACTGTAGCCCTGAGCTACAAGCCTTGCTTTGTTCCTGACTACATTTCCTTTCTCATCCAGTTTGTTGCGGAAGACCCATCTTGTTCCAATGGTCTTCTGATTCCTTGGATGTGGCACTAGCTCCCATACATCGTTTCTTCTGAATTGGTCAAGTTCCTCTTGCATTGCGCTCATCCAGAATTCATCTTCCTCAGCATCAGCGAAGTTCTTAGGTTCCTGAACTGAGACGAAGGCTACATTGCTAAGGTACCTCCTGAGTTGATTCCTCGTCATCAGGGTATTCCCAGCAGAATCAAGGATTGCACTCTCTGAGTGCCCTCTTGGAATCCTTATCTCTTTAGGTAGATTTATGTCTTGTGCTGTCTGTGTTTCAACAATCTCTGCAGAAGTAGACTGGTCAGTGAAAACAATCTTAGGTTCACTCTTACTCTTGGTCAGCCTTTTAGTAAATGACTCAGCAGCTGGTTCTTGGTCAGCGGTTACTGAGTGTGGATCATCCTCGGTCAGTGGCTGGTATCTACCTGTAGGGTTAGTCTCGTCGAACTCAACATGTACTGACTCTTCTAAAACTTGAGTTCGTTTATTGAAAACTCTGTATGCTTTGCTGTTTGTTGAGTAGCCTAAAAAGATAGCCTCATCAGCTTTTGAGTCGAACTTTGCTAAGCTATCTTTGGTATTCAAAATAAAACATTTACAGCCAAAGGCACGAAATTATCCAATGTTGGGCTTTCGTCCTTTCCAAAGTTCATAGGGGGTTTTCTTTAATATAGGTCTAACTAGAGCCCTATTAAGAATATAGCACGCTGTGTTAACAGCCTCTCCCCAAAAATACTTTGGAAGCCTATGCTCATCCAGCATTGTCCTGGCTATTTCAACCAGAGTTCTGTTCTTCCTTTCAACAACCCCATTTTGTTGAGGTGTTCTAGGAGCAGAAAAATTATGGTCAATGCCGCTGGCTTCACAGAATTCAACAAACTTTTGGTTTTTGAATTCTCCACCATTATCACTTCGGATGTGAGCCAATTTTAGGTCTTTATCATTTTCAATTTTTCTAACCAAATTTGAAAATGTCTCAAAGGTCTCATCCTTGCTACTCAGCAAGATGACCCAAGTGTACCGAGAGAAGTAATCTACAATGACCAAGGAAAATCTTCTTCCACCCAGACTCAGCGGCTGGACTGGATCGAAGAGATCCAAGTGTAGTAACTCTAACGGACGCTTAGTTGAGACAATGTTTTTACTGTGAAAAGATTGTTTGGTTTGTTTTCTAGCTTGGCAAGCGTGGCATAATTGATCTTTTTCAAATTTAAGTTCAGGCAGTCCTTCAACCAATTGCTTTCTTGCTAATTTGGCCAGGAGGTCCATGCTTACATGACCAAGTCTCATGTGCCATAGCCAGGAATTTTCTTCCTTTGATACTAAGCATACAGTTTTTGAAAACTTTTTCTCTAAGTCTAGCATAAAGACATTATCTATGCGAGGGGCAGTTAAAATTAACTCATTTGATTTACCCTCGTATATTTTACATCCAGTAGCATCAAATATAACTTTTCTCCCATTGTCACATAGCTGAGCTACGCTGAGTAAGTTATATTTGAGTCCGTTGACTAGGGAGACTGACTCAATAGTAGGATTATCTCCGATGGTTCCTAACCCTACTATCTTACCCTTTTTGTTGTCTCCAAAACTTACACTTCCTCCTCGTTTACGCTCAAACGTGATGAACTGAGTTTCATCACCAGTCATATGCCTCGAGCATGCGCTCTCAATATACCACATCTTTGACTTCCCAGCACATCTCAGGCTTACCTGCATTGTAACTAGTTACTTTTAGGTACCCAATTCTTTTTGGGTCCTTGGTTGTTAGGTGCAACAGGTAAAGCATCATATTTTATTTTATGGTGACATACTTGGACAGTATGGCCATTCTTTCCACAGAAGTCACAGCTGACCTTCTGTTTAGGTTGTCTCACTGACTGGTCAGCACCCCAGTGCTGAGCATGCCAGCACACCTTTGTGGTGTGACCTTTCTTCCCACAGAAGTCACACTGGACATTCCGTTGGGGATTCCATCTCTGCTGAGTACCTTGGTACTGAGTTCTCAGAGGAATGTTTCTTTTATTTGGAACCTTTAATTGGTTCTGGATAGTTGTGACGTCCTTTCTCAGTTTCTTTGAAACTGATTGGACTTCAGAGACAGACTCATGTATGATCTTTATGTTATCATGCAAAGTTGAGTTGTCCTGAAGAAGGTATCTGAGGTCACTCAGCTTGACCTCTTCAACCTCGTCACAGCGCCTGCTGAGTGCTCTAATTTTCTTATTACACTTTTTGACAAGTATATAGAGATCACTCAGGGCATTACCCATTTCGTTTCTGAGCTGGGAAAGTGGTATTACCTCATTTGATTGCTCCTCATCGTCAGATGCAACGGAGGGGTCAGTATGCTCAGAGACGCACGGCTCAGCAAGTTCGCCAGCCATGAAGCATATCTTCGCTGACTCGGTGGCCTCAGCTTCTGTTGATGAAGACTCATCACTGTCGCTCCATGTAGCCACCATTGCCTTTTTGCCGTTCTTCTTATCTTTCCTCAGCGTGGGGCAGCTTGACTTTATATGGCCAGTTTGATGACATTCAAAGCATGTAATGGGCTTTGAGTTGTCTTTCTTGTATTTGCTGTCGCTGGACTCAGCTTTATACTTATCAAACTTTCTGTAAGGATTCTTAGAATATTTATCATTTTTCCTGAACAGCCTTTTCATCTTCCTTGTGAACATAGCCATCTGTTCATCATCTGTTGAGCTCCCATCAGTGGAGTCAGCTTTCATGACAAGAGATTTCTGCTTCTTGTCTTCAGACTTTTCCTTCACCTCGAAGTTTTTCATTGATATCTCATGGGTCAGCAACGAGCCGATGAGTTCGTCATATTTGTAGGTGGTTAAGTCCTGAGCTTCCTCAACAGCGGTCTTCTTTGCTTGCCAGTCTTTAGGAAGACTCGTGAGTATCTTTTTGACTTGTTCTTCCTCAGTGAAGATCTTCCCAAGTCTCTTGAGCTCATTTATGATGTTGGTAAACCTTGCATTCATGTCAGATATGCCCTCATCATTGTTCATCTCGAACAGATCGTACAGTCTCATCTGCTGGTTCACCTTGGACTCTTTTACTTTATTGGTTCCTTCGTAGGTGACCTCCAGCTTCTTCCAGATCTCTTGCGCCGACTCACAACCTGAAATTTTATTATATTCTGCAGCATCGAGCGCACAGTGAAGCATATTAATAGCCGAAGTGTGATTTTGAAGCTTCTTGAGATCATCCTCTATCCATTTGGCCTCAGCTTTTACAACTGTTTGGCCAACCACAACTTCGACAGGTACAAATGGGCCTTGCACTATAGATAGCCAGGCACTCATATTTGTAGCCTGGATGAAATTTTTCATCCTATTCTTCCAGAAGGTATAGTTAGACCCGAAGAATAGGGGAGGCCGAGTGATGGACAGCCCCTCAGGCAATATCTGAGTTGTTTGGTTTCCTGGGAGAAACCGAGTACTATTTTCGCCCATAGTGGGGATCAGCTCAAGGTTGTTAAACCTTTTACAGTGAGCTTTTAGGCTCTGATACCACTTGTTGGTCCCTTATAACGTTACAAGTATAGTTCCAAAGGGGGGTTAGGAACTATTTAAACTTTTTCTTAATTTAGGGCAGACTTCTTTTCTTAGGAGAAAAGGTTTTAACAGCGGTGCTGAGTAAACAGCAAGATACTGGCTTAGTCAACTGGTGACTAATTCAGTTTCTTAACTTGAGTCAGGAGATAGCACTTAGAGTCTATTCCTGAGATCAGATGTTTGATGCGCACAACTCAACTTGACCTCTTTACTTGGTCAGTTTTTGGTTATTTAAGCAAACAATACATATAAGGAGTTTAAGGTAAGAAATGCGTTACTCAGCAGATTTATCCAGGTTCGGCTTCTAAGCCTACGTCCTGTCCCTGGAACACGTTCCGAGCTTTCGAATCCTCTACTGAGCTCTTTAAAGGTAGAGCCTCAAACCTTTTACAATCTTAGCAACTGAGTATAACAAGAGTACCTTCCTCTATACCTCTACTCAATCCTAATCTCTCGCTGAGTACTATAACCGAGTACTCAGCCTCTCCTTTCTAATCTCTAGAAATGATAAGTGTTTGTCCTAAACAATGATTGCTAAGACACCTTAGATGATTGAATAATCACTCTAGACTTTTACACAAAAGATATGAAATTTAGTGTAAGATTGCTTTGCTTTTTTGCTTGCAGAACTTGCGTAGAAATTTGGTCAGCGTAATGGCTTGATCAAGTTCTGTGTTGAATGAAGCTTCTGATGGCACTATTTATAGAGACGTCTTGAGGCATCGGTCATTTCGAATTTCAAAATAACCGTTGGAGGGAAACGGCTTCCTGTCGTTGTCATCCTGACTTGCTCAGAGCTCTCGGCCAATCAGATTTGAGTATCTTCTGTCCTCGGTCAGCTTTTGGTCAGCTCGGCAGAATGTCTCTCCTTTTATGGTAAAGTCAACTGGACAGCATACTGTGTCGTCTGAACTTTACCCAAAGTGGAAACACTTTGTCTGGAAGTTTTCCTTAGCCAGCTGCTGTCTTGTACGCTTTGTCGAATCGACTCAGCAGCTTCGTTCCGAAGTTGTTCCCTGAAGGTCTTCTAGATCCTTCTTCCGCTGAGTTGCGTTTTGTCCATAACGACAACGTTTTGACATACGCGGGCCGAGTTGTCTTGAACCGTTTGACTTGGGCTTTGACTCTTGTATTGGGCTTGGGCCTTTTAATCCTTATGTCTTATAAGCAATTTAACTCAACATTGAACAAACACATTAGTAGAATAAATCAAAGCATTTAAACTTAGTGTGTTTAGAATATGTTTTTAATTATACTTAAACAATTTTGTCAAATCAAAATTATGTGGAAAGGTGTTTCAACATCTTTTCCCTCAGATAGGCCAGGCGGGATATGGGTTTGTTGCTCGCTCTTCAACTATGTTTCTGGCAGTAGGCAGGAGTTGCAGCGGTTTGATTTCGGATCCGTTTCTGGCGGAGGTCTTAGCATGCCGGGCACCGCTCCTCTGGCTGGTGGAGAAGGGGTGGAGTAATGTCTTGGTCGAGTCAGACTCATAACTCCTGGTGAGTGCCCTTCGTAGCAAATCTAGGAGCTCCTCGAGTATTGACCCGTTATTCGGCGACGACCAGTCTCTTTTACAACGAATTTGTCAGCTGTTCTATTTGCTTTGTTAAGCGATCCGCGAACCAGGTTGCCCATGCTTAGTGGTCTCAACGACTGATAGTGGGGTTTGGGTTAATGTCCTGCCACCATTTTTTGTGTAATGTTTTGTTGGTTGATTCTTAATGCAAAGGTTCTGTTTAAAAAAAATATATATACACGAATGAGCATTAAGGAAGAATTTTCAAACTTTGAACAGAATAGGGATAGTACATAATAGTAGTCATATACATATGCAGAAAATGTCCAATTTTCCCTCTGAACTATTATGTAGGCATATACAACATATACTATTATGTACTATTTATATAAAATGTCCAATTTGCACTCTGAACTTGTGTAAAATGTAATCAAACTTATTACTCGGTCGTAAAAAAGTAAGTTAAATGCGGAAAATGTATTCCACGCATCTTAGAATATTATTATATAATTAAAAAATAGATTAAAAATGAAGTTGTTAATTGCTCAACTATAAAATTTGTCTTCTCTAATATTAGACATGCATACCATGATTTTGGTTGTTTTACTTTTTTTTAAGACTCGTGCAATACATCTTCCACATTTAACTTACTTTTTTGCAACCGAGTAATCAATTGATTATATTTTACGCAAGTTCAGGAAGCAAATTGGACATGTAAGTTGAGGAGGTTATTGGTACACTTTGAAACTTTGAAAGTGGGGGCCAATCAAACTTTTTGGACAAGTTCAGGAGACAAATGATGTATTAAGCCCATTATCAAAAGAATAAGAAAGAGAGGCCCCCATTACCATTAGTGAAAGTGTAAAAAAGATTATTCCCACATTATTATTCATTTCACATTTTCAGTGTGCAATAACAATTTATAATTAAGATGTCAATCTTCATTCTTCAAAAAAAAAAAAAAAAAGGGGGTCAATCTTCACTTGGAAAATCTAAACTTCTCTAAATGATTGTAACACAACAAGTTAACTTTTTTTTATTGGATTAAAGTCTTATTCCCTTCGGTGGTATTTAGAATTTTGTCATTTTGTCTATGTAGTATTATTAGTAATGTTTGTTCAGCAGGTATTCTCATTTTTGTTAAATTTTTTTTATGACATAATTTTTAACCGTATGGCATGTATATATGATAATTGTTTGTTTTTTCCTTATTTATCTACAGGTAAAGTCTATATAGAAAAAATAATTAAAACAATTATTACGTGTACATGTCACGTGTTAAAAATTATAGCATGTAAAAAATTTAATAAATTAGATAAATTTTCATCCGAAATAGATTATATGTCGATAATATTTTAAATACCACATATTCAAATAAGTTTTTATGTCTTTCTCACTAGTTAAAGTTTAGCTTTTTGTTTTTATTAATAATATGTAAATTCCAATTTGTATCCAATTTTGTGATTCATGTTGACCTTAAAATGTATAAATCTAACCTAACCTAACAAGCAGAGACATCAATCTTTTACGGGTAAATTTCATAAATGGTGTACAACATTTGCCCCATTTCACATTTTGATGTACAACCTTCATTTTGTCACATTAATATATACGAACTTATAAGTGACCTCTCACTCTGGTGTACAGCAGGTAAAAATGACCGGTCAACGCCTGGTCAACACGCCAACTCATCATTTTTCAACTTCTAAATTATTAATTGTCTCTTTTACCCCTCCATCTCCTTCTTCCTTACCCATTTCTTCATTTCTCTATCTACCTTCTCCATTTATTATACTGTGATCTTTCTTTCTTTTTTTAAGAAACTTATTATATTGTAAAAAAATAGATAAAAAACCCATTGTTATTAGTAATTATCAATGAAATACAAATTATTGTTTATTTTTCCAGCTCCACCGCCTACAACAGCCTCCACCTCCTGCAATCCAGACAATTCTCAATAGGTAAAACCGTTCGATCTGCAATCCAACGCTCCACGGTCTGAAAAGAAATCTCGATCTGCAATCTATAGCTCCCGCTTGCAGCAACCTTATTTCGTCATCATCATTAATGAAAGCTGCAGTTTACTCCAATTCCATGTTCTTAATGGCGCTCTAAATTCCAGTTTTCTATTTGATTATTTCGATTATCTGGGTTCTATTTTTTCATTATTATTGGGTTAAATCCAATATTATGATGGTTGCGCATTTGAGATAAGAGCAGATTTTTGGGGGGTTTTTTTATTGAGAATTTAGATGTGATAATTTCGCAGGTATAATGTTGATTTTGTTGTCTTTGTGTTTTAGTCTAGGAAAAGTGAAGAGGCCATGAGAAAAACTTTTCTGTGTCAGGGAGCTTAATCGCCATTTCTACAACTCTGTCATGTTTTCTCTCTAGAAATTGATAGTAACAATTTTTCTCTCTCTAGAACTTTGGGGAAGGAGAACTTTGGGGAAGGAGGAGATGAAAGGGGTTCTACGAGATTACGGTATAATAAATAGAGAGAAGGTAGAGAGAGAAATGAAGAAATGGGTACGGAAGAAGGAGAGGGAGGGGTAAAAGAGACAATTAATAATTTAGGAGTTGAAAAATGATGAGTTGGCGTGTTGACCAGGCGTTGACCAGTCACTTTTACCTGTTGTACATCAGAGTGGAAGGTCACCTATAAGTTCGTATATAATAGTGTGACAAAATGAAGGTCGTACACCAAAGTGTGAAATGGGACAAAGGTTATACACCATTGATGAAATTTACCCAATCTTTTACTTAGCTCACAATGTATTAATTAAGGTTAAGCTTTTTGAAGCAAATTAAGGTTAAACTAGTTTTAATTCCAACTAGTTCTGCTCATCTTATTAATTAGCGATATTTTTTAGAAATTGTTTACTAATGTTTTTAACATTTAAATAAATAAGGTTATTAAAAATATTTATGCATACAAAGATGAAAGTCCTCTCATTTTCCTTTTAGTTCATACACAATTGATGTTTTAAAAATCAGATCCAAAATCGAACCAGATAGATAACTGAGTTAAGGACCAATGGATTTAATCGGTTAATTCAGATTGGTTGAACCGATGACATCATATATATATATAATTGAATAATCTGCAGATTTTTTAGAGGCAAATTTTACAATTAAGTAAATAAGATAAAAATGATTACAAAATTTGCATGAGAAATTGTAAGTTAAAAATGAAAACAAAAAGTATATGAATGTGGAATAAATTTTTCTTTTAGGACTTGTTTATATCCCACTTTCTCATTTCATATCCTTCATTAAAATGTAGGGGCCCGCTATGGTTACTTTGTTTTTTTACAAAGTACCGTTATTTGGTGTGGTTTTCACGGTGCCCGCTATGGTTACTTTGTTTTTTACAAAGTACCGTTACTTAGTGTGGTTTTCACCATTGGATGATGGAGCATAAAATTAATCCAATGGTGAAAACCACACCAAGTAACGGTACTTTGTAAAAAACAAAGTAACCATAGCGAACACCTAAAATGTAATGTGGGATAAGAAATGAGTACGTGGAATATAATATAAAAAATCTGGTAATTAATATTAGCGGTAACTATAAAATTTGGATAATATGTCACAATTTGTCTCAATGAAAATTATTTAAGTTTGCTTTTGTCTTAATAAAGTTATTTTGAATATGTTTCAGTCATCTTTTCGTCGAAATTGCTGACGTAGCATCTCAACATCATGTTAGTGTCACTTGACATATTAAAAAAAATGTAACTATATATTTTAATTGACAATCGATATGCTACGTGGGTTAATTTGAGGTTAAAATTTTAAGTGACAATCATTATTTGTCTGGGTTAATTTATGGTTAATTTTTTTTATTATGCCACATAACATTGAAACATGTGATTAGATGTTACGTAATCAACTCCGGTGGAAAAATGATCGGAAAACGTTCAAAGTGACTTTATTGGAACAAAAACAAACTTAGGTAATTTTATTGAGACAAATTAAACTTTTATGATCTTTTGGAGATATTATCCAAAATTTTGTGACCACTAATGCTAATTACCCATAAACAAGTGGGTTGCTAAATACCGCTCCCATTTGAATTTTTTTGCCATTCTCATAATTTTGATCAAAACTGAAAATTTTCTCTCTAAAATAACAAACCCGAACAACAATAATTGAAATTATGAAAATAATTGATGTGTGACATTCCGAACCTCGGAAATGGATGATTAGAAGTCGAAAACATTAAAATTTATGCTTTTTATCAAAGAAGTCATGAAAATAATGCATTTTTTTTAACGATTTTGTATTTTTCGTCACAAAAAATTGAACGATTTTGCATTGGCCAAAATTTAGCTAGGCGGATCCAGCATCCGCCTAGGCCAAATTTTGGTCAATTCTCTAATATCTAAATTTTCAGTTTTGACATTTTTCTATGAAAAAGATAAAATTATCCAAATGAAGACGGTAATAAATAATTTGGAATCGGTAAATAGCAATATCCAAAAACAATCAAGTTAACTTGTTAAAAAAAACAACGTGAGATATCCCACATAGAAAGTTTCAAGCTAAAAGAAAAACGGGTGGGTTATAAAATAGGATAATGAGTGACTCCTTGAAAATAGTAAATGCTTTAGTATCATTAAGTGCTTTTTCCATAATATCTTTAGTAACCAAATGCAACTTTTTTTTAATAAAAATCGGGATGAGACCGGTTTACCGGACTGATTCAGGTGCCAATTTTCCCCAGTTCAAATGAGGTCATTAATATTGACTCTAAAGTAGTATAATTAGATAGGAAGCTTAGTCGGTTCATGGTTAAACCAATCTGATCGGCCGGTCTAATCTGATTTTCAAAACCAAAGTAATTTAGTGTGTAAGTGAGTTTACAGGATATTTAATCGTTTAAGGTAAAAGTCCAAAATGTTTGCCATTAGAGTTTCTCTTTGGAAATATTTTTTAAGTTGGAACAAATTTGTTGTGGGTGAAAAATGCTTGTTTTAACAGGCGAAAGTGTGCATCTGCCATTATAAATGTAGGAGATGTGTTTTTTTTTTAAATTACAACTTTATAGGCACACAACAGTAGCAATATGCACCTCGTTTAAGCTAAATGCTAAATACTATGACATTCCTTATTCTAGAAAGGATTGGCAAGATAGCCTACAAATTGCAGCTGCACCTGAGTGCAAAATTGACCATATGTTTCACATATCTCTCCCTACAAAGCAAGTGAAGCCATCAATTCTTATGATTACTACACTTCCTCCAATAGTAGTGGTAAGGTTATATATGTAAATACACACGTAGCTGTAGATAGCCTTTGAATTAGTCATTGTATTTTGAATTCCAAATATTTGTAACAAAACTTATCCTGTAAGCTTATTTAAGCAAACCTAATTAATGAAATCACTCAGTTGAGTCTCACGTTCTTTATGGTATGAGAGCTCATTGTGGTTTATATGTCAATTATCGTTTCTATGTGTTGTTTTATGATCATCATAGCAAGTTTTCTTGGCTATTTCTTGTATGATATAAATCTGAAGTATTGAGTGTCTTTATTAAATTCAGAACCTTGGTTGAAAAATATTTCAATCGTCCGATTTTAAATTTTCAATCTGATTGGGCCGGCGAAGTTCAAGCCTTAACCGCATATCTCACTACCAATAGAATTAACCAAAGAGTTTCATGTCCATACACCTCTGAACAAAATGGATGTGCCGAGAGAAAAACCGCCATGTAGTCGAAACCGATCTTTCTTTACTCTCACATGCTGAAATACCCACCAAATTTTGGCCATATGCATTTGAAAGTGCCATGTTTGTCATTAATCGTCTACCAACTAAACTTCTTGATTTTTGCACTCCATATGAGAAATTGTTTGGCTATGTCCCTCATTATATCTTGTTTCGTCCTTTTGGTTTGTTTGTGCTATATGTGGCTACGCCCATATAATTCCAATAAATTATTTCCATGTTCTCGTAAATGCATATTTTTTGGGTATAACAAAGTTCATAAAGGTTACAAATGCTATGATTTACTCACTAATAATCTTTTCATCTCACGCCATGTTGTTTTCAATGAACATGAATTTCCATTCCAAGGTTAGAACGTGAAATGCATTTTATGTTTATGACCAATCATGACGAAACACCAATTACAGTAACATTTCCAGTTGCGAAAGAACCATTCACAGTTATTCCCCCAACAGCCCACGATCCACCTTTGTGTTGAAACACCGTTCCACAAGATTTTGATTTGACAAAATCATTCATGATTAAGGGACAATTAAATTTAAGTGCTTTGATTTAATTGTACTAATCTGTTTGTTCAATGTTGAGTATAAACTTAAATACAAAAAGATATAAAAAGTAAGACAGGACAAAGTCAGCATGAGAGCCAAGAATAAACTGAGTAGAATCGAACTCAGTACCAAAGAATAGAAGCCTGAAATTCAACAAAGCTAAGTGGAATGGAACTCAGCATCAGAAGCCCTCTCACTAGTTGTCGTGCAAAAAAAAACTGACTAAAAGAGAACTCAGCATAAGAGTTGACAACACACGAAGACAACGAATAAAGTAGAGGACGAGTAAATTCTCAGGACAGCCTGAGAGATCCGTTCACTAGAAGACAAGTTTTGCAAACCTTCTGCACCAATAATTGAATCCTCGAAAATACGCAATAGACACATTCCGAGATGTATGGCTCAATGGATTATTGCTAAAAGACAACCACCACAAAAAGACAACATCTGCAGGAACAAGACAAGCCTGATGCCTGAAGAATTCAGAGGATAGGATTGGCCTGCAAAATCTGAAGCTGACCAGAATCTGTCTCCCAAAAGAGCCGTTTTGGAATTAACGGCTAAATCATTTCAAATGATCCTTCTCCAGGTCTTCATCTATATAAAGACAATCAAACTCCTTGAATTATTGCCGAAGTACAGAAAGAAAAATACAAGAGAGAAAAATACAAGTTCAAAGCACTTCAAAACAAGAAAAAGATCTTACACTCATTTTCTATTCCTGTGTAAATGCTAGATTGATTGTCTATAATCATCTAAGGTGTTCTTCTTCTGAAAGAGAACAAATTGTATCAATTGAGATATTGAGAGTGTTGTGCTGAGTGTTTGGTTGTAAACATTCAGTGGTAGAGAAATCTAAGTACCGGGTTGTGGTGCTTAGTAGGAGTTGAGTAGAGGAAAAGACGACGGTACTCTTGCATATTCAACTGCCTGTAATCGGTTTGTGCTCTACCTTTAAAGAGCTCAGTATTGGATTCTAAAAGCCTGGAGGACTCTGGGGGACTGGACGTAGGCAGAGAGGCCGAACCAGGATAAGTGATACTGAGTAATTTCTAACTCTCTCAAATATATATATATCTGTGCTTGTGTTGATTGTTGTATTTACTCAGCCTATAAACTGTTAGAAACTAACACTGAGTAAATCGAAGTGCTGAGTTGGAAACTGACTACGAGAGAGTCAATTTCCATCTCTCAAGTAAAACAGTCTTAGTCAGCATCTGACTAAAGCTGCCTTACGCTAAGCTCACCCAAGCTGACCAAAGCTGAGTTGTTCAACTTATTGAAATAACTAAGTCAGCAAGATTAATTAGCAAAAAAGTTATATTAGTTCCTAACCCCCCCTTGAAACTAATCACACAGGACCAACACTTTGTTCCCACTATAAATCAGCCCTAAATCCCCACAACTCAGAGCTCTCATTCCCTACATACCACTTGAAGAAAAATAGACAAGGCTAGGTGCAGCAAAAATATAAAATTTTATTTATTTCCTTTTTCCCAAGATCTGTTAATCGTTATTTCATATAAAAGAGTAATTAAACAAGTGTACCTTTTCTGAAGATCTATCTACCATTGTAAACGAAGTGCCCACAACTTCTAAATCGTATTTCACGAACAATGAAATCAATAAAAAAGAAAATGGTTAGTAATCAACCAATTAGTAGCACTTGATTGCCTCTAAAGGAATCGATACGAGATCAAAGAGAGGGTAAATGAAAGAGTAATTAAGACGAATGAAAGTCGGAAGAATTCTTAGCCTCCAAAACTTGTGTTGGCCAAAAATCATAGGGGTGGGGAAATATTTATAGTCTTCCAAATATTAACCCTAATCACATTAACTTTAATCACTTAATTAGAATCCTATTCCAAATATGTTTACTAATAGATAAATAAATAAATATTATCATTATCTTTATCTATATCTTAATATAAATAAACAAATGCTAATCCTAATACAACAACAACAACAACAACAACAACAACAACAACAACAACAAAGCCTTAGTCCCGAAATGATCCGGGGTCAGCTAACATGAACCATCATATAAAACCGTGAAAATCAAGTCGTGTCAGCGACACAGATTCGCTCCCTCCACTCCGTCCTATCCACTACCATATTTTCCTCAATTCCCAGTAAACTCATATCACTCTCAATCACCCTCCTCCAAGTTTGCTTAGGTCTTGCCCTACCCCTCACCACTACATCCCTTTGCCACTCTTCGGTTCTCCTAACCGGCGCATCAAGCGCTCTACGTCTCACATGGCCAAACCACCTTAATCGGTTTTCTCTCATTTTATTCTCAATAGATGTGACCCCTACTTTTGTCCTAATTATTTCATTACGCACCCGTTCCTTTCTCGTATGACCACACATCCATCTCAATATACGTATCTCCGCCACCGACATCTTATGGATCTGGCAGTGTTTCACTGCCCAACACTCCATACCATATAACAATGCTGGTCTAATTGCCGTCCGGTAGAATTTTCCCTTCAATCTATTAGGCATGCCGGGATCACAAAGGAAACCCGTAGCACTCTTCCACTTCGACCAACCAGCTTTAATCCTATGAGCAACATCTCCATCTACTTCTCCATTCGTTTGGATAATAGATCCTAAATACCGGAAGCAATCCGAGGCCTGAACAACTCTCCCATCTAGGGTGATTGTCCCTGCCTCCCTACTCCTATGGCCGCTAAACTTACACTCCAAATATTCTGTCTTACTTCGACTCAACTTAAAGCCTCTAGATTCTAGAGTTTGTCTCCATAGTTCCAAATTCCTCTCCACTCCTTTTTTCGTCTCATCAACCAACACAATATCATCTGCAAACAGCATGCACCATGGTATACCATCTTGAAGTGAACTTGTTAGTTCATCCATAACGATGGCAAAAAGAATTGGGCTTAGTGCGGAACCTTGATGCACTCCAATCGTAATAGGAAACTCTTCAGTCTTCCCAACACTAGTATGTACACTCGTGCATACTCCCTCGTACATGTCCTTTATGATGTCAATATATTTCCGCAAAATGCCTTTCCTTATCAAGGCCCACCAAAGTACTTCCCTTGGTACCTTATCATATGCTTTCTCCAAGTCAATGAAAACCATATGCAAGTCTTTCTTCTTATTTCGATAGTGCTCCATTAATTGTCTCATTAGATGGATGTCTTCCATAGTTGATCTTCCCGGCATAAAGCCAAACTGGTTTTCCGAGATCTTCACCGTCCTCCTTAGCCTTTGTTCGATCACTCGCTCCTAAAGTTTCATAGTGTGACTCATTAATTTGATTCCCCGGTAGTTGGCACAATCTTGGACATCGCCTTTGTTCTTATACAAAGGGATTAAGGTACTTTTCCTCCATTCTGATGGCATCTTATTGTTTCTCCAAATTTTGTTGAAGAACGTCGTCAACCATTCGATTCCTCTTTCTCCCAAACATCTCCAAATCTCAATAGGGATGCCATCAGGTCCTACTGCTTTCTTCGACTTCATCTTACTTAATGCCATTTTGACTTCACCCTTTTGAATTCTCCGCAGGCATTCATGATTTATCATATCGTGATGGATACTTGTATCTCCAACATCTTGTTGGCGATCTCCATTAAATAAGTCATCAAAATAGGACCTCCATCGTTCCTTGATATCCTTATCTCCAAATAGGACTTTCTGGTCCACATCCTTCACACATTTAACTTTTCCGAGATCTCGCGTCTTCCTATCTCTCATCCGAGCAATTCTATATATGTCTCGTTCCCTTTCTTTCGTATCCAATCTTGTATACAGATCCCGATTCACCTTTGCTCTAGCATCTCGTATGACCTTCTTTACTTCCCTTTTAGCCTCTTTGTATTTTTCGTAGTTCTCGTCACTCCTACATTTCCCCAATAGTTTATAGGATTCTCTCTTACTCTTTACTGCTTGTCGTACTTCTTCTGTCCACCAAGATGTGTCCTTACCCGGTGGCATGCTACCTTTAGATTCCCCTAGAACTTCCTTCGCTACTTCCCTTATACTATGCTCCATCTTATTCCATATCGAATCTATATCTGAATCCATATTGCAGGTCCAAATATCTTTTTTGGTCATCTCATCCACAAATTTTTGTTGATTCTCCCCTTGCAATTTCCACCACTTAATCTTAGTCTCTACTTATGGTGTTTGTTTTCTTATACATTTCCTACTTCGAAAATCTAGCACCACTACTCTATGTTGGGTTGTCATACTCTCACCAGGGATCACCTTACAATCAATATAACTCTTTCTCCAAGCACTCCTTACTAAGAAGAAGTCAATTTGGCTCGCATTACCGCCACTCCGATAAGTCACTAAGTGGGATGTTCTCTTCATAAACCATGTGTTCATGATACTCAAGTCATAGGCTGATGCGAATTCTAAAATATCATTTCCTGCTTCATTTTTATCTCCAAAACCATACCCTCCATGAACACTCTCAAACCCATCTCGCCTAGAACCCACGTGTCCATTGAGATCACCCCCAGTACCATTTTTTCATCCCTAGGAACCTGTTGCACCACTTCCTCTAAGTCATCCCAAAAAGCTTGTCTTATAGACACATCTAATCCTATTTGTGGCGCATATGCACTAATGACATTCACAACCTCATCCCCTATCACTAGCTTAACACTCATAATTCTATCGCTCTTCCTAGACACCGCTACTACATCATCAATATACTCCCTATCAATAAGAATACCTACTCCATTTCTACCCTTATCCTTTCCTGAGTACCAAAGCTTATAACCCCAAGGAGCTATCTCTCTAGCCTTGGCTCCAACCCACTTAGTTTCTTGTAGGCACAATATATTTATTCTCCTCCTCTTCATAACATCTACAATTTCAGCTAATCTTACTGTCAAAGAACCTATATTCCATGTCCCAAAGCGTAACCTACTACCCTTACCCCTACCCCTACCATTACCTTGGACTAGCTTATTTACCCACAACCCTTGCATATTTGACACCACCCCCGGGTCTTGGGGTGGCGCGCTGCTTCGGGGCGACGACCTAGCAACCCTTGCACATTTATCACTACACCCGGGTCTAGGAAGTACAGCGCGTCGCTGAGTAGGGAACGCCCCAACGATATTTATATTATGGTTCATGTCATAAGATGTGGCTAAGTTTTACGGTGGCCGCCACAAACCTACCGCAACCCTCCTCCTTTGTCCGGGCTTGGGACCGGCTGTAAAGGCCACCAAGTGACCCTCACAGGCGGAGTTAAATGATAATCCTAATCTAATTAGATATTTATTTATGTTAGGAATTTAATTAATTAGAGATATAATCACATAAAATCTTCTAATTAATATTATCGTATAATTAGATAATTCAAATATAACTATAATCTAATTATTATTTTTTGGTTCGAACTATAATCTAATTATAATTATCAATTAATTATCTTATCCCTAATATTCACAAATTTCGGCTCATATACTTTCTCTCTCTTAATTATGTTCCGTCCTCCGATTCCAAGTCCTGCCCAATATGTTCTTACCGCTGCTAGTCGTATATATTTATTAGAATTTATTCAACCTGATTAATTTCAACTAAATATATAACGAAATGAATTTGAGGACTATTACTAGCAGAAACGTAGACATTCCCCCAGAGTGATAAGAAGTCAGGTTGATACTGACCTTTACCTTTCCGTATTAGGTCCAGTATAATTCGATTTTTCATCAGCTACATCCTTAGACGAATCTGTAACTATGGAATATGTCAAGTTGCATATAATGAGACATCTATTTTACTTGTCTAGGTAGAATTAACTCTGAATAGATAGGTTAAGTGAAATCTCAATTTCTACTCTTAACCCTATCACCTTGTAAGGATTTCCAGTTAATTCTCCACAAGAGGTCATGGATATATCTCTTATCTATCAGGAGTGACGAATGTTCAATCTAACACTAACTATCATGTAATTACTTTATGTGATATCGAACGCCTACCTCACACACCCCAGAGTCCCCTCTCTAGTGGATCGTGTTTGAACAGAGAAAGCACAACACTCCATAATCCAGAATCACTAATTAATGTTTATTTGAGTCTGTGGATTACTTATACCTATTAATACCATTTGAGATGAAACATGTGACATTTAGATAAATCCAACCATCTTGTTACCTCAAGTCGGGTCCCAAATCCTAATGAACTCTTTCACCGGATCCATGTAACTGTCTAGATATCTCATATCTAAAGCTTATGAGATCGACTCTTTGTTCACAACAGAAAACATTAAAATGTGCAAGTATCAACAACACTATGTTAATCCCACAAACATATTACTTGACTTGGGGTTGTTTTAAGTTTATTGGTTTATTATAGAGTTTAGTCTCACTTCATGCTTGTATAAACATTTTATGACCACTTAAATAAACTTAGGATTTTTTTTATTTAACTTAATTAGTTCTGATAGAAGATTAATGCCTTTATATAGTTAAACTTACTATATCTTATAAAGCAAATGATAATGAACAATTCATTTACAAATAGTTTATATCCTATAATAATTGTCTATAGGACACTAAACCCCAACACCACTGCCCCATTTTCAAGCGTTAAACACGCCACAAATAGCAGCCCTGACCAATCCTACCCCTGCACCTATACTACCCCATGTTCCTCTTGTTGTTGGTCTTCGAAATTCACCCACACACTCTCCACCATTAGCCACAATAGTCCCTCCAACTACAGCAACAAATGAGAAGCCCCTAACCCTTCATACAAACTAACTAGATCAGCCACCTACACCTAAAAAAACCCGAACATACCCTATGGTCACACAAACTTAAAATAGGTCCTTGCGTCCTAAAATGTTCCAAGTCGTGACTGATATTGTCACACCCATACGTTATACGAAAGCAATGGCCTAACCTAAGTGGCACGAGGCTGTGAGGGCATAATATAATGCTCTAATCAGTCATGGCACATGGGAACTTGTTCCGAAAGATGTTGTTGTTAACAAAGTTGGGCGTCGTTGGGTTTTTGTGTCAAACTTAGCCCCAATGGCTTTGTAGATCGCTGTAAGGCACAATTAGTTGCCAACGGATATCATTAATGTCCCATACTTGATTATGAGCAGACATACAGTCCCAATATTAAACCAACAACCATACAGTTGTTACTTTCTTTTACAATCACTAATTCATGGATGGTAAAATAACTCGATGTGAGTAATGCATTTTTGCACGGTACATTAGATGAAGTAGTATATATGTGTCAACCCCTGGATTTGTGCATCCGAATTTTCCTAATAATGTTTGTAGGTTGAAGAAGAGCTTGTATGGCCTTAAACAAGCTCCTCGAATGTGGCATCAATGTTTGACACAAGCATTGGTTTCCCTTGGTTTTGTGTGCTCCAAAGCATATTCATCTCTTTACTATTTTCATCATAAAGGAATTCGGTTATATTTCTTATTATATGTCGATGATATCTTGGTCACTAGCACTTGTCTCACCTCTGTTGACAATTTAATTAAGCAATTGCAAATCATTTTGCTATTCAGGATCTTGGCAAGCTTGCTTATTTCCTTAGTATTGAAGCTACATAGTGTTGAAACACCTTTCCACATGATTTTGATTTGACAAAAGTATTTAAGTAATGATAAAAATATTCTAACACGTTAAATTTAAATGCTTTGATTTATTACACTAATGTGTTTGTTCAATGTTGAGTTTAATTGTTTACAAGACATTAAGATTAAAAAGCCCAAAGGCCCTTAAAGTGGAAGTCAAGCCAAAGTCAACACATCAAGACCATTCGGCCGAAGAGTTCAAAATGAAGCCGTATAAAGCAAAATGACGACTCAGCATAAGAAGGATCGAGAAGTCTTCAAAGCAAAAGCTTCAAGTGGAAGCTGCTGAGTTGGACGACAATGCAGTCTGGACAGCGACAGACAACGACCAACTTTCAGACAAAGTAATTCTACTTTGGGTAAAGTTCAGAAGGTGCGGGAAGCTGTCTCATGGACTTTGCCTTAAATGTGAAAACATTCTGTTTCAAGGACAAAACGCTGCCGTGGACAGAAGATGCGTGAATCCTATTGGCCAACGACGCTGAGCATGCCCAGAGTGACAACGACAGGAAGTCATTTCCTTCCAACGGTTATTTCGAAATTCGAAATGACCAGGTGCCTCAAGTGTCACTATATAAAGGTCATCCATTTGCTTCAATCGATGCAGATCTTCAATTAGTCGAAACGCTGACCAAATTCATGCTTGAAGTTTCTGTGAGAAAAGCAAAGCAAATACCTTACACCAATTTCTATATTATCGTGTAAAAGTCTAGAGTGATTTTCAATCATCTAAAGTGTCTTAGCAATTGTTGTTTAAGGCAAACACTTTATCATTTCTAGAAGAATAGAAAGGAGAGGCTGGGTACTCGATTATAGTACTCAGCGTAGATATAGGAGTGAGTAGAGGTATAGAGGAAGGTACTCTTGTTATACTCAGCTTCTATCTGTAAAAGGTTTTGTGCTCTACCTTTAAAGAGCTCAGTAGAGAATTCAAAAAGCTCGGAACGAGTTCCGGGGACTGGACGTAGGCGGAGAGGCCGAACCAGCATAAGTCTGCTGAGTAATATCTTTCTAACCCTTAAACTCCTTTAATATATATTGCTTGCTATAAAACTGACTAAGTAAAGAACTCACGTTGAGTTAAGTCTACTAAGAAGCTGAGTTCAGGAATAGACTCTAAGTGCTATTTCCTGACTCAAGTAAAGAAGCAGACTTAGTCACAAGTTGACTAAGCTTGTGTCTTGAATCTACTTAGTGATGCTGTGTAAACCTTTTCATAAGAAAAGAAGTCAGCCTTAACGGACAAAATTTTAAAATAGTTCCTACCCCCCCCCTTGGAATTACTTGTCACGTTATAAGGGACCAATAAGTGGTATCAGAGCCTAAAAGCTCACTGTGCAAGGTTTAACTACCTTGAGCTGATCCCCACTATGGCTGAGAACAGCACTCGGTTTCTCCCAGGAAATCTGACAACTCAGATTTTACATGAGGGTCTGTCCATTACTCGGCCTCCTCTATTCTTCGGGTCTAACTATACCTTTTGGAAGAATAGAATGAAAAATTTCATTCAGGCAACAAATATGAGTGCATGGCTATCTATAGTCCAAGGCCCATTTGTTCCTGTTGAAACTATTGATGGCCAAACGGTTGTCAAAGCTGAGACTAGATGGACAGAGGATGATCTCAAGAAGCTACAAAATCATGCTTCGGCTATAAACATGCTTCACTGTGCTTTAGATGCTGCAGAATACAACAAGATTTTAGGTTGTGAGTCAGTGCAGGAGATTTGGAAGAAGCTGGAGGTCACCTATGAAGGAACCAACAAGGTGAAGGAATCCAAGGTCAACCAGCATATGAGGTTGTACGAGCTGTTTGAGATGAATGATGATGAAGGAATCTCTGACATGAACGCAAGGTTCACAAACATAATCAACGAGCTCAAGAGACTTGGAAAGATCTTCACTGAGGAAGAGCAAGTCAAGAAGATTCTTAGGAGTCTTCCTTGTCACACTCGACCCTAAATGACCTCAATCGGCATCGGGCGTGAAATAGAAAGATCATAATCAATACTTAGGAGTCTCCAATTTATCTCAATATCATAATATCATATTATATTACAATTGAAATACCAAAGTTTTAACCATAATTCTAACAATAAGCAGCCAACTTCCAAACCTCATCTAATCGGTCGGTAACCTTCTCTATATCCTATACTTTTATCACCTAAAAACATTAAAACATTTAAAAACGTGAGACAAAAATCTTAGTAAGAAGCTATCAGCTATAAAAACCAAGTTTACTTAACATAGCTACATATATACATTTAGAAAGTGATTTAATCAAAACCTTATAAAATATACTCAAAACCAAAGTTCATATAATTTTATTAAACCAATTCATAATCAAATAAATTTTTATCAAACAAACTTGTAATCAAATAAGTGTTTTAGCAAACCAAATCGTATTCAAGCAAACATAAAACCTTATATCAAAATCAATCATAACCGAAAACATAATCCAAATGAACTTAAAACGTTGTATCCATCCTCGAGTTTCTCCCCTTAAGTATCAATCCATAACCACATATATAGTCGAGACGTCTCTTAACATTGCCTATCCCATATGGTCTTACCCAACACTTCGCTGCCATACCCAATAGGTCTTCAGACTGTGTACACAGGCCATGCCCCTCACTGAATATGGTCTTCAAATATAAAACCACCGATCCAGATAACTCTCGATGGATATAAAATCATAAAATCATATCGTGCTCAATTTTCATTTCACAATCAAATTCCAAACTATTTCATAATCATAAATCATTTGGCTTCAATTAGCCCTTTTGTATCATAAAAGTCATATTTGGACTTCAACCCGAAATAATAACAACAATAACCGCAACAGATTTCTCAATCCAAAAACAATTCGTAAGAAATCATTAAATTCATTTTGTTAAATATAGATATATATTGAAACCAAAAACATATATGTATATATGTAAATCAACCAAATCAAGCCTTAAATCAACATAATCAAGTAAAATCTGAAATTCACATAGAAGCATAATCAATAGCCTGATTTGAACCGTAATTTCACAATAAAAAGCAAGATCGAGAAAAACCTCAATTTTACAAAATTCTTGTATAACCTTAAAATATCAATTTCTGAAACTTCTTTGATTATATATATATATATATCTATACATAAAACTCAAAATATAGTTGATAGCTACTTACCTTGGTCACTAATTGAGGAAAATACACCCGTTCAATTCGCCTCTAAATTCTGTCTAAGACGTTTCCCTCCAAACACTGCCAAAACTCAAAAACTCTTCGACTAGGACTTAGATCTATGCATAAGGATGCTATGTTTCAAATTTCGAGTGATTCGGATGGTCGAATTTCCGTAAATCAAAGAAACGGTGGAGAAACGGTTCAGAAAAAATTGATGAATAAAAAAAATAGAAAAAGAAAAGAAAAGAAAAGAAGTCAGATATGATCCTGATCTTCCCCGCCTCTTCGCCCATTTATATATATCTATGTTGACGAATATCCCGTTTGATCCTCCATCTTTATATAATCTTTTAAAAATTATCCTGCCTTTTAATTTACATATAAAACCCTCAAATTAACTCCAAATTTTTCCTATAACACCAAATAAAAATCACACGCCTAATAATTATAATATATATTACTATCAAGGTATAAATTCTAGAAATTTAGACGCGGACGTGACAATTCTCCCCACCTTAAAAAAATTTCGTCCTCGAAATTCATATTTTCAATTTATCTTAATTTCCTTCCGAAACCATTTTCAAGGTTACGAACTTCAAGATTCCTCATAATCATCATAAAACTACAAATTCTAATGTTTCCTTCCATTAACTCCATGATTTATCAATATCAACATCTTTGTACCAATCATTTAAATATAACTCTTAGTAACTCTAAACTTCAACCTAGTCAATTTCATCGTCATAATCCACAATAAACCTTCAACTATCATTCATATCTTCCTAACATACACCAAATCTCACTTTAATCAATTTACATCACAATTGATCCCATCAATTGCATATATACCAAATATATTTCACCTATCTCCAAGTTCTACAGACTTCAAAAATATCACTTTTGAACCGCTAATATGTACGATATTATATTTTCCTTAACCTTTAAATAATCTGAATCCATGATTTGGATCAGCATATAATCTTACTTCATCATAATAATAATACTTATATCTATAGTTTTTCACTCCAATCATGATGAATATGAACTCCAAGTCATCATCATCAATCAAATATAAACCTTATATCGATAACATATTTCCGCTATGAATATCACCTTGACTTATTTATTTTCGTAAAACCTCTATAATCAAATCCTTACGATAAGAAAAATCAATATAGAGCATGCTTATACCCATCATCCTACATCCCATTAATAACTCTAAATAAATTTAAGTTTCTCATCAAACTATATGGATAACAAATACGATTTACTTAAATCGCAATGTGAAAGTTTTTGCAATCTCCAAGCAATATCCTCAAACACAATAGCTCTTAATTTCCTACCTCAAACTGTGCTTACGATCAGTAAAATTTATCCTCAACATTCATATCTTAATTATTTTCTCAAATTTCGAGTGATTCGGACGGTCGAATTCCGTAAATCAAAGAAACGGTGGAGAAACGGTTCAGAGAAAATTGATGAATAAAAAAATAGAAAAAGAAAAGAAAAAAAAAGAAAAGAAATCAGATATGATCCTGATCTTCCCCGCCTCTTCGCCCATTTATATATATCCATATTGGCGAATATCCCGTTTGATCCTCCATCTTTATATAATCTTTTAAAAATTATCCTGACTTTGAATTTACATATAAAACCCTCAAATTAACTCCAAATTTTTCCTATAACACTAAATAAAAATCACACGCCTAATAATTATAATATATATTACTATCAAGGTATAAATTCTAGAAATTTAAACGCGGACGTGACATTCCTAAAAGTTGGCAAGCAAAGAAAACTGCTGTTGAGGAAGCTCAAGACTTAACCAAAAATTCCCAAACTTCCCAAAACTTCCTTTAGAATATGACGAACGTTTCTCTGAATATCTCCGGTGCCGGTTTATCTGATAACCGCTCCGATGAAAATCCCAAATCTTCTACCCAGCGTGACCACACTAAAGTCACTACGCCGAGCAAGAAAGCTCAAGCTGTCCAAGCCACCTCTTCGAAGGGAAAACAACAGCAAAAGGACAAGGGCAAGAAAGTTGTGGAACATACCTACTCTCAGGTTTTCGAGAGTGTGAGGGGGTGTAAGATTGATCACTCGCGATGGTTTTCAAGGGGATTCGTGGACGCCGAGCAACCCTTTTGTGAGTGGATCAAGAATAATGGTTGGACCGAGCTGTTCTCAGTTCGTGATGCTACTTACCTTGAGTTGGTAAGAGAATTCTACGCCAACCTAAAGATCATCGATGATGATCGGAACTACCTAGCTTCTCATGTTCGAGGAAATGACATCTTCATCAACCCTGCATATCTTGCCACACTGTTCAAACTGAAAAACGAAGGAGCTATACTTCGAAAATCAGGTGACCAAGATAAAACCAACTACGTTCAGACCTTCGGTAAACCTGAGGGTCATGTCGATGAAATCTCAAGTACCTCCATGGGTCAGCATCAAAAGATGGCCCATTACATACTGACCAATTTCCTTTTCCCTAAAATCAACTGCACCAACTCAGCAACCAATTTTGAGTAGTGTTTTATATGGCACATGCTGACCTACACGCCGATTAACATGCCCGTCTTCATAATCGGTGGGTTTCTCCGAAGTACATGAACCCTTAGGTTAGGCTCCTTTATCACCCGAATCCTTAAGGATCACAATGTGGACATGGTTGCGAAAATCCACACTTGGGGAACCGAGATTACAGCTGCTGCCCTATTCGGTTTAGCATATGATCAACCTATTTTGCCGAAGAAAGGAAAAGGGGAAGCTGTCCAGAACACTGAGGGAGCGGTGACTCGAAAGGGAAGAACGCAAAGAAAGAGGAAAGCTGTGCAAAGCACCTCTAAAGGAGCTGCCTCCACACCAAAAAGGCTTAAGGTTGTATGCAGAGGAACTAAGCCTCAGATTCAACAAGGTCAGAGTGGATCTAGGTCAGCTGAGAAAAGACCTAGGCAAGCTGAGCCTGAGGCAGAAGAAAGAGAGGATGATGAGCAACCATTACAGAAGAAGAAGAAGCTCAATTTTGAGTTAAGACCTATAGATGCACTTCCGACTGATGTCGTCGTTCCTCCTAACTCACATTATGCACAGAGTCAAGGCATTGACGCTGAGCAACGGTTAGATGACCAGGAAGAACAAGACCAATTGGGTGGTCAGTTTGTAGAGGAAGAAGAACTGGGTGCACTGTTTGAGGAAGAAGAACTGGGTGCACAGTCTGATGAAGAAGAAAGTGGTCAGGATGACACTGAGGAGACAGCTGATGATGAGCACCTTGAACCAATCAATACTGAGTTGGTTGAAGAAGAAGAAACTGAGCAAACAGCAAATGCTCCCGCTGTTCAAAGGGAAGCTTCACCTACTGACTCTATTGAGTCCATTCCTTGTGACCCTACTCCTCCAAAGCTAAGGAGACTGAGGAAGAAGAAGGATTTTCGAGCACCCATCATTGACCTAATGGGTGACTCACCGCTGAGGGATGAGATCTCTGACCTTACTGATGTGCATCTTAAATTCTTCTCAAACCCTCCTGAGTCTCAACAAGAGCAACAAGAAAATCAAGCCTCTGTTTCTCAGCCAAAGGAACATGCCGACTTAACCGCTTCCCCAAACCAAAGTTGTACTTCACGTAGTTAGGAACACTTTTGTATAAAGAAACTTTCTCAAATTCGGACTCTAAGATCCTCAAAATGCTACATCAACATGGCTGCCTAACATGACATTCAATTTCGAGGCAGTCATGATCCATCTAGGTTTTCTTCCTCTATATATGGAATTAAAGTCCCATATTTTACAGAGGGTTTCGTAACACATATAGGAACATAGTTTATTCTTTATGTATCTTCAAATTCGAACAATATCAATATGAAAAACATGCTCCAAAATGACGGAAAGCAGTACCCTAGATTTCTGTTTAGGGCACTTGATACATATCTTTCATTGGGACAACCTATAACCACTTCAAAGAACACCAAAACTCAACAAACTCAATAATAACTCATCCACAACAACTCCTATCATCATACCTAGGTATTTCATAATCTCAAACTCATAGAAGAGTGTTTTTAAAAATATCCCCATGGAAAGGAATAGTTCGTTTTGGTAGAAGAGGGAAGTTGAATCCAAGATACATTGGGCCTTATGACATCATTGAGAGAGTTGGACCATTGGCTTATAGGTTAGCTTTACCACCAGAATTGTCTTTAATACATGATGTATTTCATGTGTCAGTATTAAGAAGATATAGATCAGACCCAAGTCATATGATTCCTGAACCTGAGATTGCAATAGTGAACACAGACTTGACTATTCGTGAGCAACCTTTAGAGATTTTGGGAAGAGAAATGAAACGACTCAGAAACCATGAAATTCCAATGGTTAAGGTGAGATGGAGTCATAATCAAACACTTGATGAGGCAACTTGGGAGGTAGAAGAAAATATGAGGACACAATATCCTTACCTATTTGAAGCTTCTGGTAAGTGAATTTCGGGGACGAAATTCTTTAAGGGGGGAAGAACTGTAACATCCCTAAACCCTAACATATACATCTTCCCACATTTATATATGTTTTCATGATTGAATACATACATTTTAGATTCATCTCATTGGCATCGGAAGTTTCGTATGCATAATGCGATTATCATGTGATTAGTAGACGATTAGTGTGTCATTAAGATGTAACGATTGGTTAATTGAGTTAGGACTTAAATGAATGAATGAACATGTCCTTAATTGATTAAATTAGACTTGTGGAGGGCTGGAAATGAGTTTTGTGAACAAGCACCTCACTTAAGCATGATGTCACCCAAGATTGAGACAAAATGCACCTCTTCATTTCAAATGGATGTACACAACTCATTCTTTATGCTTTCCAGCCACAATTTCGACCAAAGCTTCCGCAAACTTTCCCTTTTCATACCCTAACATCCTCCAAAGAAAACTCTTCCAATTTCTTCCATTGTCAAGCCAAACAAGTTAAGTTAGGAAGCATACTAGGTGATAGACACAACTTGAAGGTTAGTATGTTGTTTTAGCTTGTTTTCTATGAGTTTGAGATTATGAAATACCTAGGTATGATGATAGGAGTTGTTGTGGATGAGTTATTATTGAGTTTGTTGAGTTTTAGTGTTGTTTGAAGTGGTTATAGACTGTCCAAATGAAAGATATATATCAAGTGCCCTAAACAGAAATCTAGGGTACTGCTTTCCCTCATTTTGGAGCATGTTTTTCATATTGATATTGTTCGAATTTGAAGATACATAAAGAATAAACTATGTTTCTATATGTGTTATGAAACCCTCTGTAAAATATGGGACTTTAATTCCATATATAGAGGAAGAAAACCTAGATGGATCATGACTGCCTCGAAATTGAATGTCATGTGAGGCAGCCATGTTGATGTAGAATTTTGAGGATCTTAGAGTCCGAATTTGAGAAAGTTTCTTTATACAAAAGTGTTCCTAACTACTTGAAGTATATGTCTGTAAAAGGATTTGGCAATCCATTGTGCTTAGTGTGATCTAGGTTGAGTGCATTATGGTAGATGCAAAGCTGGGTAGTCTGTTTCTTGGCTGGAAACAGGACAGAATCATTTTGCATGCCATATATTGTGCAGAAGTGATATTAATGTGAATTTTGGATATGTTCTACCCATATATGTCTAGTTTCAGTAGGTTCAAGAATCAGGGAATTTGGATTCATATAGCGAAAGTTATGACAGAATGTGTGCAAGTAGGTCATGTGATGATCTAAGACAAAAGGATTAGATTGCATGAACTTTGTGGCATTAGTGTCTTGTAAATCATATAGCATTCCTTAGTTTATATTTTCATTAAGTTTATGTTAAGGCTAATTGGATCAATCTTATGTCAAAATTGCTATTATTAAAGGGTAATTATTGTATTAGATGTAAAAAGATAGACATCCTAAGATTAAGAGAACTACGTGGCTTTGATTCCCTATTTCAAAATATCGGGATACGTAGGAAGCTTGATAATAATGTATTATCGAGTCCAAGCCAAATAGATACCATAACTTTGAGAGTTTAAGGAACATGCTTATTTCGCTTTATTTGATTATTGGATTAGATGAGTAAAGATACAAGTGTTAAGATTGTGGCATTCGTGTGGTGTGATAAATTTTGTGATAGAGATATAGATTTTATAATATTGTAGAGAGAACCGAAGTTTGAGAATAGCATAACGACTAGAGAGCAAAAGTAAAGGAAATTAGTTATAGTTCGACTTGTCAAGAGTTTATTAGACTATGAGATTAGCTCATATATAATTTCAACATCTCATTTGTTCGTGTAGTGTAGGAATTAAGTGCCAGAAATATAGATTTGATGTTACTGCTGAATGAAATTGGTTTTGTAGAATAGTTTGATGAGAAGATAAGTGGAAACAAAATTTATTAGTGATTGTAATGCACATGTGCAGGTTTTATAGTATTAAGTTATGATGTAATTTGGGTTAAATTAATGGTGATAAACTGGTTAAATGCTTATGTAATATGATTGGGGTCATTTTACGAAGTGTTCGTTATCTCGTCTTTTCGTTCAGCCCGATATTGTTTAGGGTCGGGTTTGACAGTTTGTTATCAGAGCCTAGGTTAAATTCTTCGGACCTAACCTGAGATGTATAGTGATTGAACAAGATGAATTATTGGTGATAGTTTAGAAATAATTGGGAAATTTTCGACAATTATAGGAAATTCTTATCTCTAATTGATAAGCTAATGAATCTCTGTAATAACTTTCCTGACAAAAATTGAAATCTAGATTGAATGTTTATCAAGTTGGACTTACACTTAATATGATGTCTAGACGTCATAGAATTAAGCCAAGACCCTTGTCAAGTTAGATATACATGTTTCAAATCTGGTGGAAATATTTTTGTCAAATTATGGCATTTAAGATATTGCTCACCATTACTTTGTTAAAGGTAATAGAATAACTATACTTAGACAAAATTTGTTGTGTGGATGAGTGAGGGAAGGAGTGATGGAAATGTGTAAGTTGCTTGCTTTAATAGTAAAGCTAATTGTGTAACAGATTGTTTGTTATCACCATACTTGATTCTTTAAGGACTAAAGAGGAGGATGATAACTCCCAAGTTGGATTAAGCAAAACCATAACATGAAGGACCTTGAATTTTGGATAGAATAGTGGATTGGCACTAGCCCTTTTTTTAAATGAGGACGATGTGAAGGGATAGAGAGATGCAAGGACCCTTATATATTCATAATATTAAGAGCACCATTAAAGCAAGTTTCTTGCCCATTAATGAAGCACATCTATTAAACCTTAGCTTGTTGTCAAGCCCTTCATAAATTGCCAGCCAACAAACAAAACTTCCCTTCAAGATGTTTTTGTCTAAAACATTCACCTCTTTCCTTATAGTTTATTCAATATATATCAATTATTATTTTTAGTAAATATAAATGACAAGATTCCTAGAACGTGGGTTTTAAGGGTTTCTTTATACCGTATCTTATAAGATTCGGATTTTTCATAAACGAACTCTTAATCATGAGTTAAGGTAAAATTGAAGAAAATAAGTATATTTAGGAGTGTTGAGTTTATAATTGCAATTTATGTCTTAAGTTTTGGTTTTTGATGAATTTACTGTGAATTTTTAGTTTAATTAATTGTTAGTTGTGAAATATTGATATTTTGATAATAGAAATTATTGGAATTGACATTGGAAATTTTATGAGATTGGTTTATAAGAAAGTAAATTAAAGTGTATTATGGAAAAATTGATATCCATCAGAAGTAGTCCGGATAGGTGGATTTGTTATTTAAAGACCATATTTAGTGAGAAATATGGCCTGTGTACACAGTCTGAAGACCTATCGGGTATGGCAGTGAAGTGTCGGGTAAGACCATACGGGATAGACAATGTTAAAGAGATGTCTCGAATATGTTTACATGTTATGGATCGATATATGAGGGGATACTCGATGGTGGATACAATATTGAAATCTAATTTTAATTTTGGTTAAAAAAAAATGGAAATTGGGTTTGAATTTGATAGATTTTATGAAAGTTTTAAATTATTATCTCGATGAAAAAGTTTATATAAATTAAAGTTTGGTATTTTAATAGAAAAATGTTTAGTATCCATCGGGAGTAGTCCGGACGGGTGGTTTCGATATTTGAAGACCATGTTCAGTGAGGGACATGGCATGTGTACACAGTTGAAAGACCTGTCGGGTATGGCAAAGAAGTGTTGGGTAAGACCATGCGGGACTAGGCAATATTATGAGACATCTCGATTATGGATATGATTGGAAATACGATAAAGGGGATGTACTGTCTGATGGATACATATATTAAACCGGAATATCATGCTTTTAAAGAAATGCTTTGGTTGAAATAACATTTTGAAAGATATTGAGGAATGCAAATTATTCATACTACAGAGACTTGAAACAACATGAAATTTTCTGCTTAAGGTAATGATTTGAAATTAAATTTCATGTTTAAGGTAATAGTTTGAAATAACTAAGATTGGGTGGACAGACACAAAATTTACCACGAAATAGAGCCTTCAATATGACGAGGGGTGAAGCTCAAATAGCACCAGAGGTTATATCCGGTACAATTTCTATCCTTGATACCTTAGCTTTTGTTTTGATTGACCCTGGATCCACTCATTCATACATAACACCTGAGTTTATATTGAAAATAAATGGGAAGGTAGAACCATTAGGATATGATGTGGAGTTATCCTACCAGTTGGGAATAATGTTATTGTAAATCAGGTTCTGAGAGATTGTCCTATAAAAGTGAGGGGAAGTGAGTTCCCTATAGATTTAGTAGTTATGGGGTGTAGAGAATTTGATATTATTTTGGGGATGGATTGGCTGTGTAAATATGAAGCTAAAGTGGATTGTTGTTCAAAGGAAGTTGTATTACATTTTACTTCAGAGTCAACTGTGTTATTTGTTGGGGAGAGAAAGGTTGTGCCGTCTTGTTTAATATCTGCAATTCAAGCAATCAGATGGATTAGAAGTGGGTGTGAGGCATATTTAGCTCATGTTGTGGATACTAGGAAGGATGGAGGCAAATTGGAGAATATTCCAGTGGTGAGAGATTTTGCAGATGTATTCGTAGATGAACTACCAGGATTACCACCTCATAGGGAGATTGATTTTCCTATTGAGACCATGCCAGGAGTATCTAATGCTGGCACTTCAAATGTTGAGCAGAACCAAACATCGCCTCTATTCGGTTCTACTCCTCCTCCGGCATCTGGGCCAACAAATGATGAATCCTTTAGCTATCTCAATGACTCTGAGTCTGGTCGAAGAATCGTTGACTCAGCTCAAGCTCTTATCCAGGATCTGTTGGTCCCTAGTAATTAGTTCCAAGGGGGGGATAGGAACTAATGTAACTTTTTCGCTTTTAATTATGCTGACTTAATGTTATTTGAAGAGTTTAATAACTCAGCGTGTTGGTCAGCACGGCCGATTGATTAGTCAGACAGTTTTAGTTCTAAGCTAACTAAGACTGCTTGACTTGAGAGTTGGGAATTGACACTTGAAAGGTCAGCTTCCAACTCAGCACTCAGATTTACTCAGTTTCGGTTTTAACAATTTATAAGCTGAGTAAATTTCACAAGCAACACATGCACATATATATATATTGAGAGAAAGAGTTTAGAAGTTACTCAGCACGACTTATCCTGGTTCGGCCTCTCTGCCTACGTCCAGTCCCCAGTTCCTCCTGGGATTTTCAATCCAATACTGAGCTCTTTCAAGGTAGAGCACAAACCCTTTACAAGGCAGTGAGTATGCAAGAGTACGTCCTCTATTCGTCTACTCAGCTCCTACTAAGTACTACAACCCAGCACTTAGATTTTTCTACCACTGAATACTTACAACCAAGTACTCAGCTCAACACTCTCAATATTCCTATTGATTACACACTTGTTCTTTTTCAAGTAAAGAACACCTTAGATGATTACAAAACAATCAATCTAGCATTTACACAGAGAATAGAAACGTTGGTGTAAGATCTTTTTGTATTTGAGTGCTTTGAGGATTTTCTCTCTTGTATTTTTCTTTTTGATACTTCGGCAATGATCCAAGGTTCTTGATTGTCCTTTTATAGATGGAAATCTGCAGATGGATCATTTGAATTGTTTTAGCCGTTAACACCAAAACGACTCTTTTAGGGAACATCTTCTGGTCAGCTTCAGACTGTTTCGCCATTCCCTTCCTCTGTTTTCTTCAGGCGTCAGGTTTTGTCTTCTTGCATCAGACTTGTCTTTTTGTGCCAGATGTCTTTTACCAATAATCCATTGACCCATGTTTCTTGGAATTAGTCTTCTGTGTATTTTCGAGGCTTCAATTATTGGTGTAGAGGATTGGCAGACTTTGTCCTTTAGTGAACGGATCCTTCATGCTGTCCTGACTGTTACTCAGCTTCATTCGTTATCTTCGAATGTTCAACTTCCATGATGAGTTCCTTCTTAGTCAGCTCCGTTCTGTTTATTCAATTCTGAAGGAGTCTTCTAATTCAGTCAGCTTCGTTCTGGCAACTTTGAAGAAGACTTCTGAGACTGAGTCTTACTCCACTCAGCTTCTATTCTTTCATGCTGAGTTCCATTCCACTCAGCTTGGCTTATGTTGACTTTTGTCCTGTTTAACTTTATATATATTTTTGCACTCAATATTGAACAAACACATTAGTACAATTAAATCAAAGCATTTAAATTTAATTGCCTCTTAATCATGGATGATTTTGTCAAATCAAAATCTTGTGGAAAGGTGTTTCAACAGGATCTTCATCAATCAAACACTAATGCCGCTGGATCTACTAATGTTGAGTCTGCTCAGCTTTCGCCTGTCACTCAGCTTCTTACTGAGATCAAAGGTCTGAAGGATCTTCTGAGTGTCATGACTTCATTACAATCTCAACAGCCCAGGCAGGACTCTATAATGAAGCTGGCCGAACTCCAGCTGACCATGGTAAATCACATAAACACTCTACAGGGTGAAATTCCCAATTGTCAGCTGCGAACTCAATGTATACAACTTCTGTCGAAGTTCATCATCTATTCAACCAGCTTCATACTGAGCAAGAGAAAACCAATGACCAACTCTCTTCCTCCTCCCAATGCTCCATTGAGCAAATTAGCGAGGCTGTGCGTCTGCTAAACTTAAGCAGGGAAGAGATGGCAACTGACCAGCTCAAAACCAACGAGATTCTGAAGTACTCTCGAGTAACCTTCAACCACGTGCGCCATACCAACGCTCAGCATGAGTATTTTGATTCATCTTTGCTAAAGATGTTTCATCAAGCTTTTGCAATGCTCGCGGACAGCATACACTGGGTTGCAAAGGGTCAAGCATATGTTCTAAGTATGCTGAGTGCTGCTGATGTCAAGATTCCTCGCGCTATTTTGGATGATGGTGTTCCTATATTTGATGGCATAAATACAAGCACACACAAGCTGAAGGCATTCTCTAAACGCCTAACTAAAGCTGCCATTGAAGACACTTTCATTGCTCCTCCTGCTGATGGTGGCAAAACGGGGGAGAAAGAACAAGCTCAGAGAACTCAGCAATCTGAAGAAGCTTCAGGAAGTCAGCAAAGACACAAGGGAAAGGGTAAGCTAAAAGAGCATGAAGCCCAACTCAACTACAGGAAGAAATAGCTTGAGCTTTACTTTCTAGGACTGACTAGATTTCTTTTTGCCAAAACTTGTAGTCCTTTCCTTGTGTATTTTTGTTGTGCTGACCCTGAATACAAAACTTTGATGCATCTATCTTTTTAAATTAACCAATCTTATGTGATGCTTACTTATGTTTTGTATTGAATAGTTAATCGCATCTTCACTAAATCAACTGTGCTACTTGTCTACATTACTTTATGATTGCATGCTGTGTTGATCAAAATGTTGACCGCTTTTACATGTCTTCTTAAACACATTGAACAAAGAAATACTCAGCGCTCTCTGATATATAAATCTTCCGCATAAACTGAGTTAAATAGAATATGTTCCATGAGCTGACCTAATTCTAAAAAAAAAACTGACCTTAGACTTACTTGAAATGTTTAAAATAAATCTAAGTCAGCCGCTCAACCCTTACGGGGGAGTATACTGAGTAAGATAAGGTCAACAATCATGGGGGAGCTCAACACTGAGTTCTTGAGGTGAATATTTTTGCCAACATCAAAATGGGGGAGTTTGTTGAAACACCTTTCCACATGATTTTGATTTGACAAAAGTATTTAAGTAATGATAAAAAATATTCTAACACATTAAATTTAAATGCTTTGATTTATTACACTAACGTGTTTGTTCAATGTTGAGTTTAATTGTTTACAAGACATTAAGATTAAAAAGCCCAAAGGCCCTTAAAGTGGAAGTCAAGCCCAAGTCAACACATCAAGACCATTCGGCCCAAGAGTTCAAAACGAAGTCGTATGAAGCAAAATGACGACTCAACATAAGAAGGATCGAGAAGTCTTCAAAGCAAAAGCTTCAAGTGGAAGCTGCTGAGTTGGATGACAATGCAGTCTGGACAGCGGCAGACAACGATCAACTTTCAGACAAAGTAATTCTACTTTGGGTAAAGTTCAGAAGGCGCAGGAAGCTGTCTCATGGACTTTGCCTTAAATGTCGAAACATTCTGTTTCAAGGACAAAAAGCTGCCGTGGACAGAAGATGCGTGAATCCTATTGGCCAACGACGCTGAGCACGCCCAGAGTGACAACGACAAGAAGCCGTTTCCCTCCAACGGTTATTTCGAAATTCGAAATGACCAGGTGCCTCAAGTGTCACTATATAAAGGCCATCCATTTGCTTCAATCGATGCAGATCTTCAATTAGTCGAAACGCTGACCAAATTCATACTTGAAGTTTCTGTGAGAAAAGCAAAGCAAATACCTTACACCAATTTCTATATTATCGTGTAAAAGTCTAGAGTGATTTTCAATCATCTAAAGTGTCTTAGCAATTGTTGTTTAGGGTAAACACTTTATCATTTCTAGAAGAATAGAAAGGAGAGACTGAGTACTCGGTTATAGTACTCAACGTAGATATAGGAGTGAGTAGAGGTATAAAGGAAGGTACTCTTGTTATACTCAGCTTCTATCTGTAAAAGGTTTTGTGCTCTACCTTTAAAGAGCTCAGTAGAGAATTCAAAAAGCTCGAAACGAGTTCCGGGGACTAGACGTAGGCGGAGAGGCCGAACCAGGATAAGTCTGCTGAGTAATATCTTTCTAACCCTTAAACTCCTTTAATATATATTGCTTGCTATAAAACTGACTAAGTAAAGAACTCACGCTGAGTTAAGTCTACTAAGAAGCTGAGTTCAGGAATAGACTCTAAGTGCTATTTCCTGACTCAAGTAAAGAAGCAGACTTAGTCACAAGTTGACTAAGCTTATGTCTTGAATCTACTTAGTGACGCTGTGTAAATCTTTTCATAAGAAAAGAAGTCAGCCTTAACGGACAAAATTTTAAAATAGTTCCTGTCCCCCCCTTGGAACTAACTCGTCACGTTATAAGGGACCAACACATAGGAACCAAAAGAAGTACACCTCTGATCTTCTTAAAAAGTCTAAAATGGACAACTCTAAATGTTTTGGTATTATTAAAAGTTTAAAACCTTAGTACTAAGTGCTTTTTCCATAATATCTTTAGTAACAAAATAAAAGTTTTTTTAAAATAAAAATCGGGATGAGGCCGGTTTACCAGACTGATTCAGGTGGCGGCTTTCTCCAGTTCAAATAAGGTCCGAGATGGTGGCTCCTCCCTCCAAGGCCGACAGAGGTGTTAGGCATCATCAGACATTATTATTTATCAATGAGCATGACTTCTCTAACATGGTGATCGAAATGGATGCGGTGGAATAGACCAAGCTATTCTTGCACCATAGACCTCTCTAAATTTAGCTCTATCATTAGTTCTTGTCAGATTATTCTCTCTAGCTGTTTCAATGTGTCTATAACTTCTGTTAAAAGGACCACCAACACAATGATTCACGCGCTTAGTGGTGTCGTTGTGTCTTTGGCTAAACCTATCTCTTTTTAGTATTATGAGCCTAACATTATTAGAACTCTGGTGTATTTTTTTTTAGCGAGTCCCACCAAGTGATCCCGGTGGAAGAACGGGCATAACTGGCCAAAGCATCCGCCACCTGGTACCTTCTCGAAACAAATGTGTGACAACAACCCTCATCATAGCCATTTTACGCTGACAGTCAGCCCAGTCTGACCGTAGAGTCCAAGGGATAGTAATACAGGTGTTTCGTAAGCAAGCCACCACATAAGTCGAGTCTGATTCAAGCCAAACCGAGTCCCATCCTCTACTGTGCACTTGATTAATGGCGAAGAGAGCAGCTCGCAGCTCCGCGACATGAACGAGACTGTCTGTAGTCGGGAGAGAGAAAGCACCAAGGCAGACGCCACTGTTATTGTGGAATATACCGCCACAACCTGCTGAGCCGTTCATCACCGAGGCGTCGGTGTTCGCCTTTACCCAACCAGTAGGCGAAGGCAGCCAACGGACAGATAAAATTCTCGGGGATTTGGAAAGGCGATCTGAAACCTTCCTCTAGTCCTCCGCTTTTAATCAAAAAAATATTCTTAGTTTATTTTTAAGAAAAAAACTAAAAAAACATACTAGATAAATCAACTTTCCTCATGCAATGCAAATATAGTAATGATAAGAATTATATTCTTTAAAAAGATGCATGGATCAAATATTTAACCAACTTTAATAAAATGACATTGATTATTATTTTTCTTTGCAAATGAAAAGAAGAATTTACATATGTTTGAACTTTTGATATTTTGGGTGAATAATTGTAATGCGTACAGTATGTCACAAAAATTGAATTCAGTAATATACTTTTTTTCCATTGACGCACGCGTTGCAAAGGCTCGTCTGGTTTTATTACCTAACTACCATTGGCTTCGTTTAGGTCTGTAAAGGCGGCAAAGTATTCCTGTTACAATTTGGAAACCCAAAATTCTTCTGCTCATCTTTAACCATTAAACCCTTTTTCCTGCATTCTTTCTCCTAAAGCTTACTTTTCTTTTTTACTTTCTTTATACCCCAAATTGCCTGCCATGAAGAGAATGTTTAATTCCGAGCAATTCCATGAAGAAGAAGATAATGACAAAGAGAAAAACTTGTCTAATTACGGAGTATCATGGCGTCGGGGTCCTCTGATTGGAAAAGGAGGTTTTGGGTCCGTCTATTTGGCGAATTTGAAAAAACCCAAATCAAAAAATGGATATTTTCCACAGGTTATGGCGATCAAATCAGCGCAGGTTTCTTCATCAACTTCACTTCAGAAGGAAAAAGAGGTATTCGAACATCTTCATGGTTGCCCTTATATTCTTGGCTGTTATGGTGAAGAAACTACTACCACTAAGAATGGAGAGATGATTTACAATGTATTGTTGGAATATGCTTCTGGTGGAACCCTAGCTGATCTTATTAAGAAATCGGGTCATTCTGGATTGCCTGAATCGGATGTTAGGAGATATACAAGATGCATTCTTAAAGGAATTGATTATATTCATAGCCATGGATATGTGCATTGTGATTTGAAGCCTGATAATGTGTTGCTTGTATCAGCTAGGAATGGGGATTCCTTTGTACCCAAGATAGGGGATTTTGGGTTGGCCAAGAAATTTGTTAAGTGTAAGAAGATGAAATTCGATCCTGATTTTGGAGGGACTGCTTTGTATATGGCACCAGAGACTGTAACTGATCACATTCAACAGCCTCCATGTGATATTTGGGCGCTTGGATGCATTGTTTTTGAGATGTTAACTGGTAACAAGGTTTGGGATTCTAATTCTGATTTGACAACTCATGAAATTTTGAAAAAGATTTCTGATAGATATGAATTGCCTAAGATTCCTCCACACATATCAAAGGATGGGAAGGATTTCTTGAAATGTTGTCTAGTGAGGAAACCTATGTTCAGATTCACTGCTGAGATGCTATTGATTCGTCCTTTTGTATCAGGAGGATTAGTTGAATTAAGCAACAATGAACAAGGATGGGTGCATTCACATGATTTGAGCTTCATATGTGAAGAGGCATGGTCAATTGATGTTGGCAAGAATAATATGCATGATTTCCTAGACTCTGCAAAACCAGAAGTTCAACTAGTGTTGTGATTGCTAGTTAAGGTTTCATGTGCATATGGATCAAGAATCAGCTTGGATTGGAATCACTTTGTCTCTCCTGCAACTTGAAAGTAAGCATTCTTTTTCCTTTGGCAGCGAAACTAGTGTCAATGTAAATGATGAGCAGAGTTTGTTATTAAGTGGACAGGAAACAGAAAATTTTGGGCTGTCTATATGATACCAAACAAGTTAGTGTGTTAGAATTAGTAATTTTTGTGAATTGTATTTTGGTATTTCATATTTGTTATAGATGCCGTATGGCTCTTCAAGAAAATACAAGTAATCTTGTTTTGATGAAAGATGACATAAGGTAACTATATGATTCTTACTTATTATGCTTCAGCTTTTTTATGCAATAAAGAATAACTTTCCCACAACTAACAGAAAACTATATCAAATCTTTAGTAAGATTCCATTTGCATAAATTTTAGGATATTTTGATTATCATACCTTATCTGGAATTACTCTACCGGATAGAAGTCATCAGCTTGCACAAGTTTTAGTATTCTTTCATTACCATATACCCTATGTGAAAGTAGTCACCATTTAAGTAATGAACTAGTGCAATGTACAAGCATGCCACAATCCAACTGAATTTACTTGAAGATGGATGGACGGTGTAACTCCGCCTGTGAGGGTCACTTGGTGGCCTTTACAGCCGGTCCCAAGCCCGGACAAAGGAGGAGGGTTGCGGTAGGTTTGTGGCGGCCAGCGTAAAACTTAGTCACATCTTATGACATGAACCATAATATAAATACCGTTGGGGCGTTCCCTACTCAGCGACGCGCTGCACTTCCTAGACCCGGGTGTAGTGATAAATGTGCAAGGGTTGCTAGGTCGTCGCCCCGAAGCGGCGCGCCACCCCAGGACCCGGGGGTGGTGTCAAATATGCAAGGGTTGCGGGTAAATAAGCTAGTCCACGGTAATGGTAGGGGTAGGGGTAAGGGTAGTAGGTTACGCTTTGGGATATGGAACATAGGTTCTTTGACAGGAAGATTAGCTGAAATTGTAGATGTTATGAAGAGGAGGAGAATAAATATATTATGCCTACAAGAAACCAAGTGGGTTGGAGCTAAGGCTAGAGAGATAGCTCCTTGGGGTTATAAGCTTTGGTACTCAGGAAAGGATAAGGGTAGAAATGGAGTAGGTATTCTTATTGATAGGGAGTATATTGATGAGGTAGTAGCGGTGTCTAGGAAGAGCGATAGAATTATGAGTGTTAAGCTAGTGATAGGGGATGAGGTTGTGAATGTCATTAGTGCATATGCGCCACAAATAGGATTAGATGTGTCTATAAGACAAGCTTTTTGGGATGACTTAGAGGAAGTGGTGCAACAGGTTCCTAGGGATGAAAAAATGGTACTAGGGGGTGATCTCAATGGACACGTGGGTTCTAGGCGAGATGGGTTTGAGAGTGTTCATGGAGGGTATGGTTTTGGAGATAAGAATGAAGCAGGAAATGATATTTTGGAATTCGCATCAGCCTATGACTTGAGTATCATGAACACATGGTTTATGAAGAGAACATCCCACTTAGTGACTTATCGGAGTGGCGGTAATGCGAGCCAAATTGACTTCTTCTTAGTAAGGAGTGCTTGGAGAAAGAGTTATATTGATTGTAAGGTGATCCCTGGTGAGAGTACGACAACCCAACATAGAGTAGTGGTGCTAGATTTTCGAAGTAGGAAATGTATAAGAAAACAAACACCTCAAGTAGAGACTAAGATTAAGTGGTGGAAATTGCAAGGGGAGAATCAACAAAAATTTGTGGATGAGATGACCAAAAAAGATATTTGGACTTGCAATATGGATTCAGATATAGATTCGATATGGAATAAGATGGAGCATAGTATAAGGGAAGTAGCGAAGGAAGTTCTAGGGGAATCTAAAGGTAGCATGCCACCGGGTAAGGACACATCTTGGTGGACAGAAGAAGTACGACAAGCAGTAAAGAGTAAGAGAGAATCCTATAAACTATTGGGAAAATGTAGGAGTGACGAGAACTACGAAAAATACAAAGAGGCTAAAAGGGAAGTAAAGAAGGTCATACGAGATGCTAGAGCAAAGGTGAATCGGGATCTGTATACAAGATTGGATACGAAAGAAGGGGAAAGAGACATATATAGAATTGCTCGGATGAGAGATAGGAAGACGCGAGATCTCGGAAAAGTTAAATGTGTGAAGGATGTGGACCAGAAAGTCCTAGTTGGAGATAAGGATATCAAGGAACGATGGAGGTCCTATTTTGATGACTTATTTAATGGAGATCGCCAACAAGATGTTGGAGATATAAGTATCCATCACGATATGATAAATCATGAATGCCTGCGGAGAATTCAAAAGGGTGAAGTCAAAATGGCATTAAGTAAGATGAAGTTGAAGAAAGCAGTAGGACCTGATGGCATCCCTATTGAGATTTGGAGATGTTTGGGAGAAAGAGGATTCGAATGGTTGACGACGTTCTTCAACAAAATTTGGAGAAACAATAAGATGCCATCAGAATGGAGGAAAAGTACCTTAATCCCTTTGTATAAGAACAAAGGCGATGTCCAAGATTGTGCCAACTATCGGAGAATCAAATTAATGAGTCACACTATGAAACTTTGGGAGCGAGTGATTGAACAAAGGCTAAGGAGGACGGTGAAGATCTCGGAAAACCAGTTTGTCTTTATGCCGGGAAGATCAACTATGGAAGCCATCCATCTAATGAGACAATTAATGGAGCACTATCGAAATAAGAAGAAAGACTTGCATATGGTTTTCATTGACTTGGAGAAAGCATATGATAAGGTACCAAGGGAAGTACTTTGGTGGGCCTTGATAAGGAAAGGCATTTCGCGGAAATATATTGACATCATAAAGGACATGTATGAGGGAGTATGCACGAGTGTACGTACTAGTGTTGGGAAGACTGAAGAGTTTCCTATTACGATTGGAGTGCATCAAGGTTCCGCACTAAGCCCATTTCTTTTTGCCATCGTTATGGATGAACTAACAAGTTCACTTCAAGATGGTATACCATGGTGCATGCTGTTTGCAGATGATATTGTGTTGGTTGAGGAGACGAAAGAAGGAGTGGAGATGAAGTTGGAACTATGGAGGCAAACTCTAGAATCTAGAGGCTTTAAGTTGAGTCGAAGTAAGACAGAATATTTGGAGTGTAAATTTAGCGGCCGTAGGAGTAGGGAGGCAGGGACAATCATCCTAGATGGGAGAGTTGTTCAGGCCTCGGATTGCTTCCGGTATTTAGGATCTATTATCCAAACGGATGGAGAAGTAGATGGAGATGTTGCTCATAGGATTAAAGCTGGTTGGTCGAAGTGGAAGAGTGCTACGGGTTTCCTTTGTGATCCCGGCATGCCTAATAGATTGAAGGGAAAATTCTACCGGACGGCAATTAGACCAGCATTGTTATATGGTACGGAGTGTTGGGCAGTGAAACACTGCCACATCCATAAGATGTCGGTGGCGGAGATGCGTATGTTGAGATGGATGTGTGGTCACACGAGAAAGGACCGGGTGCGTAATGAAATAATTAGGACAAAAGTAGGGGTCACATCTATTGAGAATAAAATGAGAGAAAACCGACTAAGGTGGTTTGGCCATGTGAGACGTAGAGCGCTTGATGCGCCGGTTAGGAGAACCGAAGAGTGGCAAAGGGATGTAGTGGTGAGGGGTAGGGGAAGACCTAAGCAAACTTGGAGGAGGGTGATCGAGAGTGATATGAGTTTATTGGGAATTGAGGAAAATATGGTAGTGGATAGGACGGAGTGGAGGGAGCGAATCTGTGTCGCTGACACGACTTGATTTTCACGGTTTTATATGATGGTTCATGTTAGCCGACCCCGAATCATTTCGGGACTAAGGCTTTGTTGTTGTTGTTGTTGTTGTATGGATGGACGGTGTACTTGAGTGGCGTGGCAGGAAGCCCAATAATCTTCTTTTTTGAGCTCTGTTTGGGAAACTGTTATATCTACATTTTTCATCATCCGCCAGCAGCCATGATGCCAAGCTTCAATGTAGGAATATTACTTCCATTTGCTTATACATATGTCATAATAGACAAGCTGGAAATTGAACTTGTTTTGGAAGAAAGATGTTTGAGCAATCTTAGGTTGCACCTCAGACTCAGAAGTTGTGTTATCCTTGTTCCAAAGCAATGGGACATAATGATGCTTTACAATTGAACAATCTTTCAGCAGTTAAGGCTTCATAGCACCAACCTTCTTCTGGATAATGGAGGAATCAAATCCTTCATCATGTACTTAGCATTGCCATTTCTGCCACCATGGAAAAGAAGAAGAATCTCTGCATTTTGATTATCTATCAAGCATGTAGCTGGTTGAACCAAATCTTTTTCTGATACGTAAAGAAAATTATGTATATCAGATAAGATAAAACAGAAATAGATCAAGGGTGAATTTATTCTAAAGACAAAACAATACTAAAAATCATCACTGACTTTTGATACTTGAAATTGAAATTGGTAGAGAGTTCTTCACTGGAAATTATATTATAAATAATCTAAACATTTCTATCAAAGAATCTCAATAAAGTTTCATCCATATCCCTAATATTTGCACAACAGTTTTCATTACTTTCAGTTCTAGTAATTTTGATAAATATATTTTAAGTGCTTCCAAGACTTGGATAAGGTACCAAAATAGATCTATAGGAAAGTATCAATTTAGACTTCATGTACAAAATAGCACAAATATAGGCTTAACGTTTAAAAAATGTACCAATTTAAACATCGATAACATAACGAGATACGTCATTGATATTATTCCGTTAAATTCTGTCAATCCGTTAAAGGAGTAATAGGAATGACGTGTCCAATCCGTTCTCGAGACCTTTGATACTATTTTTTAAACATTAAGCCTATATTGGTATTATTTTGTACGTGCAGCCTAAATTGGTACTTCCCCAAAAACCATATACTTATTTTGTTACCTTATCCAAACCAAAAATTAGAGTGGCCAGCATCTGCACATCCCAAGATTTTCGAAATTGAAGGCGGACGCTCGACAAGGAGAACAGAAGGACCACGTGCAGTGTGTTGAGTTGTGGTAGGATGTGTTGTTCAGTCTCTAGGGTTTGGGCGTGTTGTCTGTAACTAGCTTTGTACCCGTGCAATGCTCGTGATTTTTTTTAATCTTCTAGTTAATATGTGAAAATTATCCTATAAAATAATTAAAAAGTACATAAATCAGTTTTTGGTCCGTGAATCGATATTATAATTTTTTACTCAAAAGTACAGATAAACTAACTTTTATAAATAAAATTTATCATACGATATCATTGATATATTCACTTTGTCAGTTACATCATTAGATCTAAGCTTATTATAATTCTAATTTATGATGATTTTAATAAGTATAGATCTAACAGCGATTGTCTATATTTGTCAGTAATTGAACCGCTAAACACCACTTGATAAATATAATAATCTATAATTATCGCAAACATATTATATATATTTTACGCTATTCAAATTTTTTTTATAGAAGAATTATATAGTTAACATAAATCATAAATTAATAGAAAAAAACCAATATAAGTTTTTCTTTTCCAACCATAACCTTAATTTGTCTATAGTTATAGAAGCTAGGTTAGGATTGAGATTTTTATATATACATGTGAATGACTTTTTAAGATTTGTTTTTAAATAATTTTTTATTGATATTAATAAAAACAAAATTGAAGAGTATCGATACTAAATTAAATTAAGTTTCATTTATAGGTGCCCTTCATTTTTTTTTTTTGTTAGAAAAGGAAAAGAAAAACGAAAAACAACAAACTACCCAGGAATTAGCCTAGGGAAGCTAACCCCAATCCTATCTCCTAAGAGAAGATGAGAGATGAAACTATGGGAAACAGGAAGGGTAGTAACGCCTAACGTCCCTTCATGGCCCGCCGCCGCCAAGCGATCAGCAACACGATTCTGCTCTCTAAAAATGTGTCTGAACTCTACGAACTCAAAGGAGGAGCAAAGCCTTATAATAGCTTTGATGAGGTTGCGACTGTTAAGACCCATAGAATGATTCTCAGAAATCATTTTGATTGCTTCCAAATTATCAGACTCCACAGAGAGCCTCTTAACACCCAGCCTTTTAGCAAGATTGATTCCAGTAAGAATAGCCCAGAGCTCCGCAGAAAAGGAAGAACCCAACCCTAAATTCTGGGAGAACCCAGAAAGCCAGACGCCCCCTACATCTCTAAGCACACCTCCAGCCGCAATCTTACCGTTACTGAGGCAGGAACCATCAGTATTCAGCTTCACAACCCCCTCTCTTGGCCTGCTCCATCCCACGAGATGGACATCACAACACTGAGAGGCTCTGGCAGGGGACTCTCCTTTGAAACTATCGATAATAGAGAAAAGTTTTTTCGAGAAGAAATCAACTAAGTTTGTCATAAAAACAGTTTTATCTCCAAAAATCTCCTCGTTTCTCCATTTCCAAACTTGGTGACAGATAATAGCAAAGAAAATGTCACCATGCTCCATGTATGGAAGCAACTTTCCTCTAACACCATCAGAGAACCAGTCGAGCTCAGAATGTGCCATGAAGGAAGAGAAAATATGGTGTGGGAGAATTTTCCTCCAAACCTCTTTACTATTAGAGCAATCTCTAAGAGCATGGCACAAAGTCTCAACATGACCTCTGCATCTACTGCAAGCTCCAGAATCAGTCAAGTGCCTTCTGTGCCTATCCGAATTAGTAAGAAGCCTGTCCTTAACACCCAGCCACAGGAAACTCCTAATACGGAAAGGAACTTTAAGGGTCCAAATCGACTTCCACACATCCGAGGGAGGATCAGATCTAAAGAGAGAGAAAGCTTCAAAGGCCGATTTGCAAGAATAAACTCCATTGTTAGTCAGCGCCCAACAGTGCCTATCCAAGTCTTCCTCTTGATTACTCACCTTCACTCCCCGCATTCTAAGGAGAGTCTCAAGGCTAAAGAAAGTATCAAACTTTGACCAGATCCAGTCCCCTTCCGAGTCAACCACATCGGCAATCCTCCAGTTGCGTATATCACTAGGCGGGGGGGAAGAACACACCTCAATTAACGGTTTATCCCCAATCCAGTTATCAAACCAGAAACTAATGGACTTACCATTCCCCACCTCCAGGCCAACTCCCGAGCAGAACTCATCAAACACAGCATTAAGTCCTTTCCAGAGGAAGGAACAATTAGCAACTCTCTCTTTCGGACCCCCGAAGATTTTGTCTTTCCGATACTTACCACAAAGGAGGCGAACCCAAAGAGAGGAGGGGTTTTGCCACATACGCCAAAGGAGTTTCATTAATAAAACTTTATTATTGTCCTTTGCTTTCCTAATACCCAGACCCCCAGAATCTTTAGGCTGGCAAACCTCACTCCAAGGCACAAGATGGATCTTCCTGCCCTCCGCAGCTTCCCCCCACAGGAACCTACGGTTAATCTTGTCAAGATCATTAAGCACAGGATCCGGAAGCTTACAAGCCTGCATGATGTGATTGGGAGCAGCACAATTAACAGATTGAATTAACGTGAGGCGGCCAGCGAGAGACAGAGTCTTGGCTTTCCAAGTGGCACACTTCGAATTAGCTTTATCCAAAGTCTCTTTGAAGGAGCCTTTAGACACACGCTCACTATGGAGGGGAACGCCCAGATACTTCCCAAGAGAATCAGTAAGAGGAATACTTGAGAGATCACTTAATCTCTTACAGACTCTCTGATTCATATTCTTAGAGCACATCATCCTAGATTTCTGGATATTAAGCTTCTGCCCAGAGGCCGAACAAAAACAATCCAGAATATCCATAATGACTCTCAACTGCTCCTCATTACCCTCAAGAAAGATAAGGACATCATCTGCAAAGAATAAGTGAGTCACCTGGGGACAGAAGCTGTTGATCGCCACAGGGTGGAAACTCCCATTATCAATCGCATCCTGAATCAGGTGAGAGAGCCTCTCCATAGCAATAACAAAAAGGAAAGGGCTCATAGGATCCCCCTGACGGATTCCTCTGCCCGGGGAAAATTCCTCCGACATATCCCCATTGACCATAACTTGAAACACAGGAGAAGAAATACATACCTTAATTAAACTTCTCCAGCTGTCCGGGATTCTAGCTCTCTCAAGGCTCTCCATCAAGAAATCCCAATTAATTCGATCATAGGCCTTCTCTAAATCCAGCTTCAGAGCCACAATGCCTTTCCTCCCCTTCCTAATCTTCATCGTGTGGACCATCTCTTGGGCGATCACCACATTATCCATCATTTGTCTACCAGGCACAAAGCTACCCTGATTCTGACAAATGATCGCAGGAAGAATGCCACGGATTCTATTAGCCACAATCTTTGTAACAGTTTTGTAAAGAACATTACAAAGACTGATAGGTCTCATATGCAAAAAGGAAGAAGGCTTATCAATCTTAGGAATCAGAACCAGGAGGGTTCTATTAACCAGCTCAATATCCTTCGAACCACTGAACACCCCCAAGACAAAATTATAGATGCCTTCCTTCACTACATCCCAATGCTTATGGTAAAAGCCCGCCGGAAGACCATCAATCCCAGGAGCTTTAGAAGCCCCAATGCTGAAGATAGCTTGGTCAATCTCTTTTCGGGAAATAGGTTGAAAGGCCTCCTGACTACAATCCTCACTGATTAAAGGAAATGTAGCAATAGAGTGAGCCCTCTCCAAAAGAACAGGTTCCTCTTTGAACAGCTCTCTGTAGAAATCCAGGGCTAAGTTCCGAATAACCTCATCTTCATAAACCCAATCACCATTAGAATCCTTAATGGCCTCAATTCTATTTCTCTGCCTTCTGATCAGGGTAGAGAGATGGAAGTATTTGGTATTACGATCCCCATCTCTAATCCAGGACTTCCGAGACTTCTGGAACCAAAGGAACTCCTCCTGCCTAAGCACAGCCTCCAGCTCCTTCTGAAGGGTTCTGAGGAGGCCCTCAAGGCTATGATCAAACCTCCCCTCCAACCTGCGTTGAATGCCCTCCATCCTCTTTAATAACTTGTTCTTCCTTCTGATAATATGCCCAAACACATTCCTATTCCACCCCTGCACCTTATTCCTGAACCCTTCAGCAGCTTGCAGTACATACGAATGAGGTCTCCAACTCTCATGAACGAACTCTTTAAACTTAGGATGGGACTCCCAAGCTAACTGATACCGGAACGGTCTCTTACCCCTAGGATGCTTACCTCTCAAAAGTCTAAACAAAATAGGACAATGATCCGAATGACGGAACGGGAGGTTCAACACAGAGCACTCGGGGAAGGAAGTTAGAGCTAAAACATTAGCGTAGACTTTGTCCAATCGAACAAAAGTATTATTACGCTTCCAAGTGAATTTATGACCAGAAGCCCCCAGATCGGAAAGCCCACATAAATCCATACTATTCTTGTGATGCAGACAGCGATTAACATAATGATTGGATCCCCCTCTCTGATCACTCATAAAGGCGATATCATTGAAGTCACCCGCCACAAACCAGGGCTCCGAAATGCTGACACTCATAGAATAGAGAACCTCCCAGAGCCGTTTTCGATTAGACAAGATAGGGTCAGCATACACAAGGGTAATAAAAAAGGAAGTATTGCCGGAAATACTCACTTTACAATGAATGAACTGCTTATCCATGCTAAGAATATCAAAATGAATCCGATCTGGCCTCCAAAAAAGCCAAATCCCCCCAGCCCGGCCAGTTGCCTCCGATCTAACACAGTGCCAGTTCTTAAACTTCTTAACCACCTCATCTGCTTTCTCACCACTAATCTTAGTTTCCAAAAGAGCAAAACAAGATGGATTAAACTGCTTAATAAGATCATTAATATGGATACGGGTAGCCTTGCTAGCCGCACCCCTAACATTCCAAAATAACAAATCCATAGAAAGGAGGACAACTGACCACACCCCTACCCTAAGCTAGGTATTTACTAGGGGCTCCTGAGAGCCTTACCGAGGTACCCCCGGGCCCCCTCTTATCTGGAAACGCCAAAGTGTTAAGGCCACTTTTTTGTTTTCCTTTAAGCTTTTTCATATTAGTTTTGTTAACTCCCATAGATTTCCCAATCCCAGGATCAATACCATGAACAGGAATACTAACCTCATTTGAATTATTCATCCTTCTAGCTGCAAGGGTCAGGGTCCCCCCCTGGGCTTCATCCTTAGAGACAAAAAGCGGGTTCACAGATTCAACCACCTTCTCGACTGGATCTACAGACTCTAATCCTGGAATACTCTCATCCATATGATTCTCATCTTGGTCTGACTCTTGAACTTCCTCAATCATCAGGGCCCCAAATCTGGACCCAGGCAAGGCTACTGAAGAAACCCCAGCCTCCTTTCTAGCTTTGAGGACAGGCTTCTCCTTGACATTTGGAATAACAGTAGCTTTAGGAGAAAGGGACTTAGAATTTGTGTTGATATCAGGAGGACGATTGTGAACCACTGCAGGTTGATTCCTACGTCTAGCGGGCCTCTTTGCCACCATCCAGGGACCAAAGTTCCCTTCATACCCCTGGTTCCCTCCAGTAATCCGCACACTACTCTCAACCCTCTCTATAACAACCCTCTCCCTTTTAGGGCAACCCTCCTGAGAATGACCATACATGCCACAATCATAACAGATGTTATGTAAACCTTCATACTCAATAAAGAACACTTTATCCTGAACACAGAACTTAGAAAGTAAAGGTTTAGCCAGATCAACATCTATACATACCCTAGCAAACTTACCCCTAATGGCCCCAATTGTAGTCTTGTCCACATGGTGGACCTTACCAACCAAACCTCCTATTTTACTCAGAAAGTTTTCACTGTAGTACTCAATGGGAAGGCCCGGGAATCTTACCCAAGTCAAGATCCTGTTAACCGAACAGTCGTGAGGATTAAAATTAGGAACCCAAGGCCTTAAGGCCAAAACATGATTGGAAATGATATATGGGCCTCCCTTGATAACCGAATTATAATCCTCAACCCTAGTAAATTTAATGACATAGTAGTCATTTTACAGGTCAGTAATACTGACTTTACCTTTCCTTGCCCACTGCGCTTGTATTCTTTGGGCAAAATAGTTAAAACTAATTCGCTTACCCAGGACAGTAACAATCAAAGACACCTTCCACTTCTCTCTAAGCTCACGCTTCTCTGCAGCGGAAAGTCTAATGACCGGACAGAGAGGATCCTCCTGGCCATTATCTTCCTCATCAGAATCCGAGAACATATCATCAGAATCTCCCACCATTAAAACTTCCTCTAAAACCGGCTCTTCCTCAGCCACCCCCATGACCGTGTCCTTCCAAGAGTTTTTACCAATCTCGCTCATCTGAACCCTACGTCTGGGGGAGACCGTCTTCCCATGAGCTACTCCTACAACACCCACCCTTCCCGAATTATTAGAAACATCCAGACCCGAGGCAGCCTGCCTCCCCGTCGTAGCCCCTGCCTGCCCCTCACAGCCCGGAGGAGAGGATCCCGTGCAAGGCACTGCGCCGACAGCCCCAGCCCACTGCCCGACCGAGGAGCCGGCAGCGCCTGGGCAGTGCCCGGCACTATCGGCGCATAGCCCTGCGCCAGGCACCCCCGGCCCCACTTCTCCCCTCGAGATTGGGGGAGCCTTACCCCCGGCATCAGAAAACCCAGCCGCCCGTATCTCCCATTGATCCGCACCCAGCCGCGACAACCTTGTCGAATCTGTCGCCTGTGGATCGCAAAGATCCGTCCCCAGCCGCACGGGCGGCGCCCGCGAGAACCCTGCCGACGCACCATCCATGCCCACGAGATCCCTACCGACGCCCCTGGATTCCCCTGCCTCCACCCCGCCAAGCGCCCCGCCCCGATCTACACCAGGTGCACGCTCGCCGCCAACAAAACTTGCCTCACCCTTGCCCTTCATTTATAACAGGCTTAATACATAATTAAATCAAGACCACATTTTTATTAGTCCCGTCGAATATCAAATAAATGAATAAATAATATGTCGAAAATGATTGATATAAAAATAATAATCATAAACTTGTCAAAATTTTATAAGTAAGGTCCAATAAATCAAGATTATAATAAAATTTCTTCCAAATATAATTGACTATACCTAGAAATCGGGTGCGAATAGATTAAAATGAAAACACAAAAACTTCAATTAATATTTAAAATCTGACACTAACCCAAACTTAATATAAACCTTAAACACATAAGATAATTTAAATAAATTACATTTTATATTATAAAATAAATAATTAAAATTAACTTCCGAATATTCTTTTATTTTAATCATATAATTCAATTTTGATTAGTTAATTATTTTATATTTTTTTGAAGGATTTTATTTTATGTTTTAATAACTCATTACTAATTATTATTATTTTTATGTAAATGTTTGTATTTTCATTAGATGAAAAACGTACAAATACAATAAGAAAATCATAAGTAATAAAACCTTATAAAATCCAGAAAGGTACGAAAATGACTACAAATAGCATGAAAAACTCATACAATGTATAAAAAACACACAAAAAACAATGAAACATATACTTCTTAGAAATCAAAATCCGCAGAAGAGCAACTGCAATCCAATTTCATCACTCAGACCTTTCGAACATTCGGATCAAAGTTCTTTCTTTTGTTGCAACCACATAGCTCTATTGATCCACGTATAAAATAAATCGTTTCCGCTCTTACTAAATCCAAAGAATGTATAAATAAAAGAATAATTGGAAGCAGATATAATTCAGACAGGTAGAGAGATCTGAAAAAATATATGGACACTGATTAAAAGAAAAAAATACAAAAAGAACACAGAAAATCTAACCTGGTGGGAGGAAGAAGAAGGAAGATCAAAGTAGATCCACTTTGATTTAGGAAGAGAAAAAGCAGAATGAATCGGAAGTTTTTTTTTCAGAGAAAAACTGCTGAAGAAAACGTGAATTATTTTATTTGTTTTTTTTATGAAAATGCTTCTATATTCATTAGATGAAAAAAGTCCAAATATAATAAGAAAATCACAATGAATAAAACCTTACAAACTCCACGAAGAGATTAAAACGACTACAAAGAGTTAAAAAAAAACATAAAAGGAATTATTTTATTTGTTAATAACCCATTTAAACCCGTGCAATGCAATGCACATGATTTACAACTTGTATAAGTCTTAGAAAATACTAAAAGCAAAGCTAGAATTAACAATACAAAATACAAAATAGCATTTTTTTAACTTTTACTCTGAAATTTGTAGCTAAAAGGAAGTGCAAATTTAGCATTAACGTATGAAATGATGGAAATTTAATCATAACGTTTCTAAGCAAGATCAATTTTAGCCTTACGCTATCGAAAATTAGAAAAACTGGTTTGAGTGGTATTTAACTGCCACTTCACCTTCCAAATATCAATTATGTCTAAGATATTTAGTGTATTACTAACAAAAAAAAAAAAATCTATTAAAATACTAAAAACTAAATCTGCTGCATATAAGATAATTACAATTTTGTTAGTCAAATTGTCTGAAAAATTTACCGTGTTATTAATAAAGTTATCTGACCGCCTTGCTGCTAAGAGCCATGTGAGGATGGTAGGAGTCTCTACATTTGGATAGATAATAGATAAACCAGAAGAAAGTCTTGGCTTGCGATCCCTAGTGCACTCAACTCAAGCAGCTCAGTTTTATTTCCGCAAGATCTGTGGCATAACTTGATCACAATACAAAAACTTTTTCTCTGCTTTCTGATGATCGAGTTGGGGTTAGCTTTTCCGGGCTAATCCCGGATTAGTTTTTTTGGTTTTCTTGTTTTTTCTTTCGTTTGCCTAGCAAAAAAAAAATAAAGTTACAAAAAACCGACCAAAAGTCTTAAAAAAAACCAACCAAAATTTAACGAAACTGTTTCAATTGATCGACAAACATATTTGACAAGTCTGATGTGACAGTTAAATAACAGTCAAACCAGTCTTTTTAATTTTTCCATAGCGCAAAGCTAAAATTGCTCTTGCTTGGAAATGTTATGGTTGAATTTGCACCATTTCATACGTTATGGATAAATATGCAATTCACTTAAACGTTGAGGTTTAATTTGACCCTTATCCTAATTTGAAAAAATTCCATTTAAAAAATATTACTCCATCTGTTTCATATCACATGTCGTTTTAGAGAGTTGTATAGAAATTAAGGATATTAAAGAAAAGACATTGTTGCCCTTTATTTATTGATTCCATTATTTATTTATTCTATAATAAGTCAATTATTCTAATTAATTTTCATAAACTCACGTTTTATAGCAGGAAAAAAGATGATTTAACGTGTACTGATCATATTATAAAATGACATGTATAATGAAACAAAAAAAAAACCTCTAGAAAGACATGAAATATTTTCTTGATAGAAATTGGGACGAGACAGAACTTGGGCGGGGTGAGCACCCATGGCCCAAAAACTGACAAACCCGTAATATATAAATAAAAGAAAAAAGTGAGTGTTTGAACAAGAGAAGAGGAAGGAGAACAAACAAAAGAAAGGGGGAGGAGAAAAGATAGGAAAAGTCAAGAAAAACACAATTGTGAAATATTACAAATGTCATCATTGATAAACCTGTGGCAAAAAGCAGGAGCTGAAAGCCACCAATTGATCACGGAGGAAGAGACTCCAAATTTTGCCATTGCATCAGCAACTCTATTTCCTTCCCTAAAGATGTGTGAAAAGATAATGTTCATTCTAGAGCAAATGCTGAGATAATGCAACCACTCTTGCCGAATACTCCAAGGAACATCCATGGAGCGATGTCTAAGCAGATTAACTACGTACATTGAGTCTGACTCAACCCAAAGCTGATGCTAATTTTTCTCCTAAGCAAGTTCAATTGCGAAAATAGCGGCTCTTAATTCAGCCATATAAGCAAAAGAAAGAGGGGTAGAAAAAGCAAAACAACCTTTGGGAAAGCCATGATAGTTGCGAAAAATGCCACCCGCTCCTGCCTCGCCAGGAGTGCCAAAAGCAGAGCCGTCCACATTGACTTTAACCCAGTCTGGAGGAGGTTTAAGCCAATGGACCGGAATAATGTTGGGAGCAGGAGGCGGCCTAGGAGAAGCCAGAAGGCGGGATAAGATAGCAGCATCTCTCCGAGAAGAGCAAAAACCTTTAGAAGTGGCCGACGACTCCCGAATCATTCGAAAGAGGGTGATCTTCGAGTGCTGAATAGAAGGAGAAACTTCCTTAAAGATTGCTTCGTTCCCGCAATGCTAGATTAACCAGATGCAAGTGACAGCGGCAACATGCCAGATCATCGACACTTGTGAGCTAAAATGAATGCTACGAAGTGTGCTGAAGAAGTGGATGAATTGGGAATGACGAGGTAAAGAGCAGTCAAAATGAATCTCAATGGCCTTCCAAAGAGAATCTGCAAAAGAACAGCTAATGAATAGGTGGTTAATGGACTCAGCATCCCTACCACATAGAGCACAACGAGAGGCAATGGAGAATCCTAGACGCTGCAGGAGGTCATGAGTTGGAACTCGTCCATGCAAAACTCTCCAGAAAGTGAAGGAACGAGAAGAGGGAGTGTGAGCATTCCAAACAAATTTATACCAGTCCACCGAGGAGGAACTAGGACAGAGAATCAAATAGTACTCTTTGGCAAAGAAAATACCCTTCGTAGAAGGTTGCCAAGCGTAAAAATCAATATCCTCTCTACCCCGGTGAATAGATCGAATACTGTCTTGAACAACCGAAGGTAGAGTACCTAAGCCAAGCCACTCCGAATTTACCAAAATATCATCAACAGAATTATAGCGAGAACGCTTATCCTAATGATCAAGACCCAGTCTGTCCGCCACCGATGGTACGATCCACCTATCTGTCTAGAAATTAAGCGATGAAGATTGGCCAATCCACCAAAACATCTGGTCCCAAATGGAAGAATAAACAAACTTACAAGAGGACCAAATCGAGGAAGGAGCAATGGTAGCTTTAGGCAAACCAGAGACAGCCATAAATCTAGACTTCATTAGAGAAAAAGCAAGACTGGTGCCTTGAATCAATTCCCAACACATCTTACCCAAGAGAGCCTGGTTAAAGATCCTAAAGTCCTTAATGCCCAAACCTCCACCTTCCAAACTTTTGCAACACGTCTGCCAGGGAACCGTGATTAGCTTTCTCTGATCAATACAACCCGTCCAAAGGAAATTCCTAACACTTCTATTGAGCTTATTCAACAAACCCACTGGACACTTATAGATCAAGAATGAGTGAACCAGAGAATCAGTAATAGCAGACTTAATAAGAGTTAAACGCCCTGTAAAGGAGAGAGAGCTACCTTTACACTTGCTAAATTGAGAGAGAAATTTATCAGTAAGACTGCTGAAATGACGAGCCCTTGGAGCTCTTTTGAATAGAGGGACTCCTAAGTAACTGAAAGGGAGAGAATCCAAACATATGCCGAGACAGTGAGCAAGACGAAGCCTTCTCGGAGGACTCACTTGAGAACCAAAAAAGATAACAAATTTATCCCAACTAACCTGCTGACCGGAGATCTGTCCATAGAGCAAGAAGAAATCCTTGAGTGCATGCAGGTTGCTCAAGGATGCCACTCCAAAAATGAGCATGTCATCAGCAAAAAGAAGATGAGAGGGAAAAGAATTTCCTCCAGAATAATACACGGGAGAATAAGTACCCTCCCTCACCATCTTAGCAAGCCAACAAGAGAAAAAATCCTCAGCAATGTCAAACAGAAGAGGAGAGAGGGGGTCCCCTTGTCTAACCCCTCTAGAACAAGAAAAGTAACCCTTTGGAGAACCATTAATCATCACAGAAATGCGAGAAGATGCTAGAATGTTTAGGATCCAATCCCTGAAAGTGAGAGAAAAACCAAAGGAATCCAACACAGCTAAGAGAAAGTTCCAATCTAAAGTATCAAAAGCCTTACGAATATCAATTTTTAAGGCCATGTGTCCACCAAAACGTTTTCTGTCAAGCATATTAACTCCCTCAGAAGCGAAGGCAATGCACTGATGAATGCTTCTACCTTTAAGGAAACCATACTGGTTGGGAGAGACAATTCTTGCAGCAATAACTGCGAGGCGATCTGTAAGAAATTTGGAGATGATTTTAAAACCAAAGTTACTCATCACAATTGGGCGAAAGTTCTCAATTCTATCAGCTTCAGCAACTTTAGGAATTAGAGCCATAATACTAGAGTTTAAACCAGGCAGGATGCCCCCATGATCAAAGAAAGCCTGGACCATATTGCAAACATCCTTCCCTACAATATCCCAAAAGAAACGATAAAAAATTCCCCCAAAACCATCAGGGCTAGGGGCACTGTCAGGATCCATGGAAAAGACCGTTTCTTTAATAGTTTCAATGGAAGGTTTAGAAGTTAATTCCTCACTTTCCAAAGAAGCTACTAGGTTGGGAATTACCTCATTAATTGGAGAAAAATCAATATGATCTCTAGAACTACGAAAGAGATTAGAGAAATACTCAATTACATGATCGGATAGTCTAACCATGTCAGAAGTGGGACCCTTATCTTTGATCCTCAAATGATGAATGTCGGCCCATGTCTTTCTAACTCTAGCAGACCTTTGGAAAAAACTAGTGTTCCGATCCCCCTCTTTAAGCCACTTAACATGGCTTTACTCTCTGTACATCATCTCCTGCCGAAGAAGTTGTAAATCAAGGTTGGAGCAGGCAGCAGAAGCATCACTACTCAGCTCCGGAGAATCTCCTTGTTCTGAAATTTGCTTTTGAATATCTGCAAGATGAACTTCAGCCAGGTGGATATTAGAATCAATTCTGCCAAACACGTTTTTATTCCAATCCCTGAGAATAGACCTAAGAGTGCAAAGTTTATGACATAATAGTTGTGCAGAAGGGAGAGACATGTGGGATGTTGTCCAATGGTTAGCAATTACCCCCTTTAAAGAATCATTAGTAGTCCACATAGCATGGAATCTGAATCTAGCCATCCTAGTTTCCCCAATTCTGCAATGAAGGAGCATCGGGCAATGATCTGAACTATAACTTGCCAAAACTGTGCAAGAGATAGAGTCCCAAGAATCTAAAAAGCCCTTAGACACCAAAGCTCTATCCAGACGACATTCAACATGAGCCGCACCATGCCGACCATTGGACCAAGTAAACCTTTGACCCAAAGTATCAATATCAATAAGATCACAATCATCAATAAAATTCCTGAATTCCCTACAGGATCTAGCAGCAGGAGGGGAACCAAGCTTATCACGAGAGCCCGTAATAGCATTAAAATCCCCAAACACCAACCAATTATTATGAGGAAAGGCACAATTATAGAGAGAAGACCGCAACTCCCTTCTTTCTGAAGCCAGGTTACTACCATAGACAAAAGAAATGAGAAAAGACTTACCACCCATCTGGTGTTGAACAGTAACATGCTGGACATGAGAAGAATGAAAAGAGTGAGAAGAAGCATCCCTAGAAAGAAGCCAAAGAGTCGGTGAATCCTTGTCATTCCAGGCAAAGAGAAAAAGACCCAAAGATCTCCAAAACCGATCAGAAGTGTCACTAAAACAAACAAGAGGTTCTGCAAGACACAAAAAATCAGGATGATGTTGTTGGCACAGAAGCTTAAGGGCTCGTTGAGTACGATCTGTTGGGGTTTAGTGTCCTATAGACAATTGTTCTAGGATACAAACTTAATGTAAATGAAGTGTTCTTTATATCATTTGTTTTAATTACATATATGTTTTATAACTATATAAAGGCAATCCCTTTTAAGCACTGAATAAAGTCTAATAAAAGGAAATCTGTAAGTTTGTTTTAAAGTGATTATAAAGTGTTCATACAAGCATGAAGTGAGACAAAACTTTATAATAAACTAATAAACTTAAAACCACCCCAAGTCAAGTGATGTCTTTAGGATTGACATATCACTGTTGAGACTTGCATGCAACAATGTCTTCTGTCCGACAGAAAGCTGATCTCACAAGCTTCATATATACAGATATCTGGACAGTTACATGGATCCGATGAAAAGTAGTTTATTAGGATTGGGGACCCGACTTGAGATAACAGGATGGGTAGATTCATCCTTGTCACCTGTTCATCTCATTGGTATTAATATGTGTAAATAATTCTCAGACTCAAAGGAATGTTAATTGGTATTCTGGATTACGGAATGTGACATTTTGACTCTGGTGTAACACGATCCTTAACAGAGATGAATCTGGGGTGTGAACAGCAGACGTTGGGTATCACATGAAGTGATTATGGGATCGTTATATATTGGATTGAGCATTTATCACTCCCGATAAATGGGAGATATGTCCATGGATCGCTTGTGGAAGACTCGACTCTAAATCCTTGCAAGGTGATAGCTTAAGACTTGAAATACAGATTTCACTTAACCTATCTAATTTGAGTTGACTCGGCCTGTACAAGTAAAACGAACGTCTCGCTATATGTGACTTGACATTATCCATAGTCATAAGATTTAGTTCAAGGATGTAGTTGATAAAGGATCGAATTATACCGTAACTAATACTGAAAGGTCAACGACAGAATCAACCTGTCTTCTTATAGCTCTAGGGGAATGATTACGGACTTGCTAATCACATACTCTGTACATCATTCCGTTATGCAAAGATTAAATATAATTCTTTGAAAATTAATTTTAATAGTTGCATACGGCTAGAAGCAATAAGAACCTAATGGGTCACACATAAGACTTGGAACCCAAATGAGAGACAGATGTTAATTAATTGATGGAAGCCCAACTGAGCCCAATAAGGCCCATTCACTAGAGGGGGCGATTTTATGTATGGTAAATACATAAATAATTATTTTGATTTTATCAATCCTAATTAGATTAGGATTATGAATTAAATTAATTAAAGGATAAATAAGTTAGGAGTTTTAATTAGATTATAGTACTCCTATTATTATCTAATAAGGTTATTATTATTATCCTTTATATATTAGATATATTAATGGATAATGATTATGAATTCTATTCCGAATTGAATTCTTATTTCAATAACCTAATTCTATCTAACTAGGGATTATATACAAGAGATTATAAATAACCCCCCTTATAGGATTTTCGAAATCCACAAGCTAAACCCCCTAGAGAATTTTGAATTCCACCCTAGAGCAAGAGAGAGAATTTCGACCCCCAGTTCGAGGGCGAGATTTTCCACGGCTTCTTTCCGTTCAATTGATTTTCATCTTTCTTTCTTTATCCTTGATCTTGTGTTGATTAATTAGAGGCAATCTATTTTGGTTGCTATTCAACGGTTGATTCTAACTTGATCTTATATTTGTTTTGTTTTGTGCTCGGGAACTCGAAGTAAGAGTTGTGGGCACTTCGTTTGCAACGGTAGATAGAACATCTAAAAGGTATTTCTTCTTATCCCTCTTTATATGAAATAACGGTTAACGGATCTTATGGTTTATGGAAATAGGTTAAAATTTTATATTTCCGCTGCTATACGTTAGCCTATTTTTCCAACATTGGTATCAGAGCCATCGTTAAATCCGTTATTTCATATATGAAAATTTAGAAGTTTTTTTCAATAGGATTGAATAAATATTTATTGTTAGGTTAATTAACAAATAGTTTTTGATTAATTAATCCTAAAGATAAATAAGTTTTAATTACTTGAATCGCTCCTGTTGGAACAATCTCTCTCAGATCTTTCTTCTCTTTTTCAAATCTGTCTTCTCTCTCAGATCTGTCTTCTCTCTCTCAGATGTGTTTTCTTTCTTTCAGATCTATTCAGATCTATCTTCTCTCTCTCAGATATGTCTGTCTTCTCTTTTTCAGATCTATCTTCTCACAAGTCACCAAGTACCACCGCAAGATCATGTTTGTTGATCATCAAGTTGTCGGATATGCAATTTCATATTCCAGGAAGAAATACAATTTGACATTTGCAACTGTTAAGGAAAATTAGAAGAAAAACTAAAACCTTCCTAAAAACTCCAAAACCTTCCTTACTTAATTATAAATCAATTATAGCAAAAAAAGGAAGTATCCTATAAAGTTATGGAGATTCAAATCTGCCTAAAAAGACTCCAAGACTTTCCTTACTAAATTCCAAATCATTTAGGAATCACTCTTTATCCACCATGGATTATCTAGATAATTACCTCGGTATAAAGGTTCTCTTTAATCCAAAGGCCCCTTTTCATAATTCGCAATCGCGTCAACCACAGATTGCTTCGATTACATAGGATCCTTTGAGAAAGCCTAATTTGGAGGTGCAGGGCAGGTCATTTGCGAAGGTCCTTACTGGGAATCTGGATCCGACTCCTTGCTCGTCTGCTGTTATTTCTGATATTGGCGGTCTTCGGTCGGTTAGAATTTCTCAATCTGCCTATGATAGGCGTGCGGCCCTTTGCTCCTCATCTCTGATTGGCAGGTTAATCTTAAACAAAGGAGATGCCCCATGGAAGGTTCTTTCTCTTAAGGAAACTTTAACAAAGGTTTGGGGTTTGAAGGATTCTTGGCGACTGATATCTATCGGGAGAGGCTTTTTTCATGTGGTTTTGGGATCCCAGGAGATCAAGAATCAGTTGCTAGCACGGGGCATTATCAATACTAAGCCAGGTACTTTTCGTTTGCAACCATGGGTTCCGGACTTTGACCCCTATGCTGAGAAGTCTACAAATGCTCAAGTTTGGGTTAGATTATATTCTCTTCCATGGGAGTATTGGGATCCTCAAATTCTTTCGGATATTTCAAATGGTATTGGAGGGCTTATATGATTTGATAATACCACTCTTGAAGGTGAGTTTGGTCATTATGCTAGAATGTTAATTGATGTGGATTTGATGAATGAGCTTCCTGTTAAAATGGGTATTGAGAGAGAAGGAAAACAAATTTGGATAGATGTGGTGTATGAGAGATTACCAAGCTTCTGTAAAGTTTGTTCAAACATTGGCCACATGGCTTATGACTGCATGAAAAATAAAAAACCATTGGAAAAGGTTCTAGAGGCTCCGGTTCTTGAAAGAAAACGTGCAATGGTTTCACAGGAGAGGAAGTTTGTGAAAAAGCCTAATGCAATTCAGACCGAGGTGCCTGTTCAACATGCCACTTCACGGATTGTTTCTGAGCTTAGGCCTCCTACTGATACTGGTTGTGTGGTGGAGGTTGTTCTACCTGGCATCCCGCAACTTAGGAAGGAGGATGAATACAGTTGTGATAAAACTGATAGGTCGGATTCACCTGGAATGGATAATATTCTCACTAGATATGAGGGAGATGATTCAGCATCTGAATCATCATCCCATACTAAATCCTGGGCTGATATGGCAGAGGAGGATGACAATAGTTGGAACACAGTTAGCACTAAGAAAGTAAGGCGGAGGGAAAAAATTATGACAACAACGGAGAATTTGCCAGCTCGAAACAAACGAGCCAGTAAACCTCCGGTCCGTTTTAAATGATCTTTCTTTACTAGAATTGCAGGGGTATTCTTAATAGGGATACTCAGGGTTACTTGCATCGTTTGTGTTCTCTTCATAAACCGGATTTTCTTTGTTTAGCTGAGGCTATGGTGGAGTTCAGTTCTGTTAATGAGGCCTTCTGGAGAAGGCTTGGTTTGTCTTTAATTGCAATGAACAATAAGGAGCTTCCAACTCTATGGGTTTTTGCAAAGATTAATTCTTCCATGGTTACCAATATTTGTTTCAGACATGAACAGTTTGTTATTCTGAGTTTGTCTAATTTAAATACTTTTGTCTGCTTTGTTTACGGGAGCGTTTGGGAAAATAGACTATGTTTGATGATATTTTGGCTCATCAAAATAGGTTGAATGGGCATTGGGTGCTTTTTGGAGATTTTAATTCTGTCCTTGGATCTCATGAGAAATCGGGAAGGGCTCCTGCTTTGCGTCCTTGTAGGGAGTTTCGTGATTTTATTGATTCTGGTTCTTTTGTTGATGGTCCTACTCATAGGGCCTTCTTTACTTGGTCTAATGGCAGGTCTGGCTCTGCGCGGGTTGAATGTCGGCTGGATAGAGTTTTATTATCTGCTTTATTCTCAGACTTCTGGGAATCGATTTGCAGTTTGGCTTTGCCGCGACATCACTCTGACCATTGCCCTTTGATGTTTAGCTGCTCCAAGGGGAATCGCCCTATCTCTAGATTCAGATTTCAGTCTATGTGGATTCTGCATCCGGGGATTAGGGAGGTGATTGCTGATTTTTGGAATGGAATGCATCCTAACTTACCTCCTATGCAAGCTTTATACGATAAACTCAGGAGACTTCGGCCGGTGCTCCGTCACTGGAATAAAGTGGTTTTTGGTAACATTGATATGTGTCTCACTGATGCTGAGATGGATCTGGCCCGTGTGCAGGCAGAAATCTCTGAGAATGGGTTTACTCCTGAACTACATCATGAGGAGATGAATGCTCATGCACATTTGGATAATATTTTGCATAGAAAGGAGGTCTTTTTGCGTGACAAGAGCAGAGTTAGATGGCTTAAGGAGGGAGATCGAAATACCAGCTTCTTCCATCGTATGGCATCTATTCGAGCTGCTGCCCCTGGGATTTCGGTGCTTCAAATTGAGGATGAGCTGGTCTTTAATCCGAATCAAATTGGGACACATATTGCTGAATTTTATTCAAGTCTTTTTAAAAATGATGAGGTCTTGCCGCAGAATTATGATCTAGTTTATGAGGTTGTTCCACATCTTGTCTCTGACTTGGATAATGATTTGCTTACTCGTTGCCTGGATATGAATGAAGTTCGTATGGCAGTCTTTGCAATGGATAGCAGTAGTTCTCCTGGACCTAATGGGTTTTCTAGGGTCTTTTTTCAGTCTTTCTGGGATATTATTGGTGTTGATGTGTTTGCTGTTGTCAAAAGCTTCTTTATAAGTGGCATGATTCATCCTGGCCTGTGCTCCAGTATTATGGTCCTTATCCCGAAGGTGGAGGGTGCGATATCTCTTGATCAGTATAGACCTATTGCAATGAGCAACTTTAGTTATAAAAGAATTGCAAAAATTTTGGCTGATAGACTCGCTTCTATTGCATCTCGCATTGTTTCTCAGAATCAATTTGGATTTATTCCTGGACGAAGTATTCACCAATGCATTTCGCTTACTTCTGAAGGCACTAATATGCTTCGTAAAAAGTGTTTTGGAGGGAACTTAGCCTTGAAGGTTGACATCAAGAAAGCTTTTGACACTTTAAATTGGAATTTTTTACTTGCCGTGATGGATGCTTTTGGTTTCTCTATTCAATTCAGAGACTGGATTCTGAATGTTTTATCTGCATCTCGGATTTCAATTTTGAACAATGGAGCCATTAGTGGATATTTCAGATGTTCAAGCGGAGTTCGACAAGGCGATCCGTTGTCTCCTATTTTGTTTGGTATTGCCGAGGACTTTCTTAGCCGTTGGTTGCTTCACCTCGTGGATACTGGGCGACTTGCTCCAATGCAATATACTTCTGCAAAGGTGTTTCCGACTCATTTATTTTATGCTGATGACATTCTTCTCTTCTGCAGGGCCTCTTCAGGTAATCTAGCTGTTATTAAGGGTGTATTTGAGTTGTATGGATCTATCTCGGGTCAGTGTGTTAGTTGGAACAAATCTGAATTATTTCTAGGCTCCTTTGTTTCTTCTGGACGTGGCAATCGTCTTGCTGATATTATTGGTATTCGTCAAGGGTCTGTTCCATTTCGGTATCTTAGAGTCCCTTTGTTTTTTGGTTTACCAAAGACACGACATTTGACAAGTTTGATGGATAGGGTGCTTGCTCACTTTGCTAAATGGAAAGGGCATTGTTTGTCTATGGCTGGGAGAGTGGCTCTGGTAAATTCTGTAATTACTGGTAGCTTCATTCACTCTTTTAGCATTTATAAGTGGCCCTCTGCGCTACTTACACATATGACTAGGCATATGAGGAATTTTATTTGGTCTGGGTCTATTAATTTCAAGAAGCTTGTCACTGTCCCTTGGAAAATTTGTTGTCAAAACTTCAAGGATGGAGGTCTTGGAATCAAGAATCTGTCTATTCTAAACAAGGCATTGAATGGAAAGATGGCTTGGGGTCTTCTTCAAGAAAAGTCTCTCTGCTTTAACTTACTTAGAACTCATTTTCTCAATAAAGCGGGACAATCACGACATTATATCATGAATTCTTCTATTTGGGGCTCGATAAAATCCATTTATTCTGAAGTTGAGCATCACTGTTTTTGGTGGATTGGTCAGCACTCTGAACTTAATTTTTGGAATGGGGCCTGGATGTGTCCTTCACTAGCTGCACAGGTTGGCCTATATGCTAGTCAACAGCGTCGTTCTTTTGATTTGGTGGAGGATTATTTGGATGGTAATAATTGGCATAATCTGCCCATGTTACCCGTGGATGTGGAGAATAGATTGCGGAATATTAGGCGGGGTAGGGACGATGTTGATATTTGTGTTTGGAAGCCTGCTACGAGTGGGGTTTTAACTGTTAAGCTCCTGTACGCTTGGCTTAGATCTCCTTCTACTCAACAGCATTGGGGTCGTTTTTTAAGGTGTCAAAGTGTTCCTCCTGCACACTCGCTTATTGGATGGCGGGCTTATCTTGGGTATTTGCCAACATATGATCAGCTTCAGTTACGCGGCTGTCAAGTTGTTTCTCGTTGCAGTTTGTGCTCGTTAGATTCTGAAACGTTGGACCACCTTTTTGTCTCCTGTCGTTTTTCCAAATTTATTTGGCATGGTGTTAGCTCATTGTTTGGAAGACGAATTAACACAGACTCGACTCTTAAGAATCTGGTTGATCATGCTGTTATTCAACGTTTCAGTACTCAAATCGCTGATTTATGGGCGGCAGCAATTGTTAATACAATTTGGGCTATATGGCTTGCTCGTAATAGGCCCATTTTTGAGGATGAGAGGGTTGATACTTCTGTCACGCTGAGACGGATTTGGGGAGCTGTTCGTGAATCTGCTCACACTAGACGAGGCTCCGTTTGGAATTCGCTAGTTGAACTTCAAATCTTAGGTGAGCTCAGGATTGAAAAGCGTCTTGCTAAGGCTCCGCACATTACTCCGATTTTTTGGCAACCACCTCCGAGGGATTGGATTAAGATCAATACTGATGCGTCTGTCACGGGTGCTCCTGGTCCTGCAGGTTGCGGAGGTATTTATCGCTCGCATACTGGCATGTGCCTTGGTGCGTTTGCCTTTCCGATTGAAAGTTCCTTTGCTTATCTTGCTGAACTATCTGCTGCTATTTACGCCATTGACATGGCTATCAGCAAAGGTTGGCGAAAAATTTGGCTTGAAAGTGACTCAATGTATGTTGTGCAGATGTTCAAATCTAAATCTTGTTCGGTTCCTTGGTTGCTTAGACAAAAATGGTTCAATTGTTTAAATCAGATTGATTCTATGGCTTTTGTGGTGTCTCATATTTTTCGTGAAGAAAATCATGTTGCGGATTCGCTTGCAAATTATGGACGGACAGCAACAGCTTCGACTTGGTGGGATGTTGTCCCAGATTTTTATGGATCGGTCTTTTTTCATGATCGTGTAGGACGTTGCGTATATCGCTTTTCCTAATTCTTTGGCTTCATTTTATTCTTTATTCTTTTTGTATTATGACATTTATTTACTCTTTTAATAAATTTGGTTCTGGGCTTTTTTTGGGTCTGTGGTGGGGGTGCCAGCATAGCTGGGATGTCCGTTGCTTACCCTTCCTCGCTAACCAATCTTTAAAAAAAAATAAGTTTTAATTACTTATTAATTAAAATAGATTATGCGTATGTTCCTAGTTATTTTGGTTGATAATCATTATAACAAAATCTATTGGTTTTATAGTTAGATTGATAAAATCAGTTTTATTAATTCTAAAGATAAAACGGAAATCTATAGTAGGTTTTCCTATTTTCTGAAAATCGTTTTAAAACCGTTTTAGAACTGATATATATATATATTTAAAATTATTTAAAAAAAATAAATACGACAGCAGCTCGAGTCGCGCCTCGCGGCAGCAGCCGCGTGCGGCGCCTGGCCGCCGCTGCCACAAGGCAGCGGCGGTTCAGCCGACCTAGGGCTGCTGCCAATCGGCAGCAGCCCAACCTCGGGCCCGGCCCGAGACCCACTTAAATTTTAAATTGTTTAAAATCAGTTTTATATATAATTAAATATATATGTTTCAGAAATTGATAGTTTTCTATTTTGGTTATCGAATGAAAATTTATTTAAAAGTTTGTTTTACCTATTTGTAAATCAAAAGTATTAAATGAATTAAAATCAAAATAATTGGGACGTGCATAATTAAAGTTTTGTATAGTTGTATTAATCTAAAGATTAATATAGAAGATACGAAACTATTAGAAGTAAAATTGGATGAAAGTTAATTTGATAAGTTAATGTGATTAACATAAATATTACATAAAATAGTTATGTAATCAACCAATTAAATTTATTTAATTGATTCTGTGCATGTTTGGAGTTATGAACATATTTGGACCCTCTTTTAGTCTTTTGGTATTTTTGAAATAGGGCCTGCGTGTCCTGCGTTTCTACTATCTATTGTAATTTCTCCTCTCATCTAATTCCCTTCAATTCAATTGAAGTTTTCTTTAGTAGTATAGAAATTAATATGTAATTTCAAGGCATCATGGAGAAGACGGATGACCTAAAGAGAAATATGTAATAGTTAGTATTTCCTTAGGTTTGGCCTTTTATTCCGTCTCTGGCTCGACGGAATAATTTAGATGATATGTCCATAACGCCAATGTATGTGTCTGATGTATACTAAAGCAAATCAATACTAAGGCTTAGTTTGGGATTGCGGTTGAAAACTGCTGTAGCTGTAGGAAAAAGTGTTGTCTAAAAAAGTGATGTTTGGAAAAGCAGGAGACTGTTTGGTAAAATTAAAAATAAATCTGCAGTTGAAGTAAAAGCAGTTTGGTAAGTGTTTGGCAAATAATTTTTTAAAAAGTGTTGTTTAGTGTTTAAAGACATAAAAGGACATGGTTTAATTATTTTCTTTTGTATAATAAAATATATAAACAAACAGTTTAATTAATAAAGTACATTTTTATTTGATTGATAATAAAAATATAAAACATTATCCTTATCAAACGGATACTCACATTAACCTCATATATATAAGGCATCCATAATTTTTGTTCTTTTAAATTATAAGCATAAAGATTTAAAATTTATTCTTGAATATATTTTTTATAGATATCTAAATTTCTTGTTCTTTATTTGATTTGAAAAGGAAATTAGAGTTCAAAATAATATTATTCAAATGAATTACATCATTAAACTAGAAGCAATTTGATTGCGAAGTATATCCATCTCTGTTGCTCTATTGCTTCTTTGATTTTTCTCTAAGGGTGTTGGTAGACCACTTGAAAAAGTATCTCTTGGCACAAATTCTGGATGCATATCAATTCTACTAAAAATTGTATCTTTAATAGAATTTAGTCTGATGTAATTATGTAACGCCATTGATGCTACAACTATATTCCTTTGATCTTCAAACGAATATGCAGGCATATCTGACAATATCTTCCACCGTTTCTTCCAAACCCCAAAAGTGCTTTCGATACAACATCTAAGGGATGAATGTGCTTTATTAAATATTTCTTGGTAACCCTCTGGTGGTTCACCACGTCGAAAATCATGAAGATGATATCTAACTCCTCTGTACGGGCCAAGATATCCTAATGTTTGAGGATATCCGGCATCTACCAAGTAATATTTACCTGCAATTATGATAATAATTTTAGTATATCCACTATACTTTTAAATATATATATATATATATATATATATATATATATATAAGCTTACCATCCGGTGGAGATGGAAAATTTAGATCTGGCATATTAACGGCTGCATTAAAAATGCGACTATCATGAGCCGTGCCTTCCCAACCTGCTAAAACATATGTAAATCGCATGTCAAAACTACAAACTGCCATTACATTTTGTGTTGGCCGACCTTTTCGTCCCACAAAACGCACTTGATCATTTACAGGTACACAAGCATGAACATGAGTACTATCAATAGCGCCAATACAGTCCTACAAATAAAGAGTATCAATAAAAAAAATATGGTATATGATATTACTACTTCAAGAAAAAAATAAGGTAGAAAAAGTTACCTTGAAATGAGGCATATACCTACGATCATTAAGTATTTCGGATGGAGTTTTTCTAAATTTTATATTATCTGGTTTTATCATATCTTTCGCTAACAAAGATACTGAATGCAAAACTTCATGAAAGGTTCTACTAATTGTTTCACCAGAATGCTGAAAACGTTCTTGTGCATGCCTGTTCGAAGCACCTTGAGCTAATATAAAAACAAAAATTCCTACTTTTTCAGCAACGGTCATCCTCCTTGAAGGTTTTAAGTGATAAAAATTTTCCAAGTCGCTACAGATATTAAAAAATGTATCCTTTTCCATTCGAAACATGATCTTGCACCTAATATCATTCATAGATAATATTTCTTGCATCCATTTATGCCCTGTTTGATCAGATATCATGCAAGGTTCCTTAAGGAGAAATTTGCAATAGTACTCTATGATTGCAACAGTTGCACAGTTTATCAAATCCCAAGTATCCTCGGCATCCTCATCAAAGTTCTCATTGTGTCTACGTTGAACACTCATATCTATTAACATGAAAATAAAAGAGCAAGTTAGCATATAATTAAAATTTATAATTGAACCTCTAAAATATTTTGTCAATCTGCAGCAAACATTAAAAAAAATTGTAGTTTAACAATCTCATACAATCATCCAAATAGAAAAATAAAAATCCTATTACAACAAAAAGAAAAAGAAGTAAGATCACAAATTAAGTTTTGGAAATGGCATTTTATAGTTGTTGTTTTTCATATTTTAGCCAACCAATTCTAGCAACTGAAGTCTCAAAGTTTTTCCAAATCTCTCTGTTTGCTTTATTCCCAAACATCGACACTGCAAAATAGTACAAATCACTATACTTCGGGATATCAGAAATTGAATGTAAATCCGCCATGACTTTTTTAACGGTACATCCATCTTCTGAAGCATTTCTTTTTTCAACAGCTGCCACCAACCTTGATATATCAGACCTGAATTTTGATGCATTACTAACCTTTTGCACGATAGCTTTCCTTTTCTTGGTTTCAATTACATTATGGGCAGATTCAACAGTTGCTTTGCCATTCCTTCGTCTTTTACCTAAATCTGTTGCACCATCTGACATTTCATCATCTTCTTGTAAGAACCTTTCCATGCTCTTTTCTAGCGGATCACCTTCAGAATCATTCAGACTAATGACATTTTCTCTATTATCACTTGGATGATTGAATTGTGGTATATTTTCATTTGAAGATGGAGTCCAAGCAAACTCTCCAGTTGCCACAGTACTCCCAAACATAGAGTCATTCTTCGAACTAATGCCAGGATCTAATCCTTTCTTACGAAATTTGGCGTAGTCTTTGTTAATCTACAAATCAACCACAATAATTTATTATCGAAATCTTGTACACTTACCATATATAAATAAAAAATGTGCAAATGGTAACATTACCTGAATTTTAGCATCCCACCAATCAGGAGGTGCATCAACTGTCTCTAATCTCGGATCCCAACCTAATCTAGTTTCTTTGCCAATTAAATCTTTCCAAAGCTTCCATTCTGCCCTCATTAAATCCCACTTTTTTTTCAATTTTGCTTTGTCGTACATCAATCCAGTAACTTTTTGAAAATTTGAGACAACAAATTTCCACCCTTCTGTACTAAAATGTGTAGAAGGTCGCAATCCCTTGCTAATAGCACTTATACATATATCACAAAAAGTATGTGTTGTCTGTAAGTTCCATACTGCTTTTGTCTTTCCAGATTCTTGGGTTGACTGCTTTTGTGTGTTATGTGTCATCTAGTATAATTATAAATATAATAGAATAAAATCAATTGATAAAAAACATAGGAAAAATTTCATCCCAAATATACCTTCATTGCTCATATTCAATTCATACGGTGCACTGATTACTTTCTCTAACAACCTCACATTCACAAAGCACATATTGATATCAAAGCAGAATATTATTTGGACTTTGTGAAACATCTAATGATAAAAAAAATTACAGAGTTTTTCTCATGTACAGATTCATGTAAAAATCATGAGGAAAATAACTTGGTAAAACTGAGCTCTTTTAATGACTAGGTACTCACAAAATCAAGGTAAAACTGAGCTCTTTTAATGATTATAGGCTAGCTTTACTGTAACAATAATTTCAAATTTTTTTTTGGGTGTGAATAGCATGTTTGAAGATGGTGGAACTTGAAAGAGTAAGAAACTCTTGTATTTTCACAATCAAATTCTTGAATAGCATGTCTTTCTCTTTTAGAATGGGATCAAATTGGCTCGTCCAAATCAATTCAATTATCAATGCCCTTCATATACCATAAATCTTTTAATCTTCTTTTCCAAATAAAACAAATTCACAGTAACAGCATAATAAAAAAAACAACTCACAAAAACATCAATCATAATACCAAATAAGAAAAATAATCACCAAAAAGTTTGAACCCTAAATAAGAAAAAAAATTAACAATAATTTCAATAAAAGTTTGAACCCTAAACAATAAATAAGAAAACAGCAATCATAATACCAAATAAGAAAAATAATCATCAAAAAGTTTGAACCCTAAACAATTATCAATGCCCTTCATATACCATAAACCTTTTAATCTTCTTTTCTAAATAAAAACAAATTTACAGTAACAGCATAATAAAAAAAACAACTCACAAAAACATCAATCATAATACCAAATAAGAAAAATAATCACCAAAAAGTTTGAACCCTAAATAAGAAAAAAATTAACAAAGAAGAATACTCAACACCAACTAACCTTGATTTCAATGGAGATTTCAAGAAAACAATTGAATATATGAACAATGAATGGAGACTGCCGGGGAGATCGAAAAGAGTAGAACGGCGATGGTAGGAGACCAGATGATACGCCAAGGAGAAATTGTTTTATAGAGAGTCCAAACAAAATTAAAGGCCTTTTATATTCAGTTAAATGGTAATATGCTTTAAAACTTTGGATATTTTTGTCCAAAACATAAAAAAATAAGTGCTGGGCGCAAAAGCTAGAAATTAGCTTTTTCCAAAAGCATGAGGGGTCCTGCTTTTAATAAAATCAGCTTTTAACCAAAAAGCACTGTTTATAAAAGCAGTTTTTAATATTTGCCAAACACTTTTAAATATGCTTTTAGGCTAAAAGCTGTTGTTGCTTTCTGCAACAGCAATACCAAACACACCCTAAGTTAGATTATGAGACCTAAAATAAAATCCCTCATTAAAAAAAGTTAAGTAAATAAGCAAGTTATTAAAATCAGTTGTCCCTCCCTAATATTATAATTCAGCCGGCAGTACTGAGGGCCTTTGGGTTGTTGGGTAAACTCAAGCTCGGGGTCTTACGGTAACACCTGAATTATCGAAAATCACTTTTCATGAATATGGGGTAATACTTAAATTAGATTATGATAATTGGATGGGTAAACTCATGTTTTCATAAACTAATGGGCAATATGGTTGGGATTAATATGAATAACATATTAGTTACTAATGTGGTTAGTAACGCAATAACCTAGGAATCACATTTAAGATGTGATTGATTACATGAATCTACCTAACGAATGAGACTAGCTTGTTGGGTAAACTCAAGGCGAAATCTCAGGAGTTAGGATCCTAGCTCACTAAAGGATTTGTGAAATTCTTCGAATTAATATGGAGGGCTATTAATTTGGCAAAATAGTGGGAGCAATCTAAAATAAACAAAAGGCCTATAATTTTAGATTGATATACTTTAAAGCAAATGAATAACATACGTTTACTCTTTCTCACTCTCAGGTTTATATAATCACTCTTAAAATCATGACTAAAACCAATCTGCAAAACATTCTTAACGATAACAAATTGAATGGTTCAAACTTCACCGACTGGTTTCAGAACCTCAAAATTGTTTTGAAGTTCGATAAGATAGGGTGTGTACTTGATACAACGATACCCCCTATCCCTGCTGATGATGCTCCCATTGAGGAAATTGATGCTTACCAGAAGCACAAGGCTGATGATGATCATGCCGGATGCATCATACTTGCATCGATGACACCAGAATTGCAAAGGCAACATGAGGAAATGGATGCCTATTCCATCATCATGCACCTTAAAGAACTGTTTGGGAAACAGACTAGGTGCGAACGCTACGAGATATCCAAGTTGCTATATCGTTGCAGGATGCAAGAGGGCACATCTGTCATTACACATTGTGTCAAGATGATTGGCTATATTACCAAACTTTCAAGTATTGGATTCGCGATGGATAACGAACTAAGCATAGACTTAATTCTTCAATCCCTCCCAGAGAGTTATTCATAGTTCATCATGAACTACCAAATGAATGACTTGCAAACCTCTCTTGAAGAGCTTGCAAATATGCTCAAGTCAGTTGAGCCCAATATGAAGAAAGACAAGGCAATACCAGCTCTTGTCATAGAGGGATCAAAGAAGAGGAAAGAGAATTTTCCCAATCCTAAATATCCCAAGAAAGGCAAGAGGTCCATACCCACTAGAGCTAAGGGAAAGGAAGTAAAGAAGCCCAAAGGAGAGTGCCACTTCTGTGGTAAAGACGAGCATTGGAGAAGGAACTGCAAGGAGTATCTAGCCACCCTCAAGAAGGGAAAAGGCAGTGCTTCAACATCTGGTATGTTTTATATTGAAATAAATACGATTTCACAGTCTGAATCTTGGGTACTTGATACTGGATGCGGATCTCATATTTGTACAAATATGCAGGAACTAAATCAGACTAAGGAATTGAAGAAAGGAAGCATAAACTTGCGAGTAGGAAATGGAGCAAGAGTTGCCGCCTTCGCAATTGGAGATTATGTTTTAAATTTGCCCTCTGGGCTTGTAATAGAATTAAGGAACTGTTTGTACGTTCCGCAAATGTCTCGTAACATTATTTCTATTAGCCGTCTTGTTGACGACGGTTTTCATATTTCAATAAAAGACAAACATTGCGATTTTTATAGAGATTCGATTTTCTATTTTTCAGGAATATCACAAAATGAGATTTATGTGTTAGATGACAAAATTTCTGTATTCGCAATTGATACCAAAAGACATAAGCTAGATAATTCAACTTACTTGTGGCATTGTCGTTTAGGCCATATAAACAAAAGACGCATGCTTAAGCTACATCAAGATGAGCTTATAAATTCAATTGATCCTGAATCATTGGAAACGTGCGAAGCATGTTTAAAAGGCAAAATTACAAAGACACCCTTTAGCAATAAAGGTGAACGTTTATCAGACACTCTAGGACTCATTCATTCAGATGTATGCGGTCCTATGTCAGTCCAAGCAAGAGGAGGATTCAGATACTTCATTAGCTTCATAGACGACCATACCCGATATGGTTATATCTACTTGATGAAGCATAAATCCGAAGCTTTTGAGAAATTCAAATGCTTCAAGAATGAAGTGGAAAATCAACTAGAAAAGAAAATAAAGACACTTCGATCCGATCGAGGTGGCGAATATCTTTCAGATGATTTTCTGAATTATCTAACTGAATGTGGGATTTTCTCACAATGGACACCTCCCTATACACCACAACACAATGGTGTATCCGAGAGGAGAAACCGTACCCTACTAGATATGGTACGATCCATGATGAGCATAGCATTACTTCCAAAGTCATTCTGGGGCTATGCCTTGGAAACCGCCCTCTTCACCCTAAATCGAGTACCAACTAAATCCGCTAGTTCCACACCATATGAATTATTCGTTGGTAGGAAACCTGTATTCTCATTCATGAGAGTATGGGGTTGTTCAGCATTTGTCAAACGCATTGCGTCTGACAAACTAGATTCTAAATCTGATAAATGTTTCTTCATTGGATACCCTAAGGAAACTATGGGATATTACTTCTATCATCCAGATGATCAGAAAGTGATAGTATCCAAGTACGCAACCTTCTTAAAGAAAGAGTTTCTCGAAGACACAGAAAAGGGAAGCATGATTGAACTTGATGAAGTTCATGAATAAGAAACACAAACTGAAACAACAGAAGCGATTGAGGAACCCAAAACAGTCCCATTAGATGAGACTGCAGTGCCACCTATTCGTAGATCACAAAGAGTTCGTGAACTCCCAATAAGATATGGTTTTCTAGTGGGAGATGATGACGAGGTTCCCATGTTAGACGACGAACCCGAAAACTACGAAGAGGCTCTTACTAGTCCAGATTCTAAAGCATGGCTTGAGGCCATGGATTCTAAAATGGATTTCATGTACACCAACCAAGTGTGGACTTTGGTTAATCCACCCGAAGGGATAAAACCCATTGGGTGCAGATGGATCTTCAAAAAGAAGACAGACATGGATGGAAAGGTTAGCACCTACAAAGCTAGGTTAGTAGCGAAAGGATATCGTCAGAAGCAAAGAATTGATTATGACGAAACTTTCTCTCCTGTGGCTATGTCCAAATCAATCAGAATAATGCTTGCTATTGCCGCTCACTACGATTACGAGATTTGGCAAATGGATGTGAAAACAGCTTTCCTAAACGGAAACCTGCTTGAGGATGTATATATGATGCAACCTGAAGGTTTCATATCAAAGGATGCAAACAAGGTTTGCAAACTTCAGAGATCCATTTATGGACTCAAGCAATCATCTAGAAGCTGGAACAAGCGTTTTGACAAAACCATAAAACAATTTGGTTTCGAACAAAATTGCGAAGAAGCTTGCATTTACAAGAAAGCAAGTGGGAGCTTTGTAGCATTTCTAATATTATATGTGGACGATATATTACTAATGGGAAATGACATAGCTCTACTATATTCGGTAAAAGTATGGTTATCTGGTAACTTCTCAATGAAAGACCTTGGTGAAGCAGCTTATATACTTGGTATAAAGATCTACAGAGATAGATCAAGAAGACTGCTTGGTCTTTCACAGGCTACATACATCGAAAAGGTGCTAAAGCGGTTTAGCATGCTTGAATCGAAACGAGGTAACTTACCCATGCTACATGGAGTAAAGTTAAACAATCATCAATGTCCTAAAACCGATGATGATAAGAAGCGCATGGTTATAGTCCCGTACGCCAGCGCAATCGGTTCGATTATGTATGTTATACTATGCACTAGACCTGACGTAGCGTTCACGTTATCTGTAACGAGTCGTTACCAAGGAAATCCGAGAGACGAGCACTAGATTGCCGTCAAGAACATTCTTAAGTACTTGAGAAGAACTAAAGATATGTTCCTAGTGTACGGAGAAGGGGATCTGAAAATAGAAGGATTTTCAGATGCAAGTCATCTCACAGATGAGAACGATTTTAAATCCCAATCAGGATACCTGTTTATCTTGAATGGGGGCGCGGTCAGTTGGAAGAGTTCCAAGCAGGGAAGCGTAGCTTTCTCTACGACCGAGTCAGAGTATATCGCAGCTGCAGAAGCAGCAAAGGAAGCGGTTTGGATTAGAAAGTTCATTACAGAACTTGGTGTGGTGCCTGACATTGTAAATCCCATTACACTGTATTGTGATAACAATGGAGCCATTGCGCAAGCAAAGGAACCACAGTCTCATAATGCGTCCAAGCATTACCTTAAGCGATACCACATTATAAGAGAAATTGTGGCAAGAGGAGATGTGAGAATAGAAAGAGTACCTACAGAGGACAACGTTGCAGATCCGTTGACAAAGCCCTTAACCCAGAAAGTACATGATCGTCATCTAACTTCTACTGGGATAAGTTATAGAAACAATTGGCTTTAGTCCAAGTGGGAGTATATTGGGGTTTAGTGTCCTATAGACAATTGTTCTAGGATACAAACTTAATGTAAATGAAGTGTTTTTTATATCATTTGTTTTAATGAGATATATGTTTTATAACTATATAAAGGCAATCCCTTTTAAGCGCTGAATAAAGTCTAATAAAAGGAAATCCGTAAGTTTGTTTTAAAGTGATTATAAAGTGTTCATACAAGCATGAAGTGAGACAAAACTTTATAATAAACTAATAAACTTAAAACCACCCCAAGTCAAGTGATATGTTTAGGATTGACATATCACTATTGAGACTTGCATGCAACAATGTCTTCTGTCCGACAGAAAGCTGATCTCACAAGCTTCATATATACAGATATCTGGACAGTTACATGGATCCGATGAAAAGTAGTTCATTAGGATTAGGGACCCGACTTGAGATAACAGGATGGGTAGATTCATCCTTGTCACCTATTCATCTCATTGGTATTAATAGGTGTAAATAATCCTCAGACTCAAAGGAATGTTAAATGGTATTCTGGATTACGGAATGTGACGCTTTGACTCTGGTGTAACACGATCCTTAACAGAGATGACTCTGGGGTGTGAACAGCTGATGTTGGGTATCACATGAAGTGATTGCGGGATCGTTATATATTGGATTGAGCATTTATCACTCTCGATAAATGTGAGATATGTCCATGGATCGCTTGTGGAAGACTCGACTCTAAATCCTTGCAAGGTGATAGCTTAAGACTTGAAATACAGATTTCACTTAACCTATCTAATTTGAGTTGACTCGGCCTGTACAAGTAAAATGAACGTCTCGCTATATGTGACTTGACATTATCCATAGTCATAAGATTCAGTTCAAGGATGTAGTTGATAAAGGATCGAATTATACCGTAACTAATACTGAAAGGTCAACGACAGAATCAACCTGTCTTCTTATAGCTCTAGGGGAATGATTACGGACTTGCTAATCACATACTCTGTACATCATTCTGTTATGCAAAGATTAAATATAATTCTTTGAAAATTAATTTTAATAGTTGCATACGGCTAGAAGCAATAAGAACCTAATGGGTCACACATAAGACTTGGAACCCAAAAGAGAGACAGATGTTAATTAATTGATGGAAGCCCAATTGAGCCCAATAAGGCCCATTCACTAGAGGGGGGCGATTTTATGTATGGTAAATACATAAATAATTATTTTGATTTTATCAATCCTAATTAGATCAGGATTATGAATTAAATTAATTAAAGGATAAATAAGTTAGGAGTTTTAATTAGATTATAGTACTCCTATTATTATCCAGTAAGGTTATTATTATTATCCTTTATATATTAGATATATTAATGGATAATGATTATGAATTCTATTCCGAATTGAATTATTATTTCAATAACCTAATTCTATCTAACTAGGGATTAGATACAAGAGATTATAAATAACCCCCCTTATAGGATTTTCGAAATCCACAAGCTAAACCCCCTAGAGAATTTTGAATTCCACCCTAGAGCAAGAGAGAGAATTTCGACCCCCAGTTCGAGGACGAGATTTTCCACGGCTTCTTTCCGTTCAATTGATTTTCATCTTTCTTTCTTTATCCTTGATCTTGTGTTGATTAATTAGAGGCAATCTATTTTGGTTGCTATCAACGGTTGATTCTAACTTGATCTTATATTTGTTTTGTTCTGTGCTCGGGAACTCGAAGTAAGAGTTGTGGGCACTTCGTTTGCAACGGTAGATAGAACATCTAAAAGGTATTTCTTCTTATCCCTCTTTATATGAAATAACGGTTAACGGATCTTATGGTTTATGGAAATAGGTTAAAATTTTATATTTCCACTGCTATACGTTAGCCTATTTTTCCAACACGATCATTACCGATGCCCGTACAATTCTAAAATAACACAATCATTGAAACCGCACAGGTGGCTTGCTATGCCGTTTACCACTGATCTCAAGGGGAATGATGTTATCTTTGTGTTTCTTCCTTTTCTGGACTTTAGACCAAGTCTTTTCCTCAGAATCATTCACCACCTGCAAACTGTCACGGTTTTCTGAATGCTCAATGATTTGCAAATTAGGAATTTTAGAAACCGGAGGATTGGGGTGAGAGGTTTGCCAACCCAAGATTCCCAACTCTTTATCAAGTTGATAAGAAGGAAAGCCAAGAGAAGGAGAGGCAGGGGCCGTGCCAGAATCAGAGTCAAGAACCAACTCACTAATCTTGACTAAACTATGAAGAACCATCTGCAAGTCACAGTTATTAGGTTTGTCGGACTCTCCTTTGGCAGGAGCTGCTTTAGAGGATTCACCAATATCAATGTGAACTCCTGGCTTCTGTTTCCAAATCCGAGTAACAGACCTACCTCGGGGCTCGGGAGATCCCATCTTTTTCTTCCCATTTCTTTGCTTTATGTCAACATGATCTTCACGGTGAAGGTTCCTCCTACAAGTTCCAGTAGAATGACCAACAGAATGGCAAATAGAGCATAAGTCGGGAAGCCTTTCATATTCAAGGGAAATCCAATGCATTGAGGTGTCAGTATCCACCCTTAGTTTGTATTGAATTTCCTTAGAAAGCTCCACATCAATCAAGATACGAGCATAATGGCCCATTTCACCCTCCACGGTATTCTTGTCAAAACGAAGGGGCACCCCAATCGCCCTTGCAATGCTTATCATGATCCGTTTATCCCAGAATTCCCAAGGAAGATTATAGAATCGGACCCAGACTTGAGCAGATGGGGATTTGTGAGAGTCTGGATTAAATCCCGGGCTCCAAGGAATGAAACGCATAATCCCAGGTCTAATAGCAATGACACCACGATTCCAAACTGATTAGAGAGCCTCTGCGGACGAAAAAATGATGTGGTAAGAACCTCTACCCAAAGAAATCAATTTACAATCAGGAGAACAACCCCAAATAGATGAAAGTTTGGCCTTCAAGTCCGGCTGCTTCTAAGGAGATTCCCCTTTAGCAAGAGTGATACGGCCGATAATAGAATGCTTACAAAGATTGAGCCTTTCATTATAAATATCCTGCTGTATTTTGACGGCTTTAAAGCCGCCTTCTTCAGATATAAGAGATCGATCCACGGGGGAAGGAACATCAGGAGAAATAGCCGCAGAAGGAGCAGCACCAACAAGAGTAGCCGCATAGGATCTAGGCCCGACAGAGGGTCCGGGTCGCAAAGGAGGACAAATCACAGCATCTCGAGATCCAGGCAAGCCATGCTTCAAGAAAGAGGATCTAGAAAAAAGATGAGCAATGGAACAATCCATCTCCATCAAATCTGCGAGCACAAAAAAACCGAACGATCATAGTGGATGGCGGCAACCAGATTCGCGAGTTCAATTGACAAAAAACAATCAACCAAATAATTGTTTACAAAGTTATTAATAATAACTACATAAACCACAACCCAACGATTAAGGTTTGGTATGTATTTTCAAAATAATCAGTTTTTTCAATTAAGGTTTGGTATGTAATTTTCAAAATAATTATTAATTATTGTTCAGTTTTTTCAATTAAGGCTTGGTATGTATTTTTCAAATTAATTATTAATTATTGTTCAGTAACAAATATCAGCAACAGACGAAGCACGACATCGGAAACCAGATCCACGAACGGACCGACGACGGACATGCGATCACCCTCGCACCGAAGGAGAACCGCAACGGCGAGAAAGTGGCGGCGAGGAAGTCTGCGGTGGTGAGAGACCAAGGCAGAGCAGAGAACCGCGAGATCGAGAGCGGAGATCCGCGAGTTCCCAAGAGCAGGTGGCGGTAGATCGACGGAAGAAGAGAGGCGGGAGCGGCGGTGGACGAGAGCGGACACGACCGGGATCCGCGAAATCCGGCAGACAGCAGCAGGGAGAGCGGCGGCGGCGATCTCCAAACCCTAGCAGAGCTCTCCAGACCCTAGCAGATAGTGCATCAATTTTGGATTGACACCTTCAAGAAAGACATGAAATATAAAACGGAGGTAATATAACTTAGAGATAAGATTCAAAATTACCCTTATCATTTTCTAAAAAAATGCAGATTTATCACTAACATTTAAAATGGATTAATCTGATCCTCGATGCCAAGTTTTTTTGAAAGGCTAAATTGATACCAACTCATATATTTACATGTGCCATTTTTGTATTGATTTAACCTTGGATACTAAATTGAAGGGTTAAATTGATTAATATTAGAATAAATTCATCCTACTAAATTGATATGCAATAAATATTACATTCCTTATGTTACAAATTATGCATGTTTATTATACACTAATACCATCAATTGAGGAGGAGGGAATGATTCAAATGATAAAAAAGAACACAATAAAAATAATGATGAAAAAAATAACACAAATGGTCCAAAAACATCTATAATTCTTTCGTTTCATTCTACCTATAAGAAAAAGTCAAAATATATTATAGATCGATAATATCATTTACAATTCCGAATACATATATTTTAAACAATTAAAGACAAATCCGGAAACCAACAAAAAATTTTGTAGGGTGTCAATCAACACTCTTCACATCCCTCCCAATCCAACTAGTGTGAGCATGGTCTGGTTCGATTCAAAAACCGAACCAAACCAAATTGGACCGAACTAAATTATTTCTATTTTTTAGGACTAAACCAGATCACATTATAATTCGGTTTGATCTAAACCGAACTGAATTATTTTGGTCTGGTCCGGTTTGGTTCATGTTTAGACCAAATAAAGTACTAGAAATCTATAATTACTCGTGTCTTGACTAACTAAACAATTATATAAAGACAAAGACCTCGCCATGGGCTGATAAGCCCGAGCCCAGGCCCATTTAGCTGGGCCTGGACACATAAAATTAGTGTCAGGCCCGGTCCTACCCAAGCCCGATTAAACCCGCCTAGTAAATGGGCGGGCCTGAGCTATGTAAATACCCGGCGGGTCCGGCCCGGCCCGGCCCGTTATATATATATATATATATATATATATATATATATATATATATATATATATATAGGGGTGAGATCCAGCGTGACAAGGGTTTAAGTTGTGACAATGAGCTTATTGTGTGACATAACAAAACTACGTAGTTTTGATGATAATTAAAAATGACAAGGTGACAAATTGGTAAATAAAATGAAAGAGATGATAGAGAAAATTGTTTTATTTTTTTTCTTTAAAATGCATTTTCCCAACTTTTCCAATCTCATTTTTTAAAAAAATTTATACCGTTGGACTCGTCTTAATTAAACGGTCATTTTAAGATCCATGAAGCTCAAGTAAAAAAATTTCCGGTGAACGAAATTCGGGTGGATGTTTTCCGGTGAGAAAAAAGTACCTAGAAAATTCTCAAAAAATTTCAGAACATGTAAAAACTTATTCTAAGAAACTTTAATTCTTGGGTCAAAATGAGATTTCTTACAGTTTAGTCCCAATAAAACGTTTTCCTTAATTTTATCCATTTTATATGCTTCAACAATTTTTTGGGACTATACCGTAAGAAATCCCGCTTCGACCCAAGAATTAAAGTTTCTTAGAATAATGTTTTACATTTTTTAGAATTTTTTGAGAATTTTCTGGGCACTTTGTTTCTCGCCAAAAAACGCTCACCCGGATTCCGCTCACCGGAATTTTTTTTACTTGAGCTTCAGGGATCTTAAAATGACCGTCTAATTTAGACGAGTCTAATAGTATAAATTTTTTTGAAAACCAAGGTTAGAAATGTCGGGAAAATGTATTTTAAAGAAAAGAAATAAAACATTTTTCTGTTGGAACAATACAAGTATTATGTTGGAACAAATGGTACACTGATTTGGAACAATGTAAGTAGGACAAAAAAACGTGTCCAGAAAATTATCAAAAATTTCAAAAAACATGTAAAACATCATTTTAAGAAACTTTAATTCTTGGCTCAAAGTGAAATTCCTTACAGTTTTGACCCAATAAATTGTTGAAGCCTGTAAAATGGATAAAATTAAGGAACAGGTTTTATTAGGACTAAACCGTAAGAAATCCCGCTTCGACCCAAGAATTAAAGTTTCTTAGAATAATATTTTACATTTTTTGGAATTTTTTAAGAATTTTCTGGGCACTTTTTTTCTCGCTAGAAAACGCCCACCCGGATTCCGTTCACCGGAATTTTTTTTACTTGAGCTTCAAGAATCTTAAAATGACTGTCTAATTTAGATGAGTCTAATAGTATAAAAAATTTCAAAAAACGAGGTTAGAAATATCAGAAAAATGTATTTTAAAGAAAAAAAATAAAACAATTTTCTGTTGGAACAATATAAGTATTATGTTGGAACAAATGGTACACTGATTTGGAACAACGTAAGTAGGACAAAAAATGTGTCCAGAAAATTATCAAAAAATTTCAAAACATGTAAAACATTATTTTAAGAAACTTTAATTCTTGGCTTAAAGCGAGATTCCTTACATTTCTTACCCAACAAATTGTTGAAGCGTGTAAAATGGATAAAATTAAGAAAAGAGTTTTATTGGGACTAAACCGTAATCAATCTCGCTTCGACCCAAGAATTAAAGTTTCTTAGAATAATGTTTTACATTTTTTGAAATTTTTTGAGAATTTTCTGGACACGTTTTTTCTCGCCGGAAAACGCCCACCCGGATTCCGTTCACCGGAATTTTTTTTACTTGAGCTTCATGGATCTTAAAATGACCGTTTAATTAAGACGAGTCCAACGGTATGAATGTTTTTGAAAAACGAGGTTGGAAAAGGTGGGAAAATGCATTTTAAAGAAAAAAAATAAAACAATTTTCTCTTTCCTTTTATTTACAAATTTGCCACATCCTTTTGGTTAATTACAAAATTGATCCTTATCACACAATAAGATTTGTCACATCATAAAAGATGTGTCACACATGATCTCTCCTCTATCTATATATATATATATATATATATATATATATATATATATATATATATATATATTTATTTATTTATAAATTTAATTATATAAATTAAATGGGTCCATAAAAATCTTACATATATAAATTTATAGATAATTAAGGTTGTTTTTTTTTATAGGATTTGATTATAAGATAAGGTTGAAATTTAGTGGTTTAGGTTTAAGTGGAGGTAGTCATTGTCATTTATTGAATTGTAACTTGTAAGTAGAGATAGAAACTGAGATCATATATGATTGTTAGTTTTTCAGCTAAAAAAGTAGTATTGAAGCAGAAATAATTATGCAGATTTGTTTTCTTTTGTTGCTGGTACTATTCACTCGTGCATCCAGAGAAGTAAAAGTAAATTGTGAAATTTTTGTAATTAGGTTCATATAGGAATAAAGACACATTTTGACAAAATAAAATAAAATAAATAATCAGTATTTTTCTAAGACTTATTAACTATTATGTTTATTATTTTTTATTAAAAAAATTAGTATTTTATTTTAATTGATTTTTTTAATATAGATATGGGCTTGGGTGGACGGGCTTGAGATTCCTTTTTTAGGCCCGAGCCCGACTATATTAGTGTGGGCTTGGGCTAATCAGATTTGATCACAAGCCCGACAGGCCCGACCCAAGCCCGGCCCATGTCGAGGTCTACATATAATTAGTTTTTCTTTTGTATATATATATTTTTTTGGTAGGATAGGAAAAGAAAAACAAACAAACAAAACGCTCAATCCGGGACCAGCCTATGAAAACTGACCCCACCACATCCTCCAAGATCATAGAAGAGATGAAAACCGGAGGAGAAGGAAGGATAGAAAGACCCAACATTTCAGAATGCCATTCCACCGCAAGACGGTCCGCTACGCGATTTTGCTCCTTATAAATATGAGCAAAGCTAATAGAATCAAAGGATGAGTCAATCCTTCTGATGCCTTTGATTAAGTTAAGGCTGTTTAGGCAAGTAGCATTGCCCACAGAAATCATTTCAATCGCTTCTAGGTTATCTGACTCCACAAGAAGCTTTTTCACACCTAGATTCTTTGCTAACTTCAGGCCGGAGAAAATCCCCCAAAGCTCTGCAGAAAAGGACGAACCCATACCCAAATTCTGAGAGAAGCCAGAAATCCACCTGCCACCATCATCTCTAAGAACTCCTCCTGCGGCAATCCTGCCGTCTCTAAGACAAGAACCATCCGTGTTGAGCTTAACCATACCTACACTTGGCCTACACCAGCCCAAAAGATGGACCTCCTTCCTTTGAGACACCCTATCCAAGGGATCTTCAACAAAGCTCTCAACCACAATACTAATCTTTTTGGAGAAGAATCTAAGACGTTTGGCTGGGAAACCACTTTTCCTCCAAAAATCTCCTCATTCCCCCATCTCCAAATCTGATGGCAAACCACCACAAATAAAAGAACACCATGATTCAGATCAGGCAGAAGAATCCCTTTAATCCCATCTACAAACCAATCATTCTCTGAGTGGGCTAAAAAAGAAGAGAGCACCTCCCTAGGGAGAATACTCCTCCAAACCTATTTACTTTTCTCACAGTCCCTGAGAGCATGGAACAAAGTCTCTTCATACCCTCTGCATCTGCAAGAAGCTCCCAACTCCACTAGATGCCTCCTTTTTCTATCCGAATTAGTAAGCAACCTATTCCTAGCCCCAAGCCAAAGAAAACTTCTAATACGACACGACACTTTTAAAGCCCAAATCGTCTACCACACCCTAGGGGACGAAGAATCCAAATCTTGATAGAAAGCCTGAAAAGCAGATTTGCAAGAATAGGCCCCGTTGTTTGTCAAAGACCAACAGTAACTATCTTTATCCTCAATTTGACTATTAATCTGAACACCTCTAATAGTAAGGAGAGATTCCAGACTGAGGTAGGAGCCAAATTTTGCCCAAATCCACTCACCCTTAGAGTCCACCACATCTGAAATTCTCCAGTCCTGAATGTCCAATGGAGGAAAAGAAGTACAAACCTCCAATAAAGGCTTCTTCCCTATCCAAATATCCTTCCAGAATCTGATGGACCTACCATTACCCACATTCCACCCAATCCCTGAACAGAACTCAGCAAAAACTGCACTAATGCCTTTCCAAAGAAAGGAACAATTAACCACTCTATCCTTAGGACCCCCAAACACCTTATCCTTCTGATACTTACCACATAAAAGCTGAATCCACAGAGCAGAAGGAAGCTGCCACATTCGCCACATGAGCTTCATTAATAAGACTTTATTATTATCTTTGGACTTCCTGATGCCCAGACCTCCCTTGTCTTTAGGTTGACAAACCTCATTCCAAGGAACAAGGTGGATCTTCCTTCCCTCCTCAGCTTCCCCCCATAGGAACCTACGATTAATTTTATCTAGATCCTTAAGCACAGGTTCAGGAAGATGACAAGCCTGCATAATGTGATTGGGAGTCGCACAATTGACAGATTGAATCAACGTAAGACGGCCAACGAGAGAGAGAGTCTTTGCTTTCCATGTGGCACACTTCATATTAGCTTTATCCAAAGTATCTTTAAAAGACACTTTAGACACTCTCTCACTATGGAGGGGGATACCCAGATACTTCCCAAGAGAACAAGTCAAAGGAATTCCCGATAGATCACTCAACCTTTTGCAAACTCTCTGGTTTATATTCTTAGAGCACATCATCCTGGACTGCTGGACATTTAGCTTCTGACCAGAGGCCGAACAAAAGCAATCAAGAATATCCATAATAATACTTAACTGCTCCTCATTACCTTCCAAAAATATCAGAACATCATCCGCAAAGAACAAGTGAGTAACCTGGGGACAGAACTTATTGATAGCCACCGGGTGGAATTTCCCACTCTCAACAGCATCATGGATCAGGTGAGACAGTCTTTCCATTGCAATAACAAATAAGAAAGGGCTCGTTGGGTCCCCTTGACGGATACCCCGACCAGGAGAGAACTCCTCCGACATATCCCCATTAATCAACACTTGAAAAATAGGAGACGAGATACAAACCTTTATTAACCTTCTCCAATTATCTGGGATCCTAGCTCTTTCCAGACTCTCCATCGGAAAGCTCCAGTTAATGCGATCATAGGCTTTCTCAAGATCCAATTTAAGAGCCACAATACCTTTCTTACCCTTCTTGATCTTCATAGTATGAACCATCTCCTGGGCAATCACCACATTATCCATCATTTGTCTACCAGGCACAAAGCTTCCCTGATTCTGACTAATGATCTCAGGCAAAATGCAACGGATTCTATTAGCCACAATCTTTGTAATAGTTTTATAGAGAACATTACAAAGACTGATAGGCCTCATATGTAAGAAAGAAGAAGGCTTCTCAACTTTAGGGATCAGCACCAGAAGGGTTCTGTTAACCAGCCCAATATCCTGAGACCCATTAAAAACACCTTTGATGAAGTTATAAATACCTTCCTTCACAATCTCCCAGTGCTTATGGTAAAAACCAGCAGGCAGACCATCAATCCCAGGAGCTTTAGTAGCCCCAATACTAAAAATGGCTTGGTCAATTTCTTTTAGGGAAATAGGGTGGAAGGCTTCCAGACTTCTATCTTCTCCAACTATGGGAAAAGTAGTAACAGAATGAGCCCTTTCCAGATCAATAGGTTCCTCTTTAAACAGGTCCTTATAGAACTCCAGGGCCAATCTCCGAATGTCTTCGTCCTCATAAACCCAGTCACCATTAGAATTCTTAATAGCATCAATCCTATTCCTCTGCCTTCTAATGATAGTAGAGAGATGAAAATACCTGGTATTTCGATCCCCATCTCTGATCCAGGCTTTCCTAGATTTTTGAAACCAAAGAAGCTCCTTTTGCCTCAGCACAGCTTCCAACTCCTTCTGAAGGGATCTGAGAAAACCATCCAAACTATGATCGAATCTAACCTCCAACCTACGCTGAATGCCCTCAATTCTACTTAATAATTTATTTTTCCTCCTAATAATATGCCCAAAGACATTTTTATTCCACCCCAGCACATTCTTTCTGAAACCTTCAGCAGCTTGAAGGACATTCGAGTGAGGCTTCCAATTATCTTGAACGAACTCCTTAAACATAGGATGAGACTCCCAAGCCACCTGATAACGAAAAGGTCTCTCCCCCCTAGGACGATTGCCTCTCATCAGTCTGAATAAGATAGGGCAGTGATCCGAATGACGGAACGGAAGATTTAACACAGAACCTTCAGGGAAAGTGGATTGAGCTGCAACATTAGCATAAACTTTATCCAAACGAACAAAGGTACTGTTGCGCTTCCAGGTGAACTTATGACCAGAGGCCCCTAGATCAGAAAGCCCACATAAATCCATACTCTTCTTATGGTTAAGGCAACGGTTAACATAATGATGCGAACCCCCTCGCTGATCACTCATAAAAGCAATATCATTAAAGTCACCAGCCACAAACCAAGACTCAGAAATGTTAACACTCATAGAGTAAAGAACCTCCCAAAGCCGTTTACGATTGGCCAGGATAGGGTCAGCATACACCAGGGTAAGAAGAAATGAGTTATTACCAGAAACACTCACTTTACTATGAATAAACTGCTTATCCATGCTAATAATATCGAAATGAACACGATCTGGCTTCCAGAAAAGCCAAATCCCACCAGCTCGGCCAGTAGCCTCCGATCTAACACAATTCCAATTCCTAAACTTTTTAACCACCTCATCTGCTTTATCTCCACTAACCTTAGTTTCAATTAAAGCAAAACAAGATGGATTAAATTGGTTAATTAAATCATTAACATGGATACGGGTAGCCTTTCTAGCCGCACCTCTAACATTCCAAATTAACAAATGCATAGATTGGAGGAAAACTGACCGCACCTACACACCTAAGCTAGGTATTTATTAGGGGCTCCTGAGAGCCTAGCCGAGGTACCTGCAGGCCCTCCCTTCTCTGGAAAAACCATAGTGTTCTGGACACTTTTTTGCTTTCCCTTTAACTTTTTCATACTAGTTTTGTTAACTCCCATAGTTTTCCCAATACCAGGATCACCATAGTGACTAGGAATACTAACCTCATTAATCTTCTTATTCCTTTGTGAATTCAGAGCCAGGGACCTCACCTGGGCTTCACCTTTGGAGACAAAAAGAGGGTTAACAGTTTCAACCACCTTAATAGATGGTTCAGCAGAATCCAACCCTGGCATGCTTTGATCAATGTGCTCGTCAACCTGGTCAGAGTCTTGGGTTTCCTCAATAGTCAGGGCCCCAAATCTGGATCCTGAAGTGATACCTAGAGCAGCTCTAGAATCCTCCCGCAATCTGAGGATAGGCTTCTCTTTGACACTTGGATTAGCAATTGGATTTGGCAGGGTAGACTTCATATTTCTGTTAATATCGGGAGGATGATTTTGAACAACTGACGGATTTGTCCTTCATCTAGCAGACCTCTTTGCCACCATCCAGGGTCCAAAATTCCCCCCATCACCTTGGATTCCTTCATTTCTCCCACTAACACCCTCAACTACCTCTTCTAATACCTTTTCCCTCTTAGGGCACCCCTCTTGAGTATGACCATACATACCACAATCATAGCATATATTATGTAAACCTTCATACTCAATAAAATACACATTGTTATGAACACAGAACTTTGACAACAAGGGTTTTGCAAGATTAATATCAATACACACCCTTGCAAACTTGCCTCTAATGGCTCCAATTGTAGTTTTGTCCACATGGTGGACCTTCCCAACCAGACCTCCTATTTTATTGAGAAAACTCTCACTATAATATTCAATAAGAAGGCCCGGGAATCTAACCCAAGTCAAAATCCTGTTAACCGAGCAATCATGAGGATTAAAATTAGGAACCCAAGGCCGCAAGACCAGAACATGGTTAGAGATAATATACGGACCCCCATTGATCACAGCATTATAATCCTCAACACGAGTAAATTTAATGACATAGTAGTCATTTTCCAGGTCAGTAATACTTACTTTTCCTTTCCTAGCCCACTGAGCTTCGATTATTTGAGCAAAGTAGTTAAAGCTAATTCTCTTCCCAAGCACTGTTACTATTAAAGAAACCTTCCACTTCTCCCTTAGCTCCCGCTAATCTGCAGAGGAGAGCCTAATCACAGGACAACGAGGATCGTCTTAATCACCATCCTCTTCATCAGAATCAGAGTACACTTCGTCAGACTCCCCCTCCATCAACACTTCCTCCATACAAGGCTCCTCTTCAACCACGCCGATTACCGTATCTCTCCAAGAACTTTTCCTATCCCATTCATACCAACCCTAGAACTGGGGGAAACCGCGTTCCCCTGAACCTGAGTCCCACACTCCTCATCAAACCTACCCGATACCCCTTTATTAAACTGGATCTGTCCCGAGGCATCCAGCACCACTGTCGCCGCCCCAATCTGCACAGCACCAAACCTGCCCGGAGAATTGCTGCACGCGCCGGCACTCAACTCGCAGTGCCCAGCAGCGCCGCCAGCGCTCAATACGCAGTGCCCAGCAGCGCTGCCGGCACACAACCCGGAATGCCCAGCATCGCCGATGCATGGCTCGGAAAGCCCAGCAACACCCCCCGACAGGGGGAGGCGCCTTACCCCCAGCGCCGGTCATCATTCCAGATCTAGCCGCCCTTGCGTCCCCCCCAGCCGCACCTCATTAGCACTCGGCACCACCCTAACCCCCATCACGCCCTCCCGCCCATCAATCCCTAGCCTCCCTGCCGCGCCGCCCAGCACCTCATCCGACACCCTCCCCTTCTCACCCCCCGCATCCTCCTTCAACCGCTCCCCCCTAGCGCCCCAATCCTCCAGCCCGCCCTTCCCATCCCCGCCGATCTCCTCTGCCCGATCCGCCCAAGCCACTACCGACACCACCCCCTCACCGCCAGCCGCCCCCCTTTCCCTAGATCTCTCCCTCACCCTTTTCACCATAAAACCCTATCACAAGCTGAATGGAAATTAAATAATGGTAAATCAATTTGTTCCAATCTTCCTTTTTCTTTTCTTTTGTATATATAATTAGTGAGAGAGAAAAAAACATATTTAATTGTTTTTTCTTTTCTATATATAATTAGTTAATTAATTTAAAACCTTAAAGCTAAAAGTAGTACATATTGTAGTTCGGTTTGGTTTTGTTTGGTTTGGACAGGACCAAAGCGAACCGAACCGAAAACCAAACTAGCTAAAAAATTAGGACTGAACCAAACCAAAATATAATTCGATTCGGTTCTGCTCACCCCTACTCCCAACCCCCAAAACAAATCACAAAACAGAATTTCTTCAACATCTCAACGCGTAATTATACTCCAAAATGAAGAAAATTAGATCAGATGAAAGAAAGTAGTGTCTACACATTTGGTTCAAAGGAGTAAATTGGGTTATCGACCCCATCAAAAGACGCTAGAATAGATGCCAGAATTTAGTAGCTTGAAAACATCCATTTGTCTATATCGAGAAAGAAAAAAGAGACTTTGCTTATCTGAATTTTGATATGTAGAAAAATGAGGATAGATGTGAAAGATAAAGGCAGATAAAGAGTTTTAGTTTGAAGAAAGAGATTGAAATCTTATAAATTCCAATTGTTTTGAATGGTTTAGTTAGGAGAAGAGGGAATTAAATTTATTTCAATAGATGCTACCTCAAATCCTATATGACACTGCCAGCAATTCAATGTAAATTTTTTTTTTAATAAACAGAAGCCTTCATTGTTCATACGTTATCAAAAATTAGAAAAAATTGGTTTGATTAATATTTAACTGTCATTTCAGTCCTTTCAAATATCAATTATGTTTGATATTATTAAAAAAATTACAAAAATTCTGTTAAAATACTAAAAATAAATCTGTTACATATAAGTTAATTATAATTTTTTTTATTAAATTGTCTAAAATATTTACTATGTTATTAATATAGTTATAAAAAACCAACAAAAAAAAATGTACGAAACTGTTTCAATTTATCGACAAATTTGTTTGGAATGTCCGATGTGACAGTTAAATAATAATCAAACCAATTTTTTTTTCAAATTTTCGATAGCGTTGAACTAAAATTGGTCTTACTTAAAAACATTGGGACTAAATTTATATCATAACTCATTTCATACGTTATAGATAAATTTATACTTCCGTTGAAATATTAGGGTTAAATTTGCCATTTATCCCTTTTTCTATGGATGGAATTGGAATTGGAGTTGGGGTTGGGGTTGGGGTTGGTAGTCCGAAGTGGGTTGAGCATTGAGGCCATCCAATGGTATGGGTATTATAGTCAAATTGAGCAAAAATATCCCCAATTTTGTGTATCATGATGTGTACGGAAACGTGGAAAATACATTTTTCTTGTTTCTCGTTTTTACAATTGATAAAACCTAACCTAACCTAACTACGTAAAATGGACCACATTTGTTTGTTTTTTACGAAGAACATTAAAATAAGGAGAGAAAACGTGTTTTTACCTTCCATTATTGATTGCTTTTTGGAATCAGTTGAAAACCATCTTTTTTTTTTTTTTTATGGAAAAAACCATCTTTGAATTATATTTATATTGCTGCACCCCAAACCAAATACTAAACTACTTCCTCCCATGTAAAATGTTGTTTGAGTAAACTAAAAATTAAGTGTTGAAAAAATAAGTATTGAATTTTAAGTGATGAATATTATAAGTGCTGAAAATATTAATAATGTAACTGTTTGATAAATACTAAAAATAAGTGCTGAATATAAAAATATTAGTTATAATATTTAACTTGTCACACCCGGTCCTAAATGACCTCAATCGGCATCGGGCGTGAAATGGAAAGATAATAATCAATACTTAGGAGTCTCCAATTTATCCACATATCATTATATTACAATTGCAATACCAAAGTTCTAACCATAATTCTAACAATAAGCAGCCAATTTCCAAACCTCGCCTAATTGGGCGGTAACCTTCTCTCTATCATGTACTTTTTCACCTAAAAACATTAAAACATTTAAAAATGTGAGACAAAAATCTCAGTAAGAAACTATCCGCTATAAAAACCAACTTTACTTAACATAGCTACATATATACCTTTATAAAAGGATTTAATCAAAACGTTATTAAATATACTCAAAACCAAAGTTCATAATATAGTCAAAGTAGTAAACCAAACACCAAAAATATATAATCTTGTATCGACTCTTGAGTTCAAAACCTTATTAAATAGTATAATCAAATAAGCGTTTTATCAAACCCAAATCGTAATCAATAAAACGTAAAACCTTATATCAAAATCCATCATAACGGAAAACATAATCCAAATGAACTTAAAAACGTTGTATCCATCCTCGAGTTTCTCCCCTTAAGTATCAATCCATAACCACATATATAGTCGAGACGTCTCTTAACATTGCCTATCCCATATGGTCTTACCCGACACTTCTTTGCCATACCCAATAGGTCTTTCACACTGTGTACACAGGCCATGTCCCTCACTGAACATGGTCTTCAAATATAAAACCACCGATCCGGATTACTCTAGATGGATATAAAATCATAATGTGTTCAAATATCCTTTCACAATCAAATTTCAAACTATTTCATAACCATAAATCATTTGGCTTCAATTAGCCCTTTTGTATCATAAAAATCATATTTGGACTTCAATCCAAAATAATAACAATAATAACCACAACAGATTTCTCAATCCAAACACAATTCGTAAGAAATCATCAAATTCATTTTGTTCAATATAGATTTGTATTGAAACCAAAAACATATACGTATATATGTAAATCAATCAAATCAAGCTTTAAATCAACATAATCAAGTAAAATAGGAAATTCATATAGAAGCATAATCATTAGCTTCATTTGAACCGTAATTTCACAATAAAAAGCAAAATCGTGAAAAACCCCAAGTTTACAAAATACCCGTATAAACCCTGAAATATCAATTTCTGTAAATCCTTTGATTATATATATATTTATATACATCAAACTCAAAATATAGTTGATAGTTACTTACCTTGGCTGTTAATTGAAAACCACAAACCCGTTCAATTCGCCTCTAAACTCTGTCTAAGCCATTTCTCTCTAAACACTGCCGAAACTCAAAAACTCTTCGATTAGGACTTAGATCTATAGATAAAGATGCTATAGTTTCAATTTCGAATGATTCGGATGGTCGAATCTCCGTAAATCAAAGAAACGGTGAAGAAACGGTTCAAGAACGGCAAAGAACACGAAGAGGCAGAGAATGAAAAAGAAAAAAGAAAAAGAAAATAAAGATGATGAGCATCATCTCTGAATCCGTTTTAACATATATCCAAATTTGGATAAAATCCCGTTTGATCCTCCATATTTATATAATCTTTTAAAAATTATTCTAAACTTTTAATTTACACCTAAAATCCTCAAATTAACTCCAAACTTTTTCTATAGTACCAAATTAACTTCACACATCCAATAATTATAATATATATTAATATAAATTTTAGAAATTTAGTCACGGACGTGACAATTCTTCCCACCTTAAGAAATTTCGTCCTCGAAATTCACATTCTCTAATCTAAATTTTCTTCCTCAAATAATCTCCAAAATCACAAAATTATTATAAATTATCAACATTACTCATAATCATCATAAGACCACAAATTCTAATGTTTCTTTCCATTAACTCCATGATTTATCCATTAACTCAATGATTTATCCATATCCACATCACTGTAACAATCATTTAAATATATCTCTTAATAACTCTAAACGTCAACCTAATAATTCCATCACCAATAAATCCACAATAAAACTTCAAATATCATATATTCAATTTTATATGATATGATACACTTTATATTCGTATTTTCCTAACATACACCAAATCTCACTTTAATAAATTTAAATTACAATTGATTCCATCAATTGCATATGTATCAATTATATTTCACCTATCTTCAAATTCTACAGACTTCAAAAAAATATCACTTTTGAACCGCTAATATGTATGATATTATTTTTTTTCCTTAAACTTCAAATAATTCGAATAATGATTTGCCTCCATATATAATCTTACTTCATCATAATAACAATATTTGTATCTATAATTTTTCACTCCAATCATTATTTATATTATAATCTTCAATCATTAGCATCAACATCACTATCACTCTTATAAGAGTCATTTCATAAACACCAACATCAACATCACCAATATAGACCTCATTATGATGATACAATTTCCTATCAATAAGAGTCATTTCGTAAACTCTTAACATCAACATCACTCTTAGACTTCTCTGTTTAACTCCTCAAAATCAATTAAGCTAACATGTTATTTTTTTTCCAAACTCCAAATAATATCTTTACACCCATAAAAGTCAATAAATCTATAATATCATTCGATTTTCTTATTTGACCGATAAACACTCAATTTGATCCTTATATAAACTTAAACCGTAATCACACAAACTTCAACTAAAAATAACTTCTATTAACAATATATGTACTACAAAACTTCAATTCTCAACATATATATCCTCTTATATCATATTTATCACTTAATTTCCTACCTCAAAATGTGTTTAAAATCAGACAAATTTGTCTTCAAAATTCATATCTTAATTATTTCCTCAAACATCAAATATAGTCTCCCACTTTACTTCTCATTGATCACTAACATCGGTATCTCTCTAAACATCATTTATATAACTCTCAATAATTCTAAACCTCAACCCGATAAAGTTCAACAATAGATCTGCAATTTGAATTCGGATATCATTTATTCCAATTAAGATTTCATAACTTATTAAACTCCTATCATAATAATCTCCAATTAATCAACCTCCAAAACAATTAATTGACATCTCCACTTTTCTTCGCTTTCTTAATCACATATATATTATCTTCAAAACTCATCATATCATTTCAAAGTCTCCTAACCTTACTTCACATCTGAGATATATATATATTTTTCAGCCAACTATTAAACTCTCAAATATCAATTCCAAGTCACACTAAGGAGAAAAATCAAACAAAAACCAAATTCTGGTTTAAAGCTAAAATGACCAACATATGCCGTTTTCAGCATAACTTTTTCATACGGAGTCCAATTAAGGCGATTCAAAAATCCCTGGAAACGTAAGATAATAATAAAGAACTTTCATTTAGGACTCCATGACAGATTCAACCTCTACGTGGTCGAAAAATACATCATAAGATCAAATACGAATCTGATTCTCTCACAGCACCTATATAGACAATTCTTTATTATCTCTAGCTCAAAGTGATAATTTACTCCTATCTCATATATCTATGGTTGTAAGCTAACTATTAAACTCTCACATATCAACTCCAAGTGATACTTAATATCAAGTATGTAACCCATATCACCAAATATCAATAATTTGCAATTTTTCATACACCCAATATTTTACTAACCATCAAATCTCATTTCTACCCCTCATTTTCTCAATCCTCGAAAAATGTCAAAGTATTTCTTAGCTTTCACCATATATCCATATTCCTCAATTACTATCGACTATTTCTTAGCTATCACCAAATATTCATATTCCTCATTTACTAACAATTATTTCTTCGGTATTATCCAATATCGACATGCCTCAATTACTATCAACCTTAGGTCCGAAGAATTTAACCTAGAGCTCTGATACCAAACTGTCACACCCGGTCCTAAATGACCTCAATCGGCATCGGGCGTGAAATGGAAAGATAATAATCAATACTTAGGAGTCTCCAATTTATCCACATATCATTATATTACAATTGCAATACCAAAGTTCTAACCATAATTCTAACAATAAGCAGCCAATTTCCAAACCTCGCCTAATTGGGCGGTAACCTTCTCTCTATCATGTACTTTTTCACCTAAAAACATTAAAACATTTAAAAATGTGAGACAAAAATCTCAGTAAGAAACTATCCGCTATAAAAACCAACTTTACTTAACATAGCTACATATATACCTTTATAAAAGGATTTAATCAAAACGTTATTAAATATACTCAAAACCAAAGTTCATAATATAGTCAAAGTAGTAAACCAAACACCAAAAATATATAATCTTGTATCGACTCTTGAGTTCAAAACCTTATTAAATAGTATAATCAAATAAGCGTTTTATCAAACCCAAATCGTAATCAATAAAACGTAAAACCTTATATCAAAATCCATCATAACGGAAAACATAATCCAAATGAACTTAAAAACGTTGTATCCATCCTCGAGTTTCTCCCCTTAAGTATCAATCCATAACCACATATATAGTCGAGACGTCTCTTAACATTGCCTATCCCATATGGTCTTACCCGACACTTCTTTGCCATACCCAATAGGTCTTTCACACTGTGTACACAGGCCATGTCCCTCACTGAACATGGTCTTCAAATATAAAACCACCGATCCGGATTACTCTAGATGGATATAAAATCATAATGTGTTCAAATATCCTTTCACAATCAAATTTCAAACTATTTCATAACCATAAATCATTTGGCTTCAATTAGCCCTTTTGTATCATAAAAATCATATTTGGACTTCAATCCAAAATAATAACAATAATAACCACAACAGATTTCTCAATCCAAACACAATTCGTAAGAAATCATCAAATTCATTTTGTTCAATATAGATTTGTATTGAAACCAAAAACATATACGTATATATGTAAATCAATCAAATCAAGCTTTAAATCAACATAATCAAGTAAAATAGGAAATTCATATAGAAGCATAATCATTAGCTTCATTTGAACCGTAATTTCACAATAAAAAGCAAAATCGTGAAAAACCCCAAGTTTACAAAATACCCGTATAAACCCTGAAATATCAATTTCTGTAAATCCTTTGATTATATATATATTTATATACATCAAACTCAAAATATAGTTGATAGTTACTTACCTTGGCTGTTAATTGAAAACCACAAACCCGTTCAATTCGCCTCTAAACTCTGTCTAAGCCATTTCTCTCTAAACACTGCCGAAACTCAAAAACTCTTCGATTAGGACTTAGATCTATAGATAAAGATGCTATAGTTTCAATTTCGAATGATTCGGATGGTCGAATCTCCGTAAATCAAAGAAACGGTGAAGAAACGGTTCAAGAACGGCAAAGAACACGAAGAGGCAGAGAATGAAAAAGAAAAAAGAAAAAGAAAATAAAGATGATGAGCATCATCTCTGAATCCGTTTTAACATATATCCAAATTTGGATAAAATCCCGTTTGATCCTCCATATTTATATAATCTTTTAAAAATTATTCTAAACTTTTAATTTACACCTAAAATCCTCAAATTAACTCCAAACTTTTTCTATAGTACCAAATTAACTTCACACATCCAATAATTATAATATATATTAATATAAATTTTAGAAATTTAGTCACGGACGTGACATAACTTAAAATGTTAAGCTGAATATTTTGACTTATCAAAATAAGTGATTTTTTTTTGTGATGAAGCTCTTAGCCTAGTGGTTGAGAGCTTACCTATGCCTTGGGAGGTCATGAGTTCGAATCACATCCGGGTCTGGTGGGGATTTTTCTTTCTTCTTTAATGTAAGCGCATTGTGCGCAAATTTTTTTTAAAAAAAATAAGTGATTTTTAATTTAATTGATTAATTTAAGTGTTGGAGAATAAACTCTTATCAAACACACTTAATATAAATAAGTGCTTAATATTTTAATTTAAGTGATAAAACTTGTTATCAAACAAGGTTTTTATTATTTTTTCAATTTAATGTATATCGAAAAGTATAGCACTTCCATAAAGAAATTAAAAAGTAAAATAACGCAAACACAAAATAATTAATAAAATTATTGTTGGAGTAATTTAATTTTTGTATTTATAGTTAATGTTATTTAATTAAATTCATCTTTCAATAAAATAAAAATGTAATACAAATAAAAAATAATATAAAAAAATTGTAACAAAAACAGGAAAAAAAGAGTAAAAAGTCAGGCTGAAATATGAACCATTTTTTCAGCAACCCACCCAGTAACTTTGGCGATAAAATCAGATCCCGAATAAGTGGAATTTCGGACGGCCAGTTTTTTTTCTAAAAATTTGGGATGTTAGCTTTCTAAAATGTAAAAAAAAACGACAAAACGGAGTTGTATTAAAGTCTGTAGAATTTTTCAAAGTTCACTGGTGGTGAAAAAACAGATTGAAATATTAGCAGCCCTTTAAAATCGTTTTTCATTGCTTTAACTCTATTTTTTAGCTCCAAATTCACCCATGATCTTTCCTTAACTAATGGGAAGCCAATGACATCATGGAAGAGATTTTTAAGAATTATTTTAAGGTAATTAACTGCTCAAAAAAGCTATAAACAGAGCTTGAATCATTCGTTCCAAACCCTCAATCAAACACCCAACAAAATCAACAAATCAATCTTAAAATCAACTTTGAAATCAATCAATCCAATTTCGGATCATATTATCGATCTTTAACCTACTTTTCCAAATCAAGCTCTCAAATTTTCCAACAAAACTCTCAAATATCAGGAACTCCAATTTTTAAATTCTCTTAGTTTACTAAACCAAATTTCAATCCAATTTTTGCTACCCTTTAGTTTAATTGTGCCCAACATTGCCCATCAATCAATTCAAGCTCTTTTTAGTCTAGATCAAATTTTACCATTATCATCGTCCTCGCAAGCTTTAAACAATTTTCTTGAAACCAAGATCCTCGAAATCTCATTTCCAAGTCATTCTTAGTTTATACACTTTTTCTAAATCATATTTAGAGACTTTTTATTGATTTTAAATCAATTAAGAAGATCCGGAACCAGGCTTTTGAATTTTTCATTGTTGAAAATTCACCAACCAACCTTTCTAGAGATCACTTTGCCAAAATTTATTCCCGACTCCTCACTCTTCTATTTCGTCCTAGATTAATTTTAATCCCTTTATAGTAATTACATAAATTAAAAGAGTTTTTACTTAAATTTTAATATATTTGTAACATAATAAGTTATTATTTTAAGTTATTTATGTGTTAGATTTTTTTATTATGAATTGTAAATCTATTTTGATTTATAAAATTTGGGACCTTAAAAAATACGAGGCCTAAAGCGCTTGCTTTAATGGATTTATGGTTAAATCGGCCCTGCTAATGATCATGTCGTGTTGGGTGTTGCACCTGCTAATGATGAGGAATCATCATCGACAACTGTGTTGCCAATCATAGAGGAGTCTTCCTAGGATCCAATCAATAGGGAATCTTCACCGACTGTGACAAGTGTTGCAATGCAACGAATGCACTCAATGGCACTCCGAGAATCCACTATGAACTCACATGGAGGATTCTCTACACCACTGGCTACTCTCCATGACACTAATGATTTGTCTTGTTTCATCAAAGCCAATAAATTACTGGCTTAGAGGGAGGCCAGGGCAATTGAGATTGTGGCTCTCTTGGAAAATCTTACTTGGAGTCTTGTTCCTCGAGCTTCAAACCAAAATGTTATAACTTACCGATGGTTGTTTCGCAAAAAAATAGAAGGTCGGAGAAAGCATTGGAAGATACAAAAGAAACGTCCAGTCTAGTTGACAATGAAACTAATGTTCATATAATATTTTCTCTTCCGCTGGTCATAACTGGTTTAACAATCAGTTGACATCTCAAATGCTTTCTTACATGGCAACCTGACTGAAACTATTAACATGGAGACCTTGAGGATTTAGAAACAAGCTCCTCGCAAGTGGTTCACGCGTCTTAAACTTTCTTTAAAATTATGGGCTTTGTCACATCTGACCCAGATAATTCTCTCTTCATCAAACATACGAGCACTGGAAAGGGTTCAACGGCATTTTATGATATGTTCAGGGAACTTGAGATTATGGTCTTGTTTTTTCATTTTCTTTTATCACTGTTAATCATTGTTATTCTGACAATGATTAGGATGGTTGTTCAGATGACCATCGGTCCACTGGTTCCTTTTTCATTTATCTTGGAAAAAGTTTAGTTTCATGGCACATGTGTAAACAACCAACCATTCCTAGATCTTCTGCTGAAAGTGAATATATGGGCATTGTTAATGCTATGACAAAATTACGTTGGATTCAATCTTTATTACATTACCTTCACTTGCCCATACCCCATCCTCTAGAGTTATGTTGTGATGATGTTGGAGTCATCAACTTCACAATAACTTTGTGTTTCGCGCTCATGCAAAACATATCGATCTTGATTATTGATGTCCTTTGTATTGAACGTAGTCTTCCAACGGCTTCTAGTGACCTGAAACAGCAACACAGAGTTAAGGAGAGGTCGAAGTCCGACGAACCCTCTCTGATGCTTAAGTCAGATATGTACTATACGTATGAACTTGAAAGTACTGATTAGAAGATTGAATGTTAAGAATGATATACATGAGGCTCTGAAATTAAGGCTATTAATAGATGATTTAATACATTTAGACGTGTCAGTCCTTTATTGGCTTCAGACCTTTTGATTAACTTCATTCCGCATTTCATGATTAATTATGAAGACTAGGAGTGTGCCTTTGAGATCCGGGACAACCATTGGTCCACGTGTCTTCTTAAGCAGTTCCTTGTAAAGAATGTCATGCATATAAGCCCATATGGTCTTCTTTCGGTATGGGCTTCTTGATTCAGGCCCCTATCTTGAATTCGGTTGGTAGGCCTTTAAATCCTATTTATTTGATGTTGTATCAATTATCATTAATTTTGTTGAAGAATAAGTGTCTATTGAGTTTTTTGTTGTTCGTTTTATTCCAACAGAGGAACAAGTGGTTGGCATTCTCGCCAAGCCGCTATCGAGTGCTCATGTAATGCCCGTAAAAAAAGTATTATTATATTCATATATAAATAGAATTTTAAGATAATTAATTAAGGTTTATTCATTATCTACAAGAAAATATTATTATATATTCATATTTGAAAAAAAAGTCTTCATCAAATATATAGACAATAATAACCTTTTATTCAACTATATGGTATGCGAAAGTTATCAAATATATAGACAATAAATATATAGACAATAATAACCTTTTATTCAACGTATAATCAAATTGATGCGCACAAACCAAATAACATCATTTATGAAATAAAAACAAACACTTAAAGACTGATGACTCCACATACTGGCCGATCCAAACGAGCATCTCTAAGCATTTAATGACATTAACCTGAAAAGAAAACTGGTGGAGAGTGGGATGAGCTTGGGGGGCTCAGTAAGATAGCTAACTATACACATAGCACAACCACACGCGCATACAATTCAGTTTACATGCATTTAATATTTATTAGTTATCAAACAAAATATCTAATAATTAATAATTATCATTTATTTATTCAAAGGGCCCTGCTTACTCTAGTCTAGTAATACTCAATGGTTGCGTGGCCATAATATCTATATCATGGGCATACCCTATCGTAACAAATACCCGGTAGCCCAATAATATATCTAATAATTAATAATTAATATTTATTAGTTATCAAACAAAATATCTAATAATTAATAATTATCATTTATTTATTCAAAGGGCCCTGCTTACTCTAGTCTAGTAATACTCAATGGTTGCGTGGCCATAATATCTATATCATGGGCATACCCTATCGTAACAAATACCCGGTAGCCCAATAATATATCTAATAATAATATACTCTCGGTATCCTATCGTAACAAATACCCGGTACCGGACACCCTGTCGTAACAAATACCCGGTGTCAATATTTCATGTAATTACAATATTCACTTTTCTCATCTCAATCGCAACCATTGAATATACTATCCTAGTTTAAGCTCTTATTCTCATATCTCTAACATTTTCTATACTCCAATTTACATTTACCCTATATATATTTTTCATTCTCATGTCATCATCGTCGATATCATTCTCAAATATTTTCCTACCAACATGATCATCATCGACGTATCATATATATATATATATATATATATATATAGAGGAGGGCTCTTGTGAGAACCCTTTCTTAGGTGAGGACACTTGCTTAGGTGAGAACCACCTAAAACTACGTAGTTTTGAGTCTAAAAATTAAAAAAAAATGCTGCTACCATTTTCATTCTCATGTCATCATCGTCGATATCATTCTCAAATATTTTCCTACCAACATGATCATCATCGACGTATCATATATATATATATATATATATATATATAGAGGAGGGCTCTTGTGAGAACCCTTTCTTAGGTGAGGACACTTGCTTAGGTGAGAACCACCTAAAACTACGTAGTTTTGAGTCTAAAAATTAAAAAAAAATGCTGCTACCATGGGGGTTTGAACCTTAGACCATTTGTTTACACTCTTTATTACTTACCACTGAGCTAATTACTTTTCTTGTGTGTTATGTCGCGCGCTGATTAATATACCACTGCACTTCTAGCTTCTATTGTTTAATATTTGACGCATGCACTTATTAATATCGATTAAATATGCATAATAATGAATTATTAATAGAAAAAAAAAATATGCATAATAATGAATTATTAATAGAAAAAAAAGAAATATGCATAATAATGAATTATTAATAGAAAAAAATATAAGGACATGCTCTAATTTTTTATTTAATTCCTCTATATTTCTGTAATTTATGTTATATAAGAAAATATACGTTATGTTTTTTCGAACATGAGTTATAAATTATATTATAGAACAAACACGAACTATAAAGTTTAGAACGTACGATATATTTTTTAGAACATATGTCATGTTTTTTTAGAACATGTGTTATGTTTTTTCGAACATGAGTTATAAATTATATTATAGAACAAATGAAAAAACGATCCAGATATTTACTGATTTTTTTTAAAACATTATACTTAATTTTTGGAACATAAACTATAAACTTTAGAACATGTGTTATGTTTTTAGAACATGTGTTATGTTTTTAGAACATGCGTTACGTTTTTTCGAACATGAGTTATAAATTATATTATAGAACAAATGCAAAAATGATCGAGATATTTACTGATTTTTTTAAACATTATACTTAATTTGGAGAACATAAATTATAAAGTTTAGAATTATGTAACATTATTTAGAACATCGTCCTTAACATTTAAAAACATAAATTACAAAAAATATAGAGGAATTAAATAAATAAAAAATTGGAGCATGTTTTTGGATTTTTTTGTTCTATTAATAATTCGTTATTATGCACATTTCTTTTTTTTTATTAATAATTTAATATTATGCACATTTAATCGATATTCAATAAGTGCATATGTCTAATATTAAACAATAGAAGCTACATGGATAATAGTATATTAATCAGCGCGCTCCATAATGGATAAGGAAAACAATTGTTGTTTAAAAAAACAGTAAATATATGGACCATTTTTGCATTTGTTCTATAATATAATTTATAACTCATATTCTAAATAACATAACGTATGTTCTAAAGTTTATAGTTTGTGCTCCAAAAATTAAGTATAATGTTCTAAAAAAATCAGTAGATATCTGGATTGTTTTTTCATTTGTTCCAAAAATATAATTTATAACTCATGTTCGAAAAAACATAACACATGTTCTAAAAAACATAACGTATGTTCTAAAGTTTGTAGTTTATGTTCCAAAAATTAAGTATAATGTTCTAAAAAAATCAGTAGATATTTGGATCGTTTTTTCATTTTTTCCAAAAATATAATTTATAACTCATGTTCGAAAAAACATAACACATGTTCTAAAAAACATAACGTATGTTCTAAAAAATATGTCGTACGTTCTAAACTTCATAGTTCGCGTTTTAAAAGTTAAAATATATGTTGTTTCAAAAAAAAGTTAAATTATATGTTATAACGTATGTTTAAAAAAAAATATTTTCTTATATAACATAAATTACAAAATATAAAGGAATTAAATAAATAAGAAATTGGAGCATGTTCTTGAATTTTTTCTACTAATAATTCATTATTTTGCACATTTTTTTTTCTATTAATAATTCATTATTATGCACATTTCTTTTTTTCTATTAATAATTCATTATTATGCATATTTAATCAATATTAATAAGTGCATGCGTCAAATATTAAACAATGAAAGCTACAGTGCGATGGTATATTAATCAGCGTGGCACATATTACACAAGGAAAGTAATTGGCTCAGTGGTAAGTAATTTGGAGTGTAAACAAATGGTCTAAGGTTTGAACCCCCAAGGCAGCAGTGTTTTTTGTTTAATTTTTAGACTCAAAACTACGTAGTTTTAGTGGTTCTCACCTAAGAAAGTGCCCTCACCTAAGAGGAGGTTCTCACTTGATCCCTCCCCTATATATATATATACATGTCAAACACATAGATCAAACCAATTAAACAATTTATATCAATTAGTCCGTATAGCACCAAACATACAATCAAAGGAATCATATATTTAATTAACTACTCACGTTCATCACAAGTATATCAATCAATTACAACAGCCATACAAACAAGCAAACAAAGAGTTATATATATATAATTAACTACTTACCTCGATTCCGAAACAGGACGCTAAAATATCAAACGATGATAATCTATCTTCAAATCAATATGAGTATTCTATTTTTGAGAAAATAAACCCTTTTTTTCTATGGTTTGCGGCGACCTTCCTCTTCCTTTCCTAACAATAGATTTTATAATTATATCTATATATAATATAAAACAGTAACGATGGAGCTGGGGTGTCACTTCCTCCTTTTTTACTAATAAAAAATATAATAAAAAATATAATATATTAACTTTAGTTATATTATTATAATTTATTTATAAAAAGATTATTTTATCCGTACTATATCTAAGAGTTCTACAGAATTTAAATTAATCCCTAAAATTTCTCTAATTCTCTGTATATCTATATCTAAAATTTCTACATAATTTAAATTAATATCTAAAATTTCTCTAATTCTCTACATATCTATATATAATATAAAACAGTAACGATGGAGCTGGGGTGTCACTTCCTCATTTTTTACTGATAAAAAAATATAATATAAAATATAATATATTAACTTTAGTTATATTATTATATTTATTTATAAAAAGATTATTTTATACGTACTATATCTAAGAGTTCTCTAGAATTTAAATTAATCTCTAAAATCTCTCTAATTCTCTGCATATCTATATCTAAAAGTTCTACATAATTTAAATTAATCCCTAAAATCTCTCTAATTTTCTGCATATCTATCTATATATAATATAAAACAGTAACGATGGAGCTGAGGTGTCACTTCCTCCTTTTTTACTGATAAAAAATATAATATAAAATATAATATATTAACTTTAGTTATATTATTATATTTATTTATAAAAAGATTATTTTATCCGTACTATATATAAGAGTTCTATAGAATTTAAATTAATCCCTAAAATCTCTATAATTCTCTGCATATCTATATATTCTATATATAATATAAAACAGTAACGAATGAGCTGAGGTGTCACTTCTTCTTTTTTTACTGATAAAAATATAATATATTAACTTTAGTTATATTATTATATTTATTTATAAAAAGATTATTATTTTATCCGTACTATATCTAAGAGTTCTACAAAATTTAAATTAATCCCTAAAATCTCTCTAATTCTCTGTATATCTATATCTAAAAGTTCTACATAATTTAAATTAATATCTAAAATTTCTCTAATTCTCTACATATCTATCTATATATAATATAAAACAGTAACGATGGAGTTGGGGTGTCACTTCCTCATTTTTTACTGATAAAAAAATATAATATAAAATATAATATATTAACTTTAGTTATATTATTATATTTATTAATAAAAAGATTATTTTATACGTACTATATCTAAGAGTTCTCTAGAATTTAAATTAATCTCTAAAATCTCTCTAATTCTCTGCATATCTATATCTAAAAGTTCTACATAATTTAAATTATCCCTAAAATCTTTCTAATTCTCTGCATATCTATATATAATATAAAACAGTAACGATGGAGCTGAGGTGTCACTTCCTCCTTTTTTACTGATAAAAAATATAATATAAAATATAATATATTAACTTTAGTTATATTATTATATTTATTTATAAAAAGATTATTTTATTCGTACTATATCTAAGAGTTTTATAGAATTTAAATGAATCCCTAAAATCTCTCTAATTCTCTGTATATCTATATCTAAAAGTTCTACATAATTTAAATTAATCCCTAAAATCTTTCTAATTCTCTGCATATCTATATATAATATAAAATAGTAACGATGGAGCTGAGGTGTCACTTTCTCCTTTTTTACTGATAAAAAACATAATATAATATATAATATAATATATTAATTTTAATTATATTATTATATTTATCTATAAAAAAGATTATTTAAGGTAAATGTGAAAATAAAATAATAATATTTAATTTATATAGCACCTTTATATCATTAATTGTAATTATTAGATTATATTTTTGTTAATATTTATATGGTAAGATGAATTCGTGCATCGCACCGGTCAAAAACTAGTATATATATATAATGGAAAGAAGTGTAACCTAGCTAAAGTTGTAAAGAATAATTATTACTTCTTTTTTAATATAAAATATATATTTGTATTATATTCCAATACAAACACATATTACACTTCATCATTAGTATATATCTTGACACAAACTTATTACTCTAAAAAAATCCTAATTTATTACGGATGAAGACTTTTTTTTCAAATATGAATATATAATAATATTTTCTTGTAGATAATTAATAAACCTTAATTAATTATCTCAAAATTCTATTTATATATAATAATACTTTTTTACGGGCGTTACAGTTCTTCCCCTCTAAAATAATTTCGTCCTTGAAATTAACAACTAACGCGTGTTGAAATATACTGACCATATATAAAGAACATATATTGACAATAGATTTTTGTGACCAAATCTATAATGAAGAAATTTTAGATAGTGTACTTAACAGGTTCAATTGATTAGTTTACGGACCTAGGTAATCTATAAAAATAAAAACAATTTATTATTCTCACTTTCGGTTCGAAATTCGGTTGAAATAAAGGACCTAGGTAATCAGGACCGTCTTAAACATTTACGGGACCATGTGCTAAACAAAAAGATTGGACCTTACTCCTTAGAAAAAATCTAATACATTCACACATAACAATACGGTTTCTACAAAATAAAGCGCAAAAAAAATAATTTAATTAGATATTGTATAATAATAATAATAATAATAATAATAATTGGACCCCTTTAAAAACTCTTAAACTGTTAGGCTTTAGATATCTCCTGATTGAGTAACATTCACTTAATTTTGAACATAATAAATAGTAATTAAAAAATCACTTAAATATTGTATATAAAAAAAAATTAGGCCTATTAAATTTGGAAGCCCTGTACCGTAACACACTTTGCATACCCTTCTCCTACTTCCCGTAGGTAATTAAATATATAGCTAAAAGAAACTCATAAAAAAAATAATAGATGTAAACAAAGAAATTAACTTTTACCACAAGAGCTATATATAATAACTAAATATAATGGTTATTTATTTATTTATTTATTTCAAGAAGAGTTAATGATTTTACATACCACACAATTAAAATAAGATAAGATATAATAATATTCACTCCAGGGTGACTAATAAGATTTTTTTTATACAGGCTTAAGTTTTAAAACTGTAGATTGAAATTAACAAAACCAAACTTTACTTCAATTAACATGACTATTTTCACTCAATATTTCTTGTTGATTTTTATTTTAGTGGAATAATAAAAGGAATTTTATCACAAAAATACCAGCAAGTTTCTTTTTTGATGAATTTCAAAAATCAAGTAACTTTCAAAAACAATCGAGAATACTACGACCCAAAATTATAAAAATTAGCTAGCATATCAATTAAATAGCACAAAATTATAAATATTATAGAATTTTGTTAGAGTACTATTAAGGATTTTGTAATTCTCCTATCTCTGGAATAGGCCTCTATCAACTACAAATCCACTACGACTCTTTATCTCATTGGTCTAGGTTAATTAATCCTATAAATTCTAGGCAGCGGTGTCTAGATGACACAGAGCTCAAATATTGAACAACAAAACTTTTGACAAAAAAAAAAAAAATCCAAAATATTTAAAAGTGTATCTCTAAACAAGTGACAACGAGTCCTGTGTTTGTAGAATAGTTTCACCTACGAAAACATCCTTTTTCAATTGGAGTTCGAAGCTCTGAATCTAAAATCATGTTTTCTGGATTTAACTCGATGGAAACTCTTAGGATAAGAGGCGTTTCTGAAGCAGAAGCTCTTGGCTTTTTAGTTTTTAAAAAAAAAATCCATTCTATTAGCAGATGCGATTGAATATTAACATATGACAAAGTTTAGAATTATGAACAAATCATTCAATTAAACTAAAATCATTCAATTAAATTAAACAAAGAACAGCAAATAACATAAAAACAATTCAATTCAATTACCACAGCAAAACAATGCAATTAAACAAGAGCACCCGCCTTCAATTAAACAATTCACTTAAACACCAACACAACAGCAAAAACAACAATTAAATCTTGCCTTCAATTACAATTTCATAAACTTGCAGCCAGCCAAAACTTAATCAATTAAACTTAATCTATTAAACCTTCAATTAATTAAGCTACTAGAATAATTAAACCTCAATCAATTAAGTTTTTATCAGCAAAATAACCAACACAACAGCAAAAGAACAAACAACAATCAAATTCAATTCTTGCCTTCAAAGAACAATTAAGCATGGTCGGAGTTGATTTCCGCTTTAGTGGAAGAAAAGAGAAGGTAGCGCTGGCGGAAGGAGCGACGACGACAGTGGAGGCTGACCGGCAGTCAGTGGTGTGGCCGACTCCCGTGCGATTTCTCACTCTCACAATTGCAGGGATGAAACAATTAGGTATTGGGTTTGCGTGGGAATAACAAGTCAGGGGTGTAAATTCTAACTCCAATTCACTTAATGAAACCGCGTCGTTTTGCTCATTAAATAAAACAACATCGTTGTTTTGATTTAAAGGAATTAGAACTGAAAATTACAAAACAGACCTTCGTATTCTTCATCTTCTCCAAACAACAGCTTCAATGGAGAGGGCTAGGGTTTATTGGTTTTAAACTCAAAGGTCAAAAACTATTTTTTTTTCCTTAACTTTCCGGTTGGCTGCCGGGGCTCTAGCCCCAGCTAGCCCCCCTCATTCCGCCACTGATTCTAGGCTAACTATTTCCCTTTGTATATATATAATCTTGCTCCACGTCTAACTAGCAAGTTAAGTTAATATATTTTACTATTAATACACTTATCTTTTATTCATTAATACACTTGAATATATTTTATTCAACAAATTTATCTAACCCATTACTTCTCTCCAAAACTAGCCTACTTACTTAATGTGAACAAATTTACACATACAAGTCCACTAACTCAACAATAACATGCACGTAAATAGCAATATTAATAATGAAAAAAAATTATAATCTTTATTTTTGTGCAGTGCACTGATATAGTTATCCAATTAATAGATTCTTCATAATTTACAATTGATTCATAAACGAACTTTATAGACTCCTAATAAAATGCTAGTTTATAGACTCCTAATAAAATGCTCGTGGAGCATCTATCCTAACTCTTGATATTGATATTGTGCTTCTATATAATGTAATACTAATGACCATTAACACTAATATTAATGGCAGTACAATTATATCGTCCCTAGAAACGTAGACCCGCTCTGATACCACTAATGTAACACCCCTTTTTCGCATACCATAAATATATAGACAATAATAACCTTTTATTCAACGTATCATCAAATTGATGCAAACAAACCAAATAACATCATTTATGAAATAAAAACAAACACTTAAAGACTGATGACTCCACATACTGGCCGATCCAAACGAGCATCTCTAAGCATTTAATGACATTAACCTGAAAAGAAAACTGGTGGAGAGTGGGGTGAGCTTGGGGGGCTCAGTAAGATAGCTAACTATACACATAGCACAACCACACGTGCATACAATTCAGTTTACATGCATTTAATATTTATTAGTTATCAAGCAAAATATCTAATAATTAATAATTAGGGTAAATTCCAAAAACAACCCCTGTGGTTTCATGTTGTTCACAAAAAAACCCTGTGGTTTGTTTTTACCAAAAAAAAGGACCGTGTTATACGCCGTTACACGAAATAAGGAAAATGACTTAACAGTGTTAAATCTGATGACGTGGCAAGGGGCAAAATTGTCCGAATTAAAATAAAAAAATAAAAATAACAAAAAAGAAAAAAGAAAATTAAAATCATTAAAAAAAACCCAAATCTTCTTCTGGGCCTTCTTCTTCTTCGCCTCCTTCTTCTTCGTCGACCGCCATCAACGCCAGCAACGAACTCAAGGCTTTCTTCGCTCGTTTCACTTGGCTGTCTCCGATCGGTTGTTGCTCCAGAGCGGCGACGACGATTTCAGCGAATTTCAAGCACTGGCGGACGGAATCAACGCCGCTGGAAATTTTCGATTCCAGATTTCTGGAATCGATAAAAAAAAGAAAGAAAAAAAGATTGAAGCTTCCTTACCAGAAAACCCAAATATTCCTCTTCCATCTCAAACAAACCATCTCTCAAAAAATATTGAAGCTTCCTTACCAAAAAACCCAAATATTTACGATTTTGCTGAAATCTGCAGAGCTACAAACAATTTCCCATCCAATCCTTTCTCTTCTTCCTCTTCATCCTCCTCTTGGCGCTGTCAAATTCGTCAGAAAGAAGTCATTCTCTTCCGTGGGAAATTCCACCACCGTGAACTAGTCGAACTGCCGGAGCTTCAGCAGCCGCTGTCCACCATCTGCAGAAGTCACCATAGCAGCTTGATCAAGCTTCTAGGTGCCGCAATTTCAGGAAATTATATTTATCTCGTGTATGATTAGCTAATCGTCTAAGAAATCGACAAAACCGTTCATAAAGTCTCCGCCAATCTTCCACATGAAAAGTAAACGAATCGTTCACCATCGAGAGGGGAGATCTGAAATTAAGGAGAAGGCACGCAGAGAAGATGAGTGAGCAATACGGTGCGTTAAGGGAGAAGCATTTGATGGCAGCCGGAAACGGGAAAGGATAGCTGCTAGAGACGCCGTACGGTGGAGGAGACGTCGTCCAGAAGAAGAATTTAATTTTCTTTTTGTTTTTTTGTTATTTATTTTAATTTTCTTTTTTCTTTTTTGTTATTTTTATTTTTTTATTTTAATTCGGACAATTTTGCCCCTTGCCACGTCATCAGATTTAACACTGTTAAGTCATTTTCCTTATTTCGTGTAACGACGTATAACACGGTCCTTTTTTTGGTAAAAACAAACCACAGAGGTTTTTTGTGAACAACATGAAACCACATGGGTTGTTTTTGGAATTTACCCTAATAATTATCATTTATTTATTCAAAGGGCCCTGCTTACTCTAGTCTAGTAATACTCAATGGTTGCGTGGCCATAATATCTATATCATGGGCATACCCTATCGTAACAAATATCCGGTAGCCCAATAATATACTCTCGGTACACTATCGTAACAAATACCTGGTATCGGACACCCTGTCGTAACAAATACTCGATGTCAATATTTCATGTAATTACAATATTCACTTTTCTCATCTCAATCGCAACCATTGAATATACGATCCTAGTTTAAGCTCTTATTCTCATATCTCTAACATTTTCTATACTCCAATTTACATTTACCCTATATATATTTTTCATTCTCATGTCATCATCGTCGATATCATTCTCAAATATTTTCCTACCAACATGATCATCATCGACGTATCATATATATATATATATATATATATATATATATATATATATATATATATATATATACATGTCAAACACATAGATCAAACCAATTAAACAATTTATATCAATTAGTCCGTATAGCACCAAACATACAATCAAAGGAATCATATATTTAATTAACTGCTCACGTTCATCACAAATATATCAATCAATTACAACAGCCATACAAACAAGCAAACAAAGAGTTATATATATAATTAACTACTTACCTCGATTCCGAAACAGAACGCTAAAATATCAAACGATGATAATCTATCTTCAAATCAATATGAGTATTCTATTTTTGAGAAAATAAACCCTTTTTTTCTATGGTTTGCGGTGACCTTCCTCTTCCTTTCCTAACAATAGATTTTATAATTATATATATATATATATATATATATATATAGTGGAAAGAAGTGTAACCTAGCTAAAGTTGTAAAGAATAATTATTACTTCTTTTCTAATATAAAATATATATTTGTATTATATTCCAATACAAACACATATTACACTTCATCATTAGTATATATCTTGACACAAACTTATTACTCTAAAAAAAATCCTAATTTATTACGGATGAAGACTTTTTTTTCAAATATGAATATATAATAATATTATATTATTATAGATAATTAATAAACCTTAATTAATTATCTTAAAATTCTATTTATATATGAATATAATAATATTTTTTTTACGGGCAACTCAGGTGCGAACGTTTTTAATTGTGTTCCCAACATGAGATTAAGAATAATACTCTCTAATCCATCCCTTTGATAATTGTATTTTAAATTTTTAGGTAGAGGTCTTTTCTAGTTACACTTTACATATATTGGTGGTATTTGTATTCTTTAGAGGAATTTAGTAGATTCATAGTTCAGTATACTAGTTAAATAAATCCCAAGTAGAAGACATCGCGGTAGTGGTATGTGAGGGATAATATATAGATATAAAGTGGGTTTAACACAACAAATATAAGTTTGAGTAATAACCCACTAATTATAGAAAAGTGGATATTTATGTATGAACATGAACTCCACTATATATAGGAAACAGGAAAAGTAGATTTTGGCTATAAATACCTAATAGTTAAGTAATAGGTGATTAATGTTAATGATGAAGGCTATCTTCCTTTCATGTTTTATGTTAGTTGTGAACTCTACTTATTATTGTGGTGGATCAAGAACCTTTCCAGCTACGTATAATTACATATCCTCATCCATCCTAATTAAACATATATATCCAGAATTCAATTTCAGTTGTTTGGAATTTGATAGGTACCTCAGTTTGCAATCTCCTCAAGTTACCATCAACAACCATATTTGAAGGGCAGATGATATCTATGGTGGAAGAATATTCTAGTACTAAGAAACAACCACCAAAATCACCTGTGAGGCCGCCCCCGCCGCCAATAGAAGACCCGCCAATACACCAGTTAACATACAATAATAAGCCTGCACCTGCACCTGCACTTCTTCTTGCTATATGGGATTCCATTTCATCCATACTTTCTTCCTTCTAATTTATGCTTATTTTTCATTTTAGAGATACAGTTTTTACTTTACGCATCAATAATGTAATATATTAACATTCTAATTATTTGTTTATTTATATATTTCAAACTTTAGATCCTAAAATATATATTCTAGCGATGAGCGGTGGAGCTGGAAATTTATATCCGATGAGGCCGATTTTAGTGTTGCTGTGTCGGAGTCAACTTTATGGAATTAGAGACAATTTTATAAAGTTCAATCCATTAGGGCTTGATAAAGAAAAGACTAACCTTTATTCATCCTAAAACTTCACCATTTTAATGTGTTTGAAACTGTTTAATCTAAAAAGAATAAACATTTTTTTATATTTATAATTTCAAAATTAATTTATTAAAAATTATAAAACTTTTTTTTATTATTTTTAGTCATAATCTTTTTTTTTTATTTTTTATAAATTAAAATTTAATTCAAAAATATACGTAAAAAATTAATTAATAATGATAAATAATTCCGTTTCATATTACATGTCTTTCTAGAGATTTTTTTTTGTTTCATATTACATGTCATTTTATATGATCAGTACACATTAAGTCATCTTTTTTTCTGCTATAAAACGCGAGTTTACTGAAATTAATTAGAATAATAGACTTATTGTAGAATAAATAAATATTAGAATCAATAAATAAGAGGCAACAATGCCATTTTTAGACCAGATATAGGCTGAATCTGTCATGGAGTCCTAAATGAAAGTTATTTATTATTATTTTACGTGTCCAAGGGTTTTTGAATCGCCTTAATCGGACTCCGTATGAAAAAGTTATGCTGAAAACGGCATATGTTGGTCATTTTAGCGTTAAACCAGAATTTGGTTTTTGCTTTGATTTTTCTCCTTATTTGAGAGACATTGCTACTGGTTTACATGATAAGTTGATCTTCTTAGGAATATGGGAACTTGAGGAAATGATAAAGTGATCAATTGAAGATAATAAAAATGGGATTGAGAAAGATAAAATATGGAGGTTTCATTTAAATGTTTTGAAAGTTGATTAATAATTGGGAAAATCTGAAGTTGAATAAATGAGATCTGAAATTTAAATTACTGTTTTGTTGGTGAACTTCATGGAGTTGAGGTTTAGAATTATTGAGAGTTATATAAATGATGTTTAGAGAGATACCGATGTTAGTGATCAATGAAAAGTAAAGTGGGAGAATATATTTAGAGTTCATGATTTGATGAGTAAATATGAAAATTTGGTAAGCTTAAATAGTGTTTGGGGAAATAATTAAGAGATGAATTTTGAGGACAAATTTTGCTGATCTTAAGCACACTTTGAGGTAGGAAATTGAGTGATAAATATGATATAAGAGGATATATATGTTGAGAATTGAAGTTTTGTAATTGTAAAAAATGCTTTAACTTTGTATGAATTATGACCACAGTGTATATAGATACAGTGGAAGGCAATACAAAGGAAGAGTTAAAATCTGATTTGATATGAAGTATAGAATACAGTGGAAGAGAAGTGATGACTAAATGATATTTATAGCAATTTTTCAATATTAAGGACTTTCAAAAGAAGAAAGTAGGAAAGAAAAGAGCAAATTATACACACGGACAACATTATATCTCGGCAGTCTAAAATATGGGGTTAAAAGTAGCGTTTTTTTAGAGTTTAGGGGGTTAAAGGGGCGGCCCGTGAGGTGAGGGGGTTAAATGAACAAAATGGACAACTTTAGGGGGCTGGGTAATTCAGGATACACACATGTCACGCGCGTGATACACACGGACAACATTATATCTTGGCATTCTAAAATAGGGGGTTAAAAGTAGCGTTTTTTTTTAGTTTAGGGGGTTAAAAGGATGTCCCTTAAGTTGAAGGGGTTAAATGAATAAAATGGACAACTTTAAGGGACTGGGTATGTATTAAGCCTTACGTATTCTATATACTGATTTAGGTATCGGAGAGGGTTCGTCGGTCACCGATCCCCTGTCTAACAGTTTTCTTCATTTTCCATAATTAGAAGATATTCCGATATATAAAATATCTATATATAAAAGGATGCCTTCTATTTGGAAAAATCCTTGTTATATAAATAAATAAATAAATCAAATATGTAAAAGGTTGTGTAATGTAAATGGGCCAGTTTTGTTATTTACCTAAAAAAAAATATTAGAGTATAATTTATTTGAAAAGAAAATAGAATAAACAGTAACATACGCAAATTAAGGACACGTGACCATCCCCTGGTTAAACTGAAAAGGGTAGTGTTAATATTCCATTGCTTGGTCGTTGGTCCCTGTAGGGAGAGGATTATCCATACATCTTTTCACTGCTTTCTTCTCTTTTCTCTTTTCTCTTTTCTCTTCCTGTTTGATCGTACGGATTCTGCATTAAACACTTGCATTTCTATATCCTCATGTCATTTCTTTCTCATTGATCGCTAATACTTGTCAATCACTTCTCTCTGTTGCAAGATCTCTATAACCATCAGTTTCTTATTTGGATATTTAGTGGTTAGCTCTTAATGTCTTGATTTGATCTGTTTGGTTCGTGTTAAAACGTGACCAAATCGAAGAAATTCCAGTTTCTAATTGTAATTCTGAATCGTACTCATTATTGATGAAAAACTTTGCTTGTTTTCTTCAATGCGCTTCCATTTCACACTATTTTATTTTATGTCTTTCCCAGGAGGGTTAAGTTATCTTTTGCTTCTGTTTAGATTCTTTCTGCAATGGATTCTTAGATTTAACTGCAGTTTATGGTAATAATTGGTTTTAATCGCATTGGTTTCAACTCTCTAGTTTCGATGTGATCTTAATTGATTGCATATTGTGTTAATACTTTAGCTCTCTTACTAGTAATCTTTGTGACTAAATTTCTCGTTCTGATAATTTAATGGATTCTCCTTGGGTACTTAAATGATATATTGTAACATCAAGCAGAAATTTCTTTACATTTATAAAAGAAAAAATGTACCGCAAAATTACAAACAATAAGCATGTCTGCTTTTATGCTTCTATTGTGCATACTTGCAAATTTAGGTATTGAATTCGATAGGATGGTTGATATGTCAATTACAATTACTGTATACATGTTAAATATTATTATTGTTAAGCATGTCTATTTACTTGTTTGTATGATGGGTTTATTCAACCTAATGAGTTTTGGTTGATAGCTTTTTTATTTGGTTTCAGCAGGAGATGGGGGTATATCTCAGCTCCCCTAAAACTGAGAAGTCCTCAGAAGATGGTGGGAATCATAGACTTCGATATGGGTTATCCTCAATGCAAGGATGGCGTGCAACCATGGAAGATGCTGTCAGTAATCTCTGTGAACTGTTTACCTGATCCTAGTTTGTATGTGATATTCATGATGACAACATGATCATGTACTTAACTTATATAAATGGTCTTCCTATAAAGACATAATGCTTTCGTTATATTTTGCTTTCTGTTTTTCCTTCTAGCATTTGTTGCTAAAGTTCCTGTGCATAATTTTTTACTTAACATGCTATGTCACAGAGTGTACTGTACTAGCAACAATCTGTAAACACAATAAATAGATACTCAAACCAAAATAAATGCCCATGAGCTTTCACAATCATTCAAAACCTGGTTAGTTGCTTGCGTATAAATCACAAAAATGATGTGGCTTTTCTGTATGAGGTACAATTGAGCATCAATGGTTAAAAGTGTCAACATATTCAGTTTTCCTATTAAAATTGTACAAGTATAGATTAATGTGCTTGAACTTGAGTCAGTTTTTGGCTTTCGGTAGCACTGTGTTTGTGAGGCAAAATGCTGAATGTTGCTGCACAAAGCTCATCCTTTTTCTTTCACCTCCTTGCTGAGGCAGTCTGTTTATGCTAATTTTGAAACAGACATACTGGCTTTTGGCATGACCTCATCTGGAAGCAGTTCGACTTTGTTCGTAAGTTGGATGACCAAATTGGACACAGTCAAATATGAGGCCTTAATCTCATAGATTGATTTCAACTGTACTCTGGTTGAAATCATCATGTTCACTGAAAGTGGAGAATCATTGGGAAAGCCTTTGCTATGTTTTCTACTGTATGTTGTGTAGTTTATACTGGTTTCTCTGGAAACAAATGAAACCTTATTCCTGTATCTTTCTTTTAGACCAATGCATGGTAGAACTGAGTTTGAAAATGATTTTTTTTTTTTTACTGAAAGTCTGTATGTGGCTTGGACAAACATGTCACTTGAAGTTTTAGATTTTCCATAAATTCTCTTTTTTTACCTACTGAATCTGTATAAGGTGTTTAACAGCATGCAGCATATCCAGATTTGGACAGTTCCACGTCTTTCTTTGGTGTTTATGATGGCCATGGAGGTCAGCATTATTTTGCTTGCTGTTGCTTTAATGAATTCTTAAATCTTTTCTAACATTGTTACAAAAATTCAAACAAATTTGCTTTAAGAAAACTGATTTTGTACTTTTCTTTTGCCATATAACTATTTCAATTTTTAGAAATACTAAATTTGCATAAAAGCATTTTCTTTTCCTAGATGTGCTAGAAATCATAGTTGTGAAAGGCGGACTGAGGCGATCCTTCCATTGCCTCAGTGCCCTGTAAGGCGGGCAAGGTGCTAAAGGCGACCGCCTCACCTCGCTGGGCGAGTGGCGATCAAGGCGTGGAGGCAATCGCCTCTTGCATCTGAGGCATTTTAGCCAACTTTAAGAAAAAAAAAAAAAAGATATAAGAGTGAGATTTCAGATAAATGAGAAGAAACAATGAAAGCTTCCAATACCGAGTAAACTTCCTTGCCTTTCAACAGAATTTTGTTGTTATATCTCTATTACCTCTATTCCTTCAAGAGACCCATGTTGCTTTACTTCAAGAGCTTCTCTTCTACCTTTCTAACATATTATTTCCTGCTCTGAATTTTGAATTTTTTTTGCCACGCTGTAAATTTTTAATCTTGATTCCTTATTTGTTGTTGTTATGATGTGTTGTGGGTTAAAGTAAGTGTGGTGAGTAGGTGGTAGTGGTGACAATGTGGGGGCTGGATTTAACAGTGCCAAGTGTTAACAGTAGTGGAAGATTTCGTCACAATTAAATAATAGTTCATGAGTCTAGTGTACAAGCTGTGTAAAAATAAAATCTATATGTTTGAGTTAATTTAACAGTGGCAGGTGTTAGCAGTAGCAGAGGATTTCATCACAATTAAATAATGGTTCTATGAGTCTTAGTGTATAAGCTGTGTAAAAGTAAAATCTATATGTATTTTAATTTTTTGAGTTAATTTAATTTTTTGTGTTTTTCTAATTTGTTTGTCGCCTCAAGGCGATATTTTGCCCTTATCGCCTCGGCTCGCCTTACGCCTTTAACAACTATGCTAGAAATTTATTTATACACAACTTATGAACAACAATACCAGCATATAGGCACTTATGTTATGAGAAACAAGTATTCAAGCTTTGTGTGAACTCCAGGAGATTTAAGATTAGTGGATTGACTATTAAATGTCTGACCTAGACTTTGGATTTTATCATGTAGTTGCTGAAAATTTCGTTCCAGCAATAAAATGGTAATCAAGTGCCATATCTTTGACTTTTTCTAATCTACCTTATGTAGCTAAAGCTGTCAAATTGCACTGGCTTGCTTTTCTTCTCTTTAATATGGTTTATGCTGATGATGCACTTTAGATATAACCAAATTGTGAACAAATGGTGTCAGCTAATGAAAGTTGAATAGATAATTAATGAAGTAGTTCCTAAATAAAAACTGAATATGGAATTTTATTGCTTATGACCACTTTGGTAAAGATTTGCATGTTTGGAGGTTAAAGTTAGAAATATTACTGTAAATCTTGAGCAAGAATTTGAGAACAACTAAATAGATAGTTTGCTATAGGTCACTTTATATTTGAATGGGTAAAAATCGATTTGTTTCATAGAGAAAAATGATAGAATAAGGAAACATTTTAAACATGAGAAGATGTCATAAAGAAGATGTTGGTTTAAGTAGTAAACCTCAGTGAGTTTGTAGTCCATGGTCAGATGATCTCTTGTGCAATGGACTCTGAGTCCATATCTCCTTCCAAAGAGGTCCTTTTTCGTAGAATGTTCATCCTAGCACTGTTAATGGTTCAATTTTATTTCCTGCTATATTTATCATCATCATGAATTCTCAGGCAAAGCAGTGGCTAAGTTTTGTGCTAAGTATCTTCACCAGCAAGTGCTAAAGCATGAAGCTTATTCAGCTGGAGATTTGGGCACTTCTTTACAGAAATCTTTTCTCAGGTTATTTCACTGGTTGCCCTAATATTTGTTTTTTTTTTCTTTTTCCTAAAACAGGCTTCATGGATGATATAACAAATAGTTATATGTATGGTTAATTGTCTAGAATAGGTTGGAAATTCGATTTTCTTTTCTGGATTTTGTAATTGTTTATGTTGATGTTTCAGTGACTAGATGTTGACATTCATGTATACTTATAAGTTATGAAGGAATATTTTTATGCAAAACCTAGCCACAGTTGTATTTGTATCGAGATAAAGACTGCACTGATGGTTACAGTAGTTCATTAGTAAATTTTTCGTACTGTGAGTCATGGTAAACTCGAGTTTATAACTTTCCTGGAACTTTTATAATGGCAAGCTATTCTTTTGTTGATTCAATTGATAGTTTTCTGCTTAATTATTCCTTTTTATTTCTCCACTTTCTCCTAACAATGTTGATGCAGAATGGATGAGATGATGCGTGGACAAAGGGGATGGAGGGAATTAGCTGTGCTGGGTGATAAGATTGAAAAGGTATCCGGTATGATAGAAGGGCTTATATGGTCACCGAAGACTGTTGACACGGATGGTCATTCTGATGATTGGTCTTTTGAGGAGGTACCATGTCATTTACATTAGATAATCTTTTTTTTTCCAGTTCGCTATTGGATGCGCTTCCATTATTGTATATATATGACGAAACACAGTGCTTTCTAATGGCATCATCTTAAGTATCGATGACATAAATTTAAGTTTTGATGATGCATTGAAGTGAGAATGTTTATGAAATTATATTTTTCCCTTTGTGCTTGTATGTTTGTTGAAATCTTATTTGGAAATTTAGAAATTGAGTTTCAGGTTTATAAATAATCATATTTATCACCATTATTAATTTTCCATTTTGTGAGATGAAACAAATTTGATTAAGGATAAGGATTCTCATAAATTGTGAATAAACCACGAACAAGAACATCATAGAAGCTAATGAAGTAATATTTCTCAATCAAGTTGAAAAAAACATTTAAGTTGGATGACATAGTATGCCTGCATAGAGGCTAAAAGACTCAACTTAATCCTATACAAATCTAAAGACAAAATCTAATTCTTGAAACTGTGTATATGTTTGTTTATCCAATGACCCCATAATATTCCATAACGAAAATAGAAGGATCTGCGATAAATATATAGGAAGAATTGCTGCTCTATGTAGCAGTTGAGAAGAATCTTATCAAATACTCCCTCCGTCCCATTATATAAGTCATTCTAGGGCATTTCACACAAATTAAGAAATACAATTAATATAGAGTCAAATTAATGAATTTATATTGGTTAACTTAAACCAAAATTCTCTTTCATGTAATGGTTGAGGAATAAGCTTCGAATGTTAAAAAACACATGAATACATTGAAAACCAAGACAAAAATCCAATGCTTGGACCGGAAAACCAAACTAAAAATTCTTGGAAAACTAAAACCACTTATATTTTGGAAAAAAAAATTCACTTTCTAAAATGACTTACATAATGGGATAGGTCGGTGGGAGTAGAAGATAATTCTGTGACTCCCGATCATTTGTCCTCATACTTTTTCTCTTTCTTGTTTCCATTCATGGTTATTGATCTTTTTGAGGGGTCATCCAGTGGTTAAATCTTGAATTTCCCATCTGGAGGTTTCAAGTTTCAATCGCTGGGATATGGATGGCATTGCAATGGATAGAGGATGTTTGATCCGTTGAACATAACCTAAGACCCAAGGAGGCAACTAATCAACTACAAAGAGTTACTGAAGATGGTTTATCACAATTTTTTAATGCATGTCATTGTGAATATAATCATTTTGAAATGTGTTTGACTTTAAAAATAAATGATGTCTGAGACACATGTGGGAGGTCATGGGTTCGACACTCAACCTCTTCAGTTCCCATGTTTATAAAAAAAGGAAATCCTAGCTCCAGTTCATTGCTATCTTTGACCTAGTGAAGAATGTAATCGCTCTTATTGCTTATTTGGATCCACATATCAAGGAACAAATTTACTAATTTTCTTGTGGCTTTATTTTGTAATTATTTTGACATTCTCTGTCCTTTTCTTCATTATAGTTCACAAATAGGAAATCATATTTGAATAAAAAAAGATATGAAATGTCTTATTTGTCCATTCATAACTGTTTTTGGAAATGAATAATGTCTTTGATTGTTCCTTAATATTAGCAAGTATATTAACTGAACTTAGTATGCAAGCCATAAAATCCCACTGCTAATCTTTTAGTCATCAGGGTCAATGCAAATCTAGGTTTTCCTTTTGAAATTTACTTAGTAGATCTTGATTTATTGCACTGTTTTTACTTATTATTGTAAGGCCAATAGTTTGATTGATCCAAATGTGATGTAGATTTTTTTTGGCAAAACTAGGGTCCGCATTCTGATTTTTATGGACCAAATTGTGGAAGCACAGCATGTGTTGCAGTTATACGGAATACCCAACTTATAGTTGCCAATGCTGGTGATTCTCGCTGTGTTATATCCAGGAAGGGTCAGGTACTCAATTCACCCCCTCTCTCTTTATTAACTTTTAGCTTGTTTTCCTTTGTTTCAGGCAAAGAGAATTACTTTGTTGTTTCTTAGCTTTTGCAACATAGAACTGAGAATTTCAGCAGTCCATCGTAGCTATCTACAAACAATTTTTAATGGCAGATAGATTTGAGCAAATTAATGATCATTTAATCATATTGCTTTCTAGTTTCTACCATATAGTTGGTTTCGTGGAAAATTATATGAACTTGCTCTACTTTTATCTCCAATTATACACTGGTATCTATCTTCGAAAACATCATTTTGCATTATGAAAGTGACAGTTCATGATCAATGGGACTGATGATACTTTGGATTTAGGATTTTCATCTGCTGATACCAAATGCAAATACTATTGTTAAGTTTTTTCTAGGATCAAAGAAGGAAATTAGTAAACCAAACCAGGCTTGTACAAAGAACTGGAACAAATACAAAATACAAAATACAAAATACTCGTTTTAGTATTTTCTTGCTATGATAAGTGAGTCAGTTGGTGTACTTACAAATGCAGGTGGATGTTGCTAAGATCCTGCTCTTTTTGTGAAATCCTCACTTTCCAGGGCATAGCCTAAGCTAACTGGTCAATGCCTCTGTTTAGAGTAGCATATTATCCTTTCAGGAGTCTACATTCTCAGTCTCTTATGGAAAGTGTTTTTATGCAGGCATACAATTTGTCCAAAGATCACAAGCCTGACCTTGAGGTTGAGAAGGATAGGATTCTGAAAGCTGGTGGTTTCATACAAGTTGGGCGTGTCAATGGAAGTTTGAACTTGGCTCGAGCAATTGGTAATAATAGTGATTCCAGTTTTATTCATAGAGAAGGAAGAAAGACAAAATATCCCTTTCTATCCAAAGTCAGAATTCTCATGGTAGATTTATTTATTGCAGGGGATGCAGAGTTGAAGCAGAACAGATCACTCCCTCCTGAGAAACAAATCGTGACTGCCAATCCAGATATAAATATCGTATGTATCATTTCTGCTTCCACTTTTTTCACTTTGTTAAGGTGGTGGTTCATTTTTCCTTTTTTCTCTTAAATTGTTTGCCATCCTTGCCTGGTTAATTCAATTTGTTGAGGCGGTTCTTCTTTTTCCCCTTTTCCCTCTTTAATTGTTTCCATCCTTGCCTGGTTAATTCATTTTGTTAAGGTCGTGGTTCATTTATCCTTTTTTCTCTTAAATTGTTTGCCATCCTTGCCCAGTAAATAACTATGGGATGCCAACGGTGCAACCTAATATTGAGAGAATGATTTCTCTCTTGCCCCATGTGACAAAACATACATTTGAGCTTTAAGAATTCTGGACTTCTTGGCTGGCATCTCGTGAATTGTATGCATTACTCATTTATTATCATAGTTGTCAAATCGAGATTCGACTCGTGAATTGAAATCCACATTTTGTGAATCGTGACTCGTGAAATCGTAAGATTCGCTTTAAATTCATAATATTATAAAAAATTAAATATTTACGATGTTGAACTCACAATTTATCAAATATTAGTCTATAAATGCAATTTTAATGTCAAAAAAAGAAATCATATCAACCAAGTACTTAAAATTCAAATCGAATGCAAATGCAATCTTAATAAAACTACTTCACAAATCTGTTTAATAACTTAGTAGAGATGGAGAGTTTGAGTTTTTTAAACTATTTTTTTGTTTTGTTGTCAACTTGATGATGACAGAATGGATTTGAGTTGATAACTTAATAAATAACAATCAAACTAGAGGAGAGTGAGTTTAGTAGTTAGTGTTGTTGAACTTTTTGATGAACGGTGATAAAGATCCGGCTTGAAATAGAGTTGAATCGAATCGTATCGTATGTAAGATTTTGTTATAATTTAGATTCGGCTTGAAATAGAGCTGAATCAAATCGAATCGTACGATTTGAATGTAAGATTCTAACAACAGTGCTCATTATATTTTTGTGTTATTACTTTATTCTTATTTTTGTTTTTTGAATTAAATCCCACTTCTATAGGTTGAGCTTTGTGATGATGATGAATTTCTTGTCCTTGCATGTGATGGGATATGGTAAGTAACTTTCTGTTCTGAAATGTGTTATAATGAAGAGAATTGGTCATGCTTTAATTATCTGCTTCCCCTTTTTTGTTTCATTGTTGCCGTGTGACCTGAGGTCACGGGTTCGAGTCTTAGGAGCGGCCTCTTGCCAATTAAATTGGTAAGGGAAGGCTTGCCCCCAATACACCCTTGTGGTGGGACCCCTCCCCGGACCCTCGCTCAGCGGGGACGCGTAATGCGACCGGGCCGCCCTTTTTATGAAGTGAGGTTGAGAGGAAAAAATGCAACCGTGTGTGCATGTGCATATGCATAAGGGAAATTCACAAAAGAAAATAGAATAACAGAACAGAGTAAGAAAACCAGAAGAAGATTGATATATAATATTGTTGAATGGAAATAAGAAGAGATAGAGTGAAAAACAGGGATTTCTACCAGCACCCTCCAGGGAAAGCTACCTCTCTCTACTAAGAGCCGAAATAAAAGAATTATGTCATAGCTTCCTCACCCACACACACACCCTGCCAGATTTCCATTGTGACATTTTATGGAATTTGTATGAGTTAGTTGTATCTCTATAAGTAAGTTTTGATAAAGTCTCCTCTTCACTAGGGACTGCATGTCGAGTCAACAGCTAGTGGATTATGTTAAAGAGCAGTTAAACAGTGTAAGCTACATTGAAGCCTATTTAAATTTTTGTAGACGCGTAAAAAAGGAAGAAGTAAAAGTTATTGTAAGTTCCATTGCGTGCAGGAAAGTAGGCTTTCAGGCGTTTGTGAGAAAGTATTCGATAGGTGCTTGGCACCTACTGCTGGCGGTGAGGGATGCGATAACATGACTATGATCTTAATACAGTTGAAGCAAGGAGCTCCATTGCCCTTATCAGGTGAAGTGTCTGATAGCAACAATAGTGCAGCAAAGACTGATGAGACCAGCTAAGATTGATGAAGATGAAGATGAAGATTCAAATGTTCAAGGGTAGGCTAAGCAAGGTTCAATTTTCTGATGTTGAGTTGTTGTGGCTGTAAATGACGAGTTTTTCTGTTATTAATTCATATGTGCTGAGCCTGATATCTGTAAATTTGATTTGTCTTCTTAAAATCTTATTTTGGCTTATATTCACTAATCTAGAACGTGTTATATGAATTTCCAAATAGATACATACATGTATACCTTTTTCTTTTCAATTCAAACGATTGGATTTAATTTTCCCAGAGTTCATCGTTGCATCTAGCAAGCATATTAATTATATTATACATATTTATGTTGTGTTGTATACTTGCGTGCATGCTTTTCTTTACTTACAAATGTAATGTAAAAAGGAAATCAGTTTAATTAGTTTCCCCTCATAAATCTTTGGAATACTGACAAATTACTAGTAAGAAATTTGTCATAATTTCTTTTATTAATTATTTATTTTCCCACAAAAATTAAATAGAGTAAATACCATCAATGAATTTATTATAACTTTGACCCACGGTTTCCTTTTAATTATAGGGCAATTACCTTCAAGTAAGCAAATATGTCATGGTTACAGGAGTCTATACATCGCATATAGGGAGTCTATACATCGCATATAGGGAGTCTATACATCGCATATAGGCTTTTTCTTTTATATAATTTTTGATAGTGATATAATTAGTTTTATATATGTATCCTATCTAGACCTGTCCATAGGCCGGGCTGGGCCGGGCTCGGACCGGACCAGTCGGGTTTTTAAGTAAAAATGCTCAGCCCAAGCCCAGCCCAACCCACAATTAATTTAGGCGGGCTCGGGCCGGGCTGGGCTCGGGCTTAAAAATCAAATTCCGAGCCCAACCCATATAAGCCCACCTATATATATATATATATAATTGTTAATTATAAAAAAATAAATATTATACTTAAAAATAAATATTTAATAAGCGGGCCGGACTGGGCCGGACCGTGTTATTTTTATTAATCCCAAGCCCGCCCAAAAAATAGGCAGGCTTTGACGGGCCTGGGCCGGGCTGGACCAATAAACAGTTTTTATTGTCCAAACCCGGTCCAAGGGACACGGGCCTGGGCGGACCGGGCGGGTACCCGGGCCCGTGGACAGGTCTAATCCTATCCCTATCATTGAAACTATTCTTCAATAACCATATAGTATATTATAAGTATATATAAGTTAAAGAATCATCTTTGTTGATTGAAACTTTGCTTGAATTTTTCTAAGCGACAAAAGAGGTTATCAATTCTGGGTTATTACGTGTGAATAGGACTACCTTTCCTATTATTTCATTAATTGCTTTTAATTCAATTATCGAACTTATTTTTATGTTTTATTTTATTTTCCTTGTTCGGTCTTTTACAGAATTAAATGAGAAACACAATTGAAATTGTCAGCTCGAATAGAAGAGTATGAAAATTTTCAGATTTTCATAGATTTATTTGTGCTTCTCATGTAGTAAAAGGTGAATAATTTTATTATTTCTTATTGTTTTTTTAGGTATAACACTAGATAGTCCTATGTTTTTTAAAACTATTACATAGTTTCTAATTTCCTGTTATTGATTCTTTAATTCATCAGCCAAATTTTATCCAAAATTCTATTATTCATTTATTTTACATTTAAAAGGAATAAGGTACAAATTTAACTCTATAGTAAGTTAATATCATTTCAAACCTAATTGACAAAGATGATTTTTTTTTTTTTGTTAACAAGAGATGTGTGTTTTAAGCGTTATTCAGAATGTGGAGTGTTCAGAATGTGGAGGTTGGAGAGTGAACATAAAATTTCATATAAAAAAACTCACTTTTCATCAATTATGTTTGAAATTGCACCAATTCGTAAATGTTAAACTTTATATTGCACTATTTTATTTCTTTTCCATAACCCTAAATTTATACCTTATTCCTATTTAAAAGCTAACATGTGACCAATATACCTTCATATTACAAGACATCAAATAGTTCATTTTTGAAGGGATCATTAAGAAATAATCCGAATATAAATACGGATTTAAGGGTTACCTCTCTTGTAGAGAAGAACCCGTTGGGAAGATAGACATAAGAAGAACCAGATCAATCACGATCTTGTATCACCGGTCACGATTCATCCACATAGATGTTAATCACGAGGTGAAAACGAAGAATCCATGAACTAAAGTTGACATCAAAGACTGAGAGGGAGGAGACACAGAGAGTGAGGGAGGCTCATGAGAGAATCTTAATTCTTCTATCATTAGGGTCAAATAGCTTTCTATTTATAGCCTTTAATTAGACTATAAAACTCTAAGCCTAATCCTCCATCTTTTAGATGGGTTTGGCCCAGTTCCATTTCGGGCAGATTAATTATTCGACCCATAACTTGAATAATTCTAACATCTCCCAGTTGCACGTAATGGAACATATTTCAATCCTCATCTCAATCCCATCCATACTATTGCAAATAGTTCGTGCGACCGGCAAACCATCAAGTGCTCTAGTGTTATATATTCGTTGGAACATATAGTTACTCGATGTGCATATATCAAACTTAGGAATATACACTCATTGGAGATATATAGTCTTTAGATTTGAACATAGACCGTCTCTAGTGTATGCTTTATCCTAAATTCCACATTACATCCACTATAATGATATTGATCTTCATAGTTTCTCTATTTTCACAAATATGCACATGTGCATAAGTGTTCGGACAGTGAAATACAAAACTCATGGATATCTTTCCCTCCTACTTTATTCCTTCCATCCCAGTCTAACTCACTTATCTAGTCGGGTTCTTTTTGGTTGGAATTATCACATTAACTTAAAGATGGCCCTTCTAAGATAGCTACATTAGACTATACTTCTAGAATAAGTTAAGGATCTTAAAGATAAGAAATATCGAGAAAGCATGATTCACGATGTAAGTCTCACACTAGGAAAATGCAAGATCGTCTCTTTTTCATCTTGCGATCGCTTAAGCACACATAGTATGAAACATGTGTTATGGTGTTAATTTTTTTTTCTTTCAAAAGATGAGCATGTCTCTCATCTTAACACCATATAGAAGCATATGTTCATATGTACCAAAATATCTAACTTTAGTTCACTGCGTATAGTGACTACTTCCGGCTATATAGATAGATGGTTTAGAGTTGTCTCAAACTTTCCTTTCAGAATACATTTGATCTATTTCATACACATGTAGTATATGGCATCATCTCACACCATGATGAAATTGTTTTCATACCTTTTGTAAAGCGGTTTCTGTTATTGAACATACTCTTAAATTGTTCAAAAACATCCTCATCCTTCTATTTGTCACCACATGACAAAACAAGGGTAACTGCTCATATGAGTGAGCTACTTTTCTGCTTGACATGCATTGTAACATATAACATCGAACATTAACAAAAAAAAATATGGGCATTCGTGTATTGGAAAAAATTCATGAAACCTTTATTAATAAATCATGTTCACAAAATACACGAAATATAGAAGTATGTGTAGATCTTAGGCAATCCTTGGGATCTAACATGTTTAGTTTAAACGTCTCTCTTGATAGGTTTGGTAAACGGTTTCACAACCATGGCATGATTCGACACATACTTCATACTAACACTTCTTTGCGTGCAATTAAGTCCCTGACAACGTGGTACTTAACCTCTATGTGCTTTGTCTTGCTATGGTATCGCCAATCCTCAGCGAAATCAATAGCAAATTGACTATCATTGTTAACTACTACTGGAGTATTAGAGGTAGTAACATTTAGATGATTTAAGAACCTATTGAACTAACCTACCTGTTGAACTACTTATGAGTACGCTACGTACTCGAATTCCATAGTGGACAAAACTACACATGTCTGAATCTTACTACTTCATGAGATCGCACCATTCCCTAGTAAGAATATGTAGCCTGACGTGGACTTTCTCTCATCCAAGTCTCATGCCTAACCAGTATATGTGTATCCTCTCAAATTGAGATCTTTAACTTGATAGCACAAATTATAGTTTGTAGTTGCTTTAAGATATCTTAATGTCCTTTTAATAGCTGGCCAACGTGCTTGTCATGAATCCTATTGATATCTTCTTACCATTCCAATGGCATGACCGATATCGGGACTCGCACACAATATAGTGTACATTAGACTACCAACGACATTAGAATAAGGAACATTTTTCATCTGTTCTTTTTCTTTTTGTGTTTGTGGACACATATCGATACTGTGGTGATGTCCTTAGTCATCAGGCTATCTACATGCTTGCAACCGCGCATACTGAATCGATCAATGACCTTGTTGACATAGATCTCTGGAGACAGAGCCAGCATGTTCTTCGAATGATCTCTTTAAATCTTAACTCCAAGAATATATGCAGCTTCACTCATATCTTTTTATCTCAAAACTTGTATTGGCCAAGCTTTTATCTGGTTCACATATCCAATGTCATTTCTTGCTATCAGGATGTCATCAACATATAATTATAGAATGAAAAGTTTTCTACCTGAGCATTTTTTGTAGACGCAATGGTCTTCTTAAATTAACTTGAATTTATTCGAGATTATCTGATTATAAAATCGAATATACCATTATCTAAAAACCCATAATTTGACTATGCCAATTTTGGCCAAATTTGAACTAAAAATATGAATGTAATCTTACATACATACATTACCAACATGTCATAATGTCATGTGATTTGTATTTATTGGGTCTAGTTTTGTCAAGTGGATGCATGGGAATGCATCACAATAATCAATGCTCTGACTTGTTTTTTTATATGTTTTCAAATTTGACAAAACACGAGATATATGGTTGTGATACCAATGAAGGAATTATTAACAAATAATATGAATACAAATAAGGGTTTAAGGCTTACCTCTTGTAGAGAGAAACCCATTGGGAAGATAGATAATGGAAGAATCGGATCAATCATGATCTTGTATCACTGGACAAGATTCACCCACATAGATGTTAATCATGAGGTGAAAACAAAGAATCCACGAAATAAAGTGGAAATCAAAGGCTGGGAGGGAGGAGGCACAGAGAGTGAGGGACGCTTATGTGGACTTAAGAAGTCATATCACTTTAAGCAAGTTCAGGAAACTAACAAAATACTTTGAAAGTTCAGGGGGCCAATCAGATTTTTGAACCAAGTTTAGGATGCTCCTATGTATTAAGTATGTATTAATTTATTTAAATTATTTTACATGTATGGTATGAAGTATAGTATGGATTTTCATCAATAAATTTAATATAGATACCCAAATTTGTTTCTTATTGTAATAGAACATTGATGTTTTATATGAAGATTTCGTTCACCAGAGTGAGTTATTGATGATTAGAATCATCAGAATCTGTAAAGAAAGAAAGAGGTGTCAGGAGTTGGGGGAGGACTTTCTGATGAATAATTCAGTAAACGTATAGAGGTAGAAGAGTATGTAAATAACAAAATATAAAATAGACTAAGGGTAAAGGTAAAGCTAAAATCCCTATCTATAATTACCATATTCATACCTTAAGGACCATGTATAGATACCACATTATCTTTCTAAGGGTATGGTGCCACATCAGGGGCCATAACCTTAGTAAGAAAGATTATGGTTAATTGAGTTAGGACTTAAATGAATAAATAAATATGGCCTTAATTGATTAAGTTAAACTTGTAGAGGGCTGGAAAGGAAGTTTAGGGAGTAAGCACCTCACTAAGCATGAGGTGTCACTCAAGTAGGACAAGCTCTTCTTCTTATCCTTCCAAGCCCCAAAGTTTCGACCTCTTTGGATGTGCACCTTATCATGTGATACCCTAACATCCTCCAAAGAAAACCCTTCCATTTTCTGAAGGAAAATAGACAAACCTAGACGTAGCGGAATAATAAATTTTTTATATATTTTATCTATTTCCCTTTTCCAATATCTGTTAATTGTTATTTCATATAAAGAGGGATAGAATGAAATACCTTTAGTGAAGAACTATCTACGGTTGCAAACGAAGTGCCCACAACTTCTTATAATCAACCCGTGAGCAACGAAGAAAAACAAAACTAATCAGTAATCAACCTTTAAAGTATAGCAATCGCAATGACTGCCTCTAACAGAAATCGATACAAGATCAAAGAGGGAGTAAGAAATAAAGTAAATTAGCCGAGACGAAAGACAGAATGGTTCCTCTTCTCCTTGTATTGAGTGTATCGAAATTTATGGCTAGGGAGTCTATTTATAGACTTCTCAAAACCCTAGTCCTAGTTGTATTAGGTAATTAATTAATTAGAATCTTATTCGGAATAGGATTACTAATTAGATAATTAAATAAACACTTAACTATTGTCTAAATAATAACTAATTATATCTAGATAATCATTATTAATCAAATTAATAATTTAATTAGTGTTAGGGATAATTAATTAGAGTTTCAATCACATAAAACTTCTAATTAATATTATGAGATAATCCTTTAATTTAATTTATAACCATAATCTAATTATAATTATTAAATCAAACTAATATCCCTATTTAATATATGAATTTCGGCCCATGCACTGTGTCTCACTAATTTACACTTTCTTCCTCCGATTCCAAGTCCCATATGCGACCCATTAGGTTCTTTATTGCCACTAGACGTATATATCCTTTGAAATTATTTGTTGGAAATTAGGCTAAGGTATAGCAGCGGAAATATAAAAATTTTAACATATTTCCATTTAACCACAAGATCCGTTAACCGTTATTTCATATAAAGAAGGATAAGAAGAAATACCTTTTAAAGTTCTATCTACCGTTGCAAACGAAGTGCCCACAACTTCAAAAGAGATAGAAACTGTCTACCAATCTGCCCCTATCCGAAACAGACCTTACAGACCTCCGAACGACAATCCCTTCGGTGGAAACGTGGAAGAATATGTCTAGAAGCTCCTGTCCAAAAATCGTGACGATCCGACGGTTCAATCTCTGAGAATCCGCGAAATCGTGAACTGACCTGATGTAGGAGTAGTAAAACGAATTTCTCCCTTTTGTTTGTTTTTCTTCTTCGAGTTCCCAAACACGAAATAAAACACGGGAAGATTAATATAGTATCAACCGTTGAATAGCAACCAAAGTAGATTGCCTCTAACTAATCAACACAAGATCAAGGATAAAAGAAATAGATGAAAATTAATTGATCAAACAAAGCCGTAGAGAAATCTCGTCCTCGAACTAGGGGTGTCGAATTTTCTCTCTCTTGGACTAGGTGAATTTCGAAAATCACAAGTAGGGTATGGCTTGCTTGGATTTCAAAAATCTCAAGGGAATTGGTATTTATAATCTCTTGTATTTAATCCCTAGTTATATAGAATTAGGTTACTGAATAGGAATTCCATTCGGAATAGAATTCCTAATTATTATCTCACTATATATCTAATATATTAAGGATAATAATAATAACTTTATTGGATAATAATAGGAGTATATTAATCTAATTAAAACTCCTAACTTAATTATCTCTTAATTAATTTAATTCATATTCCTAATCTAATTAGGATTAACAAAATCAAATTAATTATTCATGTATGCCACTACATGAATTTCGACCCCCTTATGTCCATGGGCCTTATTGGGCTCAATTGGGCTTCTATCAATTAATTAACATCTATCTCTCTTTTAGGTTCCAAGTCTTATGTGTGATCCATTAGGTTCTTATTGCTTCTAGCCGTATGCAACGTCATTAAATTAATTTTCAAAGAATTATATTTAATCTTTGCATAACGGAATGATGTACAGAGTATGTGATTAGCAAGTCCGTAATCATTCCCCCAGAGCTATAAGAAGACATGTTGATTCTGTCGTTAACCTTTCCGTATTAGTTACAGTATAATTCGATCTTTTATCAACTACATCCTTGAACTGAATCTTATGACTATGGGTGATGTCAAGTCACATATAGCGAGACGTTCGTTTTACTTGTACAGGCCGAGTCAACTCAAAAAGATAGGTTAAGTGAAATCTGTATTTCTTACTCTTAAGCTATCACCTTGCAAGGATTTAGAGTCGAGTCTTCCACAAGCGATCCATGGATGTATCTCCCATTTATCGGGAGTGATAAATGCTCAATCCAATATATAACGACTCCGCAATTACTTACTGTGATACCCAACGTCTACTGTTCACACCCCAGAGTCATCTCTGTTAAGGATCGTGTTACACCAGAGTCAAAGCATCACATTCCGTAATCCAGAATACCAATTAATATTCCTTTGAGTCTGAGGATTAGTTATACCTATTAATACCAATGAGATGAACAGGTGACAAGGATGAATCTACCCATCCTGTTATCTCAAATCGGATCCCCAATCCTAATGAACAACGTTTCATCGGATCTATGTAACTGTCCAGATATCTGTATATATGAAGCTTGTGAGATCAGCTTTCTGTCGGACAGAAGACATTGTTACATACAAGTCTCAACAGTGATATGTCAATCCCAAACATATCACTTGACTTGGGGTGGTTTTAAGTTTATCAGTTTACTATAAAGTTTTGTCTCACTTCATGCTTGTATGAACACTTTATAATCACTTTAAATAAACTTACGGATTTCCTTTTATTAGACTTTATTTAGTGCTTAAAAGGGATTGCCTTTATATAGTTATAAAACATATATCTCATTAAACAAATGATATAAAGAACAATTCATTTACATTAAGTTTGTATCCTAGAACAATTGTTTATAGGACACTAAACCCCAACATACTCCCACTTGGACTAAAGCCAATTGTTTCTAAAACTTATCCCAGTAGAAGTTAAATGACGATTGTTTAACTTTACTCCATGTAACATGGGTAAGTTACCTCGTTTCGATTCAAGCATGCTAAACCGATTTAGCACCTTTTCAATGTATGTAGCCTGTGAAAGACCAAACAGTCTTCTCGATCTATCTCTATAGATCTTTATACCAAGTATATAAGCTGCTTCACCAAGGTCTTTCATTGAGAAGTTACCAGATAACCATACTTTCACTAACTGTAAGAGAGCAACGTCATTTCCCATTAATAATATATCGTCCACATATAGTATGAGAAATGCTATAGAGCTCCCACTTGCTTTCTTGTAAATGCAAGCTTCTTCGCAATTTTGTTCAAAACCAAATTGTTTTATGGTTTCGTCAAAACGCTTATTCCAGCTTCTAGATGCTTGCTTGAGTCCATAAATGGATCTCTGAAGTTTGCAAACTTTATTTGCATCCTTCGATATGAAACCTTCAGGCTGCATCATATATACATCCTCAAGCAGGTTTCCGTTTAGGAAAGCTGTTTTCACATCCATTTGCCAAATCTCATAATCGTAGTGAGCGGCAATTGCAAGCATGATTCTGATTGATTTGGACATAGCCACAGGAGAGAAAGTTTTGTCATAATCAATTCCTTGCTTCTGACGATATACTTTCCCTACTAACCTAGCTTTATAGGTGCTAACCTTTCCATCCATGTCTGTCTTCTTTTTGAAGATCCATCTGCACCCAATGGGTATTATCCCTTCGGGTGGATCAACCAAAGTCCACACTTGGTTAGTATACATGGAATCCATTTCAGAATCCATGGCCTCAAGCCATGCTTTAGAATCTGGACTAGTAAGAGTCTCTTCATAGTTTTCGGGTTCGTTGTCTAACACGGGAACCTCATTATCATCTCCCACTAGAAAACCATATCTAACTGGGAGTTCACGAACTCTTTGTGATCTACGAATAGGTGGCACTAGAGTCTCATCTAATGGGACTCCTTCGGGTACCTCAACCGCCTCTGTTGTTTCAGTCGGTGTTTCTTCTTCTTGAACTTCGTCAAGTTCAATCATGCTTCCCTTTTGTGTTTCTTCGAGAAACTCTTTCTCTAAGAAGGTTGCGTGCTTGGATACGATTACTTTCTTATCATCTGGATGATAGAAGTAATATCCCATAGTTTCCTTAGGGTATCCAATGAAGAAACATTTATCAGATTTCGAATCTAGTTTGTCGGACGCAATGCGTTTGACAAAGGCTGAACAACCCCATATTCTCATAAATGAAAACACAGGTTTCCTACCAACGAACAATTCATATAGTGTGGAACTAGCGGATTTAGTTGGTACTCGATTTAGGGTGAAGAGGGCAGTTTCTAAGGCATAGCCCCAGAACGTCTTTGGAAGTAAGGCCATGCTCATCATGGATCGTACCATATCTAATAGGGTACGGTTTCTCCTCTCGGACACACCATTGTGTTGTGGTGTATAGGGAGGTGTCCATTGTGAGCATATCCCACATTCAGTTAGATAATTCAGAAAATCATCTGAAAGATATTCGCCACCTCGATCAGATCGAAGCGTCTTTATTTTCTTTCCTAATTGATTTTCTACTTCATTCTTGAAGCATTTGAATTTCTCAAAAGCTTCTGACTTGTGCTTCATCAAGTAGATGTAACCATATCGGGTATGGTCATCTATGAAGCTTATGAAGAATCTGAATCCACCTCTTGCTTGGACTGACATAGAACCCCATACATCTGAATGAATGAGTCCTAGAGTGTCTGATACACGCTCACCTTTATTGCTAAAGGGTGTCTTTGTCATTTTACCTTTTAAACATGATTCGCATGTTTCCAATGATTCGGGATCGATTGGATCTATAAGCCCATCTGAATGTAGCTTTAGCATGTGTCTCTTGTTTATGTGGCCTAAACGACAATGCCACAAGTAAGTTGAATTATCTAGCTTATGTCTTTTGGTATCAATCGCAAAAGCATGAATTTTGTTATCTAACACATAAATCCCATTTTGTGAAATTCCTGAAAAATAAAAGATCGAATCTTTATAAAAATTGCAACTCTTGTCTTTTATTGAAATATGAAAACCGTCGTCAACAAGACGGCTAATAGAAATAATGTTGCGAGACATTTGAGGAACGTATAAACAATTCCTTAATTCTATTACAAGCCCAGAGGGCAAATTTAAAACATAATCTCCAATTGCGAGGGCGGCAACTCTTGCTCCATTTCCTACTCGCAAGTTTATGCTTTCTTTCTTTAGTTCCCTAGTCTGATTTAGCTCCTGCATATTTGTACAAATATGAGATCCACATCCGGTATCTAATACCCAAGATTCAGACAGTGAAACTGTATTTATTTCAATATAAAACATACCAGATGTTGAAGCACCGCCATTTCCCTTCTTGAGGGAGGCTAGGTACTCCTTGCAGCTCCTCTTCCAATGCCCGTCTTTACCATAGAAGTGGCACTCTCCTTTGGGCTTCTTCATTTCCTTTCCCTTAGCTTTGTAGGGCACGGCTTTCTTACCTTTCTTGGGATAATTAGGATTGGGATAGCTCCCTTTCCTTTTCTTTGATCCCTCAATGACAAGAGCCGGTATGGCTTTGTCTTTCTTCATATTGGGCTCAACTGACTTGAGCATATTTGCAAGCTCTTCAAGAGAGGTTTGCAAGTCATTCATCTGATAGTTCATAATGAACTGTGAATAACTTTCTGGGAGGGATTGAAGAATTAAGTCTATACTTAATTCGTTATCCATCGCAAATCCAATACTAGAAAGTTTGGTAATGTAGCCAATCATCTTGACACAATGTGTCATGACAGATGTGCCCTCTTGCATCCTACTACGATATAGCAACTTGGATATCTCGTAGCGTTCGCACCTGGTTTGTTTCCCAAACAATTCATTCAGGTGCATGATGATGGAATAGGCATCCATTTCCTCATGTTGCCTTTATAATTCCGGTGTCATCGATGCAAGTATGATGCATCCGGCATGATCATCATCAGCCTTATGCTTCTGGTAAGCATCAATTTCCTCAATGGGAGCATTATCAGCAGAGAGAGGGGGTATCGATGTATCAAGTACATACCCTATTTTATCGAACTTCCAAACAATTTTGAGGTTACGAAACCAGTCGGTGAAGTTTGAACCATTCAATTTGTTATCGGTAAGAATGTTTTGCAGATTGGTTTTAGTCATGATTATAAGAGTGGGTTTAATTAAACCTGAGAGTGAGAAAGAGTAAACGTATGTCATTCATTTGCTTAAAGTATATCAATCTAAAATTATAGGCCTTTTAGTTTATTTTAGATTGCTCCCACTATTTTGCCAAATTAATAGCCCTCCATATTAATTCGAAGAATTTCACAAATCCTTTAGTGAGCTAGGATCCTAACTCCTGAGATTTCGCCTTGAGTTTACTCAACAAGCTAGTTTCATTCATTAGGTAGATTCATGTAATCAATCACATTTTTAATGTGATTCCTAGGTTATTGGGATACTAACCACATTAGTAACTAATATGCTATTCATATTAATCCCAACCGTCTTGCCCATTAGTTTATGACAACATGAGTTTACTCATCCAATTATCATAATCTAATTTAAGTATTACCCCATATTCATGAAAAATGATTTTCGATAATTCAGGTGTAACCAAAAGGACCCCGAGCTTGAGTTTACTCAACAACCCAAAGGCCCTCAGCACTGCCGGCTGAATTATAATATTAGGGAGGGACAACCGATTTTAATAACTTGTTTATTTACTTAACTTTTTAATGAGGGATTTTATTTTAGGTCTCATAATCTAACTTAGTCTTGATTTGCTTTAGCATACATCAGACACATACATTCACATACATTGGCGTTATGGACATATCATCTAAATTATTTCGTCGAGCCAGAGACGGAATAAAAGGGCAAACCTAAGGAAATACTAACTATTACATATTTCTCTTTAGGTCCTCCGTCTTCTCCATGGCGCCTTGAAATTACATATTAATTTTTATACTACTAAAGAAAACTTCAATTGAATTGAAGGGAATTAGATGAGAGGAGAAATTACAATAGATAGTAGAAAGGCAGGACTCGCATGCCCTATTTCAAAAATACCAAAACACTAAAAGAGGGTCCAAATATGTCCATAACTCCAAACATGCACAGACTCAATTAAATAAATTTAATTGGTTGATTACATAACTATCTTATGTAATATTTATGTTAATCACATTAACTTATCAATTAACTTTCATCCAATTTTACTTCTAATAGTTTCGTATCTTTTATATTAATCTTTAGATTAATATAACTATACAAAACTTTAATTATGCATGTCCCAATTATTTTGATTTTAATTTATTTAACATTTTGATTTACAAATTGGTAAAACAAACTTTTAAACAAATTTTCATTCGATAATCAAAACAGAAAACTATCAATTTCTGAAACATATATATTTAAAAATAAAAAAGATTTTAAATATATATATATCAGTTCTAAAACGGTTTTAAAACGATTTTCAGAAAATAGGAAAAACTACTATAGATTTCCGTTTTATCTTTAGAATTAATAAGACTGATTTTATCAATCTAACTATAAAACTAATAGATTTCGTTATCATGATTATCAACCAAAATAATTAGGAACATACGCATAATCTATTTTAATTAACAATTAATTAAAACTTATTTATCCTTAGAATTAATTAATCAAAACAATTTGTTAATTAATCCTAACTATAAATATTTATTCAATCCTATTAAAAAACTTCTAAATTTTCATATATGAAATAACGGATTTAACAATGGCTCTGATACCACTGTTGGAAATTAGGTTAAGGTATAGCAGCGGAAATATAAAAATTTTAACCTATTTCCACTTAACCACAAGATCCATTAGCCGTTATTTCATATAAAGAAGGATAAGAAGAAATACCTTTTAGAAGTTCTATCTACCGTTGCAAACGAAGTGCCCACAACTTCAAAAGAGATAGAAACTGTCTACCAATCTGCTCCTATCCGAAACAGACCTTCCAGACCTCCGAACCACAATCCCTTCGGCGGAAACGTGGAAGAATATGTCTAGAAGCTCCTGTCCAAAAATCGCGACGATCCGACGGTTCAATCTCCGGGAATCCGCGAAATCGTGAACTGACCTGATGTAGGAGTAGTAAAACGAATTTCTCCCTTTTGTTTGTTTTTCTTCTTCGAGTTCCCAAACACGAAATAAAACACGGGAAGATTAATATAGTATCAACCGTTGAATATCAACCAAAGTAGATTGCCTCTAACTAATCAACACAAGATCAATGATAAAAGAAATAGATGAAAATTAATTGATCAAACGAAGCCGTAGAGAAATCTCGTCCTCGAACTAGGGGTGTCGAATTTTCTCTCTCTTGGACTAGGTGAATTTCGAAAATCACAAGTAGGGTATGACTTGCTTGGATTTCGAAAATCTCAAGGGAAGGGGTATTTATAATCTCTTGTATCTAATCCCTAGTTAGATAGAATTAGGTTAATGAATAGGAATTCCATTCGGAATAGAATTCCTAATTATTATCTCGGGTAAATTACATACGTGGTGTACAACCTTTACCCTAAATCACACTTTGGTGTATAACCAAAATTTTGTCACACTAAACCGTACGAACTTCAGGTGACCTCTCACTAAAGTGTACATTCGGTTTTTATGACCGGTCAACGCTGGTAAAAGTTGTCACATCATCATTTTTCATTATAGCATTAAAAAAAGTGGGACCCACTCTTTATAGAATTACTAAAATAACCTTATCTCTTATAAATTTATTAAATTATCCTTATCTTCTTCCTTCAACCCCCTCTCCCTACCATTTCTTTCTCACTCATCTCTCTACAAATTCCCAGTCACCATTTCTCTCTCTCTCACTCCTCTCTCTCTCTCTCTCTCATATGCTCGGTCAGACCCAAATGGTTAAATTTACTAATCTAATCTAATCTAATGCTTTGAATCCCCAATTCAATATCAGTGAAAACCCCATCAACCCCATCATCAAAATCCTTTCTTTTTCTACTCAAACAATCTCTACACTTGTTTTGAATCATCTGCTGGAAACTCGAATCTTTTCCATATCTTCCTATATACCCAGTTAATATAGAAATTAAAGCTCTTACGGCAGCTTCATCAATGGCAGATTCATCTCCTGCTCCAGGTCCTTCCAACAATGCCTTGAAATTGATTCTCTCCGACTCTGAAATCACTCTTTTGGATGAGCCTTTTGGCTTGTGAGTGGTCTGGTTGATTGATTTAAGATCATGGCAAATGAATTTAGGAAATTGTTCTTATCTCACATACCGACTCTAGATCTACCGCCGACATTAAGATTGAAGTTCCGTTGATAGGTCTTGAGAGCTGTTTCAAGCACATCATCAAAATCAACCGTAAAATTAGAAAGAGAAGAGGGAATGTAGCCGAAGTTATTGAAATATTGCTTGAGCTTGGATAAACCGTCTTGCTTTTGACCGGTCTGGCAGCCAGCAAATTTCTTGAAACTGTCCCAAGCAGATTGGGTAGCATTAGGAATAAAACCCGGCGGAATTGAGGATATATTGGGGAAAAAACGAGCTGATGTTGAAGGAATTGAAATAGAAATTAGTAGAAGAAAGAAGATGAAAGAATTTCATAGTTTTGGTTAGGGATTGAAACTGTAAAAAATGGAGGAGGAAGTTAAAGGAATTTCATAGTTTTAATTTTGAATAATCAATTTATAAAAAGATGCATTAGTTTGATTTTTGTTGTTGGCTGGGGTTGGGGTTTGGGAGGGGCGGCTGCGTAACAAAGAACAGAGACAGAGAGAGGGGTAATGTTTGGATGTTGAACTGTTTTTTCCCATTTGATTTATGTTCAAAGAGCAGAACATTTGGTGCACATGTTATGTGTCAACAAAACAAATTTAATGTAAAAAAAAGGGATTGTTAATATTTAGATACAATTTTAAGAGATAGAGAGAGAGGGAAGAGTGAGAGAGATAAATGGTAGAGAGAGGGGGTTGAAGGAAGAAGATGAGGGTAATTTAGTAAATTTATAAGGGATAAGGCTATTTTAGTAATTCAATAAAGAGTGGGTCCCACTTTTTTTAATGCTACAACGAAAAATGATGATGTGGCAACTTTGACCAGCGTTGACCGGTCATAAAAACCGGCTGTATATTTTAGTGGGAGGTCATCGGAAGTTCGTACGGTTTAGTGTGACAAAATTTTGGTTGTACACCAAAGTGTGATTTAGGGTAAAGGTTATACACCACGTATGTAATTTACCTTTATTATCTCACCATATATCTAATATATTAAGGATAATAATAATAACCTTATTGGATAATAATAGAAGTATATTAATCTAATTAAAACTCCTAACTTAATTATCTCTTAATTAATTTAATTCATATTCCTAATCTAATTAGGATTAACAAAATCAAATTAATTATTCATGTATGCCACTACATGAATTTCGACCCCCTTATGCCCATGGGCCTTATTGGGCTCAATTGGGCTTCTATCAATTAATTAACATCTATCTCTCTTTTAGGTTCCAAGTCTTATGTGTGATCCATTAGGTTCTTATTGCTTCTAGCTGTATGCAACGTTATTAAATTAATTTTCAAAGAATTATATTTAATCTTTGCATAACGGAATGATGTACAGAGTATGTGATTAGCAAGTCCGTAATCATTCCCCCAGAGCTATAAGAAGACAGGTTGATTCTGTCGTTAACCTTTCCGTATTAGTTACAGTATAATTTGATCCTTTATCAACTACATCCTTGAACTGAATCTTATGACTATGGGTGATGTCAAGTCACATATAGCGAGACGTTCGTTTTACTTGTACAGGCCGAGTCAACTCAAAAAGATAGGTTAAGTGAAATCTGTATTTCTTACTCTTAAGCTATCACCTTGCAAGGATTTAGAGTTGAGTCTTCCACAAGCGATCCATGGATGTATCTCCCATTTTATCGGGAGTGATAAATGCTCAATCCAATATATAACGACTCCGCAATTACTTCTTGTGATACCCAACGTCTACTGTTCACACCCTAGAGTCATCTCTGTTAAGGATCGTGTTACACCAGAGTCAAAGCATCACATTCCGTAATCCAGAATACCAATTAATATTCCTTTGAGTCTGAGGATTAGTTATACCTATTAATACCAATGAGATGAATAGGTGACAATGATGAATCTACCCATCCTGTTATCTCAAATCGGATCCCCAATCCTAATGAACAACGTTTCATCGGATCTATGTAACTGTCTAGATATCTGTATATATGAAGCTTGTGAGATCAGCTTTCTGTCGGACAGAAGACATTGTTACATACAAGTCTCAACAGTGATATGTCAATCCCAAACATATCACTTGACTTGGGGTGGTTTTAAGTTTATCAGTTTACTATAAAGTTTTGTCTCACTTCATGCTTGTATGAACACTTTATAATCACTTTAAATAAACTTACGGATTTCCTTTTATCAGACTTTATTTAGTGCTTAAAAGGGATTGCCTTTATATAGTTATAAAACATATATCTCATTAAACAAATGATATAAAGAACAATTCATTTACATTAAGTTTGTATCCTAGAACAATTGTCTATAGGACACTAAACCCCAACATTATTCATCACGATTAATTCCAACATATATATAACGGAATACCGTCACGAGCTGTTACTAGCAGAACCTATGATATTCCCCCAGAGCAATTAAGAAGTCAGGTTGATAACTGACGTTAACCTTTCTGCATTAGGTACAGTATAATATAATCATTCATCAACTATATCCTTTCGGTCAATTCCTTATAACTATGGAATGTGTCAAAGTTACATATAATGAAGACTCCGGTTTTACTTGTACAGGTTGAATTTACTCTGAAAAGATAAGCTAAGTGAAATGTCTATTTCTACTCTTAACTCTATCACCTTGCAAGGATTTCAGTTAATTCACCACAAGTGGCCAGTTGGATATATCTCCCACTTATCGGGAGTGACGAATGCTCAATCTGACATTAACTATTCTGCAATCAGTTTGTGTGACACCCAACCCTGCTCTCACACACCCCAGGCTCTCACCTGTTGGATCGTGCTCGCACAGAATCAAAGTATCAGACTCCATAATCCAGAATCACTAATTAACGAATGTTTGAGTCTGAGGATTAGTTATACCTACTAATACCAATGAGATGAACAGTTGACACATTAGATAAATCAATCCATACTGTTATCTCAAGTCGGGTCCCAATCCTAATAAACTCCTTCACTGGATCCATGTAACTGTCTAGATATCTGAATATCTAAAGCTTGTGAGATCAGCTTTCTGTCTCGATAGAAAACATTGTTACATGCAAGTCTCAACAGTAATATGTCAACCCCTTTAACATATTACTTGACTTGGGTTTACTTTAAGTTTATTGATCTTGTTATAAAGTACAGTCTCACTTCATGCTTGTATGAACACTCTATAACTGCTTAAACAAACTTAGGGTTACTTTCTTTATGAAAGATTTGTCCCTTTATATATAGTTATGTTTTAATGTTATATATCTGATTAAACAAATGATTAAATAAACAATTTATTTATTAATATCAATATCCTAAACAATTGTCTTTAGGACACTAAACTCCAACATTCTCCCACTTGGACTAAAGCCAATTGTTCCTGAAACTAATACTAGAAGAACTAAGATGTCTATCATGAGCTCTTTGTGGTAATGGTTTAGTCAACGGATCTGCAACATTGTCCTCAGTAGGCACTTTTTCTATTCTCACATCTCCCTTGGCTACAATCTCCCTAATGAGATGATATCGCTTGAGGTAATGCTTGGATGCATTTTGAGACCGTGGTTCCTTTGCTTGTGCAATGGCTCCATTGTTATCACAGTACAAAGTAATGGGATTCACAATGTCAGGTACCACTCCTAGTTCTGTTATGAACTTCCTAATCTAAACTGCCTCCTTTGCCGCTTCTGCAGCTGCGATGTACTCTGATTCAGTCGACGAGAAAGCAACACTTCCTTGCTTGGAACTCTTCCAACTAACTGAACCTCCATTCAGGATAAACGGGTATCCTGATTGGGATCTATAATCATTTTCATCAGTCAGATGACTAGCATCTGAATATCCTTCAATTTTCAATTCCCCGTGTCCATATATGAGAAACATGTCTTTAGTTCTTCTAAGATACTTAAGAATGTTCTTGACAGCAATCCAGTGATCAAATCCTGGATTCCCTTGATAGTGGCTCATGATACTCAATGCGAACGCCACATCAGGTCTAGTGCAAAGCATGGCATACATGATCGAACCAATCGCACTAGAGTAAGGAATTACAGCCATGCGATTCTTATCATTGTCCATTTTAGGACATTGATCATTTGATAACTTGACACCATGGACCATTGGTAAGTTACCCCTTTTCGAATCATGCATGTCAAAACACTTTAGAACTTTGTCAATATATGTAGATTGGGATAGTCCAAGCAGTCTTTTCGATCTATCTCTATAGATCTTAATCCCTAAGATGTAAGCTGCTTCTCCCAAGTCTTTCATGGAGAAATTACCGGATAACCAAACTTTTACTGTTTGCAACATTGCAACATCGTTTCCCATAAGTAGTATATCGTCAACATATAATACTAAGAAAACGACTGAGCTCCCACTTGTCTTCTTGTAAACACAAGCCTCTTCAGAGTTTTGTTCGAAACTAAATTGTTTTATGGTTTCATCAAAACGTTTGTTCCATCTTCTAGATGCTTGCTTGAGTCCATAAATGGAACTTTGAAGTTTGCAAACCTTGGTTGCATCCTTCGATGTGAAACCTTCAGGTTGCATCATGTATACATCCTCAAGCAGGTTTCCATTTAGGAAAACTGTTTTCACGTCCATTTGCCAAATCTCATAATCAAAATGAGCGGCAATTGCAAGCAATATTCTGATGGATTTGAACATGGCTACTGGAGAGAAACTCTCGTCATAGTCAATTTCTTGATTTGACGATATCCTTTCGCTACTAACCTAGCTTTGTAGGTACTAACCTTTCCATCCATGTCTGTCTTCTTCTTGAAGATCCACCTGCACCCAATGGGTTTTATCCCTTCGGGTGGATCAACCAAAGCCCACACTTGGTTGGTATACATAGAGTCCATTTCAAAATTCATGGCTTCAAGCCATGCTTTAGATTCTAGACTAGCAAGAGCTTCTTCGTAGGTTTCTGGTTCGTCGTCTAATACGGGGACCAGTTCGTTATCTCCCACTAGAAAACCATATCTAACTGGGAGTTCACGGACTCTTTGAGACCTACGAGTGGGATATGACACTTGTGCTTCATCTAGTGAAACAGGTTCGGGTTCAACTTCCTCTTCCACGGTTTCAACATGTGATTCCTCTTGAACTTCCTCAAGTTCAATTACGCTTCCATTCTGTGTCTCTTCCAGAAACTCTTTCTCTAGAAACACTGCGTGTTTGGATACTATTACTTTCTGATCATCTGGATGATAAAAGTAATACCCCACAGTTTCTTTTGGGTATCCAATGAAGAAACACTTGTCAGATTTGGGATCTAATTTATCTGACACAATGCGTTTGACATATGCTGAACATCCCCATATTCTCATGAAGGAGAAGATGGGTTTTCTACCAATGAACAGTTCATGTGGTGTGGAACTTGCGGATTTAGTTGGAACTCGGTTCAAGGTAAATAGAGCAGTTTCTAGGGCATAGCCCCAAAATGATTTTGGAAGAGATGCGGTGCTCATCATGGATCGTACCATATCCAGTAAGGTTCGATTTCTCATCTCTGACACACCATTGTGTTGTGGTGTATAAGGAGGCGTCCATTGTGAGCATATTCCACATTTATTTAGATAATTCATAAACTCTTCTGAAAGATATTCCCCACCTCGATCGGATCAAAGTATCTTAATAGTTTTTCCAGTTTGATTTTCAACTTCATTCTTAAAGCATTTGAATTTCTCAAAAGCTTCTGACTTGTGCTTCATCAAATAGATATAACCATATCTAGTATGATCATCTATGAAGGTAATGAAGTATCTGAATCCTCCTCTTGCTTTGACTGACATAGGACCACATACATCTGAATGTATTAATCCTAGAGTGTTTGCTACACGCCGACCTTTATTGCTAAAGGGTGTCTTTATCATTTTTCCTTTTAAATATGACTCACTAGTAAATTATATAAAATATCACGTGGTTTGACTCTCTTTTTTCAAACGCATACCTATAATTTAAAAACTTACAAATACAGGTTTATGGTTTATATAGTTATAAATTAATATATTCCTTTAAAATTATTTTCGTGACTATTTATTTAAAAAAAAGATTTCAAACAACTAAAAATATTATTCCTTCTTCATTCAAGGATGTCGGGTCTTTCAACCTTTTCTTCTCCTCCGTTGTTCATTTCGTCTCTGATATTGGATGATTTGGTGAGGGTCAGTTTTCTCAGGCTGATTCCGGGCTAAGCGGCTTTTGTTTGTTTGTTTTTCTTTCCTTTCCTACCAAAAAAAATATTATTCCTTCTAACGTTTACACTTAAGAGCAATTTTACCCCTAACGTCTAAATTGGTGCAATTTTACTTTTAACTTTTGTAGTCAAGAGCAATTTTATCCCTAAGGTTGACAAGTTGGGTCAGTTGGAGAAATTATTCATTAGAAGTTTTATTCTGATAAAATACCCATAACATTTGTAGCTAGGAGCAATTTTACCCTTAACGTCTAAAATTGTGCAATTATACCCCTAATGTTAGCAATCAAAAGCAATTTTATGGGTATTTTTTTTAACATTTTTCCTTTTATAATTTCATCGTTGATTAATTTAAAACATGTCCATTTTAGACATTTTAAATCCGAACAGCAACAGTTCAATATAATTTTACCAAACACTAGTAATTAAACAGCTAATAACAAACAGCTAACAGCAACAGCTAATAGCAACCGCAACAGCTATTAGTGAACAACTGAACCACACAGACCCTTAGTCTTTTTGTAGATCTTGTAAGATTTGATTCATTACCGTTGTTTTCTTGTTGTACTTATTGTGTTTTGATCTAATAAAGTTGTAAGCATTTCCATAAAAAAAAACATATCACAAACATATGATTAAATGTGAAAATTAAAAAATATATTATATTTTATATAAGTTAAAAAAATCAAATATTTCATCAAATTTTAAAATTATTAATTTTCAATTCTATTATTAAATTATAAAAAAAATATGAAATTTTTTTTTAAATCAATTTACGTACAAAATTGGTGCAAAATAAAAATAACATTAGGAGTGAAAAAAATTCACTGCTAACATTAAAGATAAAATCATTTTAAACGTTAAAAATAAAATTTTATCTAAATTTATTTTTATAAATTTTTAAATTTGACCAATAAACTGGTACCATATCATAATAGAATTTCTATTATTTTCTATCCTTTCATTTATCCTTTAAAGAAGAACACGAACAAGAAAGAAAATGGGAAAAATAAAGTAAAAAGGCCGTTTCTAAGGAGGTAACGGCGACATTATCCAGTTGTAAGTCCGTGATGATTTTCTTTTTCATTATTTTGCGTGCCAAACACCACTCCATAGCTCCCACGTGTCATCATGACACATCATTTATTTGATATGCCCCTTATTTTCTTTCTGACTCTTTTTTTGTCAACAAATAAATATATCAATGCAATAATGCTTCTTTGATTGTGACGTGAACACCTACCATACCATATTCTTTTTCTATAATAATAATAAATTAGTATTATTTATATTTGTTGCTTTATTTTAAAATTTGAATTAAAAGGATGTGAATAATCCTTTCAAACAAAAAATGTGAAAAAATGAGTTTTTATATTAAGTATCGGGTCTTTTATTTGAAGGACTTTTAATTTATATTTAGATATTTATATTGTGACTTTAATAATTAAAATAACGGAGTGTTTTATAATATATATGAATTCATATTATATGTATCATGAGAAATTTTCTATTTAACATGACAACCGGATATTTCAAGATTTACTGAACAAAAAGGAGATATTAAATATAAAAGGAGATTTGTATATTTTTATCCACTAGTTTAAAGCTATATTACACCTTATGGATTTAAAATATTATGAGAATGATATAAACTTATAACATGAATGTGAATCTCTAGAAACAATTTAGTTTAATCAATGTGATGGATGACTCAATTACACCTAAACAGAGTCAGTATAAATATTAAAATAATATTCCATCTGCTGATTAATGGCCGGCAAACATAAATTAATATTTAAATTTTGAAAAAAAGAAACAAACAAAACAAAAGAGCATTATAATATGTTGCTTCAAAGGAAAGCATTATAATATGTTAATTGAGAGTAATTCTTTCCAATCCTGCTATGGAAACAATCCACGGAACTAGCACATGCTTTCATGGGTAAATTAAATACATTGATTATAAAATTTTTTTTTATCATGCTTCACATTTTTATTAAAATATATAGTCGGAAATTATGATCGATTAACACGAATCAGCCTGTCACATCATCAATTTTTAACCAATCCTTTAACACATCCATCTTTTTTAACTTTATAACTTTATCGTTATTACCTCGGGCTTTGTTTGGTAGAATTGAACATGAAATAATTGCTTCATATGATCCCAATTTGTAATTGACTCAGATTGTAGTGTCATGTACCATGTAAAAGCTAGTCCTATAAGTGATCCTGCAAACAAGTATAAAGGACGCATATCGAAAGTATGCTCTACATTTATTCCGTTGCACTGGAAACAAAATCGAGCGATGTGCTCGACAGTGGATTGTCCATTTTCGCCTAAAAAAGAGCAAAATCTGGAATTTTAAAATTATTAGGAAAAGGATTTAATTGATCATATTACCTAGGATAGACTATTTGAAACTCGGGATGATACACTTTGCGAACTGTTGGTCCGTAAAGTTCTTGCACAATGTTCTGAATGCATTGTCTGTAAGTGTTGTATGTCCTAGGCCATTACTTTTGTATATTATACAGTGTGAATTTTGTATCCAAATGGCAGTTAATAAAATATGTATTCATGTGTAATTATTTGTATTGTTTAATTACTTAATGAATATATATTAGTCCAAAGATTATTTACAAAGAGATAATATTATTAAGAGTTAATAATAATGAGATATATTTCTTTGGTGAAATAATAATCTTAAATGTTCATAGTCGGTGGATAATGAATTGGACACTCATCTATCCTTAGACTATCACCTCTGTTTATTTTCTTGATTAGTATGAGATATTAATTAGAAACAGAAAATCTCATTCTGTTTGATATGATGATATCAGAATAAATATGTGGACATTCAAAGAGGTGAATGGTCGAACCGTGACGTTAGATAATAATTGCACAAAGGTTTACTACTAGTCAACATAATTATTATCTAGGTCATAATAGTACATATAGTCCTTTGACTTGAGGAAACTTAGTTGTTCTTGCGCAGGTAATTATAGTTTGTTCCTGCTTTGTACTGGGATCTTAATTCTGGTAATCCGGCAGTGAATCGCTATAGTTAGTTGAGTAGTGTAACAAGAGTTTGCTAATAGAGGATTCATTACTCTAAGTAAATAGAGATAAATCCTAAGATAGTTATTGATTAGTTTTTGATGGAATGAGTTCCTGGCCAGGACAATAAGACTCGCCTTATGAGATAAGTATCAAAGAATGGTTCTTTGATGAGAGTCTTATTTTATCAAAGACTTAATAAATATTTCTTAGTATCTTGACAGTTAGAGCTTGACACTTTGTGACTCTAGTCAAGATTGGGATTTTTAATGAAAGGACTTTAGTGTATGGAAATTATGATCAATGGTTCATAATTAGTTTAATTACGAATTTGCTTCAAGTAATTTCATTCTTTAATTGGGACGTCATGGCGCAGTGTGTTAGCTGGAGATCATGACCTTTAGAGGACTATAAGTATATATAAGCTAAGCTTATATAGGATACACTTGTAGTACAAGGAATTGGATTCCTAACATAATTAATAAGTGTTATTATTATGCCTCTAATGCCAGTTAAAGATGAACCTAGAAATTCACACACATACGAGTTGTTTGTATCAAGCTTTAGTTAAATTGATTAATTAAAAGTGTTTTAATTAATTGATTGACACAATTGAATATGTCAATGGGATTGACAAAACATTCTAACACTGTTTGATATTCAATTGAGGAAATTATAAATTATTATTCTTGCTCAATTTAAGTTGATGACTTTTTCAAAATACAATAGTCAAGTGTTGAAAGGTGTTTTAATTTAAAGGTGTTTTAATTTAACTCCTCTAAGATTTTGTTAAAGGATATAATAGTAATTAATTAAGTTATTAATTAATTATTATTATTATATTATATATATTTATTATAATAATAAATAATATAAATAATATAATTAATTATTAATATTTAATAATAAATTTGATTTTATTATTATATTTATTAATAATAATATTATTATTATTTTATTATATATATATATATATATATATATATATATACAATCAAAAGGGTTTTGATTGTGTTCGTGGGTTCGATTAACTTTGAGCAAGATTAATCAATTTCTTCGAGGCTTGATCTAATCGATTTAGTGGACTGACTAGAGGCTTCACTGGTAGAGAAGCTTTAATACCCGATTGGAATCTACAAGAGGTATTTTTTCAATCTCGTAGTATAAATATCAATTTGATTATTGAAGAACTTAATGATCTTGGTTAAGGATTTAATGTCAGACATCGGATGTTTGACTGTTTATCAGAGTGATTGGATCACACTGATTGTTTGTTTAGAGAAATTTTTTGAAATTCGTCTCCTAAATACCAACATGCTTCCGCTTCAAATCCTTCATTGTCTATCCCCCGCTTCGTTGTTTCCTTCATTCCGTGCACCCGAAAATCGAGTGGTATTATCACGATCTTGATTTCTCCAATTACCCCTCGAACTATGAGAGTGGTTATCCTCGTAGTATTCAGAATGGTTATTGGGTCATATCTGAGACCTGATGTGGTGTATTAATGTTGGTACTTAGACGTGCTACAAAGGTCTTCGATCTCCACATTTATTAAATCTTAAATTCTCCTTATGGGAAGGAGGTGGTCTATATTACTCTCCTTGGGAAGTATTTTGTCTTTCGCTTTCTGGAGAACTTTGAGAATTCAAAGTTTCAGAAATGATTTTGGCACACCTTTCTAGAATCATGTTAATCTCTTCAGTGAGATTATTAATTCTAGTCTCAATAACATGTTTTCTCAACAAATTCTGTCAAGCTTTGGTGTTATCCTTCACGAGTTGTAATATCTCAGCCAAATATCGCTCTATATTTCGCAAGGTTGTGTTCTTTCCCTGGATAATTTCATCTGTCATTAGTGGTTATGTAGGTGGTGCATTCACCCCTTCCATCTGGTTTACAGTTTCGGCTATGAAGCCTTATAGAATATTGTTGTTGACTCTAATGGGTGGATGGATTCAGATTTGGAGAATGCACATTCCTCTAAAGGTTTGATGCTTTTTGTGGCGAGCATATAATGATATCATTCCTAACCGATCATGTAATGATATCATTCATAACCGAAAGGACTTAATATAATCAATGACTGTGTAGTTTACAAGGCAGTTAGGCAACAAAATTTTCACATATTTGTTTACTGCCCATATGCCTCTGATTGCTGGCTCGTTGCTGGATTTATTCATAGGTTGGTAATGCTTCAAACTTCAACGAATTGGTGTCTGGTTTGCTAAGTACTTCTAGTCCAACATCAACAAAAGAGAAGATTTGTATGGTAATATGGAGCATTTAGGGTCTACATAACAATTTGCTTTGGAATGGCCAAATTATTCCAGCTTCAGTCTTAGTTGCACATAGTATGGCGCTGTTGTACGATTTTCAGTAGTGTCGGGGTTCTAATGGTTCTACTCCCAGTGCACTGCAAGTAGGGGTGGGCACGGTTCGGTTAACCAGTTCATTAGGCAAAAAAATTAACCAAACCATTATCAACGGTTTTTTAACCATCCAAACCGAAACTAGTCCATATCAATCGGTTAACCATTAATTTCGGTTAGGTTTTTCGGTTAACGATTTTTAACCAATTCTCACTAGTTAACCAAAAATCAATGGTTAACCATAATTTTTATCCAAACCTAAATTTTTAAACAATATTAAAATACGCATAATTTCAAAAATTCAAACGAAACGCTTCATATAGAAGTTCAGAATTCAAACATAAGTACCAAACTAAAAAACAATCCATCGAATCTATATTTACAACATTACATAATAGGGTTTGATTTTGAACAAATAATAGTATAAAGCATCCACATTTTTTTGAATAGGGTTTTATTTATGTTATAATCTATGTTAAAGTACATTAGTATCTTATAATCTATGTTATATAATATATTAATTTTTTTAAAATATATATTTATTAAACGGTTCGGTTAAACGTTAATCATGGTTTTTGAACACGCTAAACCGAAACCGAAACCAAATCTATTTTTTTAACCATTAAGAAAACCACCGGTTTGGTTAACCGCTTTTTCCGATTCAGATTACCAGTTTTCGGTTCGGTTACTGGTTTGACCGTTTTTTTGCCCACCCCTAACTGCAAGTGCATCAGATGGGTTGTCGTTCTTAGAGGTTGGATGGATCAAAGCTAACTTTTGATGTGCCCTTGATGTCATCCAAAAGTGAGTATGGACCATGATGGTTTGTCGAGGATCTCTGGGTCGTGTTACTAAGTGTCGAACAAAAGTATTTTCTAGAAATTGTTGAAACACAATTTCCAAACTAATTTTGATTATGACATAAATATTAAAAGAAATTAATATTCTCATATATGGTAAAACATTAAAATTAAATATTGACTTATTTAGACTAATGTGTTTGTTAAGTGTATGTTTGATTAAGTGTAATTAAGAAAAGAATATAGACAAAGGTCTTAAGCTTGGATCAAAGGTCCAAAGATCAACTTCAGCCCAATAGATAGAAGGATCTAGAAGCAGAAGCTACGCCTAAATGAAGACTGATTCTGGAAGAAAAAAGATCAAGGCATGAGAGACAATATTAACATTGACTCTGGACCATTGATTATATCAACAAATAAGGAAAAAAGCATAAGCTCTAGACAGCTTGTCCCTTGGTGAACTTGGAATTTTTGCCTCATTTGGTTAGACAGTCAGACTCTCTCTGTCAAGACTTAGAAGTGTGGCATCTCAAAGACACAACGAAAAAGAGAACAACAACAATTGGCTGTGTACACTGGCTATTGAGGATGAAAACGACAGAAGAGTCGTTTCCCTACAACAATTATTTTGAATTTCGAAATAACCATCCTCAAAGTATCACTATAAAAGCCTCATTAATTTCTTTATTTGGACTTGATCATCATGGCCGCTGAAATCTAGAGAGAATCATCCTTGAAGTTCCAAAAGCAAAGCAAAAGCCTATGCACACTAATTGCATTCATTCGTGTAATAGCTCTGTGTTTTTTCATTGTGTTTTGAGTAAGAATAAACTATCAATAGCTTAGAAAAGTTCAGAAGCTCTTCTGTTTACTTCGGTTATAAGTGAACAACAAGAGAGGTAGATAGATAGCCGAGTGTTGAGTGTAAATGAATGTACTTTACAGAGCATATGTATCTATTGTAAGAGTTTGTGCTCTACCTGTTGGAAAGAGTTCACTAGTGGATTAAAACCCAGAAGAAGGTATTCTGGGGACTGGATATAAGCAGGAGGCTGAACCAGTATAAATCGCTACGTAACTATTTCTTTAACCATTTCCTTCTGACATATTTATATTGCTTGCTTCTGTGCTTAAATATATATATAACTTGTCCTTCTAACTATTGTACTCAATAGCGTGTTTAACAAAGTCACACAAAGGCTACTCCAATTAAGTGGCCTAGTGTTTTCAAAGTGTCCTGATAGCTTTTTGAACTTGTGTAAATGTTCAGTTAGCACCCTAAACTTGCGTAAAATATAATTAATTGATCACTCGGTTGTAAAAAAGTTAGTTAAATACGGAAGATGTATTTCACGTGTTTTAGAAAAAGTAAAACAATCAAGATAGGGATATACTCTTCTAATATTAGAGAAGACAAGTTTTATAGTTGAAAGTAAGAATTTCCTTTTTAATCTATTATGTGAAATATATAATAACATTTTAAGACGCATGCAATATATATTCCACATTTAATTTTTTTTTTTTGCAACCGAGTGATTAATTTATTATATTTTATGCAAGTTCAGAGGACTAATTGAATATTTAATGCAAGTCCATAAGGCTATCAGGACACTTTGAAAGTTCAGGAGTCCGAAAAGGACAAATGATGTGCTAAGCCTATATCATTTGAACACTACATTTGTTTAAAAAGATTGATTGGCTCTTGAATTTATATGATGTATCATTAGTCCTAAATATACTTAAAGTGTTATGATTAAGTCTTAAATCTATAAAAATATACAGAACATAAATTTAATTTATTTTAAAGATTTAATTGTGAATTATGTCTTTATTTATTAAGTTTTGATTATCTTTTTTAAAAAATTTAGACAAATTACAGTGTATATTACTTTAAACAAGTTTAAAAGGTAAATTGATCATCCTAAACAAGTTTAGGTAATCAATAGATCACTTTAAACATAGTCACGTGGCCAATAGGTTATTTAAGTAAGTTTTATTTAACTAAGTTAAGGAGGTTAATGGAACAATAAAAAAATTTAGAGACGAATCAAAAAAATTTGAACAGGTTCAGAGCTTTTAATGTACGGTGTTGCTATTTACCGCCTCCGTTTTCCTACTTACCGCCCATTTCTTACCATATTTGTCATCCTCATTTTTTTACCTAAAAATTGAAATCCCTTCCCTCTCTCCCGAGCAAAACAAAAAGTAGACGGAGAATGGATCCGAGAACCTTAGAATACGAAGACTTCTTCCGAGACGAGGTAAAAATTGAACCTAAAACTTTAAATATTCAATTTTTTTTCAAAAAAAAATCCCAAAAAATTTGAAAAGTTTCTAGAATTTCTGTTGATGGCGGGTCTTGGACCCGCCATTTCAAACGGACTGGCGGGTCACGGACCCGCCATGTCTTATAGACAGGCGGGTCATATGACCCGCCTGTCAATAACTAGGGGCGGGTCCTGGACCCGCCCAAGCCAAAGACAGAGGCTTTCGGAGCCGCTGTTTTAGCCGTATTTGGCCTATTTTTCCCCGTTTGGTTCAAATATTCATGAATTTTTTTTAATTTCAGGAACCGGACGACGTTTGGATTGGTGACGGGATTGATTATAGTCAATGTTTCATTACAAGCGCATTTTTTCACACAAGTATAGAAGCAATTAAGTGGGCTAAAGCCGTGGCAATTAAAAATGGTTTCGAGATTGTTATTTCTTCGCACAAACACGACGGAACACAAAAGCTTCTAAGATGTTCACGTGGTGAACGATATAGAGAAAATACGAATCCTTTAGAAGATGATTCACATAGGAAATCTAAAACTAAATTGTGTGGGTGTAATTTCCGGATTAAAGTCAAATGGTTGAAACAAAATAAAAATAAAAATTTAAAAACAAAATTAAAATTAAAATTAAAATTTTAAAAAAATATTAAAATTTAAAATTTAATATTGCCTGGGCGGGCCGTTTTGGCCCGCCACTCCACTTTAAGTGGCGGGCCAAAAGGCCCGCCACTAATAGTGAGGATGGCGGGCCAAAAGGCCCGCCATTTTTACGAGTGGAGGGTCAAGGACCCGCCACTCTTACAGAATGGCCCGCCCATTCTGCTATAATGGCGGGTCACGGATCCGCCACTCCTTATGGAATGGTGGGTCATAGAGCCGCCAAGAAAAAAAAAATTAAAAATAAAAACAAACTCAGTAACTTATCGGGGGACGGATCACGCTTGTTCCTTTGCCTCCACGACCCGCTATGAAGTGTTCGGGTTCTAATGTTGAAATGAGGAGAGAAAGGGGGAGGAGTTTGAAAAGTGGGGGGAGGGGTATTCAAATTTTTTATTTTTTAAATAAGAGGATAGAGGCAAATATGTCCGTTTAGGGGTGGTAAGTAGAAAAAGGGGACGGTAAATAGTGTGTCTGACAACTAACATTGGAAAATATTTTCCAGTGTTTGGCTACAACACTGAAAAATATTTTCAAATCACTAAATATAGATTTTCTGTATTTTTTTTATTTTCAATTATATATATATAACATACACAAAAAAGATTCACATGTATTAAGCACAAAAAACACAAATAAACGGTAAGGTGTCGTTTGGTTCGCGGGATGTAATGGAATGAAATAGAATTGTTATTTCAAATGAATAGAATAGCAAAGAATGGAATAGAAATTCCATAGGATAAAAAAGTGGAAAAACACGAAAAACGTTTTTTTTCACATTTTTAGTATTTTTTGTATGTTTTCTCGTGTTGTTAATGTATTGTGTTTTTTGGTATTTTTTCTTGATTTTTTCGCGTTTTTACGTTTAGTTTTTCGGTTTTTTCCTTTTTCAAAATGTTACCTTTTCATGTTATTCCGTTTTTTCGTGTTTTGTTAGCATTTTTCGTCTTTTCATGTTTTTCACGTATTGTCACGTTTTTGTGTTTTAGCATTTTTCGCGTTTTCGCGTTTTTTATATTTTTTCACGTTTTCGTGTTTTTTGTATATTTCATGTTTTGTGCTTTTTCAAGTGTGTTTTTTTTGCGTTTTGGTGTTTTTCGCATTTATTCACCTTTTCATGTTTTTTGCGGGTTTTTTTCATATTCTCACATTTTGCAACGTTTTCACGTTATTCATGTTTTTCGTATTTCATATTTTTCGTGTTTCATATTTTTCATATTTTTAACGGTTTTCCCAATTTTCTTTGAACGCGTATGTTTTGGGGAAAATGTTTTACCCTTTTGAAAAGAGTTTATGCTCTACCTGTTGGAAAGAGTTCACTAGTGGATTAAAACCCAATAGAAGATATTCTGGGGACTGGATTTAGGCAGAAGGTCGAACCAGTATAAATCGTTGCGTAACTATTTCTTTAACCATTTCCTTCTGACATATTTATATTGCTTGCTTCTGTGCTTATATATATATATATATACAGACACGCCCACGGATCCAAGGGGTCTAATAAACAACACGGAAATATTAATAGACTATATTCTAAAAACCAATAAATAGAAAAAACAAAGATAATAATGGGAATATGTAAAAAAAAACAGGAAAAGACAAAAATGATGATGAGAATATTGAAATGAAATATAAATATAGATATATATGTATATATATAATATATAATATATAATATAAAATATAATATATAGATAATATGTATATAATATATATATATATATATATGTAATATATATATATATATAATATAATATATAATATATATATAATATAATATATGTATATATATTTAATATAATACTAATAGATAAATATATATATATATATATATATATATAGGTAAGAAAATGAAATAAACAAAATAGTAACTTTCAAACTTGAGCGTCCCCCAGTTTCTGTCTACTTATGATCATAGACCATAAGCTTGCATACTTTTGTAAGGGATCTCACAAAATTTGAAAGGATCTAGATAAATAAACTTGAAATATGAAATTTATTAAAAGTAGGTGGCGTAGCCAACCATCAAAAACTTACAAATTTGGAATCAAAAACTGGAGATACAACTTCCTTCGTAAAAGGAATTACAAATTATTCTTGAAATTGATTACAAGAGAGAAATTTAAGGTTTGGGGTGGAAAATGTGGTGTATATGGATGAAAGAGGAAGGTGGTGTATATGGATGAAGGAGGAAGGTGGTGTATATGGATGAAGGTAGAAGGTAGGGATGGAAGTGGAAGAGATGATGGAGAGAAGAGAGAGAGTGTTGGAAGGAGAGAGAAGGTGTATGGAGAGTAGAATGAATGCTTGAAAATGGATGTATGAAAATGGATGGATGTAGTGTTGGAGGGTACCTCCTTATATAGGCAAACCAAAGGGCATTTTTGGAATCCTAAATAGTAACCAGGGGTATTTTTGGAATCATGAATAGTAACCAAGGGTAATTTTGTCTTTGTGAATAGTACTGGTACAGTATATCCACATGCCAGCTGCAATGTCTGTCTGCAAAATTGTCAGTGGTCACGTGTTGGAATCTTCAAATAATTTCATTGGAACACAATTTTCTGGAATCTTCAAAAATCTTCAGAAATCTTCAAAAATCTTCAATCTTTGGAATCTTCAAAATCTGCAATCTTCAAAATTTGGATTTTGGGGAGTAATTGTCCCTTAAGTTTTGCCTAAGTACCATTTAAGGTAACTTAGCGGGATCTTTTTTTTTATTATTTATTTTTTTATTTATTTATTTATTTTTTTTTAGAAACCAGAATTACCAAACATGCTAAAGTGATCATAGTCGGAATCATTATCACTCAAGTTAATTGCTGGTTCATCCTGGTCCGAGTCTGACTGGGATTGGGGAAGGTATTTTCTGAACAAAGCAATCATCTCTTCAGGGGTTTTTGCTGCAGCTAATTTTGAGGCTAAGTGGGATTTCTCGGCCAAAAATTGTGCTTGTCCCAAAGAAATGGTTTTTTCAGGTATTTGTTTGGAAAGTGGAAGGAATCGATTCTCAGTGAACTGTATTTCTCCAGATTTTTTAGTAGGATTTTTCAACCATATATCCATTTTCTCAACAGTGAGACTAGGAGGAATCTTGAATTTGTCCCACCATCTTACTAGAAATCTCCTTTGAATCAGTGAATTTCTATAATTTTCTGCATATTGTACCTTCGAAGCACCTACCCAAGCAAAGTAAAATTTCATGCAAAATAAAGCCAAGGGAGAGAACCTTTTTTCCTCCTCACTGGGTTTGTAACCCGCCTTAAATTTTTTATAACAAGTAAGAATTCTGTCTTGGAGGATTTGCTCAACGCAACCCCAATGTTCCCACCATTGTTGGAACCAAAGAGGAAATTTTTCTGGATTACAAGCGGTATCAAAAAAGATAAGCCAAGAATGTTTTCTCCCAACATTATTAATCAGGAGGGCATTCCACCAGGCATGTTGGTATTCCCAGTAATTAAAAGGAGTCTCATAAAATTCTTCTTCTTTGTATTCCACAGGAAAATACACAGGTTCAGACAGTGGGTGTTTCCAGTCTATCGGAGAAATAACCTTGTGAATTTTTACTGTGGAATATGCTGGGTCTGAGTGTTCAGATTTCCAGTAAAAGTGTTTGAAAGAAGCAGAATTTGTGACAGTAAGAATCATTTTATAATATCGTGAAGTCTTGTTTAAGTCCCATGATTTGAAAAACCAATTTTTACCAAAAGCTTTTTCAATTGAAACTTGAGGATCTTCATGATAAAAGCCTTTTTCTACAGAAAGAACATTTTGAAATGAATTCTTGACAATAAAATCACTTGGAAAAGTTGAAGGAATTGGAGAAGGGACAACATGTGTGAAAGCCACTTGGGAATTTTGAAAATTGGAATTGGAGATTGTTTTTTGGGTATCATGAAAATATTTTTGGGAAGTTGAGATTTGGGAACTTAAAACATTTTTAGAAATTTCATGAGAAAGGGCTTTTGTTGAAGAAGATTCTCCTTTCTCAGGTTTTTGAACAATTGGAATCTCTTCTTTTGGAGTCTGATACTTGACTAGAGCTTGTTGAAGCTCCGAGGATTTTGCAAATGTTTCTGCCAACCATTTTTGGATTTTAGGGTCCAAACCTGATTGGTTGGTATCTTTAAGAGTTGATTCTTTCTTTAGAGCGGCATCTCTCCATGTTTTTATTTTTGAATCTTCATCAGAATTTTTGTTGGAATCTCTCCCAGTGATTGTGGAATCTCTCCCAGTGATTTCTTTTCCTTTATTTTTCTTCGGCATGGCTGGAATTTTGAAGGAATTCACGGGTTAGGAAGTCAGGAATGGAATTTGTATCTCCTTTTATAAACTCAATATCAAAATCATAAATGCTTAAAATTGCTTGCCATCGTGCAAAAATCTGTTTTGATGCAAGGTTTTTAACATCCTTTTGTAAAACTTCTTTTGCACTTTTGCAATCAATTCTTAAAAGAAATTTTTGATTTAGTAAATCACTTTGAAATTTGTTTATACATAAAACAATACTCAAAATTTCTTTTTTAATTGTTGAGTAATTTCTTTGGCATTCATTCCAATGTCTAGAGGTGTATTGAACTATGTGTTCTTTACCCTCGGAAACTTGTTTAAGAATTCCACCATAACCTAGGTCTGAGGCATCTGTTTCTACAACCTTAGGTAGGGAAGGATCAGCTAGATGAAGACAAGGAATCTCTAAGACCTGTTGTTTGATTTTTCTAACAAGAGCAGTATGCTCTTCAGTCCATGGGACAGGATTCTTCTTGAGTCTATCATGTAATGGCTTAGCCATTCTGTTGATATTGGGACAAAAATCAAGAACATAATTAAGGCTTCCTAAAAACCTCTGTAATTGATTTTTATCAAGAATCCTATCGGGAAATTTTTGTGCAAATTGAAGGGATCTTTCAATTGGTGTGATAGTTCCTTTGGATATGTAGTGTCCTAAGAACCTGATGCGAGTTTGGAACAAGGAAATTTTCGATTTCGACACAACCAAACCATTTTTCTTAACAACATAGAAAAAGGTTTTAAGGTGTTTGAAATGTTCTTGAATAGAATTTGAAAAGATAAGAACATCATCGATGTACACAATACAGAATTTTGAATAATCATTGAAAATGTCATTCATAATTCTTTGGAATTCAGAAGGGGCATTTTTCAAACCAAAAGGCATTACATTCCACTCATACTGACCAAAAGGAACAGTAAAAGCAGTTTTGTACCTATGAGATTTTGAAATTTGAATTTGCCAAAATCCTGATTTCATGTGAAATTTCGAAAAAACATAAGCAGAATGAAGTTTTTGCAAAAGATCTTTTTTATTTGGAATAGGGTACCTAATCCATCTCAACGTCTTATTCAAAGGTTTGTAATTTATTACTAACCTAGGCGTTCCTCTCTCTATTTCAGAATTTTTATTGACATAAAATGCAGCACAACTCCAAGGGGACCTTGATTTTGAAATTAGACCCTTTTGTTCTAATTCCTGAATTTCTTTTCTACAGTATTGCTCAAGTTCTTGGTTCATTTGAATTGGCCTAGCCTTGGTTGGAATTTGTTTCTCATCAAAATCAATTTCGTAAGGCAAGTCAACAATATGTTGTTTTCTGTCCCAAAAGGCAGTTGGAAGATCAGAACAAATTTCTTTTTCAATCAAGTTTTGAAATTCAGAAATTTTCTGTTGGATTGAAGGATTATTTATCTGTTCTTCAAACCGTTTGAAAACAACATCTTTTTGGAGAGATTGAAGATGGTAAGTTTTCCCTTTGATTAAAACATTTAAGGAATTTTCATGGATCGAACAAGCTTTGATTAAATCGAGATTCCTTGTTTGAGGTTTTTCGATAAATTCAAAATTTAATTTTCCATTTTCTGTTCTTGAGGAAATTGAATCTGCTTTCACCTTATAAGGAGTAATCAGATTCATGAAAGGAGTTCCCAAAATGACACTGTGTTGAATAGCACTGACAGAAACGAACCAAGTTTTTAGGAGAATATCATTATTTAAAATCGAGGCTTCCGTTTTTGAATCAACAATCAATTTGGAATTATTTGCAGCAGAAAGCCTTTCATTTGTTTTCTCTAAAAACTCTTTTGGAACAATTCCTGATTTTATACAATTTAAATCAGCACCAGTGTCAAAAAGTGCGATGGTATCGATTTGGAAATCTTTTGAAAAAACAAGAGTTATTTTGATAACATATTTTCGGGTAGTGATTTCCCGTAAAACAAAGAGAAAATCAGTTGGAATCTTTTCAACATTTTGAACATTTTGAATTTCATGGGAAGAGGTTTGACCAATCTCAGTTTCTTCAGGAAAATCAGAAGAATCAGAGGTATCTTGAAGAAGTTTCGAAATTAATTCAGAATCCTTTCTTTGCTTTTCTTTAAGTTCTCTAAGCTCAGATTTTATTTCCTTGATTTCCTTTTGTAGTTCTTGAATGCTTGTTTTTTCATTTAAGATGGGTTTTTTCCTTTCATTTAGAATTTTGGTGAGATCGTAGGCTCCTTTACTGGTATTGGGTAAAATGGAAGTTTTCTCTACCTTTTTATCTTCTTTTCTCTCTTCTTGGTTGTCTAAGGATCTTAAAAGTTTATTTAAAAATTCTCTTTTGAGTTCTGGGTCTCCTATGTTGTTAATGATATCTAAAGTCGTACTTTGTTCCCTAGATAAAACATTAATTTCAAAAGAGCTCGTAGAGCTAGTTGCAACGATTTCATCTAATTGAAGGTCTTGGTTGTTTTCAGAGGATATTGAAGAAAGGTTTTCAGAATCAGAACTAGAGGTATCGGAAGAGGAATCAAGAAGTAGATTGGAGATTTTGTTGGTTATTTCATCATCTAGTTGTAGTTCATGTAATTTTTTATTGAATTTACAGAATTTCGATGTATGTCCCTTTCTATGGCATCTATAACATGTAATATCTCTAAATTTATTTTCTTTGTTCTTAATTTCAGTTTTCTTTTGTTTGTATTTTCTCGGTTTCCTATAGTGAGATTTTCTATAATAATCATCTTGGGACTTTTGATATTTTTTCATGGATTTCTTGGGTTTCCTATAAGCATTTCTCCTAGAATTTTTGCTACAATTTCCTGGGCAAGTTGATGTTGAGGGTTTATTTATGTTGATGTCAAACTGATTACAAAAAGTTCCTAATTCGGACCTAGTTTTCTTAAGTTCCCATTTTAGATGTTTTTGTAATTTCATTTCTTGGCAAATTTTTAATCATTCCTGTTGGGTTAGACTAATCAGCTCACCGTAAGTGAATTTGTTATAAGGAATTTGGTGTCCATGTGTTTCTCTAATTTTGTTTCTAACTTTCTCACCTAATTGGGTTGGTAAGCCAGCCAAAAACTTTTCTTTCCAAAAGGGTTGATTTGAGTCTTCTCTAAGCATTACTCTAGTTAAAAACGTATTTTTGTACCATTGGAAATCGCTAAGTTTTTTACACTTCAAATTTGATAAAAGTTCAGCATTTTTATCTTTTAAATGGGAGGGATCTCCTATGAAATGAAGAGAAATTGTAAGAATTAGAGTGGCTACGGCATCTTGAATCGGGTCACCATCATCATCAAAGATTGGTTCATCATTTTCATCTATCTTAATGGCATCTAAAATTTCTTCTTGCTGTTGTTGTGTGAGATAGTAATCCCACCAACCTTTCAGTTGCCCTGAAAATCCTGCTATGAGGAGTTCAACAACTGTCCTATCCTGGGTACCAGGTTGAGTCTTATAAGCATTGGCAGCCATGGTCATCTTTTGTAGAAGACCAAGAATTTCATACTCAGAGAGTCCATCTATGTTCCAATCATAGACAGAGGTGGCATTGAAACGAGATTGAGATAAAGGTTTAGCTGTATTGATATCAGGGGCAGGGATGATTTGCAAACGGTCTTGTGGAATCCTAGACCAATGAAGTTTATTAATTTCAGGAGTGACTTCTTGGAATTGTTCAATGAGACTTTCAGTTTCAGAGTCTTGAGTTATGACATTAACTTTACTGGCCGAATGGGGAGGAGTATCAGGGATAATTTGAGCGGAATCTTGGTTGGAGTTGGTGCTCGTAGGAGTCATCCTACTTAATTGATCACGAATGGCTTTAATGTATTCAGATTTGCTATCTTGGATATTTTTTGAACTTTGATTTGTCATTTGATATGGTTTAAAAATGGGATTTTGGATCTTAGGTTTGGTAATGGATTTGGAGGAATCAAAAACTATAGGTTGTTTATCAAGGTGTTTTTCTATCCTATCTAGTTGTCTTCCTATTGTATTCAAATTTGTATTGGTATAGTTATTTTGGAGAATTATATTTTTAACATTGGTTTTGTCATCATTACTGGGTGTCTTATAAGGAATCGCTTCTACCTTTTGGTTATTGTGATCTAGCCTTATACCCCTAAGTGGTGGATGAGTCGATTGAACTTTCCTATTATCTAACATTTCCCACTCAGGTGCCTTATTTCTAAGGGTAATTGGGCTAACACAATTTCTAAAAGGATAATCAATGGAATTTTTTGAAGCATAAATTTCAAACCAATCAAAAAACAAAATATGAACTTGATTTTGATTTACAAATTCATAAAATTCATTTTGAATTGATTTTCTGGAATCCATAAAATTTTTAAAAAACCATGACCTTTTTTCAATGTTATTTTCTGAATAAAAGTCATCATGAAGAAGTTGTTTGTTGATATTAAATTCTCTTGAAATCACATTCAATTCATTAAAAACATTTTCTGTGACGGCTGAAAACGTTGGGCTTGTAGGCAAGTCCGTTTCAGGAATGTGAGATTGATCATGTTGGTTTTGGGTATTATGGGTCTCCTCAATACCCTAAACTTTTGACCAAAGAAGGACTAGATACCTCCATCCTTGCCATCCTAAGAGATGCTAGATTCACGAACTTTGGCGATTCCCTATTAAGTTCCGTAGAGTCTAGTCTCTGTACAGGTCCAATATCTTTTGAATGTTATCCCAATTTTACTATCTCCTTAAATGATAAAAATATTTTGAAGTCTTTGGTTTTACAAATCAAAACTCACAATTATAGAATGCTTGAAGGGTCAATTCCAGTTGCTTTAATCTATAGAATTCACTATAAGGCCATGATGTCCGCCTTTGCCACTAAGGTAAAATTCCATAGTAAGAAGGGTGAAACCATCCTTCTACAAACAGACTTAACCAAGTCAAACACTGTGATACCCAGATCTATACTTTGGAAGGAAGTTACGCTTCCTAAAGAATGGATATTGGAAGGGGTAAATGAACCTCGACCAGTTAGACCATTAGAGACTCCCAAACCAAACTCCGAGTTGAAACATATAACTCAGTACCAAGATGGGAAAGTTAAACTTTCATTCCATCGACATTCTACCAGTAGTAGATATTCAGATAATTCCTCGGTCTCAGATACCATAGACCTAGGAAGAGTTACTAATTTGCCATCTGTTATAAATTTGCCATACTCAAATATGGCAAGACATTCAACTTCTGAGATTCCCGATTCTATTTTAAGAGGTGTAAATTTCACCTCAGTGATACCCAGGGTAGTTTATGACAATCCTAATAGAGCAGAGAGTTCTAGAACTCAAGCTCGTATTGAGGAGACCCATAATACCCAAAACCAACATGATCAATCTCACATTCCTGAAACGGACTTGCCTACAAGCCCAACGTTTTCAGCCGTCACAGAAAATGTTTTTAATGAATTGAATGTGATTTCAAGAGAATTTAATATCAACAAACAACTTCTTCATGATGACTTTTATTCAGAAAATAACATTGAAAAAAGGTCATGGTTTTTTAAAAATTTTATGGATTCCAGAAAAGCAATTCAAAATGAATTTTATGAATTTGTAAATCAAAATCAAGTTCATATTTTGTTTTTTGATTGGTTTGAAATTTATGCTTCAAAAAATTCCATTGATTATCCTTTTAGAAATTGTGTTAGCCCAATTACCCTTAGAAATAAGGCACCTGAGTGGGAAATGTTAGATAATAGGAAAGTTCAATCGACTCATCCACCACTTAGGGGTATAAGGCTAGATCACAATAACCAAAAGGTAGAAGCGATTCCTTATAAGACACCCAGTAATGATGACAAAACCAATGTTAAAAATATAATTCTCCAAAATAACTATACCAATACAAATTTGAATACAATAGGAAGACAACTAGATAGGATAGAAAAACACCTTGATAAACAACCTATAGTTTTTGATTCCTCCAAACCCATTACCAAACCTAAGATCCAAAATCCCATTTTTAAACCATATCAAATGACAAATCAAAGTTCAAAAAATATCCAAGATAGCAAATCTGAATACATTAAAGCCATTCGTGATCAATTAAGTAGGATGACTCCTACGAGTACCAACTCCAACCAAGATTCCGCTCAAATTATCCCTGATACTCCTCCCCATTCGGCCAGTAAAGTTAATATCATAACTCAAGACTCTGAAACTGAAAGTCTCATTGAACAATTCCAAGAAGTCACTCCTGAAATTAATAAACTTCATTGGTCTAGGATTCCACAAGACCGTTTGCAAATCATCCCTGCCCCTGATATCAATACAGCTAAACCTTTATCTCAATCTTGTTTCAATGCCACCTCTGTCTATGATTGGAACATAGATGGACTCTCTGAGTATGAAATTCTTGGTCTTCTACAACAGATGACCATGGCTGCCAATGCTTATAAGACTCAACCTGGTACCCAGGATAGGACAGTTGCTGAACTCCTCATAGCAGGATTTTCAGGGCAACTGAAAGGTTGGTGGGATTACTATCTCACACAACAACAGCAAGAAGAAATTTTAGATGCCATTAAGATAGATGAAAATGATGAACCAATCTTTGATGATGATGGTGACCCGATTCAAGATGCCGTAGCCACTCTAATTCTTACAATTTCTCTTCATTTCATAGGAGATCCCTCCCATTTAAAAGATAAAAATGCTGAACTTTTATCAAATTTGAAGTGTAAAAAACTTAGCGATTTCCAATGGTACAAAAATACGTTTTTAACTAGAGTAATGCTTAGAGAAGACTCAAATCAACCCTTTTGGAAAGAAAAGTTTTTGGCTGGCTTACCAACCCAATTAGGTGAGAAAGTTAGAAACAAAATTAGAGAAACACATGGACACCAAATTCCTTATAACAAATTCACTTACGGTGAGCTGATTAGTCTAACCCAACAGGAAGGATTAAAAATTTGCCAAGAAATGAAATTACAAAAACATCTAAAATGGGAACTTAAGAAAACTAGGTCCGAATTAGGAACTTTTTGTAATCAGTTTGACATCAACATAAATAAACCCTCAACATCAACTTGCCCAGAAAATTGTAGCAAAAATTCTAGGAGAAATGCTTATAGGAAACCCAAGAAATCCATGAAAAAATATCAAAAGTCCCAAGATGATTATTATAGAAAATCTCACTATAGGAAACCGAGAAAATACAAACAAAAGAAAACTGAAATTAAGAACAAAGAAAATAAATTTAGAGATATTACATGTTATAGATGCCATAGAAAGGGACATACATCGAAATTCTGTAAATTCAATAAAAAATTACATGAACTACAACTAGATGATGAAATAACCAACAAAATCTCCAATCTACTTCTTGATTCCTCTTCCGATACCTCTAGTTCTGATTCTGAAAACCTTTCTTCAATATCCTCTGAAAACAACCAAGACCTTCAATTAGATGAAATCGTTGCAACTAGCTCTACGAGCTCTTTTGAAATTAATGTTTTATCTAGGGAACAAAGTACGACTTTAGATATCATTAACAACATAGGAGACCCAGAACTCAAAAGAGAATTTTTAAATAAACTTTTAAGATCCTTAGACAACCAAGAAGAGAGAAAAGAAGATAAAAAGGTAGAGAAAACTTCCATTTTACCCAATACCAGTAAAGGAGCCTACGATCTCACCAAAATTCTAAATGAAAGGAAAAAACCCATCTTAAATGAAAAAACAAGCATTCAAGAACTACAAAAGGAAATCAAGGAAATAAAATCTGAGCTTAGAGAACTTAAAGAAAAGCAAAGAAAGGATTCTGAATTAATTTCGAAACTTCTTCAAGATACCTCTGATTCTTCTGATTTTCCTGAAGAAACTGAGATTGGTCAAACCTCTTCCCATAAAATTCAAAATGTTCAAAATGTTGAAAAGATTCCAACTGATTTTCTCTTTGTTTTACGGGAAATCACTACCCGAAAATATGTTATCAAAATAACTCTTGTTTTTTCAAAAGATTTCCAAATCGATACCATCGCACTTTTTGACACTGGTGCTGATTTAAATTGTATAAAATCAGGAATTGTTCCAAAAGAGTTTTTAGAGAAAACAAATGAAAGGCTTTCTGCTGCAAATAATTCCAAATTGATTGTTGATTCAAAAACGGAAGCCTCGATTTTAAATAATGATATTCTCCTAAAAACTTGGTTCGTTTCTGTCAGTGCTATTCAACACAGTGTCATTTTGGGAACTCCTTTCATGAATCTGATTACTCCTTATAAGGTGAAAGCAGATTCAATTTCCTCAAGAACAGAAAATGGAAAATTAAATTTTGAATTTATCGAAAAACCTCAAACAAGGAATCTCGATTTAATCAAAGCTTGTTCGATCCATGAAAATTCCTTAAATGTTTTAATCAAAGGGAAAACTTACCATCTTCAATCTCTCCAAAAAGATGTTGTTTTCAAACGGTTTGAAGAACAGATAAATAATCCTTCAATCCAACAGAAAATTTCTGAATTTCAAAACTTGATTGAAAAAGAAATTTGTTCTGATCTTCCAACTGCCTTTTGGGACAGAAAACAACATATTGTTGACTTGCCTTACGAAATTGATTTTGATGAGAAACAAATTCCAACCAAGGCTAGGCCAATTCAAATGAACCAAGAACTTGAGCAATACTGTAGAAAAGAAATTCAGGAATTAGAACAAAAGGGTCTAATTTCAAAATCAAGGTCCCCTTGGAGTTGTGCTGCATTTTATGTCAATAAAAATTCTGAAATAGAGAGAGGAACGCCTAGGTTAGTAATAAATTACAAACCTTTGAATAAGGCGTTGAGATGGATTAGGTACCCTATTCCAAATAAAAAAGATCTTTTGCAAAAACTTCATTCTGCTTATGTTTTTTCGAAATTTCACATGAAATCAGGATTTTGGCAAATTCAAATTTCAAAATCTCATAGGTACAAAACTGCTTTTACTGTTCCTTTTGGTCAGTATGAGTGGAATGTAATGCCTTTTGGTTTGAAAAATGCCCATTCTGAATTCCAAAGAATTATGAATGACATTTTCAATGATTATTCAAAATTCTGTATTGTGTACATCGATGATGTTCTTATCTTTTCAAATTCTATTCAAGGACATTTCAAACACCTTAAAACCTTTTTCTATGTTGTTAAGAAAAATGGTTTGGTTGTGTCGAAATCGAAAATTTCCTTGTTCCAAACTCGCATCAGGTTCTTAGGACACTACATATCCAAAGGAACTATCACACCAATTGAAAGATCCCTTCAATTTGCACAAAAATTTCCCGATAGGATTCTTGATAAAAATCAAGTACAGAGGTTTTTAGGAAGCCTTAATTATGTTCTTGATTTTTGTCCCAATATCAACAGAATGGCTAAGCCATTACATGATAGACTCAAGAAGAATCATGTCCCATGGACTGAAGAGCATACTGCTCTTGTTAGAAAAATCAAACAATAGGTCTTAGAGATTCCTTGTCTTCATCTAGCTGATCCTTCCCTACCTAAGGTTGTAGAAACAGATGCCTCAGACCTAGGTTATGGTGGAATTCTTAAACAAATTTCCGAGGGTAAAGAACACATAGTTCAATACATCTCTGGACATTGGAATGAATGCCAAAGAAATTACTCAACAATTAAAAAAGAAATTTTGAGTATTGTTTTATGTATAAACAAATTTCAAAGTGATTTACTAAATCAAAAATTTCTTTTAAGAATTGATTGCAAAAGTGCAAAAGAAGTTTTACAAAAGGATGTTAAAAACCTTGCATCAAAACAGATTTTTGCACGATGGCAAGCAATTTTAAGCATTTATGATTTTGATATTGAGTTTATAAAAGGAGATACAAATTCCATTCCTGACTTCCTAACCCGTGAATTCCTTCAAAATTCCAGCCATGCCGAAGAAAAATAAAGGAAAAGAAATCACTGGGAGAGATTCCACAATCACTGGGAGAGATTCCAACAAAAATTCTGATGAAGATTCAAAAATAAAAACATGGAGAGATGCCGCTCTAAAGAAAGAATCAACTCTTGAAGATACCAACCAATCAGGTTTGGACCCTAAAATCCAAAAATGGTTGGCAGAAACATTGCAAAATCCCCGGAGCTTCAACAAGCTCTAGTCAAGTATCAGACTCCAAAAGAAGAGATTCCAATTGTTCAAAAACCTGAGAAAGGAGAATCTTCTTCAACAAAAGCCCTTTCTCATGAAATTTCTAAAAATGTTTTAAGTTCCCAAATCTCAACTTCCCAAAAATATTTTCATGATACCCAAAAAACAATCTCCAATTCCAATTTTCAAAATTCCCAAGTGGCTTTCACACATGTTGTCCCTTCTCCAATTCCTTCAACTTTTCCAAGTGATTTTATTGTCAAGAATTCATTTCAAAATGTTCTTTCTGTAGAAAAAGGCTTTTATCATGAAGATCCTCAAGTTTCAATTGAAAAAGCTTTTGGTAAAAATTGGTTTTTCAAATCATGGGACTTAAACAAGACTTCACGATATTATGAAATGATTCTTACTGTCACAAATTCTGCTTCTTTCAAACACTTTTACTGGAAATCTGAACACTCAGACCCAACATATTCCACAGTAAAAATTCACAAGGTTATTTTTCCGATAGACTGGAAACACCCACTGTCTGAACCTGTGTATTTTCCTGTGGAATACAAAGAAGAAGAATTTTATGAGACTCCTTTTAATTACTGGGAATACCAACAGGCCTGGTGGAATGCCCTCGTGATTAATAATGTTGGGAGAAAACATTCTTGGCTTATCTTTTTTGATACCGCTTGTAATCCAGAAAAATTTCCTCTTTGGTTCCAACAATGGTGGGAACATTGGGGTTGCATTGAGCAAATCCTCCAAGACAGAATTCTTACTTGTTATAAAAAATTTAAGGCGGGTTACAAACCCAGTGAGGAGGAAAAAAGGTTCTCTCCCTTGGCTTTATTTTGCATGAAATTTTACTTTGCTTGGGTAGGTGCTTCGAAGGTACAATATGCAGAAAATTATAGAAATTCACTGATTCAAAGGAGATTTCTAGTAAGATGGTGGGACAAATTCAAGATTCCTCCTAGTCTCACTGTTGAGAAAATGGATATATGGTTGAAAAATCCTACTAGAAAATCTGGAGAAATACAGTTCACTGAGAATCGATTCCTTCCACTTTCCAAACAAATACCTGAAAAAACCATTTCTTTGGGACAAGCACAATTTTTGGCCGAGAAATCCCACTTAGCCTCAAAATTAGCTGCAGCAAAAACCCCTGAAGAGATGACTGCTTTGTTCAGAAAATACCTTCCCCAATCCCAGTCAGACTCGGACCAGGATGAACCAGCAATTAACTTGAGTGATAATGATTCCGACTATGATCACTTTAGCATGTTTGGTAATTCTGGTTTCTAAAAAAAAAAAAAGATCCCGCTAAGTTACCTTAAATGGTACTTAGGCAAAACTTAAGGGACAATTACTCCCCAAAATCCAAATTTTGAAGATTGCAGATTTTGAAGATTCCAAAGATTGAAGATTTTTGAAGATTTTTGAAGATTCCAGAAAACTGTGTTCCAATGAAATTATTTGAAGATTCCAACACGTGACCACTGACAATTTTGCAGACAGACATTGCAGCTGGCATGTGGATATACTGTACCAGTACTAGTCACAAAGACAAAATTGCCCTTGGTTACTATTCATGATTCCAAAAATACCCCTGGTTACTATTTATGATTCCAAAAATGCCCTTTGGTGTGCCTATATAAGGAGGTACCCTCCAACACTACATCCATCCATTTTCATACATCCATTTTCAAGCATTCATTCTACTCTCCATACACCTTCTCTCTCCTTCCAACACTCTCTCTCTTCTCTCCATCATCTCTTCCACTTCCATCCCTACCTTCTACCTTCATCCATATACACCACCTTCCTCCTTCATCCATATACACCACCTTCCTCCTTCATCCATATACACCACATTTTCCACCCCAAACTTTAAATTTCTCTCTTGTAATCAATTTCAAGAATAATTTGTAATTCCTTTTACGAAGGAAGTTGTATCTCCAGTTTTTGATTCCAAATTTGTAAGTTTTTGATGGTTGGCTACGCCACCTACTTTTAATAAATTTCATATTTCAAGTTTATTTATCTAGATCCTTTCAAATTTTGTGGGATCCCTTACAAAAGTATGCAAGCTTATGGTCTATGATCATAAGTAGACAGAAACTGGGGGACGCTCAAGTTTGAAAGTTACTATTTTGTTTATTTCATTTTCTTACCTATATATATATATATATATATATATATTTATCTATTAGTATTATATTAAATATATATACATATATTATATTATATATATATATATATTATATATATATTATATTATATATTATATATTATATATATACATATATATCTATATTTATATTTCATTTCAATATTCTCATCATCATTTTTGTCTTTTGCTGTTTTTTCTTCATATTCCCATTATTATCTTTGTTTTTTCTATTTATTGGTTTTTAGAATATAGTCTATTAATATTTCCGTGTTGTTTATTAGACCCCTTGGATCCGTGAGCGTGTCTGGTATCAGAGCGTGTTTATATATATAACTTGTCATTCTAACTATTGTACTCAATAGCGTGTTTAACAAAGTCACACAAAAACTACTCCAGTTAAGTGGCCTAGTGTTTTCAAAGTGTCCTGATAGTTTTTTGAACTTGTATAAAATGTTCAGTTAGCATCCTAAACTTACGTAAAATATAATCAATTTATCACTCGGTTGTAAAAAAAGTTAGTTAAATGCGGAAAATGTATTTCACGTGTTTTAGAAAAAGTAAAACGATCAAGATCGGGGTATACTATTCTAATATCAGAAAAGACATGTTTTATCGTTGAAAGTAAGAATTTCCTTTTTAATCTATTATGTGAAATATGTTATAACATTTTAAGACGCATGCAATATATATTCCACATTTAACTTGATATGCTAAGCCTATATCAATTGAACACTACATTTGTTTAAAAAGATTGATTGGCTCCTGAATTCATATGGTGTATCATTAGTTCTTAATATACTTAAAGTGTTATGATTAAGTCTTAAATTTATAAAAAAATATACTATAAAAATATACAGAATAGAAATTTAATTTATTTTAAAGATTTAATTACGAATTATGTCTTTATTTTGTTTTTAAATTTAGATAAATTACCGTGTATATTATTTAAAACAAATTTAAGAGGTAAATTGATTATTGTAAACAAGTTTAGAAAATTAATAGATGACTTTAAATGGGCTAATCCTCAAATAGGGGTTAATTGTGTAAATAATTATACATGTAGATTTAGTTAGAAAAATATTCTATACAAGGGGCTGTTTTTAACTATAGTTATAAATAATCATTACAAATACTCTAATGATTTATATATATATAACATTTATTATATTAAACAAAATAATATTTTTTTATATATTTTTATTACAAAAGTTCATTAAAACTTTTATTTTAAAGATTTAAAATTAGTTTTTTTAATAAATTTATTAAAAAATAAATAAAATTATGAAATTAATTTAAATATCAACAAACACATTCCTTTATGAATAATCATGTTCTTCATAAATAGTCGTGTCAGTTCGTGAACAATCATGTTTTTTTATGAATAATTGTGTTTGTCCGTGAATATCATATTCGTTCGTGAACAGACATGTCATTTCGAGTCCTATTTATACAGAATGGAACTGTCAAATTCAAGGACTATAAAGATAAAAATACTCTCTAAAATTTTCTGTTCTGTTTTCCTACTCTGATGGTAACGAATTTGCATACAGTAAGAGTTCATTTCCGCAATCTGTTGTATCATGGGAGACGATTATCAATAGCGATAAAATCTGTCTTAATGAGACTGTTAATACAGTCTAAACTCATTTTGAGCCAATATAGAGATATTACCATCCGTATCAAATAGTAACAGTTTCTGATTTTATAATAGATTGAAAACTTAACTAATGATTTTTGTTTAACTTAAAGACCTAATTGATGATTTTGATAGTTTAAGGTTTTAATTGACTTTAAAATTTTAATTTTGAGTTCAAATTAGTGTTATGCCTAATAATTTATTAAAAAATAAAAATAAAAATAAAAACTAATTTCTAATTCTTAAAATAATTTTGTAATGAATATTTATAATAAATGGATATGGTGCAAAAATACCCTAACGGTTACAGTCGGGAGCAAATTTATCTCTATCATTTAAAATGGTGCAATGTTACCCTAACGTTGGCAGTTAAGAACAATTTACCCCTAACGTTGATAACTTGGATCAATTTGAGAAATAATCCATCAAACTGTTTTCTCGGTTATGAATATTGTTATCTACACGTTACATATGCGCCAGTTTATCACTAATTAGTAACAGATCACAAACATATGATTAGATTTGTAAAAAATAAAAAACATATTGTATTTTGCACGAGTTGGATAATTTTTTTAAAATATTTTTCCAACTTATCAACGTTAGAGGCAAAATTACTCTTGGCTGGCAATATTAGAGATAAAATTGTATGATTTTAAATATTAGAAATAAAATTGCTCCTATCTATAAACATTAGACATATTTTTACACCTTATCTTTATAATAAATTATTTACATAAAAATTATTTAATATAAAAATTTATTTATGTAAATAATAAATATTAATTATTTTATATACCTAAAAACTATATCTATTTTATAAAAAGTATTTTTTTTTTTTAAATAAGAGTTCGCAGTGGCTTGAGGGAAGCCACCACCAACGTTGCAGGAATCCATAACGTTGCAGGAATCTAATGGATTCCTGCAACCATTTATTCCATTACAGCGTCTTTGCCGCCATAATGAATAAATGAATAAAAGTTTTTTATTCATTACGGTGCATTGAGCACCGTAATGAAGGCTATTTTTAACCATGAGTTAAAAATAGCCAAGGAAATAATTCCTAATCATTCCTAGATTAGAAATTATATCCTCAGACTCTAAGGGGTTTAATCCACTCTAAATATAATCACGTGATTCAATAGGTTATTTAAGAAAATTAATGCTAATGAAATAATATAAAAATTAAGAGACCAATCAAAAAATTTGAACAGGTTCAGGGCATTTAATGTATTTAGGTAATAAAAGAAGTGCGAAATTCTAATTATAATTGAAAAAAGATAGTGAAAGAAAAGGAAAATGGTTTGTGCTAATCTGACTAGGATCGGGCAAGCGAAGATAAGAACAGCACTGTTTAACGAGAAATTATAGCTGTTTATCTCTAGAAACAATGACACGTCACCACCGTCATAACAGAAGATAAAATTGGATATTATAAAATCCCTTTTCCCCTCTCTCTCCTCTATAAATATACAACTCTACGCCATTTTTGCACAGTCTACCTTATCCCTTCCTTTATCTTCCATTTTTTTTATATATATATTTTTTTCCTATCCCTTGTTTTGTTTTTGAGCCCACTGTTTTCAGATTTTATTTATTTATTTCAAGAATTGGATTTTGTAAGCGTCAATTGAGATGGCTTGTGCTTCTGTTGGTATGATTGGAGGAAATGGTTGCGCTGGTTCTTCGACGTCTTGGTTTCAGATGAAGAATCGGAAGAAGAAGAATAATAATCTGGTGAAAGACGGAGTCAAGTTTTTCTGTGTTTCTTCTTCGTCTTCACCTTCTTATGTGGCGGATCCTTACAAGACTCTCAGGATCCAGCCTGGTGCATCTGAATCTGAGGTCAAAAAAGCCTTCAGGCAGCTTGCTTTGCAGGTTTCATCTTCTCTTCCGTTTTTCTGCTTCTTTTCTGTTAATTAATGGTGATTGATTTTGGTATTTTGTTTTTTCTCCAGTATCATCCCGATGTCTGCAGAGGAAACAATTGTGGCGTGCAATTTACCCGGATTAACGAAGCCTATGATGTAAGTACCAATTCTTCCCTCTCTCTCTCTCTCCTATTTTTGTGTATTTTATTTTGGAACTTTTATTGGAGGAATGGATTTAGTTTTAATGTAGAATAGTGTACGGCGTTGATCGGGGAAGAAGGGATTTAGTTTCCATATACGTGCGATTAGTCTTCAAAATTTCAAATAGTGGTCACCGGCGTCTTTTGGGGAAAACGAATCTGGATAGTGTGTACATAACAGTGCGATCAGAGTTTGCAATTTGATATTCTGGCCAATCTGATAACCAACAATTAATTTTGATGATAGAATTAATGGGATTTAATTGCATAATTGTATGAATCGGAACAGTGGTTCTTGTTTGAAGGACAACACAAATAAATATTGAAGATGTTTAGTAGAATCCATTCCATTGTGATTGCAAACAATAAAAGCATTGATGGAAGCAATAATTAATTTCGATATATGGCCCATGAATGCCCTTTTAGGTCCACCTATTAAATAATAATTAATTTTGGGGTTGAAAATGCAGGTAGTGATGAGTAACTTGAGAGGGGAAGCAGATGAATCACAAATGTTGCAGTCATATGAAGCATGTGATGAAGGGATAGATGAGCCATTGAGAGGAATGGACGACCCAGATTGGGACATGTGGGAAGAGTGGATGGGATGGGAAGGAGCTGGGATTCGTGACTATACTTCTCATATTAATCCTTACATTTAAGATCTTTAAAAACATATATAATTGTAAATAAAATAAATTATGTAAATGTAAATTAATTGAGAGCTGAAAACCCACCCACAGAATCTCAACCCTATTATATAAACAGGGCTTGATGTATATAGCAAATGTGGGTTCAAGTGGTTCCTCCTTCCTTGTATATCATTTTCTCTTGAGCCAAATGACTATTATATCCTTTTAATATCAAAGTTTTATTAACTTGAAACGATATTGATACCACTCAGACATAAACCATGTCTGAACATTTAGAGGCGATAAAATATAGTTTTAAATCTTGTAATAAATAAATACAATTAGAAATAATATCAACTAAATACGAATGATCTTCATTCTAAACTATTTGAATTGTTTTGACTATGATGGGATAATTTAATTGAATTTGAATTTTTTTACTGAGTGATACAGTTTAATTCAACTTAAAACTTTTTTGATAGCTATGACATCGGCTGGTTGAGGACTGAGATTTGTTTGGAAAACTTCCATCTTAGCTAGAATGTATTTTTCAGAGCGATTACTTGATGATGTCATAGAAGCAACTTGTCAAAAGACAAGACAATATCAAACTTATCTGATAATAAGATCCATGTCTGTTGAACAACATCGGAGATAAAAGAACTCTAAATTGTCATTTTAATCAGCATTATTTAACTCATCTTCTTCTCTATTGGACAATCCTCTATTTTTCTTCTATCTTCATGGTGCTTCTTACGCAACATCAATTTATTATCCTTTTAACTTAATTAAACAAATATTAAGGTAACTAGATTTACGTCCGTGCAATATATGGATTACATGATTTTACTATATTAGACCATATAATTTTAACATGAAATATTAAATTAAGTTATAAACATATGGATGTCATTTATTATGTAGTCAGATGTCGAAGATATGTTTTACTAATTGTTTAGTTGTTCACTTTAATCCAAATTAAAGTTTAAGTATCAACACAGTCATGAAGTTAATAATATTTAGCAAATTAGTCTGAATATTATAAATTTTTTGGTATTAAAATTGATTGTATTTAGATTAGACCTGTTCATAGATCCGTTGCTCCGCCTAAGCCCGTCTTATATGGGTTAGGCTTGGATACATATATTCGTCATTTGGTGCAGTTCGGTCTGAACCCAAACAAACCTGCACATAAAATGGGTTGGATTTGGGATTTGTTTAAAAACCCGAGTTAATCCGGTCTGGCCCGCCTTTATATATATATATTAACTAACAGTTAATAATTGTTAAAACTAAAATTGAATACAGATTTAAAGTTAAACACTACAATTGACCAGTACAATTGCATACAAATTTAAGTTTGTGACTGAGCTCTCTTTCACCTCGCATTCAGGGACTTTTTTTAACACTAATTTATTAATTTTTAGTTGGATTTTTTTTATAGTTATAGTTAATTTGATTTTTAATTTATATATTAGTTCGACGGGTTGGGCTGGGCTGGGCTTGAGAATTAGAATCTTTAATCCAGTCCAGTCCGGTCCGAGTTCGATGTGAATATAATTCGGACTGGGCTGGGCTTGGACAAAGCAAAATATATGTCAAGTCCGATTAGGTCAGGTCCGAATCTGGTTCGGTCCAGCCCATGAACAAGTCTAATTTAGACGATATTGTCAAATATTACCAACTTATTAATGAGTTGATACCTAAACTTCGATTTAGACTAAATTGAACCTGACAGTCAACTTTAAATGCTAAATTAACCCTCATTTCAGTTATAATTGGAAAAAAAACAAAGAAATTCGTTTGTATTTTCATGCGTATCTAATAAAATGGGCATAATAAATTATTCTTTTTTTAATTGAAATACGGACCTAGCCTAACGGAAATCCCAACCAGGTTAGCACCCCCGAAAAGACAAATATCCAAGATATATATAGTTTAGTAATTCAATATTTAAAATAAATGAAAAAAAACATATTTTTATCCTCATCTACTCCAATTATAATATAAAATTTAAATTACCTTTAAAAAAATAAAAAATAATAGCTTTACCTTTGAAAACAAAAAAACTCATTTTTATCTGTTAGATACGTAAATAATCCTATTATTTAGAAAAATCCTATTATTTAGGATTATTTACATATCTAACATTATCTTCATATATATTTAATTAAATGGACATAAAATTATACATCTAGTAATTTGAAATTTGGAACAATAAAAAAAAAATCTCTTTTTATTCTCATCAGTAACAATTATAATTTGAAAAATTCACTTAAGAACTCAAACTCAAGGTAATCCAACCTAATCCAATGTTTAAAAAATTAATGGCTTTATAAAATTAAAAAGTCAAAATAGTAGTATTAACAACTAATTGTAAGAGAAGAAAAAATGCATATTTTTGTCGGTGGAAATCAATGAGAAAAGAAAAGGAAAAGAAAAATGAAGATGAAGATGAAGATGAAGATGAAGATGAAGGAATGAGTTTTTACCAAGCCATGTAATAGGATCTTAGGGTGATGGATAAAAATAGGGTCACCTCCACATGACCTTTAGCCGTCCATTTCTCTTGCAATAAAACAAAATTAAACTAATATTATTGGGTAATTCAAGATTATATCGTTTTCATGCTTTCAAGTTAATTAAGAGATTCAAATGTACAAAATAAATAGCAAAAGAACTAAAATAATATGTTGGACAAAGCTGAATTTAGAGTTGAATTCAAACAAAGAAACTGAACTTGCATATGAGGATTATCAAATGATTTTGTGTCATGAATAATAAAATGAAATGAAACCTATATTTAAGAAACTACAAAGATTTGCAGTAATAAATTAAATGTTGCAGAACCCAACAATTTTTTTTTTCATTTACACCATAATTTAATTCCAGAAATAAGTAAAAAATCACTCTTATACTTCATAACATTTGCCAATATCTTATTCTGAAAATCGTTCATGTGATGCAAATAGACACAAAGTTGGCTACCAATCTAAAGTTGCACATATAAATTATCATATCTTATACAACAATAATAACGCACGAAAAAACCATTAAAAAGCTCTCTTTTAATCTCTGATTTGCAATTGTTGTGAATGCGATTTCTTTTGATGTGTTAAAATAGTCTATCTATGCAATTTATTTTCTTAAATGCTAAATAATATGAGAACTCAAGTAAGATATTGTTCATTCATATCTCTATCCCTGACTCAACTACATTAAAATCTATTATCGAATCCAACTCGAATTCTCCTCTAATTACTATAGGAAACTATAGTTTAATACTCTTGTTAGAGCCACAACTTGCCAATAAAATAAAACCTCATAAACCATGCTCAGTTATTGGTGGATGCGGTGGTCATTGATTTTTTTTTTCTCTTTTTCATTTTCATCTAAACTCCGCCTGTGAGGGTCACTTGGTGGCCTTTACAGCCGGTCCCAAGCCCGGGCAAAGGAGGAGGGTTGCGGTAGGTTTGTGGCGGTCAGCGTAAAACTTAGCCACATCTTATGACATGAACCACAATATAAATATCGTGGGGGCGTTCCCTACTCAGCGACGTGCTGCACTTCCTAGACCCGGGTGTAGTGATAAATGTGCAAGGGTTGCTAGGTCGTCGCCCCGAAGCGGTGCGCCACCCCAGGACCCGGGGGTGGTGTCAAATATGCAAGGGTTGCGGGTAAATAAGCTAGTCCACGGTAATGGTAGGGGTATGGGTAAGGGTAGTAGGTTACACTTTGGGACATGGAACATAGGTTCTTTGACAGGAAGATTAGTTGAAATTGTAGATGTTATGAAGAGGAGGAGAATAAATATAATGTGCCTACAAGAAACCAAGTGGGTTGGAGCCAAAGCTAGAGAGATAGCTCCTTGGGGTTATAAGCTTTGGTACTCAAGAAAGGATAAGGGTAGAAATGGAGTAGGTATTCTTATTGATCGGGAGTATATTGATGATGTAGTAGCAGTGTCTAGGAAGAGCGATAGAATTATGAGTGTTAAGCTAGTGATATGGGATGAGGTTGTGAATGTCATCAGTGCATATGCACCACAAATAGGATTAGATGTCTCTATAAGACAAGCTTTTTGGGAGGACTTAGAGGAAGTGGTGCAACAGGTTCCCAGGAATGAAAAGATTGTACTGGGGGGTGATCTCAATGGACACGTGGATTCTAGGCGAGATGGGTTTGAGAGTGTTCATGGAGGATATGATTTTGGAGATAAGAATGAAGCAGGAAATGATATTTTGGAATTCGCATCAGTCTATGACTTGAGTATCATGAACACATGGTTTATGAAGAGAACATCCCACTTAGTGACTTATAGGAGTGGCGATAATGCGAGCCAAATTGACTTCTTCTTAGTAAGGAGTGCTTGGAGAAAGAGTTATATTGATTGTAAGGTGATCCCTGGTGAGAGTACGACAACCCAACATAGAGTAGTGGTGCTTGATTTTCGAAGTAAGAAATGTATAAGAAAACGAACACCACAAGTGGAGACTAAGATTAAGTGGTGGAAATTGCAAGGGGAGAATCAACAAAAATTTGTGGATGAGATGACCAAAAAAGATATTTGGACTTGTAATATGGATTTAGATATAGATTCGATATGGACTAAGATGGAGCATAGTATAAGGGAAGTAGCGAAGGAAGTTCTAAGGGAATCTAAAGGTAGCATGCCACCGGGTAAGGACACATCTTGGTGGACAGAAGAAGTACGACAAGCAGTAAAGAGTAATCGAGAATCCTATAAAATATTGGGGAAATATAGGAGTGATGAGAACTATGAAAAATACAAAGAGGCTAAAAGGGAAGTAAATAAGGTCATACGAGATGCTAGAGCAAAGGTGAATCAGGATCTGTATACAAGATTGGATACGAAAGAAGGGGAAAGAGACATATATAGAATTGCTCGGACGAGAGATAGGAAGACGTGAGATCTCGGAAAAGTTAAATGTGTGAAGGATGTGGACCAGAAAGTCCTAATTGGAGATAAGGATATCAAAGAACGATGGAGGTCCTATTTTGATGACTTATTTAATGGAGATCGCAGACAAGATGTTGGAGATATAAGTATCTATCACGATATGATAAATCATGAATGCTTGCGGAGAATTCAAAAGGGTGAAGTCAAAATGGCATTAAATAAGATGAGGTTGAAGAAAGCTGTAGGACCTAATGGCATCCCTATTGAGATTTGGAGATGTTTGGGAGAAAGAGGAATCGAATGGTTGACGACGTTCTTCAACAAAATTTGGAGAAACAATAAGATGCCATCAGAATGGAGGAAAAGTATCTTAATCCCTTTGTATAAGAACAAAGATGATGTCCAAGATTGTGCCAACTATCGGGGAATCAAATTAATGAGTCACACTATGAAACTTTGGGAGCGAGTGATCGAACAAATGCTAAGGAGGACGGTGAAGATCTCGGAAAACCAGTTTGGCTTTATGCCGGGAAGATCAACTATGGAAGCCATCCATCTAATGAGACAATTAATGAAGCACTATCGAAATAAGAAGAAAGACTTGCATATGGTTTTCATTAACTTGGAGAAAGCATATGATAAGGTACCAAGAGAAGTACTTTGGTGGGCCTTGATAAGGAAAGACATTTCGCGGAAATATATTGACATCATAAAGGACATGTATGAGGGAGCATGCACGAGTGTACGTACCAGTGTTGGGAAGACTGAAGAGTTCCCTATTACGATTGGAGTGCATCAAGGTTCCGCACTAAGCCCATTTCTTTTTGCCATCGTTATGGATGAACTAACAAGTTCACTTCAAGATGGTATACCATGGTGCATGTTGTTTGCAGATGATATTGTGTTGGTTGATGAGACGAAAGAAGGAGTGGAGAGGAAGTTGGAACTATGGAGACAAACTCTAGAATCTAGAGGCTTTAAGTTGAGCCGAAGTAAGACATAATATTTGGAGTGTAAGTTTAGCGGCCATAGGAGTAGGGAGGCAGAGACAATCACCCTAGATGGGAGAGCTGTTCAGAACTCGGATTGCCTCCGGTATTTAGGATCTATTATCCAAACGGATGGAGAAGTAGATGGAGATGTTGCTCATATGATTAAATCTAGTTGGTCGAAGTGGAAGAGTGCTACGGGTTTCCTTTGTGACCCCGACATGCCTAATAGATTGAAGGGAAAATTCTACCGCACGGCAATCAGACCATCATTGTTATATGGTACGGAGTGTTGGGCAGTGAAACACTGTCACATCCATAAGATGTCGGTGGCGGAGATGCGTATGTTGAGATGGATGTGTGGTCATACGAGAAAGGATCGGGTGAGTAATGAAATAATTAGGACAAAAGTAGGGGTTACATCTATTGAGAATAAAATGAGAGAAAACCGACTAAGGTGGTTTGGCATGTGAGGCGTAGAGCGCTTGATGCGCCGGTTAGGAGGACCGAAGAGTGGCAAAGGGATGTAGTGGTGAGGGGTAGGGGAAGACCTAAGCAAACTTGAAGGAGGGTGATCGAGAGTGATATGAGTTTACTGGGAATTGAGGAAAATATGGTAGTGGATAGGGCGGAGTGGAAGGAGCGAATTTGTGTCGTTGACACGATTTGATTTCACGGTTTTATATGATGGTTCATGTTAGCCGACCCTGAATCATTTCAGGACTAAGACTTTGATGTTGTTGTTTTTCATTTTCATCTAACTTCAAATAATAATAACTTAATAAAAAAAAAAACTTCAAATAATAATTTAAAAACTGTGGAATATTAAGTTATAATAACGACCAACAACATCAAGTTACCTTCACACAATCCCGTTGATGAAATTTGCCCCTAAAATATAGACGCAAACACATCATTTATGCTTCAACAAAACAGAAAATGCAAAACTACAAATAACTTTAGATTACTTTCCCTTGTAGCCCGGGCAATCCTGCCGCTAAAATTGCATCCTGAAAACATCATTTATTAAGCCTACACAAATAGCACAAAATGAAAAACATGAAATGATCTTGCAATATTAAACCTACGCAAATAGCACAAAATATTCAACGTTTTAATACACATCCGAATAAAACCAACCATACTCCATGTAATTATTTGAGTTATTAGAGTTATAGTTAAAGTAATAATTTCCTCCAAGGCTAGATAACAAAATTGATTTTATCACTTTCTTCTTAGCTTCTGCCTCCCCGCTTTCACCATTGAACTTATCACCTTCTTCAAATCAATCATTTGTGTTCTAAAATTAATCTGAAAAAATAACTCCTTTTAGAAACATAACATTTAGATGAAATCTACTTTTAAAAATCCTTAAAACAACATACCTGTCTTTTTTTTTTTTTTTAATCAAGAACCCCTGCTCCACCGGATGCTCAAATTTGCATATAGTGCTGCAATAAAATGAAATCTATTTAATTAGTATTCTGGTTTTGGTGTGAAAAGTATAATCATAAATGTTAATTTGGGTGAAAATTTCATACATTACGCATCCATTTAGCAGATGGAGATTGAGATGGGTTAACATCGATTAAGCAACAGAGTGAAGAAATCCTCAATTCAACTAAAAAGAGAGAGAGCAGCAGCAAGCAAGAGAGAAAAAAGACTTATCATAGCTCAAATTTGTAAATGAAAATTGTTGCTTGTTTGTGTGGAATTAAAATAGGTATTGATGTTAAACTCTAAGTGGTTATATTCATCATTATTCAAATTAAAATATTAAGTTATTATAAATTTAGTTACCTTCTTTGCAATTAAAAATACATTAAATAATTCCTACCAAAAAAATACATTAAATAATATTATTATTTTACTACTAGTATTTTTTATTAGAAAAATTACTAGTATTATTTTTCAAATTTACATTGATGTAAAGCTTAATTAAATACATATATATAATTTAATGAATGATAGAAGGATAATTTTTTTATTTTATTTAAAATTTAATAGTTAATTATTAAATTTATGGATGAAGGAATAAAATAATTACTTTTGTGAAAATCGAAAAATTCTATAATGTATTTTTCAAAATACAAAAGTTGATTAGTGTAATACATAAATTGAGGGGCTAATGAATTATTTACCCATTATTTACTTTTCATTGCAATCATTTAAGATCTATAAAAAGAATATAACAATAAAATTTTCTTTTTTCTCCATATGTAAAAGACCCTTTTATTTCATAAAAAAAAACCCCTTTATCAACTAAATTATCAAGTTTCTTTTTTTTTTTTTTTTTTTTTATAATAATACTAATATTTCATTAAGTAGTAAAATTGCAAGTACAAGATGAGACCAATAAGGCATAAAACCGCACATACATATAGGCTAAGCCTAATACATAGTCCACTAGAGCAAGAAAATGACTATTAAAAGCAAAAAGGGTCATCAAAGGCACATCGAACATAAACAACAGTTGAAACATATATTTATCATAGCTCCAAATGCGCTGTAAAGCAACTGTAGACCAATCTTCAACATTTGAACCATTCTGAACCTTCGGATCTAAGTCCTTTCTTATGCAACCACGTAGATCCAGTGATCTACGGATAAGATCTACAGTTTCTGCCCTTGCTAAAACAGAAAAAGTTACAAAAATAAAGATTGTAGCCACCAGATGCAATTCCAACAGATCTAGAGATCTGATAAGATATAGGATCCAACAAACAAGACCAACACAAACAAAAGGAAAAACAACTACAACGACGAAAAACAAAGAAAAAATAAAACGGTAGGAGGAGGAAGAAGGAAGACAAGCTTCCTTCTTCCTCCTCAACTAGCCTGCAGCAAAAGGAAGAGAGCTAATGGAAGATCGGTAGGTTGGGCTGGGGCAAAGAAGAAAAAAGAAAAAAGAAGAAAGAAAAAGAAAGAAGAAAGAAGAAAGAAGAAAGAAGAAAGCGGTGGGAGGCGGCAATAGGAGGCGGTGGTGTATGTAAATCCTAGAGAGAAGACAGCGTTGGTCCTTTATAACGTGACAAGTTAGTTCCAAGGGGGGGGATATGAACTATTTAAAATTTTTGTCCGTTAAGGCTGACTTCTTTTCGTATGAAAAGGATTACACAGCTTTCACTAAGTAGATTCAAGACACAAGCTTAGTCAACTTGTGACTAAGTCTGCTTCTTTACTTGAGTCAGGAAATAGTACTTAGAGTCTATTCCTGAACTCAGCTTCTTAGTAAACTTAACTCAGCGTGAGCTCTTTACTTAGTCAGTTTTTCACAGCAAGCAATATATATTAAAGGAGTTTAAGGGTTAGAAAGATATTACTCAGCAGACTTATCCTGGTTCGGCCTCTCCACCTACGTCCAGTCCCCGGAACTCGTTCCGAGCTTTTTGAATTCTCTACTGAGCTCTTTAAAGGTAGAGCACGAAACCTTTTACAAATAGAAGCTGAGTATAACAAGAGTACCTTCCTCTATACCTCTACTCACTCCTATATCTACGCTGAGTACTATAACCGAGTACTCAGCCTCTCATTTCTATTCTTCTAGAAATGATAAAGTGTTTGTCCTAAACAACGATTGCTAAGACACTTTAGATGATTGGAAATCACTCTAGACTTTTACACAATAATATGGAAATTGGTGTAAGGTAATTGCTTTGCTTTTCTCACAGAATCTTCGAGTATGGATTTGGTCAGCGTTTCGACTACTTGAAGTTCTGCATCGATTGAAGCAAATGGATGGCCTTTATATAGTGACACTTGAGGCACCTGGTCATTTCCAATTTCGAAATAACCGTTGGAGGGAAACGGCTTCCTGTCGTTGTCACTCTGGGCGTGCTCAGTGTCGTTGGCCACTAGAATTCTTGCATCTTCTGTCTTTGTCAGTCTTCGGCAGAATGTTTCGCTATTTAAGGAAAAGTCTACGAGACAGCTTTCTGCGCCTTCCGAACTTTTCCCAAAGTAGAAATACTTTGTCAAGAAGTTGAACATTTCCTGCCGCTGTCCAGACTGCTTTGTCGTCCAACTCAGCAGCTTCTTCTTGAAGCTTTTACCGCGAAGGCTTCTCGATCCTTCTCTTGCTGAGTTGTCGTTTTAGTTGATACGACTTCGTTTTGAAATTTTGAGCCGAACGGTCTTGATGTGTTGACTTGGGCTTGACTTCCACTTTATGGGCCTTTGGGCTTCTTAATCTCAATGTTCTTATACACAATTAAACTCAACATTGAACAAACACATTAGTGTAATAAATCAAAGCATATTAAATTTAATGTGTTAGAATATTTTTAGCATCACTTGAATAATTTTGTCAAATCAAAATCATGTAGAAAGGTGTTTCAACAAACTCCCCCATTTTGATGTTGGCAAAAATATTCAGTCGAAGAACTCAGTGTTGAGCTCCCCCATGATAGTTGACCTTACTTTATCAAATAACTCCCCCGTAAGGGTTGAGCCACTGACTTAGTTTTACTCAAAACATTTCAAGGTTTAGTTGAGTAAGTCTAAGGCCAGTTTTCAGAGATAGGCCAACTCATGGAACATATTCTATTTAACTCAGTTTTACGCGGAAGGTTTAAATATCAGAGAGCGCTGAGTAAGCTTTGTTCAATGAGTTTTAGTTAAGTGGACATATAAGAAGTGGTCAACATGTGTGATCAACACAACAGACATATCATCAATTAATATAGACAGTGTAGCATATTTGATTTAATGAAGATGCGTTTTAACAAATTATATCAATCACTTAAATAAGCATCACACAAGAGTAGTCAGTATAAAAGAGATAGAGATGCATATAATTTGTTTTGATTTTAAAGTCACCACAATACAAAAAGAAAACAGATATAAGGGTTCAAAACAAAAGCTATCCTAGACAATACAAGTTAAGCTACTTTTGTTTGCCATTTCCCTTGTGTTGCTGACTAACTGAAGCTTGCTGAGTTCTTGGGGCTTGTTCTTTCTCCCCTGTTTTGCCATCATCAGGTTTGGGAATGAAGGTGGAGTCAATTGCAGCTTGAGTGAGGCGCTGAGAGAATGCCTTCAGCTTTCTCGTGCTTTCATTCATTCCGTCGAAAATAGGAACACCATCATCCACAATGGATCGAGGAATTCTGATTGATGCAGCACTCAGCATGCTTAAGACAGCGGCTTGAGACTTGCCAATCCAGTGCATGTTTTCAGTGAGCATGACAAAGGCTTGATGAAACATCTTTAGCAAAGAGGAGTCATAATACTCACGCTAAGCGTTGATTTCGCGCACATTGCTAAAGGTTGCTCGAGAATACTTCAGAATCTCGTTGGTTTTAAGCTCGTCAGTTGCCATCTCTTGTCTGTTTAAGTTTAGCAGACGTACAGCTTCGCTAATTTGCTCAATGGAGCACTGAGAGGAAGTGGAAAGCTGGTGATTTGTTTTCTCTTGCTCGGTGTGAAGCTGGATGAAGAGATGTTGTACTTCGACAGAAGTGGCATATGCTGAGTTCGCAGCTGATAATTGATGAATCTCCCCTTGTAATGAGTTCAGATGGTTAACCATGGTCAGCTGGAGTTTGGCCAGCTTTGTTAGAGAGTCCTGCCTGGGCTGTTGAGATTGTAGTGTAGTCATGACACTCAGAAGATCCTTCATACCTTTGATCTCCATAAGAAGCTGAGTGACAGACGAAAATGGAGTTGTCTCAACAGTGGTAGATTCAGCGGCATTGGCACTTTGTTGATGGAGGTCCTAGATAAGAGCATGAGTTGAGTCAACAATTCTTCGACCAGACTCAGAGGCAATGAGATAGCTAAAGGATCCATCTTGTGTTGGTCCGGATGCCGGAGGTGGAGTAGAACTGGATAAGGGCAGTGTTTGGTTCTGCTCGTTATTTGAAGGCCCAGCATTGTCAGCGGCTGGCCTGGAATTTGGATTTTCAGTTGAAACTGACTGAATTTGAGTATGCTCATTTAGATGGGGAAGTGGAAGATCAGCAGAAGGAGTAGCTTGCTTAGTGTCAGGCTGAAGCTGACTAGGGGATGGAAGGTTAGGAAGTTCAGTGTCCACCTGAGCAGGAAATTCCTTATCTTTCTCAACAGTTTATGGAGCGGAATCTTCGAGCACTTGCTCGACATTACTTGGGTTGGCAGAAGCATTTAAGTCGGCATGTTCCTTTGGAGAAACAGAGGCTTGATTTTCTAGTTGCCCTTGTTGAGACACAGGTGGGTTAGAGAAGTACTTAAGTTGGACATCTGTAAGATCGGGAATCTCATCCCTCAGCGGTGAGTCACCCATGAGGTCAATGACGGGTGGTTTGAAGGCTTGCTTCTTTCTCAGTCTCCTAAGCTTTGGAGGAGTGGGGTCACACAGAATAGACTCAATGGAGTCAGTGGGTGAGGCATCTCTTTGAACAGCAGGAGCATTTTCTTGGTGCTCGGTTTCTTCTTCATCATCAACCAACTCAGTGTTGATTGGTTCAAGATGCTCATCATCTGCTGGATCCTCAGTGTCATCCTGACCACTTTCTTCTTCTTCAGACTCATCATCCAGTTCTTCTTCTTCGAACTGGTCATCCAATTCTTCCTCAACAAACTGACCACCCAATTGGTCTTGGTCTTGTTCTTCCTCATCCTGTTGCTCAGTGTCAATCCCTTGACTCTGTGCATAGTGTGAGTTAGGAGGAACGACAATATCTGTTGGCATGGCCTCAATATGTCTTAATTCAAAGTTGAGCTTCTTCCTCTTTCTTGATGGTTGGTCAGTGACCTCTCTTTCTTCTATCTCAGGCTCAACTTGCCTAGGTCTTTTCTCAGCTGACCTAGATCCACCCTGACTTAGTTGCGTTTGCTTTGTTCCTTTACATACAACTTTGATCCTCTTTGGGGTAGAGGCAGCTCCTTTAGATGTGCTTTGCACAACTTTCCTCTTCCTTTGAGTTCTGCCCTTTTTAGTCACAGCTCCCGCAGCGTTTTCCCCCTCAGCATTCTGGACAGCTTCCCCCTTTCCTTCCTTCGTCACAATTGGTAGGTCATGTGCCAAACCAAATAGGGCAGCAGCTGTAATTTCGGTTCTCTGAACTCGAATTTCTAAAACTGTGTCCACTTTGTGATCCTGGAGGATGCGAGTGATGAAGGAGCCCAGCCTAAGGGTTCCTGTACTTCGTAGAAACCCACCGATGATGAAGACATGCATATTAATCGGCGTGTAGGTCAGCATGTGCCATATGAAGCACTGCTCGAAGTTGGTTGCTGAGTTGGTGCAGTTGATTTTGGGGTAGAGGAAATTTGTCAGTATGTAATGGGCCATCTTTTGATGCTGACCTATGGAAGTGCTCGAAATTTCACCTACATGACCCTCAGGTTTGTAGAAGGTCTTAATGTAGTTGGTTTTGTCATGGTCACCTGGCTTACGAAGTATAGCTCCTTCGTTTTTCAATTTGAACAGTGAGGCAAGGTACGCTGGGTTGATGGAGATGTTCTTTCCTCGAACATTAGTTGCTAAGTAGTTCCTGTTGTCATTGGCGACTCTCAGGTTGGCGTAGAATTCTCGTACCAACTCAGGGTAAGTGGGATCCCGAACTGAGAATAGCTCGGTCCATCCATTGTTCTTGATCCACTCACAGAAAGGTTGCTCGGCCTCCACAAATACTTTTGAGAACCACTGCGAGTGGTCAATCTTCCATCCCCTCACACTCTCGAAGACCTGAGTGTAGACGCGTTGTACTACTTTCTTACCCTTGTCCTTTTGCTGCTGTTTCCCTTTGGAAGAGGTGGCTTGGGCAGCATGAGCTTTCTTGCTCGGTGTAGTAGCTCCAGCGAGATTGCGCTGAGTAGGAGAAGTGGGATTGTCATCGGAGCGATTATGGGAAAGACCGGCACCGGAGATGTTTAGAGAAACTCTTGTCATATTCTCAGAGAAGTTTTGGGAATTTTGGGAATTTTTGAGAGAGAGAGTATAAATGCCAAAGATTTCTAAGCGTAAAGAAATAAAAGTGGGAATTCATCCACTATTTATAGCGATATTGAGTTAATCCAAGGCGTTGAGAAGTCCGTTTTGTCTCGAGATTCTCAATCGACAAAGATTCTGGCATTTATGACACATACGGCGCGTGTGTTTTCTAATTATAGCCTATACGTCATCCTAGGTGGCTATTTAATTCGCGTGCTTTGCTTTAAAGTTTGCAACGGCTCTTTACTCAGTGTTAAGAATTTCAAGCGTTTAAAATTCTGAGTAGTCAGTGTTAGGCAAAGGAATAGATCTTATGCGTAGAAGCTCAACTTGAGGTAAATACTCAGCATATATATTTATCTACTCAGAATGCAATATCACAGATCATTCATCATGGAAATTCACTCAGCATGCATACTATACTTGGAATTCATTGAAGAGGATTAAACATACCAATGGCTTCTCTAAGTATGTTGAATTGCTCACGAGCCAGTGGCTTTGTGAAGATATCAGCAAGCTGCTCATCCGTTGGGCCATAGGTCAGCTTGATCTCACCTTTGAGTACATGGTCTCTAATGAAGTGATGTCTGATGCTGACATGCTTCATCCTGCTGTGCTGGATTGGGTTCTTTAATAGATCAATTGCACTTTTGTTGTCACATTTGACTTCAATTGTTTTAGTCTGAACACCATAATCTTCAAGCTGTTGCTTAATCCATAGGACTTGAGCAACACAGTTTCCAGCAGCAATGTACTCAGCTTCAGTGGTTCACAGGGCTACCGACGCCTGCTTCTTGCTGAACCAGGACACAAGACAGCTCCCAAGGAAGTGGCATCCTCCTGAGGTGCTTTTTCGTTCAAGATTGTCTCGTCCGTAGTCAGCGTCAGTGTATCCAAGAAGTGTGAAATCTGAAGTATTGGGATACCATAAACTTGCATTCACTGAGCCTTGCAAATATCTAAGGATTCTTTTTACAGCTATGTAATGAGATTCCTTAGGGTTAGATTGATATCTAGCACAATAACATACTGAGAACTGAATGTCCGGTCTACTCGCTGTTAAGTAAAGTAGAGAGCCTATCATACCTCGATACAATCTGCTGTCTACCGACTTACCATTCTCATCAGCGCAGAGGACAGTGTCAGTGCCCATTGGAGTAGATATTGGCTTACAATTTTCAAGTTCATATTTCTTCAATGTTTCCTTAGCATACTTATTTTGGCTTATGAAGATGCCATTTTTCCCTTGTTTGATTTGAAGTCCAAGGAAGAAGTTGAGTTCTCCCATCATTGACATTTCAAACTCAGTTTGCATCTGCTTGCTAAATTTCTTGCACATTGACTCGTTAGTAGCACCAAAAATAATGTCATCAACATATATCTAAGCCAGCAGGGTATCTTTACCCTTCCTCTTAATGAATAAGGTTGTATCAGCTTTACCTCTGACATAATTTCTAGTCAGCAGGAAACTGGTCAGCCTCTCATACCAAGCACGAGGTGCTTACTTGAGGCCATACAGAGCCTTTTTGAGCTTATAAACGTGGTTTGGGAATTTAGGATCCTCAAACCCTGGGGGTTGATTAACATAAACTTCCTCGTTTATAACTCCATTAAGGAATGCACTCTTAACATCCATTTGAAACAATTTAAAGTTCATATAGCTTGTATATGCACATAAAATTCTAATAGCCTCTAGCCTTGCCACTGGGGCAAAGGTCTCACCGTAGTCAATACCTTCTTGCTGACTGTAGCCCTGAGCTACAAGTCTTGCTTTGTTTCTGACCACATTCCCTTGTTCATCCAACTTGTTGCGGAAGACCCATCTTGTTCCTATGGTCTTCTGGCTTTTTGGTTTTGGCACTAGATCCCATACTTCATTTCGTCTGAACTGATCAAGTTCTTCTTACATTGCATTCATCCAGTATTCGTCATACTCAGCTTCAGCGAAATTCTTTGGTTCCTGGATTGAGACGAATGCTACATTGCTGAGGTATCTCCTGAGTTGATTTCTGGTCATCAGGGTATTCTCAGCGGCATCAAGAATGGCACTCTCTGAGTGACCTCTTGGTATCCTAATCTCCTTTGGTAGATTGATGTCTTGCGCTGGTTGTGTTTCAACAATCTCTGCAGGTGTAGATTGGTCAGTGAAAGTAATTTGAGTTTCACTTTTACCTTTGGTCAGCCCTTGAGGGAATGACTCAGCGGCTGCTTCTTGGTCAGTGGGTGCTGAGTGTGGGTCATCCTCGGTCAGCGGCTGGTATCTTCCTACAGGGTTAGTTTCATCGAACTCAATATGTACTGACTCTTCTAAGACTTGAGTTCGTTTATTGAAAACTCTGTATGCTTTGCTGTTTGTTGAGTACCCTAAAAAGATAGTCTCATCAGCTTTTGAGCCAAAATTAGCTAGGATGTCTTTAGTATTCAAGATAAAGCATTTACAGCCAAAGGCACGAAAGTATCCAATGTTGGGCTTTCGTCCTTTCCAAAGTTCATAGGGGGTTTTCTTTAGTATAGGTCTAACTAGGGCCCTATTAAGAATGTAGCACGCTGTGTTTACAGCTTCTCCCCAAAAGTACTTTGGAAGCCTATGCTCGCTCAGCATTGTCCTGGCTATTTCAACCAAGGTTCTGTTTTTCCTTTCAACAACCCTATTTTGTTGAGGCGTTCTAGGAGTAGAGAAATTATGGTCAATGCCGTTGGTTTCACAGAATTCAACAAACTGTTGGTTCTTGAATTCTCCACCATTATCACTTCAGATGTGAGCTAACTTAAGGTCTTTATCATTTTCAAGTTTTCTTACTAAATTTGAAAATGTCTCAAAGGTTTCATCCTTGCTACTCAGCAAGATGATCCAAGTGTACCGAGAAAAGTCATCTACAATGACCAAGGAAAATCTTCTTCCACCCAAGCTCAGCGGCTGGACAGGACCGAAGAGATCCAAGTGTAGTAACTCTAATGGACGCTTAGTTGAGACAATGTTTTTGCTATGAAAAGATTGTTTGATTTGTTTTCCAGCTTGGCAAGCGTGGCATAATTGATCTTTTTCAAATTTAAGTTGTGGCAGTCCCTCAACCAATTGCTTTCTTGCTAATTTGGCCAGGAGGTCCATGCTTACATGACCAAGTCTCCTGTGCCATAGCCAGGAATTTTCTTCCTTTGACACTAAGCATACAGTTTTTGAAAACTTCTTTTCTAAGTTCAGCATAAAGACATTATCAATACGAGGGGCAGTTAAAATTAACTCATTTGTTTTACCCTCGAATATTTTACATCCAGTGTCATCAAATATAACTTTTCTCCCATTGTCACATAGCTGAGCTACGGTGAGTAAGTTATATTTGAGTCCGCTGACTAGGGAGATTGACTCAATAGTAGGATTACCACCAATGGTTCCTGACCCTACTATCTTACCCTTCTTGTTGTCTCCAAAACTTACACTTCCTCCTCGTTTACGCACAAACGTGATGAACTGAGTTTCATCACCAGTCATATGCTTCGAGCATGCGCTGTCAATGTACCACATCTTTGACTTCTCAGCACACCTCAGGCTTACCTGCAATATAGCTAGTTGCTTTTAGGTACCCAATTCTTTTTGGGTCCTTGCTTGTTAGGTTCAACAGGTAAAGCATCATATTTCATTTTATGACGACATACTTGGACAGTGTGTCCATTCTTTCCACAGAAGTCACAGCCGACCTTCCATTTAGTATGTCTCACTGACTGGTCAGCACCCCAGTGCTGAGCATGCCAGCACACCTTTGTGGTGTGTCCTTTCTTCCCACAGAAGTCACATTGGACATTCCGCTGAGGATTCCATCTCTGTTGACTAGTACTTCGGTACTCAGTTTTCAGAGGAATGTTTCTTTTATTCGGAACCTTAAGTTGGTTCTGAATTGATGTGACATCCTTTCTCAGTTTCTTAGAATCTGATTGGACCTCAGAGACACACTTTTGCATAATTTCTACATTACTATGCAAAGTTGAGTTGTCCTGGAGAAGATATCGAAGGTCACTCAGTTTGACCTCCTCAACCTCGTCACATCGCCTGCTGAGTGCTCTAACCCTTTTATTACACTTTTTGACAAGTGTATAGAGGTCACTCAGGGCATTAACCATTTCATCTCTGAGCAAGAGTAATGATATTACCTCAGTTGAGTGTTCCTCATTATCGGATGCAATGGAGGGGTCAGCATGCTCAGAAGCACATGGCTCAGCAAGTTCGTCAGCCATGAAACAAATCTTTGCTGACTCAGTGGCATCAGCTTCTGATGATGAAGACTCATCACTATTGCTCCAAGTTGCCACCATTGCCTTCTTGCTGTTCTTTCTTTCTTTCCTCAGCGTGGGATAGCTGGACTTGATATGGCCAGTTTGATGACATTCAAAGCATGTAATGGGCTTTGAGCTGTCCTTCTTGTACTTGCTGTCGCTGGACTCAGATTTGTACTTATCAAACTTCTTGTAAGGCTTCTTAGAATATTTGTCATTCTTTTTGAACATCCTCTTCATCTTTCTGGTGAACATAGCCATTTCTTCATCATCTGTTGAGCTCCCATCAGTGGAGTCAGCTTTCATGACAAGAGACTTTTGCTTCTTGTCTTCAGACTTTTCCGTCACCTTGAAATTCTTCATTGAAATCTCATGGGTCAGCAGTGAGCCAATGAGTTCATCATACTTGTAGGTGGTTAAGTCTTGAGCTTCCTCAACAACAGTTTTCTTTGCTTGCCAGCTTTTAGGAAGACTCCTAAGAATCTTCTTGACTTGCTCTTCCTTAGTGAAGATCTTTCCAAGTCTCTTGAGCTCGTTGATGATGTTTGTGAACCTTGCGTTCATGTCAGAGATTCCTTTATCATCATTCATTTCAAACAGCTCGTACAACCTCATGTGCTGGTTGACCTTGGATTCCTTCACCTTGTTGGTTCCTTCATAGGTGACCTCAAGCTTCTTCCAAATCTCATGCGGTGACTCACAACCTGAAATCTTATTGTATTCTGCAGCATCTAAAGCACAGTGAAGCATGTTTATAGCCGAAGCATGATTTTGTAGCTTCTTGAGATCATCCTCTGTCCATTTAGTCTCAGCTTTGACAACCCTTTGGCCATCAACAGTTTCAACAGGAACAAATGGGCCTTGAACTATAGATAGCCATGCACTCATATTTGTTGCCTGAATGAAATTTTTCATTCTATTCTTCCAAAAGGTATAGTTAGACCCGAAGAATAGAGGAGGCCGAGTTATGGACAGAACCTCAGGTAGAATCTGAGTTGTCAGATTTTCTGGGAGAAACCGAGTGCTGTTCTCAGCCATAGTGGGGATCAGCTCAAGGTAGTTAAACCTTGCACAGTGAGCTTTTAAGCTCTGATACCACTTGTTGATCCCTTATAACGTGACAAGTTAGTTCCAAGGGGGGGGGGATAGGAACTATTTAAAAATTTTGTCCGTTAAGGCTGACTTCTTTTCGTATGAAAAGGATTACACAGCTTTCACTAAGTAGATTCAAGACACAAGCTTAGTCAACTTGTGACTAAGTCTGCTTCTTTACTTGAGTCAGGAAATAACACTTAGAGTCTATTCCTGAACTCAGCTTCTTAGTAAACTTAACTCAGCGTGAGCTCTTTACTTAGTCAGTTTTTCACAGCAAGCAATATATATTAAAGGAGTTTAAGGGTTAGAAAGATATTACTCAGCAGATTTATCCTGGTTCGGCCTCTCCGCCTACGTCCAGTCCCCGAAACTCGTTCCGAGCTTTTTGAATTCTCTACTGAGCTCTTTAAAGGTAGAGCACGAAACCTTTTACAAATAGAAGCTGAGTATAACAAGAGTACCTTCCTCTATACCTCTACTCACTCCTATATCTACGTTGAGTACTATAACCGAGTACTCAGCCTCTCCTTTCTATTCTTCTAGAAATGATAAAGTGTTTGTCCTAAACAACGATTGCTAAGACACTTTAGATGATTGGAAATCACTCTAGACTTTTACACAATAATATGGAAATTGGTGTAAGGTAATTGCTTTGCTTTTCTCACAGAATCTTCGAGTATGGATTTGGTCAGCGTTTCGACTACTTGAAGTTCTGCATCGATTGAAGAAAATGGATGGCCTTTATATAGTGACACTTGAGGCACCTAGTCATTTCGAATTTCGAAATAACCGTTGGAGGGAAACGGCTTCCTATCTTTGTCACTCTGGGTGTGCTCAGTGTCGTTGGCCACTAGAATTCTTGCATCTTCTGTCTTTGTCAGTCTTCAGCAGAATGTTTCGCTATTTAAGGAAAAGTTCACGAGACAGCTTTCTGCGCCTTCTGAACTTTTCTATATCCGTTTTTAACAAGAAGGTTAGCTAAAAATGAAGCCTAATAGAGTGGGTTTAATAATTTTTTTTTATAGAAAAGTACAAAAATAGACCCTCTGATTTGAGTCATTTTCAAACATAAATTATGTAGTTTAAAAGTTGATAAAAACATATCTTGAAGTGATTCTGTTAGCAAACACAATCCAAATTGATTAACGGTATTAAAAAAAGTCAAAAGTCAAAAGAAAAAGAGTTAATTTTGTCTTTATATTTATTTATTTTAGAAATAAACCCCCTTATTATCTAATTGTCACAAACAAACCACAAAACAAAAATAAAATTCAAACTTACTATCTCTCTTGTCTCTTTCTCTTCAATCTCTCTTATCTTTTTCTCTTCGATGGCTCTCCTTTAAGTCTCTCTCTTCACTTCAAATGCATCAATTAATAGTTAGTTCTTTTTTGATTTCTCATTTGGTCATTCATTAATGATGAATTGCGATCTCCTCTCGGTTAATCAGTTTTTCAAATGAATATTCTTTTTCTTTGTTTTGTCCTTTTTTTTTTTTTGCTTTTTTCTCTTTTTTACTGAGTGTTGTTCTTTCCTTCCATAGTTGCGGGTAATGGAAATTCTTCTTGCCTTATTCAATTTTTTTTGTTTTCTTAGTTAATAATGTAAAAAGTTAAGGAGAAAAACTGTAAACTTTTCCTTAACTAATATCTTTAATGTTCCCTGCAATGGTGGAAAAACCTTCTTTAGCATGATCCAAGTCAAACTCATCATCGTCAATGGAAAAACCATTAGAAGTGGGAATCCAAATGCTATTGGGCCAAACTTTAATTTGATTTCAATTGAACCATTTTTTTTAATGAAACTCTCTTTGTTGTTGTAGTATTATTTTCACTGTACATTTATGAAATTTCTACGCATAAGATAATATATATAAGCATTTGAGCAATCCACAATGGAGATGGAGAACAAAGAACTTGATCGGTGGTAGTTTCGTGGTTTTTTACATTTTTAATTTGGTTTTTTATCAATTAAAATTGATCAAAGATGGTGGAACTTGACCGTGGAAGGATGTGATGGAGACCAGATAGTGGAGATGGAGTTGATCGGTGGTTTTGTTTTCTGAGAATCCCATTTTACTTTTTTTACCTGAATTTTAGTTTAGTTTGAATTTTTATTTTTGTTTTGTGATTTGTTTGTGACAATTAGATAATAAGGGGTTAATTTTTAAAATAAATAAATATAAAAACAAAATTAACTTTTTTCCCTTTGACTTTAACTTTTTTTTTAACACCGTTAATTAATTTGGACGTGTTTGCTAACAAAATCAACCCCAATGTACTTTTTTGCCAACTTTTAAACTACATAGTTTATGTTTCAAAATCGTCTAAACCACAGAATTTTTTTTTTTTTTTACTGTCCTCTAATTTTTTTACATAAATTGCTCATGGAATCTTTTCATTGTATTTAAATAAATTATTTTCATATTTTAATAGGTTTAACATATTCCTTTTACATAAGTATTACGTAATTATAACAAACAATGGACTAGACACAAGGTATATTAATAAGATCAAACATATTAACCTTCTTCTCTTCTCTATAAAAAAAGTCCTAACATCTTTTAGTTTGAGGAGACTTTTCCTTTCTAGTCTGTTATTTTATATCTACATTTGTTTTAGGGTGTTGTTAAACTCAGCCCCAAATTCCCACCTCTAGCCCCGTAAAAGGACGAAAATACCCTTTCATGGGTTTTGGGGAGGAAAAAGCTATTTTTTTTGCTCTCCCGACACGCGGACGTGTGCCTATCACGCCTCACCTTGTGGTCGGGCGTGATAGCCCCACGTCTCACCGTGTGGTCGGGCGTGATCGCTACACGCCCGACCACACGGTGAGACGTGGGGCTATCACGCCCGACCACAAGGTGAGGCGTGATAGGCACACGCCCGCGTGTCGGGAGAGCAAAAAAAATAGCTAGTCCGCTATTGAATTAAATCCGTAAATACCTGTTACGTAAAAAAAATTAGTCCGCTGTTGAATTAAACCCGTAAAAAAATTAGTCCGCTATTGAATTTAACCCGTAAATACCTGAATTAACAAAATAAAAATTTAACTAAAATTAACAAAATAAAGATTTAGTTAAACTAAATTAAACAAAATAAAATTTACAACAACTAAAATTTACAACATAAAAATTTAGTTAAACTAAATTAAACAAACTAAAAATTACAAAAAATTAATTAAAACCCCTCGGGCGTATGAACATCACACCCGAACCATAGGTCGGGCGTATGAACATCACGCCCGACCTATGGTGCGGGCGTATGAACATCACGCCCGAACCATAGGTCGGGCGTGATAGCCTCACGCCCGAACCACAGGTCGGGCGTGATATTCATACGCCGGAACCGTAGGTCGGGCGTGATGTTCATACGCCCGACTACGATTCCGGCGTTTTTTAAAAATCTCCCACAGATTCAATTTTTAAGCTTAAATCAAAAAACAAAAACGGTAAATCTTATTATTTTCGCTTTCCCTTTACGGTTGTTGTTACACTCCATGTTTTGGTTCATAAATTAGTCCGGATTTGATCAAAGAGTGTGTAGGGTATTTGAGAGGTTTTGTGTTTTTTCAAATTTTGGGTAGAGGGTAGTTTGGTCTTTTCATGGGGTTAGAGGTGGGAATTCATGGCTTGGGTTTAGTAATCCACTTTGTTTTATTTTTTTTTCATTTATTTGGAATCCATATATCTCATCATATTTATTTTCGGTTTGATTTGTATATTTTATTTATAATATGAATAAAAGTAATTTATCTAAATGATCGATGCAATATAAATCATTAAATTTATATGATTTCAATAGATTCAATTTAGATTATTATATTTATTTTTATGTTATTTTGAATTTAGGAGAATGATGTGATTCATAGTTCTTTTTTTTTTGTTTGCGGTTGGTTTTCTTCCTTTCTTGGATTTTGCATAGACTTTTAACCTCAAGTTTAGTTTATTTAGATTTATATGAGATTTTCTTTTTGAAAGCCGATTTATATGAGATTTTTGTTTTTGTTTTTTCTGATTATATATATAAAAAACCGAACATATTTAAAAGGAGTACCTAAGATTTTTTTTTTTTTTGAAAGATTAAGCAACTATTTATAGACAATCAGAAGAAAGAATAGAAACAAGCATAGGAGGAGGACAAAACCACTCTCCACGAACAGAACCCGACTCAACCGCTCGAGCTAACGAGTGAGCAGCTGAGTTCGCTGATCGTTTAACAAAAGAAATGACAACATTGGACATTGCTCTCAATATACAATTACACTCCGTAATAATCTCATCAAGATACGAAAAACCAGACAGACTTTTTGATATCGCCTGAACCACAACCAGACAGTCCGACCGAATTTCAACGTTGCTCGCCTTCATGCTCTTCAGGCATGATAGAGCCTCCCGAACCGCCATCACTTCAGCCACCACGGGTTCATACAACCCTCCCAACACACCGTTGGACGCAAACATAAATCCACCCCTATCATCCCGACAGATGAAACCAAAAGAGCAATAGCCTTTATCCATAAACACCCCTACATCGACATTACAAGCCGACCACCCCAAAGCAGGACACGCCCAGCGAACAGCAACCAGAGGACCGACCGGCCGAGAAGAACTCCGAGATAGACGAGCAGCCAACCATTCCTCCCTCTCACGAGTCGCAACAACAACAATCTGATCGGCCTGATCAGAGTTCCCTTGCCAGACCATTCAGTTTCGATTCCTCCACAACGCCCAAAGAATGTAAGCAACCCTACCAATCAGCCTTCCATCACAACCACCCGTCCCCGACAAGCCCAATAAAAACCAGCTGAGACAAGAGTTAATATCGATCATCCTATCATCACCGAAGAAAATATGCTAAGACAGTACAACCACCCCACACAATTGAAACACATGATCCTCATTCTTACCTTGTTGCTTACAAAGCGGACAGAAATTCCCAAGAGAGCTATGTCTCTAAGCTAAATTGGACATCGTCGGTAAACAGCGGGAAGCTAATCTCCATACAAAATCTTTGATTTTTGGCGCAACCTCAAGCTTCCAAATTCCATTCCAATTAATATTCTGTTGAAGAGGCGGAAGCGATAAGGAATTCATAGCAGTTCTATAGCCGCTTCTGACTGAATACTCACCATTTCTTTCCCCAAGCCACATCCACCCATCCTTGAGTGCTAACTACACGGAATTGACTCAATTAACCCTTTATCTCGAGTGTTAAATACCGACGCCAATAGATCAGAATTCCATCCGCCCGAACTAGTAAGTAACGAGTTCACAGAACCGTCCCCAAATGTTAAATCTGGTAAACTCTCGGGAAAAGGATAAGTGATATCAGGGAGCTACGGATCACTCCAAATTACTGTACCAACGCCATTACCAATCCTCCTTCTCAATCCTTGCTTCAGCAACTCCATACTTCTCATTATACTACACCATACATATGACAGATTATGCCCAATCTCCGTATCCAATAATGAACCCCTAGGGAAGTACCTTGCTTTGAGGATTCGTGCTACAAGAGAATTAGGATACAAAAGAATGCGCCATCCTTGTTTAGCTAGAAGGGCAAGGTTGAAAACCCGAAGGTCCCTAAACCCCATGCCACCAACCCCTTTTGACGTACACATCCGCTTCCAACTAACCCATGAAATTCCTCTACCCTGATCATTGGAATTATTCCACCAAAAACGGCTGATTAGACCATTAATTTCTGAGCAAAATTGCCCCGGCAAAAAGAAAACGCTCATAATGTATGCAGGGATGGATTGAATAACTGATTTTATCAAAATTTCATTCCCTTCACGAGAGAGAAACTTCTCCTTCCAATTAGTCACCCTATCTCTAACCCGTTCCTTCAAGTAACCAAATGTATGAGACTTACTCCTCCCTACGTTAATAGGAACCCCAAGATAAAGCCCATGGTCTGAAACTTCCTAAACTTCTAGAATTCCACAAACCTAATGCCGAAGATCCAAAGGAGTATTAACACTAAACATCACTGCAGATTTCATAGAATTCACAAGCTGGCCCGATGCACGCTCATAGATTTGTAAGTACTCATGAACAATTTCTGCTTCACCACAACTTGCTCTGAAGAATAACATACAGTCATCGGCAAAAAACAAATGAGAGACACTCTGGGCGGACCTCGCAATCCGACAACCATGTAATCCCCCCTCACTTTCCTTTGAAGATAAAAGAATAGACAGCTCCTCCGCACAAATAAGAAAGAGAAACGGGGACAAGGGACCGCCTTGCCTTAAGCCTCGAGAAGGAGTAATCGGACCAATTTCCTTACCTCCATGAAGAATTGTATATCTGACAGACGTTACACCCATCATTAGCCAAGACACCCACCTGTCCGGAAACCCCAAATTTTGAAGCATGGAACGTAAGAAACCCCACTCCACCCGGTCATAAGCTTTACTCATATCAAGCTTGAGGGCCGCCATCCCGTATCTACCATGCCTAAGATTTTTCAACTTATGAATCGCCTCATATGCAACAATTATGTTATCCGTAATCAGCCTACACTGGAGAGAAATGCACTTTGAGATTCAGAAATGACTGAGTGTAAAACACATTTCAGCCGACTCGCTAACATCTTGGAGATTATCTTAAACTGAACGTTGCAAAGAGAAATAGGACGCAAATCCGAGACATATTCCACCACTTTTTTCTTAGGAATAAGAACAATCAAAGTATCGTTTAGCCCCGGAAGAATGGTTGAAGAATTCAAAATAGCCAAACAGTTGTAAGTTACATCCGTCCCGACAATATTCCAAAAATGTTGATAAAAGGCCGGATTCAGACCATCGGGACCAGGGCTCTTATTCGGGAGCATAACAAAACAAGCCTCCTTCACCTCCTCTCTAGTAAACGGTTCCATCAAACCCTCAATATCAGCTTCAGAAATTCCCGAGAAGTAATCTCATCATCAATACTGCCAGAGCTCGTGAAAATCTCCTCGGAATAGTTAGTTAGTAAATCCTCTAAGCCATCATCCCAACCCCTCCAATCTCCATTACTATCCTTGAGAGCATTAACAACATTATTCCTTTTTCTAGCCGAGGCGTGAGCGTGAAAATACTTGGTATTCGAATCGCCATCCCTAAGCCAAAGCAATTTAGCCCGCTGTGTTGTTGTTGAAGAGTTACCCGGAAGGAGTACCTAAGATTAAAAATAGAGATTATGTATATTCGTAATTTAAAGAAAATGAAACAAATATAATTATCTTTAAAATAAAAAAATAATAAATTCCAATTGTAATGTGATGATTAATTTGCAGACTTAACCACATACTTGAAAAGTAGAAAAATATTACTAGTAAAAGCAAGGGTTTGTTTGTAATTGTCTGTAATGCATCAACAATCCCTACTTGCTTCTTCCTTCCTTCTTCACATCGATACGCTTAGGCATAACTGAAATTAAATAAATTTGTTTACTGTATATTCTCCTTTATTTTTTAATCACAGTAATTTTATTATCTTTGATTCGATTCTTCAATAAGATTCGACTTAATTACTTGAAGATCTCTATTCATCATTTGTCACTCTCTTTTGCATCTGTGATGATGTGAGAATCTTTCTCAGGTACTTTCTTTCATTCGACATATTTAGTTGTTTTTCCCCATTTCATTAATAGTTTTTGGAGAATCACTGTTAGCTCCACGTTGCTGTGCTTATTCAATCCCCTCCTTGTATTCTTCCTATAGTAAGGACCCGCCTGATTTCATCGCCGCTGCAATTGGAATTGGAGGTAAACGATATCTCAATTTCTCTCTCTCTCTTTGGTTTTGGCTAAATTCAAAATTTTGAAAAGCTTTAGAGTCTATCTAACACGAAGTCGCTGCTCAATTTGGGTTCATTAGTTTTTACTTAATTTCGGACTATTTTTTGTGTCACTCCATTCTAATAATGCTAACCTGTGTTCATCCCTTATGGCTTGGGAGTGTTAGACTGTGCTACTCTATACACTAGAACGTTACTTTAACCCCTTGTCACTTTGACACCATTCAATTATTATCTTCAGAAAAGAAATTTATTTAGGAGAATTGTAAATCATGTAAGAACTCAGTTCAATTTATTTTCTTCCAAGCAAGGCCTACTTAGAAGGACCTTACTGGATAGATTATTTTCTTGTACCCAAAGGGGTATTGTATTGGTGAAAATCAACGGAAATGCTCTAATTAGTAATGCTTATATTCTTATTTCAGTTATTTTTACCAGCGATTAGGGCTTGTTATTAATGGCTGATCTCAAAGAGCGCCTGCTTCCTCCAAAACCCGCATCAGCTATTAATCTTAGAGATGCTTCTTATAGAGCATCTGCATCTGGGCGCCAATCTTTCCATGGTGTGGATGTTTTGGGTTTGAAGAAGCGTGGCCAAGGGCTGCGGTCTTGGATTCGTGTTGATTTAACTGGAAATTCCCAGGTTATCGAGGTTGATAAGTTCACTATGATGCGGCGTTGTGATCTTCCTGCTCGTGATTTACGCTTGCTTGATCCCTTGTTTGTTTACCCCTCAACGATTCTTGGTAGAGAGAAGGCTATAGTTGTAAATTTGGAGCAGATACGATGTATTATTACAGCAGATGAGGTTCTGCTCCTAAATTCCCTGGACAGCTATGTGTTGCAGTATGTAGTGGAACTCCAACGGAGGTTGACAACAAATGGAGTCAATGAGGTTTGGCAGTCTGATGGTTCTGACTTGAATAGAAGAAGAAGTAGGAATTTTGACAATGTATTTGGGAACCAGTCCCCTGATTATCTGCCCTTTGAGTTTAGGGCTCTTGAAGTTGCTCTAGAAGCTGCCTGTACATTTCTCGATTCACAGGTGAATATACTCCATCTATGGTATGCGTTAATATGAATGGTTGTGCTAAGTTGAATTGCAATAATCAAAGAATGTGATTGCAAGCCTCATGAAATTTGGATATCATTACTATTTTTTGATTTTTTTTTTGTCTGTTATTAGTCTAATTGAGCATGCAATTATTGTTAGTATGAATTTTCATGGCTGCATATGGACATTGTTCTGTTGTCTTGCTTGTGTTTTGAGCCTTTTTGCACCCATATTAATGGTTGGGAAATATGAACATCCCCTTGGCTAAATGAACTTGGTGTGCATCAGGTGTGCCTGTATGCCCGTGCAATAATTTTGTAGAACCTGCACATCATGTAATGTAACACAAGGACATGCCTCTACTTTCCAAGTGGTCCACCTACCTTAACATCTTAGTCATTTTTTCTTTTTCCGGATTTTTGTCCTTTGTATTTGTTGGCGAAGTCTAATTTATGGAAAAATTAACCTGCAACCTCTTTGATCTTGTATTTATCATATGGGTATATCTTTAGGGAGTGAGCATATGAAGTTGGCAGACAAAATTTCCCCTTCACTGACCACTGCTTCCCAGGAAATGCATAAACTAAATCAGAAAATTAAAGTTTTAGAACTCTTAACAAAACAAAGTTTTGCGTACTTATATTTACAATTAGATTGTCTTCGTCAAATTCATAGAAGTTCAAACAAACACTTCTCCTCGTAGCTTTCAGTTTTGTTATCAACTTGTCTCCAGGGGCATCTCAGTTTGTTAGAGTTTGTGCTGTCAACATCATAAATAAAGAAGAACCATTCTGGAATTCAGCTGCTAAGCCTTTCTGCGTTTCCCTTTTTTTTTGCTTGTGTCGCTTGATCTATCTTTGTTTCGGTATATTAAGTATAGTTGTTAAAGGCGCGCCCTTAGGCGAGGCTCTGTTTAGAAGGCTCTCGCCTTGTGCTCCTCGTCTGGCTTTGCAGGCTCTCAGACCCGCCCCTTCTGCATTTTGATTAATGATTAGGTTTTTAATTTTTTTATTGCTTTCATGAAAATCAAAGGTTGATTAATCTCAACCACTTATACTATTTAATAAATCTAAGTAAAAATGAATAAGAAGAGATGTAAAAATAGAAGAGAAGAAAAGTAAGAGATGCAAAGGAGAGGAGCTCCTTTTGCAGTGCGACACAAGAAACCAACAGAGGTCTGTTGCAGTTCTAGTATCTTAGTCTATGTTGTCAACACTAACTTGTTGTTTTTAACGTTTAATATTATGTTTTTATGTGGTTTTGTCTTGAATGTGTGGTTAGAAGTGTGTTTTTTAGTTCACAATAACTTGTGCCATAACTACTAATTGGGTATTAGTGACATTAGTATCAAATATTGATAATTAGATTCTGTATCTATTTTTTCTTTCATTTTGTGCCCCTTTTGTTCATCAGGCGCTTCTAGGCTCCAGGACCCCCTAGCGTCTTAGTGTGCCTTGCACCTTTAACAACTATGATATTAACTCTTCTTCTTAGCATTGGCTTGGTCTAGTATATGCAAACAGTTGAATGAGTTTTGACTCTGGTATATATCTCCATTAAATATTTCTGGAGCATGCGTTTGATAGTACTCTAAAAAGGGCGGCCCGGTGCACTACGCGCCCCCGCTATACTCTAAATTTAATAATTTTGTTTTCAATGGTATGACTTCAACTGTTCTGGTCCTGTTTGTACACGTTGAAAGTTTATGGATTTTGATTTTGCTTTCATATTAATACACTGAATATTTACATCTCCTCTTGTTTTAAATAAATATACCCCAGGAGGGTTCTTTTTATAGTTTTTCCTATTTCATCTGTAATTGCTGGATGATCATTATTTTTTAGCTGTGCGCTATATTAAGGTTTAACGGCATGTTTCTATAACAAACTTTTTTCTGCTTCAAGTTTGTAACTTGAGCAAGTTTGCTGAAATTTGGCATTTCTAAAGGCAGCAGAATTAGAAATTGAAGCATACCCATTATTAGATGAACTAACATCAAAGATCAGTACATTAAATTTGGAACGTGCGCGCCGATTGAAAAGCAGACTCGTTGCCTTGACCAGAAGAGTTCAAAAGGTGTGGTAATTTACATTTTTTGCCTTTACCCACAATTGATTTTTGGTTAAAACCTTTTGCTTCTTTCTTATGCCTATTTGAGCTTTGTATAATCTAGGTCAGGGATGAGATAGAGCAGCTCATGGATGATGATGGAGATATGGCTGAAATGTATCTGACTGAGAAGAAAAGGCGGATGGAGTCGTCATTCTATGGTGAACAGTCTTTGATGGGATTTAGATCAAATGATGGTGGAATCTCTGCTTCCGCTCCTGTTTCTCCTGTTTCCTCACCCCCTGAATCTCGGAGGCTTGAGAAAAGTTTGAGTATTGCAAGGAGCAGGCATGAGAGTATGAGGAGTTCAGAAAGTGCTCAAGAGAGTATAGAGCAGTTGGAAATGTTGCTGGAAGCATATTTTGTTGTCATAGATAGCACCCTAAACAAGTTGACATCGGTAGAGTAGCAGCTATCTTCATTTGTTTGGATTTCATGGTTTCTTATGTTGAATTCAAGCAACTAATTTGTCTATTTATTTCAGTTGAAGGAGTATATTGATGACACAGAGGATTTCATCAACATTCAGTTGGTACGCACCCCTTTTCCTTAATCATATGTCAGTTACTGGAAGCTTTTGATTTTGATTCTCAAGTTTATGAAAAGTTGAATCACTACATCTTAATTATTTTGCATTTAGCTAAAAGAGAAATAGGCAGGTACTCTGTTCATTATGTAATGACTGTTTTCGGTAATTCATTGATTTTATTTGTTAAACATAAAAGTTTATCGATATTGATCTGAAATGCTTATAACTGTAGGATAATGTTCGAAACCAACTTATCCAATTTGAGCTGCTACTGACAACAGCAACATTTGTAGTAGCGATATTTGGAGTGGTAGCAGGTATATTTGGAATGAATTTTGCTATACCATTATTTGATGACCCAAATGCATTTAAGTGGGTTCTGATAGTTACTGGAGTAGCTGGAGCGACCATATTTTGTGCATTTGTATGGTTCTTCAAGTACAGAAGACTCATGCCCTTGTAGATGTAACTAGCAATGACTCTGCTACATCTCATATACTTCTTCACTTTTCTCTTCTGTAATCTGTATATGGAATCAAAGGATATTATTTAATGGAAAGGTGGCTCGCCTCGCCTCGCCTCTTAAACACACAACCAATTCTTTCATTTTCTTTTCAAATCATCCCTTTCGGTTTCTTTTTCTATTCTGTTTATGTGTAATTAATTCTAAATGGCCTTCCCCATGGGAGGCATCCCATTTAATGATACTTTTCTGATAAATAGCTCTAAAACTCATATAATTTACCAAAATTGCTTATTTATTTATTTTAATAATGGAGAAAAGCTAACAGCAATTTTTTTTACTGATATAGCATATATGCGGCGTATTTATTATGTCATTGAGATATTATCATACTATGCGGCGTATTTTTTTTTTACCAAAATTATATAATTTGTTTACTAATGTATTGTAATACTATTTTGACTTGTTCTTATACTGTTTTTTCGGTATTTATTATGTCATTGAGATATTATCATACTATTTTTTCAATCTTGTTATACTTTTCATTCTTTTCCATACATTTTTCTTTATCAACTAATAGGTCTATATGAGCAACTACTGAAATTGGCTTTCGTTGACCACTTGCCTAAAGAATTGTCGTTACGAGTCTGCTTGCAAATTAGCTTGTCCTATAACTCGCTTAATAACGGACTTGATCACTGTCTTTGACTAGATATGAATGAGTTCCCAACCTCAACAGAATAAGTCGAAACCAGAGATAAGTAAGAAGACTTTACCCCACTGCAGTCTTTTTAAAGAAGGGGGAAATTATTCTTTTTTAGAGAAGGTTTGGCGGGTTGAAAGATCGCAGTCATGGCTCACTGGTATGTCACCTCAGGAGTTGTGTTCAGGAGAGTTTCTGCAGAAGCATTCGTCTCTTCGGCCACAGCTTGGCCAGCTGAACGATTTTCCTTTGCTTGTGCCGCTGCCTGTTTGGCCTGCAACTTCTTAAGGCGGGCTATGATTTTTATCACGAAGTCTGCATCAAAGAAAGGAAAACATAAATTATAGGAACGAAAAGAAAGTCACCTTCTATAGAGACAAATCTATCAAATCCTAGATACGCAATTCCTTTGGTTTTGCTAAAAAAGGTAGTGTATTTGCCAGTTCAGATCACTTCTATAATATCCTGGTATTTCCATTGAACTGTATATGCACTAATCCTTTCGGCGCCCATTTTTTCTTCTAGCGCCCTATCGGGTTTCCAAGAGGACTTTAGAGTGGGATTTTCGTTCCATCTCGTGGCCAAGGGAAATCCCTGAACATAGGGATTGTTGGGATCGACTCCATTTGGCTCCACCCAGAACCACTTCGGTTTAAAGTCTTTTACACTTTGGACTTTCTCATTCAGGAAGGGTCGTATTCGGGAAGAAAGCGTCCAATAAACCATGTCCTCATCTGTCTTCTTTGTGGGACGCCAGATGCTCCGAAATAATGGTCCGATTAATTGAACACTTAGATCTTCGCAAAGTTTGTTGAAATTGAGAAGTTCAAGCCATGCGTTTGGAGTAATTTAACAAAGGCATATGGCGAACTCATTCACAATAGCCAGTACGCCTTTGAGAAGAGAAAATCCCATCTCATAGTCTAAGTATTGAGTAAATATGGCTAGTTTTGTTAAGGGCAGAAGATGAGCCCTCTCATTACTTTGAGGAAGGGAGATGGTCATTCTCCGGAGCCAAGCATGCTCCTCTTTAATTAATCTAAGGCGTTCAACAGTCGGGGTTGAGGGTTGGTCAGGAACCCTGGGATTCACCTTGCGAGGTTTTGCAACTTTCTTAGCATCAATAGATTTTGATTGGCGAACTTTCTTGAGACCGATTTTACAAGATTTGGGAGCCATTCAAATAAAGATAATAAAGGAATAAAAAGAGAAAAGCAAAGCAAAGTAACTTACAAGCCCACAAATGGTGGATTCACAAAAGTAGGAAAACAGAAGAAGTTGAAAAATGCATTTCTTTTGGAATTTATAGTAGAAGGAAGATGATGAAGCATTTTTTACTCTTTATTACTCTTGGGATAATGAAAGCACTTCGTAATGATGAGATTTAAGGAAAACGACTGCCTGTGACGTTAAGATGATGTCATTAATGTTAGACGTGCCTAAAAAATAATATGTTCATCGAAAAAGAAGAAGCCCTAAAGGATTTTCTAATGTCTTGGCAGGGGGGGGACATATGATACAGTGGTAAATGAATGGGCCGAAAAAGCTTAAGCAGCGACTCAAGTCCCGAATCTAGCATTTGGGCCTAAATTGATTAAGCCCATAAAGAATTGAAGTGAGAATACTTAGCAGCGAAGAAAGCTTTTTTGGGAACTGCCTAAGTGGACACATGGATCGATAACTGTCCCGGATCTCAAAGGCACGCTCCCAGCTCCCACTTAATGCAGAACAAGAGGAAAGATAAGGTTCGAACCCAATAAGGAGTTGCCACGTGTAAAGAACACAAACTCTGTGTGAGTAACTGAATTGCCTATAAATAGCTTGGGAATCATGGCCTCAGGTATGTCATTCCTAATATTTTCTCTCCTATTCGATTGCTTTCAAGCTTATTTCGTACTTCCACAAGTGCCATTCTAACTTAGGCATTAAAGAGGGTTTACTGGAACTCTGACCTCCTTTTCTGAATGTTTATTGTCATCTTAGGTCACCGGAGATGGTTAGGAAGCAGATTTTAGTAAGGAAGACATTATATATATATATCGTAACGAATATTTCATGGAAACATTCTTACACATGGATCACTGTCACCCCTTGAATTCGAAAGACGCACAAGAACCGTCCGATCTGGGAAGGGAATATTCCTTGATGATGTAAATGGAATCGTTCATCCATGTGGAAGAATCTTTACCGTTCATCCACGTAGCCGCACAATTAGGAATGAGCAACCGTTGGATTAAGAGAAACAGTTACGCAAAGGAGAAGAGGCAAGGCGCAGTGCGAACCGTCTGACACGCCAGAGGTCCGTAGGCCTAATGAAACCTAGCCACTTGGTAGAGCGTGTGCTACATGGTAGGGTGCACCACCTGATGACGTCATAGACCGACCCTGGCAGAACCAATCGAAGGTTGACACGTGGCCTATGGCTCATTATGGTGCAATCCCAGAATGACAAAGATTACATGTGGTAGACATTATAGCTGGAAGGATCCAGAAGCAAAGCCCATGCCAAGAAGACTGATTTGTTCCGGAAGATGAAGATCAAACAAGATCAGACAAGATCAATATTGACCCCGAAGACTGACATTGCACCCCTATATTTAGAAAGAAGTACAAGGAACAGACGGTTTGTCCCTTGGAAAACTTGGAATCTTTACCTCATTTGTGCAAACAGTCAGACTACTTCTGGCACAACTCAGAGGCACACTGTCTCTTGGAGATAGAAGGAAAAGTTAGTTCAACGGTAGGCTTTTTGTACTAAGGTCAGAGGATGAAAGCGACAGAAAGAGCGTTTTCCTCCAACGGTCTTTTTGATTTTCTAAAAGATCCCTTCTTAAGTGTCACTATAAAAGCCCCATCAAATGCTTCATTTGGACTTGATCATCAACGCTGAAATCTAGAGAGAATAATCTTTGAAGTTCCAAAAGCAAAAGCAAAAAGCTCATACACATTCATAGTTTTCCATTCATGTAATAGCTAATAGATTTACATTATGTTCTAAGTTAGAACAATTTTATCAATAGATAAAAAGATCAGAAGCTCTTTTGTTCACTTCGGTTATAAGTGAATAGCTAGAGAGGTATATAAATAGCCGAGTTTGGAGTGTAAAGAACGACACTTTACAGAACCTCTGAATCTATTGTAAAGGTTTGTGCTCTGCCTGTTGAAAGAGTTCACTAGTGGATTAAAACCCAGAAAAAGTTATTCTGGGGACTGGATGTAGACAGGTGGCCGAACCAGTATAAATCGCTGCGTAACTATTTCTTTAACCCTTTACTTTACTTCTTCTGATATATTGCTTGCTTTTGTGATTATGCATTTAACTTGTGCTTCCGACTATTGTGCTCAATATGTCATTCATCTTAAGTCACACGGAGGCTCTTCCGGTTAAGTTGCCTTCTGTATAAAACATTCAGAAGCAGAATCAAGCTTCGCCTTTATTTAACGTAACAAACGAAGTTTTCCTCTGAATCAGATCCTGCCTTGTCTTGTGCTATTAAACTAAATTTGTGAGAAATTTATTAAGGTTTAAAATTTACCCAATAGCTCCATTCACCCCCTCCTTTGGAACTAGACTCTAACTCACAAGGGACCAACACAGGGGACCCTTCCGTAGAGGAGGTACACCATCTAAGCCTTTTTTGGAGCTAGGGTCAACAACAAAATTCTGTTTTTTAGCTGCAGGGCTTGGATTGCAGACCTCATTGCCCCTCTTGGTTGACACTATGGGCTCTTTATCCCTTTAACTCATGGACTCATTCTTTTTCGCCCCCTTGAAACAACAAACAAAATGGCTTTATCCAAAGAAATGGTGGTGACCACATGAGCCACCGCATGTGAACCTTCTAGAATCACCACAGGTAGGGGTGCCACATAGTGTGGAGCATTTTAAAGTGAGGGTTCATGAGTGGCAGCTTTTGAGCTTGTTGCATCACCTCTTTTGCATGATTCAACAAAGGTTAGAGATTCGAAGCTGAACCAGAGGATGAAGAGGAAGATAGGTTATTAGCATAAGGGGCTTTACGAGTACAGGGGTCGCCCGCCTGAGCAACAACATCTGCTCGCCATTCGACAAAGAGAGCTAGGCCTGAAGGAGTTGTAGAAGAGTTAGGGCCCTGTGAGGAGCTAGTAGTTAGCCCATTAGGGTAGAGGAGGGGGCACCGACATTCAGGGTCCTTGACCTTGAGAGGTATTAGGGGCATTAGACAATTGAGAGAGACGCTGGGTTCTCATCTTCTCATACAATTCCTTGACTGCAGCATGGCAAACTAACATATTTTCACGAACAAACGTCCTGTTAGGTCCTTCACCAACAAGGAAAGGAAAATAAATCAAAATGATCAGCCAAAAGAGGAAAGATACCTGCAAGAAACTTATTATGGCCAGACGACCCTTCAGGAGAAACTCCCCCCTTTCTCGTTCGGAGGAAGAAAGTCTTAGCCTCTCACAAATGCTAAAAGAACTCATTTCACATGAAGGACAAATCAATGAAAATCAGGTGCCGATAAATTTTGTCCTCCTCACCAGTAAGTTCTCTTAGTTCCGTGCAAAAGGACTTATTGACTGAGTTATTATTGCATGAGGTACGTAAAGGAAACCCTTAAGGGTATATGACCCTTTCCAGTGGCCTTCCATGTTCATCCTTCGGTATGCGGATCCAAAACCCATATGGTTTAAAATCCTTCACACTGACTCTCTTGTTAGTAATAAAAGGCTTCCGTTTAGACGGGGATTTACTAAACCTAACCGCATCATCCTGGTCCCATATGGCCGGAGCCCACATATGACAAAAAAGAGCCCCAGTCAAAACCACGTCCAGATCTTCATAAAGTTCGATTAAGGACAACGAATCCAGCCAGCCATTTGGGGAAATTTGGTCCTGACAGAGGTTGAACTCATTAAGGACGTTTAATGCGATGATTGAAAAAGGTAGCCTAAGCCCTTGTTCAAAGAAGGTTCTGTAAAAACCTACATGGCCTTTAGGAGCCCGTGTGATCACCTCGTTTGGGCTGCATAACAGCCTCTAGCCGACCAAATTAGGGTATTTGGAGGTCGATTGGGCAAGAGTAAACTCATCCATTAGGGGGGGGGAGCGTGCTCAAAATTTGTAAGTTTTGGGATAAGAGCCTTTTTGGGCTTGCTGGTTAAGGGATCGGTAGAAGCTCGTTTCTTTTTAGGAGCCATAATAGCAGAAACTAACAAGGAAAGAAAGAGGTTAAGGTACTTACTTGAACGGGAAAGCTAGATCATCAGAACGGAAGAAAACAACAAGGAATCCAATAGAGGTTTGAGAGGTAAAGTGAGTACATGCTAGTGGTATTTATAAGCAGTCCCAAGGTGTTCAAAACAACAACGACGATTAAACTACCTGCATTTAATGTAGGTAATGATGAGGAGCATGATGGTGTTTTTTTTTGAAACTGGAGCATAGAAAACACAGCAGAAAAACTAATCTATGATTAAATAGGAGCTCATGTATCTTAAAAGGGGAATCAAAATTAATTACTGATCACCATGGAACGAGAGTCGATCCTTTTGAAGCGAGTTCGAGGAGTTGAGAAGTGAACTCCCTCTACCGTTTCAAACACTGGAACGTCAATTGAATCATTTGTTGTGCTAGCAATGATAACCATAATCCTTTGGGATTGATTTGTAAAAAAAACTCTAAGTGTGTGAAACGGTAGAGGGAGAGAGACAGGGGGGCGAATTTTGCATATTAGAAATGGGAGAGTGAGTAGTTTTTTTTTTCAAAATAACTAGCCATTATTTTTTCTTTTTCAAATAATTAATTTTGTAAATCAAATATAAAAGTAATCTAATTTATTTATTTTTATAATACAAAATTAAATTAACATAATCAAATTTAATCTTACATATATAAAACTATATGTTAAAATTAATTTATGCAAATTAATATTTAATATTAATTTACATTGATTATGCAGCTCTTTAATTCAGTCCAACTGGGACGGGTTTATCCTGACTTTAATCAAATTAAATCAACCACAACCTATTGCACAAATTTATATTTATTTATTCATAATAAATATAACTAGTATATTTATTTTTGAATTTCGGTATTGATTCAATCTTATTTCCTTTAGTCTGCGATCCTGTAGGTCTATTAAAATACTGGTAATGGGCTCGATTCCATCTATCGTCCCATAAATCAAAATGCACTTTAGCAAGTCATTTGGATCCTCCAGATTGAATAGTATAACTCGTTTGGTTATGAGAATCTAATAGCAGCCTTATTATGTTCTTTTACTAATGGATATCTGATTAGCAAGATGCATGGTCATTGTCACCCTCTTTATATGCTAATACGTTTCTTGATCCACAGTGAACTAATAAGCTTCAAAAGAACAATTACCAAACTGTCTCATTTAGGTACCGTCGTATAATTCTCAGTCTCATCTATCAAGTGGCATGTGATATCCTCCTCTCGGTCTAGGAGAGTAGTAATCTCTTCTCTTCACTCATGGTCTCTCAGCGTGATTTAGAACATACCTAGCTAACTCATATTTGGCACCAAATTACTGGCTCGTTAGGCGATAACAAAAGTATAATGTGATGTTCAGGTTTTAAGGAATCCACTATAAGTGTTACATGAGAACCATCTATGATACGCGACCATGTGATGTTCTCATAAGCGGATCAATCCAGTGCTTACCATCCTGTAGGCTCATATGTTCTTGGTTTGACACTCCATGTCTATAACTAGTGAAACACCATCACTACCAAGACATATACTAGCCTTGTGTTTATCATTGTTCCCACGATGACACCAGACTAGGGATGTTTTTGTATAGTATCTTGTTGCCATATGGTTTCACTTGTCTGGGTCCTCAACCTTCCAAACATGTGCATATCACTATGCTCATATACTCTTTCAATTAATACATTGTACAAGCTAAAATGTAAACGAAAGATTAATGTCGTTATATTAATAATAATCAGATTACAACATCTTGGGAATAGAGGATACACTAACAAAGCAGTAACTAAAGAGTCCCAACAAATGGCTTGAAGAGAGAGAGAGCAGCGTGATTGACATCTGGCGTGGCGTGCACAGACGTAACAGTACAAGTTCACAGGCCAACAACCCCATGTCTGCAACACAACATAGAAGCACGTGCTTCATTGAAATATCTAAAAGAGAATACGACGGTGTTTCCAGTCCTTCATAGCATCTAAAGGTAAGGTAGTTAAAGCATCCTTCCTTTGGTAGTCCAAACCCTAAAGAGCTTAGACAAAGGTTGATAGGGGGTACATATGATATTTTAAGAAATATTCTATAGAAACATCCTTTACACGTGGATCAGTGTCACCCCTCCGATCCGAAAGACGCACAAGGACCGTCCGATCTGGGAAAGGAATATTCCTTGATGATGCGAATGGAACATTTCGACCATGTAAAAGAATCTTTATCGTCCATCCACGTTGCCGTACGACTAGGAAAGAGTAACTATTGGATTAAGAGAAACAGTTGCGTGAAGGACATGAGACAAAGGACAATGCCCACATTTCTAGATGTAGAATCATTAAAAATAGTATCTACATCAATATGTTCTGATATATTTCTCTCAATGCATAAAATTGCTAAATCATTTAACAGTTCTTGTGAAGTTGATGATCTGAAATAGTTTTTCAATAATTTTAACTTCGAAAAAATTCTTTTAGCAGATACAACGGTCACTTACCTAGTTAAGAGGATTCGAAAAGCAATTGAAATATTTGGATAACAATCCGTTGCTTTGACAAACTCAAGAATTGCAAATGCTAACATCAACAATTTTGGTAAAATCTTTCACAACACTTTTATTTTTGAAAAAACATCATATACATTAACATGTACAAAATTATTATAAGAAATACAGTCATAAGTTTTTGTTGTATTTATTGTCATGCAATATCACTGGCAACACTTTCATTTATGAAATTATTATTTAGGCCTAGAAATTATATTTATTGTAGTTGCATCTTCTAAGATTTTAATTTCTGTATTTTTTTATAATTTTGTTTTTATTTTTGTGTCTCTTCCTCCCTTATGCCTAGATGTGTGTTTCAATTTGTTTAATCCTAAGATTATTTTCATAACTGTTGTATCTTTTAAGATTTATTTTCTGTATTATTAAATTTTTTTAAAAATATTGTTTTAGGGCCTCTTCATCCTTTGGGCTCTAAGAAGGCGCCCCTCCCACCCATGCGGGATGGCCCTACTCTGAATTAAGGTGATAGAAAACTAAAAGAGAAACAAAGTACCAATATATTAAGAAAAAAACAAACATAAAAGGGGAAATTTTAATATATGCTTAGGGTACTATGCCATCCATGCATTGGATTGATAATTTAATATCATGTTACACTTAAATCAATAAAATACTAACAATGTATAATTAATTACATATTTTTTAGTTAATCATTTATATGAAAACCTATTGGTTTTAATAACTGATTGCAAAGATCAACATTCCAACCTTTCAATTCACAAATATGGATTTTAGGATCTATGAATGATATTGGATTGATAATTTAATATCATGTGACACTTAAATCAATAAAATACTAACAATGCGTAATTAATTATATATTTTTTAGTTAATCATATAAATGAAAACCAATTGGTTTTAATAAATGATTGCAAAATTGATCATTCAAACCTTTCAATTCATAGATATGGATTTCAGATCTATAAATGAGGATGTTCTCAAAACTCACGAATAAAAAAGAAAGTGAGTTAGACAAAAAAAAAAAAAAAAGAAAGAAAAGAAAGAAACTTAGTAACTACAGATACAAAAAGAAAATGATTTTATAATTTGTATGTTTGAGTCAATGCTCAAATTACACTAAATAAAATTTAAAATACCAAAATTTACCTTTTATTTTATATTTTAATGATAAAACATATTTTATTCCTATTTTATGTTTCATTTTTCTTTTTTTTATCCTACATAATTATAATCTCTCGAATATCAAATAATTGATTTATTCATTTTTATATAATTATAGAACTTTAATTTAATAGCGTAGAATTTATTTATTAAAAAATGAAATAAAATTGTAAAAATGATTTCTTAATCTCTAATGAACTTCACGGATGCATTAATTAGAAAAATATAAACAAAAGTAACAATAATATTTAACATAAATTTAAAGATATTATATTATAAAAAATAAAAATGATAAAGAAAATTAATAATATATTTTTTTATAATTAATGTACATTAAAAATATTTTAATTATATTTAAAAACTAAAATATAAGTTTTCTAATTTATATAACTAGAAGCAATTGCGTACTTTTGTACATAAACACAAATTGAAGAATTAAAGAGTAGAATAGGATAAACTTAAAAAGCTTATAATAACATGATAAAACTACTAGTATGTTAAGTAAAAATAAAAGGACGTACCCTTCAAATTCTTTATAAAAAGAATCATGTTTTCATATATAGTTTTATTAATTTCATTATATTTCAGTTTAGTAAATAATAATATCTACTCCTTAAAGAGTCTCAATAGATTAATTTCAATGAAAAAAATTAATGTTAAGCAAAAAAATCGTGAAATTAAAACCAAAAAGTATTGAAACACCGATGAAATCAAATAGTAATAGACAATGGAGGAGAAAAAGAATATAGAAAAGAGACAAGGAAAAAACCAAACTCTAATCAACAATAGAGAAGAAAAAAAACATAACAAATGAGTAATTTCACTACAGAATGACACACGTAAAACTAATAATTTGATGTTAAATCAATCAATAAAATATTAATTTTAATTATATAAAAATTTAGATCCTAAAATATAGAAATAAAGCCCTATACATCATGTGATATCATTTGATAATATTTTTTTTTCTTATTTATATATATATATATATATATATATATATATATATATATATTACGATCTATGGAAAAAGAATTAAAACAATTGCCAGGTGTACTACCATATCATGCAGCCAGAATTAATAAACATCCCCTATGAAAATAGATGAATACAAATGAGAATTTTGGATACTGCTAAATAAATCCTAAAGTCGAAAAGGGTAGAAATTGACAACAGTCAACGGCAAAAGAAACCAAGCCTAGAAAGAAATTTCTTTAAATCATTTGTACAAAAAGAAAGACCCTCTAGAGCATAAATTATCATCAGTTGAAAAAGAAAGAAACAATATTGCTGCAGATTACAAAAGAAACACAATTTTATGATTCTTCTTCTAGTATCGATAAAGGAAATAGATTTGGTTCGGGCAGGAAAGGAATCACACTATTTTCATGATTAATTCAACCTATTTTTTTTTTATCATTAAATTTATATCCACTGTCACCCATTGATCAAAAGCTATGTTCGAGAAAATCAACTTTGAAATTCTCTGCCCAAACACTGCAAGTCTAAATATCAGCTCAAGAGCCCACAACTTCACTTCGAAGAGAAAGAGATCTAATGAACTCAAATATTCAAAGTCAGCAAGGATCAACTATTCAAGTACCAAATAGCCACTCAAACTTTTAATGAAAATAAATCACATAATCAAGTCGAACTAACCACAACATCCAATTAAACGATCTCCCAGAACAAATCAACAATGAAAACACATACTGCTACCTTGAGGACCCATGATTGCAACTACGGCATAAGAAAGACCGCAACCGGCAATCTTAGTAATCCTAACAAAGTCGTCAAGTCCCACCACATTGAAGACACCATTGCCATCAATCAATTGAGTGGACCAGCATTTCTCCAGTATTATGACCCCGCCGACTCTTTTCACTTGCTTTCTTAGAATTACTCTGTCGATTCTTGAGCTCACCAAGAAATGGAGGAAGACAAAGAGAGAACTGACCGGCGGCATGATTAATGACCAACTAGAACTGACCGGCGTTGAAAGATTGACGAAGCAGAAGAGCCGTGCTCGGGATGCGATTGACAGGGGTGAGCGTACAAACAAAATTCTTTCCCATGGAAAGGGAATAAAAAACCTAGGGATGTTAGGGTAATGAGTTTAGAAGACTTTGGGGTTTAACCAAAACTAAAAGTGGATAAAGGGTATCACTGAACGGTTGAAACAAACAATAACAAAGGGAATTCTATCTCCTCATTCCCTTACCCTTTCCTGAAACCCCCTAACCAAACTCCCTTTTAAGTGATTTAATTAGTTAATAAGTTAATTTCTCCACCCTATGATTCTAATTTAATGGTGACTAACCAAACTTTATTTGGTTCGTCACTAACTAGGTGAATATTACTGACATTTCAATAGTTTCAGCTGAGGACAAAGCATTGACGTTCTTTTCACAGCAAACCAATCTGTGGGAAACTATTAAATGGCTGCTAGATAATGTGTCCTGTGGAGAGGGATGTTCACAAGGATGTGCTCCTCTCGGATTGAAATCCTCTCTACCATTGTTATATTGCAGAGTCGACTGAGCTAGTAGCTATCCTTCCTTTTCGGGCTCAATTGTCAGTAGGAGGCTGGGTTCCGATCAGTAGAGGTGGAGTCAAACTGTTTGACTGCATTTTCGAGGCTGATTGGTCTTGAAAAGGGCTATTCATTTTTTGATCTAATTCTGATACTGTGGTTGGCTCATAGTTTAGCAAGGATCGATGGATGGGCAGAGACTCCACTAATGAGGAGCTTTTCTTTGTCGAGTTACCTCACACTATCCCTATCCATGCTTGCTTGTGTAATTGTTCATGTTGTTTCTATTGCTTATGACTTTGAGTTCCACTAACCTGGACCGTATCAGATGGGACCTACCCTATGGATATTTCAATTGAAATGTAAACTTTGCAGGCAAATAAAAATTAGTCCAAAAATAAATTCCAGTTCTTGGTCGATAGTTCAAATCTCTAACTTTGTCACGTGTTTATATACAAAAAGAAGGATAATGTTTTAGAATAATGAAAATCCAGTATGACTGCTATATATCATCATAATATGAGAAGAACAAACCAAACTTATTTGAATTCAGCTACAAGTTATATGATACAAAATCCTCCAACAAACATACAACTTCTATTTCAAGATCCCATCTCTCCCAAATATCTCAACTTATATCCAAAATGCATCTGAAAATATGAAACACTTCTTAAATTCATAAGGTGAAGGAAAGTGCGCATAATAGCCAGGAACCTTTGTACCTTTTAACTTGCAAAATGCTCCCTGAAAACCAATCAATTCAAGTAAAGTTCAAAAGCATCATCGAGGAGACCCAGAACCTGACGAAAGTTTTTGACTCTTTGCTTTATCAGCTTTTTCCAGATAATCTTGATGCGATCGATGCTTAGTTCCTACAAGATGGATAATTATTAGATAGATTCAGTTAGTTAATTACAGATGCGCTGCCAATGCACACATGTACATCTTTACACACTAGCATAACAACATAGGAAAACTGTAAAGTGACGGGCAGATGTAAGAGCTAACTTTGTTTGAATTCCGTGGACTAATAATGTCCACTCGGTGCTATTCAAGATCAATACTAGGGAAGTCTAGTAAAATTCTTATAAGAGAGCCCAACCCACACATAACACCAACACAAATTATTTATCACATGATGTCCATGACACTAAAGTTATAGACTTGCAACTTCTGCTACATCACTACTGTTCATTTAGAGACATGAATTGCTAACATCATTATATTCTCTTTGAGAGTGTGGAAACCCCATTCTGGGTAGAATTCATTCAATTCAATTCAATTCTATTTATTCCAATTATGTCTTGAAGAAAACAAAATTAAAAGAAATGAATTCTCTCACATTCAAAAGTAGCAGTGATGTGAGAATTAGAAATCATGCCTGCCAAAGATGACATGATTTTTGTGAGAATTCAATTGAGATTAGCTTATGGGGGAACACATTAGCTCAATTGGCAATTGAATTCCTTTATATTAAAAATGTTTTCCAAACATAGGAAATGATTTGGGAAATGAAATGAATTGAATTCTAGCAAGGAAATTGCCAATGTGTGTGTATATGCGTGTAGACATATATAGGCAGCATTGACAGGAAAGAAAATAAAAGAGCTTATTAATGCTGACATTAAGGTGCTGTTTGTTAAAACTGAAAATTAAGTACTGAAAAATTAAGTGCTGAATATTATAAAGACTGAAAGTATTAAGCTATAGAGCTGTTTGATTTTTACTGAAAATTAAGTGCTGAATATAATTAATCCGTTTGATAACTATAATATGAGAAAATACAAAATGATAAATTGGACAATTTTGCCCTTTTATTTTTTTCATTAATTTTTATCCTTTTATATTAATTCAACAATCTAAAGAAAAAAATAAAACAAAACGAATATTATAAATTTAACTAATATTATAAATTTTCTTTAGAAAAAACTAATATTATAAATTCTCAAATGAAACTAAAAACAATTGAGGAAAATAATTGAAGGAATATATAATGGCTTCTTAATAACAAAATGTAACAAAGAATCCATGTTAGAAATCACACTAAACTACTAATAAATAAAAAAGAAAAACGAAAAATAAAGGAATTCAAACAAAGACGTTGATTTGCCCTCAATTTTAGGGATATAATAGTCAATAGCATTAAAACTAATTAAAATTCTCTGCTTAGCGTGTTAAGTGAGTATTTTAAGTCAAAAAAATCTACTTATCCTTTTAAGTGTATTTTAACTTAATTGAGTAATTTAAGTGGTTAATAAAGAATGGTTATCAAACACGCTTATTTAATTTAAGTACTGAATATATTAATTTAAGTGCTTTTTATAGTTATCCAACAAGGCCTAAGTAGTGAAAACACAATAGACATGACATGAGTTCTGAAAAAAAAAAAAAATGAACTGTAGGTTCGACAAATGAATGTCAATATTATAACTACAATTACTAGAATAGTATCTTGCTTAAGGAGAAATTCAATAATACTCCTGGTGTAGTTAATACAATAAAGAATTAAAGGGTTGTGGCTAGGGGTTTTTAGGGTATAATAAAAAAATACAAATGACTTTATGTACATACTCCAGGAGTATTGTAGAAACTCTCCTTGCTTAAGATCTAATAAATCTAATGACAGAAATCCACTCCCAGAGAATGAATATAGCAGAAAAAGAAAGGAAAATGTATATAAGTTGGAAATTAGGTTCCTATTAGGTGGCCCTTCAAGATCACCCAGTCTTTTTTATGGAAGCATTGGTTCTAAACAAGGAAGACTTCCGTCAAACTACATAATTTCTTACTTTAATGTAATCCTCAAGGGCACAATCCATGTTGCTCAATCATTTGCTCACTAGTATCTAAAATTGCTGCAGCATAGTTGCTCAATCATTTGAATTCATCCATGTTCATTTCCCACTTACCATGCAGATATCATTACTCGAGGAACTTGTTTACTGAAATCCTACAAGACTAGGGTAAATCCCAAAAAATTCTATAAAGAACATGAACAATTGATGTTCTCTACTGATTTTGCTCAAGCAGCGAAAGTATATCCATACTTCCTTTCTTGGTCATTTTACTTGTACACCCCTTGAACCAATGCACATAAAAACTCTACTGTATTATAAATCTGAAACATGGGATCCTCTACTTCATGTCCAAAGAAGTAAAAAATAACCTAACGTATTTTGTGCTTATTAACAAATGTAGCCAACACCCCCCTTCTCCTTACACCAAATATCCCAGCAGAAATTGACAAAAGAACTCAGGACCAGTATTTGAGATTGTAACAAAACAATTGTCTATACTTCTCGTCACAAAATTAAACCTCGCTTTGACAGTAAAAATAAATTAAGAAAAAAAAGCCAGCTCAATGTTCAGCCAATGCCTTCAACTTAAGCACAATTCATTAGGTCTCCACACTTTTCTTCCATTTGATAACATTTTTTTAACAGCCAAACAAGCCCAACAAGAACAGCGATGCTTGATTAACTCATTCAACATAAAAGAAAACATAAATTCAATGGCTTGAATAGAAAATCTAGTAGAGTAAAAAGAATAAATACCTCTGTTCATAAGGAACCAGGGAGCACTAAAGATCACACTTATGACAACGATGCCAGCCATTACATGTTTTTTATCTCCACTGTACAAAACATGCTCCATTTTCGACTTAAATCCTCCTCCTGCTGCTGCTCCGCCGTTGCTTTTCCCCTCGCCACTCATTTTCCTTTCTCTAATAGCGCACTTTCGCCGTCCCTGCCTAACTAGCCAGTAGTTAGGTTTCGCTTCTCCGGCGGTGAATTGAGGCAGGTGCTGATATTGGACTACTGACCTAACACTGCCTTCTCAATTTTGGGCCTCATTTTAAGGCCCAATAACAGGCCCGTGAATTATAGACAAAGAAGCACTGAAACAGCGATTTGTGTCATCCCCAAAACGACCGAGGAAGTGAAGAGAATTCCATTCTTTACGTCGTTTTAGTTGCAGAGTGGAGGGCGAGACTGCGAGCAATCGAGGCATCTGATTGTTGTGGTACATCTTGTTCTAATTTTGTTATCTTTTCGTCAATTTTTATCATTGGTAGAATTTGAATTTCGTATATTTTGGTGTATGTCAAGAATGGCAACCACAGCCTGTTTTATCATTGTCAGCAGGAACGATATTCCTATATATGAAGCTGAAGTTGGATCTGCAACTAAAGTATGTTGGATTTTATCTTGATTTCTGCTTCAGTCGTCAAATTGCGTTCTTGATTTGAAATTTTAATTTTTGCACTGAGTATGGAGTTCTTTGGTCATCTAAATATTGCATTTCATGTTTGTGTCATTGAGGGAGGAAATGCTAGTTACCCATTGCTTTCTGCTGATTGCTAACGCTGAAATCATCTGTGCAAAATGAAGTTGTTATTGTAAAGCTGCTGATGAAATTGAAACTGAAATCTGAACCAATATGCTAATTTGCTTTCTAAAACAAGATTTATATATTATCATTTGTAAGAGGCAGTTTATACATTTACTAAGCAATGTCAAGTGAAGTTGCTCATGTTTCTGTTTCCAAACTGGGAAATGCGGATTAGAGTCTTGCATCAGGACAAGCTGTTCTGAAGGTCATTTGGTTGCATTTTTTATTCTGAAATCAGCTGCCATTTGAAAGTTGGAATATTTTTTGCATCAAGAATTCAATCAATCTAATTGTTTGGTGGTCCCTGACATTTTATTGTGCTCTGTTATAGATTGTAAAAAGATTTTTAAACTTATTGCCAAGTGCCTTGTCAACGCAATGCAAAAGGAGTATCTAGTATAAAAACTATAATATATATCACAAAGAATTGCTATCTATGCAGGGGTTTTATTTGAATCTTATTATAATAAATGAAGGCATCTGTTCTGTGATTGAGTTGTTAGCCTGTATTCCCTATTATTGTTCTTTTCCAATTTTATACATGATGCTATCAGATAATACTTTTATGATCATGATTAATGCTCACATTTCACCTCATTACCTGGTAACAGAGAGAAGATGCTACTCAGCTGCACCAGTTCATATTACATGCAGCTCTAGATATTGTTCAGGATCTAGCATGGACCACTAGTGCCATGTAAGCAATGCACCATTGTAATGTACTAATGATCAGTCCATGCATATGAACTCTTTTTTCTTATCTTCTTCCATGTCCGTTTTGACTATTTTATATCTTTGTCATAGGTTCTTGAAAGGAATTGACAAGTTCAATGATCTCGTGGTATCAGTTTATGTTACAGCTGGTCATATCCTTTTGATTTGTAGTTCTCTCTTTTCTTTTTCTGACAAAACAGTGCACCAAAATATGATTTTCTCTATTGATATAGTTTGTCAAATACAATTTCAGATTCTTAACACGAACTTTTCTTTTTGGTTATCTTTTGTCAATGACAGCATGTTGTATTATAAAGATAGTAAGCATATTAATGTGTAATTGTTCTCTGTGCTTAGTATATTCTTCTCATGCTTTCATCTCCACTTGAGAGTAGATTGCAATGTTCTGTGTTATGAATCCAATCGTAAATGAAGGGTAAATGTGATTTTCCTTGTATCTTTATGAAGTTTGAGGTTTCAAAGATCATCATATGACTGCATATGATCAATGGTAGTGGTATTGAGAACCACTTTCACCATTGTAATCATTAGATAGCATGGCAATGAAGACATAATTTCTCATATTGCAATTCGTTAACTTCTACATAGCTGTTTAATCATTAGATAGCAAGATAATGACTCATATTGAAATTTTTAACTTCTCCAGAGCTTTTTAAGGCATGTAGTCTTGGTTATGGTTTTTTACATTTTCGCCATTCTTTTTTTTTTTTTAAATATTTTCTTTGACTTCTCGCACATACAAGATTTATGCTACTTCACAACCCTCACAATGATGATGGAATCAAGAGTTTTTTTCAGGAGGTTCATGAACTTTATATAAAGGTAACTTCCTCGATCCTCTCTCCCTCAAAAGCCAAAAAAGAAAGGCAAATCAATCTGCTTTATTTACCTGAAACCTGATTTTGACTGTTCAGTGTGAAACTCAATTGTCTGCTTACAGAATTCTTAGGATCTCTTACGTTTTGGTTTGCAGAACTGGAATGTTATTGAAACATATAATATTCTGTGCATATGCAAGGTCTATTCCTGGAAGAAACACTTTTCTGCATGTCCTTGATGTTTTCTAATATTTTTTTCTATCAGAGTATGCTAGATATGCTGCAGTCAGGAAATTGTCATTGTCTACTATTTCTGTTCTGTCTGCAATAAACGCAGACTTCAGTTACTTTAACTTCGAAAGTGAACCTATTACGTAATTTTTCCAAATTTAGCTTTGAATAATAGTTACATCTTATCTTTTTTTTTTTTTTTTTTTTGTGGTATCGTTGTTCTGCTGGCTGCTGGCTTGGTGCTTAGTATCCTTGATTTATTAGACATTTTTAATTTATCCTACAATTTCATATTGTTTAAAGTTTTTTAGACTACATGGCCATCCTTTTGATGTTTGGAGTACCTTTCCATTTGTGATTCTGTTTGCTTGGTATTAGAATATTAGCACTTTTGCTTGCTCTTGATTCCTACTGCTGTGTCAGAAGCATATTTGTATTTTTCTTTTCCTCTATTTTTTTTTTCTTTCTCATCTCATAAAGCAGTAACTTTCAAATATCAATAGTCTGAACCTAACTTCCCCTCTTGTCATTTAAATCTTGCAAAACATGCCTGTGTGTTCATAAAATTCTTGGACTTTCTGTTCCTTTAGTACACGTTAATAGAATAGTTGTTTATTCCTTCTTGTAAGATATTGATTCGTAGATTATTTTGGGAAATTTGCAGATTCTTCTCAACCCCCTATACTTGCCTGGTTCTCGCATTGCATCATCACATTTTGACACTAAAGTTCGTGCACTAGCAAGAAAATATCTGTAGTTGAGTTTGGATATGATCTCTGACCAATGAAGATGACTTAAACCCGGTCAGGTGTGAAAGTTTTTCCTGTGCCTCTGAGGTAGTTTCAAGATTGTTTTATGATGATAAAAACAGCAATTATTGTATATCAGATACATCCACTGGGGTGCATAAAAGCACTAGACTACAATTAGAATATTGGACTTGGTTCATTGATTCCCATACTATCGTTATTGTGCAGGAATTCAGGATATGCTAATACTACCAATTCATCTTTTTTAATGTATGAATTAGCAATTGTAAGGCCTTGGAGAGGAATTACTTGAAATTGCTATGATTTGAAACTGATTCCTTGATTAATGTTTTGGAGTTAATGGCAGGCATTGTTTAGTTTCCCAGTTTTCCAAGTGTTGCATGCCTCAATATTTGTAGCATTGTTTAGCTGTGATTTAAAGATGGTAATTACGGATGTAAACGGGGCGGTTCTCCATCCCTGTTTCCCAACCTATCGATCCCCGTCCCCAAAATCTAAACAGGGACATTTTTGTTCCTGTTCCCGCTCCGCGAGGAATCCCCGTTCCCACAGGGATCCCCATTCCTCGTTCATTATTATTTTTTAATATATAGAACTTTTATTCTATTTTTTTTCTCCTTGTCATTTTTTTTTGGTAAGAAGGGAAGAAAAAAAACAAACAAACAAAAACCTAACCCGGGATCAGTCTAGGAAGACTGACCCCAATCCTATCCTCAAGAAGAGAAGGTAACATAAAAGAAGGAGGAACGGAAAGGGTAGAAACACCTAATATCCCCCCATGCCCAGCAGCTGCCAAGCGATCCGCCACGCGGTTTTGCTCCCTATAAATATGGGAGAAGGTAAGAGAATTGAAGGCAGGACGAAGCCTTAAGATGGCTTTAATGAGATTCTGACTCTTAAGACAAACAGCCTGTCTATCCGAAATCCTGTTGATAGCCTCTAAATTGTTAGACTCCACCGAAAGTCTTTTAACACCCATGCGAATGACGAGTTTAATGCCAGACAAGATCCCCCAGAGCTCCGCAGTAAAGGAGAAGCCCGTACCTAAGTTATGGGTAAACCCAGCCAGCCAGGCGCCACCAGCATCCCGAAGAACTCCACCAGCAGCAATTCTGCCATTACTAAGGCAGGAGCCATCCGTATTCAACTTGACAACCCCTTCCCTGGGCTTCCTCCAACCAACTAACTGGTCCTCTTTAACCGGGGAGGGGTGAACCAGGGGCTCTCCTTCAAAACTCTTTGTAATAACAGAGAGTTTTTTCGAGAAGTAAAACCGGAGGTCAGGAATAAAGACAGTCTTCTCAGCAAATAACTCTTCATTCCTCCATTTCCACATTTGGTGACAAATAATAGCGAAGAGAATAGCCCCGTGCTCCATACTAGACAACAAATTCCCATTAACGCCTTCAGAGAACCAGTCAATATCAGAGAACTCCATAAAGAAAGGAAGGATGTGGTGAGGAAGGACCCCTTCCCAAACCTTTCTACTATTCGGGCAATCCCTCAAAGCATGGCACAAGGTTTCCACATGGCCGCTGCATCTGCTACAGGCACCAGATACAGCCAAGTGCCTTCTGTGTCTATCTGCATTCGTGAGGAGCCTGTCTTTTTCTCCTTGTCATTTGACATAGTATAATGAAGATTAAATTTGAGTTGAGTGGTGGAAAGAAATAATAAAATTGACCTAACCTAATAACTCTAAAAGGAATAAAAAAATAAATGTTAAACAGGAAATTAATTGGGGAATCTGCGGGAATCCCCATGGGGAATTATTGGGGATGGGTATGGGATCCTCATGGGGCTAGATACCTATCCTCATCCCTGCTTGCGGGGAATAAAACAATCCATATCCTCGTCTCGTGGGGATTTGTTGTCTCCGTCGGGGTGGGTCTCGACGGGTGGGGAATCCCCATCCCGTTTACGTTCCAAATGGTAACAAACGCCAAAAACTGTGCAGAACTATGTTTTTCAACTACTCTCAATTATGCATCGATCCCGCTTTCAAACCCTCAAACCAATATGATGCTGGTCCATTAGAGCTGTTAAAAAGATTTGGTAAAGTAGTGTTTCATTAGCTCCATAGCATTATCGGAAATTTATAAAACTAATCCAATGGGGAGAGCCATTTACATTTTTAATTGATTAATTGATATTTTGTATCAATGTAATTAATTAATGGATTTAGGAGTTGAGTATTTAATTGATTAATTAGTTTGCGGGATGCAATTAATTAATTTGTAAACTAATAAAATTGCATTCGGTGAATAATTAATTAAACTGATACGTCAATTTATTAATTAGTGTTATTTATTTAATTAAAGTAATTAGATTTAATCCAATTATAATTAATTGCATAGAATAAATGCTATTGGTATTTATTTATATAATTAGATTATAATTGGATTAGTTTTGTAATTAACCAATTAATAACAAATCTAACCCTAACCACTAATCATAAATTCGGTCACCACTATATTGCAATATATGTTCTTTCTGACAAATTACACAATCACTCTCCATTTTCCGTTCATTCTTCGGCTAACACCGATTCTAGTTCGATAGCTGTTCGTGCACTAGACTATGGAGATTTTACTATTTTGTGAATTCTTCAGCCGTCTCTAGAAGAGACCATGCGAGTAAGTTTTTATCCTTGAACGGATCCAAAAGGTTTTATTCAATCAATTGTCAACAGACAAATGTCAAATTAAAGGGATTAGAAATAAATTTTAAACCGCAATCAGCTGCGCCACAGTTGATTAACTAGCTATAATCCCTAACAATACTAACGGCTTCATTGTCATCCTTCTTACTCTAATCGGTATTTACAAACACTTCAAATATGTGATGGTCAGTTATGAGATCTATTCCTTTGAAGTACTTGCTTGTTATTTCCTTTTTATTTAGCTTTTTTTGATCCTCTTCGTCAGCTCCTCCAAACTGCAAGCCAGAGATAAGCCTGAACTCCTAAACCCCAAACCTCATTTCAACTCCTCTAATAGAGAATCACATCTCTCTATGGAAAGATCTGTTGGGGTTTATTGTCCTGTAGTCAATTGTTCTAGGATATAAACCAACTGTAAATGAATTGTTCTTTATATCATTTGTTTTAATAAGATATGGTTTTCAAACTGTATAAAGGCAATTACTTTTAAGAACTAAACAAGTCTAATAAAAGGAAATCCCCGAGTTTATTTAAAGTGATTATAAAGTGTTCATACAAGCATGAAGTGAGACAAAACATTATAATAAACTAATAAACTTAAAACCATCCCAAGTCAAGTAATATGTTTTGAATAAGGATTGACATAATACTATAGAGACTTGCATGTAACAATGTTTTCTGCCGAGATAGAGAGTTGATCTCACAAGCTTCAGATATGTGGATATCTGAACAGTTACATGAATCCGGTGAAGGAGTTCATTAAGATTGGGGACCCGACTTGAGATAACAGGATGGATAGATTTATCCTATGTCACTTGTTCATCACATTGGTATTAATAGGTATAAGTAATCCTCAGGCTTAAAGGAATGTTAATTAGTGATTCTGGATTATGGAATGTGATACTTTGACTATGTTCAAACACGATCCATAACAGAGATGACTCTGGGGTGTGTGCGGGCAGGCGTTGGGTATCACAGGAAGTAATTACAGAATAGTTAACATTGGATTGAGCATTTATCACTCTTGATAAATAGGAGATATGTCCAAGGATCGCTTGTGGAAGTCTTAACTCTAAATCCTTGTAAGGTGATAGCTTAAGAATTGAAATAGAGATTTCACTTAACCTATCTACTCGGAGTTAACACGGCCTGTACAAGTAAAACGAACGTTTCGCTATATGTGACTTGACATAATCCATAGTCATAAGATTCTGTTCAAGGATGTAGTTGATAAAGAATCGAATTATACTGCAACTAATACGGAAAGGTCAACGACGGAATCGACCTGTCTTCTTATAGCTCTGGGGGGATGTTTACGGTTCTGCTTTCACAGTCCGTGCACTCATTCCGTTATACAAAGATTAAATGTAATCTTGGAAAATTAATTTAATGGTTGTATACGGCTAGTATTAATAAGAACCTAATGTGTCACACATAAGACTTAGAACCAAAAGAGGAATGGATAATAATTAATAGATTGAAGTCCAACTTAGTCCACTAAGGCCCAATAAGGGAGGGGGGCGAATTCCATGTGGTAAATGCACATGTCGGAATTAATTTAATTTTAGACAATTATAATTAGGTTATAATTGTGAATTAAATTAATTATAAGATAATTAAATTAGAAGGTTTAATGTGATTAAATTACTTCTAATTATTATCTTATCAAATAACTTATTATTACCTTTATATTTAGATATAGTTATAGATAATAATTGTAGAGTATTATTTAGAATAAAACTCTTAATAAGTAACCTAATTCTATCTAACTAGGGTTTAGATACAAGAGGTTATTTATACCCCCTCTAATGAAGATTTCAGCTAAACCTAATAGGAGAGAGAGAGAATTCAGCCAAGTCTACCGTAGACGACAGAATCGCTCCGCTTTGCTTCCATTTGATTAATACTATCTCTTCCTCTTTCTCTTTTATCTTGTGTTGATTTATTAGAGACAATCTCTATTGATTGTTTTCTTGATTGAGATTCTAACTTACTTTGATCTTGTGTTTTGTTTGTGCTCGTGAACTCGAAACTAGAGTTGAGGGCACTTCGTTAGCAATGGTAGATAGTTCATCACTAAAAGGTATTTCCTTCTATCATTCTTTGTATGAAATAACAATTAACGGATCCTGGTTCAAGGAAATAGGTAAAAAAATTTGTATTTCTGATGCCCTATGATTGCCTATTTTCCTTCAGTGGTATCAGAGCCTGCGTTAAATTTGTTATTTCATATATGAAAATAAAAGGTTTCAATCAGATTGAATGAATATTTATTGTTAGGTTAATTAATAAAATTGTTTTGATTAATTAATTAAAGATAAATGAGTTTTGATTACCTGATAATTAAAACTAATTATGCAAAAGTTCCTGTTTAATTTGGTTGATAATCATTATAACAAAAACTAATAGTTTTATGGTTAGATTAATAAAAGTTTGTTTTGTTAAATCTAAAAGATAAAACAGAAAATTCTTGAAACTTTCTGATATTCTGAAAACTGTTTTAAAATTGTTTTAAATCAAATATATATATATATATATATATATATATATATAAACAACAGCTCGGGTTGCGCCGCGAGGCAGCAACCCGAACTGTTGTTCGACATTTGCTGCCTTGCGGCAGCAACCAGAAGCGATGGGTCACCGCTGCCGCAAGGCAGCGACAGGCCTGTCACATCCTGCTGCCGAACGACAGCAGCAGATTAGGGTCGGGCCGTTTATCGGCCCGGCCCGACTGTATATGTTTTAAAATCGTTTTAAAATAAAAGAGTTTATATATACGTTTTCAGAAATAAATAGTTTTCTGTTTTGATTATCAAATAAAATGAATTTATTTAAAAGTTTGTTTTACTTAATATTTGATATATGTAAATTAAAGTGTTAAATGAATTATACAAATTAATTGGGACATGCATAATGTGAATTTTTTGTATAATTATATTAATCTAATATGTAATTGTTACAGTTTGATTAGATTAGATATAAGAGATACAAAATTAATGGAATTAAAATTGGATGAAAGTTAATTTGAGATGTTAATGTGATTAACCTAAATATTACATAAATAATTTATGTAATCAACCAATTAAGATTGCCTCTTTATGTACCGCCTCTTTAAAAATACTTATCTAAACAAGATTGCCAAAACATAATGCATAAGATTGCTCTATCCAGCAACAAATGCATATTCTTTAACGTTCGGGTTTGGGCTATATGCCACAGGCTTCAAGCTCAATGGATAACATTTATTCAAGAAAAATACTTTAATACTTCAATACTTTAATATACTTATTTTTTTAACCCAAAAACTGCATTTCATAAATGAATGGGATTTACATCCTCAAAAATAGCGTTTAATAGCCACTCCGGCACAACAGAGGATAAAAAATCGCTAGCATTGGAATAGGCCTGCCTAGCTACCAAGTGTGCAACCCTATTCGCTAATCGACTAACATACGATACTGAAAAAGTAGGATTAGACCCAAGGATAACTCGACAATCATTAATAAGCGTTCCAAACTCTGAGATATCCTTTTTGTTGGAAAGAATTGCATCAATAACAAGCTTGGCACCGGATTCAAATTCAACATGTGTATAGCGCATAGAAGCAAGACAAATCATACTCGTGCGTAAAGCTAATGCCTTGACCACCTTAGGTTCTCTAATACTAGCAATGCAGCTGCTACTATAGAACAGAAATGTACATGTATCATCTTTGATTACTGCACCCATCCCGCAGCTTCCTGCTTCCTTAAAAATGGTGTCGTCGACATTACACTTCAGTGACCCCCTTTCCGACAGCTTCCACTTATTCATTTCCCGAGCCTGTATAAAATTATTGTTCGCTTGGCCTTGTTCAAAACCAGGCAGCCTTGTTTCGAGATGCTCAGTTACCTCTCCGTGGAAGTTCTGCAGGATCTGGTTGAGATCAGCTGCTCGTTCGACATCCCCTGTATGTTGCGGATATCGGCGACCTGCTGCTGGTTGTGGGATGAAGACGGTGACTTCTCTTGCCTTCTGACGGTTGGTCGGCTCGACAGCAGCGGACGGGGCAGACGACGCTGCTGTAGTAGACGGACCAGGCAACACAGCTACAACAGACGGGGCAGATGGCACACAGACTCCCTGATGTTGTCGATGTTTGCTTCCCGACGGAGTTGAGGAATTCAAAGTTGGCCTAGCCTTCGAGCTTTGCTGGTAAGCCCTCCAATCCCATAGTTCATCAATTCCGTGGCGCCAACTAGTATCCGTCGGCCACCATGTCATATGCCATAGGACTCTGTTCCGGTGGTCCCAAATCGTCTTTAAAGCACAACAAAGTCTATCAATGAACTCCAGATTTGGGCCACAAATTGCCTGCAATAACCAATCTGCAAAATTCATCCCGTTAGTTTGTGGTATTGGAAGTCCAGCTATTCGCCAAAGATCACCTGCAAAGCAACATTCAACAAATAAATGGTTATCCGTTTCATCTTGATCCACGCACACATGGCATTCAATTGTGATTGGAACTCGTCGTTGGGCTAGTCTAGCCCCGAGTGGGTAGGCTACCCGAGCAAATTTGCCATATGATAGCTTCAGTTTAGGGGGCATATTCAGGTTCTAGATCCTCCTCCAACCCTCATTCACCAACCTTTCCTCCTCCACCTCCATCCCAGCAATATAGCCCGAATGCACATTATAAAAACCATCTTTTGACCAGTTCCAGACTCTTCTATCCTCACTGACAGTGAAGGGTAAAATAATGTCGCAGATGACATTCACTTCAGCTTCACTAAAATAAATATTCAGTTTATCCACATCCCAACCCCTACCATTTTCAAGCAACAAGTCAGCAACTCTTAAATCTTGCATCACAAGGACCATAAAAGAATTTATACAAAATTCGTTTAGTTTAGGTGCCTATGCATCCTTCCAAACTCTAATTGAACTATCATCTCCCACCTTCCACATTACCCCTTTTCTAAGTATATCCAGACCACTCCAAATACTTCTCCAAGCTATACTAGGATTATTGCCTAATTTAGAGAAAAGTAAGTCTTCCCTCGGGAAATATTTCGCTTTGAACATTTTACTCACTAAAGTATTTGGATTATTTACTTACATCCGTGGCCACTCAAAACTTCAAAACATATCATTAAAAGCCACTCAACTTTTCACAATCTAACATTATGGCCACTAAACTTTAACTAACGCCTCAAAATAACCGTTAAGGATCTCAAAATGGAAAAGTTCAAAAATTAAAGTTGTTTAGAACGTCATTTAGCATGAAATCACCATTTCTGAAGCTTTTTCTCTCACTTTCTCGCTTTTAACCAAACAACAACACCCAAATGACCACAAAAATTTCGAAAAATTAAAATTGATTAGGATATCATTAATTCTTGATTTTTTTTTATTTTGAGGTCCTCAACGACCATTTTAAAGTGTTGGTTGAAGTTTGGTGACCATAATATAAAGTTCAGTGGCTTTTAAGTTACATTTTGAAATTTGGTGACCAGATAAAATGTAGGTCTCGGGCAATGACGGGCTCAGTCAGTTGACTCAATCTTATTTCACTAAGGCATTTTCTAATCGTAATAGTGATTGGCAAGCAATGGTAGAACCCGTTTAAAACTTTTATTGATAAAAATCCTATTTTATTTCCAAGAATTACAGAAATATTAAAATTAATATACATTTTTTAATATATTTTGGAAACATTTAGGTATTTATCATAATTTTCTAGCTTAAGAATATCTTTTTATTATTAAAAATAAAATATTTATTTTCTTTAAAAAAGAATATTTATTGATAAAAATCCTATTTTATTATCATGGATTTGAAGAATATTAAAATGAATATTCTTTAATTTGGAATATAGTTTGGGAATGTTTAGATATTTATCATAATTTTCTACATTTTCATTATCTTTTAATTGTTAAAAATAAAATTTCTATTGATAAATATTAAAAATGATAATCAATTGGCTCAAACATCTTTAAAGGAATAATTGAGTTACTTACCTTAACAAAAAAATTTATAAATACTTAAATAATTTGCTTACCTTAATTTTTTTAAATGCTTAATTGATTTTCTTACCATAAAAAAAAGTATGAAACATAAAAATCTAAATGATATTTGGTGTATTAGGCAAAAAGCATCATTAGGTCATTGCCTTTTATTTTTTTGGTTCATTAAGTCCTTGATATTTTATTTGGATACATTATATCCTGATCATTTATTTTTGGTCTCATTAAGCCATTGTTTACCAAATTAGTAAGTTGCGAATATCTAATTCTATTAAAATGACGTTATTAATTTTATTTGTATTTGAAATTATAAAAAAATATTTTTTACAATTTGAATTAAAATTTTTACAGTTTTCCTATAGCCACATTACACATCCAAAACTGATTTCAAACAGTAAAAATTAAAAATTCCAAATACATGTGCATTGAATAACACTCTATTAACCGAGTTTTATATTCAAAATTGATTTTTTTTTTGTCATCAAGGACTTAATTAGACTTAAAATAAATGATAAAGAATTTAATGTATCCAAATAAAAGTTGAAGGGTTCAATGAACCAAAAAATGAAACATCAAGAGTCTAATGATATTTTTTGCCTTTGTATTAGTTTGTTAAGAGTAACTCCTAACATTATAATAAATTGTATAATAAAAAAGATAGTCAATTGGGTCAAATCGTTAATGGAATAGTCAATTGGGTCAAACCTCATTAATGGAATAATTGATTTTCTTTCCTTAAAAAAATTATAGATACTTAAGGATTTGTTTGGCAAATAGTTATTAGCTGTTAGTTGATTACCTTTTTTGTTAGTTGATTTGATTGACTGATTGTATAAACATGTTTGGTAAAACTTAGCTGATTGGTAATAGCTGTTTGAGTAAAATGTCATATAAGGACATGATAAAGTCTTTATTTGAGGTTAAATAGTAGTAATTAGGGGTAAAAATGTTAATAAAAAGAGATTGAGCAATACGAGGTTTGACTATTAGATGTTTGACTATTCAAAACCTATAAAATACCTCAAACCTTTAATTTTATCCCAAAAAACTCTTTACCAAACAAGACCTAAATGATTTTCTTACCTTAATTTTTTTTTTATTAATGCTTAAATGATTTCTTACCTTAAACTCATTTTATCATTATTACGTTTCTAACCTCTTCCTTGCCTATAAATAGAGATAGATTCTCATAAACCAACACACATCTTTATCTATTCTATTCTCTCATTCTTCAATCTATTCTCAGAGACCAATCTCTATTTCGAATCTCGGCCCTTTTAGTTCATTTTTATTTATTTTTTTATTTTTTCTATTCTTTTTTTATTATTCGTTGCATCTTTCTTCAATCTATTTTTCTCTATTCTTCAATCTATTCTATTGTTTTCTCCGACAATATGAAATGTGTTAGGGGTTGTTCTGCTTCTCCGAGGGCCAATAATCTCTTGCCCTCACACATGATTTGCTGGCAGTCATTTCCTTTTTCTCTGCTTCAGCTTTCTTGCTTCTTGGCCTCATGATATGGTACGATTAATAATCTATTCCCTCCGTTTTTTTTATTATATGACGTTTTAGCTTTTAAATTTGTTGTCTTTTATATGTTGTTTTATATTACTAATGCACTTTTAGAACAATAAAGATACTTGAATAGAATCTATCCGGATAGAAATTATTATATTTCTTATTGTGACTAAAATACCCATATTCTATAGTAAATTATATATTTATTTCGAAAAATATATATATTTTTTCACTAGATTGTTTTCCAATGACATAATTAATTACTTTTTCAAACGTTTTTTTAAAGAAATCATTATTTTCTTTCCTTTTTTGATTTGTTTTATTCAGTAGCATTCACATGGACTCCGATCTAACGGTGAATAACCAAATTCACTGTGGTCATCAAAGTTTATCTGAACGCTACTATTGTTTTTATTAAACCAAACATCATTGTATTTTTTTATAAGAAAATCCAAATGTTGTATTTTTCTTTTCATTACTATTGTTTTTTTTATTTATCTTTTATCGTAATCCTAAAGTTTTTTTTAGAAATAAAAGTATAGGATAAGGTAACACTAGTAATCAATAGCAATTTAATCTTTATAAATTAAGATTGGCTTAAGTGGTTAAAAGGTTCAAGTCGCTTAAACTAGATCTTGAGTGGTTAAGGGCCTCAAGTTGCTATGAGATATTTTTAAAAGATTTTTTATTTCTTTTATAATTTTAAAATAAATTTGATATGAGATATTTTTAAAATTGACAAAATATTTAGATTTAAAATTTAGTTTTTCCAATCCATAACATACTTTAAAATTCATCCTATAACAACCAAATTTAACGACAGTACCTTTGGATACTCCTATCAAAAATGATTTTTTACATGGGAAAAAATTACTCTCACTATAAATTACATTATTAACCACCGTAAATAAAAGTTATTAACATATATTACTTTCATTATGGATTTATCATTTATTAACCATACAAAATATTGTTGTTATTATTGTGATCCTAAAACTATAATACTAAATAGCAAAATTAAAATTTAGAATAATAGTCATATTTGACCTTAACGTTATTTGTGAAGTGCAGATTTGGTCGTAACTTATAAAATGATCCAAATTTAACACTAACATTTTCAAAATAGATTAATTTTAACCCTATATTACAAAGTATTTAATGTTTTACTACTTATAAAAAAACTGTTAAAATACTAGCAACTATGTTTGCTACACATAAGTTAATCACATTTTTTTATCAAAGTAATTAAAATATTTATTGTCTTACTAATACAGTTACAAAATTGATATTGATTGAAAACGTCAGGGTTAAATTTAGACCATTTTATATGTTAGGCCAAATCCGCACTTCACAAAAAATGTTAAAAGTCAAATTTGGTCTTTATCCACAAAGTTTAGTTTTGCTATTTAATTAATCTTGATTAAAAATTTTAGGGTTAAATTTGGACCATTTTATAAGTTAGGGTCGAATATGCACTTCACAAAAAAAAAAACATTAAAGTCAAATCCGATCTTTATCTCTAAATTTTAGTTTTATGATTTAATTGATTTTGATTGGAAGTGTAATGCTAAACTTAATTTTGATCAAAACCGTTAGCGTTAAATTTACATAATTTCTAAAGTCGGCTTCAAGGGGAGCTGGCCTAGGTGGATGCCTTAGGCCTCTAATTTATTTCAATTACATTATTGAATTTTACTTATTAAAAATTATGTTTATAAATAATTATTAACTCCTGTCAATAATAGTATAAAAATATAGTCAGCTAAATTGGAATCGAAAAAATTGTAAAAACAAAGAATAAACAATAGCTTTGGCGGAATTGCCACATATGAAATTGAGCACAATTTTATAAAGAAATAGTCCACTTCTTTTTCGAGAAGAGATGAGAAACATGCTCAATATCATTTGACGGGCACAATGTACTTTTTTCAATCATTACAATAATAGCAAAATAGAGGGCCATAACTTTTCTTTTAACAATAAAGGTAAAGTACAAAAAAAAGCAAACTTTTGGTTTGTCCAATTTGCAAACACGGTTCCACGGTTTAACAACTTACAAATATCGACGTGCAGTTTGCATTTAAAAAATTTGTGGATCAATGTTTTGATAAAAAAAATATTGGTGTCTTAATTAATTTGCTTATATAAGGTAATTTTCAAAGTCAGACCTTTAATTTCTTCAAATCGCTTGCTTTTGAGTAAATAGCTAGAATAACAATTTTTGACGGAATGCGTGAATTTGCATATCACACAAATTAGATATTTATGTTTGGAAGTTTTTAAACTAAAAAGGGCAAACGACGTAAAATATTTGTATTTTACTCTTAACAATTATATAGTTGGTAACTCTTTCCTTCTTTATAATTTGTCCTAAAAGTTTGATTGTCAGTTAAATTTTAATTTTTTTAAAAAATAGAGTGTAAAAATTAATAGTTTAAAGTCTTTAAAATATTAGAACGATCCATAAGTATTTCACAAATTACGGTTAAGTCATCTCTTTAAAAAAAGTAGAATCAAATTTAATCACTATAGCCTATAATTTCTTTAATTTTATTAAAATCTCCCTGAAAATATTGAGCTCCATCTTTCCTGCAAATAAATTAGCCGAACACGATTTTTTTTTAAATTAGCCCGTCTCCATTTCGATTTCCATTTCCTTTTCCCCCCATAGCCAAACTAGTTGCTACATGAACTTGCTCCTTTTTCCGAACCTTAGTCCCATTAGAGGACTGATCTACCACCTGCTCTTCAACACTATATCTTGCAATCCATTTCGTAAATGACATTGAACAAGTGTTTGCAACTGAATATGGCGTTATTTTCTTAGACTGCATTCATTGATTTTTTAATGTCGTTATTGATTAATGTAGGGAAATTCATCTGTTTGGAGGAACAACCAGACCTTCAAACTTGATCCAAGAAGTAGCTCGTAAGTGGCCAAATTCACTTGAATTTTTTTAATCAACTCTTTTATTCTTGTATCAGATTCTTAATCTACTTTGTTTTTGCCTATTAGATTTATTATTGAAGGCGCTACAGATTTCTATGGGTTTGGTGGCATTATTTTTTCTCTTCTGGCTCTGTCACATTTTCCAATCTCTGGAGCAAAAAGTTGTGACTGAATCAAGGGAGAAACCTCCCAAGCCACGTTCTGAAATCCTTGTCCCGATACACCACCATCTTAAATCAGAAGCTGTTCCTTGGTGTTAGACGAGGTGCCGCGGCCTAATCTCCCGGGCGGACCGGGGGTGGACAACCTCATGGCGACGTAAGCGGTGATGGGCGTCGTCGTGGAATCAAGCTGCTCGGCAGGACCGGAGCTCGGAGATATGGAAGAGTCGCCACCCACGAATGGGAAAATGAACACCGATCCCTTGCGGGAGACCGGTGTGGGTTCGAAAAACTTAGGTACGAGCCGAGAAGGCTAGCTCCTTTCCGGAGAAAGGCTACTAGGCACCCCGACATCGCCCGGTTATGAACCACCGGCCTCCTACTCAGCATGTTAGGCGATAACGGACTAATCGTATACTTCTTTAAGTTTAAAATTCATTTGAAACCTTTTCTTTCTCTTTTTAGAAACCGTTTTGAGCATATATTATTGAAAAGCCACATTAGTAAAGAATCACCCATTTACATCAGTTCAATATACATACAAAGAGAGGGGGGAAGAAAGAAGTGATTTAGTTACAACGTGATTTACATGTCGTGTTGCGTGTTAATTCTATGCTAACTTATTTCTTCAAAACGAATTTATTTACATGGTTCGCACCTTAATCGCCGTTGGAACGATTTAGGTGCGCTTTAAAACCCCGTCTGATGAAGTTCACCCGAATCGCCGTTGGAACGACTCGAGTGTTTGAAAACATTGAGATAAAAACCTTTAATAAGAAAACGTGGTTAAACATACAAGTCAATTTTATTTTGTACAAATCCTTTAAGAAAACAATTCAAAACTCTATTATTCACAAAGAAACGATTTTAATTACAATGTTCGCTTAATCCGTCGTTGGAACGGACTAATGTTTTAAAACGTGGTGTTTTGAGAAACGATTTAAAATGTCAAGAAAACTCAATTTATTTACATTAGGAACCTCTAAAAATTCATTAATTTAAATAATTAAATTGAAAACTCTTTTTGTGATTTATTTTCCCCTTTTCCTTAATGGATTCTCTACTAGTCATAATTACAATAATAAACATATTTAAACCAAAATTCACTCCCAAATAAAGCCCATTTGAAACATGGACCCTTAAATGGTCCAAAAGAACAAAGGAAATAATATAAGCATATATATACACATTTTAATCCAAAAAGGAAGCATGAAATGAAAGTTAATGAAAAGAGGTTATATAATACATATATGAAAATACTAAATATAATACATTTATACTTTAAACATGTGAAAATAGTAAATAAAACTCCTAGATAAGAAAATAACATTTATTCCCAAAATACTTTTAATAATAACTAATATAACCCAAATATCCCAAAACTATATATATATACATAACTAATGTAATTTTAAATGTCAAAAATAATACATATTTATCCACTAATAAATCACTCCCAAAACCCCAAGTAAATATTCTTTTAAAATGAGATTAATTACCATTTAAGTAAAGGAAGAAGAAAAGAAAAGATATATATACATATACTTATATTTAAAAATAAAATAAAAAATGATATACAAACAACCTAAATAATTATATATACCAAATGTCTAAAAAAATAATTTGAAAACATATATTACATAACTATACATATATATATAAAGGATCAAAAGCTCAAAAGTTAAGAAGGAGGGACCAAAACAGCATTTTTTACATTCCAGCAGATTTACCGACGGAAAATCCGTCGGTAAACAGCAATTAATGACAGAAACGGAAAATTACAGAACTACTCCAACTGTTTCCAGATTTATTCAAAAGCTTTTAAATTAAGTCTAATTCAATCGTTTTGGATTTCCGAACTCCCAAAAATGGATCATAGTCAATAACGGAAGTTCCTAAAACGACGTTTTAAAGGAAATTCTTTTAAATTAAAACTTATAATTACAACGTTTTTAACACCCGAACTACCTTTTTATCGGATCACGGTTCGTATTAGGATATCAAAACGAGGTTTTTTATTTTAAAGCAAAACCGAATTTTATTCAACACGAGACGAAAATTAAATAAATATGCCAAATTAAATAAAACATGATAAAATAAAAGAATAACTAAATAAATAAAAAACTATAACATAAAAATAAATAAAGGAAAGGAATAAATTAAATAAAATAAAAGAGTCTAGTCCTCGGATAATACCTTAAATTCGGTATCTGACAGACGAAGCCGATTGATTCCACGAGTCGTGATTTTCCATTTTTTTTGTGTTTTTTTTAGTAAAAATTTAACTTTGGAAAATTTGGATTTTTTTGGGAAAAAAATATTTTCTCCAAAAAATTGACTTTCTCTCTCTAAAAATGTTTAGAGTGAGAAAGCTCCAAAAATCCTCCTCCTTTTTTTTAAATGCATGGGGATCCGTGCCTTTTATAGGCAAACGGATCCCCGGCGGATTGGGCGACGCCCGGAAAGAATCGGGCGTCGCCCAAGGGGGTTGGGCGAGCGCCCAACGCAAGGTTGGGCGCGCGCGCCCAACCGCCGTTGGGCGTTCGCCCGACTTCGGTTGGCGCTCGCCCAACGGTCGCCGGGGCGCGTCTCGCGCCGTCGGGCGTGCAAGCCCTGCGGCCGTCGAGCGTGCGTTCCGTGCCGTCGGGCATCCACGCGTCGCGGCCATCGAACGCGCGTTCCGCGCTGTCGGGCGCACACACCCCGTGGCCGACGAGAGCGCGCTCCGTGCCACCGGGCCCGTGCATCGCTCGGACGTCGAGCGCGCGCCACTTGTGGTTGGATGCGTGCATCCGACGGACGTCGAGCGCGTGCCCCGCGCCGTCGAGCGGGCGTCCGACTGTCGTCGACCGCGCGTCGGATGCCGCTAAGCGCTCGCACCATGCCGCTAAGCATTCGCGAGCCACCCCATTGGCAACAGCGACCCGTCATAACTCTTTCTTCCTTATTATGTACTTATCATTCTTTATATATTTTTTGTTTTTCAAAACTTCCGGAATCAATCGCTTCAACCGTCTTGTTTTCAGGTTTTCGTCACAGGTCCTCCGACTCGGTGTCTACAGTTGCCCCTACTTTGCTATTTTGACAGTGATGTGTGTGTATTGAAAAGTAAAAGACACGTAAAGAGTAGGAGGGAGAATACCTGACCTTCGCGCTGCGCGCTCCGGTGTTGTTTGTCGATTCTTTCCAGCCTTGCCTCTGAATCGGCCGTCGGTGGATGTTTTTCTCTCGGAATCTAGCGTACGTTGACTATGGGTAAGAATGGCTCAAAAGCAACCTCGGTCGTGGACCGTAGGTAAGTTGGCTAAAAAGCTACCTCGGTCGTGAACCGTATGTAAGATGGCTAAAAAGCTACCTCGGTCGTGAACCGTAGGTAAGATGGCTAAAAAGCTACCTCGGTCGTGAACCGTAGGTAAGATGGCTAAAAAGCTACCTCGGTCGTGAACCGTAGGTAAGATGGCTAAAGAGCTACCTCGGTCGCGAACCGTAGGTAAGATGGCTAAAAAGCTACCTCGGTTGTGAACCGTAGGTAAGATGGCTAAAGAGCTACCTCGGTCGCGAACCGTAGGTAAGATGACTAAAAAGCTACCTCGGTTGTGAACCCGTAGGTAAGATGGCTCAAGGGCAGAAAAGTTCTTTCTAACGATTCTGAATTCTTTTAAAACACCATTGTCTGGAGCTAGTGTCTCGGAGGTTTAATGGGAACGTGTTTTGGTCTAGAATGATATAGACTAATGATTATTTTTCTGTTGACTGTTGTCTGTATTTTGACTGGTATCACTGTTCTGTAAAAATTGGCTGTTGTCTGGAGTTCATATCTTGACAGTATTGGTTGCTGTCTGGAAGAAATGCAGGCTGAAACAGACTGCAAATCGGAGGTCTGTGCATCTGGTAAATAATTATTTACTTTTTACCTTTATGTCAAATCGTACCTTTTCGGTATTTACGGGAATGTCATTCCCTCTTCCTATATAAGGTGGTGGGGTTTCATTTCAACCCCACACCTTCTCTCTCTTCTTTCTCTCTCTAGACTTTGATTCGGATTATCCTCGGGATGGATTTGGATGAATGCGACGGCACGAGAGGCATGGATGAGGTTTACGTGAACCTGGATAGAGTGGACCCTTTCCACGACCCTGAGACACATCTGAGCCGGACACGCTGCAACGAGGTAAGTGATTTCTCACTTTTGTTTGATTCAAATGCTAGGCTTTAGTATTCCTATCCGAACATGATTTGCATGCTAACTTTTAGATTGCCTTAGAGGACTTTAGCTAGAAAACATGAATTTCTTCACTTACAAGTAACACTTGTTTGTTTCTGTGTACGAACGCGCGTTATATGCATGTGAGTAGTAACCCTGCGAATTCCTGCATGCTAATAGTAAAAATAACGTGAATAGTAAAAACGTGAATAGTGCACGTGAATAGTGACAACTTAACTAATGCACGTGAATAGTGAAAACTTAACTAATGCATGTGAATAGTAAAACTTAACTAATGCACGTGAATAGTAAAAAAACGTGAATAGTGCACGTGAATAGTGAATGTGAATAGTAAAACGTGAATAGTGAAAACTTAACTAGTGCACGTGAATAGTAAAAAAACGTGAATAGTGAAAACTTAACTAATGCACATGAATAGTAAAAACGTGAATAGTGCACGTGAATAGTGAAAACTTAACTAATGCACGTGAATAGTAAACTTAACCTATGCTCCTTGTCAATGCGGACGAGAGTGGATTAAAGAATTAACTAAACCTTACATGAGCGACCCTAAAGGAGAGACTTTTATAGAAAGTTGGCCCTAATTGACCAGATGTCTCTAGGTTAGATAATGAAAGAATACCTAGTCTTAACGCGTTTTCATCAATCGTACGCTTTAGGAATCGTATTTAGATTTTCCTGTCTTGTTCTTTCTAGTTCATCGAGATTTCCGGGACTACGGCCGAGATTCATTCGTGGTATGCTAGGCTAGGCGCCGCGACGAGAGCCCGTGTGCGCGAGTTGGGCTTCGAGCCCTTTATTTCAGCGCTGCCCCGCACCAACGGGGTGTGTGATCGTTTTGGCCTACGTGCCTTATGGGAGCGGTGGGTTGACTCGACCCACACCTTCCATCTTTCCTTTGGGGAGATGACCATCTCGTCTAGAGATTTCTCTTTGTTGACGGGGCTGCGGGGGAGTAGCACTCCAGTTCCCTTTCGTTTTGATATGATGCGACCGTGGGTTGACCTCGCTAGGCTTGCTGCTTTGATTGGGCCGGGAGTTTGTCCAGGCGCCAGATCTACTCCGGCGAAGTTTGTTTCTACTGCGAGCCTTTTGAGTCGCCGGGATTTTTGCGAGACGGACGATACTGACTTGGCAGTTCGTAGTTTCTTAGTGTATACTCTGAGCGAGACGATTTTCCGCACCAAGGGCGGAAAGGTACACGCGGGTCTTATTCAGGCACTCAGTGATTTGGATACGACGGCTTCCTATGATTGGGCGGGGGCAGGTCTAGCCTTTCTATATAAATTTTTGGATCTGACTTGCCGGAAGCGCAAGGACTTCGGTGGTTACACCTTTGCCCTGCTGGTACGTGACGCGCCCTTGACTCGCCCAGTTTATCTTCTTCGCGCTTTTCACACTTACAATCTTTGTTTTTACCGCAGGTTTGGGCGTATGAGAGGCGGATTCTTCCCAGCCAGTCTCAGCCTCGGCCACGAGTACCGAGGCTCCCTCTCATGACCCGATGGAGAGATTTTGACCTAGGCGCCGAGAGGAGACGGACGGTGGCGCGGCTCCTAGATTGGATTGACTCGCGGACCCTGGGACAGGTAGATGTCGTCTAGTCGTGCTAGATTCTTGTTTGAACCATTCTGACTTTCTCTTTGTGTTTTTTTTTAGATTAAGTTCAGGTGGGACGACCTCGACTTCGGTCCCGATTACATGTATGTATCTGTGATCCAGGAGCAGCAGTGCGTGCTCACCGGCCCCTGCGTGCGGGCATGGTATTTGGGGGACCGAGGCATCACTGGGGTTAGTGACGCACACTGGACACCGGGCGAGATTCCCGTTTCCATGTTCGCGGTGCGGACCATGCCCCTATCGGTCATCCGTCAGGACTTGACCCGTCGGTTTGTCGATAGAGAGGTGTGGGTTCATACCGGGAGCCGTGATCCCTACCTATCGACTCTGTTGAGCGCGAGGGATGCCCCGGCGGTAGCGATGGAGGTGGATCCGGTGGCAGACGTATTTTCGAGGGAGGCTGTCGCGGCAGTCTTTGGTCAGGAGGAGGTCCCGGTAAGTGATTCCGCTTTTTACCTTTTATTCATGAGATGGTTAGCGGTATTTATTATGTTTTTATTTGCAGGAGGGGTCCTGGAGGAGCGCTCATCTGTCGGACTTCTTTGACGGCACTCGAGCTCAGACATCTGCGGGCGAGCCACCCTGCTATGTCGGCGAGTCCTCCAGTGCCGCCCGACCGGAGAGGTCTTCCCTAGGCGTGCCCGTACCGGACTACGGGAGAGATTTTGCCACGGTTTGTTACGATGAGTCCGGGGCAGCTTATGCGGGGGTCGAGGCGGCTCCTTCTATCTTTACCTCGAGGGTCCCATTTGATCCTTCAGACGCTTCTCTGACTACGAGAGACACCTGTACAGATTATGTGGGACTGTCCAGTTACCTCCGAGACCGCCTCAGCTTGCGTTGCGCCGATCACCTGGTATGTATCCTTACTTTATTTTAGTATAGTGGAATGCATGCATGTATGTATGATTTCTGTTCTTGCCTATGCTGCTTCGTTTTTTCTCTTTTTTTTTCACATCTGTTTTTCTTTTTTTTTTTTCTTTTTAGAGCGATCTTCACGCCCATGAGCGGAGACGGAGTGAGTCGGTGCGGGAGGCCGATGCCAGGGTTGGCCAGGTGTACCAAGAGCGGAACGACCACTGGTCGGAGGTGATGCGGAGGGAGACTGCTGGACATCTTGTCGTTGAGGAGAGGGCGCGTGATGAGACGATTGGACGCCTCGCTGCCGAGGAGAGGGTGCATGTTGAGACCACAGGACGCCTCGCTGCCGAGGAGAGAGCACGAGTTGCTGAGGAGAGGCTCCGAGTTACCGAGGAGACCTTATCTGCGGAGCGGGCATCGCATTTGAGGGGGTTTGAGGCCTACTGGGACTTCCCTCCATATTAGGCTTATTATGTATTGCTTTGTAGTTTTCATTAGAGTTACCCCGATGTATAGCTGATGTATAGGGAGTGGGGTGGATAGTAGGTAGGTTTTTTTTTTTTGTGAACAGTAAGATAGGAAATGTATAACTCATGATTCATATTACCATACATTCAGTAGATTGTGATGATTCCAATCATTCTCGTCAAATATATTCATGCCTTTATTTATTTACAAACAACAGAAATACTTAGCCTCTTATACATTGTTTTTGTAACTGCTCAAGTTATAACTATTGTTACCAGGACCCGCCTTTCGGTTTTCGGATCCCGGCGATTTTTCTCCTCTCCTTTTACTATCCTGGAATTTTTAAATGAGTGCCCTTTCGGGTTTTCACCCATTGGGATTTCCCTTATTGTTGCATAGGTCGCCCTTTGCGGGTTTTCAACCTATCGGGAATTTTTCTTTCTTTTTCTCTTTTTTTTTTTTTTTTTACGAAAAGTATTTCTTAAGCCTATCCAGGTTGGTAGGTTCGGAGAATTCCATGCCGTCCATGGTAGTTAACTTCACCGCTCCTTTGCTTAGTATCTTCTTCACGACGAATGGCCCTTCCCAGTTAGGTTTAAACTTGCCCCTAGGGTCGGTGTGCGTCACACGAATCTGTTTCAGCACCAAATCTCCTTCTTTGATAGGACTGGTCTTGACCTTTTTATTGAAAGCTCGAGCCATCCTTCTTTGATATAACTGTACATGGTAAAGGGCTTCCATCCTTTTCTCGTCAACTAAAGCCAACTGCTCATATCGCCTCTTCACCCATTCCGTCTCGGGGATTTCTGCTTCCACTGTGATTCTCAATGATCGCTTTTCGATCTCAATCGGCAGGACTGCTTCTGTTCCGTATACCAAGGAGAATGGCGTCGCCCCAGTCGAGGTTCTGACTGTCGTGCGATAAGCCCATAACGCGAGTGGGAGCTGCTCATGCCAATTCCAATGTGATTCCACCGTTTTTACGAGAATCCTCTTAAGATTCTTATTAGTTGCTTCTACTGCCCCATTAGCTTGTGGACGGTACGGAGAAGATCTGTGATGTTCAATGCCATATTCTCGGAAGAGACTTCTTACTTCCCCCTGAAACTGGACCCCATTATCCGTGATCATGTGATGAGGCACTCCGAACCTGGTGACCAAGTGTTTCTCAATGAACTTTCTCATCTGCTTGGATCCCAATTTGCTAAACGACTCTGCCTCTACCCATTTGGTGAAGTAATCGATGGCGACTGCAATAAACTTGTGCCCGTTCGAAGCATTAGGCCTTACCTCACCAATGATGTCAATGCCCCAAGCCGCGAATGGCCAAATAGGTGCTAACACATGTAATTCCATGGCTGGAAGATGACTACAATCGCCGTGGATTTGACAATCGTGGCATTTCTTCGCATACTCGCTACAATCTCTTTCCATGGTGAGCCAATAGAAGCCTTGTCTGATGATTTTCTTGGCTAACACTGCTCCTCCCATATGGGCCCCGCAAATTCCTGAATGTACTGATTCCATTGCCTCGCGGGCTTCTCCCGCGTCCAAGCACCTTAGCTGTAACCCATCGATGTGCCTTTTGTAAAGTAAGTCATTGTGGATGATGAACTGCCGAGCTAACCTTCTAATCACAGCTTGATCCCTCGGTTCTGACTCTGCCGGATATGTTCCATGCTTCATAAAGTTCACGATATCGAAATACCATGGTTTTTCATCTGCCCCTAACAACATTACGTCCTCGTAGCATGGTTTGTGAGATCTCCTCAATACCAACGGTTTCAAGGCAAGGTTCCGGGGGTTGTCCCAAACTGACACCAAAGTGGCCAAAGCATCCGCCGCCTGGTTCTGCGCTCGAGGAATGTGATAGAAACGACACTCCTTGAATCTTTGTGCCAACCCTTCTAGCTGATCTAGATATGGACGTAGCCTTTCTTCCCTGACTTCCCAGTTTCCTTGTGCCTGTTCGATGATCAACTTGGAGTCACCCCAAATTTTGACGTACGATGCTCCTAGTGCCGCTAAAGACTCTAAACCATAAATGCACGCTTCATATTCGGCCATATTATTGGTAAGAGGGAATGACAACTTCTTGGCCATCGGGATCCTTTCTCCCTCTGGTGAGATAAGTAATACCCCTACTCCGGCTCCATTCGAATTAACTGCTCCATCAAAGAACATTTTCCAAGGTATAACTTCTATTGCGTTCAAGTGTTCATCGGGGAAATCATAGCTTATCTCTTCCTCTTCTATATTCAGAGGTTGGTTGGCCAGAAACTTTGCCACGGCCCTCCCTTTGATAACCTTCTTCGTTACATATTCAATGTCAAACTCGGATAACAGTAGTAACCATCGGGCTAACTTCCCTGTCAAAGACGGAGTTCGGTACAGATACTTCACGGGATCCATTCGGGAAATAATGACCACTTTGTAAGATTGAAAATAGTGCCGTAGTTTCTTTGTTAGCCATACTACTACCACGCACGTCTTTTCGATCATGTTATACTTAAGCTCGTACTCCAGGAACTTCTTACTCAGATAATATACCGCGTGCTCCACACCAGTGTCCCCTTCTTGGGCCAGCATTGCCCCAATAGATCGCTCCTCGATCGCCACATAGAGGAGAAGCGGCTTTCCTAGTTTAGGCGGTCTCAGCACTGGCGGATTAGACAAATAGTTCCGGACGCTCTCCAAAGCTTGCTGACACTTATCATTCCAGATTGTGGGTTGGTCTTTCCTTAACAACTTAAAGATTGGCTCGCAGATTGCGGTGAGTCTTGCTATGAACCGACTGATATACTGAACCTGCCCCAGAAACCCTCTCACTTCTTTCTCATTCTTCGGTGCCGGCATTTCCTGTATAGCTTTCACTTTATCGGGATCTACTTCAATTCCTTTATTTCCGATTACATAGCCTAAGATTTTCCCTGACGAAACGCCGAAAAAGCACTTCTTCGGATTTAACCTTAGCTTGAATTCTGCAATTCGGGCCAAAAACTTCTCGAGTGCAGTGAAATTCCCCTCTCTCGTCTCTGATTTGACCATCATGTCATCCATATAAACTTCCACCTCCTTGTGTATCATATCATGGAACAGTGCTGTAGCCATTCGCTGGTAAGTTGCCCCGGCATTCTTCAAACCAAACGGCATTACCCTGTAGCAGTATGTTCCCCACTCAGTTTTGAACGAGGTTTTTGCTTTGTGTTTTTCGGCCATCTGAACTTGCATGTAGCCCATGAAACCGTCCACATTCGTGTGTAAGACGCTCGATGCTGCACTGATCAACACGTCAATATGAGGCAACGCGAATTCATCCTTGGGGCATGCCTTGTTAAGGTCTCGATAATCGACGCACATTCTTACTTTGCCGTCCTTCTTTGCGATGGGCACCACATTTGCGACCCAAGGGGGATAGTCGATTACTTCGATGAACCCTACTTCTAACTGCTTCTTCACTTCCTCTCTGATCTTATCTGCCCATTTCGGTTTCATGCGTCGGAGCTTCTGCTTTACGGGCCTCGCCTCGGGATATGTTGGAATACAGCGAGTTACGATTGATTGATCAATTCCAGGCATGTCTTCGTATGTCCAAGCAAACACTATTTCGTATTTTTTTATTATTCTCTCGAATTCTTTCCTCTCTTCAATAGTTAATTCTTGAGCAACTTGTATAAGTTTAGGATTTTCATCCGTGCCAAGATTGAAAGTTGACATTTCTATTGTATTGATTTCAAATGTAGGCATGTTATATGAATGAGAATGCATGGAATGATCACGATCAACATCAAGCAAGTAAGCGAAATCAGAATTCATTTCATTGATAGTATTGGCGATTACATCGTCTGATTCAAACAAAGCAGTAATACAATTTTCATCCTCAAGGTCCTCGGGTTTCTCATGAACTTTGGAGGTACTAGGCTCGTCCACTGCTCCCGTAGTTGCTTCTACAGTGATGACTTGCTCCTCGGTATTCAAGTCTAACATCATAATCTCCTCGACAAAGCAGCTCGCTTTTCCTTTGCCCCAGTCAGCAACATCATTGAAGATTTCGAACCCCGGCAGGATCTTCCCTTCTGTGCTAGTCCATGACTCGGGGGTTCCTGAATAAACTTTTCCATACCCCTCATTCACGAAGTACTTCCTCAGGCCCACCTTTCCTTCACTACTTGCATTGGACGGACCTTCCTATTCATATCCCAAACCCCTCCGGGTTTTCTGACTCTTAAAGTTCGGAAATTCTGGCAACCCCTGATGGTGTGCTCCTAAGCCCATTCCTGGGAAGAAACCCCCTTTCATCATTTTCACCACATCGGAGGTCATGCTAGACTCGTAAATCCCAGAAACTTGGAATTCGGAGAAAAGTTGAGGCTCAATTCCCAATGCTGCCACCGAGCTCAATTTCTCAGCTCTAATTGTCACTATCTCCTCCCCGAAGGGGAACTTGATCATCTGATGGAGCGTGGAGGGCACACCTCCCAACTTGTGGAACCATGGGCGTCCCAACAATACAGCAAAGGTTACCGGGATATCCAGCACCATGAACTCAGTTTCTTCTTCATGCGGCCCCACTTTCAACTTGGCCTTAAAGACACCTTCAATATGCCTACGGCTGTCATCATATGCTCTAATCACAGTTTCAGAGGCTGTCAAGTCTCCTCTCTCAACTCCCAACTTCGACAAGAGTTTCAATGGACAAACATTAATAGCCGATCCATCATCGACCATCACACAGCTAGTCTTCTTCCCGTTGATTTCTGCTCGGATGTACAAAGGCTTATTGTGAGCCTTCCCCTCTTCTGGGAGATCCTCGTCGGTAAATGTGATTTCAGTTTTCTTTCAAGCCATAATTTCCCCTACTAGCGCTGCCGGCTCAGTATCGGTGGAAATAACCAAATTCTGCAGCTCTTCCATCAGGTTTTCACGATGGTACTTGGAATGGCATAAAACTTCCCATACCGTGGATTTAGCTTGCGTCTTCTTCAACTGCTCGAGAACTTAGTCGTCGGGCTTAGGAGCCGACCCTTCCCCTATCTCAGTCTCTACCATAGGTGCCTTTCCCTCGGCCACCCGACCTGATCTTGTCATTACGGCAATTTCCGGCTCATCGTCCGATTCGTCCCAAATGTTAATAGGAATCCTCCGATTGGCATCTTCCTCGTCCGAAGAACTCTCCCAAATGTCCACAATCATTAAATCCATGACGTGAGGAACGTTTGGATTCAAATAAAAGGGATCTGCTGATCCATACAACGCCCAGCCTATCAAATCGTCATAATCTCGGAGGGACACTCTGCTCATCCTTCTTGCTGCCAACGGAATAGCACCTCGTTGTATGCACATAAGCTGCACCTTATTGCTCATTGTTTCGTTACAATGCTCATAACGGTGCCTCCACCTCCTAGTATAGTCCACAAATGGTTCCTCGGGGAATTGCCTGATCCTATCCAAATCTTCCAGGGATCCCGTCCATGGAACATACATCTCGTATCTTGCCACAAAAGCATTCCTAAGAGGTATCCAATGACCCATTTCTTCTTCTGATAGGCCCTGGTGCCATAACAAGGCTTCTCCCATTAGGGTTTCCGGGAAATGTTCATGTAATTCACATTGCGGGAATTCGGCGTCGTACATATGGTTGCGGAATAACCTCGCATGCTCAACAGGATCCTGGTATTCACCATATCTAGGCATTGCCAACACTGCCTCGGGCGTTTCATAAGAGGGGGAGTCCGGGGTTTGATCCGCCAACATCCATACCGTATACTCTTTGATAAACCTTTTCGTCATTGCCGCCCAATCGGTCTTAACATACATCGGAAGTGACATATACCACATCAACGGCTCACCCATCAATGAATTACAGAACAAGCTGGTGATCTCTTCTTCCTTAAAACCCAAGGGCGCCATGGCCGACAAGTAGAAATGAAGGTGTTCCATCGGATCTTTATTGCCATTATACTTACCGACCCTCGGTAGCGGACGCTTGATGGGTCCGATCTGCATCGCAAAGCGCTCTGCAGTCATGTCCTCAGTTCTTTGATACTTTTCTAAAAATAGATCTAACAATTGATCCCAATCATACTTGCAAGAGTCGGGTAATGAGTGAAACCACCCCAAAGGCTCGCCTATCAGCGAATGGTGGAACCACTAAGCAATCTCATCCACCCCGAAGGATTCAACAAACATATCGCGCATATATTCACGCCAGTGCACCTCGGGATTTCCCCCTCCACTAAACAGACCCAAATTGGGCACAATAGTTCGAGACGACCCTTCTCCGGTCTCTTCGGCACTATCTTCATCATACGGTGCTCCACCATCCAATCCCTCTCCCATCGGTTCGTCCTCTTGTTCCTCGCCAAGGAAGGACATATATAGACCATTTCCTACATTGTCCCTTTCGTCGGAATCCAGCAACTCCTCTACGTTTTCCTCGAAGGATTCCATCACTACGCATTCTATCAAACCAACTCCGATCATGCTCACCCTATGATTAGGCAATGGATTACGCCTAGTGGAAGGGTTCGCTGACGAAGGATCAGCTATCTTTTTCTCCTCGATTAAATCTTGGATTTCGTGCTTCAACCTCTCACAGTTCTCAATAGTATGCCCATAACTGCTGTGGAATTCGCAGTATCCCCTAGCTTGTATCTGCGGAGTGGGTGGAGCTTTATTATAAGGGGTAAGGGCTTTCAACAATCCCTTTTTCTACAAACGTTCAAAAACCTTTGCGTAAGTCTGATCAAACTTGGCGAACCGCCTCTTTTCGATAGCATTAAGATCAAGCACTTTTACTGCAGCAGAGTCTGTACTCGCACTTGGCCCTCCGGCACTATATCCAGACTTTGTCCACTTGGTATATGCTTTCTTCGGCTCTCCATCCCCCTCAACGGTCAAGGCACAACTGTACATCTGATTAAAGTCGGTAAAAGGCATATACCGCAGCTCATTCTTGATATACGGCAATGTGTTGCCAACCACCATTCGAATCTGATCTTGCTCAAGCGGCTTCTGTTTCATGACCGTGGCCTTAGCCCTCCATCTTTTCACAAAATCGGAAAATGACTCCCCGGTCTGCTGCTTAGTGCTCTCTAGCTCTTTCAAAGTGACCTCAAGCATGGTATTGAAGCTATACTGAGCGATGAATGACTTCGCTAATTCCTTCCAATCCCTCTTCGTGACCATCGGCAATGCATGAAACCACGTGAGGGCAGCCCCCTCTAGGTAAGTGTTAAACAGTCCCAGGACTTGATCCTCAGTCAGGATCATGTGCTTCATTACAGCGACATACTGATTCATGTGGGCAGTGGGATCCCCAGTTCCATCGAACTTTTTCATGTCAGGGAGCCGGAATTTCAAAGGCAAAGCCGTTGCCGATAAACAATTCTTCAAGTTATAAAAGTCCTGACTCCCGGAACTTCCCCCACGTAGATCCTGCACCTCCTGCGTGATGTGTTGCTTCCACTCCTCTTCCTTAGCTTTCTCTTTCTCAAGCTGCTTCCGGATATAATCTTGATAGTCATCCTCATTCCCAAAGCGAGGTCCATCGTTCACCTCATTCTCAGCGTGTTTACTGTCATTTTTATCATCTCTCATGGCCAGCTTAGCTAACTGGGCCGCTATCACCGCTAACTGCTCATTAATGTTGTTCACAGAGTTTTCCAATCCGGCCACTTTTTCGTCGGTCGCAGACATACTGGCTGAAGACTGAGTATACTCGGACGAAGATGATTCCGAAGCCACAACTGCCGATTCAGAACTGTCAATCTGTAACTGGTCAAACTGCCTAACTAGCCGACTGCTATCTCGGTACCATAATCGCTTAATGATGACGTCTGTGCGAATGGTATCCATTAGAATGTATGCATGATTTTATATGCATGATTCGTGGTGTGTGCGTTTATTTATTTACGGATATATAAGATAAGAAGAACAAACGTTAGTCTAATTACACGTATCACAACATCTCTCTTCCATCCTTATTCCTCCACACACTCGATGGTCCAAGTCTCTTTCCTAGGATTTTGGTTTGGGGCTCACATTGCGGTCCAAGGGACGCGTGATGCCGTCGATTATTGAGGAAAAAGTAAATCATTCACCATACAACATAGTTCGTTTTTGACGCATCAACGTTCAGTGACTAAGAAATCGACCAAGTTGGATTGTCCTTTCGGAATAACTCTTCTTTCGTTCTTTCGTGAGATGCATTAGTTCGGGTTTTGACTCCCTTTGAGCGCCTCTCAGTTTTTAGACGTGGTACGAGTTATTCTTCTAGTCCAATCGTTCGTTATTGTCAATGACTCGTTCCCTTTTGTTCGCGCGGGTTCGTGTCTCGATTTTTGGATTACAACAGGATCTTTTGGATCTATCGAGAGACGTAACCACGTGTTTATTTAGTGATGGAATCACTTTTGGATTTTATTTTAGGGGACGGACTCATCGTGTAACGCGTTTGTTCTTAGCGTCGAGGATCCGTTTACTCATTTTAGCTACGTGAAAAGACGACGAGTCTTATTTGAGCGCACGGTGACCTTTCGGCTAGCAACAGTTCGTTGTTCTTCCCAATCCACGGGATATATCATCTTAGTGTGGTTATAGAAAATCAACGTTTCGTTGAATCGCATGCTTATTTGAAGCGAGGATATCACCGTTCTCCTTCCTTTAGGCACGACTTAAGCAAACACGTACATCGGGCCATATTTCTTGCAGTTTTGGTAACGGTCGAAATGATCGAGTCGTTAGTCAAAACCCGCAGTCTCGTCCATATGGCGCAATTATATGGTTTAGCTTAATTCGGCTTCGTGATTTCAAACGGGGTATACACTCGTTCGAGGCACGCATTCAATGGCATTGGTTTATTTTCTTTAACTACGCTCGGGATTGACATATATCGTAAATTCGGAATGATTTTGGTCGTTTAGTTTATTTTTGCCTTTTTCTTTTATTTTCTTAGTCACTTTTGCGGATACGTCCATTTCTCTTAAGAACGACACAAGGCATAACGTAAGAGCTCGTCTTTTATTCGGAAGGGACGGGCCACGTTTGCGAAACTCTTTACGTTACAACAGGGTCATTCGAAACAGAAATGTTCTTTGTTTTCGTTTCGTCATAATTTCATTTTATCCCAACCTATTTAAAGAATGTGAATAACGGCTACTGTTAATATAGTCTTTTGTATCGAAATGTAACTATCCTTAACACCAAACCGACGCATACTAATACGTGCTTACGTCGTAACGCATTTCCTGAACATGTGTCTTCGTCGGGACACAGAAAGGGACAAGGCGGGCCGCACATGTTCATTCATACGAGATGACTAAGTCGTCTTTAGTTTAAATCGTTTCGATGTTTTAGGGTAATTAGTACGCCGATTCAAGAGTATATATTAACGCATCGTTTCATTTTCTTTACATACTTTAGGATTTAGACACGTATCATGGCGATTTGAAAACACGAACTGATTCATTTATCACACCAAAAATAGTAACGGGTAATCCTATGGCAACTTCTAAGGCTACTATATGCTGACACGGCTGATCGCGGGACCTCACATGACCGCACAAATTCGCCCCTAACGAATGGATGAGGACCCTTTGGCGCCTTACTATAAGGGGGAACTTACACTAGCCTCTTTCGAGCGACGAATGGACTCTCGCTAGAGGTTTCGCGGAAATTACCCAAAAGGTTTGCAATAATGCACATGAATGCATACGAAAAGAAATAATACGATCCGTCCCCATTAAGGGATTAATACACGCCTTCCGGAATCAAATTTCTCGCTTCCCCAGCAGAGTCGCCACTTGTTAGACGAGGTGCCGCAACCTAATCTCCCGGGCGGACCGGGGGGTGGACAACCTCATGGCGACGTAAGCGGTGATTGGCGCCGAAAGCAACCAATCGTGGAATCAAACTGCTCGGCAGGACCGGAGCTCGGAGATATGGAAGAGTCGCCACCCACGAATGGGAAAATGAACACCGATCCCTTGCGGGAGACCGGTGTGGGTTCGGGAAACTTAGGTACGAGCCGAGAAGGCTAGCTCCTTTCCAGAGAAAGGCTACTAGGCACCCCGACATCGCCCGGTTATGAACCACCGGCCTCCTACTCAGCATGTTAGGCGATAACGGACTAATCGTATACTTCTTTAAGTTTAAAATTCATTTGAAACCTTTTCTTTCTCTTTTTAGAAACCGTTTTGAGCATATATTATTGAAAAGCCACATTAGTAAAGAATCACCCATTTACATCAGTTCAATATACATACAAAGAGATGGGGGAAGAAAGAAGTGATTTAGTTACAACGTGATTTACATGTCGTGTTGCGTGTTAATTCTATGCTAACTTATTTCCCCAAAACGAATTTATTTACATGGTTCGCACCTTATTCGCCGTTGGAACGATTTAGGTGCGCTTTAAAACCCCGTCTGATGAAGTTCACCCGAATCGCCGTTGGAACGACTCGAGTGTTTGAAAACGTTGAGATAAAAACCTTTAATAAGAAAACGTGGTTAAACATACAAGTCAATTTTATTTTGTACAAATCCTTTAAGAAAACAATTCAAAACTCTATTATTCACAAAGAAACGATTTTAATTACAATGTTCGCTTAATCCGTCGTTGGAACGGACTAAGGTTTTAAAACGTGGTGTTTTGAGAAACGATTTAAAATGTCAAGAAAACTCAATTTATTTACATTAGGAACCTCTAAAAATTCATTAATTTAAATAATTAAATTGAAAACTCTTTTTGTGATTTATTTTCCCCTTTTCCTTAATGGATTCTCTACTAGTCATAATTACAATAATAAACATATTTAAACCAAAATTCACTCCCAAATAAAGCCCATTTGAAACATGGACCCTTAAATGGCCCAAAAGAACAAAGGAAATAATATAAGCATATATATACACATTTTAATCCAAAAAGGAAGCATGAAATGAAAGTTAATGAAAAGAGGTTATATAATACATATATGAAAATACTAAATATAATACATTTATACTTTAAACATGTGAAAATAGTAAATAAAACTCCTAGATAAGAAAATAACATTTATTCCCAAAATAGTTTTAATAATAACTAATATAACCCAAATATCCCAAAACTATATATATACATAACTAATGTAATTTTAAATGTAAAAAATAATACATATTTATCCACTAATAAATCACTCCCAAAACCCCAAGTAAATATTCTTTTAAAATGAGATTAATTACCATTTAAGTAAAGGAAGAAGAAAAGAAAAGATATATATACATATACTTATATTTAAAAATAAAATAAAAAATGATATACAAACATCCTAAATAATTATATATACCAAATGTCTAAAAAAATAATTTGAAAACATATATTACATAACTATACATATATATATAAAGGATCAAAAGCTCAAAAGTTAAGAAGGAGGGACCAAAACAGCATTTTTTACATTCCAGCAGATTTACCGACGGAAAATCCGTCGGTAAACAGCAATTAGTGACAGAAACGGAAAATTACAGAACTACTCCAACTGTTTCCAGATTTATTCAAAAGCTTTAAATTAAGTCTAATTCAATCGTTTTGGATTTCCGAACTCCCAAAAATGGATCATAGTCAATAACGGAAGTTCCTAAAACGACGTTTTTATTTTAAAACATTATTCGGAAATTCTTTTAAATTAAAACTTATAATTACAACGTTTTTAACACCCGAACTACCTTTTTATCGGATCACGATTCGTATTGGGATATCAAAACGAGGTTTTTTATTTTAAAGCAAAACCGAATTTTATTCAACACGAGACGAAAATTAAATAAATATGCCAAATTAAATAAAACGTGATAAAATAAAAGAATAACTAAATAAATAAAAAACTATAACATAAAAATAAATAAAGGAAAGGAATAAATTAAATAAAATAAAAGAGTCTAGTCCTCGGATAATACCTTAAATTCGGTATCTGACAAACGAAGCCGATTGATTCCACGAGTCGTGATTTTCCGTTTTTTGTGTTTTTTTTTTAGTAAAAATTTAACTTTGGAAAATTTGGATTTTTTTGGAAAAAAAAATATTTTCTCCAAAAAATTGACTTCCTCTCTCTAAAAATGTTTAGAGTGAGAAAGCTCCAAAAATCCTCCTCCTTCCTCCTCTCTTTGCATGGGGATCCGTGCCTTTTATAGGCAAACGGATCCCCGGCGGAATGGGCGACGCCCAAAAAGAATCGGGCGTCGCCCAAGGGGGTTGGGCGGCCGCCCAAGGCATGTTGGGCGGCCGCCCAACCTCACGTTGGGCGCGCGCGCCCAACCGCCGTTGGGCGTTCGCCCGACGTCGGTGGGTGCTCGCCCAACGGCCGCCGGGGCGCGCACGTCCTACGGCCATCGAGCGTGCGTTCCGTGCCGTCGGGCGCCCACGCGTCGCGGTCGTCGAACGCGCGTTCCGCGCTGCCGGGCGCACACGCCCCGTGGCCGACGAGAGCGCGCTCCGCGCCACCGGGCCGGTGCATCGCTCGGACGTCGAGCGCGCGTCACTTGTGGTTGGATGCGTGCATCCGACGGACGTCGAGCGCGCGCCCCGCGCCGTCGAGCGGGCGTCCGACTGTCGTCGACCGCGCGTCGTATGCCGCTAAGCGCTCGCACCATGCCGCTAAGCATTCGCGAGTCACCCCATTGGCAACAGCGACCCGCCATAACTCTTTCTTCCTTATTATGTACTTATCATTCTTTATATATTTTTTGTTTTTTCAAAACTTCCGGAATCAATCGCTTCAACCGTCTTGTTTTCAGGTTTTCATCACAGGTCCTCCGACTCGGTGTCTACAGTAGTAATCTTGTTCTTGTTCGTTCGTTCGTTCGTTCATTCATTCATTCATTCATCCATTCATTCATTCATTCATTCATCCATTCATTCATTCATTCATCCATTCATCCATTCCATACTTCTCTTCCTTCCCTCATCCTCATCTTCCTCTGAATTACTATGTTTATTTTTGTTATTTTTGTTTGTTACGTTTATTTTTATTTTTTATATTAGACTGACTTAAGCGTCAGAGTATCTACCTTGTTTTATAGGTCCCTCATCTCTGATGGAAGATAATATTTCGTTGCTTTTTTTATTTATTTTGTTTTTTTGTTTATTATGTTTATTTTTTGTTATGTTTATTTTGGTTTATTATGTTTAAACTTTAGACTGACTTAAACGTCGGAGTATCTACCTTGTTTTGCAGGTCCATCGTCTCTGGTGTAAGACATTTCATTATTTTTTTGTTTATTATGTTCATTTTTGTTTTATTTTGTTTATTTTGTTATGTTTATTTTTGTTATGTTTAAGCTTTAGACTGACTTAAACGTCGGAGTATCTACCTTGTTTTACAGGCCCCTCATCTGCGACGGAAGATATTTCATTGGTTTTTTTGTTTATTATGTTTATTTTTGTTTTATTTTTTTATTATCTTTATTTTTATTTTTGTTATGTTTAAACTTTAGACTGACTTAAATGACGGAGTATCTATCTTGTTTTGCAGGTTTCCTATCTTCCTTAGAAGATATTCTGTCTCTTTTTTGTTTATTATATTTATTTTTTGTTATGTTTAAACTTTAGACTGACTTGAGCATCAGAGTGTCTATCTTGTTTTGTAGGTTTCCTATCTCTGATAGAAGATATTATGTTGCTAGCTAAAGATACTCGATCTTAGATGTCCATGTATGAGTATAAATCGATAGGCAGAAGAAAAATGTAAGCATGTACGCAAGTAGGTAGTAGTCTTCTTATTCATTCATTCATTCATCAATCCATCAATCTATCCATCCATTCATTCCATACTCCTCTTCCTTCCCTCCTCCTCCTCATATTCCTTTGATTTATTACGTTAGACTGACTTGAGCGTCAGAGTATCTACCTTGTTTTGCAGGTCTCCCCATCTCTAATGGAAGATATTTCATTGCTTTTTTGTTTATTTGTTTATTTTTATTTATTATATTTATTTTTTGTTATGTTTATTTTTATTATGTCTAAACTTTAGACTGACTTAAACGTTAGAGTATCTACCTTGTTTTGCAGGTCCATCATCTCTAGTGGAAGATATTTCATTGTTTTTTTTGTTTTTTATGTTCATTTTTGTTTTGTTATGTTTATTTTGTTATGTCTTATTTTTGTTATGTTTAAACTTTAGACTAACTTAAATGTCATAGTATCTACCTTGTTTTGCAGGCCCCTCATCTCGGACCGAAGACATTTCATTGTTTTTTTTGTTTATTATGTTTTATTTTTGTTATGTTTAAACTTTAAACTGACTTAAACGTCGGGGTATCTATTTTGTTTTGCAGGTTCCCTATCTCCGATGGAAGACATTCTGTCTCTTTTTTGCTTATTTTTGTTTATTTTTTGTTATTTTATTTTTGTTATGTTTAAATTTTGGACTGGCTTGAGCGTTGAAGTATTTACCTCGTTTTGCAGGTCCTCCATCTCCGATAGAAGAAACTCTGTTGCTAGCTAATGATATTTGATCATAGATGTTCCACCTTGAATCAAATAAGTTTGGCCCCGAACATATTAGTCTCTTATTGAGATTTAGACATCTCATCTGAAATGAATGTAATAAGTCTGGAGCACTCTTTTTCCTTAAGTAGGATTTTTCCCACTGGGTTTTTCCTACTAAGGTTTAATGAGGCTCCCTAAAAGACAACTATCTATTGTATCAAGACAAGTTATATCAATAAATGTTCTTCCCTTTTATGATAGTCTTCTTTTAGCAAAAATATGAATATTTTCTCTGTTGGGGTTTAGTGTCCTATAGTCAATTGTTCTAGGATATAAACCAGTTGTAAATGAATTGTTCTTTTTACATTTGTTTTAATAAGATATGGTTTTCAAACTGTATAAAGGCAATTACTTTTAAGAACTAAATAAGTCTAATAAAAGGAAATCCCCAAGTTTATTTAAAGTGATTATAAAGTGTTCATACAAGCATGAAGTGAGACAAAACATTATATAATAAACTAATAAACTTAAAACCACCCCAAGTCAAGTAATATGTTTTGAATAGGATTGACATAATACTGTAAAGACTTGCATGTAACAATGTTTTCTGTCGAGACAGAGAGCTGATCTCACAAGCTTCAGATATGCAGATATCTGGACAGTTATATGGATATAGTGAAGGAGTTCATTAGGATCGGGGACCCAACTTGAGATAACAGGATGGATGGATTTATCCTTGTCACATGTTCATCACATTGGTATTAATAGGTATAAGTAATCCTCAAACTCAAAGGAATGTTAATTAGTGATTCTAGATTATGGAATGTGATACTTTGACTCTGTTCAAACACGATCCATAACAGAGATGACTCTGGGGTGTGTGCGGGCAGGCGTTGGGTATCACAGGAAGTAATTGCAGGATAGTTAACATTGGATTGAGTATTTGTCACTCTTGATAAATGGGAGATACGTCCAAGGATCACTTATGGAAGACTTGACTCTAAATCCTTGCAAGGTGATAGCTTAAGACTTGAAATGGAGATTTCACTTAACCTATCTATTTGGAGTTAACTCGGACTGTATAAGTAAAACGAACGTCTCGCTATATGTGACTTGACATAATCCATAGTCATAAGATTCTGTTCAAGGATGTAGTTGATAAAGGATCGAATTATACTATAACTAATATGGAAAGGTCAACGACGGAATCAACCTGTCTTCTTATAACTCTGGGGAAATGTTTACGGTTCTGCTTATCACAGTCTTTGCACTCATTCCATTATACAAAGATTAAATGTAATTTTGGAAAATTAATTTAATGGTTGTATACGACTAGTAGTAATAAGAACCTAATGGGTCACACATAAGACTTGGAACCAAAAAGAGGAATGAATATTAATTAATTGATGGAAGCCCAACTAAGTCCACTAAGGCCCAAATATAAGGGGGGGGGGGGGGGGGGGGGGCGAAATCCATGTGTATTAGACACATGTGGGATTAATTTAATTTTGACAATTTTAATTAGATTACAATTGTGGATTAAATTAATTATAGGATAATTTAATCAGAAGGTTTATTGTGATTATATTACTTCTAATTATTATCCTATTAAATAAATTAATATTCCGGATACAACTTTTAATTAGTAACCTAATTCTATCTAACTAGGGTTTAGATACAAGAGGTTATAAATACCCCCCTACATATTTCGACATAAACCCTAACCATCCCGAGGAGAGAGAAATTCGACCCCTACCGTAGAGGATCGATTTTCCACCGCTTGCTTCCATTCAATTGATTTTCATCTCTTTCTTTTTATCCTTGATCTTGTGTTGATTTATTAGAGGCAATCTATTATGGTTGTTATTCATCGGTTGGGATTCTAACTTGTTTGATCTTGTCTTTTGGTTTGTGCTCCTGAACTCGGAACTAGAGTTGAGGGCACTTCGCTAGCAACAATAGATAGTTCTTCTAAAAGGTATTTCCTTCTATCCTTCTTTGTATGAAATAACGATTAACGGATATTGGGAAAAGAAAATAGGTTAAAAATTTTATATTTCCGCTGCCAAACGTTTGCCTATTTTCCTTCATTCTCCCCAAGGAAGGGAGACAACAAGAAAGCGCTTGAGGCGAATCTAAGCAAGAAATCCCTTGAGGCGAATCTAAAACAGAAAGCCTTTGAGGCTAACATTCTTCCTCAAAAATAGAAAGATAAAATAAAAGCCCGTGAGGCTAAAATTATTCCTCAAAGATAGGAAGATAAAATAAAAAGGATACAGTTGGCCACTTATCCTAAAAATATATTCTATAAGCATATGCAAAATAGAAATTGTATAAAAATAAATTGTATTTCTACAATAGAATAAAAGGAAAATGCTCTTCCCTATTACAAAAAGCAGTCACTCAAATATTAACAAATAAAACTACGAGGTAGCATGGTCTTCCAGATCCTTCTCCTTTTCGACAGTTGGAGAAACGGCAGTAACGTCTCCCAATGTAGCTTTAACCGATGCTTGAGTGGATACAGTAGGATATTCTTGCGTATCATTAGCATTCGCCATTGGAGGAGGAATCACCATGACATCTTCTCTATCCATTGCATGTGTGGGTAAAACCCGATCCTCTCCAGCCAGTGAATCCTCTACACCTTTTGTAAACGAAGTTGCCAGAACTTCATTATATATAACTTTGGAAGCATTGGGAAAAGAGTCATAATAATGAGCCTCTTCAGCTGAAGGAACTTCCATTTCAGGATCTTCAAAATCTAGCTCTGGATGATCCCTTTTTATTGCAGCGAATATCCGTTCACCATAGTAATAAGCGCGGAGACCACATGCCTTCTCCATCTCAACTTTGTATTGCTCTCGCCTCTTCTTAGCCACCTCCAAAGCGTCCTTTACAAGTTCTAGCTCATCCTTAACCACCTTAGAATTGGCCTTTTCCTAGCACCACTTTAGCCTCAAGAATCTGGATCTTCCCTTTAAAAGATTCGATAATGGCATGGGCAGTGCTGTTACTTGCCTTCTCCTGGGCCAATCTTGTCTCTAGTTCTTAGACATGAGCCCCATGGGCTATGCCCTCAACCAAACCCGCCTCAATGGATTGTACATGGTTAAACATCTGGTAAAAAAAGAAAAATACAATCAAAAGATGAAGCATAAAAAACCCAACAACTAAGAAGGAAGGGCCCATAGGATAACGTACGGTCATAGCCTTCCGTTTAGCTTGCTTCAAGTGACTCGAAGATGAATATTTGACTCTATTGTCAATAACGCATGAAAGCTGACAGATCGCTTTATCAACATCTTCGAGCACTATATCGGACTCTAGCTTCAAAGTTTGGTCATACTTGGCACATGAGTACTCGCCAGTGTTAAGCTTCACATGCTACAAATAGCGGAGCTAGGAATTTATATATGGAGGGGGGGCATAGATTTAGCCTTGCAGTCACTATCGAAGTTTGATTTATGGAGTTAGGGAAAAAAATTGAAGTCTAAACATTAGGGCTGAACAAAATTTTTTTGGCCTCCAGCATCTCAAACTTTCGTTGTTTTGGTATGTTGAATACTAAAAATTAAAAGTGTTCAGCCTAAAAAAAGTAGATATATTTAATGTTTTGTAAATCCAATACTAATTTCTTAAAATCATATAATTTTTATCTTTTTAATTATGAATTTTTTATAATTTTCATAAAGTAAAATTTAATTATAAAATTAAGTTTTTTTAGTCTCTAAAGATGAAAATTTGATTTAGGAAAAAAGTTTAAAAGGATTAAGTAGATACCAAAAGTAATTCATAATGATTGCTTACCTAATAGGGCCAAGTTAAACAAATACAACTCTTTAAATCTCATGCCCCCTAATTCCTTAGGTTGGCATAACTTAGCCCAATCAAACCAATGAATGCTTTTTTTCCCATCAGGTTGTATACCTCACCAAAAGGAGTTCATCATTTTTTGCAATTCATCACAAATAGATAAAGATAATAGGAACGTACTCATACAGAAGGTAGGTAGAGCCTGGGCCACTGACTTTAGCAACACCTTCTTGCCTGCCTGAAATAAGAATCTGAAGCTCCAAACTCCAAACTTTTTGGGAAACCTATCAACCAGAAAGTAGGTAAGAAAATAAAATTGTTGAACTAGTATTGGTGATAAATATTAATTAGATTAATTTATAAGAAATTTGTTGAATAAGAAAATTTAAATTAATTGGTATATTTTTGATGATGTACAACATAAAAATCTTGTAAATTTTTTTGATATTGCAATGCTTTGTAATTTCTTTTCTCTCATTGGTTCTCACATCTCTCCTCTTGTTCTACCTCTTTTGTTCCATCTGCTTCTCTTTCGTTGTGGTGAAGCTCTTAGCCTAGTGGTTGAGAGCTTACTTATGCCTTGGGAGGTCATGGGTTTGAATCACATCCGGGTCTGGTGGGGATTTTTCTTTCTTCTTTAATGTAAAGCGCATTGCGCAATTTTTTTTTTTAAAAAAATCTGCTTCTCTTTCGTTCTTTTTTTTTTCTCTTTGAACTCGACACCACCAAAATTCCAAAGTAGAGAGAAAAGGAATTACACCTGAACTCGACACATTTTTCTCCTATTTTCTGTTTCTTAAAGTCCAGCTTTCTCTTAGTTAGTCATTTCTACTTTTTTACCTAGATTTAATTTAATTTAATTATAGTTTGTTTACTTATATTTTAAATTAATTGATCATTTGATTGTCTATTGTAGCTTTTAGAGTTAATAGTTATAATTGATTGGAATTTTGATAAATTAGAGTTGAAATTAAATTGATACATTTGATTGGGGATTTGATAAGATAGGGATTGATACGTTTGATTTGATTGGGGATTTGATAAGATGGAGATTGATACGTTTGATTTAATTGCTGTTTTGATGAATTAAATTGATACATTTGATAAATTAGGAATTGATACATTTGATTTGATTAGAGATTTGTTGAATTAGGAATTTATACATATATTTATGTTTAAAATTGTTATAAATTTGGGATTTGATTATTTATGTGAGGATATGAATGTTATGAATTGTTATATTACATAATTGTTCTAAATTGAGGATTTTATTAAACACAGTGTTTTGATTACTATCATATGACTGTGAATATTGTTGGAGTTTGTGTAAAAGGAATGATTCTTTTTTGAAACTACATCATGAGAAAATAGTAAACAAAATATAAAACCATAAAATTTCTACAAGAAAGGGCAAGAATCAAGAAATAAATATAGTTCAACAAGGTGATACACGTTGGACTTTCCATTATAAAATATTAGTCCGTCTTTTTGAAATGTGAGTTCAATTGAAGAAGTGCTTAGAAATATACATATGACTGACTATGATGAGAAAAGTAGGTAGTGTTGTGAATGTGCTTGTAAAAATGGTGACATTTGGATTTGTGTTTGTTACAAAATTGATGTTGAATCTTTTGGGAATAACAAATGAATTATCACAACTTCTACGAGTAAATGATCAAAATATAGGAAATGATATCCATAAGTGGTGAAAATTAACTTACAAGCATACATAGAAGATGATTAAGATAATTTGTTAAAAAAATCAATGATTTTTCTAATGCACGAGAAATACATATGCCAATATGGAGGATGTTATTCAATGTTGAGCAAGATGTCTTATTGATGGAGTACAAAAGGCATATTGTCATTATTTTTATGTGGAATTTTAATCATGAACTATTTTTATTCGTAGGCTATTGACGATATTGCTGAAGCATTGTACAAATGTTTCACCGTGATAAGTTCAAAGTTACTTATGTGCATAATGTGTCTTAATCCTTCAGATTCTTTTGCTAATTTTGATCATGAAAGACTATTCTATCTTGATGGGTTATAATAAAAAAATATTTTTCTTCTTTTGAGTTGACTGAGCTTCACCATCAGCTTCAAAACTACATTACTAGTGTGAATGAAGCATTCTATAGTCTTCATGATATTGGCGAGTTTGCAAATGTGGTGGAAAATAAATATCACACCATTTATTGTTTGTTGTATCGACTTATCGAGTTAGCATTTGTCTTACCTGTTGCAACAACTACTACTGAAATATGTTTTTTTTTGTAATGAACATTATAAGATCGATTTGCACAACCGAATGAGTGATGATTTGATTGGAGATTGCCTTATGTGTTACATTAAAAAAAGATTTTTATGAATATCTCATAAAGTAATTTCACAACATTTTTAGAAGATGAGATTTTGAAGAATATTCTTGCCATATATTAATAGTTCCAATATTGTTAGTAGTTCGTTATCTTCTATTAATAGGAACTAATTATTGATAATTTCTTTAATTTATTTTATTAGAATTATTGGTAATTGTTTTTTTAAACTTCCGCTTAGTGTAAAATGGGTCACAATCTTACGGTTTTGTATTCACTGTGAGTTCTTATATTAGGCATTGAGTCTTTCATTTCATTTGGAGGATGTGACTCCATTTAATAATTAAAAGAGTTAATTACAAATAACTACCATGTGGTTTGACCGATTTGCGATGTGGTGCATGTGGTATTTTTTTTCGCAAACACAACCTTGAGGTTGTCACCGTTAGCAAAATCAAGGAAACGATAGAAATTCTGTTAAATCACATGGGCATTTTTGGAAAAAAATTGACTTTTTTTGTTGTGTTGACCTTTTTCTTCTTCCTTCTCTCTCCCATTCTTTTTTCCATTCTTCTTCTTCTTCCTCCTCCTCCTCCTCCTCCTCCTCCTTTCTCTTCTTCTTCTTCTTCTTCTTCTTCTTTTTGTATTTTTTTAAAATTCTGAAATTTCCAAATTCTGGAAATTTCCAGATCATCACGTCTGGAAATTCCAGACTCTGGAATTTCCAGACGTTGAAGAACGTTTGGAATTTCTAGACGTTTTGAAACTTCCAGAATTCTGAAAATTTCAGAATTTAAAAAAAAAGAAGAAAAAGAAGAAGAAGAAAAAAAAAATAGAGGAGGAGGATGAATGGAAGAAGAAGGAGAGAGAAGCACGAGAGAGAAAGAAAAATAAAAAAATAAAAAAAATTCGTTTGTCCTATAATGCTCCTATGCCACGTCAGCATTCTAACAGAATTTTTGCCGTTTCCTTGATTTTGTTAACGGTGACAACCGCGAGACTGTGTTTGTAAAAAAAAAATATCATAAGTGTCAAATCGCAAATCAACCAAACCATATGATTTTTTTTTTTTTTTTGTAACTAATCCTAATTAAAATAGTGAAACCTCACTTGATAATATATATAAAAAACATCATGCATTTGAAACAGGTGCTTCTAATAATGATTGCGTGGATTATTTTGTTACTTTGTTTTTCCGTTTCTCCCATGTGTTACATTATTTTATTTTATTTTTAATAATATCGGGTTTTCAGTGCGTGCTCTTAGAATGTTACCCTAGTTACGCACTGGATTATTTTGTTACTTTGTTTTTCCGTTTCTCCCATGTGTTACATTATTTTATTTTATTTTTAATAATATCGGGTTTTCAGTGCGTGCTCTTAGAATGTTACCCTAGTTGGAATTCCAGGATCATTGCTACTTTACCGTCTCAGTTTCTATAAAAAAAAAAAAATAATAATGATTGCGTGGGATCTAGAGCAAAAAAAATAAAAACAGAAAAAATCTGAATTTCTCAATGGAAAATCTGTATATTCGTCCCCGTCAAGTTGACATCCCAAAGAATATGCATCTTTGCACGGCTCTACAAAAGCTAAAAGCAAAACTTTGAGAAGAAGAGAGTTGCTGAATAAAAATGCTTTGACTTGTGGTACTACTGAAGAAGAACGCTCTAATAATTTGGGAAGCTGTATGTAAAGCTCATGATTTTAAATTTCAGACCAAATTCTTCATTTTGGTGCTTTTAATTGTAATGTCAATCATCACTATTGCAACAAGGTTCCAGAGATCTCTTTCTCAACTTTTACTTCCTATTTCCTATCACTTCGCTTCTTCATTCTCCCCTTCTCCACCTATAAACCCAATATTTTCCTTTTCCTTTTCCTGTGCGGCATTTCATCAACCACTTTCACTACCTTCTCCAAACCCTCTTCATTTCTTTACTTTCCGCTCTTTCTCCACCCAAAACGTCAAGGACCCTTTCGACCTCCTTCACCAGAGAATCCTTGTCCATGAACCTCTCAAATCAGGCTTTCTTCATTCACTCAAACGGGCTGCCTTTTCTCCTTCCCAAGCAGAAGCCCTCGTCTCTGTCGACGAGTCAGGTATCCAAGCCGATAAGGATCTCGTCTACTCGGCCATTTGGGAACTCAAGCAAGACTGGAAATTGGCGTTTTTGGCTTTCAAATGGGGACAGAAATGGGGCTGCGTTGATGAAAATTCGTCTGAGTTACTAGTCTGGGTTTTAGGGAATCATAGAAAGTTCAACATTGCCTGGACTTTAGTTCGAGACTTGCATCGATCTGCGATGAACACTCGGCAAGCAATTCTTATTATGATTGATCGGTGAGATTGGATAATACATTTTCCTAATCACTATGATTCAGTTCAATTTCAGTTTTATCAGTTAATGATTGAAATATTCAACTAACTTGCCTGCTTTTTTATTTTAGACATGTTTATATAGCTTATGCATTGTATTTTTCTTCCAAGATGTTGGTTAAGAAGGCATTTTCTTTTTCTTAGTGGGAATTAAATGTATTCAGAGCTCCAAAAATAATTGTTGCTGTTTTTCTTGAGATTCAATATGTTGAGTGTACACTAATTCATCGTTTATTTTGTCATCCTTTTTACTCATTAGTTATGCAGCAGCCAATAACCCAAGCAAAGCTATTGAGACATTCCACATTATGGAGAAGTTCAAAATGACACCTGATCAAGAAGCATTCTACTCCGTCCTGAATGTTCTGTGTAAACATGGCTACATTGAAGAGGCTGAAGAGTTTATGCTTGCTAATAAGAAGCTCTTCCCATTGGAGACTGAGGGATTTAACATTATTCTCAATGGATGGAGTAATATATGTGTTCATGTGCTTGAAGCAAAGCGTGTTTGGAGGGAAATGTCAAACCGCTGTATTACACCTAATGCAACTTCTTACGTGCACATGATATCCTGCTTCTCGAAGGTCGGAAATCTTTTTGACTCAGTAAGGCTTTATGATGAGATGAAGAAAAATGGTTTTTCCCCAGGCATCGAGGTTTTTAATTCTTTAGTTTATGTACTAACTCGTAATAACTGCTTTGAAGAATCTCTCAAATGCATCGAGAAAATGAAAGCGATTGGTTTGCAGCCTGATTCTACCACTTACAACTCAATGATATGTCCCTTGTGTGAAGTAAATAATCTAGTGGAAGCAAGGAAGGTGTTGGGCACTATGATAGAGCAGAATGTCAGTCCAACGATGGAGACCTATCATGCATTTCTTCTAGGTGCTGGTTTTGAAGCAACTTTGGAAGTTCTTAATCGAATGAAAATGGCTGGTTTTGCTCCGACTGAGGATACCTTTCTCCTAATACTTACCAAGTTGTTCAAACTAAAGCAATCTGAGAATGCATTAAAAGTTTGGGTTGAAATGAAGCAATATGAAGTGATGCCCAATTTGACACATTATACAGTTTTGGTGGAAGGGCTGGCTAGATGTGGGCAATTAACTGAGGCTCGAAAATATTATGCTGATATGAGATCAAATGGATTTTCAGATGATCCCAAGCTCCAAGGACTCTTGAAAGAACCCCATCAGGAAAGGAATAGCAAAGAAAAGCAGCGGGTCACTCACGTTAGAAAAGATCAGCATGGAAGTCGCAAAAGGGGAAGGAAAAGAAAGAAAGTGTAGTCTCATTTGGGGGATCTCTCAATTTTCTAATGCACATGATCAGATTTCAATCAATGAGCAAAGGGTCTCCTTTCACTGTGGTTCCCAACTGGTTAAGGTACTCTCATACTCACTGACAACTAATTTTGGGAATTAATAGCAAATAAGTAGGCATATGTTTATTTGAATGGTCTGGTCTGCATGATAACGCTTAGGAACTGACAACTAATTTTGGGAATTAATAGCAAATAAGTAGGCATATGTTTATTTGAATGGTCTGGTCTGCATGATAACGCTTAGGAAATGCTACCAGACTAATGAAGGTTTGAAATGCGGAGGGTGCTTTTATGGTTTGTTGCAACACAATGAGTAGGGGCGTGACTGATGCTAGTTTGGCCAGTTTAGCCAGGGTCTTGCTTTACGTAATGCGATCACTATTATGTTTGTTTGAAGTGTGATACAAAGACCGTTGTTGATAGTTTCCATTTTAAGAAGGCTGATTTCTCTGAGTTTGTAGAGGTGATTCGAGAGTGTAGAAACCTTCCTCATCATAGACATGACATTTTGGTATTGTTTATTCCGCTGTTAGCGAATGGAGTTGCTCATGTCGTAGCTCGACACTCACTTTCCAATGCTAATGGTTTCCTTTTGATATTCCTTGTTGATTAATAGATCATTATGTAAAAAATACCTCTTTTTCTTTCTTAAACAAGATCTTTTATACATCTACAATAAAAATGGTTATTGGAAGAATTTTGGTCACATGGAAAGAACACAAACAAAACAAAAACAGAGACTACACTAAGTAGCTATCGGGCGGGGGAGAATGTTCCTATGTAATCCTCTCGAAGTAAGGTTGTATTTCTCAATTTAAAACAGAGGCTACACAACCATTGTAGAGTCAGATTGTTATGAAGTAGTTAACTTTATCAACCCATCGAAGTATTCAACTCCTACCAGGCAAACTTGAGGCGATAAGTGTGGTACACATCTATAGGGAGAAGAACAGATGCGCGGACCATTTAGCAACAACTTTTGATTTTCCGATTGGGTTAACATTTATCGAGCAGGTCCCTTCATAAACAGAATTTGGTCCCTTTAAGAATGCTTTCGGACAGAAAATCAGATGATAAATATTAATCGAAAAAAATAGTCCTCTACTTTTCTGAGCTTGGGATAACATTCTCCTCTGGAGTCTAGCCTACACCAATATTCATATCCTTTAATATTCTTTCTGTCAGCTATTAATATGAAGTGGACCTTTAACTATCAGCTTGAGCTTTTAGCTAAAACGGTTCCATGACACTTTCCTTAAAACTTTTGACCTCCTGTCCTTGCCATATGATCTCAAAACTTAAATCTTACTTATTATAAAAAAAAAAAGCTATCTTCAAAGTGTTATAGAAGTGTAAAAGCATCTCACATCGCTTACAAAACACGTTAAAGTGTTATTTATAAAGAAGGTCCGTGCACACTTTGAAGTGTTATTTGAGTGTAGCTTGACCGAGTTGAATAAAATTATAATAAACTTTGGATCAATTAAACCATTGAAAGCCAAAAAAAGAAGATTGTTATGAACATCAAATCAAAGTCTGTCATTTCATTTATAATTTTCTCACAACAACCACAATAAATGTTTCAAATGGGCATAAAATAAAAAATGATATTTGAAGCTAGGGCCTAGGATATGTTTTTGTATTAGTAATATGTGGATTGGCATGTGATGTATGGACCACGCTGTCTCTATTTTTGGATTATCATCCATTTATTATAATAAGATTCCCGCTTCTGTTTGAACAAAAACAGCTAATCCTAGTTCTAAAAAAAACATACATAAAAGTGGGTCAGCTGACTCTTTCATTCAACTGACCAGAAAAAAAGAAGAGAAACAACAGCAAAAGTTCCTCCGACGTCACAATGCTGGTGACTGCCTTCATCTCCTTGTTCATCCTCACCGCCATCACTTCCACCATTGCCACTGACCACATTGTAGGTGCTAACAAAGGCTGGAATCCTGGAATCAACTACACTCTCTGGGCTAACAACCATACCTTTTATGTTGGAGACTTTATCTGTATGTACCTACTCTCAAATGTTCTTTTTAATGAAAACCCAATTCCTTTTTTGGTTTCTTTATCAGAAAGTTATTATCTTTGGGTTTGCCTATGCAGCATTTAGGTACCAAAAAACACAGTACAATGTGTTTGAAGTGAACCAGAGTGGGTATGACAACTGCACAACAGAGGGAGCATTAGGCAACTGGACCAGCGGTAAAGATTTCATACTCCTTGACAACCCTAAAAGGTACTTCTTTATTGGTGGAAATGGACAGTGCTTCAATGGCATGAAGGTTTCTGTTGTTGTTCATCCTTTGCCTCCTCCATCATCTCTAGCTAACCAAACTTCACCAAATTCTTCTGCTCCTCTCCTTTCCCATAAAGGGTTGCTGCTTCTCAGGGCTCTGGTTATCCCATTTGCTTCTTTTTTGTTTGGATCTGGTTGGATCTACCACTACCACTAGTGGTTTTCTCTTTTTAAGTTGTTTTTCACTCTTTTCTTTTTTGAGTCATTCTTCTTGTTTCATCATCTTAATTTTAATTTTTCTTATTTGTATTGTTTCTTATATGCTAATTTTACTTGATTGGATCATCTAATCAGGAAATGATGAAACAAATTGCAAATTTTGAATCTAATATCATTGTATTCTGACTTGTTACTGACTATGAAAGAAGCTCAAATACACTCTACATTTTACTATAGCACTATGTATATATATGACTTGGACATTTTTTTAGTCTAATGCTTTGCAGATTGCATTGAATGTGTCTAACATCCTAACTAACCGTAATACTATACTGGAAATCGGTTATTTATCTATCGTCTTTGGTAATTTAAGAACCTAATTGAGAGGGCAAAGGTAAATGCAAAGAGTGCTGCAAAGCCAACCACTGCAGCTGCAATTGCTCCTAGAAGCTCATGCTTGAAATCGAAGTAGCTTCGCAAAAAATCTTCCACGGTTTCACCAGACTCCAGAGTGTGCTTTATATCTCCAAATTGTGATGAAACTAATCCATACAGCGTGTATGCAACCGGACAAAGCCATGCATACCATCTCCACCACACAGTTATCCTCTGTTATAGATAGAATAGAAGCACAGAAGGTAAACAACTGTATTAATCCTCAGTATATGAAATGGACAAAAGAGCTTGAATAATTGAAGTTGCAAAAAAATACCGTTCGTGGAACTATAAATCCAGAAAATACATTCCACAGTGAAAAGAATGCGGATGAAACTATGGAGGCCCCGTGCTGGTTTGGTGTTACTGCAACAGCCATCATGCCATAGAATGTGTAATACAATAATGTGAAATACATGAAGAATAGATACCAGAAGAACTTGGCAGCAGTCCATTCAAATCCAATCATTGCATAGACTATAAAACCATATACCAGAGCTTGTGAGAAAATGTATGGAAACTCAATCACAACCTGCAACCAGAAGGAGAAAAATAAAAATTAATTTACATTCGGATTCTTCCTGGGAGGAGTTTTGTAATGATCTAAATATGTTACCTGTGCAAAGGCATAGGGAAAGGGTGAATACATCCCAGCAGCTCTTTCTCTGTAGAAGACGGTTCTTTCAACAGCAACTACTGGCTGCACTGATGTTGCATTTTGGACACCAAGAAAGATAATTGTTGCATACATTGATCCCATTGCATTGAAAAGATCTTGTCTCTTTGTCCTATAATTCAAGACAAAACTATTAAACTAGAAAAGCATATATATACAAGTGGAGTACAAAGTTTCCATATAGTTTGTAGCAATTTACGTTTTTGATCCAAGATCCCAGAACATTGTCCCGAACATAAAAGAAATGACAGCTGTGAAGAGGAATCTCACAGCCGTGTATTGAGGATTACGCCAATATGACCAGTGTTGCTTCCATAAGCAAGCCATGCATTGGGTGAAAAAGGGCTGTGAGTACTCTGTAGGAAAATACAGGTCATTTGAACCTGGAGCAGGTGCGCTTAGCTCCACGATAAGTGCTTGGTTTCTCCTGAAATACATGATGCGCATCAGCAAAAAATTGAAAAGGTGACTGCATCTCCAAATTTTTGACCATCTCTCGACTTATTCTTCACAATTCATAGTTGAAGTAGATTAGTTAATAAGTAGAAGCACCTGTATAGTTCTGAATTTCTGTAGATATCAGCAAAATCTACACCTATAGCCGTTTCCTGAGCTGCAGAAGTAACTTCTAACATCCATGTTGCGGGATTGTAGCCGTTTTTTATGTTAGGGACTCCTTGAATAGCCTGGATGTAATGAAGGGAAGATAAAGTAGCTGGACGAGGTGAGTCGAAAAGAGTCAAAACTTGATTTCTGTATAACTTAATAATCATCCGGTGTATAATACCTCAAAGTACTTGATCAGATGGCAAGAATGATGACCCAATGGTCCCACGTATATCTCTTGTCCTCCTCGCTTCATTAGGAAGAGCTGCAGGCATCACCACAAATATATATATTGATCAAACAGCTGTATTAAGAATAAAGAATCAACTCCTGTCATCTGCTAAAGTTACCTCATCAAAAGCTTCAAAAATGTGGATGCTGGGCTGATGGATAGTGCACACAACTGTTCTTCCAGTGTCCACAGTGTTCCTAACTGTTCTCATAACAATTGCAGCAGCTCTTGCATCTAACCCTGAAGTTGGCTCATCCATGAATATTATAGAAGGGTTTGCCACTAGCTCAATGGCAATAGTTAGCCTTTTGCGCTGCTCCGTAGATAGGCCACTCACACCAGGCAATCCCACTAGTGCTTGCCTCAACGGCTTCAATTCTACAAGCTCCATAACTTCCTCGATGAACATCTGCAAGAAGTTCTCATTGGAAATTAGTTAAGATGATCGCCATAGTTCATGTTTTCAAATGAAAAAGAAACTAGTCAGAAATGAATTTAGGACACTGTACCTACCTTTCTGGTTTCCATGTTCACTTCTGGAGGCAGGCGAAGCCAAGATGAATAGAAGAGAGATTCACAGACTGTAACATTTGGAGAATGAATGTCATTTTGCTCACAGTATCCAGAAATTCTAGCAAAAGTTTCTTGCTTCTTAGGATAGCCAGAGATTGTGATGTTTCCTTCTATATATCCTCCAGTTTTTCTGCCAGCCAGCACATCCATCAGAGTTGTTTTACCGGCACCACTAACACCCATCAGAGCGGTCAGAACACCTGGCCTGAAAGAACCACTTACACCCCTCAAAAGCTCCAATTTTTCTTCTGTCACACCCTTATTTTTCATTTCCTGAAAAACGCAATTCACCAATCACTCAAATCCTATTTCGGGTCTATAACAGTTTCGACAACCATAAGTTTATCTGTGGTTATATAGCCCTACCTGTGGCATGTCCACCGAGTACTTAATGTCATTGAAGGTGATGTAATGTGGTTCAAATGGAAGAACCATTCCCTTTCTTGAATGATGGGTGTCTTCAACTATGATTTCCGTCCTCATTGATGAGAACCTGGATGCGCTGCCTCTCCTGCTTTCGATGAGTTTTCTTCCAGGTTCTTTACTTGGATCTTCTTCTGATACAACAGCTTGTGGCTTCTGTAGTGCTGTGCAGAATAATTTCGAGCACATTAAAATGTAAGTCACTGGAGAAACATAAGCGATAGAGGAAGAAGATGCTTACGCCCGAGGAGTGTAAGAGCTAGAGTGAATAAGAAGTTGTATAGCACAGTGAATCCAACCAATGCCCCTACTCCTATCCAATACCAATATGCTTGCGTGAAGAATCCTCGGGATTTCAGAACTTGAACTCCTAACGGTTCTGTTGAGTTTGGGAGAACCTTTGGAAAACAAAATAATATAAAAATGCAACAGAGAAATATGCAACATAGTTCTAACTTTTAAAGGTTTACCTTACTCCAACTCTTTCCAAGGAACTCATTAACTACTATTGCATTCTGCCCATACATCAATGGAGATATCCAGTATCCCCATATCCACCATTTCTTGATGTTATCTGCACCATTGAATTTAGGAAAGGAATTAGCATTCTGATGGTTAATTTTATATAAAAAAAAAAAGACTAATACACCTCTTGACAAGACAAAGCCGCCTAAAGCAAAAAGTGCAAGAAGTGCAAACGATCCAAAGGTATTGGCAACAATCATGTTTCGTCCTGCTGCAGCAATAAACCGAAACAATCCTGAAGCCATCTGGCTAACAAGGACAAGCACAAGGTACTGCTTGAATAACCTGCAAAAATTACATCAATTATGCATCAGCTGCAAGACAAGAATTGCTCTGCAAGTTCCAAAAACAAAAGTATACAAGTTTCTTACCTTCCAACATCGGGATCATATCCTATAACATAATAGGTAAGGAACACCCAAATAGCATCTTGTAGAAGTACTAGAGGTATTTTAGTTATCCATGGGGGAAGAGAATATGCCCATGCAGGATAGAATAGGAGGTCCCTTTGTTTGTAAAATACCGGAAGCTTTGCAATGGTCATTGAAATTTCTGACATGCCATTGAACATTATGAAGATGACGGAAAAGAATAAAGCACCCACGTAAATTCCACCATCAATTACTGAATCACGATGCATCTCAGTCCGGAAGAAGATTGTCATTCCGACGACTGCCATTATTACAAGCTAGTAACAGAAAGAAAAGACTGAAACATGATAATTCTGTAGACATTTATACATAAAACAAAGATGTCGATACTCACTTGGACTAGCTTGAATGTGTAGACAAATGAGTTCCTATTCATGAGCAAGAGCTCTCTAGCAAAGGAAACCTTAAGCAGCTCCATTTTCCCAACTCCGTATCTTTTAGTCATTAGAGCAGCAGGGTGGCTTTTGGCCTTATCAAATGGACTAGAAAGCTCATTTTGTATTTCTCGTCCGACGTGGAATGACTGAAATGCCTCGGAAAATTCCTTGGCAGTGATAAAACTGTAAGGCTGATCTTTATTTGCCCAATATTGTTGTTGATCTTTTCTTGATGTTACCTACAACATTAAATGTGAGGCATCTATTAGTAACAATAAAGACATAGATTAAGAATGAACATATTCTTGCTTACTTCTTGCAAAAAATCAGCTACTCCTTTCCTTTCAGGGCACTTGAAGCCCATATATTCAAAAAACTCGAGTGCGTGTTCACGAGGACCCTGGTATATGACTTGGCCATCAGATAGGAGAATAATGTCATCAAAGAGATCATAAGTCTCGGGCGCTGGCTGAAGGAGAGAGACGACAGCAGTTCCATCAAGAATGTGAACGCATTGCTTGATGGAGTTCACGATTTGGTAAGTAGTTGAACTATCCAAGCCAGTAGAAATCTCATCCATGAACAGCGCTTTTGCTGGTCCGACTAGCATTTCACCTACAATTTTATTTTGGACACTCTCATTCTGTATGCTATGATGAGTTATAGAAATTTATGTGTAGAAATGAGCCAATTGAGGTCTCGTACCGGTTGTGACACGCTTCCTTTGCCCTCCAGAGATACCCCTTAACATTTCATTCCCCACCATAGTATCTGCACAAGCTTCCAATCCTAAAACCTACAGATTAAGTAAAACAACTTATGAGAGTGTCATCTTTTATAGCCTTTTTAAAAATCTATATATCAAGGCCACTTCATTCCTGACACAATACCTTAAGAACATATTCCGTGACCACACTAGCCTCCTGACCTTCTGTAGCGATTGCCTATACCAGTTGCAATAAATTATGATTAACCCAATACCCAACATTCTAGAGGTAACAATCCCTTTAGATTATATCCTTGTTTTAAACAGAACAGAATTACTTCTTTTTTCTGACCTTCATATAGACATCAATATCAGGATCAGGCTTAATGTTTGATTCCTTCTCTCTTCTTAATAACTCTGCTAACATCTCTACCAATTGAAAATAAAATAAAATATTATTAGTCTCTAGACTACACAGTGAATTCATATAAACAGAAATAAGTTATGTTATGCTAACCATAGCGGTGACCTATCCCTTGGCATCTGGCAGAAAATTCCAGAGTTTCTCTCACAGTCATTTCTGGTATATGAGTATCATTTTGGCTGATATAAGCAGCTGTTCTTTGGGGCACAAATTCATTCATGTCGTGACCGTTGTAAGTCACCCTCCCGGAAAACTGTAGAAGAAATCCAATTTCTTAATTACAAAAAAGAAGGCTAATGATTGCAGAAGAAGTAAGGAACACCTATAAAGCTGAAAATTGTATGGTAATGACCTCCAATTTAGGATCAAGTTTTCCTGCCAAAGCCAACAAAAGGGTGGTCTTTCCAGAACTTGGAGGACCCAAAAGTAATGTGATTCTGCAATAGAAACATATTTCACAAAATTAAAAAATCTGAAGGATAAAGAGAAAGTAATTGAGTTAAGTTTTCATTGCACCTTCTTGGTGTGATGATTCCACTAATGTCTTGAAGGATGGACAAACGTGTTTTTCTAGTTGGAAGGATATGAAGAGCATTCAACAAACCCTTTACAAATTGGAAACGAAATCAGCTACTTAATCAAAATTGAGAAATCAAATTAGAACTCTTGATGAAAATGCGTAGAAGTGGTTACCTCTAGAATATCAATGGAGAAGTTAAGGAATGTGGGTAAAGCTCTGCTTCCCACATGAGCTTCTGTTTGAATAGTTAGATTCTCAAATCGGACTTCAATGGTAGGGAATTCAATTCCAACCCTGAACAAACTCAGCATTCAAAAATTAACAATCTTTCCCCTCCCCTCCCCATATACTAACAAAGTAGCAAATCTGGTTACCTTTGGAATCGATCCTTGAGCTTCAACAAGAACCTCTCGTTATCTGCTTCTGCAACTTGAACCAATCTATCAAGCAAAGTCCTTGTTTTTTGTGTTCCAAGATTTGCAACGTCGATTTCAGTGGATCCACCTTTGGAAGTGGTAAATAAAGCTTTCTTAAGACGATCATATGTAGGTAATCTTTGAATTGCAGCCCATTTTAAAGCTTGTTCATCATCATCAGCATCATCACCATCTTCTCTTGAAGATTTGGAGAAGCCTTGGCTGGCATTGCTTCTCCATATAAAAGAATCACCTCCTCGCAAACTACCACCTGCTGCATAAACTTCGGCAACTTCCATTTACCAAGATTTTCTATGTTTTTAGTGCAGGATTATGAAAATGAATACTACTGATGATCACTACTAGCATTTATAGAGACAACATGCGCATGCGCATGCCATTCGTACGTGTAAACGGCGGCTATTTCATTTCATTTGGATAAATTACACTCCTACTCCATCAACTTTCACGTTACTAACACTCTGCCACTTTAACTTCAGATATTTGGCATAGAAACTTCTAAATTTTGCTACATGTCACAGCGTGGTTGGAATACGCTTTTATTAATTCAAGTCTACTCACACCTCATTAACATGTCTCTTACAATTTTAACCCTTCTTTTTATCCAAACTACTCAATTACATAGGACACACCATCAAATTATAATTTTTTTTATATAATTTCTTAACAATATATAATTTCTAATAAAATAATTAATTTAACTACACAATTAATTTTCTTATAAAATAATATATTCACAGTTAATTCTTTAAATTTGGGGATTTTAGAAATTTGGATTTTGATAATTATAAAGAATTTAGAAATTATTGAATTTTTTTTTAAAAATATGTATATTCATAATTTTTATTTTTAATATTATTTGGGATGGATTTTGAGAAGATAAAGAATCCTATTTTTTTTATAATCAATAAGAATTTATATTTGGAAAAGAATGAATATTTTTTTAAAGGGTTTAGTTTAGGATATTTATAGGAAAATAAAATAGTTTAATTTAACCTTTACAAAAAAAATAGTTTAATTTAAAAATATATATTTTTTAAAAATGATCTAGAGGCGGTTTAAACTGCCTATATGTACGGTTGCTGAAAATTTCTCAAAACCGTGAGAACGCAGTTAGAAAACCATCACAAACTAACCGTATCCCGACGCCTTATAAAAACCGTCGCTAAAGTAATAACGCTTGTTCTATGAGGGTTTTATCGTAGTTGAAAACCGTTGGTAAAATATGTAATGAGAATTAAAATTGTCGGTGTAACAAATAAATTTCATTGGTAAAAACTATATTTTGTTACAGTGGTTCCTCAATTGGGTGATAGCTCTTACATTCCATTATACTTCTCCACGGAGAGAGTACCATGGAGATGAATATATTGATTGGTTGATCATATCCTATTATGGATAGAATGGAAAAGAGAGAAAAGTAAAAATAAATGAATTTAAGAGAGAATGAAATTATTAGATAAAGATGAGAAGGGTGTATAAGGAGTTAGATGAACACTAATTTTGGACATTTTGGATGGAAAAGAAAGTTTAAATAACAAAAATGGTTACTCTAGTATAGTGTAAAATATTAAGATTTTAAGATTATTTACCCTATTAATATTTAGGGATCAAATTAGAAAAGAAATTGTCAATATTAAAAAAAATGAAAAAGAAATCCGTATGTATATATGCAAGTGTTTTCTGTTTGGAGAAAGAAATCCGTATGAAATGAAGAAAAGATTGTCATCTGTGGTGAATCAACGTCATGTATGATCTCATCTCATTATTTATTTTCCACCTTTTTCTTTCCTCAATTAGGAAAAGCCAAAAACAATAAATACATTCTCAACACTCCTGATTTTTTTTAATGTTATTTTATTACGTTTAGTCTTATCCACCATGCATATAAGATTATGTTACTAAAATTGAATTGTTATTTTACTTTTTTCTTTAATTACAAATATATCAACACGTGCTACATTTCATTAAATATCAGAAAACTTGCATTTTCAGAAATAATACACGTTTTTCAAACTACATTCTAAAATGATGTCTCTTGTGAAAAAACGAAGAAAGAAAATATGCAATAAGCCAACAACACCAACAACAACAACACGACTCGAGAAAGTAAGTGTATTTCTTATATTTTATTTATATGTATTACTAAGAGTGACAACGAAATGTAGATTCCTTGAAAATCGTAGGGATTTGAATTGACAAGATCGAAAAAAAACCGAATTTTTTGGATACCGGGATAGGGTAAGGAAAGTTTTACCCCTAAATATTTAATTTAGACGGCGGTGGATGCTACTATCCCTGAACCGTGGGGATTCTCGTCCCCTCCGGAAAACCGTCAATGAGAATCCCTAAAAAATAATATTATATATATATACTTTAATTAAAAATAAAAAAATTTAATAATACATGTATGAATTTGGTAGAACGCATAAGTCTCCTGTGATTTATCTTGTTCCTTTGCTTTTTTCTTTTCTCAATGTGTTATTTATTTATTTATTTTATGAAAATGCCTATATCTTTTTTATAAAAAAAAAATTGCACACAATGCGCTTACATTAAAGAAGAAAGAAAAATCTCCACCAGACCCGGATGTGATTCGAACCCATGACCTCCCTAGTCATAGGTAAACTCTCAACCACTAGACCAAGAGCTTCACCACCGAAAATGCCTATATCTTGATTAGATATGAAAGGAACAAATACAACAAGAAACAGAAAAGGTAAAACCCTTACAAAATCCACAATATTATTTATTACGAGATGGGAGTCTCCTGTGAATTCTTGCATCAAAACTTCTTTTTCCATCTATGGCATCATCAAGTAATCATCACTCTGGAGAATCCATTCTAGCTAAGATGAGAGCTTTTCAAGGAAATCTCAGTCTTCGGCTAGCCGAGACCATGTCTGTCAAAGAAGCTTTAAGTTGGATTAAGATGCATTGCGCTAGTGAGAAAATTCAAATTCAGTCGGATTATCTCGTCATAGTCAAGGCAATTCAAATGAGTTTAAAAAGTCCTTCGTATTTATTTGACATTATTTCTTATTGTATTCATTTATTACGAGATTTAGAGTTGTATTCAATCTCATTTATTAAGCGTTCAACGAATTCGGCTGTCATACTCTAGCAAACGTGGTCAATTTTGTGTCTGTTCGGGGTGAGTGGGCATGTCCACCACAATTTCTTAACAATATTCTTTCATTTAATTCAAGTTAATAAAATTTGGCATTATTTCAAAAAATAAATAAAGGAAAAGTACAAAAATTTGGATCATCTTCAAACATAAATTATGTGGTTTAAAAGTTGACAAACATGCACCTTGAGGTTGATTCTGTTAGCAAACAGGGTTCAAAAAGACTAACAGTATTAAAAAACTGAGGTGGCACTCAAAGTCAAAGGGTCAATAAGTATTTTTATCCTTTCATTTATTTTTATATTTTATAATTTATTATATTTTTAAAATATTAAACCTTATCCAATCCCCAACTCATACCTTACTTTTTTTTTTCGTTCTCTCACATCTCTCATCAGCCATCTTTAAGCTCCATACATAGAATAAGAAAATGACAGAAACTGACAAAACCCAACGTTATCTTTCTCCTCCTCAATAAGAGAAAAAACTTATTTTGTTACAAATTGAATCCAAAATAAACAAGTGTAGGTCGAAAGTGCTTGAAAGATGATCCTAGGTTTTAACTTCACTCGAAAGTTATTTACTTCTCATCACTGCTGCATTTTAATCATTTTGAAAGGTAAACAGAAAAACAAATTTGCCCACATTAAATGCATCAAAATTCCATTAATCATCATTAAAATCAGAAACTAATTCATCAGAAACTCTTTCTAAACAAATGAAAAATTTAGAAAAATTGCAAATAAATATCGATTTCAGAAAAAACAGGCATTCAGAATGAGTAGGAGGAGATAAAATCATCGTATAAAATTATAAGAAAAGATAATCTCTATCCTCACCACTATCCATCTGTAAATGAGACCATCCACTACAAGAAAAAACGCTATCACCGACGGCAACAATCCGTTAGTGATGGACTAATTCGCGTCGGTGGTCGTTATCACCGACGGAATTCCAACAGATTCTCATGTCTCGGCGTTGGCCTCGTAGGTAAGCAGTTGCGAGAAATTTCTATTGATGCAAAAAGTTCACTGATGCAAATTCTAGTCGGCATTATCTGTCGGAAATTCCGACTAATTTTAGTATGTGACTTGCGTCGGAGATTCCGACAACATCACCGACCCATATGTGTCGGTGATTTATTTTTCGAAATATTTATTTAAATAATTCACAGATGGATAATGCGACCAAAATGCGTCAGGAATTGTAAATCATTTTAAATTTTAATTTTATATTTTCTTTTAGTCACTAATATATATATATATATATATATATATATATATATATATATATATATATATATAGATAGATCTTCTAAAAAACACAATTATATCTATAAGAAATGCAACTATAACACTAAGCAATCTATCATCCATATGGTTAGGAAAACAATAAAAACCATGAAAACTAGACACATGTTTCAATAGCCGTACAATATGTATGTCTAATTTGATGATAGAAACATGATTAGTAAAAATTATAAAAAGTTCTCTGACTGCATTGCTATTCAAAGCATTTATCGATAATACCAAAAGAGAACATGGTTACGTTCGAAGAAGACAAGCCACACTGGCCCTATCTAATAGTAAAGCACACGAAGCAAAGCTTAATGAAACTTCCATCTGTTGGAGTTTAGTGTCCTAAAGACAATTGTTTTGGGATATTAATATTAATGAATAAATTGTTTATTTGATCATTTGTTTAATCAGATATATAGCATTAAAATGTAACTATATATAACGGCAATAATCTTTCATAAAGAAAGCAACCCTAAGTTTATTTAAGTAGTTATAAAGTGTTCATACAAGCATGAAGTAAAACTGTACTTTATAATAGACCAATAAACTTAAAGTAAACCCAAGTCAAGTAATATGTTATAAGGGTTGACATATTACTGTTGAGACTTGCATGTAACAGTGTTTTCTGTCGAGACAGAAAGCTGATCTCACAAGCTTTAGATATTCGGATATCTAGACAGTTACATGGATCCGGTGAAGGAGTTCATTAGGATTGGGACCCGACTTGAGATAACAGAATGGATTGATTTATCTAATGTGTCAACTGTTCATCTCATTGTTGTTAGTAGGTATAACTAATCCTCAGACTCAAACATTCGTTAATTAGTAATTCTGGATTATGGAGTCTGGTACTTTGATTCTGTGCGAGCACGATCCAATAGGTGAGAGCCTAGGGTGTGTGAGAGCAGGGTTGGGTATCACGCAAAGTGATTGCAGAATGGTTAATGTCAGATTGAGCATTCGTCACTCCCGATAAGTGGGAGATATATCCAAATGGCCGCTTGGGGTGAATTGACTGAAATCCTTGCAAGGTGATACAGTTAAAAGTAGAAATGAACATTTCACTTAACTTATCTTTTCAGAGTAAATTCAACCTGTACAAGTAAAACCGGACTCTTCGTTATATGTAACCTTGACACATTCCATGGTTATAAGGAATTGACCGACAGGATATAGTTGATGAAGGATCGTATTATATTGTACCTAATACAGAAAGGTTAACGTCAGTTATCAACCTGACTTCTTAATTGCTCTGGGGGAATATCATAGGTTCTGCTAGTAACAGCTCGCGACGGTATTCCGTTATATACATGTTGGAATTAATCGTGATGAATAATTTCAAAGGATATATACGGCTAGCGGCAATAAAGAATCTAATGGGTCGCATATGGGACTTGGAATCGGAGGACGAAAATGTAATTAGTAAAGACACACTATATGGGCCGAAATTTATATATATATATTAGGGGATAAATTAATTTGATTAATAATTATAATTTGATTATAATTATGGATTAAATTAAAAAGATTATCTGATAATATTAATTAGAAGTTTTTATGTGATTGAAACTCTAATTAATTATCCCTAACATTAATTGATTATTAATTTGATTAAGAATAATTATCTAAATATAATTAGTTATTGTTTAGATAAAATTAAAGTGTTTATTTAATTATCTAATTAGGAATCCTATTTAGAATAAGATTCCAATTAATTAAATTCCTAACACAACTGGGATTAGGGTTTTGAGGAGTCTATAAATAGACCCCCTAAGCCCAGATTTCGGCCAACCCTATTTAGGAGAGCAAGGAATCGTTCCGTCGTCGTCTCGGCTAATTACTTTAATTTCTTACTCTCTCTTTGATCTCGTATCGATTTCTGTTAGAGGCAATTATTGCGATTGCTATTCATTGAAGGTTGATTACTGATTATCTTTTGTTTTGTGTTGAATCAAACGTTCGTGGTTCACGAGTTGATAATAACAAGTTGTGGGCACTTCGTTTGCAACGGTAGATAGTTCATCAGTAAAGATATTACTTTCTATCCCTCTTTATATGAAATAACAATTAACAGATCTTAGAAAAGGGAAATAGATAAAATAGATAAAAATTTTATTATTCCGGTATGTCTAGGCTTGTCTATTTTCCTACATTGGTATCAGAGTCTATGTTAATCTGTTATTTCATATATGTAAATAAAAGAGTTTTTCAATCAGATTGAATAGATTTATTGTTAGGTTAAATTAATTAATCGATTAGTTCAATTAACCTAACGATAAATAAGTTTTGATTACTTGTTAATTAAAACTGATTATGCATAGTTCCTGATTATTTCGGTTGATAATCGTTTTAAACAAAACCCAAAAGTTTTATAGTTAGATAATTAAAACGTTTTGTTTTATTAAATCTAAAAGATAAAACTGTTTTAATATTCTGAAAATTGTTTTGAAACTATTTTAGAACAATTATATATATATTTATATTTTAAAAAAATAAATACGAACAGCCATTCGGAGTCGCTGCCGCGAGGCAGCAACCCCGAGCGGCTGTCGGGGTTGGTTGCTGCCTTGCGCAGCAACCAAAGCAGCGGTTCCCCTGCGACTTGCTGCTGCCGCGAGGCAGCAGCTGTTACGGAGGGCGGGCCGATTAAATCGGCCCGGCCCGAAGGGTACCGTTTTAAAAATTGTTTTTTAAAAGCAGGCACGGGTTTTCAATATATATATATATATGTATATGTTTCAGAATATAATAATTTGTTTTGATTATCAAAATCAATTTATTTAAAAGTTTGTTTTACCTAAATATTTGATATAAGTAATTCAAAGTATTAAATGAATTATTCGAATTAATTAGGATATGCATAATTGAAATTGGATGAAAATTAATTTAAGTTGTTAATTTGATTAACTTAAATATTACATAAATAGTTTGTGTAATCAACCAATTAAATTTAATTTAATTGAGTCTATGCATGTTTGGCATTATGGACATATTAGACCCTCTTCAATAGTTATTTAGTCTTTTGGTATTTAAATAGGACCTGCGTGTGCTGCCTTCTCTTGCTCTCTATTGTATTTCTCTTCTCATCCAAATCCCTTCAAGTAAATTGAAGTTTCTTTGAAATTGAATATTGTTGTAATTCAAGGCACCAAGGAGAAGACGGAGGACCCAAAGAGAAATATGTAATAGTTAGTATTTCCCTAGGGTGGCCCTTTATTCCGTTTCTGGCTCAACGGAATAAACTTAGAGATATGTCCATAATTGTCAATGTTGAATGTATGAATGTATGAATGTTTGATATGTGCTAAAGCAAATCAAGACTAAGTTAGATTATGAGACTTAAATAAAATCTCTCACTAATCAAAAGTTAAGTAAATAAGCAAGTTATTAAAATCGGTTGCCCCTCCCTAATATTATAATTCAGCCGGCAGTACTGGGGGCCTTTGGGTTGTTGAGTAAACTCAAGCTCGGGGTCTTATGGTAACACCTGAATTATTGAAAAATCGCTTTTCACGAATATGGGGTAATGCTTAAATTAGGATAGAATAATTGGATGGGTAAACTCATGTTGTTCTAACCTAATGGGCAATATGGTTGGGATTGATAGACGACACATATCAGTTACTAATGTAGTTAGTAACCCAACAACCTAGAAATCACATGTTTGATGTGATTGATTACATGAATCTACCTAACGAATGCAACTAGCTTGTTGAGCAAACTCAAGGTGAAATTTCAGGAGTTAGGATTCTAGCTTACTAAAGGAATTGTGAATATCCTTCGAATTAATATAGAGGGTTATTAATTTGGTAAAATAGTGGGAGCAATTTAAAACATAAAAGTCCAGCGTATTTAAATTGTAAATGAATTAAACAAATGAATAACATCCGTCACTTTTCTCACTCTCAGGTTAATTTTACTCTAAAAACAATCATGTCGAAAACCGATCTAAGAAATATCCTTACCGATAACAAGTTGAATGGTTCAAACTTCGCCGACTGGTTTCGTAACCTCAAAATTGTTTTGAAGTTCGAAAAGATAGGGTATGTACTGGATACATCGATACCCGTTCTTTCGGCCGATGATGCACCCATTGAAGAGATTGATGCCTATCAGAAGAATAAATCCGATGATGAACACGTCGGGTGTATCATACTTGCATCGATGACACTAGATCTGCAAAGGCAACATGAGGAAATGGATGCCTATTCTATTGTCATGCACTTGAAGGAGTTGTTTGGGAAACAAACTCGGTGCGAACGTTTTGAGATATCAAAACTGTTGTTTCGCTGCAGGATGCAAGAGGGCCTCATCTGTTATGACACATTGTGTCAAGATGATTGGCTATATCACCAAACTTTCAAGTATTGGCTTTGCGATGGATCACGAACTAAGTGTAGACTTGCTTCTTCAATCCCTCCCATATAGTTATTCACAGTTCACCATGAACTATCAAATGAATGACTTACACACCTCTCTTGAAGAGCTCGCCAATATGCTCAAGATTGTTGAGCCCAACCTGAAGAAAGATAAGGTGGTACCCGCTCTTGTGATTGAGGGATCAAAGAAGAGGAAGGGGAATTTTCCCAATCCTAAATATCCCAAGAAGAACAAGGGAGGCAAGTCAGCCCAGGCCAAAGGAAAGCAAGTCAAGAAGCCCAAAGGGGAATGCCACTTCTGTGGTAAAGATGGGCATTGGAGGAGAAATTGCAAGGAGTACCTAGCTTCTCTCAAGAAGGGAAAGGACGGTGCTTCAACTTCTGGTATGTTCTATATTGAAATTAACTCAATTTCACAGTCTGAATCTTGGGTATTAGATACCGGATGTGGATCTCATATTTGTATGAATATGCAGGAACTAAAACAGACTAGAGAATTGAAGAAAGGAGACATAAACTTGCGAGTTGGAAATGGTGCAAGGGTTGCCGCACTCGCAATTGGAAACTATGATCTACATCTACCATCAGGACTTGTAGTAGTGTTAAGGAACTGTTTGTATGTTCCGGATATGTCTCGTAACATTATTTCTATTAGCTGTCTAGTAAAAGATGGCTTTCATGTTTCAATTAAGAACAATAATTGCGAAATTTATAGAAACAAAGTTTTCTATTTTTCAGGAATATCATTGAATGGGATTTATGTTTTGAATGATAAAGTTTCTGCTTTCACAATTGATACCAAAAGACTTAGATTAGATAACTCAACTTACTTGTGGCATTGTCGTTTAGGCCATATAAACCAGAGACGCATGCTTAAGCTACATCAAGATGGGCTTATAGACTCAATTGATTGTGAATCGATGGGAATGTGTGAGTCATGTTTAAAAGGAAAAATGACAAAGACACCATTTAGTAATAAAGGTCAGCGTGTATCAGACACTCTAGGATTAATACATTCAGATGTATGTGGTCCTATGTCAGTCCAAGCAAGAGGAGGATTCAGATACTTCATTAGCTTCATAGATGATCATACCAGATATGGTTACATCTATTTGATGAAGCACAAGTCAGAAGCTTTTGAGAAATTCAAATGCTTCAAGAATGAAGTTGAGAATCAAACAGGAAAGACTATCAAAATACTTCGATCTGATCGAGGTGGAGAATATCTTTCTGAATAATTTATGAGTTATCTAAATGAATGTGGAATATGCTCACAATGGACACCTTCTTATACACCACAACACAATGGTGTATCAGAAAGGAGAAATCGCACCTTACTAGATATGGTACGATCCATGATGAGCACCACTTCTCTTCCAAAATCATTCTGGGGCTATGCCTTAGAAACTGCCCTATTTACCTTAAACCGAGTTCCAACCAAATCCGCCAGTTCCACACCATTCGAACTGTTCGTTGGTAGAAAACCCATCTTCTCTTTCATGAGAATATGGGGATGTTCAGCATACATCAAACGTATTATGTCAGATAAATTAGATCCCAAATCTGACAAGTGTTTCTTCATTGGATACCCAAAGGAAACTATGGGATATTACTTTTATCATCCAGATGACCAAAAGGTAATAGTATCCAAACACGCAGTGTTTCTAGAGAAAGAGTTTCTGGAAGAAACACAGAATGGAAGCGTGATTGAACTTGAGGAAGTTCAAGAGGAATCACATGTTGAAAACGTGGAAGAAGTTGAACCCGAACCCGTTTCACTAGATGAAACACAAGTGTCATATCCCACTCGTAGGTCTCAAAGAATCCGTGAACTCCCAGTTAGATATGGTTTTCTAGTGGGAGATGATGAACTGGTTCCCGTGTTAGACGATGAACCCGAAACCTACGAAGAAGCTCTTACTAGTCCAGAATCCAAAGCATGGCTTGAAGGGATAAAACCCATTGAGTGCAGATGGATCTTCAAGAAGAAGACAGACATGGATGGAAAGGTTAGTACCTACAAAGCTAGGTTAGTAGCGAACGGATATCGTCAAAGGCAAGGTATTGACTATGATGAGACTTTCTCTCCAGTAGCCATGTTCAAATCCATCAGAATATTGCTTGCAATTGCCGCTCATTTTGATTATGAGATTTGGCAAATGGATGTGAAAACAACTTTCCTAAATGGAAACCTACTTGAGGATGTATACATGATGCAACCTGAAGGTTTCACGTCGAAGAATGCAACCAAGGTTTGCAAACTTCAAAGGTCCATTTATGGACTCAAGCAAGCATCTAGAAGCTGGAACAAACGTTTTGATGAAACAATAAAACAATTTGGTTTCGAACAAAACTCAGAAGAGGCTTGTGTTTACAAGAAGACAAGTGGGAGCTCAGTCGTTTTCTTAGTACTATATGTTGATGATATACTACTTATGGGAAACGATGTTGCAATGTTGCAAACAGTAAAAGTTTGGTTATCGAGTAATTTCTCCATGAAAGACTTGGGAGAAGCAGCCTACATCTTAGGGATTAAGATCTATAGGGATAGATCAAAGAGACTGCTCGAACTATCCCAGTCTACATATATTGACAAAGTCCTAAAGCGTTTCGACATGCATAAATCGAAAAGAGGTAACTTACCAATGGTCCATGGCGTCAAGTTATCTAATGGTCAATGTCCTAAAACGGACAGTGACAAGAATCGCATGGTTGTAATTCCTTACTCCAGCGCGGTTGGTTCGATCATGTATGCTATGCTTTGCACTAGACCTGATGTGGCGTTCGCATTGAGTATGACGAGCCGATATCAAGGGAATCCAGGATTCGATCACTAGATTGCTGTCAAGAACATTCTTAAGTATCTTAGAAGAACTAAAGACATGTTCCTCATATATGGACAAGGAGAATTGAAAATTGAAGGATATTTAGATGCTAGTCATCTGACTGATGAAAATGATTATATATCCCAATCAGGATACCAGTTCATCCTGAATGGAGGTTCAGTTAGTTGGAAGAGTTCCAAGAAAGGAAGCGTTGCTTTCATGTCAACTGAATCAGAGTACATCGTAGCTGCAGAAGCGGCAAAGGAGGCTATTTGGATTAGGAAGTTTATAACAGAACTAGGAGTGGTTCTTGACATTGTGAATCCCATTACTCTGTACTGTGATAACAATGGAGCCATTGCACAAGCAAAGGAACCACGGTCTCATAATGCATCCAAACATTATCTCAAGCGATATCATCTCATTAGGGAGATCATAGTCAGAGGAGATGTGAGAATAGAAAAGGTGCCTACTGAGGACAACGTTGCAGATCCGTTGACCAAGCCATTACCACAAAGAGCTCACGATAGACATCTTAGTTCTTCTGGTATTAGTTTCAGGAACAATTGGCTTTAGTCCAAGTGGGAGAATGTTGGAGTTTAGTGTCCTAAAGACAATTGTTTTGGATATTAATATTAATGAATAAATTGTTTATTTGATCATTTGTTTAATCAGATATATAGCATTAAAATGTAACTATATATAACGGCAATAATCTTTCATAAAGAAAGTAACCCTAAGTTTATTTAAGTAGTTATAAAATGTTCATACAAGCATGAAGTGAGACTGTACTTTATAATAGACCAATAAACTTAAATTAAACCCAAGTCAAGTAATATGTTATAAGGGTTGGCATATTACTGTTGAGACTTGCATGTAACAGTGTTTTCTGTCGAGACAGAAAGCTGATCTCACAAGCTTTAGATATTCGGATATCTAGACAGTTACATGGATCCGGTGAAGGAGTTCATTAGGATTGGGACCCGACTTGAGATAACAGAATGGATTGATTTATCTAATGTGTCAACTGTTCATCTCATTGTTGTTAGTAGGTATAACTAATCCTCAGACTCAAACATTCGTTAATTAGTAATTCTGGATTATGGAGTCTGGTACTTTGATTCTGTTCGAGCACGATCCAATAGGTGAGAGCCTAGGGTGTGTGAGAGTAGGGTTGGGTATCACGCAAAGTGATTGCAGAATGGTTAATGTCAGATTGAGCATTCGTCACTCCCGATAAGTGGGAGATATATCCAAATGGCCGCTTGTGGTGAATTGACTGAAATCCTTGCAAGGTGATACAGTTAAGAGTAGAAATGAACATTTCATTTAACTTATCTTTTCAGAGTAAATTCAACCTGTACAAGTAAAGCCGGACTCTTCGTTATATGTAACCTTGACACATTCCATGGTTATAAGGAATTGACCGACAGGATATAGTTGATGAAAGATCGTATTATACTGTACCTAATACAGAAAGGTTAACGTCAGTTATCAACCTGACTTCTTAATTGCTCTGGGGGAATATCATAGGTTCTGCTAGTAACAGCTCGCGACGGTATTCCGTTATATACATGTTGGAATTAATCGTGATGAATAATTTCAAAGGATATATACGGCTAGTGGCAATAAAGAACCTAATGGGTCGCATATGGAACTTGGAATCGGAGGACGAAAATGTAATTAGTAAAGACACACTATATGGGCCGAAATTTATATATATATTAGGGGATAAATTAATTTGATTAATAATTATAATTTGATTATAATTATGGATTAAATTAAAAAGATTATCTGATAATATTAATTAGAAGTTTTATGTGATTGAAACTCTAATTAATTATCCCTAACATTAATTGATTATTAATTTGATTAATAATAATTATCTAAATATAATTAGTTATTGTTTAGATAAAATTAAAGTATTTATTTAATTATCTAATTGGGAATCCTATTTAGAATAAGATTCCAATTAATTAAATTCCTAACACAACTGGGATTAGGGTTTTGAGGAGTCTATAAATAGACCCCCTAACCCCAGATTTCGGCCAACCCTATTCAGGAGAGCAAGGAATTGTTCCGTCGTTGTCTCGGCTAATTACTTTAATTTCTTACTCTCTCTTTGATCTCGTATCGATTTCTGTTAGAGGCAATCATTGCGATTGTTATTCATTGAAGGTTGATTACTGATTATCTTTTGTTTTGTTTTGAATCAAACGTTCGTGGTTCACGAGTTGATAATAACAAGTTGTGGGCACTTCGTTTGCAACGGTAGATAGTTCATCAGTAAAGGTATTACTTTCTATCCCTCTTTATATGAAATAACAATTAACAGATCTTGGAAAAGGGAAATAGATAAAAAATTTATTATTCCGCTATGCCTAGGCTTGTCTATTTTCCTACACCATCATACCTGCCTAAGTTGAACATAAATACGAGTCTATCATATGGCACCAACTTTAACATTGCCAAGTAATTGCACAACAAATTTATCATCAATGGAGGAAAAAACCAAGACATTAAGCTCAGTTTTAGAATAGATCCACAAAATAAGCTGAGATACTGAATCTCTAGCTAAAATTGGATTGAAAATTTCTTCAAGGTAATGAACTAAATCGTACCACTTTTCCACAGTATCTATCAAATTCATGATTAACATGTCAGTTTAATAAAAAAATTGGCACAATTTGTCAACTTTCGAGATAAAATTACTATTGACTACCAAAGTTATGAGTAAAATTGAACAATTTTAGACTATTGGGGTAAAATTTCTGCTGGCTATAAATGTTAGGAGTATTTTTGCACCTTATCTTTTTATTAAATATTTTAAAAATTATAAATAAATAACAACAAAATTCAAAAATAAATTATAAATACATAAATATATTATTTTATTCACCGACACACTTTCCTCGGTGATTAAAATAAATATGTCGATGATATCACCGACATTATTCAACACCAACTAATTGTGTTGGTAATGCAAGCGGGAATTATCCTGCCACATATCATCAACACATTATTGGATTGTGTAGGAGAATGTGTTGGTGATTTCGGATGGAAATTTTGTGTCGGTATTCCCTCGACATTTCTTACAGATATACTTGTCTCAGTCAATTCCGTCGGTGATACTGATTTTTCTTGTAGTAATCTCAATTAATTTTATAAAAAAATGAAAACAAATTAAAGAAACTAATAGAAAATTTAAGATGAATTCAAATATGAGGTCGAAATAAGAGAAACTAGGCTTATCGGGTGATTGAGGAGGAGAAAGATGGCGTTGATGTAACGTCCGTAAAAATCTATTCTTATTCTTACTTTCAAATTTATTTTTTTTGGGTTAGTTAAATCTGTCAATTCACTTATGATATTTTATATTACATATATTCTACTATGCGTCTTATTATCGGTATATTTTCTTACACATAGTTGGTATAATTTGAACATGTCATTTTTGAATTTTGGGGACGAAACTCTTTTACGAGGCAAGAACTATAACACCCTAAAATTTATAGTATAAATTAATTATAGTAATAATAGTAATAATAATAATAATAATAATAATAACAATAATAATAATTTTATAAAATGAAAAATATTAAATAATAAAGGGTAATTTTGGTATTTTATCAAATTTCATTAAAACCTACTTCGTATATCTATCTATATATATATATAATATATATATATATATATATATATATATATATATATATATATATGCACAAGGATCAGAAACCAGACTCTCTAAAAAAACTAGCCGCCATCATGTAGAGCAAAATTTTGATGAACATTTTCATGGTTTTTCAAGGATATGATGATCAAACGGAGATAAGTCAGAGATCGATAAGATGTTAGTTTTCTATTTGAAATTAAGGTAAGTGGTTAATTATATACATAGTGTTGGTCCCTTATAACATGACAAGTTAGTTCCAAGGGGGGATAGGAACTATTTAAAAAATTTGTCCGTTGAGGCTGACTTCTTTTCTTATGAAAAGGTTTACACAACGTCACTAAGTAGATTCAAGACACAAGCTTGGTCAACTTGTGACTAAGTCTGCTTCTTTACTTGAGTCAGGAAATAGCACTTAGAGTCTATTCCTGAACTCGGCTTCTTAGTAAACTTAACTCAGCGTGAGTTCTTTACTTAGTCAGTTTTATAGCAAGAAATATATATTAAAGGAGTTTAAGGGTTAGAAAGATGTTACTCAGCAGACTTATCCTGGTTCGGCCTCTCCGCCTACGTCCAGTCCCTGGAACTCGTTCCGAGCTTTTTGAATTCTCTACTGAGCTCTTTAAAGGTAGAGCACGAAACCTTTTACATATAGAAGCTGAGTATAACAAGAGTACCTTCCTCTATACCTCTACTCACTCCTATATCTACGCTGAGTACTATAACCGAGTACTCAGCCTCTCCTTTCTATTCTTCTAGAAATGATAAAGTGTTTGTCCTAAACAACGATTGCTAAGACACTTTAGATGATTGGAAATCACTCTAGACTTTTACACAAAGATTAAGAATTGGTGTAAGGTATTTGCTTTGCTTTTCTCACAGAAACTTCAAGTATGAATTTGGTCAGCGTTTCGACTAGTTGAAGATCTGCCTCGATTGAAGCAAATGGATGGCCTTTATATAGTGACACTTGAGGCACCTGGTCATTTCGAATTTCGAAATAACCGTTGGAGTGAAATAGCTTCCTGTCATTATCACTCTGGGCGTGCTCAGCGTCGTTGGCCAATAGGATTCTTACATCTTCTGTCTTCATCAGTCTTCGGCAGAATGTTCTGACATTTAAGGAAAAGTCCACGAGACAGCTTCCTGCGCCTTCTGAACTTTTCCTAAAGTAGAAATACTTTGTCTGGAAGTTGAACATTGTCTGCCGCTATCCAGAATGCATTGTCGTCCAACTCAACAGCTTCCACTTAAAGCTTTTTCTACGAAGGCTTCTCGATCCTTCTCTTGCTGAGTCGTCGTTTTACTTGATACGGCTTCATTTTGAACTCTTGAGCTGAATGGTCTTGATGTGTTAATTTGGGCTTGACTTCCACTTTATGGGCCTTTGAGCTTTTTTAATCTAAATGTCTTATAAACAATTAAACTCAACATTGAACAAACACATTAATGTAATAAATCAAAGCATTTAAATTTAATGTGTTAGAATATTTTTATCATCACTTAAATAATTTTGTCAAATCAAAATCATGTGGAAAGGTGTTTCAACAAACTCCCCCATTTTGATGTTGGCAAAAATATTCAGTTGAAGAACTCAGTATTGAGCTCCCCCATGATAGTTGACCTCATTTTATCAAATAACTCCCCCGTAAGGGTTGAGCGGCTGACTTAGTTTTACTCTAAACATTTTAAGGTTTAATCAAGTAAGTCTAAGGTCAGTTTTCAGAAATAGGTCAGCTCATGGAACATATTCTATTTAACTCAGTTTTATGCGGAAGATTTATATGTCAGAGAGCGCTGAGTATCTCTTTGTTCAATGTGTTTAAGAAGACATGTAAAAGCGGTCAACACAGCATGCAGTCATAAAGCAATGTAGACAAGTAGCACCATTGATTTAGTGAAGATGCGATTTACTATTCAATACAAAACATAAGTAAGCCTCACATAAGATTGGTTAATTTAAAAGGATAGATGCATCAAGGTTTTGTATTCAGGTCAGCACAAAAAGGATATACAAGGAAAGGACTACAAGTTTTAGCAAAAAGAAATCTAGTAAGAAAAGCTAAAGCTATTTCTTCTTGTAGTTGAGTTGGGCTTCATGCTCTTTTAGCTTACCCTTTCCCTTGTGTCTTTGCTGACTTCCTGAAGCTTCTTCAGGTTGCTGAGTTCTTGGGGCTTGTTCTTTCTCCCCCGTTTTGCCAGCATCGGTTTTGGCAATGAAGGTTTCTTCAATGGCAGCTTGAGTTAGGCATTTAGAAAATGCCTTTAGCCTTCTTGTGCTTTCATTCATTCCGTCAAAGATTGGGACACCGTCATCCACAATAGCTCGAGTAATACCGATAGATGCAGCACTCAGCATACTCAAAACAGCGGCTTGAGACTTGCCAACCCAGTGTATGGTTTCGGTGAGCATTGCAAAAGCTTGATGAAATATTTTTAGCAAAGATGAATCAAAATAATCACGCTGACCGTTGATTTGGCGCACATGGTTGAAAGTCACTCGAGAATACTTCAGAATCTCGTTGGTTTTAAGCTCGTCAGTTGCCATCTCTTGCCTGTTTAAGTTCAACAGACGCACAACCTCGCTAATTTGCTCAATGGAGCATTGGGAGGAGGTGGAAAGCTGGTGATTTGTTTTCTCTTGCTCAGTATGAGGCTGGCTGAAGAGATGATGGACTTCGGCAGAAGTGGCATATGCTGAGTTCGCAGCTGACAATTGATGAATCTGCCCTTGCAGTGAGTTCATGTGGTTTACCATGGTCAGCTGGAGTTCGGCCAGCTTTGTTATAGAGTCCTGCCTGGGCTGTTGAGATTGCAATGAAGTCATCACACTCAGAAGATCCTTCAGACCTTTGATCTCAGTTAGAAGCTGAGTGACAGACGAAAGTGGAGTTGTCTCAACAGTAGTAAACCTAGCGGCAGTGGTACTGGTTTGATGGAGGTCCTGGATAAGAGCTTGAGCTGAGTCAATGATTCTTCGACCAGACTCAGAGGCATTCAAATAGCTTAAGGATCCATCATTTGTTGACCCAGATGCCGGAGGAGGAGTAGAACCGAATGAAGGCGGTGTTTGGTTCTGCTCATCATTAGAAGGTCCAGCATTATCAGTGGCTGGCCTAGAATTAGGATTGTCAGTAGAAACTGACTGAATTTGATTCTGCACACTGAGTTGTGGAAGTGGAGGATCGACAGAAAGTGTTACTTGCTCAGTGTTAGGCTGAAGCTGACTGGATTTTGGAAGCTGAGGAAGTTCAGTGTGCACCTGAGCAGGTAATTCCTTAGCTTGCTCAATGTGTTGAGGAGCGGAATCTTCGAGCACTTGCTCGGCATTACTTTGGTTGGTGGAAGCATTTAAGTCGGCATGTTCCTTCGGCTGAGAAACAGAGGCTTGATTTTCTTGTTGCTCTGGTTTAGAATTAGGAGGGATTGAGAAGTACCGAAGATGTACATCTGTAAGGTCAGAGATCTCATCCCTTAGTGGTGAGTCACCCATGAGGTCAATGACGGGTGCTTGAAAAGCCTTCTTCTTCCTCAGTCTCTTTAGCTTTGGAGGAGTAGGGTCACAAGGAATGGACTCAATAGAGTCAGTGGGTGAAGCTTCCCTTTGAACAGCGGGAGCATTTGCTGTGTGCTCAGTTTCTTCTTCGTCAACCAACTCAGTGTTGATTGGTTCAAGGTGCTCATCATCAGCTGTTTCTTCCGTGTCATCCTGACCACTTTCTTCTTCTTCAGACTCATCATTCATTTTTTCTTCCTCAAACTGTTCCTCCAGTTCTTCCTCGACAAACAGACCACCCAGTTGGTCTTGTTCTTCCTGATCATCTAACTGTTGCTCAGCGTCAACGTCTTGACTTTGTACATAGTGTGAGTTAGGAGGAACAACAACATCAGTTGGTAGTGCATCGATAGGTCTCAGCTCTAAATTGAGCTGCTTCTTCCTCTTCCTTAATGGTTGGTCATCAACCTCTCTTTCTTCTGTCTCAGGCTCAGCTTGCCTAGGTCTTTTCTCAGCTGACCTAGATCCACCCTGTCCTTGTTGAATTAGAGGCTTAGTTCCTCCACATACAATTTTAACATTCTTTAGGGCAGAAGCAGCAGCTTTAGAGGTGCTCAGGATAGCTTTCCTCTTTCTTTGAGTTCGTCCCTTTCGAGTCACTGCCCCCTCAGCGTTTTGGACAGCTTCCCCTTTTCCTTTCTTCGGCACAATAGGTTGATCGTATGCCAAACCGAATAGGGCACCAGCTGTAATCTCGGTTCCCCGAACTTGGATTTCCGCAATCATGTCCATATTGTGATCTTTGAGGATTCGGGTGATGAAGGAGCCTAACCTAAGGGTTCCTGTACTTCGTAGAAACCCACCGATTATGAATACGGGCATGTTTATCGGTGTGTAGGTCAGCATGTGCCATATAAAACACTGCTCAAAGTTGGTTGCTGAGTTGGTGCAATTGATTTTAGGGAAAAGGAAATTGGTCAGTATGTAATGGGCCATCTTTTGATGCCGACCCATGGAAGTGCTCGAGATTTCACCTATATGACCCTCAGGTTTACAGAAGGTGTGAACGTAGTCGGTTTTCTCATGGTCACCAGATTTACGAAGTATAGCTCCTTCATTTTTCAGCTTGAACAGTGAGGCAAGATATGCAGGGTTGATGAAGATGTCCTTTCCTCGAACATGAGAAGCTAGGTAGTTCCGGTCATCATCGGCGACCTTTAGGTTGGCATAGAATTCTCTTACCAGCTCAGGGTAAGTAGCATCACGAACTGAGAACAGCTCGGTCCAACCATTGTTCTTGATCCATTCACAAAAAGGTTGCTCGGCATTCACGAATCCCTGTGAGAACCATCGTGAGTGATCAATCTTAAACCCCCTCACACTCTCGAAGACCTGAGTGTAGGTGCATTCTGCTACTTTCTTGCCCTTGTCCTTTTGCTGTTGTTTCCCCTTGGAAGAGGTGGCTTGGGCAGCTTGAGCTTTCTTGCTCGGCGTAGTAACTCCAGCATGGTCACGCTGAGTAGGAGAAGTGGGATTGTCATCGGAGCGGTTATGGGAGAAACCGGCACCGGAGATGTTTAGAGAACCGTTCGTCATATTCTCAGAGAAGTTTTGGGAAGTTTGGGAATTTTTTAGAGAGAGAGAGTATGAATGCCAAAGATTTCTAAGCGTAAAGAAATAAAAGTGGGAATTCATCCACTATTTATAGAGATGTTGAGTTAATCTAAGGCGTTGGGTTGTCCGTTTTACCTCGAGATTCTCAATCGACAAAGATTCTGGCATTTATGACACATACGGCGCGTGTATTTTCTAATTATAGCCTATACGTCATCCTAGGTGGCTATTTAATTCGCGTGCTTTGCATTAAAGTTTGCAACGGCTCTTCACTCAGTGTTAAGAATTTCAAGCGTTTAAAATTCTGAGTAGTCAGTGTTATGCAAAGGAATAATTCTTATGCTTAGTTGCTCAGCTTAAGACAAACACACAGCATGCAATAGCGTAAATCATTCAGCATGGTAATTCACTCAGCATGCATACTATACTTGAAATTTATTGAAGAGGATTAAACATACCAATGGCTTCTCTAAGTATGTTGAATTGCTCACGAGCTAGTGGCTTTGTGAAGATATCAGCAAGCTGCTCATCCGTTGGGACATAGGTCAGCTTGATCTCTCCTTTGAGTACGTGATCTCTAATGAAGTGATGTCTTATACTGACATGCTTCATCCTGCTGTGTTGGATTGGGTTCTTTGATAAGTCAATGGCACTTTTGTTGTCACATTTGACTTCAATGGTTTTGGTCCGAACGCCATAATCTTCAAGATGTTGCTTAATCCATAGGACTTGAGCAACACAGCTTCCAGCAGCAACGTACTCAGCTTCAGTGGTTGACAGGGCTACTGACGCCTGCTTCTTGCTGAACCAGGACACAAGACAGCTCCCAAGGAAGTGGCATCCTCCTGAGGTGCTTTTTCGTTCAAGCTTGTCTCGTCCGTAGTCAGCGTCAGTGTATCCAATGAGTGTGAAGTCATGAGTATTGGGATACCACAAACCTGCATTCACTGAGACTTGCAAATATCTAAGGATTCTTTTTACAGCTATGTAATGAGATTCCTTAGGGTTAGATTGATATCTAGCACAATAACATACCGAGAACTGAATGTCCGGCCTACTAGCAGTTAAGTAAAGTAGAGAACCAATCATACCTCGGTACAATCTGCTGTCTACTGACTTACCATTCTCATCAGCGCAGAGGACAATGTCAGTGCCCATTGGGGTAGACATTGACTTACAATTCTCAAGTTCATACTTCTTCAATATCTCCTTAGCATACTTAGTTTGACTGATGAAGATGCCATTTTTCCCTTGTTTGATTTGAAGTCTAAGGAAGAAATTGAGTTCTCCCATCATTGACATTTCAAACTCAGTCTGCATCTGCTCACTAAATTCCTTGCACATTGACTCGTTAGTGGCACCAAAAATAATGTCATCAACATATATTTGAGTCAGCAGGGTATCTTTACCCTTCCTCTTAATGAATAAGGTTGTATCAGCTTTACCTCTGACATAATTTCTAGTCAGCAGGAAACTGGTCAGCCTCTCATACCAAGCACGTGGTGCTTGCTTGAGGCCATACAGAGCCTTTTTGAGCTTATAAACGTGGTTTGGGAATTTAGGATCCTCAAACCCTGGAGGCTGATTAACATAAACTTCCTCGTTTATAACTCCATTAAGGAATGCACTCTTAACATCCATTTGAAACAGTTTAAAGTTCATATAGCTTGCATATGCACATAAAATTCTAATAGCCTCTAGCCTTGCCACTGGGGCAAAGGTCTCACCGTAGTCAATGTTGAAACACCGTTCCACAAGATTTTGATTTGACAAAATCATCCATGATTAAGGAACAATTAAATTTAAGTGCTTTGATTTAATTGTACTAATCTGTTTGTTAAATGTTGAGTATAAAACAAAAAGATATAAAAAGAAAGACAGGACAAGTCAGCATGAGATCAAAGGACAAGGTGCGTAGAATTGAACTCAGTACCAAAGAATAGAAGCCTGAAGTTCAAACAAAGCTAAGTGGAATGGAACTCAGCATCAAAAGCTCCCTTACTAGTTGTCGTGCAAAACAAAATTGACCAAAAAGGGAACTCAGCATAAGAGTTAAACAACAAACGAAGACAACGTATAAAGAAGAGGATGAGTAAATCCTCAGGACAGCATGAGAGATCCGTTCACTAGAAGACAAGTTTTGCAAACCGTCTGCACCAATAATTGAATCCTCGGAAATACGTAATAGACACATTCCGAGATGTATGGGTCAATGGATTATTACTAAAAGACAACTGCCGCAAAAAGACGAAGTCTGCAGGAACAAGACAAGCCTGACGCCTGAAGAATTCAGAGGATAGGATTGGCCTGTAATATCTAAAGCTGGCCAGAATTTGTCTCCCAAAAGAGCCATTTTGGAATCAACGGCTAAATCATTTCAAATGATCCTCCTACAGGTCTTCATCTATATAAACACAATCAAACCTCTTGGATCATTGCCGAAGTACAAAAAGAAAAATACAAGAGAGAAAAATAGAAGTTCAAAGCACTTCAAAACAAGAAAAAGATCTTACACTCATTTTCTATTCCTGTGTAAATGCTAGTTTGATTCCCTGTAATCATCTAAAGTGTTCTCCCTCTGAAAGAGAACAAATTGTATCAATTGAAATATTGAGAGTGCTGTGCTGAGTGTTGGTTGTAAACATTCAGTGGTAGAGAAATCTAAGTACCGGGCTGTGGTGCTTAGTAGGAGTTGAGTAGAAGAATAGAGGACGGTACTCTTGCATATTCAACTGCCTATAATCGGTTTGTGCTCTACCTTTAAAGAGCTCAGTATTGGATTTTAAAAACCCGGAGGATTCTGGGGACTGGACGTAGGTAGAGAGGCCGAACCAGGATAAGTGATACTGAGTAATTTCTAACTCTCTCAAATATATATATATATATATATATATATATATATATATATATCTGTGCTTGTGTTGATTGTTGCATTTGCTCAGCATATAAACTGTTTGAAACAAACACGGAGTAAATCGAAGTGCTGAGTTGGAAACTGACTACAAGAGAGTCAATTCCCATCTCTCAAGTAAAACAGTCTTAGTCAGCATCTGACTAAAGCTGTCTTACGCTAAGCTCACCCAAGCTGACCAAAGCTGAGCTGTTAAAGTTACTAAAATAACTAAGTCAGCAAGATTAATTAGCGAAAAAAATTATATTAGTTCCTAACCCCCCCCTTTGGAACTAATCACACGGGACCAACAAGTGGTATCAGAGCCTAAGCTCACTACTCAAAGATCTAACAATCTTGAGCTGATCCCGAAAAATGGGTGAGAACAGCACTCGTTTCCTTTCAGGGAATCAAACAACATAGATACTCCCCGAGGGATTATCAATCAGTCGGCCTCCCCTATTCTTTGGATCAAACTATACATTCTGGAAGAATAGGATGAAGAACTTTATCCAAGCCACAAACATGAGTGCATGGTTTGCAATTGTTCAAGGGCCATTCGTGCCATATAAAACTGTTAACAATGAGAAAGTTGTTAAGAGTGAAACTGAGTGGTCAGAAGATGACCTTAGAAAACTCCAAAATAATGCTTCGGCTATAAATATGCTTCACTGTGCTTTAGATGCTGCAGAATATAATAAGATTTCAGGTTGTGAGTCAGCACAGGAGATTTGGAAGAAGCTCGAGGTAACCTATGAAGGCACAAGCAAACTCAAGGAGTCAAAGGTGAATCAACACATGAGATTGTATGAGCTGTTCGAAATGAACGACAACGAAGACATCTCCAGCATGAATGCCAGATTCACCAATATTATAAATGAGCTAAAAAGACTCGGCAAGAACTTCACCGAAGAAGAACAAGTGAAGAAAATCTTGAGAAGCCTACCAAAGAGCTGGCAAGCAAAGAAAACTGCAGTAGAAGAAGCTCAGGACCTGACTACATACAAGTATGATGAGCTAATAGGATCTCTGCTGACTCATGAAATCTCAATGCAAAACTTTGAAGCTAAAGAGAAAGAAAAGTCAGAAGACAAGAAACAAAAGTCACTAGTCATGAAAGCTGACTCGACCGAAGCTGACTCAACTAATGATGAGGAAATGGCTATGTTCACTAGAAAGATGAAGAAGCTGTTCATAAGAAATGACAGGAACAACAAACAGCCATACAAAAGAGGTGACAGATATAAAGCTGAGTCAAGTGACAAATACAAGAAGGACAGCTCCAAGTCCGTCACATGCTTTGAGTGCCACCAAACTGGACATATCAAGTCAAGCTGTCCGAATCTCAAAAAGGATAAAAAGGGAAACAAGAAAGCAATGGTAGCAACATGGAGCGACAGTGATGAGTCAACCTCATCTGAAGCTGAACAAAATGAAACTGCCAATATATGTTTCATGGCAGATAATGGAGCTGACCATTCTCAATCTGAGCAAGCTGACCTCTCTGATGAAACTGACCGGGAGGTACACAACAATGAGGTAACACCCTTACTCTTGTTTAGAAATGAGATGGTAAATTCCCTGAGCGATTTATACAAGCTAACTAAGAAATGCAATAAGAAAATAAAATCACTCAGCAGGCGATGTGACGAGATTGAAGAGGTCAAGCTGAGTGACCTCCGATATCTCCTCCAAGATAATTCAGACTTACATAGCAACAGTCAAATAATGCATAAGTTTGTCACGGAGGTCCAATCTGAGTCAAAGAAACTTAGAAAGGACGTTACAATCCTACACAGTCAAGTAAAAGGCTCAAATAAAAATAAATCCCATGCTGAGTACACAAGTACTACCAAGTGACTTTTTTCCAGGGCCGGGCAAAGAAGGGAATTATCTAAGACCTGAGAAATCTGTAGCTTATTCTCAGCATAAACAGTTCACCCAGTGTGACTGTTGCGGAAAAAGGGGACACATAAAAGATGTGTGTTGGTTCAACAAGCGGATTGTCCAATGTGACTTCTGCGGAAGAAAAGGACATACCACTAAGGTATGTTGGCATGCTCAGCATAACAATGCTGACCACACTCAGCATCACCCTCAAAGAGTAAGTTATTGTGACTTTTGTGGTAAAAATGGCCACACTATAAAAGTATGCCGTCACAAACTGAAATATGACTTTGCACCTGTTTATACTAACAAGAAAGGACCCAAAAAGAATTGGGTACCTAAAGATGAATAGTTTAAAATGCAGGTTAGCTTGACATGCGTGGAGAAGTCAAAACTTTGGTACATAGACAGCGCATGCTCAAGACACATGACAGGTGATGAAACACAATTCATCACACTAGAGCTTAAACGAGGTGGAAGTGTAAGCTTTGGAGATAATAAAAAGGGAAAGTTAGCCCAGCTCGAAGAAGATGAACCAAGCTCAGCTTCCGCTGATCATCCAGGAGCCTCTGAGTCATCAATACAAGGGCTGACCAAAGGTAAGCAAGAAACTGAAATTACATTTGCTGACCAATCTATTCCTATAGAAATTGCAGAAACACCTGTTCCAAATGACTCAACATTACCCAAGGAAATAAAATTCCAGGAGGACACTCAGAGAAATCCATTCTTGATGCTGCTGACAACAAGGTAATGACAAGAGATCAGCTTCGAAAGTATCTAGGCAACGTGGCTTTTGTATCAGTACATGAACCAAAGAACTTTGTGGATGTTGAGCACGATGAATATTGGATCAACGCTATGCAAGAAGAGCTAGACCAATTCACAAGAAATGAGGTTTGGGATTTAGTACCTAAGCCTAGAAATCAAAAGTCCATAGGAACTAAGTGGGTCTTTAGAAACAAACTAGATGAGCATGGAAACGTAGTCAGAAACAAAGCTCGACTTGTAGCCCAAGGCTATAGTCAGCAAGAGGGTATTGACTATGGTGAAACTTTTGCACCAGTTGCGAGGCTAGAAGCTATACGTATATTGTGTGCTTATGCTAGCTTTATGAACTTTAAATTATACCAAATGGATGTTAAAAGTGCATTTCTTAATGGCTTTATAAACGAGGAGGTATATGTTAATCAGCCTCCTGGGTTTGAAGATCCAAAGTTTCCAAACCACGTTTATAAACTCAAGAAGGCCCTGTATGGCCTGAAGCAAGCTCCAAGAGCTTGGTATGAGAGATTGACCAACTTCCTGCTGACTAGGAACTATGTCAGAGGAAAAGCTGACACAACCTTGTTCATTAAGAAAAAGGGTAAACATACCCTACTTGCTCAAATCTATGTAGATGACATAATATTTGGTGCTACTGATGAATCTTTGTGTAAAGAATTTAGCAGACAGATGCAAACTGAGTTTGAGATGTCCATGATGGGTGAACTCAACTTCTTCCTTGGACTTCAAATTAGGCAAGGTAAGAATGGCATCTTCATAAGCCAGTCTAAGTATACCAAAGAAATGTTAAAGAAGTTCGATATGGAAGACTGCAAACCCATATCAACCCCTATGGGTACTGATACTGTCCTATGCAAAGATGAGAAGAGTAAGTCGATAGATAGTAAACTTTATCGAGGTATGATAGGCTCCTTACTTTATCTCACAACTAGTAGACCTGATATACAGTACTCAGTATGTTACTGTGCAAGATATCAAGCTGACCCCAGGGAATCTCACTTAATTGCTGTTAAAAGAATTTTTAGATACTTGCAAAGCTCAGTTGATGCAGGTTTATGGTATCCAACCTCAAATGACTTCACGCTCATTGGATATACTGATGTTGACTATGGACGGGATAAGCTAGAACGTAAAAGTACTTCAGGAGGATGTCATTTCCTTGGAAGCTGTCTAGTATCTTGGTTCAGCAAGAAGCAATCATCCCTAGCCTTGTCTATAACTGAAGCTGAGTACGTAGCTGCTGGAAGCTGTGTTGCTCAGGTCCTATGGATAAAGCACCAGCTTGAAGATTATAGAGTAAAAACAGAAACAATAGAGATCAAATGTGACAACAAAAGTGCCATTGATCTATCCAAGAATCCAATCCAACACAGCAGGATGAAGCATGTCAGCATAAGGCACCACTTCATTAGAGATCACGTACTAAAGGGTGAGATCAAGCTGACCTACGTGCCAACAGACGAACAGTTTGCAGATATCTTCACCAAGCCATTGGCTCGTGAACAATTCAACATACTAAGGGAAGCTATCGGTATGTCTAATCCTCTCCAATAATTCTATGTGTAAAATGGAATGTCATGCTGAATGAATTCAAAATTAGTAACTGCTACTTACTTGGCTTAAAAATTTAGAAGACCACTCTATGCTCAATAGATATACATGCTGAGTGACTATTCTACGCTAAGTTACTAAGAGACAAGAAATTTATCCACTAGGTACTTAGAATCACAAACGTTCCAGATTCTAGTAAAACTTAGTGAAATCCACCTGCACCATTTAATGCAAACACGTGTAATAAAAAGGGCTTCTAGGATAACGCAAGCAATAAAGGCAAAGCCCATGCGCCGAACATGTCATAAGTGACAGAATGTCTGTCGATTGAATATCCCAATGGAAAAACGGCTAGCCCAACGAATAGGATCGATTTAAAATCTCTATAAAAAGTGAAAGATTTCTCACTTAACCATCTTTACGCCTGAATCCTTTGGTATCCCAATTTCTCTCTCTGAATTTCAAAAACCCTCGAAAATCTCTGAGAAAAAGGATGTCGAACCCTCAGAATGTCTCCGGTGGTGATTCCGGCAAACATCACACCGATGAAAATCCAAAATCTCCTCAGCCTAACCAAATTCCAGACAAAAACCCTCAAGCTGACTCAGCAAGCTCTTCAAAGAAGCCCAAGGAAAGAAACATGGTCAAGGTCCACAAGAAAGTCAACAATCTGGAAGTTCTGAAATGCAAGTGGTTCTCTTCCAACTTCGTCACAGTTGAAAAACCCTTCTGTGAATGGTTTGAGAAGAACAAATGGGTAGGCCTCTTCTCTCTCCCTGGAAAAACATATCCTAGGTTAGTTAGGGAATTTTATTCCAATCTTCGTGTTGACAAGGAAGATGCTGACTACTTGGAGACTTCCGTCAAGGGCCACAAGATTACAATCACCCCATCTTACCTAGCAACCTTACTCAACCTGCCGGAAGAAGGAAAAGAGTTTAGAACAACCAAAGAAGCGCTTGACCATGTCAAAGGATTCTGCAAACCAGAGAATCACAAAGGAGAGATACCCAGCACCTGTATGGGGCAAAATCAGAAGATGGCTCACTACCTATTGACCAACTTCATCTTCCCCAAACTCAACTCATTATCGTCTGCCTCCAATTTCGAGCAGTGCTTTATATGGCACATGCTAACTTACAACCCACTCAACATGCCGGTATTTCTGGTCGGAGCATTTCAACGAGGAGGCAAGAAACTCAGATTGGGCTCCCTAATCACCAAAATCCTTGAAGATCAAAAAATAGAAACCATCAATGAGACTCAGAGTTTGGGAAGTGAAATTACAACGACTCTGCTGTTAGGGTTAAAATTCGATCAGCCGTTGAAGGGATCCGAAGATGTTGAGGAAGTTGAAGAAGAACATGATACTGAACAAGAAGAGGAACCAAGGAAAGGAAAGCAAGTTGTTGACAAATCTGCTGATTCAGTAAAAGCAAAGAAAAAGAGAAAGGCACTCGAAACATGCTCAAAAGATATTGCTGCTGCCCCAAGGAAGTCACAAGCTGTCTCTAAAGGGAAGAAAGTCGATGCCGACCAAACACCTCGGTCAGCAAGGAAACGAAAAGGGCAAGATGAGCCCGAAGAAGAAAGTGAAGAGACTACAGAACAATCTCTACAGAGGAAAAGAAGAAGCTATGCACTACAAATTGTTGAAGCCAACCCCCTCGACTGGTTTGTCCCTCCAAAGTCACACTTTGTCCAAAGTCGCGGGATTGATCTTGAGCAAACCCCAGTGAATGAAGAAGAGGAAGAACAGCTGAATGATGATGATGCTCAACCTGATATTGAGGGAGGAGAGCATGCTGAGAAAACCCCCATTGAGCAAGAAGAGGAAGAAGATCATGCTGAGCAAACTCAGCCTGAGGATAGTGCTGTGCAGGAGGAGAATCCAAATCTGGCCCTTCAAATAGTGAATCCTGAGCTCACTGAAAACAACATAGAAGAAGATGAGATCAATACTGAGATCAGAGACAACTCCTCCTCTGATTCCAGTGAAGATATTCAAGCTGATCCTTCACCCCCTAGAGCTAAGTCTTTCAAAAGGCTAAAGAAGAAAGCCTACAGAGCAGCTGTCATTGATCTATTAGGAGATTCTCCGCTTCGAGACCCAATCACCGATCTATCTGATATTCAGTTCACGTATTTTTCCAAGAATACTGAGTCTCCTTCAATAGAACCTACGGAAAATCAAGCCTCTATTACTCGCATTGAGGAACAAGCCAAGACTCTAGACAATCCAAATCCTGCCGAGCAAGAGCTCGAAGTCCAAGATAGTCAAGCTGAGGGGCAATCCATGGAACAACCTGCTCAACTCTTCCATCATGATGAACACGTAAATGACTCTGTAAGTCCTTTGCCACCAACTCCAAATACTCAAGCTGTTGAGCACTCAGCTCCTTGTACTGAGCTTCCTCAAGGTCCACTTATTAACCCATCTGATAAGCAACCAACTCCACCACCATCAAGCTCCACTTCAATTCTTGCTTCTGTGACAAATCCTGCTGGCACAATGGCCTATTTGAGTGCTACTGAGTCTGGACGCAAAATCATTGCCTCTGCTCAGTCTCTCCTTCAGGATTTAAATCCTATGTCTATGGATGCCGCTGAAACTGCAAATCTTGAATCCCCCTAGATCACATCCCTCACTCCACTTCTGCATGAGATTCGGAGCCTCAAAGATATTATCAGTGTTATGAGCACAATTCAGACACAGCAACCTAAGCAAGACCAAATTGCAAAGATCATTGAACTACTGCTCATGATGGTCAACCACATGAATGCACTTGAGGGCAAAGTCCAAAGACAACCTGATGTAAATCTAGGATATGCTACTTCTACTAAGTGACCTCCGATATCTTCTCCAGGACAACTCTGACTTGCATACCAACATGCAAATCTTACATAAGTTTGTCACGGAGGTTCAATCTGAGTCAAAGAAACTTAGAAAGGATATCACAACATTACAGAGTCAAGGGAAGGGCTCAAACAGAAATAAAGCCCATGCCGAGTACGCAAATAATAGTCAGCATAAGCAAGTCACTCAATGTGAATGTTGTGGAAAAAGGGGACACACAAAGGATGTGTGTTGGCATAACAAGCGGACTGTCCAATGTGACTTCTGTGGAAGAAAAGGGCATACCACAAAAGTATGTTGGCATGCCCAACACAATAATGCTGACTATACTCAGTTCAACCCACAAAGGGTATCTTTTTGTGACTTCTGTGGTAAACCAGGCCACACCATAAAAGTATGCCGTCACAAGTTAAAATATGACTTTGCACCTGTCTATACTAACAAGAAAGGACCCAAAAGGAATTGGGTACCTAAAAATGAATAGTTTAAACTGCAGGTCAGCTTGACATGCGTGGAGAAGTCAAAACTATGGTATATAGACAGCGCATGCTCAGGGCATATGACAGGTGATGAAACTCAGTTCATCACACTAGAGCTTAAACGAGGTGGAAGTGTAAGCTTTGGAGACAACAAGAAGGGTAAGATAGTCGGCTCAGGTACTATCGGAGGTAACCCAACCATTGAGTCTGTCTCCTTAGTTAAAGGTCTCAAATACAATCTGCTGAGTGTAGCTCAGCTTTGCAAGAGCGGCAGAAAGGTTGTATTTGATGATACTAAGTGTCAAATACTCGAGGGAAATACAAATGAATTAATTTTAACTGCCCCTCGTGTAGAAAATGTATATATGTTAAACTTGGAAAAACAATTTTCTAAAAATATATGCTTAGTGTCTAAAGAGGACAACTCCTGGCTATGGCATAGAAGACTTGGGCATGTCAGCATGGACCTTCTTGCCAAATTAGCTAGAAAGCAATTAGTTGAGGGATTACCCAAATTAAAGTTTGAAAAAGATCAACTATGTAAAGCCTGTCAGCAGGGTAAACAAACTAAAAAGTCATTTCATAGCAAAAATATCGTCTCAACCAAAAGGCCGTTGGAATTACTACACCTGGATCTTTTCGGACCTATCCAGCCACTCAGCTTGGGAGGTAAGAAATTTTCTTTGGTTATTGTAGATGATTTCTCTCGGTACACTTGGATCATCTTGCTGAATAGCAAGGATGAAACCTTTGAGATGTTCACCACATTGATCAAAAAGCTTGAAAATGACAAAAACCTAAAAGTAGCTCACATTAGAAGCGACAATGGTGGAGAATTCAAAAACCAACAGTTTGATGAATTCTGTGAAACCTGTGGTATTGACCACAACTTCTCTTCTCCTAGAACACCTCAACAAAATGGGGTTGTTGAAAGGAAAAATAGAACCATTGTCGAAATAGCTAGGACAATGTTGAGTGAAAATAGGCTTCCAAAGTACTTCTGAGGTGAAGTTGTTCACACGGCATGTTATATACTGAATAGGGCTCTAGTCAGACCTATACTCAAGAAAACCCCATATGAACTTTGGAAAGGTCGAAAGCCCAACATTGGATACTTTCGTGCCTTTGGGTGTAAGTGTTTTATACTCAATACAAAAGACAATCTTGCTAAATTTGATGCTAAAGCTGATGAGGCGATCTTTTTAGGGTACTCAACAAACAGTAAAGCATATAGAGTATTTAATAAAAGAACCCAGATTGTAGAAGAGTCTGTACATGTTGAGTTCGATGAAACTAACCCTACAGGCAAGTCAGCTCAGCCTGAAGAAGATGAACCAGGCTCAGCTTCCGCTGATCAACCAGAAGCCACAGTGTCAAACATACAGGAGCTGACCCAAGGTAAGCAAGAAATTGAAATATCATTTGCTGACCAATCTATGCCTGTACAGATTGTAGAAACACCTCTTCCAAACAACTCAACATTGCCCAAGGAAATAAAGATCCCAAGAGGTCATACAGAACAAGCCATTCTTGATGCCGCCAACAACAAACTAATGACCAGGGATCAACTTAGAAAATACCTCAGCAATGTTGCATTCGTATCAATACATGAACCAAAGAACTTTGCTGATGCTGAGCAAGATGAATATTGGATCAATGCTATGCAAGAGGAGCTTGACCAATTCACCAGAAATGAGGTATGGGATTTAGTACCTAGACCTAGGAATCAAAAGCCCATAGGAACCAAGTGGGTCTTTAGAAATAAGCTAGATGAACATGGAAATGTGATTAGAAACAAAGCCCGACTTGTAGCCCAAGGCTATAGTCAGCAAGAGGGTATAGACTATGGAGAAACATTTGCTCCTGTTGCTAGATTAGAAGCTATACGTATATTGTGTGTCTATGCCAGTTACATGAATTTTAAACTATACCAAATGGATGTAAAAAGTGCGTTTCTTAATGGCTTTATAAACGAAGAGGTATACGTTAATCAACCTCCTGAATTTGAAGATTCGAAATTTCCAAATCACGTTTATAAACTCAAAAAGGCCCTGTACGGCCTAAAGCAAGCTCCAAGAGCTTGGTATGAGAGGTTGACCAACTTCCTGCTGACCAGGAACTATGTCAGGGGAAAAGCTGACACAACCTTGTTTATTAAGAAAAAGGGTAAACATACCCTACTTGCACAGATATACGTTGATGATATAATCTTTGGTGCTACTGACGAATCTTTGTGCAAAGAATTTAGCCAACAGATGCAAACTGAGTTCGAAATGTTCATGATGGGTGAACTCAACTTCTTCCTTGGACTTCAAATCAAGCAAGGTAAGAATGGCATATTTATAAGTCAGTCTAAGTACACCAAGGAAATGTTAAAGAAATTCAGCATGGAAGATTGCAAACCAATATCAACCCCTATGGGTACTGATACTGTCCTATGCAAGGATGAAAAGAGTAAGTCAGTTGATAGTAAACTCTATCGAGGTATGATAGGTTCATTACTCTATCTCACTGCTAGTAGACCAGATATTCAATACTCAGTATGCTATTGCGCTAGATATCAAGCTGACCCCAGGGAATCTCATCTAACTGCTGTAAAAAGAATTTTTAGATACTTGCAAAGTTCAGTTGATGCAGGACTATGGTATCCAACCTCAAATGACTTCACACTCATTGGATATAATGATGCTGACTATGGACGAGATAAGCTAGAACGAAAGAGTACTTCAGGAGGATGTCATTTCCTTGGAAGCTGTCTAGTATCTTGGTTCAGCAAGAAGCAATCATCCGTAGCTCTGTCTACAACTGAAGCTGAGTACGTGGCTGCTGGAAGCTGTGTTGCACAAGTCCTATGGATAAAGCAACAGCTTGAGGATTATGGTGTCAAAACAAAGACAATAGAGATCAAATGTGACAACAAAAGTGCCATTGATCTATCAAAGAACCCAGTCCAACACAGCAGGATGAAGCATGTTAGCATAAGGCATCACTTCATCAGAGATCATGTACTAAAAGATGAGATCAAGCTGACCTATGTGCCAACAAATGACCAGCTTGCAGATATCTTCACAAAACCCTTGGCACGAGAGCAATTCAACACACTAAGGGAAGCAATTGGTATGACAAATCCACTCTAACTAAATCTGTAATTGAATAATTGTCATATGAATGGAACCTTGAGTAAATGCCACCCTATGCTGAATTGAAATATATATATTGAGTGATGATACTAAGTAGTCATGAAAGCTGAGTTAACATCCTATGCTGAGTAGAAAAACATATTGAGTAATCACTCTATACTGAGTAAATGCACATGCTGAGTGAGTGACGTACGTTGAGAATAGAGAGATAATCCTCACAAAAGCTAGGCACTCAATATCTAGGATGTTTCGAATTCTAAGTAAAACCTAGTAAAAACCCACTCGCATAAAGTGAACCTACACGTGTAACCTCTGACACCTTGGGAAGACGCACATTAATGGTAAAAACCCATGCACCGAAGATGTCATAATTGACAGGATGTCTGTCGATTGAACGTCCCTAGGAGAAAAACGGCTAAATAATGATTTAGGGCTTTCATGAATTGATATAAAAGATAGAAGAAACCCCACTCGTCATTCCTTACACCTGAAATTCCCGAAAATCAAACTTCCTTCTCTCTAAAAATTTCAAAATCGTCAAAAATGTCTCCCAGCAAAAAGAAAACCCCAAAAACTCAAAACACAGAAAAATCCACTGACCACGCGGGTCCTTCGATGGAAAGGGAGAGGACAATGATCAAGGTACACTCAAAGGTCAACAATCTGGAAGTCTTAAAATGCCGATGGTTCTCTCCAAGTTTCGTATCATCTGAGACTCCATTCTGTGAATGGCTCGAAAAGAACCAATGGAAAGGTCTCTTCTCACTCTCAGGAACAGCTTACCCCAGGTTAGTGCGGGAATTCTACTCAAATCTACGCGTTGATGTGGACGACTCTGATTATTTGGAGACCACTATAAAAGGTCAGAAAATCGTAATAACCCCTGCTTATCTAGCCACACTGCTAGAATTACCAGACGAAGGAATTCAATTTAGAACGACAAAGGAGAAAATACCAAAAGCCACATCTGAGAAGCTAAAGGGGTTCTGTAAACCCAAAGATCATAAGGGGGAAATACCCAGCACCTGCATGGGTAAAGAACAAAAGATGGTCCACTTCATGCTGACCAACTTTATCTTCCCCAAACTCAGCTCAGCTTCATCCGCATCAAACTTCGAACAGTGCTTCATATGGCACATGTTGACCTGCACTCCCTTCAATCTTCCTGTCTTTCTAGTTGGTGCGTTTCAATGAAGTGGTAAGAAACTCCGCTTGGGATCCCTCATCACAAAGATTCTTGAAGACAAGCAGATTGAGACGAAAGGTGAAACAAGTAGTTTGGGAAGTGAAATTACTGCTGTTCTGCTAAATGGACTGTTGTACAATCAACCCTTGAAGGGATATGAAGGAGCTGGGGATGTTGATGAAGATGAAGAAGATGAACACCAAGAAATTGAGCCTGAAGATGTGCGTGTAGAAAAGGTTGATGCTCATGCTGAGTCACCAGAAACAGCTCAGCCTGAGAAAAGAAAGAAGAGGAAGGCTATAGAAACCTGCTCCAAGGACATTCATGCTGTCCCAAAGAAAGTAAGGCTTTCATCAAGACAGAAAGCTAAAGCTGACAAAGCTGAGGAGCATGCTGAGAAAAGAAAGAGGCAAGAAGAACCTGCAGATGAGAGTGAAGAAACTCCAGAAACCCCTTTAAAGAAGAAGAAAAAGGGTAACTCCTTAAAGATAGTTGAAGCTGTCCCACTAGCCTCTACTCAACCTGAAGGTCATGGAACTGACCAAGAAAAGGAGAATGTGGAAGCAACTGAGCAACATGTTGAGTATCGCAAAGCTAATGCTGAGCAGGAAGGATACCCCAATGTTGAAGTATCTCAGGATGATGCTGAGCAGAGAAAGAATGAAAGTAATGTTGTTGAAGGCCATGATGAGCAACCTATAGAAGAGGAGATAGTTGCTACTAAGCTCAGTGAAGGTCTTCGAACTGACCATTCACCGCCAAAAACTGAGACCCGGCGAAGATTAAAAAAGAAAGCGCAAAAGCAAATTGATCTCATGACCGATTTTCCCATTGACGAACCTGAAACTGACCTCTCTGCAATCCAGTTCCAGTACTTCTCAAATGAAACTGAGTCTCTACCAGAAGATCTAGTGGAAAAGCAAGCGTCTGTTACTCAGGATGAGGAACAAGCCAAGAACCCTGAAAATCCAACTCAAGCTGAGAAGAGTAACTTATCAAATCAAGTTCCACTCCCAACACAAACTGTTGATGACTCCACTCACCCAGATACCCATCAAGGTCCAGGGACCAATCAAGGTACTCAATCTGGCAGAGAACCAACTCCTCCACCACCATCATATTCTGAACCAGCCTCTGAGTCCAATGCTACTAAGTTTGATTACTTGAATGCAACTGAGTCTGGCCGACGAGTCATTGCTGCTGCTCAGTCCTTACTAGAGGATTTTCATCCCACTCAAGCTGATGATCATCAATCTACTCAAACTGAGTCCTCTCACCTATCAGGTATTACTCAGCTTTTGAATGAACTTCGAGGCCTAAAAGATCTGGTTAACATTATCACTGCAGTCCAGACTCAGCAACCAAACCAAGAGCAAATGGCAAAACTGACTGAATCAGTACTTACAATGGCCACCCATCTGAACACTCTTGAAGGGAAAATTCAACAACTGTCCGAAGCCAATCCAGGGTACGTCACTTCCACTGAGCTTCAAAACTATTTTGTTAAGCTAGCAACGGAACTGACCCCCTCTAAAGCAACTACCCATACTGAATATGCCTCATCTGCTGAGTTGCAAGATTGCTTCACCAAGCTGTATGCTGAGCTAACCAAATCCAGTCCACCCAGCCATACTGAGTTTGTCACCTCCACCGAACTTCAATAATGCTTCACCAAGCTTCATACTGAGCTGACAAGTACACGTGATTTAGTATCCTCCTCTTCCTAGTGTACTATTGACCAATTAAGTGAGGCAGTCAGACTACTGAACATTGATAGAGCCCAGATGGATGTTGATCCAGTCTCCAACACAGAACTCATGAGCTTTTCACAAGCTATCATGAAGGCCATGCGTATCAATAATGCCCAGCGCATGTTTTATGATTCTGCTCTGCTAAAACTCTTCCATCAATCTTATGGTCAAGTCACCAGCTCAATCTCCTGCCTGAGCAAAGCCCATGAATGTCTCCTCAGTATGATCAGCAGCTCCCTTCGAGTTCCTAGGCATATCCAGGATGATAGCGTTCCCGTCATTGACAGTTTGGGTGAAAGCACAAAAAGGCTTCATCGCTACTCTAACTATCTCTCCTCTGCCGCCAGAAATAAGACCTTTCTTTACCAACCCGATGTTGGCAAAACGGGGGAGACAAGTAGACCAGGAACTCAGCCTGCAGGAAATACCTCTGGAAGCAAAGAGAAAGGCAAAGGAATTGCCCTAGCTGAACCCTCAGCTCAGAAAAAGAAGAAATAGAACTTGTTTAGTCATGTCTAGAAATTATCCTGTCTTTAAATGTTGTTTGGATAGTTTTTTTTTTGTTTCTGTTGTTTAAACTTCAATATTACAAGTAGTTGTTTTTCTTTCTGATCTGACTAGTCTAGTTTGAACAGAACAAATCAGAAAGGTCACACACACCAAACACCAAAAATACACTGAACGACAACATCCTTCCAAAACTGAGTCAGTACAAATGTCTTAAGTCTAAATTAGATCTTGGAAGGCTTAGAATAAATTTCAAACAAAATGAATGCAACCCTTACGGGGGAGTCATATCATAAAATATCAATCATGGGGTAACTTATAACTGAGTTCCGTAATTATGTATTTTGCCAACATCAAAATGGGGGAGTTTGTTGAAACACCTTTCCACAAGATTTTGATTTGACAAAATCATCCATGATTAAGAGGCAATTAAATTTAGCTGCTTTGATTTAATTATACTAACATGTTTGTTAAATATTGAGTGCAAAAATATATAAAGTAAAGACAGGACAAAAGTCAGCATAAACGAAGCTGAGTAGAAAGGAACTCAGCACGACAGAATAGAAGCTGAGTGGAGTTGAAATTCAGAAACAAAACGAAGCTGACTAAAGCTGAAGACCTCTTCAGGAGCGGTTAAACAAAATAGAGCTGACCTTAAAGGAACTCAATATGAACCATGAACATTCGAAAAGAACAAACGAAGCTGAGTAACAGTCAGGACAGCACGAATGATCCGTTCACTAAAGGACAAAGGCTGCCAATCTTCTGCGCCAATAATTGGAACCTCGAAGACACCTAAAAGACTAATTCCAAGAGTCATGAGATGTTGGATTATTAGTAAAAGACAACTGACACAAACAAACAAAACAGACGCTAGAAGACAAACCTGACGCCTGAAGAAAACAGAGAAAGGGAATGGAGGTACAGTCTGAAGCTTTCCAGAAATTGTTCCCCAAAAGAGCCGTTTTGGTAGCAACGGTCAAGACATTTCAAAACAATCAAGTCCACAGATTTTCTTCTATAAAAGGACAATCGAAGAACTTATAAAAAGGCAAGCATCAAAAGAAAAATACAAGAGAGAAAGATTTAAAAGCACTCAAATACAAAAAGGATCTTACACCTACTTTTCTATTCTATGTGTAAATGCTAGATTGATTTGTAATCATCTAAAGTGTTCTTTAGTTCAAAAAGGACAAGTCTGTGATTAATAGGAATATTGAGAGTATAAAGCTGAGTGCTTGGTTGTAAGCATCTCAGTGGTAGAGAAATCTAGGTGCTGGGTTGTTGCACTTAGTAGGAGTTGAGTAGACGAATAGAGGAAGGTACTCTTGCATATTCAACTACCTTGTAATTGGTTTGTGCTCTACCTTTAAAGAGCTCAGTATTGGATTCAAAAAGCCCAGAGGACTCTGGGGACTGGACGTAGGCAGAGAGGCCGAACCAGGATAAGTGATACTGAGTAATCTCTAAACTCTCTTTTATAATTGCATGTGTTGTTTGGTTTATTTACTCAGCATATAAATTGCCTAAGCTGATCTTGAGTAAGTAAGTGATGCTGAGTTAGTAGCTGACCCCCAAGTGTGTCAATTCCTAACTCTCGAGAAAACAACTTTGGTCAACATCTGACTAAAGCTGTCTTGAGACATATCTCACCAAGCTGACCAAAGGCTAAAGTTAATATACTCTACAAATAACTTCTAGTCTGCTTAATTAAAACGCAAAAAAAAGTTACATTAGTTCCTAACCCCCCCCCCCCTTGGAACTAATTACCAGGGACCAACATGAAGTTCAAACAAAGCTAAGTGGAATGGAACTCAGCATCAAAAGCTCCCTTACTAGTTGTCGTGCAAAACAAAATTGACCAAAAAGGGAACTCAGCATAAGAGTTAAACAACAAACGAAGACAACGTATAAAGAAGAGGATGAGTAAATCCTCAGGACAGCATGAGAGATCCGTTCACTAGAAGACAAGTTTTGCAAACCGTCTGCACCAATAATTGAATCCTCGGAAATACGTAATAGACACATTCCGAGATGTATGGGTCAATGGATTATTACTAAAAGACAACTGCCACAAAAAGACGAAGTCTGCAGGAATAAGACAAGCCTGACGCCTGAAGAATTCAGAGGATAGGATTGGCCTGTAATATCTAAAGCTGGCCAGAATTTGTCTCCCAAAAGAGCCGTTTTGGAATCAACGGCTAAATCATTTCAAATGATCCTCCTACAGGTCTTCATCTATATAAAGACAATCAAACCTCTTGGATCATTGCCGAAGTACAAAAAGAAAAATACAAGAGAGAAAAATAGAAGTTCAAAGCACTTCAAAACAAGAAAAAGATCTTACACTCATTTTCTATTCCTGTGTAAATGCTAGTTTGATTCCCTGTAATCATCTAAAGTGTTCTCCCTCTGAAAGAGAACAAATTGTATCAATTGAAATATTGAGAGTGTTGTGCTAAGTGTTTGGTTGTAAACATTCAGTGATAGAGAAATCTAAGTACCGGGCTGTGGTGCTTAGTAGGAGTTGAGTAGAAGAATAGAGGACGGTACTCTTGCATATTCAACTGCCTATAATCGGTTTGTGCTCTACCTTTAAAGAGCTCAGTATTGGATTTTAAAAACCCGGAGGATTCTGGGGACTGGACGTAGGCAGAGAGGCCGAACCAGGTAAGTGATACTGAGTAATTTCTAACTCTCTCAAATATATATATAAATATATATATATATATATATATATATATATATATATGTGTGTGTGTGTGTGTGTGTGTGTGTGTGTGTGTGTGTGTGTGCTTGTGTTGATTGTTGCATTTGCTCAGCATATAAACTGTTTGAAACAAACACGGAGTAAATCGAAGTGCTGAGTTGGAAACTGACTATAAGAGAGTCAATTCCCATCTCTAAAGTAAAACAGTCTTAGTCAGCATCTGACTAAAGCTGTCTTACGCTAAGCTCACCCAAGCTGACCAAAGCTGAGCTGTTAAAGTTACTAAAATAACTAAGTCAGCAAGATTAATTAGCGAAAAAAATTATATTAGTTCCTAACCCCCCCTTTGGAACTAATCACACGGGACCAACAATCAATACCTTCTTGCTGACTGTAGCCCTGAGCTACAAGTCTTGCTTTGTTTTTAACCACGTTCCCTTGTTCATCCAGCTTGTTGCGGAAGACCCATCTTGTTCCTATGGTCTTCTGGCTTCTTGGTTTTGGCACTAGATCCCATACTTCATTTCGTCTGAACTGATCAAGTTCTTCTTGCATTGCATTCATCCAGAATTCATCATACTCAGCTTCAGCGAAATTCTTTGGCTTCTGGATAGAGACGAATGCAACGTTGCTGAGGTATCTCCTGAGTTGATTCCTTGTCATCAGGGTATTCTCAGCGGCATCAAGAATGGCACTCTCTGAGTGACCTCTTGGTATCCTAATCTCCTTTGGTAGATTGATGTCTTGCGCTAGTTGTGTTTCAACAATCTCTGCAGGTGTAGATTGGTCAGTGAAAGCAATTTGAGTTTCACTTTTACCTTTGGTCAGCCCTTGAGGAAATGACTCAGCGGCAGTTTCTTGGTCAGCGGGTGCTGAGTGTGGATCATCCTCGGTCAGCGGCTGGTATCTTCCTGCAGGGTTAGTTTCATCGAACTCAACATGTACTGACTCTTCTAAGACTTGAGTTCGTTTATTGAAAACTCTGTATGCTTTGCTGTTTGTTGAGTAGCCTAAAAAGATAGCCTCATCAGCTTTTGAGTCAAACTTAACTAGGCTGTCTTTGGTATTTAAGATAAAACATTTACAACCAAAGGCACGAAAGTATCCAATGTTGGGCTTTCATCCTTTCCAAAGTTCGTAGGGGGTTTTCTTTAATATAGGTCTAACTAGAGCCCTATTAAGAATGTAGCACGCTGTGTTAACAGCTTCTCCCCAAAAGTACTTTGGAAGCCTATGCTCACTCAGCATTGTCCTGGCTATTTCAACCAAGGTTCTGTTTTTCCTTTCAACAACCCCATTTTGTTGAGGCGTTCTAGGAGCAGAGAAATTATGGTCAATGCCGTTGGTTTCACAGAATTCAACAAACTGTTGGTTCTTGAATTCTCCACCATTATCACTTCGGATGTGAGCTAACTTAAGGTCTTTATCATTTTCAAGTTTTCTTACTAAATTTGAAAACGTCTCAAAAGTTTCATCCTTGCTACTCAGCAAGATGATCCAAGTGTACCGAGAAAAGTCATCTACAATGACCAAGGAAAATCTTCTTCCACCCAAGCTCAGCGGCTGGACTGGACCGAAGAGATCCAAGTGTAGTAAATCTAATGGACGCTTAGTTGAGACAATGTTTTTACTATGAAAAGATTGTTTGGTTTGTTTTCCAGCTTGGCAAGCGTGGCATAATTGATCTTTTTCAAATTTAAGTTCTGGCAGTCCCTCAACCAATTGCTTTCTTGCTAATTTGGCCAGGAGGTCCATACTTACATGACCAAGTCTCATGTGCCATAGCCAGGAATTTTCTTCCTTTGACACTAAGCATACAGTTTTTGAAAACTTCTTTTCTAAGTTCAGCATAAAGACATTATCAATACGAGGGGCAGTTAAAATTAACTCATTTGTTTTACCCTCAAATATTTTATATCCAGTGTCATCAAATATAACTTTTCTCCCATTGTCACATAGCTGAGCTACGCTGAGTAAGTTATATTTGAGTCCGCTGACTAGGGAGACTGACTCAATAGTAGGATTACCACCAATGGTTCCTGACCCTACTATCTTACCCTTCTTGTTGTCTCCAAAACTTACACTTCCTCCTCGTTTATGCACAAACGTGGTGAACTGAGTTTCATCACCAGTCATATGCCTCGAGCATGCGCTGTCAATGTACCACATCTTTGACTTCTCAGCACACCTCAGGCTTACCTGCAATATAGCTAGTTGCTTTTAGGTACCCAATTCTTTTTGGGTCCTTGATTCTTAGGTTCAACAGGTAAAGCATCATATTTCATTTTATGACGACATACTTGGACAATGTGTCCATTCTTTCCACAGAAGTCACAGCTGACCTTCCGTTTAGGATGTCTCACTGACTGGTCAGCACCCCAGTGCTGAGCATGCCAGCACACCTTTATGGTGTGTCCTTTCTTCCCACAGAAGTCACACTGGACATTCCGCTGAGGACTCCATCTCTGCTGACTAGTACTTCAGTACACAGTGTTCAGATGAATATTTCTTTTATTCAGAACCTTAAGTTGGTTCTGAATTGATGTGACATCCTTTCTCAGTTTCTTAGAATCTGATTGGACCTCAGAGACAAACTTTTGCATAATTTCTACATTACTATGCAAAGTTGAGTTGTCCTAGAGAAGATATCGAAGGTCACTCAGTTTGACCTCCTCAACCTCGTCACATCACCTGCTGAGTGCTCTAACCTTTTTATTACACTTCTTGACAAGTGTATAGAGATCACTCAGGGCATTAACCAATTCATTTCTGAGCAAGGGTAGTGATATTACCTCAGTTGAGTGTTCCTCATCGTCAGATGCAATGGAGGGATCAACATGCTCAGAAACACATGGCTCAGCAAGTTCGTCAGCCATGAAACAAATCTTTGCTAACTCAGTGGCATCAGCTTCTGATGATGAAGACTCATCACTGTCGCTCCAAGTTGCCACCATTGCCTTCTTGCTGTTCTTTCTTTCTTTCCTCAGCGTGGGACAGCTTGACTTGATATGGCCAGTTTGATGACATTCAAAGCATGTAATGGGCTTTGAGCTGTCCTTCTTGTACTTGCTGTCGCTGGACTCAGCTTTGTACTTATCAAACTTCTTGTAAGGCTTCTTAGAATATTTGTCATTCTTTCTGAACAGCCTCTTCATCTTTCTAGTGAACATAGCCATTTCTTCATCGTCTGTTGAGCTTCCATCAGTGGATTCAGCTTTCATGACAAGAGACTTTTGCTTCTTGTCTTCAGACTTCTCCTTCACCTCGAAGTTCTTCATTGATATCTCGTGGGTCAGCAACGAGCCAATGAGTTCATCATACTTGTAGGTGGTTAAGTCTTGAGCTTCCTCAACAGCAGTTTTCTTTGCTTGCCAGCTTTTAGGAAGACTCCTAAGAATCTTCTTGACTTGCTCTTCCTCAGTGAAGATCTTTCCAAGTCTCTTGAGCTCGTTGATGATGTTTGTGAACCTTGCGTTCATGTCAGAGATTCCTTCATCATCATTCATTTCAAACAGCTCGTACAACCTCATGTGCTGGTTGACCTTGGATTCCTTCACCTTGTTGGTTCCTTTATAGGTGACCTCCAGCTTCTTCCAAATCTCATGCGCTGACTCACAACCTGAAATCTTGTTGTATTCTGCAACATCTAAAGCACAGTGAAGCATGTTTATAGCCGAAGCATGATTTTGTAGCTTCTTGATATCATCCTCTGTCCATCTAGTCTCAGCTTTGACAACCGTTTGGCCATCAATAGTTTCAACAGGAACAAATGGGCCTTGGACTATAGATAGCCATGCACTCATATTTGTTGCCTGAATGAAATTTTTCATTCTATTCTTCCAAAAGGTATAGTTAGACCCGAAGAATAGAGGAGGCCGAGTTATGGATAGACCCTCAGGCAAAATCTGAGTTGTCAGATTTCCTGGGAGAAACCGAGTGCTGTTCTCAGCCATAGTGGGGATCAGCTCAAGGTAGTTAAAATCTCATGGGTCAATTCGTTAATTTGTTAATTTGTTAATTTAAACTTAAGTTTTCTAGAAGTTCCTAAATTAAATAAAAGGCTTTCTTATTATTTCAAATCGTTTCCTAAAATATCACGTTTTAAAACCTTAATTTGTTCCAACGACGGATTAAGTGAACCTTGTAATTAAAACCGCTTCTTAAATTGTACATGATGGAGTTTTGAATCGTTTTCTTATCCAAATGGTTTTGTACAAAAATAAATAGACTTGTATGCTTAATCACGTTTTTTTGGTTAAAACTTTTTTGTTCAACGTTTTCAAACGCTCGAGTCATTCCAACGGCGATTCGAGTGAACATCATGTAAATTAACGGGGTTTTGAAACACTCCTAAATCGTTCCAACGGCGATTAAGGTACGAACCATGTAAATAAACTTGTTTTTGGGGAATGAGATTAGTTTAGAGTTAGTGTATAAAACGAAACATAAATCACACTATAAATAAATCAATTCTTCCTTCTCCCTCTCTCTCCTATGTATTTTGAATTGATGTAAATGGGTGATTCTCTACCAAAATGGCTTTCAATAATATATGCTCAAAACGGTTTTCAAAACGAGAAAGAAAAGGTTTCAAATGAATTTTAAACTTAAAGAAATATGCGATTAGTCCGTTATCGCCTAACACGCTGAGTAGGAGGCCGGTGGTTCATAACCGGGCGATGTCGGGGTGCCTAGTAGCATTTCTCCGGAAAGGAGCTAGCCTTCTCGGCTCGTACCTAAGTTTCCCGAACCCTCACCGGTCTCCCGCAAGGGATCGGTGTTCATTTTCCCATTCGTGGGTGGCGACTCTTCCATACTCCGAGCTCCGGTCCTGCCGAGCAGCTTGATTCCACGATTGGTTGCTTTCGGCGCCAATCACCGCTTACGTCTCCATGAGGTGTCCACCCCCCGATCCGCCCGGGAGATTAGGCCGCGGCACCTTGTCTAACAAGTGGCGACTCTGCTGGGGAAGCGAGAAATTTGATTCCGGAAGGCGTGTATGAAGCCCTTAACGGGGACGGATCGTATTATTTCTTTTCGTATTGCATTCATACGCATTATTGCAAACCTTTTGGGTAATTTCCGCGAAACCTCCTGCGAGAGTCCATTCGTCGCTCGAAAGAGGCTAGTGTAAGTTCCCCCTTACAGTAAGGCGCCAAAGGGTCCCCATCCATTCGTTAGGGGCGAATTTGTGCGGTCCTGTGATGTCCCGCGATCAGCCGTGTCAGCATATAGTAGCCTTAGAAGTTGCCATAGGATTACCCGTTATCATTTTTTATGTGATAAATGAATCAGTTCGTGTTTTCAAATTGCCATGATACGTGTCTAATCCTAAAATATGTAAAGAAAATGAAACGATACGTTAATATATACTCTTAAAACGATATACAAACTACCCTAAAACATCGAAACGATTCGAACTAAAGACGACTTAGTCATCTCGTATGAATGAACTTGTGCAACCCGCCTGGTCCCTTTCCGTGTCCCGAAGAAGGCACATGTTCAGGAAATACGTTATGACGTAAGCACGTATTAGTATGAATTGGTTTGGTATTAAGGATAGTTATATCTCGATTCAAAAGACTATATTAACAGTAGCCGTTATTCACATTCTTTAAATAGGTTGGGATAAAACGAGATTATGACGAAACGAAAACGAAGAACATTTCTGTTTTGAATGACCCCGTTGTAACGTAAAGAGTTTCGCAAACGTGGCCCGTCCCTTCCGAATAAAAGACGAGCTCTTACGTTATGCCTTGTGTCGTTCTTAAGAGAAATGGACGTGTCCGCAAAAGTGACTAAGAAAATAAAAGAAAAACAAAAATAAACGACCAAAGTCATTCTGTATCTACGATGCATATCCATCCCGAGGGTAGTTAAAGAAAATGAACCAATGCCGTTAAATATGTGCCTCGAGCCGGTATGTACGCCGTTTAAAATCATAAAGCCGAATTAAGCTAAATTGCATAATTGCGCCATATGGACGAGACTGTGGGTTTGATTAATGGCTCGATCATTTCGACCGTTACCAAAACTACAAGAAATATGGCCCGATCTGCATGTTTGCTTAACTCGCACCTAAATGAAAAAGAACGGTAATATCTCTGCTTCGAATAAGCATGCGATTAAACGAAATGTTGATTTTCTATAACCACGCTAGGATGATATATCCCGTAAATTGGAAGAAATAAAGAGTTGTTAATAGCCGAAAGATTATCGTACGCTCGAATAAGACTCGCCGTCTTTTCACGTAGCCAAAACGAGCAAACGGATTCTGTACGCTAGAAACAAACACGTTATGTGATGAGTCCGTTCCCTAAAATAAAAATAAAAAGTGATTTCATCACTAAACAAACACGTGGTTACGTCTCTCGATAGATCCAAAAAGATCCCGTTGTAATCCAAAAATCGAGACACGAATCCACACGAATAAAAAGGAACGGGTCATTGTCAATAACGAACGATTGAACCAAAAGAATAACTCGTACCACATCTAAAATCCGAGACACGCTCGAAGGGAGTCAAAACCCGAATTACTGCGTCTCGCAAAATGACAAAAAAACGAGTTATTCCGAAAGGACAATCCAACTTGGTCGATATCTTAGTCACTGAGCGTTGATACGTCAAAACGAACTGTATTGTCTGATGAATGATTTACTTTTCCGTAATAATCGACGGCATCACATGTCCCCTGGATCGCAATGTGAGCCCCAAACCAAAATCCTAGGAAAGAGACTTGGACCATCGAGTGCATGGAGGAATAAGGGTGGAAAAGAGATGTTGTGATACGTGTAATTAGACTGACGTTTGTTCTTCTTATCTTATATATCCGTAAATAAATAAACGCACACACCACGAATCATGCATATGAAATCATGCATACATACTAATGGATGACCGTTCGTGCAGACTTCATCATTAAGCGGTTGTGGTTTCGCGAGAGTAACCGGCTAGTCAGGCAGTTTGATCAGCTACAGATAGACAGTTCTGAATCGGCAGTTGTGGCTTCTGAATCATCTTCGTCCGAGTATACTCAGTCTTCTGTCAGTATGTCTGCGACTGACGAAAAGGTGGCTGAATTAGAAAATTCTGTGAACAATATCAATGATCAGTTGGCCGCAATTTTGGCCCAACTAGCGGAGTTGGCGTTGAAAGATAACAAGAGTGGTAGTAAGCGCGCTGAGAATGAGGTGAACACTGGTCCCCGCTTCGGGAACGAGGATGACTATCAGGACTATATCCGGAAACAGCTTGAGAAAGAGAAGGCTAAGGAAGAGGAGTGGAAGCAGCACATCACTCAGGAGGTGCAGGATCTGCGTGGGGGAAGCTCCGGGAGTCAGGACTTTTATAATTTGAAGAATTGTTTATCGGCAACTGCTTTGCCTTTGAAGTTTCGACTTCCTGACATGAAAAAGTTTGACGGAACTAGGGATCCTACCGCCCACATGAATCAGTATGTCGCAGTAATGAAGCACATGATCCTGACTGAGGATCAAGTCCTGGGGCTGTTTAATACTTATCTGGAGGGGGCTGCCCTCACATGGTTCCATGCGTTGCCGATGGTTACAAAAAGAGATTGGAAGGAGTTGGCAAAGTCATTTATCACTCAGTATAGTTTCAACACTATGCTTGAGGTTACCCTGAAAGAGCTAGAGAGCACTAAGCAGCAGGCCGGGGAATCTTTTTCCGATTTCGTGAGAAGATGGAGGGCCAAGGCCGCGGTTATGAAGCAGAAGCTGCTTGAGCAGGATCAGATCCGAATGGTAGTCGGTAACACATTGCCGTATATTAAGAATGAGCTGCGGTACATGCCTTTTACCGATTTCAACCAGATGTATAGTTGCACCTTGACAGTTGAAGGGGACGGAGAACCGAAGAAAGCTTATACCAAGTGGACGAAGTCTGGATATAGTGCCGGAGGGCCAAGTGCGAGTGCAGAATCTGCAACAGTGAAAGTGCTTGATCTTAATGCGATCGAAAAGAGGCAGTTCGCCAAATTTGATCAGACCTACGCAAAAGTTTTCGAACGATTGCAGAAAAAGGGGTTGTTGAAAGCTCTTACTCCTTATAACAAAGCTCCGCCCACTCAGCAGATACAAGCTAGGGGATACTGCGAATTCCACATCAGTTATGGGCATACTATTGAGAACTGCGAGAGGTTAAAGCATGAGATCCAAGATTTGATTGAGGGGAAGAAGATAGCTGATCCTTCGTCGGCGAACCCTTCCACTAGGCGTAATCCACTGCCTAATCATAGGGTGAGCATGATCGGAGTGGGGCTGAAAGAAAGCAGGGTTGTGGAATCCTTCGGGGAAAATGAAGAAGAGTTGTTGGACTCCGATGAGAAGAGCAATGTAGGAACTGGTCTATATGTGTCCTTCCTCGGCAAAGAACAGGAGGGTGAACCGATGGATGAAGGGTTGGACGGTGGAGCACCGTATGATGAAGATAGTGCTGAAGAGATCGGGGAAGGGTTGTCTCGGACTATTGTGCCAGAATTGAGTCTATTTAGTGGAGGAGAGAATCCCGATGTGCACTTGCGTGAATATATGCACGACATGTTTGTTGAATCCTTCGGGGTGGACAAGATTGCTCAGTGGTTCCACCATTCGCTAGTAGGCGAGCCTTTGGGATGGTTCCATTCGTTGCCCGACTCCTACAAGCATGATTGGGAACGACTATCTGATCTATTCCTAGAAAAGTACCAGAGAGCTAAGGACAGGACCGCAGAGCGCTTTGCGATGCAGATTGGACCTATCGAGCATCCATTACCGAGGGTCAATAAGTATAATGGCAACAAGGATCCGATGGAACATCTTCACTTCTACTTGTCGGCCATGGGGCCTTTAGGTTTTAAGGAAGAAGAGATCACTAGCCTGTTTTGCAATTCACTAATGGGGGAGCCGCTGATGTGGTATATGTCTCTCCCAATGCATATTAAGCGCGATTGGGCCGCGATGATGAAGAGGTTTATCAAAGAGTATACAGTATGGATGCTGGCGGAACAAATACCGGACTCGCCCTCCTATGAGACACCTGAAGCGGTGTTAGCAATGCCTAGGTATGGTGGATACCGGGATCCTATTGAGCATGCAAGGTTATTCCGCAACCATATGTATGACGCCGGGTTCCCTCAATGTGAGTTACATGAACATTTCCCGGAAACCCTCATGGGAGAAGCCTTGTTGTGGCACCAAGGCCTATCAGAGGAGGAAATGGGTCATTGGATACCGCTTAGGGATGCTTTTGTGGCAAGATATGAGATGTATGTTCCATGGACGGGATCCCTAGAAGATCTAGATAGGATCAGGCAATTCCCCGAGGAACCATTCGTGGATTATGTTAGGAGGTGGAGACATCGCTACGAGCAGTGTCGTGAAACGATGAGTGATAAGGTGCAGCTCATGTGCATACAGAGAGGCGCAATTCCGTTGGCGGCAAGGAGGATGAGCAGAGTATCCCTCAGGGATTATGATGATTTGATAGGCTGGGCTTTGTATGGATCAACGGATCCCTTTTATTTAAATTCAAACGTTCCTCACGTAATGGATCTGATGATTGTGGACATTTGGGAAAGTTCCTCGGATGAGGAGGATACTGATCGGAGAATTCCTATCAATATTTGGGATGAATCTGATGAAGAGCCGGAAATTGCTGTCATGACAAGATCAGGTCGAGTGGCCGAGGGAAAGGCACCCGTGGGTGAGACTGAGATAGGGGAAGGATCGGCTCCCAAGCCAGATGACCAGGTCCTCGAGCAGTTGAAGAAAACACAAGCTAAGTCTACGGTGTGGGAAGTCCTGTGCCATTCCAAGTACCACCGTGAAAATCTGATGAAAGAGCTGCAGAATTTGGTTATTTCTACCGATACTGAGCCGGCAGCCTTAGTAGGGGCAATTATGGCCCGGAAGAAGACCGAAATCACGTTCACTGACAAAGATCTCCTAGAAGAGGGGAAGGCTCATAACAAGCCTTTGTACATCCGAGCTGAAATTAACGGGAAGAAGACTAGCTGTGTTATGGTTGATGATGGATCGGCCATTAATGTTTGCCCGCTGAAACTTTTGTCCAAGTTAGGAGTAGAAAGAGGAGATTTGATTGCCTCGGAAACCGTGATCAGGGCCTATGATGATAGCCGTAGGCACATTGAAGGAGTTTTTAAGGCAAAGCTGAAAGTAGGGCCGCATGAAGAGGAGACTGAATTCACTGTGCTGGATATACCGGTGACGTTTGCCGTGTTGTTGGGACGTCCATGGTTCCACAAGTTAGGAGGTGTGCCCTCCACGCTCCACCAAATGATCAAATTCCCCTTCGGGGAGGAGATAGTGACGATCAGAGCTGAGAAATTGAGTTCAGTGGCGGCATTGGGAATTGAGGCTCAGCTTTTCTCCGGATTCCAAGTTTCTGGGATCTACGAGTCTAGCATGACCACCGATGTGGTGAAGATGATGAAAGGGGGTTTCATCCTCGGTATGGGCTTGGGAGCACACCATCAAGGATTGCCAGAATTTCCGGATTTCAAGAGTCAGAAAACCCGGAGGGGCTTGGGGTATGAGCAGGGACGTCCGTCCAACACAGGTGGTGAAGGAAAAGTGGGCCTAAAGAAGTATTTTGTGAATGAGGGTCACATGAAGGTTTATTCGGGGGCTCCTGAGTCATGGACTAGCACCAAGGGAAAGATTCTGCCAGGCTTCGAGATCTTCAATGATGTTACCGACTGGGGCAAAGGAAAGGCAAGCTGTTTCGTCGAGGAGATCATGATGCTAGATTTGAATGCCGAGGAGCAGGTCATCACAATGGAAGCAACTGTGGGAGTGGTAGACGAGCCCAGTACCTCCAAGGCTTATGAGAAACCTGAGAACCCCGATGATGAAAATTGTATTACTGCTTTATTTGAATCAGATGATGTACTCACCAACACTATCAATGAAATGAATTCTGATTTTGCTTACTTGCTTGATGTTGATCGTGATCATTCCATGCATTCTCATTCATATAACATGCCTACATTTGAAATCAATACAATAGAAATGTCAACTTTCAATCTTGGCACGGATGAAAATCCTAAACTTATACAAATTGCTCAAGAATTAACTATTGAAGAGAGGAAAGAATTTGAGAGAATAATTAAAAAATACGAAATAGTGTTTGCTTGGACATACGAAGACATGCCAGGAATTGATCAGTCAATCATAACTCACCGTATTCCAACATACCCCGATGCTAAGCCCGTGAAACAGAAACTCCGACGCATGAGACCAGAATGGGCAGATAAGATCAGAGAAGAAGTGAAAAAGCAGTTAGAAGCAGGGTTCATCGAAGTAATCGACTATCCCCCTTGGGTCGCAAATGTAGTGCCCATCGCGAAGAAGGACGGCAAAGTAAGAATGTGCATCGATTATAGAGATCTTAACAAGGCGTGCCCCAAAGATGAATTCGCGCTGCCTCATATCGACGTGTTAATCGACAGTGCAGCATCGAGCGTCTTACACACGGATGTGGACGGTTTTATGGGCTACATGCAAGTTCAGATGGCCGAGAAACACAAAGCAAAAACCTCGTTCACAACTGAGTGGGGAACATACTGCTACGGCACTGTTCCATGATATGATACACAAAGAGGTAGAGGTTTATGTGGATGACATGATGGTAAAATCGGAGACGAGAGAGGGGAATTTCGCTGCACTCGAGAAGTTTTTGGCCCGAATTGCAGAATTCAAACTAAGGTTGAACCCGAAGAAGTGCTTCTTCGACGTTTCATCGGGGAAAATCTTAGGCTATGTAATCGGAAATAAGGGAATTGAAGTAGATCCCGACAAAGTGAAGGCCATACGGGAAATGCCAGCACCAAAGAATGAGAAAGAGGTGAGAGGGTTTCTGGGACAGGTTCAGTATATCAGTCGGTTCATAGCAAGACTCGCTGCAATCTGCGAGCCGATCTTTAAGTTGCTACGGAAAGATCAACCCACGATTTGGAATGATAAGTGTCAGCAAGCCTTAGAGAACGTCCGGAACTACTTGTCTAATCCGCCGGTCCTGAGACCGCCTAAACTTGGAAAACCGCTTCTCCTCTATGTAGCGATCGAAGAGCGATCTATTGGGGCAATGCTGGCCCAAGAAGGAGACACCGGTGTGGAGTACGTGGTGTATTATCTGAGTAAGAAGTTCCTGGAATACGAGCTTAAGTATAACATGATCGAAAAGACGTGCATGGCGGTAGTATGGTTAACAAAGAAACTACGGCACTATTTTCAATCTTACAAAGTGATCATTATTTCTCGGATGGATCCTGTGAAGTATCTGTACCGAACTCCGTCTTTAACAGGGAAGTTAGCCCAATGGTTGTTGCTTTTGTCCGAATTTGATATCGAATATGTAACAAAGAAGGTTATCAAAGGGAGAGCCGTAGCAGAATTTCTGGCCAACCAACCTCTGAACGCAGAAGAGGAAGAGATAAACTATGATTTCCCCGATGATCACTTGAACGCAATAGAAGTTATACCGTGGAAAATGTTCTTCGATGGAGCAGTTAATTCGAATGGAGCCGGAGTAGGGGTGCTACTTATCTCACCAGAAGGAGAAAGGATCCCAATGGCAAAGAAGCTATCCTTCCCTCTCACCAATAATATGGCCGAATATGAAGCGTGCATCTATGGGTTGGAGTCATTAGCAGCACTGGGAGCATCATATGTTGAAATTTGGGGGCGACTCAAAACTGATTATCGAACAAGCACAGGGAAACTGGGAAGTAAGGGAAGAAAGGTTGCATCCATACCTAGACCAGTTGGAGGGATTGGCGCAGAGATTCAGTGAGTGTCATTTTTATCACATTCCTCGGGCACAGAACCAGGCAGCGGATGCTTTGGCCACTTTGGTGTCAGTATGGGATAACCCTCAGAATCTTGCCTCGAAGCCTTTGGTGCTGAGGAGATCCCACAAACCATGCTATGAAGACGTAATGCTATTGGGAGCAGATGAAAAGCCTTGGTATTTCGATATCGTAAACTTCATGAAAAGTGGAACATACCCGGCAGAATCAGAACTTAGAGATCAGGCTGTGATCAGAAGGTTAGCTCAGCAATTTGTCATCCACAATGACTTGCTTTACAAAAGACACGCCGATGGTTTACAATTGAGGTGCTTGGATGAGGGAGAAGCCCGTGAGGCAATGGAGTCAGTACACTCAGGAATTTATGGAGCCCATATGGGAGGAGCAGTATTGGCAAAGAAATCATAAGGCAAGGCTTCTATTGGCTCACCATGGAAAGAGATTGTAACGAGTATGCAAAGAAGTTCCACGATTGTCAAATCCACGGAGATTATAATCACTTACCAGCTATGGAATTGCACGTGTTAGCACCCATTTGGCCGTTTGCGGCTTGGGACATTGATATCATCGGGGAGGTGAGGCCTAACGCGTCAAACGGACATAAATTCATTGTAGTCGCCATTGATTGCTTCACCAAGTGGGTAGAGGCAGAATCATTTAGCAAGTTGGGGTCTAAACAGATGAGGAAGTTCATTGAAAAGCACTTGATCACCAGGTTCAGAGTGCCTCATCACATGATCACGGATAATGGGGTCCAGTTTCAGGGAGAGGTGAGAACTCTCTTCCAGGAGTACGGTATTGAGCATCATAGGTCTTCTCCGTATCGTCCACAAGCTAATGGGGAAGTAGAGGCGGCTAATAAGAACCTTAAAAGAATTCTCGTAAAGACAGTAGAATCGCACCGGAATTGGCACGAGCAGCTTCCACTCGCTTTATGGGCTTATCAGACGACGGTTAGAACGTCAACTGGGGCAACACCGTTCTCCTTGGTATATGGGGCCGAAGCCGCCCTCCCAATTGAGATGGAAAAACGATCATTGAGAATCGCCGTAGAAGCAGAGATTCCCGAGGCGGAATGGGTGAAGAAGCGATATGAGCAGTTAGCATTGGTGGACGAGAAAAGGATGGAGGCCCTTTACCATGTGCAGTTATACCAGAGAAGGATGACCCGAGCCTTCAACAAAAAGGTCAAGGCCAGCCCTATCAAAGCAGGAGACCTCGTGCTGAAACAGATCCGAATGACGCACACCGACCCTAGGGGCAAGTTTAGGCCTAACTGGGAAGGACCGTTCTTCGTGAAGAAGATCCTGAGCAAAGGGGCAGTGAAGCTTACTACTATGGACGACATGGAGTTCTCCGAACCTACCAATCTGGATAGGCTTAAGAAATACTTTTCGTAAAAAAAAAAAAAAAGAAATGAAAATTCCCGATAGGTTGAAAACCCGCAAAGGGCGGCCTATGCAACAATAAGGGACATCCCAATGGGTGAAAACCCGAAAGGCACTCATTTGAAAATTCCGGGATAGTAAAAGGAGAGATGAAAAATCGCTGGGATCTGAAAACCGAAAAACGGCGGGTCCTGGTAACAGTAGTTATATCTTGAGCAATTATGAAAATAATGTATAAGCGGCTAAGTATTTCTATTATTTGTAAATAAATAAAGGCATGAATATATTTGAAGAGGATGATTGGAATCATTACAATCTACTGAATGCATGGTAATATAAATCATGAGTTGTACATTTCTTACCTCTCTTTTCACATAAAAAGCCTACGTACTATCCACCCCTCTCCCTATACACAAGCTATACATCGGGGTAATACTAAGAAAAAACCTACAAATAATGAGCCTAATAAGGAGGAAGATCCCAGTAATCCTCAAAGTCCCTCAGACGAGAAGCCCGCTCCGCAGATAAGGTCTCCTCGGCAACTCGAAGTCTCTCCTCGGCGGCAAGGCGCCCCGCAGTCTCCACTCGCACCCTCTCCTCTGTAGCAAGACTCCCCTCAGTCTCCGCTCGTATCACCCCGGACCAATGATCATTCCTCTCCCGATAGACCTGGCCGACCCTGGCATCGGCCTCCCGCTGCGACTCACTCCTCCTCTGCTCGTTTGCATGGAGATCGCTTTGTAAAAAAAAAAGGGAAAAAGAACATTGAAACAAGGCAACAACAGAAGTCATACATACATATGTGCATACATTTCACTACACTGAAATAAAATAAGAATACTCACCAGGTGACTAGTACAACGAAGGCTGAGTCACTCTCGGAGGTAACCGGACAACCCCACGTAGTCAGTACACGTCTCCCTCGAAGTGTGGAGGGTGTCCGGGGGATCAAACGGTATCCTCGATATGAAAGCAGGAGGAGCTATCTAGACACCGGCATAAGCCACTCCGGACTCGTCATAGTGAACTGTTGAGAAGTCCCTCCTAAAGTCGGGGATAGGTACGCCTAAAGGGGGCCACTCCGACCGGGTGACGCCTGAGGACTCGCCCGCGTAATAGGAGGGCTCGCCCGTAGGCGTTCGAGCCTGAGCACCATCAAAGAAGTCGGACATCCGAGCACTCCTCAAAGAACCCTCCTGCATATGAAGACACAATGAGTATCCCTAACCACCTCGCAAATAAAGAATGAAAAAGGGTCAAACACTCACCGGGAGCTCCTCCCTACCAAAAACCACCGCGATAGCCTCGACTGAAAACACGTCTGTCCTAGGATCCACCTCCATTGCAACCTCGGGGGCATCCACCGGAGTCAACAAGGTCGATAAATAGTGAGCACGACCCCCTGTTGTGAAGTCCCACACTTCTCGAGGGGCAAACTGGCGGGTCAGGTCGCGACGAATGTCCGACAGAGGCATGGTCCTCATGGCAAACATGGACACGGGAATCTCGCCAGGTGTCCAGTGCGAGGCGCTAACCCCGGTAATGCCCCGATCGCCCAAGTACCATGCCCGCACGCAGGGGCCTGTAAGTACGCACCGCTGCCCCTGGATGCGGGTAACATACGTGTAGTCAGGACCAAAGTCGAGGTCATCCCATCCGAATCGAATCTGAAAACAAAAAAAAAGAAAAGTCAGGTCTGATCAAACGAAAATCTAGCGTAGTTAGAAGATGTTCACCTGCCCCAAAGTCCGCGAGTCGATCCACGCTAGGAATCGCGCCACTGTCCGCCTCTCCTCGGCGCCTAGATCAAACTCACTCCACCGAGCCATAAGTGGAGGCCTAACTACCCGCGGTCTGCGCCGACGCTCGCATGGAAGGATCCGCCTCTCATAGGCCCAAACCTGCTCGTAGAAACAAAGGTTACTAACAGAAATCGCGAAAATAATAAAGAAACAAGTTAAGGATGAAAGACGTACCATGAGAGCAAAGGTGTAACCACCGAAGTCCTTGCGCTTCTGGCAAGTCAGATCCAAAAACTTATACAAAAAAGCCAAGCCGGCTCTTGCCCAATCATAAGACGACACTGCGTCCAAATCACGAAAGGCCTGGATAAGACCTGCGTGTATCGTCCCGCTCTTGGTGCGGAAGATCGTCTCGCCCAAGGCGTATAGAAGAAAGCTGCGAACAGCCAGATCAGTGTCGTCTAGCCCGCAGGAGTCCCTGCGACTCAATAGTTCGGAGGTGGTAATAAACTTCGCCGGGGTGGACTTGACCCCCGTGTAGACTCCAGGTCCAATCAGAGCAGCTAACTCATCGCGGTTGACCCGGGGACGCACCATGTCGAAGAAGAGGGGAACCGAGATACCACTCCCCCGCAATTCGGTCAGCAGGGAGAAGTCACGGGGCGAGATCGTCATCTCCCCAAACGAAAAGTGGAAGGTGTGGGTCGAGTCTACCCATCTCTCACATAAGGCGCAAAGGCCGAATCGATCACACACTCTGTTGGCGTGAGGCAACGCCAGGATAAAGGGCTCAAAGCCCAACTCTCGAACCCGGGCTTTAGCCGCCGGGCTCAACATGGCATACTAGACATGGATCTCCTCAGTGGTCCCGGAAATACCAATGACCTGGAAGGAACAGAACGGGTAAGTTTAAATCTCGCTCCTAGGCTCGTGTCTAATAAAGGTTTGTTAACCTAGTTGTCCTTTCGGTCATGCTTAAAGTCTAACCTAGAGACTCTTTGTCAATTAGGACCGTCATTTGGTGAAATTTTGTTCTTAGGGTCGTTTGTATAAGATTTGACTAGTTCATTATTTTTGGTGTTCCACTCTCCAGCGTGTGGGCAAAGAGATGGATCCAATTTTAGCATTTAATTTGGTCGTTTAGGCTTTTTTCTACTATTCACGTGCACTATTCATATTTTTACTATTCACGTGCACTTTTCATGTTTTTACTATTCACGTGCACTTTTCATGTTTTACTATTCACATGCATATAATTCACATTCTTTCAAAAGATAAATAAAACATTGCTTGCGTGCATAGAAATTCGCGTTTTCTAACTAAAGGTCTTCTAAACAGACTTAGAGGTTAGCATGCAAATCATGTTCAAAGTAGGGCTACTAAAGCCTAGAAGTCTAGTCAAAGGATAACAGAGTAGAAGGGTACTTACCTGGTTAGCGTGGGTCCGGCTCAGATGTGAAGCAGGATCCTGAAAAGGGGCCACTGTAGTCAGGTTCTCAAAACCCGCATCCATGCCCTTCGTACCATCGTATTTATCCAAATCCATCACGAGAATGATCCAAATTAGAAGTTAGAGAGAGAGAGAGAGAAGAGAGAGAAGGTGTGGGGTTGAAATGAAACCCCACCACCTTATATAAGAATAGGGAATGACATTCCCGTAAATAGCGAAAAAGGTACGATGTGACATAAAGGTAAAAAGTAAATAATTAATTACCAGGTGCACAAACCTCCGATCTGCAGTCCGTTTCAGCCTGCGTTTCTGCCAGGCGGTGACCGATAACATCAAGATATGACTCCAGACGACAGCCAAATTTTACAGAATAGTGGCGCCAGTCAAAAATACAGACAACAGTCAACAGAAAAATAATTGTTAGTCTGAAGCATTCCAGACGAAAAGATAAGGACGCTCCTATCAAACAACTCAAATACCCGAGATGATAGCTCCAGTAAAAATACGAACGACAGCGCTTTAGAATTCAGAATTGTTATAGAGAACCTTTTGCTATTGAGCCATTTTACCCGCGGTCGTGGACCAGGGTTGCTTTTGAGCCATTTTACCCGCGGTCGTGGACCAGGGTTGCTTTTGAGCCATCTTACCCGCGGTCGTGGACCAGGGTTGCTTTTGAGCCATTTTACCCGCGGTCGTGGACCAGGGTTGCTTTTGAGCCATTTTACCCGCTGTCGTGGACCAGGGTTGCTTTTGAGCCAGTTTACCCGCGGTCGTGGACCAGGGTTGCTTTTGAGCCATCTTACCCACGGTCGTGGACCAGGGTTGCTTTTGAGCCATTTTACCCGCGGTCGTGGACCAGGGTTGCTTTTGAGCCATTTTACCCGCGGTCGTAGACTGGGGTCGCTTTTGAGCCATTTTACCCGCGGTCGTGGACCAGGGTTGCTTTTGAGCCATTTTTACCCGCAGTCAATTTAGGCTAGGGTCCTTAAGAAGAACATCCGCCAACAGCCGATTCGAAGGCAAGGACGGAGAGGATCGAAGACGATGCTGGAGCGCGCCGCGCAGAGGTCAGGTATTCTTCCTCCTACTCTTTACGTGTCTTTTACTTTAATATATTTACATTGCATGTGTTGCGTTAGCAAAAAACGTTTTCAAAACACACACATCACTGTCAAAATAGGAAAGTAGGGGCAACTGTAGACACCGAGTCGGAGGACCTGTGATGAAAACCTGTAACAAGACGGTCGAAGCGGTTGATTCCGGAAGTTTTAAAACAAAAATTTATAATAAAAAAAGGAAGAAGTTAGTGGGAGTTGCGATTGTCGAGTGGACGGCTTGCGAGTGCTCAGCGACGTGGTGTGAACGCCTAGTGGCAGCCGACGCGCGTCCGACGATAGTTGGACGCGTGTCCGGCAGCGCGGGGCACACGCTTGACGTCCGCGGGGCGCGCGCGCCCAATGGCCGTTGGGAGAGTGCCCAACGACGTGGGGCAAACGCTCAACGTAGGTGGGGCGAGCGCCCGACGTCCGTTGGGCGAACGCCCAACGACGTTGGGCGAACGCACAACCTGCGTTGGGCGAACGCCCAATGCCCGTTGGGCGCGCGCCCAACCAGGTTGGGCATTCGCCCAACTAATATTGGGCGTTCGCCCAACGCAAGTTGGGCGTTCGCCCAACATAAGTTGGGCGTCCGCCCAACTAGGTTGGGCGTCCGCCCAACCTGCTTTGGGCGACGCCCAAAGTCTCCGGGATCCGTGCCTATATAAGGCATGGATCCCCATGCATTTAGAAAAAAGAAAAGAATTTTTTGAGCTTTCTCACTCTAGATATTTTTAGAGAGAGAAAGTCAATTTTTTGGAGAAAATATTTTTTTTCCCAAAAAAATCCAAATTTTCAAAAGTTGAATATTTTATCGAAAACACAAAAATACCGAAAAATCACAACTCGTGGAATCAACCGACTTCGACTGTCAGATACCGAACTTGAGGTATTATCCGAGGACTAGACTCGTTTTATTTTATTTAATTCCTTTTCTTTCTTTATTTATTTTTATGTTGTAGTTTTTATTTAGTCATTTGTTTATCACGTTTTTTATTGTTATCCCGTATTTATTTAAATTTCGTCACGCGTTAAATAAATGTTCGGTTTTGTTTTGAAATAAAAAACCTCGTTTTAATATCCCAATACGAACCGTGATCCGATTCAAAGGTAGTTCGGGTATTAAAAACGTTGTAATTATAAGTTTTAAAAATATTTCAAAATAACGTTTTAAAATAAAAACGTCGTTTTAGGAGTCTCCGTTATAGGCTATGATCCAATTTGGGTAGCTCGGAGATCCAAAACGATAGAGTAGATCTAATTTAAGGTATTTGAATAAATCTGGAAAGTTTTGGACTGCTGCTGTAATTCTGCCTTTTCTGTCACTAACAGCAGATTGGCGACGGATTTTCCGTCGGTAATCTGCTGGAAACCGAAAATCACCCCTTAAATCCATTTTTTTCCTCATTTTTTTATGCTTAATCTCTTATATACATGTATGTAATTATGTAATATATTGGCCAAAATCATTTTCAAGTTCTATAACTATTAATTATTTATTATGTAGCTATTTATTCCATGTTGGAATTTAATTGGTTTGGATTTAATGTTTTAAAGTAGTATATATGTATATATATATGTAGTTTGGGCTCATTTGAGCTATATTAGCTATTATTTAGGATGGAAGTTATTTTCTTTGTACATTCATAATGTAAAACTAATTTGAGATGAATATTATTTTCCATCTATGAGTTTTGCCCATTATTTTCATGTGTTTTTGGTGGGATACAAAAATATATTATACTTAGTATTTTGTGTCATCATTGTTATATCTATACCTAGTATCTTTTACTTATCTTTTAAACTATATCCTTATTTTTAGATAAAATGTATATATGTATATATGTATATTCACCTCTTTTTTTGACTTTAATGTACATATTTCAAGTTTGTTTTATTCGGTGAATTTTGGGGAATTCAAAGGGTTCATTCTTGTGCATACATTCAAGTAAGGTTCAATTGAGTGGAAAAGGGAGAAAATAAACCACAAAAAGAGTTTAATTTGTTAATTTAAACTTAAGTTTTCTAGAAGTTCCTAAATTAAATAAAAGGCTTTCTTATTATTTCAAATCGTTTCCTAAAATATCACGTTTTAAAAACTTAATTTGTTCCAACGACGGATTAAACCGCTTCTTAAATTGTACATGATGGAGTTTTGAATCGTTTTCTTATCCAAATGGTTTTGTACAAAAATAAATAGACTTGTATGCTTAATCACGTTTTTTTTGGTTAAAACTTTTTTGTTCAACGTTTTCAAACGCTCGAGTCGTTTCAACGGCGATTCGAGTGAACATCATGTAAATTAACGGGGTTTTGAAACACTCCTAAATCGTTCCAACGACGATTAAGGTACGAACCATGTAAATAAACTTGTTTTTGGGGAATGAGATTAGTTTAGAGTTAGTGTATAAAACGAAACATAAATCACACTATAAATAAATCAATTCTTCCTTCTCCCTCTCTCTCCTATGTATTTTAAATTCATGTAAATGGGTGATTCTCTACCAAAATGGCTTTCAATAATATATGCTCAAAACGGTTTTCAAAACGAGAAAGAAAAGGTTTCAAATGAATTTTAAACTTAAAGAAATATGCGATTAGTCCGTTATCGCCTAACACGCTGAGTAGGAGGCCGGTGGTTCATAACCGGGCGATGTCGGGGTGCCTAGTAGCCTTTCTTCGGAAAGAAGCTAGCCTTCTCGGCTCGTACCTAAGTTTCTCGAACCCTCACCGGTCTCCCGCAGGGGATCGGTGTTCATTTTCCCATTCGTGGGTGGCGACTCTTCCATACTCCGAGCTCCAGTCCTGCCGAGCAGCTTGATTCCACGATTGGTTGCTTTCGGCGCCAATCACCGCTTACGTCGCCATGAGGTGTCCACCCCTCGGTCCGCCCGAGAGATTAGGCCGCGGCACCTTGTCTAACAGTTAGAAAGATGTTACTCAGCTGACTTATCCTGGTTCGGCCTCTCCGCCTACGTCCAGTCCCCAGAACTCGTTCCGAGCTTTTTGAATTCTCTACTGAGCTCTTTAAAGGTAGAGCACGAAACCTTTTACATATAGAAGCTGAGTATAACAAGAGTACCTTCCTCTATACCTCTACTCACTCCTATATCTACGCTGAGTACTATAACCGAGTACTCAGCCTCTCCTTTCTATTCTTCTAGAAATGATAAAGTGTTTGTCCTAAACAACGATTGCTAAGACACTTTAGATTATTGGAAATCACTCTAGACTTTTACACAAAGATTAAGAATTGGTGTAAGGTATTTGCTTTGCTTTTCTCACAGAAACTTCAAGTATGAATTTGGTCATCATTTCGACTAGTTGAAGATCTGCCTCGATTGAAGCAAATGGATGGCCTTTATATAGTGACACTTGAGGCACCTGGTCATTTCGAATTTCAAAATAACCGTTGGAGGGAAACGGCTTCCTGTCGTTATCACTCTGGGCGTGCTCAGCGTCGTTGGCCAATAGGATTTTTGCATCTTCTGTCTTCGTCAGTCTTCGGCAGAATGTTTCGACATTTAAGGAAAAGTCCACGAGACAGCTTCCTGCGCCTTCTGAACTTTTCCCAAAGTAGAAATACTTTGTCTGGAAGTTGAACATTGTCTGCCGCTGTCCAGACTGCATTGTCGTCCAACTCAGCAGCTTCCACTTGAAGCTTTTGCCACGAAGGCTTCTCGATTCTTCTCTTGCTGAGTCGTCGTTTTACTTGATACGGATTCGTTTTGAACTCTTGAGCCGAATGGTCTTGATGTGTTAATTTGGGCTTGACTTCCACTTTATGGGCCTTTGGGCTTTTTTAATCTCAATGTCTTATAAACAATTAAACTCAACATTGAACAAACACATTAGTGTAATAAATCAAAGCATTTAAATTTAATGTGTTAGAATATTTTTATCATCACTTAAATAATTTTATCAAATCAAAATCATGTGGAAAGGTGTTTCAACACATAGCTCTTTGTTTGCTTGTTTGTATGTTTATTGTAATTGATTGATATGCTTGTAATGAATGTGAGTAGTTAATTAAATATACGGTAACTCTGATTGTGTGTTTGTTGTTATACTGACTAATTGATATAAATTGTGTTATTGGTTGACATGTCTATACGATATGTTAATGATGATCATGTTGGTAGGAAAATATTTAAGGATGACATTGACGATGATGGCATGAGAATGAGAAATATATATGGTAAATGTAAATTGGATTCTAGAAAACGTCAGAGATATGGGAATAAAAGCTTAAACTAGGATAGTATATTCAATGGTTGTAATTGAAATGAGAAAAAGGAATATTGTGATCACGTGAAATATAAACACCGGGTATTTGTTACGACAGGGTGTTAAGGTACCGGGTATTTATTATGATAGGGTACCTAGAAGACGAGATACCGGGTATTTGTTACGACAGGGTATCCCAAGATATGATTTTATTGGCCAAGCAACCATTGGGTATCACTAGACTAGAGTAAGCAGGGCCTTTGAATAAATTAATAATAATATTTATTTATTGGATGTTTTGCTTGATAACTAATAATTATTAAATGCATGTAAACTGAATGGTATGCGTGTGTGGTTGTGCTATGTATTTAATTGGCTATCTTACTGGGCCTCCCAAGCTCACCCCACTCTCCATCAGTTTTCTTGTCAGGTTAATGTCATGAAATGTTTAGCGATGCTCGTATGGATCGGCCAGTATGTAGATTTGTCATTATTAGGTTCATATTACTAATAGTCTAGCTTGTCTGTACTTTTGGTAAATTTTAAACTTTTGGGTTCATTTATTTGAACCTATTGGAAACGCATTTGTAAATGAAATGTTGCTACGCTTTTGAGTTTTGTTAGTATATTAAATGGAATTTATTACTGTTCAAGAAATTGACGGTTTTATAAAAAGGAGTGTTACAGTTGGTGTATATACTTCCTAAGTAGTAAATGTTAGCTTTGTAATGAGAAAGCCGTTTGTTTAGATTTTGATCTTTACAACATCTTGTTGAATTGATATGATTTTAGTAATGAGAAACTCTTTTGTGCCTATTTTGGTGAATTGTACCATTTCATGGATTTTTTTATTTCATATAAAATGAAAGAGATTTACAAACCTGAAACTGTCATCTTAGTTTCCATCTAATGCATAATTGGTTACCAACTGACATACCGATTGGAGAGAGGATTAGGAAGACAATTCTATAAAAAAAAATTATGTTTCTATTTAACAAAATGGGCACATTCCTTTTTTTAAATAAGAAGGGATAAGTTGCAAATTAACCCTTATCATTTTAAGAGAAATACAAATTTACCCCTAACAAAAGAAACAGTGCAATTCTAGCATTAACATTATCAAGCCAAATCAATTTAAATACACTGGTTTACTATTATTTGTGTCGTTATTTAATTGATGTAAAATTGAATTTAATTTATGTGAATTTGTTATTTTAAAAATAATCAAATTTGAACTTTATGTAAATCGTTTATATTAATACATAATTTACGTAAAGTAAAATTTAATTTGAGAAAATTGTACTTTACAAAAATCAATAATTAAATTTACAAAAACAAGAGTTTTACGTAAAAGCTTTGAACTTTATGTTAATCATTTATTCTTAGACATAATATACTTAAAATTGGACTTAATTTACGTAAACTTGTTATTTTAACGAAAAAAAAAACCCAACAAACTTTGTGAAAAATGGAGTTTAACATAAAATCTTTGAAGTTTACGTAAATCCTTTATTTTTACACATAATTTACGTAAAATGGTCTTAATTTACATAAAGTTTTTATTTAAAAAAAACACAGCCTTTATGAAAAAATAGAGTTTTACATAAATTATTTATTTTTAGACATAATATATGTAAAGTTGGACTTAATTTTTTTTTTTGGTAAACACGAAAGGAAACACAAAAAAAACCCTAATGCGGAATTATCCTCGGAAAGCTAACACCCAAAAGGTCATCTAACAGCAGCCTTTGAACCTCCTCTGGCGAGGAAGAAAGAACAGAGTCTCCGAAGTCAAAATCATAAGCCATACCAGCCAAAAAATCAACAACCCAATTCTGCTCCCAGAAAACATGACGAAACCGAACACACTCAAAATTTCTGATAAGATGCTTAATACCTTTAAAGAGATTCTGACCAACACAACCAGCAACACCATCTCCATTAAGAGCATCCACAATCTCGGAATTATCTGATTCAATCTCAATCAAACAGTAGCCCTTATTTGAAGCAAGAGAGATACCAAAGAAGAGCCCCTAAAACTCCATATCATAGGAGGACCCTTTACCAATCTTCTGAACGAATCCAGCCACACAATCCCCATGACAGTCACGAATGACTCCGCCAGACGAAATGGATCAATCACTCATTCATCGAATAAATGTTTATAATTTAAATAATTTATTTAATTAGATTACAAAATTAAAAGCGTAATATAATTTTTTTTATAATCGATATTAGTAATTTCAATTGGCGAATATGACATGAGGATCATATTAAAAATTACGTGAAATAAGTCGAATCGGAAAACTTTGAGAATCATAAGTATTTGAGAGTTTGTATTTTTGGTGTTTTGAGAATTTGCAACATAAATATAATATTGACTATTTTATTTAAATATTAAGAGCTGAAAAATATTAAAATTAATACGGTTTGTTGTGAGTTAAATGATATGTTTTCATAGAATTTAATTTATTTGTTTTTTATATTTTATTACACATATATTTAATATTTTATTAATTAGTAATTAGTAATTATTATTAATTAATTAAATAAAAATTATTAAATGAATTCTTTAAAGATAAAAACAAATGAATTGCGTTGGTTTTGTTAATTGATTGATATATTAAGAAGGGATAAGGTGTAAAAATGTCATTAACGTTAAATATGGTACAACTAAGGGCCTAAGGTTGACAAAGTAGTCCTATTTTAGATTTTACTAATAGAAACTTTTTTGAGTTATATTTCGTTATCTTATGTTATTAGCGTTGTTGGGGAAAAAATTCTACTAGTAACAAAAATACGCACTAGATCTCATTTCTAATTCTCAAATCTCATCTGTAATCCCTAACCATCATCTCCTCATGTCCATGCAGCTTCAATAAAATGAAATCCATATAAGCCAAATCTCCTTAGTTTTGCTTCAATTTCACTTATATTCTGAATCCTAAAATTTATCGATTTCACTTTGATTTCGCTGTATGTGCTTTCATCGCCTCTTACTTTTAGATGAAAATTCTGGGTTTACATTTCTTGCTGATTCTAGTTTCTGGCTTTCATCGCATCTTGCTTTTAGGTGAAAATTTTGGATTTACAATTCTAGCTTTCATCAACTTTACAGTTCTTACTGATTCTAGTTTATAGTTTAAAGTTAGACAGTCCTTATTTATAGATTGAACTTTTAAGCTATTTGAGATATGGGTGAGGGATCACATATGCTATTTGGGCATTCTTACCTACTTTTGTAATTAGATTTGTTGTGTCTTTTCAGTTCCAGTAGAATGATATTATCGAATTTTCTATTTTTTTTTAATTTTTTATTTGCCCAACAAAGCTAATGACATATCATATCATATCATATAGACAGAGATAATGAAATATTTAACTGACATGTAGTAATGTCTAAGATTGGACTATTTTATCAACGTCTTAATTGTACCATTTTTTTTACGTTAGGAGTAATATTTCTTCTGACTGATAACGTTAGGGAATTTTTACACCTTATTCCTATTAAGAATATTTACATTGTGATGTCAATGATGCAATAGAATTTGTATTCAGAAAAAATCATTAAACTTCTTTCTAAAATAGTAAGACCCACCCTAATTCGCCGCTTTTCTCAAATGTGACTCGCCAAATGCAGCCAGTTGTTCCAACTCTCCCAAAAACCAACATATGTGTTACTCACTTTCTTTCTTTTACCCGATACAATCATTTTATTTTCTATTACCTAGCCAGTCGCCAAACTTGGAGACTTACTTGAATTCAGTTACTCTCAGAGCACCTTTAATGGACTTAAAAAAATTGATCTGCAAATTCTCAAAATTAGTTATAGATGTCTAACCACTAAACGTAGAAATTTTTTTGGTATCCGTATATGGAGGAGGACGTTCAATTTTGGTTAGTATTTTTTTTGTTAAAAATGAGGTGAAGGAGGAATGACCCGCTTTGTCTTGATTCCCGATTGATGAACAAGAAGAAAAATGGAACTATTGGATTTTGTGACTCGCCCCCGACTACATGTCCTTTGGACGCTACACTAACAAAATATGTGATGTGAAAACATATGTGATGTGAAAATATGTTGATGGATCACAAAATATGTGATGTGAAAACATCATTTTCTGTATTCATTCCATTTGCAATTGATCTCTTCATTACATCATCTAGTACTTGTTCTATATATACAAATGCCTAGGGGTAGTTAACTAACTATACAATTGTAACAATAGCTTTATGTACATGGGTAAAATAAGAAGAATGGATGATGAATAAATGTTAGCTGTAGGATTAATCTAACCATGCTCATTATTCCTGTGACACATAGATTGATTAGCTGGCAATATAACGTTGCCAATTTCTTTGTACTTCAAACAATCTTCTCCTTTTCTTTCATCTTCTTCACCGTTCTTCAAGTCTGATGGTGTAACAAAGGAGGAGAGAGTGGCTCCCATGCGTAAAAGGGAAGCGTGTTGGTGTAGCAACAAACGCACTTTCAAGTAGTAAAAAAAATGTTGGTTACTTGTTTCATAAAGAAAAAAAATGCTAGATAGTCCTTCTAATTCAATAACATTTGTTGAAAAAAAAACTATTAATAAGTGATAATGATCTAAAAAATTGGATTAAAATAAAAAAATAAAAATTTTATTACATGTGGGACTCATTAAAATAAGAAGAAAGTATTCAACCATTATGAGAAAATATTTTCAGAAAAGTGTTTTAATGTAGTGAATGTTTTGCGAATGAATAATGGTATTAGAGAAGACAGTATCCTACGATTTATTAATGCTATAGTTTATTTTATTGTGCCTAGTGGTTGGAGGGTCTCTATCTATTTTTTGAGAAATTTTACAGTACTCCGAAAGTAATACTCTCGACCAATGAAAATCATTTTAAATCCCATTAGATTGATATGATTGGTAGAAAGAAAAACTATATATGCATATATCATGAATTGATTGGTCGGAAGTATTTTCTTAGAGGTGGCAAAATGACACACGACCCGATTACACGACACGAACACGACACGAATTTTTAGTGTTAGTGTTGAGCTAAATAGGTAATAGGTCATTTTTGGGTTGACACGAAACCGACACGCTAATTTTTGAGTTGGGTTAGTGTTGATAAGTGAACCCGAAAACGACACGAAATGACACGGATATTGAAAATTATTGTTATATTCTCTAGTGTTTTTTTATGTCACTTTATTAATAAAGATAATAAAATTATAATTATTAATTGCAAATATTGATTTGAATTTCCTAAATTGTTATAAACACATTACATGACCCTCTAACATGATATTATCGAACTTTTCGATAATTATTGTTAACATACTAATCTAAAAATGATATAAAATGTTTAAAAACAGTACCATATCTTCTTATATTTTTAAGAGTTATTATTAATATATATGCATAACAAAATTACATGTAACCCGAAAACACGACACGAAATCGACACTAACCCGAACAGGTTAACACGACTTTGACACGAAAGTTTTTGGGTTGGATTTGGGTTTACTCTTTTTGACACGAACCCGAAATGACACGACACGAACACGACTCGAACACGATAATTGCCAGGTCTATATTTTCTCCTATTTTTTTCAAAATTGGTCCATCCAACGTACCATTAATAATTACAGTGATTACAATGAATTCTTTTGAAATTAACCCTCTAAATCATCAAAAGACTTCAAAAATTGACTTGTACAAAACTTAGAAATATATGTGTTAACTAGTTAAATAGGTTCAAACTTTGAACTAAATAATACCAAAAAAAGAAAAAAAAGAAATGACACTCTCTGCATCCACGCTCTCTCTCTCTCTCTAGTTCTTCTTCTCTGCAAAATCTTCCTCTTTTTGGTGAAACGATTTTGCTTAAACTCGTGGAGCTCTGAGGAGGTTGTTGGAGAATGTGATTCGTGATGCTGTGCTGTGACCTACGCCAGGAGGAAGACGGTGACTGCTATGGATGTGGTTTATGCGCTGTAGAGAGGCAAGGAAGGACTCTCTACGGATTCAGAGGTTAAAAGAGGAAAGAAATTAGTGTTGATGTCAACGACCTTTGTTCCTCCTTGGCAATTGAAAAATCCCTAAACTCCTTTATACTAATTCAAAACGATACCATTTCCAATTAACTAGTGTGATCTTACTTCGTTAAGCGGTGAGAATGGAGTCATCGGGTAACACTAGAGTCTTTAGCAAATCCAACTTGTGTTCTACGATTTTGGTCAAAGGATTATGGGAAGAGCAATATTTTGCAGAAAGAAGAACAATATTGCCTCAACTTTTTTATCAAACTGACAGGTTAGTTACCCACTGAAAATATCTTTATTTGCTAAAGCTGGACTCTACGTACTTGCATTTTTAATCCTTTTAAACCTTCATGATTGTTGTTAACAAATAATGGTGGGATTTATTATTTGAGTTTCTCTTTTATTACACACGTGGAAACGCTTGAATCATGGCCTGATGTCTCTATAGATAGAGTAGCGACCACTGCATTCCTAAAAGCACACGAATCTGAATTCCATTATATATACAGGAAACTAAACAATAAACTCTTTGCTCGGTTAACGTTTTCTTGAAGTTGGTAAATGGAAGTTGCTCAACTTTATGTAGCAGGTGGTAGTTTGCGAAGACCCGACTCTTTTATATGGAGAAACAATGCCGCTCAAGGCTTCCCCAAATCTTCAAGAGAAGATGGAGATGATGAACAAGGTTTAAAATGGGCTGCAATTCAAAGACTACCTACCTATGATCGTCTCAAGAAAGCTTTATTCACCACTTCCAAAGGAGGAGTCACTGAAATTGATGTTGCAAACCTTGGATTTCAACGAACAAAGACTTTGCTTGATAGATTGGTTCAAGTTGCAGAAGCAGATAACGAGAGGTTCTTGTTGAAGCTCAAGGATCGATTCCAAAGGTAACCAAATTTGCTACTTTGTTAGTATATGTATGGTATGGGGAGGGGAGGGGAAAGATTGTTAATTTTTGAATGCTGAGTTTGTTCAGGGTTGGAATTGAATTCCCTACCATTGAAGTCCGATTTGAGAATCTAACTATTGAAACAGAAGCTCATGTGGGAAGCAGAGCTTTACCCACATTCCTTAACTTCTCCGTTGATATTCTAGAGGTGACCAATTCTACACATTTTGATCAAGATCTCCAATTTGATTTCTCAATTTTGATTAAGTAGCTGATTTCGTTTCCAATTTGTAAAGGGTTTATTGAATGCTCTTCATATCCTTCCAACTAGAAAAACACGTCTGTCCATCCTTCAAGACATTAGTGGAATCATCACACCAAGAAGGTGCAATGAAACTTAACTCAATTATTTTCTCTTTATCCATGCTTACTTCAGATTTTTTTTTTTTAATTTTTTGAAATATGTTTGTATTGCAGAATCACATTACTTTTGGGTCCTCCAAGTTCTGGAAAGACCACCCTTTTATTAGCTTTGGCAGGAAAACTTGATCCTAGATTAAAAGTGATTATTAGACAATTTTCAGCTTTATATCTCATTCTGGCTTTGAACTTTTTTTCGTACTTTTTTCCCCCCAATAATTGCCTTCTTTTTATAATTGAGAGATTGGATTTCTTCTACAGTTTTCCGGGACGGTTACTTATAACGTTCACGAGATGAACGAATTTGTGCCCCAAAGAACAGCTGCATATATCAGCCAAAATGATACTCATATACCAGAAATGACTGTGAGAGAAACTCTGGAATTTTCCGCCAGATGCCAAGGGATTGGTCACAGATATGGTTAGCATACTGTTAGGAATTAGATTGGATTGGCTATTGATTAAATAAGTTTGATATAGTTTTCAAACAAAAAAAAAGTTTGATATACGGAAACGAAAATTACAAGCTAACTCAAAACATAATATTTAGCTAACAATGAATTTATATTTTTTCAATTGGTAGAGATGTTAGCAGAGTTATTAAGAAGAGAGAAGGAATCAAACATTAAGCCCGATCCTGATATTGATGTCTATATGAAGGTCAGAAAAACTGTTAAACAAGTAACTGTGTTGTGTTTAAGACAAGGACATAATCTAATAGATTATTTGGATTATTATTTTGTTACCTTTACATTAATTGATTTTTATTCCTGGTTTAGGCAGTTGCTACCGAAGGTCAGGAGGCTAGTGTGGTCACGGAATATGTTCTTAAGGTATTCTGTGAGCAAGGAAGTAACTTTGATCTTTAGATTTTCGAAAAGTCTAAAAAGATGATATTCTTACAAGGTGTTTTTGCCTAATCTTTAGGTTTTAGGATTAGAAGCTTGTGCAGATACTATGGTGGGGAATGAAATATTAAGGGGTATCTCTGGAGGGCAAAGGAAGCGTCTCACAAGCGGTAGGAGACCTCAATTAGCTCTTTTCTACACTTAAATATCTACAACTCATCATAGCATACAGAGTGAGAGTGTCAAAAATCAAATGGTAGGTGAAATGCTAGTCGGACCAGCAAAAGCGCTGTTCATGGATGAAATTTCTACTGGCTTGGATAGTTCAACAACCTACCAAATCGTGAACTCAATCAAGCAATCTATTCACATTCTTAATGGAACTGCTGTTGTCTCTCTCCTTCAGCCAGCACCCGAGACTTATGATCTCTTTGACGACATTATTCTCCTATCTGATGGCCAAATCGTATACCAGGGTCCTCGTGAACATGCACTAGAGTTTTTTGAATATATGGGCTTCAAGTGCCCTGAAAGGAAAGGAGTAGCTGATTTTTTGCAAGAAGTAAGCAAGAATACGTTCATTTTTAATCTGTCTTTGTTTTTACTGATAGAAGCCTCATGTTTAATGTTGTAGGTAACATCAAGAAAAGATCAACATCAATATTGGGCAAATAAAGATCAGCCTTACAGTTTTATCACAGCCAAGGAATTTTCTGAGGCATTTCAGTCATTCCACGTTGGACAAGAAATGCAAAATGAACTTTCAACTCCATTTGACAAGGCCAAGAGCCACCCTGCTGCTCTAATGACTAAAAAATACGGAGTTGGGAAAATGGAGCTGCTTAAGGTTTGCTTTGCAAGAGAGCTCTTGCTCATGAAAAGGAACTCATTTGTCTACACATTCAAGCTAGCCCAAGTGAGTATCAACATCTTTTTTATAATATAAGTGCCTATAGGATTATCATTTTTCTGTCTTTTCTTTCTTGTTACTAGCTTGTAATAATGGCAATCGTCGGAATGACAATCTTCTTCCGGACTGCGATGCACCGTGACTCAGTAATTGATGGCGGAATTTACATGGGTGCTTTATTCTACTCAGTGGTCTTCATAATGTTCAATGGTATATCAGAAATTTCAATGACCATTGCAAAGCTTCCGATATTTTACAAACAAAGGGACCTCCTATTCTATCCTGCATGGGCATATTCTCTTCCACCATGGATCATTAAAGTACCTCTAGTACTTCTACAAGATGCTATTTGGGTGTTCCTTACCTATTATGCTATAGGATATGATCCCAATATTGGAAGGTAACAAGCTTTTATACTTTTGTTTTTGGAACTTGCAGAGCACTTCTTGTCTTGCAGCTGATGCATAATTGATGTAATTTTTGCAGGTTATTCAAGCAGTACCTTGTGCTTGTCCTTGTTAGCCAGATGGCTTCAGCATTGTTTCGGTTTATTGCTGCAGTGGGACAGAACATGATTGTTGCCAATACCTTTGGAGCGTTTACACTTATTGAGCTGTTTGCTTTAGGTGGCTTCGTCTTGTCAAGAGGTATTATTATCTAATTAGTTTTTTTTTTTTTTTTTTTTATAACTTAGGAGATTAATAATCTCCCTGTCAAAAATTAACCATCAGAATGCTAAATCCAATGGTGCAGATCACATCAAGAAATGGTGGATATGGGGATACTGGATATCTCCATTGATGTATGGGCAGAATGCAATAGTAGTTAATGAATTCCTTGGAAAGAGTTGGAGTAAGGTAAATATGTAAAACAATTCTACCACCATTCATATTTCTCTTTTTGCATTTTGATATAAATTGTTTTCCAAAGGTTCTCCCAAACTCAACAGAACCGTTAGGAGTTCAAGTTCTGAATTCCCGAGGATTCTTCATGCAAGCATATTGGTATTGGATAGGAGTAGGGGCATTGGTTGGATTCACTCTGCTATACAACTTCTTATTCACTCTAGCTCTCACATTCCTCGGACGTAAGTATCTTCTACCTCTATAGTTTATGTTTCTCCAGTGACTTGCAGTCTAATGTGCTCCAAATTATTCTGTACAGCAATGCAGAAGCCGCAAGCTGTTGTATCAGAAGAAAATCCAGGCAAAGAATCTGGAAGAAAACTCATCAAAAGCAGGAAAGGTAGCTCATCCGGTTTCTCATCATTGAGGACAGAAGTCATAGTTGAAGAAACCCATCATTCGAGAAAGGGAATGGTTCTTCCATTTGAACCACATTACATCACCTTCAATGATATTAGGTACTCGGTGGACATGCCACAGGTAAAGTAGAGAAAAACTTATGGTTGTGGAAACTGTTCTAGACCCAAAATTGGATTTCAGTGATTGGTGGTGAATTGGCGTTTTCAGGAAATGAAAAGTCAGGGTGTGACAGAAGAAAAATTAGAGCTTTTGAAGGGTGTAAGTGGTTCTTTCAGGCCAGGTGTTCTGACAGCTCTAATGGGTGTTAGTGGTGCCGGTAAAACAACTCTGATGGATGTGCTAGCTGGCAGAAAAACCAGAGGCTATATAGAAGGAAACATCACAATATCTGGCTATCCTAAGAAGCAAGAAACGTTTACTAGAATTTCTGGATACTGTGAGCAAAATGACATTCATTCTCCAAATGTTACTGTCTATGAATCTCTGCTTTACTCAGCTTGGGTTCGCCTATCTCCAGAGGTGAACACAGAAACTAGAAAGGTAGGTTCCCGTGCCCTGAATTCATTTCTGACAGGAAACATGAAATATGGAGATCATGTTGACTAATTTCCAATGAGAACTTTTTTTGCAGATGTTCATAGAGGAAGTTATGGAGCTTGTGGAATTGAAGCCGTTGAGGCAAGCACTAGTGGGCTTGCCTGGTGTGAGTGGCCTATCTACGGAACAGCGCAAAAGGCTAACTATTGCGGTTGAGCTAGTGGCAAACCCTTCTATAATATTCATGGATGAGCCAACTTCAGGGTTAGATGCAAGAGCTGCTGCAATTGTTATGAGAACAGTTAGGAACACTGTGGACACTGGAAGAACAGTTGTGTGCACTATCCATCAACCCAGCATCCACATTTTTGAAGCTTTTGATGAGGTAACTTTAGCAGATGTCAAGAGTTGATTCTTTACTCTCAACATAGCTGTTTGATCAATATATATTGTGGTGATGCCTGCAGCTCTTCCTAATGAAGCGAGGAGGACAAGAGATATACGTCGGACCATTGGGTCATCATTCTTGCCATCTGATCAAGTACTTTGAGGTATTAAATAATGGATGATCAAGTCTTAGAGAAATCGATTTTTGACCCTTGTCACTCACCTCCAGCTAATTTATTTTCCTTTCATTACATCCAGGCTATTCAAGGAGTTCCTAACCTTAAAAATGGCTACAATCCCGCAACATGGATGTTAGAAGTTACTTCTGCAGTTCAGGAAAAGGTTTTGGGCATAGATTTTGCCGATATCTACAGAAATTCAGAACTAAACAGGTGATTCTACTTGCTAACTTATCTACTTCAACTATGAATTGTGAAGACTGAAAAATAAGTAGAGAAATTATCAAGAAATTTGGAGATGAAGTCACCTTTTCAATTTGTTGCTGATGTGTATCATGTCTTTCAGGAGAAACCAAGAACTTATCGAGGAGCTAAGCACGCCTGCTCCAGGTTCAAATGAACTGTATTTTCCTACAGAGTACTCACAGTCATTTTTCACTCAATGCATGGCTTGCTTATGGAAGCAGCACTGGTCATATTGGCGTAATCCTCAGTACACGGCCGTGAGATTCTTCCTCACAACTTTCACAGCTTTTATGTTTGGGACAATGTTTTGGGATCTTGGTTCAAAAATGTAAATTGCTACAAATGTTATGGAACTTTGTACTCCACTTGTATAGATATGCTTTTCTAGTTTAATAATTTTGTCTCGAATTATAGGACAAAGAGACAAGATCTTTTCAATGCAATGGGATCGATGTTTGCAACAATTATCTTCCTTGGTGTCCAAAATGCAACATCAGTGCAGCCAGTAGTTGCTGTTGAAAGAACCGTCTTCTACAGAGAAAGAGCTGCTGGGATGTATTCACCCTTTCCCTATGCCTTTGCACAGGTAACATATTTAGATCATTACAGAACTCCTCCCAGGAAGAATCCGAATATAAATTAATTTCTTACTTTTCTCCTTCTGGTTGCAGGTTGTGATTGAGTTTCCATACATTTTCTCACAAGCTCTAGTATACGGTGTTATAGTCTACCCAATGATTGGATTTGAATGGACTGCTGCCAAGTTCTTCTGGTATCTATTCTTCATGTATTTCACATTATCGTATTACACATTCTATGGCATGATGGCTGTTGCAGTAACACCAAATCAGCAAGTGGCCTCCATAGTTTCATCTGCATTCTTTTCACTGTGGAATATATTTTCTGGATTTATAGTTCCACGAACGGTAATTTTCTGCAACTTCAATTATTCATGTTCCGGGTTTCTTTTGTCCATTTAATACACTGAGGATTAATAATACATAGTTGTTTACATTCTCTGGTTTTATCTATAACAGAGGATACCTGTGTGGTGGAGATGGTATGCATGGCTTTGTCCAGTTGCATACACGCTGTATGGATTAGTTTCGTCACAGTTTGGAGATATAAAGCACACTACAGAGTCAGGTGACACCGTGGAAGATTTTGTACGTAGTTACTTCGATTTTAAGCATGAGCTTCTAGGAGCAATTGCAGCTGCAGTGGTTGGGTTTGCAACGCTCTTTGCATTTACCTTTGCTCTCTCAATTAGGTTCTTAAATTACCAAAGACGATAGATGGATAGACAAGAAACATGTCCAATTCATATATGATATGCATAAATGTAGAGTGTATTTGAGCTTCTTTCATAGATAGTCTCAGAATATAATCATATTAGATTCAAATTTTGCAATTTGCAATCATAGATAGAGTGTAGTTTGTGAGAGAGGTGAAGAAGAAGAAAATGCTCTGTTATTTTATTAATGAACAATAACAATTACACCTGGCCTGATATCTATACAAACAAGACGTTTAACAGTTGTTAACCGATTCTAACCCGCAACAAACGTGCTTCACAACAGCCAGGTCCAGCTCCAGCTCATCAAGTTTGTTAAATATGCCTTAAATATGTGAGGCAATCTCCACATTCGATATACCTTGGGTGATTTAATCATTTGTTTAGATGATATGTCATAGTTCAATGTTCCAGCCGGTAGAGAGGAAGTTTTCAACCGTTCACTTCCTGTAACGAGTGAGGAAACTTCGTGCACCACTTACTACGTTCTTTCAAAACCTTTATCTTTATCTCTTGCTAATATTAGAAGTGTACTCCAAAAGAATTGGACGTGACAAGTGTGCTAAATATTTCATGATTGGAACATAGTTGATTCCAAGATCCCATCCTTTCTTATAATGTACAATGTGGTCAGTGGCGATGGTGGAAGTGGCGGCTCTGAAGATAAAGGAGAGGAAGATGAAGCAGAGTGAGGCGGTCAATGTCATTATGACAATCAAAGTAACTTTAATTGACGTTTCAATTTTTTAAAAACAAACTATAAAAGTATTCCTAATATTGATGTTAAAGAGCAATAATACTCAATAAGGTAGTATAATTAAGGATCTAAAGTTGATAGCTTAGTCCAAACCTATTCCCAAACCAAAAAATGAAAAAACCTAATCCAAACCTTCCAAATACATACTTATGATGAATGAAAAGTAAGAGGGATTCTTGGTTTGAAAGGGGTCACGCAGCATAGAATGATGGAACAGTTACAACAACAAGCGAAGAACATCAAAATCTAATTCGAATAGTTTCCTTCAACGGGAGTGCAAAATTAACCTTAAATTTATAGATGATGCCGGTTGGCTCTCCAGCCGGTATTAATTTGAAGCATATGGTACATCATTTGTCCATCTAAACTTGTTTAAGAAGTTTGATTCACCTCTTCAACTTTTAAAATATTCCGAATGCCTCTTCAATTTATATAAAATGTTCAGTTAATCCGCCGAACTTGCATAAATGTAATCAATCAACCACTCGGTTGCAAAAAAAAAAAAAAAAGTAAGTTGCATGCGGACGATGTGTTTCACTTCTTAGAATGTTATTACATAATTCACAATATAGTTAAAAATAAAGTTCTTACTTGTTCAACTGTAATACTTGTTTTATCTAATATTAGAATCACATATTATGATCTTAGTCGTTTTATTTTTTTTTTAAAGACGCGTGTAACACATCTTGCGCTTTTAACTTGCTTTTTTTTTTTTTTGAAAAACTGAGTGATTAATTGATTGCATTTTATGTAAGTTCATGGGACTAACTGAATATTTTATGCAAGTTGAGGAGACTTTAAAAGTTCAGTGGACTAACCAAGCTTTTTGAATAAGTTCAGGAAGAAAAAGATACAAAATTGATGTTATATTAAAAATATACTGCAATATTATTTATTATTTTATTAATTTCTTTTACTTATTTTTATTTATATATATATATATATATATATATATATATTTGTGATTATTATTGAATAAAAATTTATTATTTGGAAGGAATCTTTTTGTTTGGAAAGATAAAATGGTGAAATAGATTGGAGTAAATTTATTGTAGCAACACCAAAACATAGAAAGAAAATGAAAAAAAAAAGATTTTAAGGTAGCAAAAAAAATGAACAAGTAGGTTAGAGGCGGTCTAAGGAACATCAATAGATTTCTTTTATTTTTCATATATACGACGGTTTTTTCAATTGTTAGACTTTGGGTTTTGGGGATTTTAGTTTTTAACGAAAACTAGAAGATGTCTTCAGTTCGCTTCAGAGAAAAATTAATTGACACATTTAACATATCTAAATTAAAAAAAAAAACTATCCAAATACAAAAGAAAATATTTCCAATATACATGATTAATTAAAATTTATTTGATTAGAGTATGATGAGAAGTCGAGATCTGTGCAGATCGTCCAGAAACCTGCATCGGTATCGGTCCCTAAGGTATACTTTGACCATCAAGTTAGTGAGTAGAAGATACAAGGGAAAGGTAAGAGTAGAGAGAGAAAGTAGTGAGAGAATGTTACCATCCTTTATTATGGTGACTAGTGGTTTTATTTATAAGTTTTGGAGTGTGAGATGGAAAATGACTTTAGTACCTTTGGACCCTCAGCTCTGTCTAGGGGAAGTCTCATAGGCATCCGAACGCGATGGAATCTCTAACATTGAAGGGTCACAAGTGCTTGACGCGATGGACCGTCTAATGTCGAAGGGTCTTAGATGCTTTGTCATAAGTCCCCCCCTCCCTTTTGGTAGAGCTGAGTCACTGCGTGCGTCCGATGCTTCGAATGGTGTTCCTGGGTGAAGAGGATGAGATATGTTTGTGGATTTGTGAATCTTGTTTGTCATATATGAGTGTGCTATTTTAAATGATTTTGGCGACTGTTTGTCGGTACTGTTACCATGTGGCCTAATCTGCAGTTAAATAATGATTTTGGCGGCTACATTTATTGCGATGTGTCAAGTGTCATAAATGGTTTCTCCCTCCAAATGCATGCAACTCTTCGGCTTCCTTATCTAGCTATAAAAGCCATTTTCTTCCACACTTTTGTCTGGTTTTGCATTTCGTTTCCTTCTTGTGTGTTTGTCTCAGTGGGGTTTGTGTGGTGTTTTCTGGTGAGCTTCCATTGTTTCTGGTGAGTTTGTGAGGTCAGTGATTCATTACCTTATTCTTGCTCTTTTCCACCTTACTTTTCCATATTCCCCCCCTGGTTTGAGGGGAACCTTGAGGTTTCTGTAGCATGTCTGGTAGTGATCTTAGTTCAGACAACCTAGTGGAGCCATTAATAGAGGAGGTTGTGGCGGAGTCATTGGAGGAGGTTTTTGAACCAGATTCGGGACCATCAATGTATGTGGAGGCGAGTGAGGGGGTTGGTGAAATGGTGGTGGGGGTTAAAAGGAGAGCTGTAAAAAAAACCATCTATTTTTCCTTGTCCTAGTGGGGGTGTGGTTCGTGAGAACCAAGTGGTGGTGACGATGAGATTGCCTGAATCTTTTCTCTAGGCTGGGCTGACTTTCATTAATGTGTTTTACGATATGTAGTAGTGGATGTGGCTGTGGGGGCCAGGGAGCAATAGTTCATTTGCGAACCTTCGTTTTGATCCATTTACACGGCCGCAGGCACTGAATGTGATGATTTTAGAGGGGGCGTAAAATATTATAATCTCCAAAGATATAGGGGCCATGACATTGTGTTATCGACTAGGCTGAGCTCTAATTCCAGTAGTGCATTCGATTAATAAGTGGGAGAACGATTTTTGTGCCCCTAATGAAATGGTGGTTTATTAAGACCAACCAGATGCGAGCAAGAGGCTACCGCATTGCCCTTTTTTGTTGAAGTCTTGTGTGAGTTTAATTTTGCTCCAGCCTACATCACTAGGAATGGGAGGAGGATGGTGGTGGTCTTGTACTCGCTATGTAGAGAGTTTGGGCATCAATTGATAGGTGCTGTCTTTTGTCATTTCTTTGTGCCAATGCAGGGGGCCGAACCGCAACTATAAATAGGACTTTCATTATGTATTTTAAATATCTTTCATTATTGTAAAACCCCTAGCTTTCCCCTTTGAAGAATCCTCTCCATCTCCTTCAACCTCCATTGAAGAACCTTCGAAGCTCCGCTCACCGAGGATTGTTCAAGGTTCCTCCTTAAGTCCTAGGAAGACGCCTACAGTGGTAGACAGGTTCCCTGAAAGGGATTTTCTTACTCTTTTCGTAACTTGTTTAGCTCTTGATAGAGTCTATGAATCCTAGGCTAATTGTATCTCCGTGACAATATTTCTTCAGCTTTAATGATAATATAGATTTTGTTTTGTTCAATTGGTTTATTTATTTAATCTTTGTCTTACGCTTTATCTGATTGGTTTAACTCATTCATAAATCCAAAAATTAAGTTGGCACATATTGCGAGCTGAATCTGACCTAGTCAGAGCCTATAAGATTGACGACCTTATAGATGATTAAGCCCAAATTGCTGAACCTTAGAGCTAGTTTCGGCCTTATAAGGGAATCACGAACTAGGAACCTCAGAAGGATAATTAGGGTTAATCGCCTCGGACACAAGTGACTTAGATTAGGTTTTTAATTGGTTGTCTGAACATCCTATATCCATCATTATCGTACCATTCCATATCCCTTCGGGTAATTAATTTATTGAAAGATCACCTAGGAGTAGAGTAACTTAATTAGGAGTAACTTAACTTAATCAAAACTCAATCTCAAACCCCCCAAAGCCTAGATAACACTAGAGACCGAGTAGCTCGATACTTATAGGAATAAATCCTGTGGATTCGATACCTGGACTTGTCCAAATTTTATTACTTGATAACAACAGGGTACACTTATCCCTTAGTGAGTCTATCGGGCCAACACCGTTAGGCGCATCACACTACACGTTAGAATTTTCTGTTATTTGCTTTTTTGTCCTGTAGTGTAATTGTCATGATCTCAGCTTGTACAACTGTTATATTAGATCATGCTTTCCTTGTGGAAATCTTATCAATGAAGAAAATCAATCTCTTAATCCTTCCTAATTCTCTCATTCTCTCTTCTAAACATGTCTCTCTTTCCTTCCTAAATTCTATCAATTAACCCAGAAATTCATAGCTATAACATTGGTATCAGATATTTCGGTTCTCTGATCGAATTTTTATGGTACAAAAACAACTCAAATTCACTCGAGCAACTAAGAAAATCATGGATTCCTTAGAAAACCATCTCAAGGAGCTCACCGATCTGATCAATGCTCGTGATGAGAGAACTGAAGATAAACTGGAGAAGATTGGCGTTAAACAGGATGATCATCAGAAGATCATAGCTCAGCTCTTAACAGAGCAATCGCAGCTCCGATGAGATCAGGGCGATTCTCAACGAGCGATGGAGGAGAAACTCCATAATACTATAACCACTTTACTAAAGCTTTTCCAGCCTGGTTCCACACCGGAAACCACCATTTCACCATTGTTCCTATGGCTTATATTCCAAATCCTAGCAAAGGAATTCTCGGTAAGCAATCCTGTTTTGCTGATCGGCGAATCTTCTCATAGTGAGAAATCTCTAGTCCTCAACAAACTTCTTCCTCAATGTGATTTACCAACATTCGAAGGAAGCGATGTGGATCTGTGGATAGTAAGTGTCTCAAGTATTTTGAAATTTTTGAAGTTGCTGAAGTAAAGAAGGTGGTGCTGGCTGGTTTGTACTTCCAAGGACGCGTTGAGAAATGGTATAGGAATTGTATTCCATCCAATCCTAATGTATCTTGGAAGGAATTTATACTGGAAGTGGAGAAAAAATTCCAGGAAACTGAGATCGAAGATGTAGTGCAACTACTCTCTCAATTGAAACAAGAATCCACTATGTTGCTGTATCAGGAGCAATTTGAGGCTGCTAAGCTCAAAATGGAAAAGGTACACCTAATCATACTGAATCTTACTATGTATCCGATTTTATGACCGGATTGAAACCTGGAATTCGATCCGCAGTTAGACCATGTGAACCTATTACCCTGTATTCAGCCATTAAACATACTGAGTATCAAGAGACTCACTCTGGGCATTATGAATTCCTAGTTATGCCATTTGGTTTAACAAATTCACCTGCTACTTTTCAGTCTCTTATGAATACAATATTTCAACCTTACTTGAGGAAGTTTGTACTTGTGTTTTTTGATGATATTTTAATCTACAACCCCGGTGAGGAAGCCGATTTGGAGCATTTAACTCAGGTCTTTCAACTTCTAGAGACTCATCAACTCTATGCTAAGGGCTCCAAATGCGAGATTGTTGTTTCATCAGTTTCTTATCTGGGCCATATAATCTCAGCAGCAGGTGTTGCCCTTGATCCAGCTAAGATCTCAGTAATGACTAATTCGCCCCTGCCAACCACACTCAAAGGACTCAGAGGGTTACTAGGGTTGGCAGGATATTATAGACGATTCATCAAGGGCTATGGTCACATCAGTAAACCACTTACTGATTTACTCAAGAAAGACCAATTCAATTGGAATGAAGCGGCTACAAAGGCCTTCTAAGCATTGAAGAAGTTTATGACTGAGGCTCCTGTTTTAGCTCTTCCAAATTTCCAACAACCCTTTATTCTAGAGTGTGATGCTAGTGGAACTGAGATTGGAACAGTCTTGATGAAACAAGGTAAGCCTATATGCTTCCTTTCTAAGAGTCTTAGCCCTAGAAACCAAGCTCTATCAGCTTGTGAGAGGGAATTGCTGGCAATCTTACATGCTTGCTCCACCTAGAGACATTATTTAGAGAATTCACCTTTTGTTATAAAGACAGACCATGAGAGTATCAAACATTTGCTTGAGCAAAAGCTTCACACATATCTACAACATAAGGGCATCTCTAGGTTGTTGGGGTTGGAACATACCATTCAATAAAAGAAGGGGGTAGAAAATAGAGTTGTGGATGCTTTATCAAGGAAAATGGAAGATATTAACACTCTCTTAGCTATCTCAGTGGTTATACCTACTTGGCTGGAGGAAATTCAGGCTTCTTATGCAGAAGACAATAAAGCTACCAAGCTGTTACAACAGCTCATTATTTAGCCTACACATGATCCTCGTTATACCTTATAGTAAGGAATCATCAGGTACAAGCAGAGGATCTACATTGGCAGTAGTACTGACCTGAGGATCAGGGTATTGCAAACTTGTCACAATTCATCTATAGGTGGACATTCAGAGGAGCAGGGTACTGCAAACTTAATCGAAGAACGCATTGGCAAGGTTGCTTACAAGCTGCAACTTCCTTCCAACTGTAAGATACACCATGTTTTCCATGCCTCTTTACTTAAGAAACATATCTCGCCCACTATCCCTACCCTTAATACCTTACCACCAATCATTGATGATGAATGGGTTATACTTCCCCAGAAGGTGCTTAACATCGGGACTGCAATCATTGGTGACACTTCTGTCAAACAGGTGCTTATTTTGTGGAGTGATTTTTCTGCTGTGGATGCTACTTAGGAGGATGAGCTCACTATCAGGAAACAGTTTCCTACAGTCTATCATTCTTGGGGACAAGAATGCTCTCAAGGGGGTATTGTTACGTATGCAAGGAAGAAGAAGTCTAAGGACTGATAGTGATATTAGACAATTTAATAGCTGTAGAAGTCTAAGGACTGGTAGTGATATTAGACAATTAATAGGTGTATTCTATTAATTCATTTCTAGCGCTACACGTTAGAATTTTCTGTTATTTGCTATTTTGTCCTATAGTGTAATTGTCATGATCTCAGCTTATACAGTTGTTATATTAGATCATGCTTTCCTTGTGGAAATCTTATCAATGAAGAAAATCAATCTCTTATTCCTTCCTAAATTCTCTCATTCTCTCTTCTAAATATGTCTCTTTTTCCTTTCTAAATTCTATCAATTAACCCAGAAATTCATAGCTGTAACAATTTGGAGCTGCTAACTAGCGACTTCCCTGAGGTCGGGGGCTTCAAGCCCATTATAGATGACCCTTTCTTTGAGGCAGAGGGTTTTATGGGTGGAGGCTCCCCTTCCGGTGCGATGGGGGAAAGAAATGTGTTTGCCCAATATGACTATATAAATGTTAGAGGAGGGTGAATAATACTTATTACCTTTTTAAAAGTTATATCTTTTACTTAATAAAATTATGCTCAATAATATTAATTTGCACTTTTAAAAATATTTGCGGAATTAAATGGATGTACAAATTAAATACTTTTTATTATGAGATATTAAGTACTCCCTCCATTCCAAAATATAAGTCATTCTAGGTTGTTTCACACAGATTAAGAAATACACAATTAATATATAGTGAAATTAATGAATTTACATTGGTTAACTAAAAAAAAGATTTTCTCTCATATAACAGTTGGTGAATAGGTCTTATAATTTTGAAAAACACATGGACCAAGACAAAAAAAATTAATGCTTAGACCAAAAAACTATACTAAAGGTTCTTGGAAAACTAAAAAGACATATATTTTGGAAAAAAAAAAACTCTCAATTGCTGGAATGACATATAAAAAGGAATAGATTATCTTTGAAAATGTTCTTGAGCAAATATAATAAAAATGATCACAATGAAATATTTGCATACAAGTATAAAGACAATAATTAAAAGAGTATGGATAGAAAAGGTTAGTCACACGATTTATACATGTTCAGCAACTACGACCTACGTCATATCCCCGAGAGAACCTCTCAAGATTTTCCACTACAATTCTTTTAACGGGTAAGAATCCAGCATGCAGAGCTCTTACGACTTAAAAGCTACCCAAGTAAATATCTCTTGATATTTACTTCTCTCAAACTTCCTGAGTGTTTGAGAAACTCACTCCTTAATTTTTCACAGGCTCAATTGGGGAACTTTTACAATCTCAAACTTTGAGGTGCTTAAGAACCTCACTTTTCTAAGGAACTAATGAGAAGCTAGAATCAATCTACACACTTCATCTTTACAAAAAATAATAGAAATGATAAAAAAAAAAAAAATTAACCACTCTTCTTCTTTTATCTTACTAGGAAGGAAAAAAAAGATATAAGAACACAAATAATATTTTCCTAACAATGATGTATTCTTCTTTTTCACTTTTTGTAATTTTTCCTTAATCCAAACATGAGAAATGTCTTCCTATTTGTAGGCAAATAGAGAGTAGTGCTTTAGTAATTCTGCCATTTGTTGAAAAATATTCATTTTGGTCCCTGCAATCTTCTTCTTTTTAATTCCGGCTATTAAGTAGATGAGGTGTCTTTGATTTGTTGATGAAGAGTAAATATTATTGGAGATAGCTTGAATATCAACTCACTTTATTAATTTAGTCTTCATAATGTCACATCAAAATATTAACTTCATAAAACAAATAGTAAGGTTATTTATTGAAATAATTCCCTAATGTCACTTCCAATTGTCAACTTTAATTTAATTCTATATAGTTTGAGAATTAATTTGATGTATACATTAACTTCATAACACAAATAGTAATGTTATTTATCAAAATAATTCCCCAAATGTCACTTCAAATAGTCTTGTTCATCTTTCACAAGCTCCATCTTGAGGGGGAGTGGATGTTAGCATGATCATCTTTCTATCATTACTAATCATCTTTCATAATGCAACATCGTTACGTTCACATGGACCCTGATGACCACATAAATTTGGTCATTCACCGTTAGATCTAGGCGGATTAAAATCCTAAGGTGGAGATTCAAAACATCCTAAGGCTTATATTTAATTTAATCCGCCTAGATATAATGGTGAATGACCAAATTTACGTGGTCATCAGGGTCCATATGAACGCAACTGCAATACAACATTCTTCAATCTCATTCAACACAACAAACATAACCATGGTTACTATAACACTTCATAAACTCACTCACACTTGATTACCTCTCAAATCACTTAGAAGAAGAGGGCAACAATCATTTAACTGTTTCATAATAGAATTGGTTCTCCCTTTTTTCATAAACTCACTCACACTTGGTTAACTCTCTTCTTATTCATGATATGTATATAAGCAAATAGTATTGTACTAGTTTTATACTCGTGCAATGCACGGTTTTGTTTTTTTTACATATTTTTAGTAAAAACGAAAGTACAGTTTTTTTAATATATTTTTAATATACATCATATATTTTTCTTTTATTATAACATTATATGTATTAAAGATTTATTAAATCCAAACAATATTTGTATAGTTAAATTAAGTAATATACTTAAATAATTACCTTAAACATCCTAAGTGACTGTACTCGAGCCCAATCGGTATGGCAAGCTCTACATGCACATCATCTAACTAATCTAAATGATTTTAAATTAAAATTAAAATAATATAATCAAATATAGGAATGGTATAAAGCATGTTTGGGTTAGCTACTGATTGCTATTGTTGTTAACTGTTTGAAAAATAAAATAAACCGAATATCTCTAACCAAACACTTAAAAGTCTTTATTTTGAAGTAAAAAGATAAATAAGAGCATGAAAATGAACAAACAAATATCCTCCTAGTCCGTCTATTATATATATAAAGTGTGGAACAAAAGGAACACTTGTCGCAATTATAGAGTATTTGCTGATGTGTCGACAAAGGAAAGCTTTTGACTATGTGTAATTTTCTCAATTATTTACAATTAGTCTATTTAATTGCTCAGTACTTCGAGTTATTAAAGTTTACTACTTCTAACATACTTAGAGTTTACTATTTACAATTAGTCTATTTCTTAATGCCTTTTTAGAGTTATTACACCAATTACTACTTCTCAATGCTTATCTATTCAACATTTTTTTTAAAAGATATCGTTCATCTTCCAAAACCACTTCTCACTCCTACTTTCGAATGAAACCGGTTCCCTAGGGAGGCTCTCACAATTCCAATTCATCAAAATCATGTCATTTTTCTTACCTATATCAATGGCCGGATCTAAAGTTCTCTCAGTAAGACTTTTTTTATTCTTTTATTCACTCTTGATATTTTGATATTTCTCAATTTAAGGTTGAATTTAATCGCTAAAACATAGACACCTCTGATTCTGATATTTACTGATATGGCGGCAGATGAAAATGTAAAAAGCATTGGATTTTTAGAGAGGGTGAAGGAGATTCAGCCACGTATTAAACACAGAAAGATTTCATTTTCATAAGAAGAATGAAGTTAGTGAATACACTCATGTCAATAACGTAAAATGTGTTTGATCGAGTCAAAGAAAAGATTGAGGCGTTGATTCAAACGCATCAGAAAAGGTTGGTATAGTATAGATACGAATTAAAAAAGTCAGATATGTAATTTAGATTATGATTCGTTGTTATTGCTATTTCAGCGATTAAACTGCAGAGACCAAGCAATTAAGTGCAGCAATCAGCAATCATCATCATATAGAAACTCATGGAAGGAGAGATGACATTGATGAGAACACTCCTTTCGATGAAATCAAATTTTCCCCTCCTCCGTCCCAAGTATTTTTTTTTCTAATATTACTTGGGACGGAGTTAGTAAAACACCAAGTCTTATATGCTTGTGAAGCAGCATTCAATGTTCAGTATATAGGGTGGTTAAGTTTGTGTTCATCTCATGGTGATTTGCTACAGTTCTTCAAGTTTCTATGTAATTGTCAGCATTTCATGTATCATTGGTGTCAGTATATATGTTCAACTTTTTATATTGATTAACAATTAATATACTTCATTATATGGTGTTATTGTATATGTTCTTTCTCATACTTGGCCCTATAATATAAAAAAGGACTGCTATTTGAAGTATGTCTTAATTTTCTAGGATTGTTAACAGATGATCATGGAAATCCTTCTTGAGTTGATGTTAACTATAAGCAAGAAGCCACCATGGATGTCTTTTCCGGATATCATTAGTTCAACTAATCTAGGGGTATTTATTTTTTTCTTTTGTTTAAAGAGTTACAATCTTGCTTCATTTCTGATGCATAAGCCTTTTCCATTTCTTTATGATCCCTGCTGGTTCTCAAGCCCCTTTTTCTTTAACGAGTTCTTTGGATACCATTTGGGAATTTTCCAAATGCCAATCTTAAATGGTACACATTTTTTTTAATGAATTAATGCAATTCGTATAACCATTTAAAAATAGGTTACATTGAAGTGACGACGGTTTGAAGAAGCTGGATTATGGATTGAATTACATGTTGAATTTTAAGATTGGCATTTGGAAATGAAAACTTTGAGATCAAGCTGGACAACTTTATTTGACAACACATTTGGTTAGCTGCTAAGGAACATCTAATGGCTGAAGGAATAAAAAATGTCAATAAGGTAGCTTTCTTCTTGATTGCCATGTCATTTTGATATGGTACACTCACTTAATGAAGAGTTATTGTATTTCAGGCTCTTCCTTCTTTGTGGATGCTAAGCTAAAAATATTAAAAATATTAAAATAATACGAATGACAAATCAAATTTGGAAAACATTCAAAGAAACAACTACTAACAATAAGCCAGTATATATAAAAATATATATAATCGAAGCAACAAACAAATCAAATGAGCAACAATGAAGTTCAGTTTTAATCTTTCATAGAAGCAGTTTTGACTTCTGAACATGTTTCAAATATGCTTTAAAATCTTATATTTTAAGAGTTGTGCAAAAGATTTTTTAGTTTATAATTGGCTATTAATTTAATTTTCAAATTATAATTGCATTAATTTTAGTTGTAAATAATACTGACTTTTTAATTTCATAAGCCAATAGTTTTTTTTTTTTTGAAGTTGGATTACCTTGAGTTTGAGTTGTTAAGTTAATTTTTCAAATTGTAATTATAATTGTTGTAGATGAGGATAAGAAGATATTTTTTTTTTATTGTTGTAGAATAATTTGAATTATCCAACAGTTAATTTAATTTTAAATTATAAATGGAGTAGATATGGATAAAATAGATTTTATCTATTTATTTCAAATATGGTAAAAAATATAATTAAGCTCCTGAACTTTTATTAAGTCTCTAATCAATTATTTTTCCATATTGAGCTTCTGATATTGATTTTGTTATGGATTTGGTCCTTATTTAATTTTTCCATCGAGTTTAGGAGATGAGAAGATCAATTTGATGATTCTAATGTTGAAAATCACAAAATAAAATAGGAAAAAATCAAGTTTGGAAGAATATACTGGAAATTAATTTCCATAATTTCATTTTAGTTTTTAATTTTTATCTCTCCTACTCAAGGAATTCTTATTTTTACTTGTCCATGTCAACAAGCCGAATCGCCCTAACAATATATGCAGTCCAAACTCGACGGAAAAGTTAAATAAGGGCCAAATTCATAACAAAATCAATGATCAGGGGCTCAATGTGGAAAAAATAATTGATCAGAGGCTTGATCCTTAAAACAGGTAAAGTTCAGGGGCTTAATTATGCTTTTTTCCTTTCAAATATCAAATCATTAGACATTTTATTAGATATATAATAGATACAAAACGAGTTTATTTATGTTTCAAATTATAATTGAATTAAAAGTTAATTTGGCCTCTAAAGTTAGATTGACATGTTTACTTTAATCTAAATTGAATTGAAGTTAAGGTATCAACTTAGTTTTGAAATTGGTAATAATTGATAAATTAGTCATAATACAATCAATTTTAATACCTATAAACTTATTAAATTTGGACTAATTTGTTAAATATTGCTAATTTCGGAGCGTTGATACTTAAATTTCGATTTGAGCTAAACTGAATATGTGATAACTTTAGAAATTTGGACTAATTTGTTAAATATTGCTAAATTCAAAACTGAATTGATATTTAAATTTCGATTTGGATTAAATTGAACATGATCCAACTTTAGGAGTCAATTTAACCTTTAATTTAATTATAATTACAATGGATAAGCATAATCAGGTGTCATTTAAATCTAGCTTTTTGAATTGAGTTAACCTCAAATATCCTGCACTAAAAAAAATAAGTATAATCTCACCTATCTTACAAGTTTAGATTCTTATTATTTTACTAATATGTCTTCAACATATATCACTACACTACATTGAAGGAATTAGTGCAAAAAAAAATTATATTATAGAAAATTCCTCATAATTCGAAAAGGGAAAAAGTATGTGGTATTGTATTTGTACGTTTAATTTCGGTTAATATTTAATATTAAAATTATATTTATCTAATACAGTAAAATCATGTAATCCGTGCATTGCACGGGCTTAAATCTAGTATTATTTAAATTTTCTCATTAAATAAGTAATGTTAAATTTATGTTCGATCAGAATTATAACTATAATTTAAATAATATATATATAGCTTTATATTTTAAAATTAAATTTATACTTTATAATTTAAAATTAATATTATAAACCAAATGCATTACATTTCATGTTAGCACTAAAATAAAAGCAATTTATGTAAAAAAAAAAAAAGAAAAAAGAAAAAAAGATAAGGTACCAAAATAGGCTTAAGGTTTTTGAAAAAGTACCAATTTAAGCTCAACGTTCAAAATAGCACCAATATAGGCTTAACGTTTATAACATAATATCAATTTAGGATTAACGTTTACAATATAGCATCAATTTAGGCATCACGTACAAAATAGCACCAATATAGGCTTAACGTTTACAAAATAATACGAATTTAAGCTTAACGTTTACAAACTATATCCAATTTAAGCTAAACGTCATAATTAAATTAACCATATTATATTCTTTTCCTATTAACTTTATATGTTATCTTTTTATTTAGTTCTATTTATTTTTTTTTTTGAAAAGGAGTTTCATTAATGAGCCAAAGAACAACAATAGTTCAACATAGAGAACAAAATAAAACTTGGAATAACATCATACAGAGTCAGACTCGCATTATGAGAAGCGGACCTAGCCAAAGCATGAGCCACGCTATTTGCTTGTCTCCTAATAAAACGGACAGAGAATCCGTTATTATCTTCAAGAAGGCTCTTGCACTCTGCAATAATATAGCATCAATAATATCTGTAAGAGTGCAAAAGCCTCTCCCTCCCTGACATCCATAAGGTAATTGATAACTTGCTGAATCCGATTTGATGATCTCCGCCGGAGTTACCTGCAAAACAGAACTGGAGACGGGATCTCCGGGAAAACTCTCCGACGATCTAGTCAGTTCTTTGTATGAAGGTTGGTAATAATAGCATTACGGGGAAAAATGTGAACGTACCTCTCCCCTTTGGCCTTATGGCTTTTTATAAGTGTTCTTAAGTAACCGCCGAGGGCGGTTACTCCTTCCAGGCCACGTTCCGAGGGCGGTTACTCCTTTTTAGGCCGTGGCTTTCGTGGCAACAAACGTGGTATCGTTTGTTCTGAGTGGGAGTTTTGATGCTCCATTTAGGAATTCGGGGCAGTTACTTACTTCACCCGCTTCCTCTATTCGGGCTCTATTCGGGTCCCATCCGATCCTAGACCATGGGTCTAAGTATGGGCTGGGTCCATGTAATGAATTCGGCCCGATTTGGCTTCGCGGGTCATCACATGCCTCCCCCTTAGTTTGGCAAGAGCCCTTTAGGGTCTTTTATAGGGGACTCTTCGTTTTTGTCTGGATATTCAAAATTCAAAAATTATGAATTTCCTTGTCCATCGTTTCTTTTCCGGCATCGTCGTTTCTTTTCCGGCATCAACCTCTTCGCGTTCATTCTTCTCTGTGTAGTCTTTCATATGTAAGTTTTCCTTTCCACAACTTGTACCTCGCTCGACTCTTTACTTCTGTTCATTTTTCTTCATCAATATGTCGAACCCTGACCTCGACTTCACACCGTTCGACGAAAATTACGTCCGCGAGGTATCTCATGAGGTCGATGAGATGGTTGATGAAGCTTCAACCAGCTCTCCTGGGTCTGATTCTCATCCCGCCGACTTCCTCCACCTAGCGAATACATCCGATGAGGGTTTAGGTTTTGACCCTAAAAAGTTGATTCCGCCACCTGTCCCAACCCCTCGTTTGCTACCGAAGAAGGACAGATCGGGAAGCCTAGTTTGTCAGGAGACAATTGATGACTTGCGGGAGCAGTATTCTTGGCTTCAAGGTCTCGAAGCCCTCATTCCCGGGGAGGATAGAGGACCGGGCGACTACCCAAAGGGGTATTTCACCATTTTCGTCGCCCAGATTATCTGCGGTTTCACGTATCCGCTGGCGGATGAGATTGCCTCCGTCCTTGGCGGTTACGGAATCGCACCTGGTCAATTGCATCCCAACGGATGGGCCGACTTAACTCTGGACAAATTTCTGGCGGATTGTCTGGAGGTTCCCTTCTCGCTCAAAATTTTCTCCAAGCTTCATCATTTCAAAAGTTCGGTGGGGTATTTCACTTTCATCCGTCAGAGCGGTTACTATGGTTTCGACGAGAAGCTGAACAAGATCCGCGAGTGGGACCGATCTTACTTCTTTATCAAGTTTAATGAAGGGAATCCAAACTTCCTTCGCTGCTGGGGCTGGCCCAATGTAAAGAGTTTGAACTTCGGTTACCCCAGTGAGGAAGAATCCGCTGTTATAAAGTTCTTAAAGAGTACGCCTCCTTTCGTATGGACATATGATCAGGCCTTCCATATGCTAAGGAGCCGAGTAGCGATTGCCTACCGCGAGGGAGATCGCGTTGTCTATATCCCTTATCGCGTTTTTGTTCAAGGTATTTTTTTTTTATTTCCAAGTTGATGATTTCTTTTAACCCTTTGCAGGGGTGATCCTTTATCTCAACTCGCTGCAGATCGGGAGGCGAAAGCCCTAGTGAGAAGGAAGAGGCGGATGGCGGGGACCACTTCCGTTGCAGGGGCGAATTCTCCTGGAGGGGCGATTACTTCTATTGAGGCGGCTTCTCCCGTAAGGGCCTCCGTTTCACAAGGTCCAGCTTCTGCTTCCGAGGACCTTCCCTTAACTAGGAAGCGGAAGCATAATGCGGATACAGAGTCTTCTCGTCCCAGAAAGAAAAACACCTCTGTGTCCCTCACTGTTGGCGGCACACCCGTATCCGCCCCGTCCAAAGGAAAGAGCAGTACTCCAATTCACGAGTTATCTCAATCCATTCCCCCCCCTTTTTTTATGTTGTTAACTTTTCCTCATGAGTTATCTGCTGTTCTCCTGATCTTTCTCCTTATGCATTCGCAGCCGATTCCCGACATCAGCGGGTGGTGGACTAGGACCTTTGGTATGGCCGTGAGCTTTTCTTGTAAGGACATTGTCTCTTCCATATGCAATGTCCTTGGGCGGCTCCCCTCTGCTTCCCGTGTGCGAGAAAAAGTACCGCTTCCTACTACAATGGAGGGGATTGAGAAGCGTGCCATAGAGGTATATTGTTGTTTTGGGGGTAGAGGCTTGTCATTCCCTTTCAAGGATCTTGTGTCCATAGTAATCGCATGTTTCTATTCGCCCTTTTTATTCACGAGCCGTCTTATATGCAGATTATCAATTTCGCGGAGGGCGCTCTCCAAAGGGATGCTGAACGAGCCAAAGAGTTGGAGAACCTTGGTACTGAATTGGCGACTCAGAAGTCGCTTTATGATGATGTCCAAGGGAAGGTAAAGGCTCTTGAAGGCGCTTGTCAGAAGGTTATGAGCGAGAAGGAGGAAGCTCTCAGATCCCTCCAGGCTAAGTCCGAGGAGCTGCAAAAGGTCCTTGATGATCTAAATTCATCCAAGGAGGCTCTGGAGATGCAAAAGAAGAAAGCTGAGGAGATTCTAGCCAAAGATGGTGCTCGCATCTATTGGCATGGGGAGCGAATTCATGCCGCTTATGAGCATGGGCATCCAGATCGAGTACTTAGCCGCCCCAAGGTTCCCATCCCCGAAAAGGATCTAACTGAGAAGTGGGACAAGCTGGAAGCCGAGGATGCTGATATGGATGAGGTACTCTTCTTAGATTGGCAGAACTCTCCAATTAGCTGCGAGATCCTTACTCAGAACGCGGAAAAAGAGGCACCACAAGACCTTTCTCAGCCTGAGCAAGAGATACCGCCCTCTGAAGCGGTTACTGATTCGAGGGTTGAGGATTCGCTTGAAGCAGATCCGCCCACTGGAGGAGATGAGGGAGCCGCTGAAGGCGAGGAGGGCCATAGGGGTGAAGGAGAGGAAGCTGTAGCATAGTTTGATTTATATCTGGACTGTTGTATGTAACAAACTGTCCGTATATATATATTTTCTTTTGCTTGCCGCTTTACCTATACGTGCGATTGTTGTTTTATTCCTTATTGCCCTTTGTTTTCATACGTGACCCTTGCCTTTTGCCGACTCCATATTTGTATTTCCTCGTAGTTTAGTTTCGTTTCCGCTAGGGTGGCCAGACCCTTTTTGCAATTTTTTGAGTACTCGTTAATTCGCTTAATTTTATGCCTTATCTTATAATTTTTCTTTCGAAAATAATATAATCATAAGGTTAATCATAAGGTTTTGCGAGTGATGCGTAATCATGCATCCGCCTTTCTTTAAGAGGCAACACATTTATGTGTTTTTAAGTTTAACCATAAGGTTTTTGCGAGTGATGCGTAATCATGCATCCGCCTTTCTTAATAGGCAACACATTTATGTGTTTTTAAGTTTAACCATAAGGTTTTTGCGAGTGATGCGTAATCATGCATCCGCCTTTCTTAATAGGCAACACATTTATGTGTTTTTAAGTTTAACCATAAGGTTTTTGCGCGATTTACCCGCCTTTTGTTTGTAGATAACACACTGAAGTGGTTGTCCTAAAAAGGATCCGTACTCAGACGCTGTATGCAACAATTGAATATCTTTATTGATAAAAGAAAAGACTTTTTGTTACATTGGTATATGAAATGTGTGGGATCAAAGCCTCATTAAAACCTTTTATCAGAAAACCCAGTGGGAAAAAACTCATAAAAGAAAAAAGAGTACTCGTCATTTCCCTGAACTACCCGGCCCGTTTATATAGGCGCAGATTTTCTAGATTCCAGGTGCGCGGGAGCTTTTTTCCTCTCATTTCTTCTATTTCAAAAGTTGATGGTCCCAGCTTCTTGGATACTCTGTATGGTCCGATCCAGTTGACGCCTAATTTGCCTTTGCCATCTTTGGATTGTATTTTATCCGCTTTTTTCAAGACTAAGTCATTCTCGTTGATTATCACTTTTCGCACCCTTCTGTCATGATATTTCTTGACCCTATTGCGGTATACTGCCATTTGCATGTAAGCTTTTTCTCTTCGTTCTTCAACAGAATCCAATGCATCTCTAATGTTGATAGGATTTTGTGTGTCGCAATAATAAATTATTCGATCTGTAGGCGACTTGATTTCAACAGGTAGGACTGCTTCGGCTCCATAAACCAGCGAGAAAGGTGTTTCGCCAGTTGCTGCTTTTACAGCAGTTCTGTATGCCCATAACATATGGGGTATCTCATCCGCCCAACCTGTTTTTTTATCGCCTAGCCGCTTCTTGATCCCTTGAATCATGGCCCTGTTGGTAACCTCTGTCATACCATTCGATTGGGGATGGTTTACGGAAGAAAAATGATTCTTGATCCCCATGCTTTCGCAGTATGCTTTGAACTTGACACAGTTGAACTGGGTGCCGTTGTCAGTTATAAGCTTTTACGGGATTCCAAATCACATGATAATGTTCTCTCGTAAGAACTCGATCATTCGTTCAGGTGTTTGAGCGGTTACTGCCTCCGCTTCTACCCATTTGCTGAAGTGGTCAACTGCGACTACCAAGTACTTCCTTTTCTTTGTCGTTTCTGGGAATGGACCCACTATATCGATTCCCCATGTTGCGAATGGCCATGCCGTCATTATAGAGATTTGTTCGGCTCCGGGAACGTGCTTTTCATTCGCATGGATTTGACAGCTGTGACATTCCGCTACCATCTTCTGGGAATCCTCCATCACCTTTGGCCAATAGTATCCCATTAGCTTGACTTTTCTTACCAACGCCGCGGATGCTTCATGTGCGCCGCACATTCCTTCATGGAGTTCTCGCAGTACGTAGTCTCCTTCATTGCGGCTAACACATTTCAACCATGGACATGTATATGATTTTCGATACAAAGTTCCATCTCGAATTGAGTATCTCGCTGATTGTCCAATTAGCTTTCTGGCTAGGCTTTTGTCATCCGGCAAATCTCCCTGCTCCAGATATTGGCGGATGGGTATCCGCCAATCTTCATCATCTTCCAGCTCTTCAATGACCATAATCTGATCGACTTCAAATGCCGGTGCGGATCTTATCTCCAAATTGCATGCTTTTTGATTCCATGGTTCTCTACTCGCCGCTGCTTTTGCCCGTTCATCAGCCTTTGTGTTTTGGCCTCTTGGAACATGCACCATTTCCCAGATGACTCCCTTGTGTGTTAACTCCTGCGTCAATCTGCCTACTACCTGATGGTATTTGACCAGATCTTCTTGTTTCACCAGATAGTTTTTTGTGATCTGATTTATCATGAGTTTAGAATCGCTGTAGATCACCACTCTTTCTGGCGTAAGTTCATTAAGCAGCTTCAATCCGCATATCATTGCTTCATACTCTGCGGCATTATTGGTAGTTTCGAATGTTAACTTTGCCGCATAGTACAGGCGAATAACCTCCGGACCTTTGATGACGACTCCTAGTCCAGCTCCATCCGTGGACAATGCCCCATCTGTGAACATGCTCCACTCTTCTTTTTGTGCCTTTGGACGTTCATCTTCATCCCACGTGAATTCATTCATAAAATCGGCAAGTACTTGACCCTTTAGTGCTGGTCTTCCTTCGTAGCGAATATCGAATTCCCCCAGGCGAATTGACCATTCCATTAATCGGCCGGATGCGTCAGGTTTCTGCAGTACCTTCCGCATTGGAATTCCGGTTCTCACAATGATAGTATGCGCCTGAAAGTATGGTTTTAGCCTAGCCGCCGTGGTTATCACCGCGAGAGCCATTTTGTCCAACTTCGAATACCGAAGTTCTGCATCCTTCAAGACTTTGCTCATATAGTACACTGGATATTGTTGGCCCTCTTCTTCTCGCACCATCACAGTGCATATCGCCATACTGGTGACGGATACGTAAAGAAATAAATCTTCTCCATCCTCCGGCCTGCTCATTAAGGGCGGATAGCATAGCAGTCGCTTTATCCCTTCGAATGCTTCTTGGCAATCCGCCGTCCATTCAAAGGACTTAGACTTTTTGATGGCGTTGTAAAAAGGTAGACATCTCCTAGCTGAGCATGATATGAATCGCCCTAATGCCACCAGCCGCCCGTTCAGTCTCTGTACTTCCCTTATGTTCCTCGGTGTCTTCATCTCCATTACCGCTTTAACTTTCTCGGGATTCGCCTCGACTCCTTTGCCACTAACAATGAAACCCAGGAATTTTCCCGCTCTTGCCCCAAATGTGCATTTCTCTGGATTCAATTTGAGGCCATATTTGATTAGCACTTCCAGGATTTCCTTAATGTCCTTCGGGTGGTTCTGCATCTTCTTGCTTTTAATGATCATGTCATCCACATAGATCGAGAAGTTCTCGCCCGATTTGTCTGAAAATATTTTGTTCATCATTCGTTGATATGTTGCTCCCGCATTTTTCAGTCCAAAGGGCATCACCTTGAAGCAATAAGTTGCCTGATGAGTTATGAATGATGTCTTGATTTCATCCGCCTTCTCCATGGGTATCTGGTGGTAGCTGGATTTCACATCGGTGAACGATAAAGCCTCAAATCCTGCAGTTCCATCTACTAATATATCAATGTTAGGCAGGGGATACATATCCTTCGGACATGCTTTATTCAGATCTTTAAAGTCGACGCATATTCTGTACGTTCCATTTGGCTTTTTGACTAGCACCACATTGGCTAGCCACTCCGGATACTTGACTTCTCGAATCGCATCCGATTTTAGCAAATCTGCCACTGCTTTTTCAATCGCCTTCTGCCGCTCTGGAGCGTGTCCTCTCTTTTTCTGTCGCACTGGGGTTGCACCTTTGTCCACATTCAACCGATGGGTTGCTATATCTGGACTTATTCCTTTCAGCACTTCATTCGGAGCGGCGAATGTCGACTCGCATTGGATCAACACCTCAGTAATGGCTTTCTTCGTTTCCTCGGGGAGTCCTGCCGCTATTCGTACATTCTTGTCATTTGAGATGGCGAATAGTTCTGTTTCTCCTAATGCTTCTGCCGGCAACTTCTCATCAACTTTATCATCTTCATCTGGCTTTGGTTCAAGTGACAATGTATAGGCTTGTTGAGACACAAGTTGATCTCCTTTAACTATGACTCGCCCTTGGTGTGTTGGCAAATGCAATGTCAAATGCTTCATTGAGATGAGCGACTCCATTTTCGATAGGAACGGACGCCCTAGAATTATGTTGTAGGCCAACGGGAGATCAACAATTGCGAATTCTAGATCACCTCGCCATTTTAGATTCTTATCGCCCATTTCTGCTTCCAACACCACCTGTCCACTTGTTTGAGATGATTGACCCCCAAAACTAGTTACATCCATGAATGTATGTTCCACTCGCTCGTCATTAATTCCCAACTTGTTGAATGCAGTCCGAGTAATAACATTACAAGAACTGCCGGTATCAATAAGGACCCGTTTAACGTCCGATCCTTCTACGGCCATCGTAATCACCAAGGCATCCGCATGCGGCTCCGTGATTCGCGCAAATAAGTAATTGAAGGCATCCCCCCTATGCGTGTTGCCTTTTCGCTGTTCACGGCGAGCCCTTTTTGTTGGCGGCTCGTAGATCCCGCCAGCTATCACGTTTATCACCCCTTTCTTCTGTTTCTTTTCGGGCCTTGCTTCTCCCTCATGCAGGAGCGTTGTTTTCTCATCAATCGTTTCTTTTCTTACGAATTGGCTTAGCTTGCCCCTCTCAATCAGCTTTTCTATTTCCTTCTTCAGTTCATAGCAATCGTTCGTGTCATGGCCGTTCAATCTGTGGAACCTGCAATATTTGTTAGGATATCGCCCCAAACTAGTTCGGCCTTTCGCCTCGGGGAATCGCACATCCTTCTTTAGGGGGTTCTTTTTGATCCAAAGTAACACCTCCTGGCGAGTCGTATTCAATGGTGTTTGATATCCTCCCCCTTGAAAGGAGCGATCGCTTCTGCGAACAAAATTACCCTTGGACTGGGTCTGGCGCCGATTGTCCGAAGTGGATCTAGCAGCATCTCTCTCTCTCCGGGTTTGAGCTCTATGTTCTCTGTTGACATCGTCCACTTCCATAAATTCCTTAGCTATCTTCATGAGTTCGGCCACTGTGCGTGGCTTGTTGCAGATGATTTCCTCCCGCATGCTCCAATCCGTGGTTCCATCCGCCATGATGTTGCGAATGCTCACGATATCCGGGTTCTGCAACCGCACCAGAATATCGTTGAATGCGACAACAAATTCCCTTAGGGAATTATAGTTCCTCTGTTTGATCTCCTTCAGCTGCCTATCCGTCACATCCGCTGCTTTACAGCCCACGAACTTTGCACAGAAATCACGACTGTATTGATTCCAGTTGTGAATAGATTCAGCAGGTAAAGACCGAAACCAATCAGATGCCGCTCCGCCCAAAGTGGTCGAGAATAATCTGCAAATTATGCTTTCACTCGCTCCGGCAACATCCATTAATTCTCTGTAGTTCCTGACATGAGCCTCAGGATCAGAATTTGGATCCCCATAGTATTTAGGTATCGCCGGCGCCTTTATCCTGTGATCTGGTATAAATTCCCGCAACGACGGAGCAAAAGGCGAATCACTCTGCACCTCTGCTCTCGCCCTAGGCGTGTACCCCATTCGCTCCATCATGTTCCGTAGTTGATCTTCCAACTCAGGATGGGGTATTCGCCGAATCTCCTCCATCCGCTGCAGGTGAACTCTGGGTGACATCCACCCGCCAATTGATGTTGAGATTTGTTCTCGCCGTGGTTCTAGCCGTCGTCCGGTTATAGGATCAAAGTTCCAAGTGTGCCCCTGCCCAGACGTATTCGCCCCAGACGTCATTAACTCTGAATGCCTGCAAACCAAAGGCTCCGTGTGTTGTAGTGGAAGGATTCCTGGTATTCCCGACGTCGGTTGGGATGTTTGCCAGGTCGGATGGATCGTCATACTAGGATCGTGATACGAGTAGTTGCCTGGGTGGCTGTGTGGGTTCATGCGACTACTCTGACCTATCTGATTTGGCTCTCGAGATGGCTGCGGAAGCGCAGATATGGTGGCAGTAGTCGATGGTTGTGTGGAGATGACAACAGGTTGTTGAGGAGCAGCCGCCACGGCGTTATTGTGATCAGCGATTGCGGTTAGTAAACCAATCATCCGATCCCCCGCCGCTTGGCTCATATTTGAAGCCAAGACTTGTCCTGCCATTTGGACGAAATCGCTATTGGACATCTCCATCTCAGTTTGCACTTGGACTTCCAATAATGGACTCAATTGTCCCGAAGGGTTCGTCGAGCTAGGCACCACAGGTTGTGTACTCGCAGGCTGCGAATTCGCAGTCCGTGGACCCCTTGAGTTCATACTAGTTGATCTGGTTGTAACGCCGGTCGTTCGTGATGGTTCTGACATTTTCTTTGTGTACCTTTAACCAAATGTTGGTAAAAAAGGTCCACGCTCACCGCACCAATGATAACTTGCTGAATCCGATTTGATGATCTCCGCCGGAGTTACCTGCAAAACAGAACCGGAGACGGGATCTCCGGGAAAACTCTCCGACGATCTAGTCAGTTCTTTGTATGAAGGTTGGTAATAATAGCATTACGGGGAAAAATGTGAACGTACCTCTCCCCTTTGGCCTTATGGCTTTTTATAAGTGTTCTTAAGTAACCGCCGAGGGCGGTTACTCCTTCCAGGCCACGTTCCGAGGACGGTTACTCCTTTTTAGGCCATGTCCCTTTCGTGGCTTTCGTGGCAACAAACGTGGTATCGTTTGTTCTGAGTGGGAGTTTTGATGCTCCATTTAGGAATTCGGGGCAGTTACTTACTTCACCCGCTTCCTCTATTCGGGCTCTATTCGGGTCCCATCCGATCCTAGACCATGGGTCTAAGTATGGGCTGGGCCCGTGTAATGAATTCGGCCCGGTTTGGCTTCACGGGTCATCAGTAATCCACTGTGTTTGTTCTGCCAAGGATGAACCGCCCTGTTGAATCCCTTAGAACTGCCCCCATACATGTCTGATTAGTCTCTGAGAAGAGTGCCATATCTGAGCAGCATGAGAACGTGCCCAACGGTGGTCTGTGCCAAAGTGAATCACACAGGGAGGCAGATTGAGGTTGTCGAGTTCCGAGTTTCAAGGCTTGTGCCTGCTGCCAGTCCGCTTGGCAACGCATCCCACCATGCACGATTTCAGCAGGTGTCATGGATACCTGACGCCATAGAAGTGTATTTCTGGCACGCCACCAGCTCCAAAGAGTAACCATAAATTTCTCGACCTGTATCCTACCTCCGGACCTGCACATAGCAAAGAAAAATGCAGAAAAATTTTCTGCATCAGCAGCTAATGCAGTGATAAAATGCAACAGTCCCGTCTCTTCCCAAACCTCTTGCAGCTTCGGACATAGAACAGATAAATGCCAGGAATCCTCAATATCCTCAGAGCACATGACACAAGATTCACATACATCAACACCTTTTACTCTCAAACGAACTCTATTAGGTAAACAGTCACGGACAAGACGCCAGCAGAAGTACCGGACTTTGTAAGGGACATTTGCTTTCCAAATGAGGTTCCAATCCCCAGTGATATGTAATTCTGCGTTATCCTCCAACCCCTCTTTAGCTAATCGGTAGGCACTTTTCACAGAATAACAGCCATCTTTAGAACCATGCCAAATGAGTGAATCGAGCCGTCTTGAAACCCTTACTGGTGTTCGTCTGATTGCATGTACATCTTCTGGAGAAAACAGTTCATGAAGCAATTCAATATCCCAATCAGATGAATTGAGGATAAACAAGTCAGCCACCTTCAATCCTTCCAAACCCGCAACATTGGGAGATGTAATTTTCTTTAGACCCTCCCCACGAAGCCAATGATCATGCTAAACTCGAATATTTTGACCATTCCCAATCTTCCACCGAACTCCTTGCTCAAGCAATAATTGGGAGCTCCAGATACTCCGCCAAATATAACTAGGTGAGTGACCCAACCGAGCACTCAAGAATTCTCCCTCTGGGTAGTATTTGGCTTTGAAAATTCTACTGACAAGAGAATCTGGGGATGACATCAAACGCCATCCTTGTTTACCCAACATTGCTAAGTTAAAAGCCGTGAAATCACGAAAACACAAACCTCCATCATCCTTTTGAACACACAATTTATCCCATGCCATCCAATTAATCCCCCGAGACCCATCCTTTTTATTACCCCACCAAAAAGAATTCAACATTCTTTGAAGCTCATCTGCAGTGGAAGTTGGAAGTAGAAAAACGCTCATAAAATATACCGGTATAGCCTGACCCACTGCACGGATGAGAATTGCCCTTCCTGAGTTAGAAATAGGTCTACTTCGCCAAGTTTGTAATTTCTGCCACAATCTAGCTTTGAAGTGGGCAAAGATAGCCTTCTTCTTTCTCCCAACAAGTGAAGGTAACCCCAAATAGCGACCAGTGTTGATTGGGAGGAATACACCAATAATATGAGAGATAGCATCAGCAAAGATAGGGGCAACGTTGCTGCTACAAAGGACTCCTGATTTCGCAAAATTTATCGCCTGCCCTGAAGCAAGCTCATACACAGACAGCAACCTCTTCACTTCCTTGGTTTCATCAATATTAGCCTGAAAAAACAAAAAGGCATCATCTGCAAATAATAAATGAGATATCGACGGGGCCCTACGGCATACCCTGACCCCATGTAATCTGCCTTTATGTTTCGCATCAGATAACAAGGCAGACAGGCCCTCCACACAGAATAAGAACAAGTAGGGAGATAAGGGGTCCCCCTGTCTGAGACCTCTCTCAGGAGAGAACGGGCCAACAAGTTGATCATTCACTTTTACTGAGTACTGAACAGAGGTGACACACATCTTGATCAACTTCAACCACCTATCAGAAAATCCCAATTTAGCCATGATAGCAAACAAGTAATTCCAGTCTACCCGATCATAGGCTTTGCTAATATCAATTTTCAAAGCAACTGCACCTTTTTTGCGATAACTATTCCGCTTCATACTATGGATCACTTCAAAAGCTATGAGAACATTATCATAAATGGATCGACCCTTAATAAATGCCGATTGATTTTCAGAGATAAGTGCAGGAAGTAAAGGTTTCAACCGATTCGCTAACACTTTAGCGATAATTTTATAGACAACATTACAAAGTGCAATGGGTCTAAGATCACGCATAGTTGTTGGTTCCTCACATTTTGGTATAAGAGTGATTATAGTATCATTTAGGCCTTTAGGAAATGTATCTTGCTCCAACCAATTACATCCAGCCTGAAAAAATATCTCGACCTAAAACCGGCCAAAATTTCTGATAAAAGGCCGGATTAAAGCCATCAGGACCAGGGGCCTTGTCAGGATGCATCTCGAACAAAGCACTACGGAATTCTTCAATGGTGAACGGAGTTAGAAGCTGATCATTTTGGGCAATTGTGACTTTAGGTGTAATTAGATCTGATATCTCCTGATGGTTACTTAAACTTCCTGCAAACAACTCGCTGAAGTAATCTTGTGCCATTGAGCATAATTCATTCTCAGCAGAAACCCATGTACCATCAGCTTTCTACAAGCGCCGAATCCTATTCTGTTTCCTTCTTCCGTTAGCAATCGCATGGAAGAGTTTAGTATTTGAGTCCCCTTCAGTGAGCCATAGTAACTTAACACGTTGTTTCCAATGATCCTCATGTTGCACAAGCCGTTCAACCAATTTTTGTCTAGTCAATTCAAACTCTTTCGCATTCAGAAGAGAATCCCCCAACCGTAATTGTTCCAAACGGGTCGAGTACTCTCTTATCTCACCTCTCTCGGCCTTTAAAAGCTCTCTACCCCAAGTGTTTAGGATACCAGCCATTTCAACCAATCGATCCAAGAGAGGAGATCTGACAGACATCGCCCAGCCGTTATTCACAATGGATACCAAAGCTGGTTCACTCATCCATTTATTTTCAAACATAAACCTTTTGCTGGAGCGTGATTGTATCTCAGGAGTTGTCTGAAGGAGAATAGGACTATGGTCAGATAATGGCGCTAACGTATTGAAAGATGATCCAATAGGAAATCGACTCAGCCACTGATTACTAACAAAAACACGGTCAAGTTTTTCTTGAACTTCATTAGGTTTTCCGCGATGTCTGATCCATGTAAACTGATATCCAAGCAAGGGTAATGCGAATAGACCACAATCTGAAATAGCATCCCGAAATCCACGAAAGCACCACTCCGGGTGGTCATGAATCCCATGTTTATCCTCAAGAGTTAGCAAATCATTGAAATCTCCCATAATAGCCCATGGTAACGTAGATGCCGAAGCCAAAGATCTTTCTATTTTTTTATTTATTATAATACAATTAATTAGATTTCTTGCCCATTAAAACCTTATATTTGTTTATCATCAACCATTCCATGAGTCTTAAATTCCATATTCAATTACTTTTAGTTTCCATATATTACATGAGCAATAAAATTTAGTAGTCATGGAATCATTTAGGGACAATTATAAAACTAGCACCTTTTAAAGGGCTAGTTTTCTTTTCTAACTCCTTTTGAGAAACTCACCAAAACTAACACATTTCATTAACTAAATTCCAACCTTGCCCTCATCTCTATCCTTTTATAACGTTGTCTTTCCCCCATTTGCTTCTTTCGCGCTCTCGCTCTCTCTCTCTCTCTCTAAAGAACAAATCGATTTACAGACAACGAACAAGAATCAATCCAACCCACAGTTTGTGCTTCAAGATTTTATACAAAATCATGTAAGTCTTTGATTTATTTACAAAATATAAAGCTTCGTCATATTCAAGGTTAAGATGTAGGATTTTGTTTCTCTAAAACCCAATGTATATTGTTGCTGTTGCATTTTCATGTTATTCCTGTTCATGCGAATCCCTAGAAACAGAGACATTGTTGTAGGAAGATGCATTTCGTTTTGAACTTCACTCATCAGCAATTTTTTACCGAAAAGGTCGATAGCCGTCGATATCTTATTCATAACGACAGACATATCGGCGCGTTAGATGATGAATATCGACGTATATCGACGTATATCAACGTGTGTTTTCCATTCTAAATCATAATATCCAAACACAAAACACATAAAACATAGACAATAACAATATTTTTATATTAAAATAAAGAAGAAATACAGAAAACGGGAAAAAACGGAAAAAAACACACTTAAACACAAAACACATACAGAAAACAGAAACAAACACACAAAACAACAAAAGTACATAAACATGAAAGACAAAAAATACACAAACTAAACATTCAGGTACTCAAGACCCAAAAGGGCGTCAGCGTAGTCCATCTTGGACTTCTCCAACTGCCTTTTGAGGCGCCTAATTGTCCTCCTGAGCCGCCTGTTTCTTTCCCTAAATGACTCTAGATGGTCAGCCATGGACTCAGCAGCGAAAGACATGGTGCTCGCCATGCCCCTCATGAATCGGACTATCTCGTCCGTGTCACCATCAAAGAAGGATTCGCCAAACATAGCTATTAAAGCTTCGAACTCAGGAAGAGGAGGTGGTGGTGGTGGCGCTTCCATTTCTGGATAAACTAGAGTGTTGAGAGTTTTTTGAGAGTTTACTAGAATGAGTATAATATGAACAGACAAAGCGTCTATTTATAGGAGAAAGAACTGTATTGTTCATGGGGAATCTCAATAGACAAGCCTCGTATTTAATACTTAGTGATATTCGAAGAAGAGTGAAAGTCAAAGTGATCATTACATGCATTTAAGGCACCGCTTAACAGATCATTCTAGAAAAACGTCTTTTGATCTTCTGTCGAAAACAGTCGATACATGATCACTATCGACATCTATCACGAGAATGCATCGTAGATATGTGCCGATATGTGTCTATATTTAAGGGGTATCGACATATATCGACATATGTCGACATATATCGACATATGTCGACATATATCGACATATCTTATAGTTTGAAGTGTGTATACCAATAATATATAATTTTCGTTAGCTTTCTTCGTTTAGTTACAATAATATATAATTTACTTCTGTGTTTATGATAATGCAGAAATATGTCCACCCCGAATATTTGTCTGTGTATGCTTTTGTGGGATGGAGAATGGAAAAAAGAGGGGCCCATGGACACTATGATATACGTTGGTGGTCAATCGAAGGTGCTCCATTTTTCAACGCCAACTGATTATCAAACTTTGAGAGATAGAATTCACGCTTCCTTGAATGTTGATGCAGCCTGTTTTGACATACAAATGGCAATGCACACAACATACGGTCCAAATAAAATTTTTAGAAGATTAGCACACATAGTGGATGACAGTGATATTGATGGTTTCGTTGATTTTTGTAGATGGAATAAACCCGATGTGATGCCATTATATATGACTATGACTTCTCGAACAAGTGTTGCGGAAGTAAGGCGACCAATGGTTGCTGAAGTACGTCGACCAAGTGTTGCGGAAGTAAAACGACCAATTGTTGCAGAAGTAAGACGACCAATTGTTGCTGAATTATGGCCACAAAATGTTGCTGAAGTAGAGGCAACCAGAATAAGTTATTGTGTACCTAACATAGCAATTGAGACTCGTGGTCCGGCAAAACATGTCATGAATCCATATACCCAATCTCCTCTTGGGCTAGACGATATTATATTGGATCACAATTGTGGGTATGATAATGTAGTGCACGGGGATGATCAACGATATGGTAATGGGTGTTATAACGATGACCATGGATATGATAACGACTACAATGGATTTGACAATGATGATCACGTATATGATAACGATGATCGCCAAAGATCCGTTTCAGAACCATCGATTGATAATGTTCAACCAAGTTTGCATGAGATTGATAATGGTCCCATATCGACTATATAGACGCCGATATGTTCCCAGCTGTCTTATTACCAACAAACGTCTATCACCAATAACAATTTACATTAATAAGTTGCCAACAAACGTTTACACTTTACAAAAGATTACAATCCAAGAAAATTAGGCCTTGTAATTAGATCATTCTGGTTGAACAATCGTTGGTTGAAGAGTTCCAAGCACACCCGCAGCCTATAGAAACGTCCATCAGACCCGGAGAATCCATAATCCGTACATAATGTCCCTTTTTCAACATAATGCTGAGCAAACAAGCATAGGAAGACACCACAATCATTGGATTTGCGCAGCTGTTGTGGGCACCTGCGAGCCCTCTCCCACTTTATCAATCGATTCAGGCCTCCCACTTTTAGTCCAATAATCGGCCTCTTCCATTGCTCTTGTCATAATACGAAACCGGGGTTCTAGCCATTTGTCTATTGATTCGTTGGATGCATTTGACTCCAGACTATTATAGAACTCCATCCTCATTTCTTCCACGTAGAACACACCGAGTAACCAGTGTTCTCCTTTATAGTTGATGGGTATTAGCACATGTTTAACCTCATACCAAGACCGAGTGTGAAACTCTTCCATCCCATTGATTCGTTGCACAAATGTCTTGGATTGTCCCCATTTTCCGGGTTTGTCATAATTCTTGGTCATATTTGCAAACTCCATAAACCCAAAGAAATTTGAGTCGATGGCAGTCCAATCCTGACTCTGATGGACGTATTTTCCGTTCAATAACCATAAAAATGCATTTACAAGCTGCAACACATGCAAAAAATAAGTACAAACACATACAAAGTGAGCAATATAAACCAAAACATGTAAAGTGAGCAATATCTTACTTGGTTGTCTATGTACTTTCCAGTTATCTCTGCCTCTTCAAACCACGATACAGTCTGTCCCCAATCGGTACCACCTAACTTCCTCAGCTCATCATGGGGGGTACTCTTCTTCCAGTCGTCATATGCCTGTAGAAGGTGTCCTTTTATATGATCGCGACCATCGTGTTGTTCCACGGGGTACTGATCATCATCATCATCAAAATGATATTCCATCCGAGGATCAGTGAATGGTGACTTAACGTCTTTCCCAGGTTTCTTTTCTCGTTGGGGTCTCCCTTTCACTTCTGCTTCCTCCTTGATGTTTCCATCCCTTCCTCTCCCTCTTCTTCCTCCTCTTGCCCCTCTTCCTCCCCTTCCATCCCTTCCTCCTGCATCCCTTACCCCCCCCTCCTCTCCCTCTTCCTCCTCCTCTTCCTCCTCCTCTACCTCCTCTTTTGCCCTTCCCTTCCTCCTCATGTTTAACCTCGATAGTCAAATCTTCTATTTCTCCTTTGTCTTCACGTTTAGGTAAAGATGATTGGACAACTTGGTTAACGAGAAGAGTAAGCTGTCCATGATCTATCTCAGCATCATGGCCGTCATGGCTCTCATCCTGTTAAAACAACAATTAGAAACACAGATTATATCATTATTCTATGTTAAAAGCACTAGATTAAACATTAAAAACAAACTTACATCAATCATTATAACAATTTCCCTCTCCTGCTGTTTATTCTCCCTCTCCTCCTACTCTTTCTTTTCCCTCTCCTCCTGCTCTTTCTTCTCCCTCTCCCCCTGCTGTTTCTTCTCCATCTCCTCCTGCTGTTTCTTCTCCCTCTCCTCATGCTCTTTCTTCTCCCTCTCCTCCTGCTCTTTCTTCTCCCTCTCCTTCTGCTGTTTCTTCTCCATCTCCTCCTGCTGTTTCTTCTCCCTCTCCTCCTGCTGTTTCTTCTCCCTCTCCTCCTGCTCTCTCTTCTCCCTCTCCTCATGCTCATTCTTTTCCCTCTCCTCCTGCTGTTTCTTCTCCCTCTCCTCCTGCTCTTTCTTCTCCTTCGCCTCCTGCTCTGTCTTCTCATTATCCTCCATCTCTTGTCCTCCAATCTCCATCTCATACATATCAACATCCCGTTGTGACTTCAGTTCCTGCACATCACGTTCTACAACGGACAATCTATTTACAAAGGCATTCATTTTCCTCTCTTGCTGACCAAACTGTTCAGTTATCATCTTCTCTTGCTCAGCAAACTTGTCATTCATTTTCTTCTCATGCTCATCAAACATCCTCCTCAGTAGTCGTTCCAGACCAGATTGTTTCTTCTTCTGGACAGGTACTCTAGGTGAGACAATGAAGGCATTTTCATCATTATCAGTCTCAGATTCACTGTCATCCTCTACATCAACATCTCCCCCTTCATATGTACCCAATCCCTCATGTTCCTCCTTTTCCATGCCTTTATCCTCTTGCTCCTCTTTCCCCTCTTCTTCCACCTCTTTCCCCTTTGCAACATCTTGCCCCTTTTCCTCCTCTTGCCCCTTTTCCTCCTCTTGCCCCTTTTCCAAATCGGTAAACACTTGGTCATAATTACACGGCAGACCATCCACATGGTTTACTAGATGTTCATACCATGAGCTTTCTTTCTCCATGTCTTCAGCTGTAAGTTGCGTGGCATTTGGTTTTATACCCGACTAAAAATACAAATGTACAAATAAACAAGTCAGTCAGATGTATAGCACAATAGTGACACATATAGGCACAATGATTGGTCAACTTACTTTAAAAATGGCTAGAACTTTGGGCAATTTAGCGATACTGGTCTTTTTCCATCGTAGCCATCGTGGGATGCGAGTGCCTTTCTTCTCATACCATGCCTGGGTGGCATCCCATACTTCGAACAACCAAGCCTGCAACAAAGTTCCAATTCATTATTTATGCCTATTACCAACATTTCCAGCATACAGAATATACACACATCATACCTGAAATACGTGTGCAAAACCATATAGGTTGTATGAGACACGGTTAGTCCTAAAATTCTCCCTATAAGCGACCAATTGATCAATTCGGTCTTTTCCACCATCTATCCCATTAACAAGAGACTTGTAGGTCACATCCCAGCCACAAACACCCCACGGGAACTCGTTAAACAATCTTGGAAATTCAGCAAGTTCCAACACCCAAGGAAGAGCTTTTTTTGCGGCAGTGTTATCCAACACACAACCAATGGCAGAATACAACATGGCAAATGAAACTGCATCCTGATCAGATTCATCCTTCCAAACAGTTTGCAGCATAATTGTTTCCACCTCTTTAAAGGTTGGTGTAGGGATGCCTGGAAAAAACTTATTCCTAAATCTATATGGCTTATTTATCGCACTGAACCTTTCCAGAAATGCTTCCATGTCTCCAAACCGTAACCCACTTAGGAGTCCAAACTCCCAATCCCCAAATCTTAACTCAACACCTCTAACTTTGAAGCAAAGCTCCCTGGGTTTGAGGTCTTCACGTATGATCTCCCTTGTTAAAAGGGTATGACAAAGGACTCCTGCAAATACTACATTGGTCATATCCAAATACTGGCCGAAGCAACTCTTCCTAAATAGATTTACTTGGTCTACTGTTAAACAATCCTTTATAACTTTTGCTGCTTCTAGGTTACACCTAACTGTAATGACGCTTTCCGTTCCAAATGCTTTTTTGTATTTATATCCAGATTTCTTCTTGGCTTTCTTCTTCGAAGGAGAGCCATGCTCATCTCTCTTCCTCTTGTCTACACGATCATGCTGAAAAATGTTGTAGACATATCATCAGGGAACATACAATTAAGCTAATTATAACGTTGAGCTAGAATGAGCTAGCGTATGCTAAAATAAGAGAGTTATCAGTAATAGTTCGTCGATATGAATGTTCTATCGGCAATATAACGTCGATAGGAATGTTCTATCGGCAATATAATGTCGATATGAATGTTCTATCAGCAATTAAATCGACGATATGAATGTTCTATCGGCAATTAGATCGACGATATGAATGTTCTATCGGCAATATATCGTCGATCTGGATGTTCTATCGGCTATTAGGCTGTCTATGACTATGTACTATCTACAATTAGGTTGCCGATGAACATACACATCGACGAATTTCATCCAAACCAAATGACTTCCTAACACCAGACGAACCCAGAAAAAACCCTAACACCAGAAGAAGTAAACGAAACGAAACGAAATATTCCTTCTCAAACACAACAAATGTACATGCAATACAAGAGAGAAACGCAAATGTAAAGTCAAGTTATTTACCCTCTTTTTCGTCCTTCCTTCTGAATTCGATTCGTTGTCTGAGCTAGGTGTTCTCGCCATGTCCACTCGAAGTAACAGAGATTCGCTGGATGAAATGTACAGAATCGGGCAATGAATCGCCGGAAAGTTAGAGAGAGAGGAATAGAGGGGTGTTAGGTTAGAGTGATGGAAGTTCGAATGTTGAAGAGCGGGAGCGGAGTGTTAGATATGAGGGCAAGGTTGGAATTTAGTTAATGAAATGTGTTAGTTTTGGTGAGTTTCTCAAAAGGAGTTAGAAAAGAAAACTAGCCCTTTAAAAGGTGCTAGTTTTGTAATTGTCCCAATCATTTATGAAAAAAGAATATAAAATTTTAATAGGGCAAGAAAACTAATTAATTGTATTATAATAAATAAAAAAATAGAACTAAATAAAAAGATAATATATAAAGTTAATGGAAAGAATATAATATGATTAATTTAATTATGATGTTTAGCTTAAATTGTATATATTTTGTAAAACGTTAAGCTTAAATTCATATTATTTTGTAAACGTTAAGCCTATATTAGTGTTATTTTGTACGTGAGGTCTAAATTGATTCTATATTGTAAACGTTAAGCCTAAATTGATATTATGTTGCAAACGTTAAGCCTATATTGGTGCTATTTTGAACGTTGAGCCTAAATTGGTACTTCCCCAAAAATCTTAGACATATTTTGGTACTTTATTCAAAAAAAAAAAAAACAGTTTATTAAAGTGCAACAAATAAAAACAAAATCAACAATTAAAATTCGGTCTCAATTAAAATCCGACTAAATTAATAATTATATATAATAAATAGGGCACTGAACTCTAAGATATATTGAATATATTATTTTGCTGGTGTTTAGAGTGTTTTCTTTGGATAATTGCTGCAATTTATTTGATTGAAATATCATTAGCATTAAAAAGCATTAGCAGATAAAGAATCTAGAGAAATTTTTAGAAAGTACTTTTTCATAGACCATACGTACAAATCAGATTAATCAAATAACAAATGGATACAAAGAGACTTGTTTTTGTTAGATCATTTAACTTCTAAGACTTGTTATGTATCGTTTTCTCTTCTCTGTATGATAAAATAAAAATCATAAATGTACAATTAGAGGTACCTATTAACGTTACCAATATTCATATATATGTACAGTTGATAAGCACCATGCTATCATCCAATTCATTTTCATCCTATTTAACCTTAGATAGACACAAAAGTTTTCATATATTCTGCAAAACCCAAAACCCAATTGCTCATGTTTGTTCTAACCAAATGCTAAAGAATGACCATCTTCAGTGACCGCCTCTCTGTGTCTCCTTCCTTCTCCATCTTTAATGATTGTATACCTTGAGACAAAAAGCTTTAAAGCATTAAACTTAGCTAGGACAGTTTGGAATTTTGTTGAATTAAGATTAAGAATAAGCAACATAGTTAAACATACCAGAAAAGTATTCCATGGCACAATAAGATGAAACTTTTTTTTATAATGAACCTTCTTAAAATAATCACTTTTATTATTAACCATTGTTTATTTTTTTTTGCAGAAATAGCTAAAACATAGCTTATGATTCTAAGGAATAGGCACCTATTTCTTTAGTTATAGCAAAAAATCTTCAAATTATTAACACACATCGAACGTACTTGGAATATTCAAGAACTTCATGACCTCAGTTCTGAGACAGGGTATGTTCATATTTACAGGCAAAAGAAGCACGAAAAGGATAAAAGACTATAAACACAAACAAAAAGCAATTTATGAGATCATAATGTGATTTCTATGAAAAATTGAAAGAAAATGATATATATTCAATGATAAAAATGTAGAAGTAGATAACTTTGGCTCCTTAATACAAAAAAGCAATTATATATAAGAGATCATATAGGTATCAATTATGTTAGAATTTATACTTTGCAACCAAAACTAATGTACCAAATAAACAACATTTGGAATTTAAAAGATAGTGATGAAATATATAAAATAATGGAATTAAAAAAACCACATTTATACCTCACCAAAGACACCAACGAAGAATAATCCACCATTAAAGTAGCTCCAGAGGTACTCATCTAAGAAAAAATAACAAATAAAGGAGTTAGTATTTCAGGCTTGCTATTCTCCACTCTTCAAACATTGATAAGTAAAGTATGCATAACCAAGTTATATTTTCAGAAGTAGGGTATGCATATCAAATTTTATCTACCTGCTTGATTACAATTAATAGAACAGAAAACCTGAGATTCACATACAACATTTTCATAGGGTAGAAAATGATGGACGAATTCTTATATACTATTATCTGTTGGAAGCAATAATATCTAATTGTGTAGAAACATTATTTGTTGCATCAAGAGAACATGAAAAGAGTACTTAGAGGTAATATCAAAAAAATATGTGCACCACAAGAACCACTTTCCTTCTTCAATTTCTTCATTATTTGTTCTTTAATCCGCTTTCTTAATTCAAGATATTCTTGTGTCTCAAGAGTCATATTCCTCCTCACCTTCTTCCTCTTGTTCATATCCTTCCTCCTCATATTCATCATAACCTTCATAGTCCTGCATAAAGACAAACATAACTATATATTTATTTAAATCACAGAACCAACTTGATTATAAGTAAAAGACCAACTTTATGGAGCATTTTTTTAATGTTAGATTTAGACATAAAACTTAGGAGACATACATCTTCTTCATACACCAGCGTGTTGAAATCAAACATTTTCTAATTACAGCTACTGGACGTCTGAGATATGAAAATTCACATAAATAAACATACATAAAGATATTGATTTATAGGAATTATTCTTCTGCTACCTTTGGTGCCCAAAAAGTACAGAGAAGAGAATTGAAATGCAACCATATTAAATCATATAAAAAATAACTAATTGCGACAGATTTTGATTTAGAATCCATGAATATGAAAGACATCGATAGACATCCTTCTATAACAGAGAAGCCTCAATCTAACGCAATGAAAGATAGTGATAACTTGCTGAATCCGATTTGATGATCTCCGCCGGAGTTACCTGCAAAACAGAACCGGAGACGGGATCTCCGGGAAAACTCTCCGACGATCTAGTCAGTTCTTTGTATGAAGGTTGGTAATAATAGCATTACGGGGAAAAATGTGAACGTACCTCTCCCCTTTGGCCTTATGGCTTTTTATAAGTGTTCTTAAGTAACCGCCGAGGGCGGTTACTCCTTCCAGGCCACGTTCCGAGGGCGGTTACTCCTTTTTAGGCCATGTCCCTTTCGTGGCTTTCGTGGCAACAAACGTGGTATCGTTTGTTCTGAGTGGGAGTTTTGATGCTCCATTTAGGAATTCGGGGCAGTTACTTACTTCACCCGCTTCCTCTATTCGGGCTCTATTCGGGTCCCATCCGATCCTAGACCATGGGTCTAAGTATGGGCTGGGCCCGTGTAATGAATTCGGCCCGGTTTGGCTTCGCGGGTCATCACATGCCTCCCCCTTAGTTTGGCAAGAGCCCTTTAGGGTCTTTTTATAGGGGACTCTTCGTTTTTGTCTGGATATTCAAAATTCAAAAATTATGAATTTCCTTGTCCATCGTTTCTTTTCCGGCATCGTCGTTTCTTTTCCGGCATCAACCTCTTCGCGTTCATTCTTCTCTGTGTAGTCTTTCATATGTAAGTTTTCCTTTCCACAACTTGTACCTCGCTCGACTCTTTACTTCTGTTCATTTTTCTTCATCAATATGTCGAACCCTGACCTCGACTTCACACCGTTCGATGAAAATTACTTCCGCGAGGTATCTCATGAGGTCGATGAGATGGTTGATGAAGCTTCAACCAGCTCTCCTGGGTCTGATTCTCATCCCGCCGACTTCCTCCACCTAGCGAATACATCCGATGAGGGTTTAGGTTTTGACCCTAAAAAGTTGATTCCGCCACCTGTCCCAAACCCTCGTTTGCTACCGAAGAAGGACAGATCGGGAAGCCTAGTTTGTCAGGAGACAATTGATGACTTGCGGGAGCAGTATTCTTGGCTTCAAGGTCTCGAAGCCCTCATTCCCGGGGAGGATAGAGGACCGGGCGACTACCCAAAGGGGTATTTCACCATTTTCGTCGCCCAGATTATCTGCGGTTTCACGTATCCGCTGGCAGATGAGATTGCCTCCGTCCTTGGCGGTTACGGAATCGCACCTGGTCAATTGCATCCCAACGGATGGGCCGACTTAACTATGGACAAATTTCTGGCGGATTGTCTGGAGGTTCCCTTCTCGCTCAACATTTTCTCCAAGCTTCATCATTTCAAAAGTTCGGCGGGGTATTTCACTTTCATCCGTCAGAGCGGTTACTATGGTTTCGACGAGAAGCTGAATAAGATCCGCGAGTGGGACCGATCTTACTTCTTTATCAAGTTTAATGAAGGGAATCCAAACTTCCTTCGCTGCTGGGGCCGGCCCAATGTAAAGAGTTTGAACTTCGGTTACCCCAGTGAGGAAGAATCCGCTGTTATAAAGTTCTTGAAGAGTACGCCTCCTTTCGTATGGACATATGATCAGGCCTTCCATATGCTAAGGAGCCGAGTAGCGATTGCCTACCGCGAGGGAGATCGCGTTGTCTATATCCCTTATCGCGTTTTTGTTCAAGGTATTTTTTATTTATTTCCAAGTTGATGATTTCTTTTAACCCTTTGCAGGGGTGATCCTTTATCTCAACTCGCTGCAGATCGGGAGGCGAAAGCCTTAGCGAGAAGGAAGAGGCGGATGGCGGGGACCACTTCCGTTGCAGGGGCGAATTCTCCTGGAGGGGCGATTACTTCTATTGAGGCGGCTTCTCCCGTAAGGGCCTCCGTTTCACAAGGTCCAGCTTCTGCTTCTGAGGACCTTCCCTTAACTAGGAAGCGGAAGCATAATGCGGATACAGAGTCTTCTCGTCCTAGAAAGAAAAACACCTCTGTGTCCCTCACTGTTGGCGGCACACCCGTATCCGCCCCGTCCAAAGGAAAGAGCAGTACTCCAATTCACGAGGTATCTCAATCCATTCCCCCCCCCCTTTTTTTATGTTGTTAAATTTTCCTCATGAGTTATCTGATGTTCTCCTGATCTTTCTCCTTATGCATTCGCAGCCGATTCCCGACATCAGCGGGTGGTGGACTAGGACCTTTGGTATGGCCGTGAGCTTTTCTTGTAAGGACATTGTCTCTTCCATATGCAATGTCCTTGGGCGGCTCCCCTCTGCTTCCCGTGTGCGAGAACAAGTACCGCTTCCTACTGCAATGGAGGGGATTGAGAAGCGTGCCATAGAGGTATATTGTTGTTTTGGGGGTAGAGGCTTGTCATTCCCTTTCAAGGATCTTGTGTCCATAGTAATCGCATGTTTCTATTCGCCCTTTTTATTCACGAGCCGTCTTATATGCAGATTATCAATTTCGCGGAGGGCGCTCTCCAAAGGGATGCTGAACGAGCCAAAGAGTTGGAGAACCTTGGTACTGAATTGGCGACTCAGAAGTCGCTTTATGATGATGTCCAAGGGAAGGTAAAGGCTCTTGAAGGCGCTTGTCAGAAGGTTATGAGCGAGAAGGAGGAAGCTCTCAGATCCCTCCAGGCTAAGTCCGACGAGCTGCAAAAGGTCCTTGATGATCTAAATTCATCCAAGGAGGCTCTGGAGATGCAAAAGAAGAAAGCTGAGGAGATTCTAGCCGAAGATGGTGCTCGCATCTATTGGTATGGGAAGCGAATTCATGCCGCTTATGAGCATGGGCATCCAGATCGAGTACTTAGCCACCCCAAGGTTCCCATCCCCGAAAAGGATCTAACTGAGAAGTGGGACAAGCTGGAAGCCGAGGATGCTGATATGGATGAGGTACTCTTCTTAGATTGGCAGAGTTTTCAGAACTCTCCAATTAGCTGCGAGATCCCTACTCAGAACGCGGAAAAAGAGGCACCACAAGACCTTTCTCAGCCTGAGCAAGAGGTACCGCCCTCTGAAGCGGTTACTGATTCGAGGGTTGAGGATTCGCTTGAAGCAGATCCGCCCACTGGAGGAGATGAGGGAGCCGCTGAAGGCGAGGAGGGCCATAGGGGTGAAGGAGAGGAAGCTGTAGCATAGTTTGATTTATATCTGGACTGTTGTATGTAACAAACTACCCGTATATATATATTTTCTTTTGCTTGCCGCTTTACCTATACGTGCGATTGTTGTTTTATTCCTTATTGCCCTTTGTTTTCATACGTGACCCTTGCCTTTTGCCGACTCCATATTTGTATTTCCTCGTAGTTTAGTTTCGTTTCCGCTAGGGTGGCCAGACCCTTTTTGCAATTTTTTGAGTACTCGTTCATTCGCTTAATTTTATGCCTTATCTTATAATTTTTCTTTCGAAAATAATATAATCATAAGGTTAATCATAAGGTTTTGCGAGTGATGCATAATCATGCATCCGCCTTTCTTCAAGAGGAAACACATTTATGTGTTTTTAAGTTTAACCATAAGGGTTTTGCGAGTGATGCGTAATCATGCATCCGCCTTTCTTAATAGGCAACACATTTATGTGTTTTTAAGTTTAACCATAACGTTTTTGCGAGTGATGCGTAATCATGCATCCGCCTTTCTTAATAGGCAACACATTTATGTGTTTTTAAGTTTAACCATAAGGTTTTTGCGCGATTTACCCGCCTTTTGTTTGTAGATAACACACTGAAGTGGTTGTCCTAAAAAGGATCCGTACTCAGACGCTGTATGCAACAATTGAATATCTTTATTGATAAAAGAAAAGACTTTTTGTTACATTGGTATATGAAATGTGTGGGATCAAAGCCTCATTAAAACCTTTTATCAGAAAACCCAGTGGGAAAAAACTCATAAAAGGAAAAAGAGTACTCGTCATTTCCCTGAACTACCCGGCCCGTTTATATAGGCACAGATTTTCTAGATTCCAGGTGCGCGGGAGATTTTTTCCGCTCATTTCTTCTATTTCAAAAGTTGATGGTCCCAGCTTCTTGGATACTCTGTATGGTCCGATCCAGTTGACGCCTAATTTGCCTTTGCCATCTCTGGATTGTATTTTATCCGCTTTTTTCAAGACCAAGTCATTCTCGTTGATTATCACTTTTCGCACCCTTCTGTCATGATATTTCTTGACCCTATTGCGGTATACTGCCATTTTCATGTAAGCTTTTTCTCTTCGTTCTTCAACAGAATCCAATGCATCTCTAATGTTGATAGGATTTTGTGTGTCGCAATAATAAATTATTCGGTCTGTAGGCGACTTGATTTCAACAGGTAGGACTGCTTCGGCTCCATAAACCAGCGAGAAAGGTGTTTCGCCAGTTGCTGCTTTTATAGAAGTTCTGTATGCCCATAACATATGGGGTATCTCATCCGCCCAACCTGTTTTTTTATCGCCTAGCCGCTTCTTGATCCCTTGAATCATGGCCCTGTTGGTAACCTCTGTCATACCATTCGATTGGGGATGGTTTACGGAAGAAAAATGATTCTTGATCCCCATGCTTTCGCAGTATGCTTTGAACTTGACACAGTTGAACTGGGTGCCGTTGTCAGTTATAAGCTTTTACGGGATTCCAAATCGCATGATAATGTTCTCTCGTAAGAACTCGATCATTCGTTCAGGTGTTTGAGCGGTTACTGCCTCCGCTTCTACCCATTTGCTGAAGTGGTCAACTGCGACTACCAAGTACTTCCTTTTCTTTGTCGTTTCTGGGAATGGACCCACTATATCGAGTCCCCATGTTGCGAATGGCCATGCCGTCATTATAAAGATTTGTTCGGCTCCGGGAACGTGCTTTTCATTCGCATGGATTTGACAGCTGTGACATTCCGCTACCATCTTCTGGGAATCCTCCATCACCTTTGGCCAATAGTATCCCATTAGCTTGACTTTTCTTACCAACGCCGCGGATGCTTCATGTGCGCCGCACATTCCTTCATGGAGTTCTCGCAGTACGTAGTCTCCTTCATTGCGGCTAACACATTTCAACCATGGACATGTATATGATTTTCGATACAAAGTTCCATCTCGAATTGAGTATCTCGCTGATTGTCCAATTAGCTTTCTGGCTAGGCTTTTGTCATCCGGCAAATCTCCCTGCTCCAGATATTGGCGGATGGGTATCCGCCAATCTTCATCATCTTCCAGCTCTTCAATGACCATAATCTGATCGACTTCAAATGCCGGTGCGGATCTTATCTCCAAATTGCATGCTTTTTGATTCCATGGTTCTCTACTCGCCGCTGCTTTTGCCAGTTCATCAGCCTTTGTGTTTTGGCCTCTTGGAACATGCACCATTTCCCAGATGACTCCCTTGTGTGTTAACTCCTGCGTCAATCTGCCTACTACCTGATGGTATTTGACCAGATCTTCTTGTTTCACCAGATAGTTTTTTGTGATCTGATTTATCATGAGTTTAGAATCGCTGTAGATCACCACTCTTTCTGGCGTAAGTTCATTAAGCAGCTTCAATCCGCATATCATTGCTTCATACTCTGCGGCATTATTGGTAGTTTCGAATGTTAACTTTGCCGCATAGTACAGGCGAATAACCTCCGGACCTTTGATGACGACTCCTAGTCCAGCTCCATCCGTGGACAATGCCCCATCTGTGAACATGCTCCACTCTTCTTTTTGTGCCTTTGGACGTTCATCTTCATCCCACATGAATTCATTCACGAAATCGGCAAGTACTTGACCCTTTAGTGCTGGTCTTCCTTCGTAGCGAATATCGAATTCCCCCAGGCGAATTGACCATTCCATTAATCGGCCGGATGCGTCAGGTTTCTGCAGTACCTTCCGCATTGGAATTCCGGTTCTCACAATGATAGTATGCGCCTGAAAGTATGGTTTTAGCCTAGCCGCCGTGGTTATCACCGCGAGAGCCATTTTGTCCAACTTCGAATACCGAAGTTTTGCATCCTTCAAGACTTTGCTCACATAGTACACTGGATATTGTTGGCCCTCTTCTTCTCGCACCATCACAGTGCATATTGCCATACTGGTGACGGATACGTAAAGAAATAAATCTTCTCCATCCTCCGGCCTGCTCATTAAGGGCGGATAGCATAGCAGTCGCTTTATCCCTTCGAATGCTTCTTGGCAATCCGCCGTCCATTCAAAGGACTTAGACTTTTTGATGGCGTTGTAAAAAGGTAGACATCTCCTAGCTGAGCATGATATGAATCGCCCTAATGCCACCAGCCGCCCGTTCAGTCTCTGTACTTCCCTTATGTTCCTCGGTGTCTTCATCTCCATTACCGCTTTAACTTTCTCGGGATTCGCCTCGACTCCTTTGCCACTAACAATGAAACCCAGGAATTTTCCCGCTCTTGCCCCAAATGTGCATTTCTCTGGATTCAATTTGAGGCCATATTTGATTAGCACTTCCAGGATTTCCTTAATGTCCTTCGGGTGGTTCTGCATCTTCTTGCTTTTAATGATCATGTCATCCACATAGATCGAGAAGTTCTCGCCCGATTTGTCTGAAAATATTTTGTTCATCATTCGTTGATATGTTGCTCCCGCATTTTTCAGTCCAAAGGGCATCACCTTGAAGCAATAAGTTGCCTGATGAGTTATGAATGATGTCTTGATTTCATCCGCCTTCTCCATGGGTATCTGGTGGTAGCTGGATTTCACATCGGTGAACGATAAAGCCTCAAATCCTGCAGTTCCATCTACTAATATATCAATGTTAGGCAGCGGATACATATCCTTCGGACATGCTTTATTCAGATCTTTGAAGTCGACGCACATTTTGTACGTTCCATTTGGCTTTTTGACTAGTACCACATTGGCTAGCCACTCCGGATACGTGACTTCTCGAATCGCATTCGATTTTAGCAAATCTGTCACTGCTTTTTCAATCGCCTTCTGCCGCTCTGGAGCGTGTCCTCTCTTTTTCTGTCGCACTGGGGTTGCACCTTTGTCCACATTCAACCGATGGGTTGCTATATCTGGACTTATTCCTTTCAGCACTTCATTCGGAGCGGCGAATGCCGACTCGCATTGGATCAACACCTCAGTAATGGCTTTCTTCGTTTCCTCGGGGAGTCCTGCCGCTATTCGTACATTCTTGTCATTTGAGATGGCGAATAGTTCTGTTTCTCCTAATGCTTCTGCCGGCAACTTCTCATCAACTTTATCATCTTCATCTGGCTTTGGTTCAAGTGACAATGTATAGGCTTGTTGAGACACAAGTTGATCTCCTTCAACTATGACTCGCCCTTGGTGTGTTGGCAAATGCAATGTCAAATGCTTCATTGAGATGAGCGACTCCATTTCCGATAGGAACGGACGCCCTAGAATTATGTTGTAGGCCAACGGGAGATCAACAATTGCGAATTCTAGATCACCTCGCCATTTTAGATTCTTATCGCCCATTTCTGCTTCCAACACCACATGTCCACTTGTTTGAGATGATTGACCCCCAAAACCAGTTACATCCATGAATGTATGTTCCACTCGCTCGTCATTAATTCCCAACTTGTTGAATGCAGTCCGAGTAATAACATTACAAGAACTGCCGGTATCAATAAGGACCCGCTTAACGTCCCATCCTTCTACGGCCATTGTAATCACCAAGGCATCCGCATGCGGCTCCGTGATTCGCACAAATGAGTAATTGAGGGCATCCCACCTATGCGTGTTGCTTTTTCGCTGTTCACGGCGAGCCCTTTTTGTTGGCGGCTCATAGATCCCGCCAGCTATCACGTTTATCACCCCTTTCTTCTGTTTCTTTTCGGGCCTTGCTTCTCCCTCATGCAGGAGCGTTGTTTTCTCATCAATCGTTTCTTTTCTTACGAATTGGCTTAGCTTGCCCCTCTCAATCAGCTTTTCTATTTCCTTCTTCAGTTCATAGCAATCGTTCGTGTCATGGCCGTTCAATCTGTGGAACCTGCAATATTTGTTAGGATATCGCCCCAAACTAGTTCGGCCTTTCGCCTCGGGGAACCGCACATCCTTCTTCAGGGGGTTCTTTTCGATCCAAAGTAACACCTCCTGGCGAGTCGTATTCAATGGTGTTTGATATCCTCCCCCTTGAAAGGAGCGATCGCTTCTGCGAACAAAATTACCCTTGGACTGGGTCTGGCGCCGATTGTCCGAAGTGGATCTAGCAGCATCTCTCTCTCTCCGGGTTTGAGCTCTATGTTCTCTGTTGACATCGTCCACTTCCATGAATTCCTTTGCTATCTTCATGAGTTCGGCCACTGTGCGCGGCTTGTTGCGGATGATTTCCTCCCGCATGCTCCAATCCGTGGTTCCATCCGCCATGATGTTGCGAATGTTCACGATATCCGGGTTCTGCAACCGCACCAGAATATCGTTGAATGCGACAACAAATTCCCTTAGGGAATTATAGTTCCTCTGTTTGATCTCCTTCAGCTGCCTATCCGTCACATCCGCTGCTTTACAGCCCACGAACTTTGCACAGAAATCACGACTGTATTGATTCCAGTTGTGAATAGATTCAGCAGGTAAAGACCGAAACCAATCAGATGCCGCTCCGCCCAAAGTGGTCGAGAATAATCTGCAAATTATGCTTTCACTCGCTCCGGCAACATCCATTAATTCTCTGTAGTTCCTGACATGAGCCTCAGGATCAGAATTTGGATCCCCATAGTATTTAGGTATCGCCGGCGCCTTTATCCTGTGATCTGGTATAAATTCCCGCAACGACGGAGCAAAAGGCGAATCACTCTGCACCTCTGCTCTCGCCCTAGGCGTGTACCCCATTCGCTCCATCATGTTCCGTAGTTGATCTTCCAACTCAGGATGGGGTATTCGCCGAATCTCCTCCATCCGCTGCAGGTGAACTCTGGGTGACATCCACCCGCCAATTGATGTTGAGATTTGTTCTCGCCGTGGTTCTAGCCGCCGTCCGGTTATAGGATCAAAGTTCCAAGTGTGCCCCTGCCCAGACGTATTTGCCCCAGACGTCATTAACTCTGAATGCCCGCACACCAAAGGCTCCGTGTGTTGTAGTGGAAGGATTCCTGGTATTCCCGATGTCGGTTGGGATGTTTGCCAGGTCGGATGGATCGTCATACTAGGATCGTGATACGAGTAGTTGCCTGGGTGGCTGTGTGGGTTCATGCGACTACTCTGACCTATCTGATTTGGCTCTCGAGATGGATGTGGAAGCGCAGATATGGTGGAAGTAGTCGATGGTTGTGTGGAGATGACAACAGGTTGTTGAGGAGCAGCCGCCACGGCGTTATTGTGATCAGCGATTGCGGTTAGTAAACCAATCATCCGATCCCCCGCCTCTTGGCTCATATTTGAAGCCAAGACTTGTCCTGCCATTTAGACGAAATCGCTATTGGACATCTCCATCTCAGTTTGCACTTGGACTTCCAATAATGGACTCAATTGTCCCGAAGGGTTCGTCGAGCTAGGCACCACAGGTTGTGTACTCGCAGGCTGCGAATTCGCAGTCCGTGGACCCCTTGAGTTCATACTAGTTGATCTGGTTGTAACGCTGGTCGTTCGTGATGGTTCTGACATGTTCTTTGTGTACCTTTAACCAAATGTTGGTAAAAAAGGTCCACGCTCACCGCACCAATGATAACTTGCTGAATCCGATTTGATGATCTCCGCCGGAGTTACCTGCAAAACAGAACCGGAGACGGGATCTCCGGGAAAACTCTCCGACGATCTAGTCAGTTCTTTGTATGAAGGTTGGTAATAATAGCATTACGGGGAAAAATGTGAACGTACCTCTCCCCTTTGGCCTTATGGCTTTTTATAAGTGTTCTTAAGTAACCGCCGAGGGCGGTTACTCCTTCCAGGCCACGTTCCGAGGGCGGTTACTCCTTTTTAGGCCATGTCCCTTTCGTGGCTTTCGTGGCAACAAACGTGGTATCGTTTGTTCTGAGTGGGAGTTTTGATGCTCCATTTAGGAATTCGGGACAATTACTTACTTCACCCGCTTCCTCTATTCGGGCTCTATTCGGGTCCCATCCGATCCTAGACCATGGATCTAAGTATGGACTGGGCCCGTGTAATGAATTCGGCCCGGTTTGGCTTCGCGGGTCATCAGATAGATATTCATATTTTGCTATCAGGAACATTCAAAACCATAAAATTATCTAAGATCGGTCTTCAATTTCCCGTAATTTAACGAATCCCAAAATTCGATTAGGTCGAAAATGAATGAAATTCAAAAGCTATAAATAACAAAATTAATGGAAATGAAGAGAATTGATGAGAAAATAACAGAAAAATAACTGTGAGGAAATATAAATCAAACTAAAATCCAGGACTTACCTAAATTATTTCCAGTTTCTTCATCTCCATTTCTAATGTCTTCTTCCGTTCTAAGTATTAAATCATTCTCTACAACTAAATTAAAAGAATCATACAGATCACAGCATATTTGGGTTAGAAAAAAAATAATTGCAGAAATTAATGACAGAAGAAACGAAAAATCATCGTGTTGCAGAAAGTAATGACAGAGAAAACGAAACATCATCGTGGAGATTGGCTTAAAATTATCAATTGGAATAAAAGAAATTAAAAGAAAAGGGGGAAACCTGTAATATAAGATGTCTTGAATTATAGTAACTGCTCCGAAAGTGCTTTCTGTCGGAGGATAGATGAAATTGAGAGAATGCATGGAGAAACATGGAGAAAGAGCCATGTGGAGAGGAAGAGAGCATCATTTTTCTAAGATGGAGATGAAAACCGTCTAGAGAGGAGCGGTTAGTTATGAAAACGATAAAAGAACGTGGGAAAATTTTTTGAATTAACAGATACAACATTAAAGGAAAAGAAGCTCTGTTTTAATATAATAATGGAAGATTTTCTAACGCAGACACATCAGCAAAACAATATTATTATCATGCCACGTGTATAATTTGTCTACAGATTTAGTATAGTTTATAGATAGATAGATTTCTTTTATCAAGTTCATTTGTATTTACATTGATCATTGTGAGTCCATTTGATCATTTGATCATTTTTTAATCAAAGAAGTTATTTTCATTCTGATTTTAAATAGTTTTCACTACAATATGCTATGGTGTAACTAAAATAATGATAAAAGCTAGGACTTTAAGTATCAGTTCAAGATTTTGGTTACAACACATCCATTTCATAAATCGATTGAACTAAAAACTTAATCTAATAATTAAAGTTCAAAAATAGTTTTACTATAATATCTTAAGTTACGATTTAATAGGGGGAATATTTATTTTGATAACAAATTGACATCAAGGATTTGCTTTACAGAGTGGAAAGTTAAAAAAAAATAAAAATAGAGGGTATCCATATTGAATGATTAGATATTGACAACATTTGAACATCACTCCATAATTCAATAGGAACATTATTATTATTATTAGCAATGCAATTCTCTTATGTTACGGTGGGATATGATATGATATGATTTGAGTCCATTAAATTATATATACAGCGCCCAATTTAAGTGGATTTTTATAAAGTTTGAAGTGATATCTCTTTTCAATAAAGAAGACAAAACAATGCATGCATGGGCCTAAAAGGTTTATACTTTAATTAGTGCTTAATTACTTTTTTCCTCATTTTAGCTTTAATGTGATTCACACATTTCTACCTATCAAACCCAAATTAAAGGACCAATAATTAACACCATTTAACTTTTTTTTTTTTTTTTTTTTTTTTTTTTTTTTTGTAGAAAATGAAAAGAAAAAACGAACAACAACAAACTACCCAGGAATTAGCCTAGGGAAGCTAACCCCAATCCTATCTTCTAAGAGAAGAGGAGAGATGAAACTAGGGGAAACAGGAAGGGTAGTAACGCCTAACGTCCCTTCATGGCCCGCCGCCGCCAAGTGATCAGCAACACGATTCTACTCTCTAAAAATGTGTCTGAACTCTACGAACTCAAAGGAGGAGCAAAGCCTTTTAATAGCTTTGATGAGGTTGCGACTGTTAAGACCCATAGAATGATTCTCAGAAATCATTTTGATTGCTTCCAACCTTTCTCAAATGCAGGATTAAATTCCAGAAACTCCAAAACCACTGCAACTGGAAGGGATTATCCCTCTACGACTGATGGCTTGAAAGACTCTTACTTGGATTGATAATTTGCTTTCTCAAAGGAGAGGGCCGGTAACTGGTATTGAAACTAGATGCCCTCTTTTCGAGAACTGCATATGCCTAGAAAGAATCGAAGGCTATTAGGAACTAAAAATGGATGGAGGAGGACTAGCAACCACTCGTTCAATGAGAATAGCGTGAGGAAAAAGAGTGCTAGCTTTCTTCTGCTTAGAGAAGATTGGATGCTCTAAAGGGCACTAAAATTAGATCGATAGGCTAGCTTTCGACCAGACGGGAGAGGCGACCAAAGGAAGCTGATTCACCTTCTCTCCTCCGTTACAACATAGGTCGTTCCAATCCAATCCTAAAATATTCCAAAACTGAAGTCAAGGAGAAAGGTCCAATTAAAATGCTTAGGACTGAAAGAAATATGATCCTATAAAAGGAACTATTATCATATCATAGATCGGAGAGCTAATTTGATATCTCACGAATGCAGTGATCAAGCATCAGGCGGGAATGTATTGCTACCTCTTCCTCCCTCCACCATTCTATAAGCAAATGCTTGCGGGTAGGATTTCTCTCCAGAACCATCTTAGACTCCGAGTTCTTCTAACTGATGACAAGTATATCTAACTCTAAAAGACCTCGCAACTTGAAGGCTTAGGCACCTTGCTTCAGCTGCTTTCCTTATTTCCTTACTTAACTTGCCTCACTGGCTAGATACCTTCTAGATACTTGACTTGAATGTGAAGGGATAAAAAGTACATACTTGCTGCTTGAGATCTTTAGACTCCACAGAGAGCCTCTTAACACCCAGCCTTTTAGCAAGATTGATTCCAGTAAGAATAGCCCAGAGCTCCGCAGAAAAGGAAGAACCCAACCCTAAATTCTGGGAGAACCCAGAAAGCCAGGCGCCCCCTGCATCTCTAAGCACACCTCCAGCCGCAATCTTACCGTTACTGAGGCAGGAACCATTAGTATTCAGCTTCACAACCCCCTCTCTTGGCCTGCTCCATCCCACGAGATGGACATCACAACACTGAGAGGCTCTGGCAAGGGACTCTCCTTTGAAACTATCGATAATAGAGAAAAGTTTTTTCGAGAAGAAATCAACTAAGTTTGTCATAAAAACAGTTTTATCTCCAAAAATCTCCTCGTTTCTCCATTTCCAAACTTGGTGACAGATAATAGCAAAGAAAATGTCACCATGCTCCATGTATGGAAGCAACTTTCCTCTAACACCATCAGAGAACCAGTCGACCTTAGAATGTGCCATGAAGGAAGAGAAAATATGGTGTGGGAGAATTTTCCTCCAAACCTCTTTACTATTAGAGCAATCTCTAAGAGCATGGCACAAAGTCTCAACATGGCCTCTGCATCTACTGCAAGCTCCAGAATCAGCCAAGTGCCTTCTATGCCTATCCGAATTAGTAAGAAGCCTGTCCTTAACGCCCAGCCACAGGAAACTCCTAATACGGAAAGGAACTTTAAGGGTCCAAATCGACTTCCACACATCCGAGGGAGGATCAGATCTAAAGAGAGAGAAAGCTTCAAAGGCCGATTTGCAAGAATAAACTCCATTGTTAGTCAGCGCCCAGCAGTGCCTATCCAAGTCTTCCTCTTGATTACTCACCTTCACTCCCCGAATTCTAAGGAGAGTCTCAAGGCTAAAGAAAGTATCAAACTTTGACCAGATCCAGTCCCCTTCCGAGTCAACCACATCGGCAATCCTCCAGTTGTGTATATCACTAGGCGGGGGGGAAGAACACACCTCAATTAACGGTTTATCCCCAATCCAGTTATCAAACCAGAAACTAATGGACTTACCATTCCCCACCTCCAGGCCAACTCCCGAGCAGAACTCATCAAACACAACACTAAGTCCTTTCCAGAGGAAGGAACAATTAGCAACTCTCTCTTTCGGGCCCCCGAAGATTTTGTCTTTCCGATACTTACCACAAAGGAGGCGAACCCAAAGAGAGGAGGGGTTTTACCACATACGCCAAAGGAGTTTCATTAATAAAACTTTATTATTGTCCTTTGCTTTCCTAATACCCAGACCCCTAGAATCTTTAGGCTGGCAAACCTCACTCCAAGGCACAAGATGGATCTTCCTCCCCTCCGCAGCTTCCCCCCACAGGAACCTACGGTTAATCTTGTCAAGATCACTAAGCACAGGATCCGGAAGCTTACAAGCCTGCGTGATGTGATTGGGAGCAGCACAATTAACAGATTGAATTAACGTGAGGCGGTCAGCGAGAGACAGAGTCTTGGCTTTCCAAGTGGCACACTTCGAATTAGCTTTATCCAAAGTCTCTTTGAAGGAGCCTTTAGACACACGCTCACTGTGGAGGGGAACGCCCAGATACTTCCCAAGATAATCAGTAAGAGGAATACCTAAGAGATCACTTAATCTCTTACAGACTCTCTGATTCATATTCTTAGAGCACATCATCCTAGATTTCTGGATATTAAGCTTCTGCCCAGAGGCCGAACAAAAACAATCCAGAATATCCATAATGACTCTCAACTGCTCCTCATTACCCTCAAGAAAGATAAGGACATCATCTGCAAAGAATAAGTGAGTCACCTGGGGACAGAAGTTGTTGATCGCCACAGGGTGGAAACTCCCATTATCAATCGCATCCTGAATCAGGTGAGAGAGCCTCTCCATAGCAATAACAAAAAGGAAAGGGCTCATAGGATCCCCTTGACGGATTCCTCTGCCCGGGGAAAATTCCTCCGACATATCCCCATTAACCATAACTTGAAACACAGGAGAAGAAATACATACCTTAATTAAACTTCTCCAGCTGTCCGGGATTCTAGCTCTCTCAAGGCTCTCCATCAAGAAATCCCAATTAATTCGATCATAGGCCTTCTCTAAATCCAGCTTCAGAGCCACAATGCCTTTCCTCCCCTTCCTAATCTTCATCGTCTGGACCATCTCTTGGGCGATCACCACATTATCCATCATTTGTCTACCAGGCACAAAGCTACCCTGATTCTGACAAATGATCGCATGAAGAATGCCACGGATTCTATTAGCCACAATCTTTGTAACAGTTTTGTAAAGAACATTACAAAGACTGATAGGTCTCATATGCAAAAAGGAAGAAGGCTTATCAATCTTAGGAATCAGAACTAGGAGGGTTCTATTAACCAGCTCAATATCCTTCGAACCAGGAGGGTTCTATTTAACTTTTTTTTTAATCAACACCATTTAACTTTTTTTATTATTAATTTAATTTAATATATCAATCAAACCCTTAATTGTGTTGGGCTTATGGAGACTAATATATATAGGCCCAACTGAAGCGATGGGCCCATCTGCAGCGATCCAACTGGTATCAGACAGTTAGGGTTTCAGGAGTATAAATGTAACCTCTTTCTCTGTAATCCGTATCTCATTCATTATAGTAAATATCCTAGCTTGGTAGTGCCCCCAGACGTAGTCATTCATATTGAGTGGCGAACTGGGTAAACAATTCTTGTGTGTTTGCTTATTTTCGTTTATCGTAATTTCAATTATTCCTAACAACTGGTATCAGAGCGAGGGTAATTACGACGGGAGACGGAAAAACCCCTGTGGAGAAATTCGATGGTTCGGATTTCAGTTTCTGGAAGATGCAGATCGAGGATTACCTGTACGGTAAAGATCTGTACCAGCCTCTAGGTGAGCAGCCGGAGGATATGTATAATGAATAGTGGAAGTTGTTGGACAAAAAAGTGATGAGCGTTATTCGCCTGTAGCTGTCCAGAAACGTGGCGCATCACACGGTGAAGGCAAAGACCACGAAGGAGATGTTGGAGATCTTGAGTTCATTGTACGAGAAGCCTTCCGCGGCAAATAAAATTCATCTGATGCGGCGACTGTTTAATCTGCAGATGACGGATGACGGAGAATATAGCAGTTGCGACGCACCTGAATGATTTTAATATGACAATCACTCAATTAAGTTCTGTAGATATTGATTTCGACGAAGAGGTATTAGCCCTAATTCTGTTATCTTCTTTACTAGAGAGTTGGAGCGGCACAGTTACTGCCCTAAGTGCTTCAGCAAGGAAAGAAAAACTTAGGTTTGATGATGTCAGAGACTTGATTATAAGCGAGGAGATTCGCAGGAAAGAGTCAGGTTCCACATCAGGATCAGCCTTGAATGCAGAGAATCGGGGCAGGTCAGATCGTAGGTCAAAGCAGAATCGTGGCAGGTCTAAGTCCAAAGGGAGAGGGAAACCTGTGAAGGACAAGAGCCACATCAAACGCTGGAATTGTAATGAGAATGGTCATTACAAGAGTGAATGTAAGGCACCGCAGAAGGAGAAGTCAGTGAATTCAACCAGCGAGGATTTTGGTGATGCGTTGATTCTGAGTAATTCAACTGCAGAAACAGTAGCAGAAGCCCTGGTATTGAGTGTAAGAAGTCCTCTGGAGTCTTAGGTATTAGACTCAGGAGCTTCGTTTGATTCATGTAGTAGTGCAGATTTGATGGAAAACTATACCCCTGGGAAATTCGGAAAGGTTTATCTTGCTGATGATGAGCCTTTGGAGATTGTAGGGAAGGGAGATGTTTCGATCAAATCCCCGAATGGATCTGTGATAAAGCTGTCTGGAGTAAAGCATGTTCCTGGCCTAAAGAGAAATCTGTTGTCAATCGGGCAAATGGATGATGAAGGTTATTGTGTAATCTTTGCAAGTGGTGCTTGGAAAATGACCAAAGGAGCCATGGTGGTTGCCCGTGGTGAGAAGGTTGGATCGTTGTACTTAACAGACAACGTTTTCAATAGCATTGATGTCGTGAGGGAGAATGTCAATGCAGATTTGTGGCACTGTCGTCTTGGTCACATGAGTGAAAAGGGGATGAAAGTGCTGTACTCAAAGGGTCTGTTGTCGGGTCTGAAATCTGCTGATCTTGGGCTGTGTGAGGATTGCATCTTTGGGAAGCAGAAAAGGGTCAGTTTCTCTAAGGGTGGCAGAACTTTGAAGAAAGAGAAGTTGGAGTTAGTTCACAGCGATCTATGGGGTCCTGCACCTATGAAATCTCTTGGTGGAGCTTTGTATTACATGACCCTCATTGACGACTCCACCAGGAAAGTGTGGATCTATTTTCTGAGAAAGAAATCTGATGCTTTTGATTCCTTTCAAAAATGGAAGGCCCTGGTTGAGAATGAGACAGGTTTGAAGGTAAAGTGCTTGAGGTCTGACAATGGTGGAGAGTATGAGCTTAGAGAATTCAAGGAATTCTGTGCTGAGAATGGAATTCGTATGGAGAAGACTCTGAAAGGAACTCCTCAGGAGAACGGAGTTGCAGAACGAATGAACAGAACTCTGTGTGAGTGTGCTAGAAGCATGAGGCTGAAGTGCGGACTTTCGAAGACGTTCTGGGCAGAAGCAGTTAACACTGCAGCATTCTTGATCAACAGAGGGCCTTCGAGTCCCTTGGAGAGTGGCATTCCTGAAGAGGCTTGGAGTGGCAAACAGGTAAATCTATCCTTTCTACGAGTATTTGGATGTGATTCATATGTTCATATTGCTCCCCTTGAGAGAAGTAAGTTAGATGCAAAGTCTATTAAGTGCACGTTTATTGGATACGGTGGTGATGATTTCGGATATCGGTTCTGGGACAGTCAGAACAAGAAGATTATTCGCAGTCGGGATGTTGTTTTCAACGAGCAGATAATGTACAAGGATAGTCTGGGTGCATCTGATACTGGTGATGCAGGACCAGAGGTCGTGGAACTAGACATCACGAATTCTGGTGGGAGCAAGGAGGTAGTTGTGGAGGAGACAGTTGTGGAGGAGGTAGAAGAACCCCAAACTCCACCGGTTACACTGCGCAGATCCACTAGAGAGCGTAGAGCACCTGATAGGTACACGCCTACAAGTAACTACATGTTGTTGACAGATAGTGGTGAACCAGAAAGCTACTTGGAAGAATCTCGTGGAGAGGATGCGAGCAAGTGGAGTCTTGCAATAGATGATGAGATGGATTCCTTGATGACCAATGGTACCTGGGAACTTGTTGAGCTTCCAAAGGGTAAGAAGGCTCTACAAAATAGGTGGATTTTCAGAATGAAAGAAGAGGCTGATGGTAGCAAACGCTACAAGGCAAGGCTGGTCGTGAAAGGCTTTCAGCAGAGGTATGGCATAAATTATACTGACATTTTTACTCCAGTGGTGAAGCTGACTACTATTCGTTTAGTGTTGAGTATGATAGCTGTAGAAGATTTGGAGCTGCAGCAAATGGATGTAAAAACGGCATTTCTTCATGGGGACTTAGATGAAGACATCTATATGAAGCAACCTCAGGGCTATGAGTCTGATAATGCTGAGCTTGTGTGCAAGTTGAACAAGAGCTTGTATGGTCTGAAACAAGCTCCAAGACAGTGGTACAAGAAATTTGACGGATTCATGCACGAAATTGAGTTCGTGAGGAGTGAAGCTGATCATTGTTGTTACTTCAGGAAATTGAATGAAGGCTACATAATTTTACTGTTATATGTTGATGATGTGCTGATTGCAGGGTCGAGTGCTCGAGAAGTGAGAAAACTGAAGAAGCAGTTATCTGAGCGTTTTGCTATGAAAGATCTCGGAGAAGCTAAGCAGATTCTGGGCATGAGGATTGAAAGAGATAGGAAGGCTGGAAAGTTGTATCTCTCACAAGCTGAGTATATCAAGAAGGTATTGATTAGATTCGGCATGCAAGATGCCAAGCCAGCTACGGTTCCTTTGGGTAGCCATTTCAAGCTATCTAAACATGACTCACCCAAGAGCAGAGAAGAGCGAGTCCAGATGGAGAGAACTCCATATGCCTCAACAATTGGCAGCTTGATGTATGCAATAGTGTGCACAAGGCCGGATATTGCACATGTTGTGGGAGTTGTTAGTCGTTTCATGGGAGACCCTGGTAAGAAGCACTGGGAAGCAGTAAAATGGATTTTGAGATACCTGAAGGGAACCACTGAACAAGCCCTATGTTTTGAGGGCAAGAAAGTTATGTTGACAGGATATGTGGATGCAGATTTGGCATCTAGTGACCTTGACAAGAGAAGAAGTACAACCGGATATGTCTTCACATTGGGTGGTACTGCTGTCTCTTGGGCTTCAAAGCTGCAGAAGGTGGTGGCTTTGTCTACTGCAGAAGCTGAGTACGTTGTAGTGACTGAGGCTAGTAAGGAGATGGTATGGTTGCAGAATTTCTTGCGTGAGTTGGGAAAGGAGCAGAAGGATCCTATTCTGTACAGCGACAGTCAGAATGCCATTCATTTGGCAAAGAATCCCGCCTTTCACTCAAGAACAAAGCACATAGAGTTGAAGTATCACTACATACGGCATCTCTTGGACAGGAAGATATTGCAGTTGATGAAGATTCCAGGCACAGAGAATCCCCATGTTGACTAAGGTTGTAACCTTAGAGAAGCTGAAGCTATGTATGGCTTCAGCTGGCCTTGGTAATTAAGTTAAAACCATTAGAGGACGGATTTAGTCTCCAGGTGGGAGATTGTTGGCTTGGTAGTGCCCCCAGACGTAGTCATTCATATTGAGTGGCGAACTTGGTAAACAATTCTTGTGTGTTTGCTTATTTTCGTTTATCGTAATTTCAATTATTCCTAACAAATTGTTCTTTCCTTTGGAAAGACCTTAGTGCTGTGTTTTCAGAGTTTTGATCTGGGATTGGTTGGGATGTGGGTAATGGTAAATCTATTAACTTTTGAAATGATATCTGGATTGACAATAAGCCTTTATTGGAGGTTTGTGTGTCCATGCCACCTTTAGACATCCGGAATTGGAGGATTGCTGATGTGGTGGATTCTGAGGAGGATTGGATTTGGTCGAGGTTTGACTCCTTTCTCAATCTGGAAATGCTTCTCAAAATTAGAGGAGTTGAAGTTAGTAGCAAGGAGGAAGACATGATAGTCACTGTTGGTCTTTGACTAACAACGGAGCCTATTCTTGTAAATCAACTTATGAGGCCTTTAGTCAAGGTTTGGAGACTCCTCACCCTGAGTTGTGGAAAAATATTTGGGCCTTGAAAGTTCCTTACCGTATTAGGAGCTTCATGTGGCTTGGTGTTAAAAATAGGCTGCTTACTAATACAGATAGAAAAAGGTGTCATTTGGTGGAGTCTGGTGCGTGTAGTAGATGCAGAGGGCAGGAAGAAACTATTTGCCATGCTCTTAGAGATTGCCCCATGAGTAATGAGGCGTGGAGGAAAATTATCCCTAACCAGCTGCTACCTGCTTTCTTTTCCCACTCCGATCTTGATTGGTTTGCAGATGGTGTTAGTGGGAACTTGTTGGCCAATCTAGAGTATGGTGACATTATCTTTGCAATTGTCTGTCACCAGTTGTGGAATTGGAGGAATTCTGAGATTTTTAGTGGAGAGATTGTTGTTATTCCTAATGTGGTTGAGTTCTTCTCTAAAAAATTCTGTACTATTGCTGATAGCTTTAAAGAAGACCCTCTTGTTAGACCTATCCAGAAGAAGGCTGTTCACCTCTTGGGCTGGAGGAGGCCTATTGAAGGGGTGGTGAAATTAAATACTGATGGCTCTTGCCATAAGGACAGTAAAATTGCTGCTGGGGGAGTTCTGAGAGATGATGGTGGTGCTTGGATTTCTGGGTTCACGCAGAACTTGGGTATGGGCTCCTCCTTTTCTGCAGAGCTTTGGGGGATCTTCTCTAGTCTTAAACTTGCTAGGAGTCTGGGTTTGAGGAAAGTGCTAGTGGAATCTGACAACCTTGAAGCTATAAAAATGATCTCTGATGATATTGCTATTTGTTTAAATAGCCAAAATTTAATCAAAGGTATTAGAAGGATGTGCTCTTCCTTTGAGTCTATCAATTTCAGCCATATCTTCAGAGAACAGAATAGAGTGGCAGATTGTCTGGCGGCAGAGGGCCATGAGAGGATGTTGGGAGTTACAACCTTCTCTTCTCCTCCTGATTTCTTGTCTTCTCTCCTTTTAGAGGATGTGGTGGGGGTTAGCTTCCCTAGGCTAATCTCGGGTTAGGTGGTTTTGGTTTTTTTGTTTTGTTTTTTCTTTTCTTTTCCTGCAAAAAAAAAAGAATGATGGCGCAAATCAAAATGAAAAGTATTTTTCAAATTAGAGTAGTGTATGGACCAATATTTTTCTAACAAAAAGAAATATACGCAAATAGATCTCAATAATAAAAATGAAGAACTAGCTATCTTTTACAGCGCAAATTACCCACAAAAATAGTAATTGAGAAATTGAATTGTGATTTTGTATTACCAATCAAGTAAATCCTATGCTAAATGGATTCGAGTGAAAATGCGATAGAACCACGAACTAAGTGCAATATAAGATAGGAGAGAGCGTCAAAGTATAGACCGCTAGAGATATGTGCGGTTAAGGTTTAAAAATGTGCAGCCTCCTATTTTACCACATAATCTAACCCAGTGCATTTTAGTTAAGGGCGTGTACTTGATTTGACCTGAATATATTTTCTACATTTTTCACTCGCACGTAATGGAACATATTCATTACCGCAGCTAATTATACTTGCAAATAGTTCGTGTGTCGAGACCTCTTAGGGATATATAGCTTCTCATTTAACATGTATCGAAAAGTTGCATGAATTATCTTAGATTACATACCACATATCTAAAAAATTTATTATCACAATTACAGACTTATGTATAATTACTCGAGTAGTGAAACATAGAAACTCAAAGATATGAACATGTGAAAATCTTTCTCTCTTACTATATTTCGTCCATCATAAACTAACCCGCTTTTCTAATTGGTCACTTCTAAGTCAAATAAGTCATGGCCCTTGTAGAGTATTCTTCCAAGATAGTCACACTAGATTGTACTTTCAGAATAAGTTAAGGGTCCTAGGCATAAAATTTTGAATAACCATTGTTTTACGAAGCAAGTCTCACACTAGAAAAGGTTGAGACCTTACATTTTCCATCTTAAGTCGCTAAGCACAAATGGCATGAAATCATGTGTTATAGTGTTCCTTCCTTTTCTTTTGAAAGAAGCGCATGTCTCTCATTAACACCATGAAAAAATGATGGTTCAGATGTGAGAAAGAACATCTAACCTTAGTCCACTTCCTCTAAGGACTACTTTCAGCTATAAGGACAAAAGTTCCAAAGTTTTTCTTAACTTTCCTTTTAGATTACACTTTATCTCTTACATACAAACACTCTTTGCATGTACATGTTTATCTTGCACTTTAGTGAAGTTATTTTCATAGTTTAAGTAAAATGGATCATATTATTATATAAGCTCTTGTTTTGTTATAAATTAATCTATCTTTATCTTTGTCGTCATATGAAATGAGGATAAACACTTGTATGAGTGAGTTACTTATCTGTTTGACATGCATCATAATTATATAATATTCACACTCGTGTATTGGAAAAATTGAAACTTTTTTGAATAATCATGTCCTAAAAAATACATGAAAAAGAAGTATGTTTAGATTCGACAATCCCTATGATCTAACATGTTTTATAAACCTCATTACCAAGTTCAGAGTACAACGAGTACAACCCAAGTGGAAGAAGTATTGTAAAAGGGTCAGTTTAGTCTACTTGCACATACATACGAACTGAATAGCAAAGCTCTATATTACAAAAGGGGGGATGAGTGTTGCCTTTCGGTTGTAATTCACGGTCCAAAGCTCCTTAGCTGTTTTGACTAGTGAAAGGAAATTTGGAATTGGAATGAGAACCACATTTGGAGCTCACAATGCCTTTCGATTCTCCTTTCATTTAGTCAAGACAGCTTAGGAGATTTGAACACCCTCATATTAAGCACAAACAGAGTCGTTTGTGGTGACAGCATCATAACCATCATTACCAAGTTCAGAGTACAACGAGTACAACTCAAGTAGAAGGAGCATTATAAAAGGGTCGATTTAGTCTACTTGCACAGACATATGAACTGAATAGCAAAGCTCTACATTATATTACAAAAGGGGGGATGAGTGTTGCCTTTCGGTTGGAATTAAAGGTCCAAATATCCTTAACTATTTTGAGTGGAGAAAGGAATTTTCGAATTGGAATGAGAACCATATTTGGAGCTCGCATTGCCTTTTGATTCTCCTTTCCCTCACTCAAGATAGTTTAGGAGATTAGGACACCCTCATATCCACTTTGCATACTCCTCAGTCCATATCTGGGTGAGCCCCTCATACTCTTCCCTGTTGCTGCGGTATTGCTCAACAACTGCTTCTTGCCCAGGATATGGCTCCTCATTATGGGGCTGTAGAAGTAGATCATATAGGTGTCACAGACACTACAAAATGCATAGAATAATTAGATCAAAAATATAATATTGTATGTTTATCAAATGAAATATATAAATGGTTGCATTATACCGTGGTAGTGGATAAGTGATGGGTATTAAGGATACGGGGAAGACGAATCAACCCCTGAGGACCCACGTTAGGATGATATATCCTATTCCAGAAGCGAAACTGAGAATAAGAGGAGAGATTTATTAGTGTATGTTTCATGTAGGTGATTATATCTTACTGATCTGAGTTAATATTTACTCTTGCAGGACTGTTTGGGAAATCCGGAGGGTAGCTGATTCTGATTTCAAATACACCATTTTCATATGGAGTGTATTGGGGGCCTTTCATTCTGATCGACCATTTGAAGAAGTTACCATTGAGAGGACATGTACGTTATCATCCAAGAAGAATCATTAGAAATACACAGAAGAAACCAGGAAGAGTTACAGAACAACTATGGATTGACATTACGTACCATCGATGGCCAGAAGCCACTCTGGGTTCTCCATGTACAATTTCTCCAAGTCAGCAATTATCTCTTGTGGAGTTTCAACAAGGGGATCCATTGTTACAGCGTAAGTTTTCTGGTTGTTGAAGGTATGGATTCTGAACAATTATGATGCATATATTTATAGTGATATGATTGTGGTAAGTGAAAGGTCGTGAAAGGGGAAGGGTCTACGTAATTACTGAGTTTAGGGTTGTGTGTAATATTAATGACCTGCTTGGCTTTTGCAGATACCAAGACCTTTGGGATTATAGGCCTAATTATTACTCCAAGATATGGATTGACGTTATGGAAGATTATTGGTTATTTTTTTGTGTTTTAATTCAGAAATGTATTGGTTATTCAAGATATGGATTGACGTTATAGCACAAATGTAAACATATTATGAGTACTGGTCTTCAATAAAATTAAAACCATTGATATACATAATTTCATCTTCATATTTTAGTATGTTTCAGTATTCAGGTATAAAAACCAGAAATTCAAACGAAGAAGAAGGCAAAAAGTGACATTTTAATTTTTAAAAATGTCATTTAAACAGCAATAAAAAAGACATTAAAATAAACGTATCTATCATCTGAAAAAAAATCATTTGACATGATTGATTAAGACATATGCCATCTAAACAGGCTATAACGGTAGAAATTATTATACGAACTGTTATCTCAAATTTAATATGTAAATTTCCCACACGCTAACCTGACGGTTTAAATTATTAGAATGTCATGTGATGACATTAAAGGTGACGACAGTAATAAATAAGTTGCATCGTAACAAGGGTAAGATGACATTAAGCAAATAGGCTAATGTCATGTGTGATGACGAAACATGACAGAACCTGACCGTCGTCTGAAGGTGCAATAGACGGCAGCGAGCCCCGTGACAGATTTATATCTCGCGGGATGACGGTTTTTAACCGACATCTGAAGAGGGTTTTAGCATAGTGGTATGTGAGGTATGTAATTTTCAAGAGTATGTGAGGTATGGTATTGGTTCTATGTGTATATATTTATGCACAATAGGTGTAAAGTTTATATAAATAATGGATACGTAAAGTTATATATGAAGCTTATAGCTTTCTTGTAATTGCAGTAGCACTTAATTCAATGGCAGTATGTACAGGTGCATGGAAGGGGTACATGTTATGCGACACAATTGACAAAAAAGGTATGTCGTCCATTGCAATATAGAATGAGCGCTAAATTAAAAAAAATGTTATATTATGATGCGTGACACGATACCAGGTTAATGAAATACTGTCATGACTAAAACGTTAAGATGACATAAACCAAAAATAACATTGTCGTCTAATAATTTACGTAGTCAAATATGACTAATCTGTGTGACAGTTTATTAAATGAAAATGTCATGTGAAATCCTCTCACAAGACACAAATAGTTAAATAGTCTGTCATCTAAAATACCTTCCCATGACAATAATAAAGATAAAAAAAAAACTATTGTCTTAACTTATCTACAATGACAGATACGAGGATAAAATATGTCGTATGACACGTAAAAGGTCTATTGTTTCACTAACTCCAGTGACAGAATATATATAAGATCTGTCATTAGAATGAATCCAATGTGACGGTTCCAAATAAAACTAACATTATCATAACGTGGAAAAGATGACAGAACGTTAGAAAGCATGTGTCATGTGTTGCTGCTACAGATGACAGAACTCGACCGTTGTCTGATGCATTATCAGACGACAGTGATCCCTGTGACAGATTTATATCTTACGGGATGACGGTTTTTAACCGTCATCTGAGAGGCTATTTGGCGTAGTGTTAATTGAATCTAGTGAGACTTTCAAATCAAATCTCCCGATACGCATTTGTATTGCTTTATTTTGATGAGGAGGTGTCACATACTCTCTATCTCTGAGAGTTGATTCGGGCTTCTACGACGCTACATGACAAAGTTATATTAACATGATATCAAATGTCCATATTACAACTACTTAACATGCATATTCCACTCCTTCATTTTGTGTGCTTCATTTGAGCTATTAGGTTTTTTTGTTTATTTCTTTAGTTTCGGCATATTAGGGTTGTCAAGACTCAAATCCTTAACCGTTTGGTCCAATAGGATCTGATACCATGTTATAGAACTAATTGAACTAAAAGCTATAGTTAAGGCTTAATCATAGATCTTATATTTATTCCTAAATTGCATCATCTGGTAAATTGGGCTTGAAATTGTACCGTTTTGTACGTAAATGCTAAATTTGCTCTTCTCAAAATAACCACATAGACAAATTTGTAATTTATCTCTATTATTGTTAAACTAGCAGTTGTGAAATGAATTTTTGAGACCCATATAGTACTATTATTAAAAGGTGGTGAGTGCAAAAAAAAAAAAAAAAAAAAAATGATGTGTGTATTATTGTAGATTTTTGCTTCCATTTTACCATATTTTGTATTTTTGTTTTTTTATATAGGATTATCTTTAAATTCAAATACGAGATAATAATTATTTATGTGGATAATTTTTAATAATTGAAATTTCACTAGTTGTTGTACTATAATTAAAATAAATTTTATATTTTATATATTTTTTAATCTAAGGCTTCCGTAAATTGGAGGTCCTAGACGGACGCCTAAGTCGGCTCTCCCTAGAGCCGTCCCTGTGAGTGGCAACTCCAACTCCACATACTTTAAGAAATATAAGTTTCAAATTGTTCTAGGATAATATCTTGACCGGTGCGCTTTAACTCAGGTGATGCAATGGACTCTAGTTGGGTAGGAACTAGAACCTGTGCAGCTCACAGTTACCTTTTTAGCCAAAATAAATTCAACAAATTCCTAATTGAACCAAAGTTATTCCAAAACTCCAAATTAGCTTCTAAAATATATAATTCCAAATGTTGTTAATGTTTGATTGATAATATAGACAGAAATTTTGATTGCATAAGCAAAAACTAGTAGAAGTTGAAATAGGTTTATGATGGTGACACAATACCCTAAAAACTGGGAATTTCAAAAGCATCTTCATTATTCTTGTATGTTCAATGGTAAATTGGCTGCATTCTTTAACTTAGAATATGCAATATGGACCCCCTCCTTCCTTCCTACCTAAAGAAGAAAGAAGAATTATTCTGTCCAACTTAACTTCTTCATTGTTAAGAAAGCAACATCAAACTAAAAGAGCCCTATATCCCATCCCATCCCATCCCATTCTACTATGCTTTTTGGATGCAATGCAAGTAAAGCAATTTCTTGATTTTTCTTTTCATTAGCAACATTTTAACTTTATGTACTCTATTCAACCTAACACAAATAAATAACATATGCCAACTCAAGTGAAGTTTCATTTCATATGAAAAATAGAAAAAGAAAATACTGCAATGCAATCTTATATTTAAAAAAATGATCTTGATACGCTAATGTTTGCATACAATTATAGACTATAGATTTACATACATACAACAACATTAATCTCAGATTGATTCAAAATGAAAGAATATGTACCAAACTCAAACTCAGCTACTAGTCTGCATTGGCATTGGCATTGGACTTGTGTCTTCTCCTTGACCTGCTAAACAATTTAGATGGCGGAGAGGGCGAAAACTCAAATGGCAGAGAAGGGAGATCCATCTCCCCTTTCAATATCTTCACAATATCTCCTATATCTGGTCTCAATTCTGGCATCTTTTGCAAGCAATTTAGTGCCAAGTTTATACATAAACTTGCTTGTTCTTTACTGTAATCATCCTTCAATCTCTCATCTACAAGTTCTAACATGTTCCCAGCTTGAGCAAGATGCCTGCACCAACTTATCAAATTAGCTTTCTCTAGCTTCATTGGCGAAGCAAGAACGTGCAATGGCCTTCTACCTGATACAATCACAAGAACCAAAACTCCTAAGCTATATATATCAGCCTTCTCCATCAAGTATCCACACCCACCGTATTCCGGTGCAACATAACATAGAGTGCCTCTCATGCTTGTTGTGCTGCTTAATTCGCGACTAAATAGATCGCCACTCGACATATCACTTCCCGAACAACGTACTTTCTTCTTCCTGCCTCCTCTTCTGAAGCTGAACTCCCCATTTTGCTCTGACTCAATTTGGTTCTCTTCACTGGCTTTCTTTCGCCTATGGAACTGAAACCGGCGACTCAGATGAAAATGTGGAGCTTTAAACTTCTTCTTCCACTTGCTTTCCAGTTTCTTGAGCTTAGTGTTCTTCTTGCTAATCTCATCCAAATGCTCTTCTTTCCACCACTCCTGCATCTTCCTGTTTTTCTTAATTCTACGGTTCTTCTTCCTGCCTCTTGATTCGTTCTCCTCAACCCCAAAATGAGATTCACAAGCGTCTTCTCCTCTATCTACTGGGCCTGAACTGTTCAATTCTGTGTTCTTAGGAGTACTTTTCTTCTCTTCATCCCAATCCGGATTCGTGGAAGGACAAATCTGGCTTCCTATCCATTCCATAACATAATCTTTACTACGTAATTCACCATTTCCATCCTGTCTCCACCACCAATCTTTACCCCATTGCTTAGTGCCATTACAATCATCAACAACAGTTGGAGTACTAAAGTTCAACTCTTTACTATGATCAATACTAGAAGGTTCGTCTTCATAAGGCACAAACTTAGAATTCCAGTCGTCCCCATTAACATCCAAACTAGAAAGCTCCTTCCCTTTCCCATTTCCTAGTGCTAACTTAACATCAGTCTCACTTGCACTTGCAATGCTAGCATTATAATTGAAGGAATTCAAGTTCAAAGCCTTGACATTATAACATGCTGTAGTGTTTTTGGAGGAAGAAGAAGCTTGTAAAGCAAGAGCAAAATCTACCTCATTACAGCTATCAACAGGAGTACCAATTGCAGGAGTCTCCGGTGTTAAGTTCCCTGAAAGTTCTTGACTTTTCCATAAATCTTGGCTAAACAAATCCACCCCAAACTCACCCTCCACCTTAATTCTGGATAACCCAAAATCAGAAATCCTGGCTCTTAGGTCAAAATCAAGCAGAACATTACTGGGCTTAATATCTCCATGAATGACAGGTGGATCACAGCCAAAATGCAAAAATTCAAGAGCTTTAGCAACATCTAGAATGATACTGAACCTTGTATCCCAACTCAAGCCCAAATGGGCATCTCCAAATAGCAATTCTTGCAAACTTTTATTAGGCATATACTCATAAATAAGCAAACGGTTATTCTTTTCAACACAATAACCCAATAATGTAACTAAGAAAGGAGATCTCAAAGCACCAAGAATGTGCAACTCATTCTGAAATTCACGTTCTGATTGTAAAGAAAGATTGTCAAGCCTTTTGATAGCATACAACTTGCCATCTCTAGCAATGCCTCTGAAAACAGTAGCAGAGCCACCTTTTCCGATGATATTTCCGTGGTGAAACTGATTGGTGGCAATTTTGAGGTCTTTGTAGGAGAAACGTTGAAGCTTAAAAGGAGTAGTGGAATCAAAAGGGATAGTTCTAGAGCGATTAAGAAGAGAGTGCCAGAGATGGTATAGAAAGTAGAGAATGGTAAAGATGATGACAAGAGAGGAAGAGATAATGAGGGTAAAAAACAAGATTCTAGTTTTAGTGATGAAACTGGGTGTGGGATGATCGAAATTAGGAGATAGGGGTCTTGAAGGCATGGCTCTGTGAGATTGAGGATTAAGGGTTTTCTAGGTTTGAACAGAGAAGAGGAATATGTGGAGTTTAAGATTCATATTATTTTTCTTAGTTGTTGCAAGTTTGATTGCTTTACAGTTGTTTGGGACGCATACTTTTAAGATTACGCCTACGAGGTCGAGGTTGACCTCAAGGTAAAGGTAAGAAAACATTGGATTCGATTTATTCCTTCTTCGCTAAACTTTTCATTACCAAAAAAAAAAAAACAGTTAGTTATTATTGAGTTTGGAGTAATTAAAATTAAGTAGTAGTAATAATAAGGATGAGTAGTTAGTTGTGTGATTGTGATTAGGAAATGAAGATAGAAGAGGATAGTGGTGGGGTGGGGTCCCATCCATAAGGTACTTTTTTGACTAAAGATATTTATTTTTATTCTTTTGTTAGTTTATTTTGATTCTTTTTAACCGAATGCATAAAGAAAATGATTGTAGGAAGAAGATAACATAGATTAGTGTGATAGTGGGGGGTAATTTTATTACTAGTACTACTTTACGCGCGCAACGCGAGGTACTTTAGTTTTGGACAATTCATTCATTCCTTCAAACACTCACCTCTCAGTGATTACTACTACTAATTCATTCATTATCAGAAAAGCGAGCCTTAATACATGGTGCGTGTCTAAACTTGTTTTTTTCAACTTTTAGAATGTTTCGATAGTTTTCTGCATAAAATATTTATTTAATTTCATAAATTTACATAAAATATAATTAATTAATCATTTGATCGTAAAAATATATTAAATATGAAAGATATATTATAAGTATTATTATATAATTCACAAAATAAATTAAAGGTTTAATTATAAAAATGGATTAAATAGAAGGCTCATTTATATATTTAACTCATTTATTCAACCTACTACATATTTAGACTGATTTTGTGTGATATTCTCATAATACTTTCACGGGGTGTTTGTTAGAAGGGATATAGGAGGTGAGATAGGGATAAAAAACACGAGATAAGTTATCCCGTGTTTGTTTGAGAGATAGAAAAGTGAGATATACAAGGGATAAACCTCTTGTCCCTCAAATCTTATACCCAAGAGGGGGTGGTATAAGGAGGTGGGATAAGCTCCTGCGATTTTAATTGGATGGAAAAGTCCGTCTTATCCTTCAAATTAATGTTACGTAGTTTAAATAAGGTTAAAATAGTAAAATGTATTATTTTATCCCTATCCTTATCCCACATACCAAACATTGAATAATAATTCTCTACTATCATATTTTTATCACTATCCTAACCATTTATCCTTATCTCTATCCCAATCTTTATCCTTATCCCTATCCCAATAGAATACCAAACGCCCCGTCAATATTTACGTGCGTCTCACCCCCTCCCGTCTGACTTTGCAGATTCCATATTATACGAAGCCTGCGAAGCTAGTGTTTGGGTTTACTTGATGAATTTAATTAGCATATGCGAAACCTGCGACACCAATGTTTGGTTTACTTGATGAATTTAATTCGCATATGCAAAGTCTGGATGTGTTTTGAAACTAATTCGCGAAGTGGTATATAACAAAAAATGGCAAACAACAACGGATTCTAACATTAAAATCATAACATTATCAAAATTTACAACAAGATTGCCACAATAACAACATTAAAATCATAACATTATCAAAATTTACAACAAGATTGCCACAATAAACTCCTAACAAAGCACTTCAAAGTGAACATAACTAATCTGGTACCAATTTTGAAGCGGATGAGTAATCTTGGTGTACATCATGGGACACATCCATCCCAAAAGGTCTGGACTTCCATTTCTCATCCAAAAAGGTCTGGACTTCCAGACCTTTTTGGATGAGAAATGGAAGTCCAGACCTTTTGGGATGGATGTGTCCCATGGTGCACACCAAGATTGGCACAATCTCTCCTAACCAACCATTTTAGGAGTGAATGTGCCAATCTTGAGGAAAATTTCTCCCTTTACAGGAAGGAAAGTTATCTCCCCTGCAGCCCAATATGTCGCCTTCTAGAAAGGGATGTTATGTAATCAACCACCTTCAGAAAAAATTAATCGTGTTAGGCAGGGAAAAAGAAGATTTTGGCTTCGCGAAATGAGGATTAGCGAAGCATGCGAATGTAAATGTGCAGGGAAAGAGGTGATTTTACTTCGCTAATCGATGTTTTCGCGAGGTATGCGAGGTCTGAAACGTGACGATCTACGTCGCATATCGATGCTTTCGCGAAGTCTGCGAGTCAAATCATGAACTTTTCTACTCGTAGACTTTGAGAACTAATCGATTCGCGAAGTAGATCCACACGTTTCAGGCTCTTTCTCTTCGCAGATCTTCGCGAAATCATTGATTCACGAAGTAGATTGTCACGTTTCAGGCTCTTTCACTTCGCAAATCTTCGCGAAATCATCGACTACGCGAAGTGTATTCATGAAAAAACGCAGAAAAAACAACAGATACTTACATTTTTCGTGCTTTTCACCCTTAAAAGCGACAATACAATATGATAAACTGGGAAAAACGAAAGAAATAACGTAGAATAACCATTTCTTTGATGGTAACAAGAAGAAAGAAACCAAGTAACTAGCAGGAACAAGAAGATGAAGAACCATGGCTTCGTTTTCTAGGATTAGGAAGTTGCAGAATCAAAAGATGGAGAGAGGAAAAAGAAAAATTCATTGTAATTTGGCGAAATGATGCAGATTTCGTGCAATTTAAAGGAAGATAGGAAGATCAAAAATCTTCAAATCATTAATGGAGGAGCAACTTTTTGCGTAACCAAGGAAAAGGGGGGAGCGACGTTCGCGTTGTGGGAAGGGGAAAGGTTAGGGGTATTATAGGAAAGTCACACAAAATCAGTCTAGATATGTAGTAGGTTGAGTAAATGTGTTAAATATGTAAATGGGCCTCCCATTTGACCTAGTTTTGTAATTTTCCCTAAATTAAAACATATAAAAAATATAAAACATTTTGTTTCAAAAAAAACTATAAAACGTTTTCCTCTCTAATATTCGAATCGCATACCCTGACATCAGGGTCGGTCCTGGGCCTAGGCCAGGAGTGCGGCGGCCTAGGGCTCAGGGCTATAGGAGGCCTAAAAAACAAATTTAGGAATATAAATATATAGAGTAATTTTTTATATATACATATATTAATACTATTTAGGTTTTAAAGAATCCAAATAATTGACATTTTAGACTTCAAAAGGGCCCTATTAATTTTTTTGAATATAAATTAAGAGTTAATTTAAAAACACTGTGAAACATTTTCATGATTTTGGATAAATAGAAGTATATTTTGGCGAACGTAATAATACATACCGTATAATTATTAATTTATTGAAATATACTTTAGATTTTTACGTACAATGTTTTTCACTAAAGGGATCCGTATTTCTTATTTCGCCAAGGATCCATAAATTGTCAGGATCGACCTTGCCTGACATTAGTCATTTCACTTTTTTAAGATACGTGCAACATATCATCCGTATTTTACTTATTTTTTTTACAACTGAGTGGTTAATTAATTACATTTTACGTAAGTTCAGAAGACTAACTGAATATTTTATATTTAAAAGTGTAAAAGACCAATCAAATTTTTTAGATAAATGCAAGGAACAGCAAATGATGTATTAAGAAAAAAAATATATCTATCGTCCTACTTTTAATGTCCGAATCAAGTTGTTGCCCACCAATTTCGTCCTAAAACTTTACTTATTGGAATATCACTCTTCAAACTACTTTATTCTATGGAATTTTTGGCTGGATATCCTAACCACACCTATAGAATTCTAACAAAGGATTGACCGGCCCTTACTAAAAGTATTTTTAAACCATTTCCAATGGCGAGTATTTAAAAAACATATTTGGTGATGTGGTTATTGTCACGACAACTTTCAAAGAGTGTCATCTATTAAACTAAAGGTTGTTGTTTAGTAAAGTTGTAACTTTTTGGAAACTTTACTTCAAAGTTGCCAAACATTTTTTAATATAAAAAAATAATTTATTTGATTACTATTTTTTTAAGGAAATACTTGATTACTATTGGTGCACCTTTTTTAAGGAGTCTCTCCTTTCATTATTGATAGACAATATTTATAATTAAAATAAATTATATATAAAATAATGATTTGTTGGTAATTGTGGCAACTTTTTAAATTTACTTATTATTGGAGCATTTTTTAATAGAAGTTTACAAGAATGGTGTGAATGATTAAATTAATAAAATATTTTAATTTAGTATGATATATTAAGTTTTGACACCTAATATACTTTTTTAAATAAAATAAATAATTTTTAAAAAAAAGTTGTGCGCAATGCACTTATATTAAACAAAAAAAATTCACATCAAAGACAAAAAAAACCCTCAACTCATCCCATGTGATTTGAACCCATAACCTTTAGGATCATAGGTAAGTTTTCAACCAACAGACTAAGAGTTCCAATAATGTTTCTCATACTCACTATTTATTTATTTTTTATCATTAAAACTAATATGTATTGTTATATTTACCAATAATGAAAAAAATAGAGTATTCAATAATAAATTATTAATGAAAAATGAATTTAGAATGGGAGTAAGAGTAGAGAGAGACTCATCAATAATAGAAATGATGAGGAGACTCTCAGTGATTTGAGGAACGACTAAAAGTTTATTAAAATTGTTTTTAACCCAAATTTCTCAAAATTTAACTCAAAAGCTCAACATTAACATTAGTCTCTTGGAAATGCTCTAAGATATTTTGAACTGAACGTTAAACATTAAGATGTAAATCAATATTCAATACATGACTTATCTAAATACTTAAAAATCTTCAAACATATGTTTATATTGATGGCAAAAGAATGTGCAGGATATATCTAGAGAATGCTAGCGTGAACACGGTGAAAGAAAGGTAATACACGTGAAGACTTCTTATTGAGACACAACTAAGATAACCAGCCGAATTGAGACTGTGCCTGGGTAAGTTTAGTATGGGCTCGTTAATGTCTCAAGTCAAGCTTTGACCGAACCGAGTTTTTAGCGAACCAAGCTTTTATCGAACTTTAACCAGATTGATCATACATGCATAGAATAACTAGTGTATGCGACAAAAAATACTTATAACATACTCCAAATGAGTTTAAAAAGTTTATATATATATATATATATATATATATATATAGAGGAGTTTTCAATGGTGAGTCTCCACCCATGGTAAGTCAATAGGTGACCTGCTATAGCAGGTTACCAAGTTACCTAAATACATATTTCTCTCTCCATGATAAATACCATTACGTTTTTTAATAAAGGCTATTACGTTTTTTTAAAAAAGGTTTCTCTCACCACATTAAATTCTTCTTCTTCACCATCGCTATACCTCTAGTGTCTGGTTCTATAATAATTTTTGTATTAATCTTACTCATAGATACTAAATCCATATCTTTCTTTACGGTCTTTTTATGTTAATTTTTCTGATTGATTCGAGATCCATATCGTTATAATAAATACATATCATTCTTGTTAATTTTTTCTGGCTGATTCCAAATATATATCGTTAACACATCTGATTCGAAATATAATACATGGAAGGTATTTCGATTTCCTTTGATTCATAAATCGATTTTGGTTTCTGATTACGACCACCATTTTTATTAGTAACTTCATTCAAGTTCATAAAGTTGAAGATAAGCTTATGGATTTAAGTTGATTTATATAATTATGTATTCGGTTAATTTCTGATTTGGGATATACAATTAGAATTGGAAATTTGGGATTGGAGTATGATCAAGAAGATGTCTACATGGAAGTGATAAAACTATGGGTATATAAAGGTGTTGATGCTTCAATTATGAAAACTGCAACAATTTGTAACGAGGAATATGATCAAGAAGACGTATACATATTTTGCAGAAATTTGAAACATAAGTATAAAGAAGATGTCTTCTTATGCCATATATATCAGAATCGTATAACTATCAATAAAATCTATATACTATTTTAACGATGTAATCTCTTTATGTAATATGTCTCACTCAATTGTTCACAATTCTTTCTGATTTGAGTATGAGTTGCAAATTGTTTAATTAAATGAAAGATATCATTTTTTTTGTATTGTTTTTTTAAGTTACTAAAAAAATAACAACCATGAGATATAACATTGCTAAATTATGTTGTAGCTAATATTAAATGAGCAATGAAAAGGTACAACAAGTAAAGATTGACATTCGATGAACTAATCAATATTGCTATCAGAGTTCTCTTCCAAATCGTCATCCTTAAATTTATGACAATTCCTTGAATCATGACCAGTCCGACCACACGTTTTACAATGGTTAGGAGTATTTCTTTTTCTTTTGGTCTGGCCTTTGTTTTGGGGTTTTGATGAAGAAGCAACCTGCTTTGATTTCAGCGTAGTAGCCACGGTAGGTCGACCCCTTGGTTTGCTAACAGTGGAGTCCAAAACAGGATCATGAAACGTTCCTTCAGCATTTTGACGATGTTGGGTCTCATCCTCTGCGGGGTATTTGGACAATTCCACATTCAATGCAGATACAACTTGCATAGCCCTTTGAAAAGATTTGTCTGATTTTGAAGCAAGGTATGAAGTTATACCACAATTCTTTGAAAGTGATCCGTACCTCAAATTTCTAGCTGATTCTGGATGAGGGTACTTTCTTTCCTCATGGTTGGTTAAATAATCAAAATGTTTAGCATCTTTCAGCCAACGACGATTGACCAAATAATCAGGGAAATTCAGTATCTCCAAAATCTTCATAGATGCAAAAATATGTCTGCATGGAATTCCTTTCGTCTCAAATGAATAGCAATCGCATTGAATTGTTGCTCGATCATCGAAAATCGTAACCGTGCGCTTTGCCACTTTACCCCCGAATGGTTTTACATTACAAACAGCTTGATTCTCATCACGTTCTATGATGGTAACATATTTTTCCGAGCGTTGCATCTCCCGCTTTATCCTTTTATAAATTTCCCTGGTGAAAATTGAAGAAACATCATCCTCCACACTTGGCATCGAAGTTTGGTTGGGCAATGTTTCGGTCATATTGGTTCTATAGTGCTCTTCCATCTCGTTGAAGTGTAACATTGACAGAGAAAACTCAAAGTGTTTGAAAAACTTCCACAATGATACTTTGTTATCCAAGTCTTTTTTCAACAAAGAATTCATTCACTCGCATCGGCCCGTAGCTTTTGCACCTCCAAAATAATGACCACGAAGAAAAGTGTCTGCCCACTGCTTTCTAGTTGTATAATGTGCCTCTATCCATGCATTGGCTTCCAAATTGTATTCTTTTACCACCCCATTCCATTTAATCTCCCATTCGGCCTCTTCGTAGTATCTAGTGTGTTACAAAAAAATATAAACCGCGTTATCAGTATTGAAACCAGTAATGAAATTAGTATCAAAGGGATCGTAAACTTAAAGCCATAAATATAATTTTTTACCTGAAAATAAACTTTCTAAAATCTGTATTGAAACCTGAGGCTTTAATATGTGCAACTGCATTTTTCAATATGTGCCACGAGCAAATACGACGTGGAATTCCTGGCATTATAGCTTCTAGTGGTTTACTCATTGATCTGCAACCGTCCGTTAGTACTGTTTTCGGCATCTTGCCATCCATACACCCTAAAAATGTTTCCAATAGCCAAACATAATTTTCTGCTGTCTCATCTTGGAGGAGTGCAGATCCAAACACACATGTCTTGTCATGATTGTTTGATCCAAGTAGAATAACCAATGGTTTTCCGTACCTGTATGGAGTATTATGAATCAGATACAAAGAAGAGATCCAATAGTAAAAACTTATTAGATTTTATTGTAACTAAGAAGGGGTTTATGAAAACATACCTGTTAGTTTTGTAAGTAGCATCAAAAGACAAACAATCGCCAAACAATTTGTAATCAATTTGGCAACTCCCGTCAGACCAGAATAAATTTCTTAGTCGTCTATCCTCATCTACCTCATACTTGTAGAAAAACTTATCATCTGCTCCTTTTTTTTATTCAAGTAAACACATCGCTCTATTTGTGTCGGTATCATCCAAATTTGAATTATCTTTTGCAATTGCCCTGTACAGGTCTTTTTTCAGGAATCCTAAATCTTTCCAATTACCATTTACTTCTACAAAGTAATTGTAACATTGAAATGTATTAATTCCAGCTCTCTTCATTGAAAATGCTTGCTCCTTAGTAGGATCATCTATTTTTCTGTGAGACCTCAGAAATATTTTTTCGCTCGATACTGCTAGTTTGTGTGTATGGCTGGTATTGAAGCATTTAACTATCTAATTTTTATTTACCTTATCGATATTAATTCTGAATTCCGCTGCACACATCAATCTTGTTACAGGACGTACTTCCCGAATCCTATTTTCTGTATTACAATATTTTGGTTCTCGTTTACCTTCGCACGAGCAAACCCAACTTCTAACAACTATATCATTGTTTTTGACTTTCCTTTTTAACTTTTTCCTAACACTAAACCCCACCAGCTTTGCATATAACATATAAAAAGACTCAGCTTGTTCAACACTTACAAGTCTCTTGTTATCGAAGTCTGATAACTGTATATCCATTGGATCTTTGTTGATTTCCAGAAAATCGAGCAGGCTATTCCACTCTTCAATATCTGGTTCGATCCATTTTCCGTCCGCCCCTGTTTCTACAACCAACTCATCTTCGTTGACATCGGTCGTCTCTTCCTCATGTCTTCCATCATTACTATTTTGGACATTGCGGTCTTCACAATCAGCATGCTGTTTTGAGCTCTCCATATCCTTTCAAGAATTATATTTGAAATGAAATTTGTTGATAAAATGTTTACAGTAATCCAATTTACCGTTTGTGTTTATTTTAAATTCAAATTTTCGCGAGCCCCAACGTTATTAATCGACAGTTGTGTCGACATTAATTACATATTGTAACCCCCCCCCCCCCCCCAAAACACCTCTAATATTAGTATATGTAGAACGATTTCAATAATTTGAATTGGATGGGTTGGTTTGAGTTGTTTCAATTATAAGAGAGAGGTTGGGGTTTCGAACCCCCTGAATCTCATTTTATTTTTTGAGTCATTTATATATATTTGAACGTATATTTTTAAAAAGAATATGAAATATTAAATTGTGCTTTTATATAAAGACGACTTTTTAGAACGGTTTCTCTAATTTGCCTCCTATTTATGCAAATAAACTAAATTAAGACATACAAATTGATGTGGGTAAATTATTAATGTTATTAGTCTCACTAATATTTCATTAACATATTAAAAAGAACGGAGCGAGTCGTTACAATGTTTATGTTAAATATTTTTTATTTTCAAATAAGTGTATTTATTTTAACATAATTGAATTATTTAAGTAGTGGGGAAATAAGACTTGGCAATTTGTGATGCATTAAGAATAAATAGTAAAAAAAAAACATATATCAAAACGATTCCAATTATACATACTACCAATTAATTCGCACGTTGTAATTCATGCACAATAGCTTACAAAAAAACACAATAACAATTGTAATTTATATAAACGATTGTGCTTTTTCTAATAGTTCGGTTTTCCTCTTATTATAGTCCGACTTCGCAATCCACCAAGCTATTCGACATCTTTCTTTATTGGAGTTGAACTACAAAACAAACGGAAGAAAAATAGAATTAATAAAGTGTAGTGTATTTAAAAAAAATGAATTCTCAATGACTATTATAAATATTACCTGAAAAGTACTTGAATCAACCTGACAATGCTTGATCATAAATAAAATCACAAAAACTCCACAGTCGAAATTATTTGGTTGTCTAGGAACATTTCTTCCACGGACAATTGCAAAGCTAGCGAAGTTGTAATTTGCGGGTTTGCTTTTTAGTTGTTCCTTGAAGCCCATGTCTAACGCGCGTAACTACATTTATTAATTGTTAAGCCCAAAATATACCTAAAATATCATCAATAATTACATCAATATTACTACGAATTTATGCTATTCATACCTATTTAGAATACTTTTACTCTCAAATATGTTTCTTTCGTGCAAGGTACATAAATATTTGGTAAAATCCAAATAGGAGTAAAAAGAGCTCAAAAATAGAAGAAAAGCCCTACAAAAGGAGTCGAAGACGATGAAAATTAATAACGCCAAGTCGAGGACACGAACGAGAGATGAAAAACCGAAAAAGCTCCGTGCCGCGACCGCGGCCCCCCTATTCACGGTCGCGACACGCGTCCTTCAGCCTTTTTTCCCTTCGTCCGAAGTACAATTGATGCTCCCCCATTCTCGGTAGGGAATTTAATAATTCTCGGTACGAGCAGGAGATTTTAGAGCCTAGTTATACACTTTCGTTTTCGACGAAACGCGATCGTTCGGGTGGATAAAGACGTCATTTCGCAGCGGACATGACACTTCAATCAAGACTCTTCAACATCTATAAATAAAGAGTTGATGGAGAGTTGAAGCGGATAATAATGATAGAATGTTATATGCGTAGAAGAGAGAGATTAGTGTAGAATTTATGCAGAAATTCCGAATCAAGTGATTCAGAAGTTAGATTTCGATTCTGTTCAAAAGCAATATGATGTACACACATTGTTTACAAAATAATAACAAAATCAGTAGCGTTTAGACATTGTTCCAGTTTAGTTTACATTTTGGTAGTGGACCGACCCAGTCTCTATTACGAAGATTCAGCGAGAAGATTGAGTAGAGGATTCGCCCCTGAGCCTGACAAACTCTAACGAGACCCAAGGAAAGGATTGACAACCCGTTCACTTGCATGCCGTCGAAGAATTCAATGCTCCATGTTCTCAGTAAACTTGTATCAATTTATATTTCATCTAATAAAGTCCGTTCTATTCGATAGATTTTTATGCAGTACTTATGGTAACCAATCCACTAAAGTGACTGCTGGTGTTTTCATTAAAACGTATTTAATCCAAAACCTTTACAAGGAAACTTTGTTGAACACTTAGGCAAATTATTATCTCGGTAGAGTTTTAATTTGGTTAAGGGCAATTATCCCGGATAAGGGTTTTGTCGCGTTCAAAGCCAATTAATTAGAGGTTCCGTCATTTATTTCATCTTTATAATTCGTACAAAGTTTAAAGTTGTTTTCTTTGCTTAATGCAAACGAACATACTTGTTTACTTCTCTAAAGTACTAAAACGTTCCTGTTTTGCAAATTCATTATTAATCAGATACTTTCTAACGTCTTCACATTCTAATCTAATTCTCATTCTAGCAATTTCAAAACCAAAACCGATTAAATGATTCTCCATATTATAAACCTTAAAAGTAAATTTAACCGATTGTAAATAAGTTTTGTTAAAAAACGTTCCCTGTGGGATCGATATCTTTTATTACTACAAGCGTATACCGTGCACTTGTGGAAATCGCTCAACAAGTTTTTGGCGCCGTTGCCGGGGAACGCCAAAATTTTTGACAAAATTTTAAATTTTTCGTGTTTTATTACGAATCTAGGTTTATTCATACTTATTCAAACTTTTATATTTTTAATTATTTTCAATTACTAACATATTTATTTTTCAAATTCTGTTTTATAGGTAGTTTCGGTTCGTGCGAAATTTCAAGTTCATGCGCAGTTCTCGAAGTTCGGGCACGTCACCAGATCCTATTGACCCAGAAATTGAAAGAACCCTTAAAAAGAACAAGAAAGAAAAGAAAAAGAAAAACAAAACCCCAATAAAAACTAAAATTACCGAGCCAGAAGTTATGGCCACACTTATGGATTACGCTAGGCCAGGAGTGGCCGGTGTAACAAACAGTATAGTTAGACCCCAAATTAATGCAAACCAATTTGAAATTAAGCCTGCGTTGCTTAATATGTTGCAAAATAATGTAACATTTTACGGGTTACCTAACGAAAATCCTAATACCCATTTGACAAATTTCTTAGAAATTTGTGACACTTTTAAAATTACTGATGTAACTGCAGAAGCAATCAAACTTCGCCTTTTTCCTTTTACTTTGAAGGATCGAGCCAAAGAGTGGTTAACTTCTATGCCAGCCGTATCAATTGAGACTTGGGAGCAAGTAGCCCAAGCATTTTTATCAAAAAAATTTCCTTTAGCAAAAACCGCAAGAGTCATTAAAGAGTTAACATATTTTTCTCAAAATGATAATGAAACTCTTTATGAGGCTTGGGAACGTTTTAAAGAACTTCAACGTTTATGCCCACACCACCAATTGCCCGCTGAACTTTTAATGCAAACATTTTATAATGGACTAAATCCTACAACTAGAGGTTCATTGGACGCTATGTCTGGAGGGTTATTCATGAAGAAAACATCTGCCCAAGCAAGAGAACTTTTGGAGGAAATGGCAATCAACAGCAGTATGTGGCCCGCGGAACGTGGACACATACCAGTAGCGAAACCATCATCCTCAACTACATCATCAGTTAAAGGTATAGTGAATCTTGATCCAGTAGCGATGTTGCAAGCTCAATTTTCTGCCTTGTCGCACAAAATTGATAGGTTTATGGCACCGTGTGATCCTAATGGTCAACCAATCCGAACGGATGTGGATTACGAAGGTATGAGTGAAATTGAACATGTAAACTTTGTCCAAGGACAAAACCAAACTAATAACCCCTATTCCAATACATATAATCCTGGATGGAGAAATCATCCTAACTTTAACTGGAGAGATAATAACAATAATAATGTTAATGCTAATCAAAATCGTACTACTAATTATCAAAATCAATCAAGAGATTCGATTAGCACTTTATCTTCTAAAATCGACAAATTCATTGATGCGATGAGAGGAAAAATAAGTAATCACGACGATGGTTTTAAACGGATCGAGAATAAATTCGATCAGCTTATTAAAAACCAATCATCTAGCATCCATAATTTGGAGATTCAAATTGGACAACTCGCTAAATCAATTCCATCCCGCAAAGAGGGAAGTCTTCCAAGCCATACGGAAGAAAATCCGAAAGAGCATGTTAAGGCTATCACTCTTCGTTCAGGGAAAAACTACTTAGGCCCGGAAATGCCCGGAAATTCGACCTTACCTGGAACTGATTTACCAAAGCCCAAAGAAGATACATTAAAACAAAAAGATGCACCGATTGACTCTAGTACAAAAACTTTTGTACCCAAACCACCTTTTCCACACAAAGTCTGCAATAAGGACTATGACAAACAACTTTTAATATTTTTAGACAAACTTAAAAATTTGCATATTAATTTAACGTTTATGGATGCAATTACGCAAATTCCCAATTATGGTAAATTCCTCAAAGATTTAATTTCAAAGAAAATCAGTTGGGAAGGAATTTCATCCATTTCACTAACTGAAGATTGTAGTTCGATTGTGTCAAGCAATTTGCCTACTAAACTCAAAGATCCCGGATGTTTTACCATTCCGTGTAAATTGGGAGATATAGAATTCCCAAGTTGTCTTTGTGATTTAGGAGCAAACATTAACTTGATGCCATTATCTATTTTTGATAAGTTAGGCTTAGAAGAAGACATCAAACGTACCAATATGGTTTTGCAATTAGCGGATCAAACCACTAAAAGACCATACGGTATAATTGAGGATGTTTTAGTTAAAGTTGACAAATTTATTTTTCCTACCAATTTCGTTATTTTAGATTTTGCTTATGATGTAAATTGTCCGCTAATCTTTGGTAGACCGTTCATGAACACGGGAAGTGCTCTAGTTGATGTGTCGGAAGGGAAAGTAGTTTTACGAATAGGAGATGATAAGATTGAGTTTGATATGAACCAAGCGATGAAATATCCTATGGAAGATTTCGCTTGTATGAAACTTGATTTAATTGAAGAATGTGTAAATGACATTGTTCAAAAAGAAGAAATAATAGAACCTATAATGAGCGAGGAACTAGAAGATAAGGACCCAGAACCTTTGATTCGAGAAGATGGACCAGTTCCGCCTTCAATTGTAGTTCCACCTAAATTAGAACTTAAGGAATTACCAAGTCATTTGAGGTACACTTTCTTAGGCGAAGGCGATTCTCTACCTATTATTATCTCTAACAAACTAACACAAGTTCAAGAAGAGAAATTGAAAGAAGTTGTTAGAAATAGGATAGGAAGTATGGGTTGGCAAATTTCAGACTTAAAAGGTATTAATCCAAGTATTGTAATGCATAGAATTCACTTAGAAGAAGATAAGCCACCTAAAGCGGATAGGCAAAGACGCCTAAATCCGAATATGAAAGAAGTAGTAAAAAATGAGATTACTAAACTTCTGGACAATGGAATCATCTACCCTATCTCGGATAGTGAATGGGTTAGTCCAATCCATTATGTACCTAAAAAGGGAGGCATAACTGTTGTAAGGAATGAAGAAGGTGAATTAATACCTACGCGAACCACCACTGGTTGGAGGGTTTGTATAGATTATAGAAATTTAAATAAAGCAACTAGGAAAGATCATTTTCCTCTTCCTTTCATTGATCAAATGATCGAAAGGATAGCTGGTCATGCTTTCTAATGTTTTCTTGATGGTTACTCCGGATTCTTTCAAATATACATTTACCCGGATAACCAAGATAAAACAACCTTCACATGTCCTTACGGAACATTTGCATATAGAAGAATGCCCTTTGGTCTATGTAACGCACCTGCAACATTTCAACGTTGTATGACTGCGATTTTTAATGATTTCATTGAAGATATCATGGAAGTTTTTATGGACGATTTTTCAGTTTATGGAGATTCTTTTGATTCGTGCCTAGAAAATTTGGATAAAGTTCTGTCTAGGTGTGAAGAAACAAATTTGGTATTAAACTGGGAAAAATGTCATTTCATGGTTGATGAAGGAATTGTTTTAGGTCACAAAATATCTGAAAAAGGATTAGAAGTAGATAGAGCAAAAACCTCAGTAATAGAGAAATTACCCCCTCCAACTTCTGTTAAGGGAGTAAGATCATTCTTAGGACATGCTGGTTTTTACAGAAGATTTATTAAAAAAAATTTTGTAATTTCCAAACCACTTACTAATTTACTCATGAAAGATTCAACCTTTGATTTTAACGAAGAATGCGTTAAAGCATTCGAAACATTGAAAACAGCTTTAGTCAGTGCACCTGTTATTGCTAAACCCGATTGGGATCTACCATTTGAAATTATGTGTGATGCAAGTGACTAAGCTGTCGGATGTGTTTTAGGACAAAGAAAGGATAAGAAACTTCATGTCATTTATTATGCAAGTCACACACTGTCTGGTGCACAATTAAACTACACCACAACAGAAAAAGAAATGTTAGCCGTAGTTTTTGCATGTGACAAGTTTAGGTCATACTTATTAGGTTCAAAAGTTATTATTTACACTGATCATGCAGCATTAAGATATTTATTTGCTAAAAAGGATGCAAAACCACGTCTAATTAGATGGGTTTTATTGTTACAAGAATTTGATATAGAAATTAAAGACAAAAAGGGAGTTGAAAACCTTGTCGCCGATCATCTATCGAGACTTGAAGATGAAAACGGTCCTACAGGTGAAACTACCGGTATACGAGATGATTTCCCTGATGAACACCTCTATCAAATAAAAAGTGCCATGTCACCTTGGTATGCAGATATTGCTAATTATCTTGCAGCCAATATTGTTTCAGAAGGATTAGACTTCCAACAAAAGAAGAAATTTTTCTTCGATATTAAACAATATTTTTGGGAAGATCCCTTTTTGTTCAAGACTTGTGGTGACGGGATAATTAGGAGATGCGTTGGTGAAAATGAATACGAATCCATAATGTCGGAATGCCATTCTAGTTCTTATGGAGGACATAATGGAGTTAACAAGACAACAGCTAGAATATTTGAAAGCGGTTTTTTTTGGCCTACGATGTTTAAGGACGTCCGTTCATTTATTACTCGTTGTGATAAGTGCCAAAGAACAGGAAATCTAGGAAGGAAAGATGAGATGCCCCTAACAACCATATTAGAAGTTGAAGTCTTCGATATGTGGGGAATAGATTTCATGGGACCTTTTCCCCCTTCCAATGGTAAAACTTACATATTAGTCGTCGTTGATTATGTTTCAAAGTGGGTTGAAGCAATTGCAACCCCGACGAACGATTCTAAAGTTGTCGTTAATTTTCTTGACGATATATTCTGTCTATTTGGTTGTCCAAGAGTTATCATTAGTGATGGCGGTACTCATTTTATAAACAAGAGTTTTGAAACACTTATGAAAAAATATGGAGTACGCCACCGCGTATCAACGCCGTACCATCCTCATTCAAATGGCCAGGCGGAGATATCAAATAGAGAACTCAAATGGATTCTCGAGAAAACAGTTTCATCTTCTAGAAAAGATTGGTCTTCTAAACTCAATAATGCATTATGGGCATACCGTACTGCATTTAAAACGCCAATAGGAATGACTCCGTACTGTTTAGTGTATGGTAAGGCATGTCATTTGCCAGTCGAATTAGAACATAAAGCCTATTGGGCTATTAGAGAACTAAACTTTGATTTGCGACAAGCAGGTAAGAAACGTTTGCTCAATTTGAATGAGTTAGATGAGTTACGTCATCTATCTTACGAAAATGCAAAGATTTATAAAGAAAAAGTGAAAAAATGGCATGATGCCAAAATTAAAGTCAAACACTTTAATGTTGGGGATAAAGTGCTGTTATTTAATTCACGACTTCGTTTATTTCCAGGAAAACTTAAGTCCAGATGGTTAGGACCATATTTAGTCGTCAAAACATTCGATTACGGTTCTTTAGAACTGGAAGGTCCTACCGGAGTTCGATTCAAAGTTAATGGTAATCGATGTAAAATCTATTACGAAAATATTTCCCAACTAGGAATTAAGTTCGTAACAAGATTATCTGATATATGAATTATTCAGTTTATTTTACACAGTTTATTTTATTTTATTGTTTTTATGATTTTGTTTATTTTATTTTATTTTATTTTATTTTTTTTTCAAAATTCCATTTTTATAATTAGATGACTTTATGTTATGATTTAAATGCATAAAATATTTAGATTTCATGATTTTAGATTTAATTTTTAGGAAATTAAGATGAATTTGAAGTTTCAGGCAATTCTCTGCCGAGAATTTAAATTCCCTGCCGAGAATCCCTTTATTTAAGAATGTCACAAACAGGTTCGGATTTCTCTGTTCATACCGAGAATTTTTAAATTCTCTACCGTGAATCAGAAGGTAGCTTTGATGCCTGATTTTCGCAAGGAAATCAGCATGTCGTGACCGCGGCTTTGCCATTCGCGGTCGTGACACGCGTGTTTCCTGCACTATCAGGTCTGAAACACTCTAACCTTTTCAACAAACCTCTTGGCAATTGAAACATTAAGTTTCTTCATTCCCGAAAGGTGCAATTTATACCTTTTCATAATTAAAACAATACCTCTTTTCATCTTAAACTCTTATAAGTTAATCTTAGAGGATTCAGGTTCTGTTACAATTCTTTTCATCTTTGTCAGAACTCTGATTTTTCTTCGCAAACACCGTTCTTTGCTAAAGTAACACTAACTTTGCACCATGCCTACCAAATACAAATCACTTAGGCACAACGCTGCCTCAATCAACAAACGCCCAGACTTATCCAAGCGATATGGGGCGCCTTTTCCTATCTTCAATCACGATGAAGGTAGGCGTTATTGGAATCACCGTTACAAATTCTTCACCGGAATGTTGTATATGGATGAATTCCTTAACAACCAACTTGGAATTACTGATGACATGAACCGCTATATGGAGCGCCTAGGGTGGACAAAATTCGCCCAAATGCGATTTCCAATAATAGGCGACTGGATACTCGAATTCTTCTGTACCGTGCATTTTACTAATAAACGACGAGTACGTCTCAGTTTTCGTCGAGAAGGTGAAATCTTCACTTTCGGCTATCCTGAGTTGCATGCTTGGTTTGGTTTTCCCCCGAGGGATACAATCAAACGTCATCCTGGACGAGACATGACATCCTCGAACATTTGGAGAATGCTCACTGGATTCTGGCGATTCAATTCAAAACTCGCCTATAATCACTCTTTTCGCTCCAACTCCATGCTGTATTTACACAAATTTCTGTGTCACAGTTTATTCGGGCGCACATTCAGTAGTGTGGTCCGTGACACAGATTTATATGTTCTTGGAGATATATTCCAGGGCAATGCAGTGGATTCTTCCAAAATTCTGATGGAAGGTCTTGTCGCCGCTTCTCGATCCAAAGATAAGAAGATTGGGTTCGGCAATATAATCTGTGGAATAATTCTCGGTTCAAAGGGTACCATTGATGTTCCCTGGAGTGATGATGAATTCTTCCCGACAATTGACTATGAATTTCTCGAGCACGAAGGACTTGTGAAACGTGTCTTTCGAGCAGGGCCTCAATTTTTGTCTGCACCGGAACGTGAAACTTTTGTGCAGTTTCAAATTGATCGTATTAAGGCCAGAAATATCCCGTTAGATAGGGATGAATATGTAGAATAGTTTCTGTTTTTCATTTTTGTTTTTATATATATTTTTTTGTTTTGTTTTAATTATTGGTTTGATTTCATTATTTGTACATATGTTACAATAATAAAAATCTTATTTAGTTCAATTCTTAATTTTTATCCATTTGATCCATTATCTATACTTAGCATATTTCATATGGGTACTTTCTAATTTTTCATATTCAAATTAAGATAAAAATGATTCACTTGAACAAATATGGTTTTCTATTTTTCCACACGTATATCTACATTTTATTTATAACTCAATTTATTTTTAATAAATTAAGTTATCATTTAATCTATTCAATTCATGTATTACATATGTATTACCATGCACTTATTATGCATTTAATATAGTTCTCTTAACTTATATGCATAAATGAACATTTAAGTTTCATTAATTACTCATAAATCAAATTTATTATACTTTAATTCAATTTATTAAGGTAAACCCTTTGGTTTTCCTTGGAATTAATGACATTTATTTAAGTTTTAAGTGCAGGAACCCTTCATATTAAGTTCAGGAACCCTTTCCTTAACAAAATTGCACAAACCATGTCAAAAGGCACCAAAATAGGCCATTTTTACCAATTCTCTACCGAGAATTTATTAATTCTCGGTATGAGCAGCAACTTTGGCAAGATTTCAGGGCGAATATTGCCTGAAATTCGCGTGCCGCGGCCGCGGCTTTGCCATTCACGGTCGCGACACGCGTATCTATTCCCCTTTTCCATCCGATTTTACCACCAAATTTTGCCTATTCCTATTCCACCTATTCACCTACCTATACAACACTATATAAACCTACCTCTTACACAAACCTCACATCACCTCTATTTTTACCCAATCCCTTACTCTTAACTCTTCCCCAAAAATCTACTTTTTGTTTTCCCAATTTATTCACTCCAATTTCTATCCTCTTTTCTATTCAATCAATCCCATATTCCAAACCCCAAACTCATCTTCAAGCTTTGCTTTCTCTCTCAATTTCTTCTTCTTCTTCTTCTTCTCACACCCTAAATACACAAAACACCATCACCATGGTTCGGACTAAGCGTGTTGGTAACAAGCCCGCTGTTACGGAAGCTAATCGCCTTCGGGTTCAATGCAGAGCTTATTTTGACATCTATTCGGAGGAAGAAGCCGCTCGTTTCAAACATTTTTCTCAAGCCGACCGCCAATTTGTTGATATGCACTTCTTAGACTTCCATTCGGTAAGAACGTTGAATTTCTCTACTCGAATTGATGCCTTTATTGAAGCATTGGGTTGGCAAGCGTTCGTTAATATGCGTTTTCCGCGTATCAATGAATATGTGGTGGAATTTTTGGTCACTTTGTCCATGAACAAGAAGAAAACTTCAATTTCTTTTAAGAATAATGGTATCCCTTACACCATTAACTATGAAGCAATGGGAAACATGTTTGGTTTCCCTACTTCTGATTTTTATGATAAGCCTAAAGATTTTGATAATGATGCGGTTTGGCAAACTCTTTCGGACCAAGATTATTTTAATTCAAAAAACACTTCAAGCAAGTTGATTAAGGACAATTGTGTGTTCTTCTTTCATAAGTATTTGAGTTTCTCCTTGTTTGGTCGTGTTGAGAGTTCAAAGGTTCAGGTTCGGGATTTGTATGTTTTGGATAGTTTGCTTAAAGGTTTGAGGATTGATAGCATTGGCATAATGTTTGATAATTTGTTCCGTGCTTCGAGGGCTAGTACAATTCAGATCCCTCTTTGTAATTTTATCACCGGTATTGTGTTGGGAGCTCGGGGTGAATTGGCTGACTATGACATGTCCACCTACCGTGGGTATGTTCCACTTTTAGACATTTCGGCTCTTGAGCGAGCTCATTTATTGCTTCCACAAGGACCTCCCATCTTTATTTCATATGCTACCCGAATTGCCCATCTTCGTGGCACTATGGGTGGTGGCGCTTCAAGTTCTCAATTTGTAGGTACCGAAGGCGGCGGAGATGCAGAAGGTGAGGAGGATGAACCACCGGCTCAAGCACAACCCCAAGCACCTCAAGCAGCGGATGATCCGGTAGATTTGCGGAGGATTTTGGACCAAATCAATTCCAACAATCGTCAAATGAACTTGAGAATTGATGATTTGGTTGAAAACAATATGGTGATGAATGACAACCTCAACCTTTTGAGGCGTGAACATCGTTCGACTCGGCATCGGATGCTTTCCTTTTTCCGACGCCGCAATGTGGAGACGTCACCTACACCTCCCGATTCACCACCTCAAGCTTAGGTTGTTTTCCTTTATTTTATTTTTATCTTGTTATATTTGGTACAATTTTAATTTTCATATGTTTGGTACATTTTCTATTTTTACTTTTATGTTGAATGTTTCATTTCCTACAATTTCAATCTTTGTTTCGTATGCCTTATTTCGTATTTATTTTTTATTTTTTATGTTTTCTCCATTTTTGCACCAATGAGGACATGGTCCAATTTAAGTGTGGGAGGAGATATACATATATCATTTCCATATATACGAATAAATGCTACGAAAATATTATTTTGCAAAACAAATAAATGCAACGAATACTTTTATACAAATGCAACACATTTTATTTTACAACACTAATATATTGCAACACATTTTTTT